>NC_139687.1:56087335-57300187 GCF_964106915.1 Podarcis gaigeae
ATGGTTCACTTGCATATATCATCAATACCAGGCAGTAAAAGAGAGTAAGTGGGAAGGGATCCCTGACTTAAAAAGTAGGGAATAGGTTTTAAGCTTTGTATCCTAGAAGGAGCCCAGAGTCTCCAAAAGCTCACTAAACTTCTTTGGGAAGCCAAGCAGAAATCACAGTTAAGCTTTGGGACTTACTCCCACAGCAAGTAGTGGTGGATCTTAGCTTGGATGGTTTCAAAACAGGATTGGACAAATTCATGGGGGAGAAGGCTATCAATGGCTATGATTGGTGGGGTTCCCAAAGGCATCTTGTTGGCCACTGTGAGAACAGGATGGGCCATTGGTGTGATCCTGCAGGCCATTCTAGTCCAAAACATCAGTAGGGAGCCATGTTGGGGAAGACTGCTGTAGCACCCACAGGGATGCGGGTGGCGCTGTGGTCTAAACCACCGAGCCTCTTGGGCTTGGTGATTGGAAGGTTGGCGGTTCAAATCCCCATGATAGATTGAGCTCCCGTTAATCTGTCCCAGCTTCTGCCAACCTAGGAAATCGAAATCATGCCAGTTCAAGTAGATAAATAGGTACCACTGTGACAGGAAGGTAAACGACATTTCCGTCCGCTCTGGTTTCCGTCACTTTGTCCAGTTGTGCCAGAAGCGGTTTAGTCATGCTGGTCACATGACACCAGGAAAGCTGCCTGTGGACAAATGCCGGCTCCCTCGGCGTGAAAGTGAGATGAGCGCTGCAACCCCATAGTCGCCTCGGACTGGACTTAACTGCCCAGGGGTCTTTTACCTTTAGTACCTACTGTAAAAGTAGGTACTAAAGGTAAAAGGAAATTGGCTTGCACTGCTTCAGACCACTGGTCCATCTGTTTCAGTCTTGTCACCACTGACTGAGACATCCCCAGTCCCACTTCAGGGTTGAACCTGAGACCTTCTGCATGCAAAACATATTCTCTACCACTGAGCTACGGTGACCCTTCGCCATGGCTCCTGTCCCTTGCACTGGTGTTCCCCCACAGCATACAAATCCGAAGTGGCCAGAGTTCTCTGAAGGCAGAAGGTCCCTACTCTGTCTGATGCTTGGCTCCACCTAGAGTTCAGAGGGTGAAACTGCTCACATCACCTATCCGGTTTCTCAGGGTGTGGCACAAGAGGCACTCAATTTAAGCCCCTTTTTTTGTAATTTTAAAGAACGTTGTACATTAAGGAATCACAAGCTGCACCTATTGTTGACTCTTTCTGAAATGTTTTGGATGATGGAATTAACTATAAAGGTAATATTTGTGCTGAACATCTAGGGCGATGTTTCTCAAGCTTAGGTCTGTTTTGGGACTACAACTCCCAACACCCCTAGCTAGCAGGACCAGTGGCCAGGGATGATGGGAGTTGTAGTCCCCAAACATCTGGAGGGCTGAGTTTGAGAAACAGTGATCTAGGGGGGAAAGAGGACCGAGGGAACGTCTAAAGAGTGCCTGTTTTGTAAATCTCTTTGATTGAGGTGGAGAATGGAGGGCTGCCACTACAAATGGCTTCTCCTGATGGGTCATTTCTCTTGCGGCGCTGAGAGCATGATTTATAAACAGCTGATCAGTACAGGAAGATATCCCTTTCAGAGGAAGCAGTCTGTAGAAGGTGACACCAGGCTTGAGAGCAGTACATGTGAAAAGGATCTAGGAGTCTTGGTTGACCACAAACTTGACATGAGCCAACAGTGTGACGCGGCAGCTAAAAAAGCCAATGAAATTCTGGGCTGCATCAATAGGAGTATAGCATCTAGATCAAGGGAAGTAATAGTGCCACTGTATTCTGCTCTGGTCAGACCTCACCTGGAGTACTGTGTCCAGTTCTGGGCATCACAGTTCAAGAAGGACACTGACAAACTGGAACGTGTCCAGAGGAGGGCAACCAAAATGGTCAAAGGCCTGGAAACGATGCCTTATGAGGAACGCCTAAGGGAGCTGGGCATGTTTAGCCTGGAGAAGAGGAGGTTAAGGGGTGATATGATAGCCATGTTCAAATATATAAAAGGATGTCACATAGAGGAGGGAGTAAAGTTGTTTATTGCTGCTCCAGAGAAGCGGACACGGAGCAATGGTTCCAAACTACAAGAAAGAAGATTCCACCTAAACATTAGGAAGAACTTCCTGACAGTAAGAGCTGTTTGACAGTGGAATTTGCTGCCAAGGAGTGTGGTGGAGTCTCCTTCTTTGGAGGTCTTTAAGCAGAGGCTTGACAACCATATGTCAGGAGTGCTCTGATGGTGTTTCCTGCTTGGCAGGGGGTTGGACTCGATGGCCCTTGTGGTCTCTTCCAACTCTATGATTCTATGATTCTATAACCCACCCTTCTTTATTTGGAATCAGGGAGAGCTAGCTTCAAATCGCACTTCCATTAAGCCAGATCACTCACTCTCTCAGTCTATTCAGCCTACACATCTTAGCTCCTTGAAGGAGGGAAATAATAATGGCCTCTTTGTTGCTCTGTTCTTTCTAGGTGCAATTTGCCTCCCATTTCGGAGAAATACGTTGTAGATGTTGGTGTAAAGACGGACGTCGTGACGGTTAACCCCAGCATAATCACCGAGAGGTCAGTCGCTTGTCTCTTCCTTGCCCACTTCTCCCCACGCTTTCCTCCTCCTGCCACTTTGTGAAATTGACAAACCTCAGGAAAGGAGCCACGGCACCTTATTATTAGCTCTGGCGGTTCTTGACTTCGTAATTTCATAGCAACTGGAAATCAGAACAAAACCGGGCCTTCTTCTCAGCGAGGCAAATGTGTTCAGAAGGTCCCTGCAGACTTCCGCCCTACAACTCACCTGGCTCCTTTTCTGACGTTTTTCTTCTTCCTTACTGGAAAAAGTATGATCCACAATAAGTAATGCATTAAACAGCGATATCCCTTGATGCTCTGCATTTTCAAAAGAGAGGAGAAAAAGAAATGCAAATAAATCCCCTAATTATCTGCCTTTGCGAGACTCCCAATAAACTTTATAGTTATAGTACCTTTTTGTTGTGAGTCGAGGACCCTCCACCAGTGGTAAATAAGACACACGGACACATGTATTTTAGGTTAATGGGCTAAAGAAGGCCACAACTTTATTGGTTACAGCGTGTGAGTGGTATTGGCTTAGGCATTGGGTCAAACAATCTATACATGACTCCACCCCGCTCGGCGGGGAGTCATTTGAGGGTTAACAACCAGTGAGAGGAGCTTGTTGATGCAAATACAACCCCCTGATGTCACCAGGGTTGTGCTGTTAATGGAGGAATCCGAGGGCTCCCTTGGACAAAAAGACAAAGACACCAACCAGGACAATTTGGAGCAAAACAGCAGCCTGTAGGCTTGGTCTTTATTGTAGACTGTTGCGATAGGACTCCCACCCACTACAAGATGAAGCAAAATGGAAGCCCAGCACAAAAAAGTCCCCAATTTTTATTAGTTGGTAATCCCCCAAACTACACCCCTAAGACTACGTCACAACTACATCACAAATACATCACAACTACATCACAAAAAGGAGGGGTTGAGGGAAGAGTTGTGGAGGTAATCTGAGTATCTTGTCACCTGGTTGGTTCCTCCTTTCCCATGAGCCATTTCCAGAGGACAAAGGGGAGTTGGCAGTTTCCTGCCCCCAGAGGGAAGATCTGATCATTGTCCTTTGTTTCAGTCCATGTTGAATCCACTCCCATATGCAAGTCCTTTGTGACCCTGATGGTCTTCTGTCTGGGACCATCAAGGTTGGCATGCCAACTGGGTAGGGCTCCTGAGTACGTGTTGTTACGTTTAAGGGATTATGGTCATCCTATATCAAACCATCCCTCTTTGATAGTCCTTTCTTCATGGAGCGAAATAAAAGTGGACCGGTGTAAATCCAATGTACTGTTGATTTACTATGAATTTATAACAGAAACGTCGCGTATGTCTTGTGTGAGTGTGTGTGTTGTGTTTGTACAAAAAATTGAATGATTGGGGGGGGGGGTTCCTGCAACAGTGCCATGGCCCTAGCCACCAGCAGGGCATTGGACAGGATCCACGACCGCTGCATTCCTTTAACGGAATACCCAACAAGGGGAGAGATAGGTGATGGCCACACCCTGCCCACCAACACATGACAAATATTCCAGTGCCGAACCACCACCCAAGCTCGCAGCCAAATACCCTCACAGCTCCAACCAATCCCTAATGCAACTAATGATAGCAGCCAACCACATATCATTTCCTTGATTAGGCAAATGAACGCCATCGTCTCGAAACAGGGCCGCCTCGCTGAGCAGAATGAGGTGCAGTGCTGCTGCAGCCGCTTGAATGCGGCTACACCCCGCCCCCAGGCCAACCCTATTGGCTGGCCTGGTGGGCGCGGTGCGGCAGCCGGGAAAGGGACACAGGGGGCCGAATACGTCTCCCTGCTGACGCGGGAATGGATCGTGCTCACAACACCTCCCCTCTGTGAGGAGGAGAGGCTTTTCAGAAACACAATAGGTGTTGTTGTTGTTTAGTCGTTTAGTCGTGTCCGATTCTTCATGACCCCATGGACCAGAGCACGCCAGACACTCCTGTCTTCCACCGCCTCCCGCAGTTTGGTCAAACTCATGCTGGTAGCTTCGAGAACACTGTCCAACCATCTCGTCCTCTGCCGTCCCCTTCTCCTTGTGCCCTCCATCTTTCCCAACATCAGGGTCTTTTCCAGGGAGTCTTCTCTTCTCATGAGGTGGCCAAAGTATTGGAGCCTCAGCTTCAGGATCTGTCCTTCCAGTGAGCACTCAGGGCTGATTTCCTTCAGAATGGAGAGGTTTGATCTTCTTGCAGTCCATGGGACTCTCAAGAGTCTCCTCCAGCACCATAATTCAAAAGCATCAATTCTTTGGCAATCAGCCTTCTTTATGGTCCAGGTTTCACTTCCATACATCACTACTGGGAAAACCATAGCTTTAACTATATGGACCTTTGTTGGCAAGGTGATGTCTCTGCTTTTTAAGATGATGTCTAGTTTTGTCACTGCTTTTCTCCCAAGAAGCAGGAGTCTTTTAATTTCATGACTGCTGTCACCATCTGCAGTGATCACAGAGCCCAAGAAAGTAAATCTCTCACTGCCTCCATTTCTTCCCCTTCTGTTTGCCAGAAGGTGACGGGCCCAGTGGCCATGATCTTAGTTTTTTTGATGTTGAGCTTCACAAATAGCAATACAATAGGTAGAGACTGTTTTTCGCTAAAAAAAATTCCTCGTCTGCCCTCTCTGTTTTTTTACTATTATTCTTACCATTTTTGTGCTGCTTAATTGCTATCAACTCTAAGAAGTGTACAAAAAGCCCAATATAGCGAGCAGACTAATACCTGTAAGTTTCAATTTGTACAATATACCCTACCTCCTGAGAATCCAGTGTTTCACTGATGACAGGTCTCTCTGTTTCAACCTCTGGCTAATTGCCTCGTTCTTTTGCTACGAAGAAGGACGCCTAGTGATAACGCTACCCGTTCTAACTTACTTCCTCCTCCAGGTTTTTGGATCTCACAATAAAACGTACAGATATATGCAGTATTTATTTGATATAATGCATATTTCCGCCTACCCACACCAAAGGCCTTTTAACTCCTGTTGATTTCAAGCCCACTGAAATCAGCAGGACTTCAAAGAGGTTAAATTTGGCGAGGCCTTTCCCTTTTAATCCTCCCCCGCTCCCAGGCATGTTTTTCTTTTGCATATCCAGAGTATGAGAATCATGCTGCCAGAAAGAGAGAGGGTTTACTCTCTTGGAGGAGGAGTTTGAATTTGATATCCCACTTTATCACTACCCAAAGGAGTCTCAAAGCGGCTAACATTCTCCTTTCCCACAACAAACACTCTGTGAGGTGAGTGGGGGTGAGAGACTTCAGAGAAGTGTGACTGGCCCAAGGTCACCCAGCAGCTGCATGTGAAGGAGCAGGGAATCGAACCCGGTTCACCAGATTGCGAGTCTACCACTCTTAACCACTACACCACACTGGCTCTCTGCAGTCCTGAAGCCATGTGGGGAAGAAGTGGGTGGTTGGGTGGGAAAGCAAAGATTGATGAACCACCACATCTTGTGGCCTTCCAGGCTCCCATCAGCAGGACAGAAAGGTGGGTGAGGACCCTCATACTTATGGGACCGCCTCTCCTGGTATGTCCCGCAGAGGACCCTAAGGTCCATGAATAATAATAGCTTGAAGTCCTAAGGAAACCAGACTATCCTCCACCAGGGCCAAGGCTTTTTCAGTGATGGCTCTGACCTGGTGGAATGCTCTGTCCTACGACACTAGGGCCCTCCAGGGCTTTATCTCCTTTCGCAGGACCTGTAAGGCAGAGCTATTCCACCTGGCCTTCAATTTGAATTAGCTTAATCCTCTATTCCAGGGGTTCTCAACCTGTGGGTCCCCAGATGTTGTTAGACTACAACTCCCATCATCCCTGTGCTCTGCCTTGCTAGCTAGGGGTAATGGGAGTTGTAGTCCAACAACATCTGGGGACCCACAGGTTGAGAAAGGCTGCTGTCTATTCCCTTTTCCCTTTCCTCTTCTATGAAGAAACCCTTTCTGGGACCCCACATTTAAATTCTTCCCAGGGGCGTAGCATAGGTTGCCCATGCCCAGGGCGGGGCAAGTGTTGCGCCCCATGCGGTGGGCTGGGCAATGGTCAGTCCCTTCGCTGGCCAGCGTCTAATCAATGGAGTCTCCTTGCAAACTAGCCCCAACCTGGGAGCAGAGATAAGACAGACATACGTGAAGCTAGGAACACCACTCTGCTGCCTTGCCCCCCTGTCCTTGCAGTGATGCGCCCTGGGCAACACACTTGGCTCCAGCAGTGCTTTCCTGGCTTCCTCTTCCTCCCTCCCTCCTTGGTGGGTGGGGGTGCAGCACCCTCCCCCTCCCTTCCTCCCTGTCAGCTAGCCTCTCCTGGTATGCCCCGCAAGGACCTAAAGGTCCACAAATAACAACACTTTGGAGGTCCTGAGTCTCAAGGAGGTTAGATTGGTTTCAACTAGGGCCAGGGCTTTTTCAGCTGTGGCCCCGATCTGGTGGAAGGCTCTGTCACAAGAGACTAGAGCCCTGTGGGACTTGACATCTTTCCACAGGGCTTGCAAGACAGAGCTGTTCCGCCTGGCCTTTGGTTTGGACTCGGTCTGACCTTTATGTTTCCCTCCCCTTATGGCCTTGATTTATCAGCTACTTTAAAATGAGGCTGCATTTTAAATTGTATTTTAAATTGGTTCCCCCCATCTCTTTCCCCCTATTATGTTTTTACTGTGAATTTTATTGGTGTTAGCCGCCCTGAGCCCAGGAGAGCGGGGTATAAATAAAATTTATTATTATTATTATTATTAGGGGTTGGGTGCACACAGTTGTCTCTTTGCAGGCCATGAAGAGGAGGCAGCAGCACCCCAGTCCAAAGGCCCGGTCAGGGCATTGCTTTCCACCCCACGGCTCCAGCCTCGATGAGGGAGCCTGTTGTGGGTGCACCTGGTTGCGCCCCCTCAGAAATTTGTGCCCGGGCCATGGCTCCCAGCCCTTCCCTTCCTACGCCACTGGGGCCACCCTACCGATCTGTTATCTGGTTCTCTTATACTGCTGCTATTTTGCCTGGAAAAGCCAAAGCTCTTCCTAGCGTTGGCAGCGGTTGCGAGAGTTGTCGCTCTCCAGTCTCCCTGATTGCTATCCCTTTAATCCTCCCAAATAACCAGGTTCCACAAGCTGGAGAAGTGGAGGAAGCCCTTTTTCGAGGTCTTGCAGGTGTACGAAAACGCCTCGGTCCTGCTGCCGGCTTTCTACAACACCCGCAACACGGACGTCTCTACCCGGGTCCGGTATGTCCTGGATGACTTCGAGTCCCAGCAGGCCGTCTACTTCTTCCACCCGCAGTACCTGATCAACGTCTCGCGCTACTGGCTGGCTCAAGGGGTGCGCGCCAAGCGCATCAGCACGGGCCTGATCCTGGTGACGGCGGCCTTGGAGCTGTGCGAGGAAGTTCACCTCTTTGGATTCTGGGCTTTCCCCATGAACCCCTCAGGGATATTTATCACCCACCATTACTACGACAACGTCAAACCTCGCCCGGGATTCCATGCCATGCCTTCGGAAATCTTCAACTTTCTCCATATGCACAGCAGAGGCATTCTGAGGGTGCACACGGATGCCTGCACTTGCTCTTGAGGCGTCAGGACAGGAGAAAGTTCGGTTCTTCTCCCGAGTCATGTAAAGGAAAGGAAGAAAGGGAGACGACTCACCCGCAGCCCTGGGTCTCAAGAACCAAGTTGCACAACTGGGTTTTTTTTGTAAGGGGAAGAGTCTCTGCAAGGCTGCTTTGGCACCTTTCTGCATCCATGTCTCGTGAAAGATTCCCCGTGGTACGGTTATCAGCTGCTACGTTCTTGCGGCTGTGTGGATTGGCACAGCGCAATCTGTGTCGGAGAGGGCGGAGTGGTGTGTTTTTTTATAATGACATTGAGAGATTTATGCAATAATGTTTGATAACCATACATTTCTTCAAAGGCTTTGCGTTGTTCCTCGTGAGCTGGGGTTTCTGACACCCTCCCTCGCTTAGCCAGCCTTGTGGCTGCTGTTTGAGCTGAAGCCCACCTTCTCTCCACCGCAGGAGTCTACACCCTGCCTTGGAGCCCGTGACAAACAGGAGAAGCACATTGACTAGTGGTTTTAGGCCAGAAATAGAGCACATCACTGTTATGATTCCTTATTTCACCTCCAGGAACGCACCAAACCTGAGTGTACTTGACAAAGCTGAGGATCTAGACCTGTTGTTCTTAAGCTGTAGTGCCAATGCCCTTCTGTGACAATGTTAGCACTCATCAGGGGATACTCAAGAAAAACACTGTAAGGCTGCATCTACTCCATACATTTGAAGCCCAAGGCTTCCACAGCAAGAATTCTGGGAACTGCAGTTTACCCCCTCGCTGAGCTACAATTCCCAGCACCCTTAACAAACGGCAGTTCCCATGATTCTTTGCGGGAAGCCATGTGGGTTATTTATTTATTTTTTCCTTTATTATAGCTGGCTAAGTGGGGTGGCACTGTGGGTTAAACCACAGAGCCTAGGAACTGCTGATCAGAAGGTCGGCGGTTTGAATCCCCGTGACGGGGTGAGATCCTGTTGCTCGGTCCCTGCTCCTGCCAACCTAGCAGTTCGAAAGCACATCAAAGTGCAAGTAGATAAATAGGTACCGCTCCGGCGGGAAGGTAAACGGCGTTTCCGTGTGCTGCTCTGGTTCGCCAGAAGCGGCTTAGTCATGCTGGCCACATCACCCGGAAGCTGTCTGCGGACAAACGCTGGCTCCCTTGGCCTATAAAGCGAGATGTGCACGCAACCCCACAGTCGGTCACGACTGGACCTAATCGTCAGGGGTCCCTTTACCTTTAAGTTGCAAGGCAAGAAAAAGAAGCAATAGAAAAAGAGAAAGAGACAATAGAGATAAAGAGGGAGAAGGGGGTTAAAAAGTAGAAACAGAGAAACTGCTTTAAATGTGTGGTACGGATGTGGCCAAAGGGACGTTGTTTCTGTACCCTGCCTGCAAATCTGCTGTTTCCCTTTTAGTTTTCCATAAGTACCACTGGCAGGAAGATCAGGGTTCAGAGCTCCTTGAAATAAATACACGTCTCTTTCCTCTCCCCGCCAGTCTGCTCTCTCAAACAACTTACTGTGGACTAAACACCCCATAACCACTTTCTGTCTGCTTGCCAGTTCCACAGCCTTAGGGTTTAAGAAGGATTTTTAAAAAAGGACCTTCTCCTTCAAAGCACAGAACTATTTTGGTTCTGGTTCACGTTGGAAGGTGCAAGCGGAGCAGGACGCAGTCTGAAAACCATTGCCTTAGCAAAACGCATAGAAAGCTTTGAGCGCACCTGATATTGGAGTCGTGTAAATAAATAACACAGGCGTCAGTGTTGTTGCTGGGAGCTGTTTCTCATGATATGGCTGCGGTGGTGGAGGGGCGGTTCATGCGGCCAGCTGATGCTCAGGAAGTGGCCCGTGGCATCGATCCTTCAGTTTCAAGCTGGATCATGAGCAGCAGCCCTCAGGTTCCCTTTAGAAAGCCATAAATGTTTTCTGTGTAAGCCAATGGGTATTTATTGCCATGTGTATCTGTCACTGTGAAACGTACCAAACATGTCCAAAGGCTGATCAGCGGACAGATCTTGAATTGGAGGGTTGCTTTCCAGTAGTGTTCGACAGCATGGGACACGCTGGCTGCTCTGTGGTGCACCCATGGATCACAAAATACCTGTTATATAATAGGTTGCGTGGTAATAATAATAATTTTTTATTTATACCCTGCCCTTTCCGATTCAGAAAACCGGGCTCGGGGCGGCTAACAACAAATTTAAAACACTTAATCGATGCAACAAAAAACAGCATAAAATACAGTATAAAACATGAATAACAATAAACTCAAAAATCAATTTAGGGGGGAAATCCACCCAATAAACATTAGATGATCACCAGGGCTAGCTGGCTAAATTAGTCCTATTTGGGCCAGCGTGGAGACCAGGGGAGAATTAGCTGTGGGATCCCAGAGCAGGTAATCTTCATAAAAAGGGGAGGGGAGGGGAGGAAGGGGAATGAAAGATCAGGCTAAGTTCAATTTGAAAGCCAGGCAGAATAGCTCTGTCTTATAGGCCCTGTGGAAGGAGGTTAAATCCTGCAGGGCCCTGGTCTCACAGGACAGAGCATTCCACCAGATTGGAGCCATCACTGAGAAGGCCCTGGCCCTGGTGGAGGATAATCTGACTTCCTTAGGGCCCGGGACCTCTGAACTAGAATTATTCATGGACCTTAAGGTCCTCTGCAGGGCATACCAGGAGGGCGGTCCTGTAAATATGAGGGACCTAAGCCACAAAGGGCATGGGAGAGGGAGGGATTGTCTAATGCAAGGACCTGTGGGGATATTCAGAGACACACTGCACCCTCCCTTCTACATTGCGTGTTGTACCCAGGTCGCCCTGTTTCAAGGGTGGAAAGCTGTCATCGCAACAGCTTCCTGCAATGTAGCGCATTAACTGTTCCCTGTGGGGATCCTGCTGACCCCTGTGGAAGAGGAAAAGTGTGTGTGTGGGGGGGTTACTTTTGGGTACGCAATCAACATGGAAGCGCAACCAGTACCCTGTGACCTTAACCAGTGAGGCTCGAACCTGTGCTTATCTGCATAGCCACACCCCTTCATTTGCATAGCCCCACCCAATGTTCTTTGTCGTACAAAAGTGTGACATGGAACATGGCTTTTTTCAGTAGGGACGGAATTGTATGCATTGATCCGTTTGTGCCAGTCACTTAATTGTAGATGGGGCTTAAAAGTATTTTGTGACCCTATGCAAAACGAGTTGCACATCCCTCCCCTTCTTTGCCTTGCCATTAAGCCCTGACACTTTCCTGACCCAGCTGATCTCCTTCCTCACATGTCAGAGGGCTACAGAGGGCTCCCCCTCACTCTGTGTGTGTGTTTGTGTGTTCTGCAACACGATATTGGCATTCTGCTTTATGAGTTGTCCTGCGATGCTTCCCCATTGCAATATTGGCATCTAGAGGGGCACTTTTGCATTATAGCGCAACAGAAGCAAGACTAAAGATAAACTGGAACATTTGCGGTGTGAAAAGTTACAGGATTTCAGCAGGGAAGTTGCAGGACATGCACGGAAGCAGTAAGCCTGTCCTGATGGTTTTGCTGGTGCAAACGGTAATGAAAGTGAAATTGTGTCTAACTGCCCCAATACCATTGCGAGCACAAACAGTCATGAATGCACAATAAAAAAAGACATTTGGAAGGGTTCTGAATGAGAGGAAAGGGAGCCAAGTGAGGTTCAGCAACTACAGGGATTCTGTAGCTTTAAACTTATGTGCACACAAAAAGGGAATTTTTGCCTCCTTGCACCACTTGGTGCTATGAAACAGCTAACCGAAATCCCCATTTTTGAGCCTCTTTTAATGAATGAATGAAGAATGAACGAATGAACAAGCAAATGAATGTCTTCTTCACTACGAGAGTGCACCTCCAACCCTTCTGCAGCCAGTCACTTGGTGCTATTAATTAGGAAAAATCAGATCTCCCTTTTAAAAAACAACCACAAGCTTTGTAGTCTTTTTGGCATGGCATTATTGTACAAAGCACTGTCCTGTTTCTCATCAAGCCTCAATGGTTGAAAGAAGGGGGGGGGTGTATAACTTGACTATTACATGATTGCAATTTCATGACTGAAGCGTGCACATTTTTGAGATTTGGGGAGGGTTTCTTCATATTTCGGTTGTTTGTTCTGTGGCTTTATTTGGTTGCAAAGGAAGCAGCTAAAACTGGATAAAGTAAAGCAGCTTTTGATTTCACCTGAGGCTTTGTTTGTTGCGCATTGCACTGAGATGGGGTGAGGTTTTTTCCTTTTAAATTGTCAATCCATTCTAAAGCCTACTGTATTTATTTCAGGCATTCATAAAGAGATAAAGTAAAGGGAGGGGGAGAAAAATAATGCTGATGAGACCATTTTGCTTCTGATTTAAAGGCAGGTTTATCCTTCTGCTCCTAACACAACTTGAAATATGCATTAAAAACACATTGTACAATAAGCCCTGCTCATACTTCTTGACCTCACATCGAGGGGGAGGGGGAGGGGGAGGGGGAACTGATCCACTTTGTTTACATCTGATTTGTTAATGCCCTTGTTTTCATTGAGTAACCATTTGCTGAAATCCTCAGACCTTGTAATTTTATTCCTTTCGATGTGTGTTTCCTTCAGTTGACCGCACGATGTGAAAGAAAGCCTATAAATTAATGTAAGCCATAACTTTGAAAACAACAATCAGGGTATTTTTTTCATCAATCACATTGTGTCACTGTGTTTGGGAGAGAATTTAACAGTTAACAAATAAAGCAGTCTATGAGTTTAATTTGAAAAGAAGTTACATTGTAGGTTCTTTGTGTGTGTTTTCAGTGAGTTGCTATGCCCGTCTATGGCTTTGTATGATTATTCTCATTCTCTCTCTCTCTCTCTCTCTCTCTCTCTCTCTCTCATTACACCTCTCTCTCCAAAGAATACATATGCCACCCTGAACTATTTGGAGGAAAAGTGGGATATAAAGTTAATAAATTAAGCCAGCAAACAACAAACATAAAGTGAAAGAGTGCGCTTTTGAGTCTTGCAAGTACTGTAAGGGTTTTTACCATTTTTTGCTTGATTGCAGCGATTACACAACTTGCCCTGAGAAGTAGGGGTGCGTTGTGTGTTTGTGTGGTGAAAGAACCATCTTGTCTATTCATGTGCATTCTATAGAAAAGACATTTCTGGAGTGCTTATCTAGCCTTTACGTTCCCTCCCCCTCCAAATTGCTCCGGCGATGCAAGATGGTGATGAATTCAGGCAGAATCGATTTTGATTGCAGCTTTTCAGCACCACTTCCATTTCCAGGAATGGGGAACATTTTCTCTTTACAGCTGCTGGCGATAATCCTTTACCATTATCCCGACACACACAAAGAGGGAAATGCGAAGAATGGAAGGGATGACTCGACCGACTTGCACAGTTAGATATGATTGCAACTGTGAAGTCAAAGAAGGAGGAAGGAAGAAATCCAGCAATTCTCTCAACTGGTGGCCTGATTTTGCCATCAACTGTGCCAGCAAAATGGGTCCCATTGTTTCATCTGTGTCTGCCAGCCCTGTTGCTAGCGTTGTATTATGGACGGTGGTGTTGAACCGATTAATAATAATAATAATAATAGCAATACTATATACTTTGATTAATTTATTGTTGTTACTTATTCCAAAAGAGCCCAAGGGAGCCATGCAACATAATAGTACAACCTAAATAAAAACACATTTTCAGTATACATACACAGCTTCCAAGCTATTGAATGTACACTCCTTTAGTGGCTCTTGGGGAGGGGCACAGGGGTGGTTGCCCCAGGTGCAAAATTGTTAGGAAGCACAAAATTTCAACACTGGGTGCTGCCTCAGTACAGCTGTGTGCTTCCATCGCTGGGCTCCATTGAAAATGGCTTCTCCGTGGGAACCAGGAAGTAACCTCTCCATACAATGAAATGACTCTTTTTATCTCTGCAGTTGCAATCTCCTGGGTGAAGCAGATGCCGTTAGGCAATTGAATGCGTGTGCCTACTCCCATCAGTCTCTCTCCCTTCCGCCTATGTGTGGCCCCGGACACTGGCAACCCACGCTACACCACTGCTCTCCTTTGATTACTAAGTGCCAGGGTGAAAAGGGTATTTTCTCCCCATACTAGGTGCCAGTAGTGCCAAGCACAGATTATCACCATCTTAGAACAACATCTGTGTCCATCTGGGGATAGTCCATCTCTTAATGGTGTTGGCCCCTGTGAATACCTCTCTTTTAGGGGAAGTGACATAACTCAGTGACAAACGCATCATTTGCATGCAAAAGGCCACATCTTCAATGGTAGCCCAGCAGAGTGAAAATAAACTACACTTTGGATGTGCCCCAAGGTAAAAGACTTCTGGGAAAGGATTTATAATGAATTGAAAAAAGTGTTGAAAAACACATTTATTAAAAAACCAGAAGCCTTTTTACTTGGTATAGTGCGGGGTGAAATCCCCCAAAAGGATGTTACTTGTTTTCTGTATGCCACAACAGCTGCGAGAATATTGTTAGTGAAGAATTGGAAGAAACAAGATTTACCAACTATCAAAGAATGGCAGATGAAGATGATGGACTATATGGAACTTGCCGAACTGACCGGGAGACTCCGAGACCAGAGAGAAGAGATGGTGGAAGAAGATTGGAAGAAGTTTAAGGGATATTTGAAGAAATATGTTAATATTTAAATCTTAGAATAGCTTTGGAAGTGGATATAGGCTGTAGGGTTAGAAGTAGAAGATAGGATATTTTAAAATAGTATTATTTGTAAGTGATAAAATGTGAAGTTATTATAAGTGTGATAAAAAAGATGGTTAGAAATTATGATATATGTAAACTGCTAAAGATGAAGTAAAATGAAAATCAGATAGGTGGGCCTTGGGGAAGCCCACTTAACAATGTTTAGGAAAATAAGGATATGACAAGTATTTGTTCGTATTGTGTTTCTTATTTGTGTTTTTTATTTGTGTTATAAAATGAATTAAAAAATTTGAAAGAAGAAGAAAATAAACTACTACACTTGAGCAAGAACAGTCAATCTGAGCAGTGGAGATTTGGCCATCCCTGCAGCAAGGCCTTTGAGGACCCACCACCATGTGTGGCTGGCTCCTAGCAGGAAGGGGTGTACAGCTGGGAGTTTGCCGTGGGCCGACTAAGGCTTACGTACGTCACTCACTGTTCCTTCTAATCAAACCCAGTGTTGCTCTGCAGTACACAGATGTAAATTCATTTTGCTTTGCGTGGTTGCTGCAGTCACCTTGTATTGAATGAGGTCACTGAGAACCTAGCCAGTTTCTCCCCCAACCTCCTGCTTTACACACACACACACACAGAGAGAGAGAGAGAGGGAGAGGGAGAGGGAGAGGGAGAGGGAGAGGCAGAGGGAGAGGGAGAGATATGCTTGGTAGCCATTGTTTTCAATTGATCAAAGATGCTGGTTATATTTTTTCATCTCATTCTGCTCTCTCTCCTCTGTCATTTCTTCCAGGTGTGTTTTCATTCAGTGAAATGCTCTCAGCTTCTGCTTTCTGGAAAGAGAATATATATATTATTGCCCCTATCCTTCCCCCAGTTTATTCGGGGATTAGGCTGCGGGAAGAGATGTTGAGATGCTACTGCAGCATTGGCAATGTAATAGCAATGTAAACAGTCCACATTGCACAGTAAGGAAAATGGAGAGGGCGAGGGGAGAGAATCTGGAAAGCTGGATTGATGGATTCTTTGCAAATAGTGCTTTTTAAAAACACCTGTATAGCAAAACCTTTAAAACATATCAGGGGCTTATGGCCAACTCTCAACCTGTGGTTAACTAGCAGGTCAGGAATAAAAGGTGTAGCACAGCCCTCTAAGAATGCTGGTTTACTGCCTTTAAAACAAAAACAAAACAAAAAACTCCCCTTTTAGGCTTTCTATTGCTTAGAAATAGGAGGAGCTGCAGGATTTGAGTTTTGAACTTTAGTGTAAACTGGACCATTTCTGGGCACAATTCAAAGTGCCGGTTATGACCTATAAATCCCTATATGGCTTGGTCCTGGCTACCTGAATGATAGCATATCCCTATGCGAACCTGCCTGGGTGCTAAGATCCTCAGATGAGCATCGTCTTTTGGTCCCATCAGCATCAAAAGCTGGGATGGCAATGCTTCACTCACCAGTTGCCAGCCACACTGACTGCAGCATGATGACATCCTTACAATTTTATTATATAGTTCGATAGATATATGAACAATACATAACATAATATCCGCCCAATAAAGTTATAGAAATCCAATGCATGACATATAATGAATATATACTAAGCAGCAATAATAGAACTGTACAGTTGGAAGGGTTCCAAAGGGTCATTTAGTCCAGTAGGTCTTCTGTGAACGTGACTAACATACAACCCAATGTCACCCCAGCGAAATATTGCGCAACTCAACCCATGTGAAATAGAGTCTCATAAAATAAGTTGTTATTTTGGGTACAACCACAAAACATAATACATATTTCTCTATACAAAACTAGATCTTAATTCACAGAAAATGACAGACCCTCCCAGCTCTCACCTGCGACCTTTCTTTTCCCACTTTCTGACCCTCAGAGATCTCCACTTCCCTGCAGCTCATTCAGGATCCTTCCACCATATCTATCTGCCACTTGTATGGGGGGTGAAGACCTTGTCGCCTAACGGCTCCTGCCAAAGGGAGAAGATCAAACACATGAGCTCAGACCCCACCACGAACAATCAGTTCAGGATTCAGAAGTATTTGAATCCCTAATACACATCTTCGTTTTTTTGAACATTGACACCAACTCTGTTTCTTGGGAGTTCATCTGTATTTCCCCATTTCACTCAGGTGCACCTCTTTGGGCAGAATTGCACATCACATTGAGCTGCCTCTGCACCACTAAAAATGGCACCTCTGTAGACCTTTCTCTCTCCCACTCCCCATCTCGAACATGTAGCAAATCCTTCCCCTTGTAAAGGTAAAGGGACCCCTGACCATTAGGTCCAGTCGTGGCCGACTCTGGGGTTCCGGCGCTCATCTCGCTTTATTGGCCGAGGGAGCCGGCGTACGGCTTCCGAGTCATGTGGCCAGCATGACTAAGCTGCTTCTGGCAAACCAGAGCAGCGCACGGAAACGCCGTTTACCTTCCCGCCGGAGTGGTACCTATTTATCTACTTGCACTTTGACGTGCTTTAGAACTGCTAGGTGGGCAGGAGCAGGGACTGAGCAATGGGAGCTCACCCCATCACGGGGATTTGAACCGCTGACCTTCTGATCGGCAAGTCCTAGGCTCTGTGGTTTAACCCACAGCGCCACACACGTCCCACCCTCCCCTTGTCTTACCACCATCCTATTGTGGTTATATCCACTCTAGCCAATTCACGATGAGAAACATGCAGTGCAATGACATTCAGAGGGCTTTTTATTTTTATTTTTTTACAGCGCATTATGGAAAGGGACTGGGGAGAACTCAGCCCCGACCTGCCATTTACAACAGCAGTCCTGTGATTAAAATCTGTTTTTTCCGAAGCAGTTGAGGAGGAGGATATTCCACTCCAGGAGCTGCTTCAGTCCAATTTCTCTTATCTTCTCTTTTCAGGCTCCAATCAGGATGAAAAACGAGTGCTGGAGGTGAGCACTTTTCTGCCCCCCTCCTTTTGCTCGTTCTCTCTCTCTCTCTTGTTATTTTAAGACACCGGTATAGCAGTTCTTGGAGGTGTTTACTCTCCGGTGCATACAAATTACTGAGCTGATTGGGCAATTATGATTAATCTAAAGGAGCAACGTTGACACGGTCTCTGAATTACCTTTTCCTAAAGTGGCAGATGAATATATGTGCATGAAAAATGAATCATCCTGGATCCTATCAGGATTCAAACCCACAGCGGCTCATCCGACTCCCAGTTTCCAAGGGATGCTAAATGGAGATTAGAGCTGCTACGTTTGCATGCTAATACTGAGCCAAGATGGGCGAACTGAAGCGCTTGGTGTTAGAGGATGACATTAATGCAGTGAGCATAATGGAAATGTGGTGGGATGGAGAGAAGTAGGGAGACACGGTTATCTCAGGATACAAACTCAGGACAGGGAAGGGAGTACTGGAGGTGGTGCCACGCTGTACACCAGTGAGGACATTGAGTCCCCAAGGGGGAAGAATCGCCGCAGAATCATTGCATGTGATGATACCAAGGCCCAAAGGTGATTTAGTACTGGGTGATGTCGGGGATCAAAATGCTGAGATAGGCTTGACATGAAGAAGCAATCAAGGAAGCCTCCAGAAGAGGAAGTGGTGTAGTTATGGGTGACTTCAACTACCTGGTGTGATGGCCTGGGACTCGGGGTCGGACTCTCAGCCCCGTCAGAGGACGCTGAGGTTGCCTCTGGGTCCACTAACCCTCCAGCCTCTCCTGAGCTGCAGAGGCTCAGGGCAGAGAGGTGGAGGGAACTAAGTTCCCGCAGGAGGAGTGCTTGCCTCCAGGCCAGGAGAGGCGAGTCACCTGAGGATCGGGGCTGCCCTATGCCTCGGGGCAGATAAAAGCCAGCCAGCCCCAGTCCCAACTTGCAGGAACAACATTGTTGGTTGCTAGTTCCTGCCTGAACCCTGACCTGTATTCCTGCCTGAGCTCCTGACCTGCCCTGGCTCCCTGCTTGCATGTCTGTTCCTGACTTCACCCGACTCCCTTCCTTGCACCCAGCTTCAGCTACTATGCACTGCCTCCACGTTACACCATTGACCACAGACCAGACTTAGACCTCTCCTCTCAGGTAACCCACGGGACCAGCACAAAGACCCTGCAGCTCTCCCACAGATCCCCTCTGACAGCTGTCAGATGTCCCACCACCAGGCCCCTAATTCATCTTCTGTTCCTTCCCTGGAGGGGGGTCTCTTGGGTGGGCAGCTCCCACCACTCTGCCTCATCCAGTCAGTCCCTGAGAACTGGCTACATATATGTTCCATTCGTGGCATATCCCTCACTGCTCCTGTTTTGGTTTTCCTTAGTCTGTGTGTGTAGGAAGCAGCCTGTTGTGCAAAGTTAAAATTTGCATCCATTGCTCCACCCACTCTTGCCTCTGGCTCAGCACAGGCATGTGGCCCTTGGAAGAACTGCCCAGATGGAAATGTGGCCCTCAGACAGAACATTTCCCCCATCCCTGTGATTAAAAAAAAATACAAGTGGATAAAAACGAGGGGCTAGAATCTTCAGAAAAGGTGAGCAACAATTTATACCCCACCCATCTGGCTGGGTTTCCCCAGTCACTCTGGGCGGCTCCCAACAGAATATTGAAAACATGACAAAACATCAAACATCAAAAATTTCCCTAAACAGGGCTGCCTTCAGATGTCTTCTAAAAGTCAGATAGTTGTTTATTTCCTTGACATCTGACGGGACGGTGTTCCACAGGGCGGACGCCACTACTGAGAAGGCCCTCTGTCTGGTTCCCTGTAACTTGGCTTCTCGCAGCGAGAGAACCGCTAGAAGGCCCTTGGCGCTGGACCTCAGTGTCCGGGCAGAATGATGGGGGTGGAGATGCTCCTTCAGGTATACTGGACTGAGGCCATTTAGGGTGTTGAAGGTCAGCACTGACACTTTGAATTGTGCTCGGAAATGTACTAGGAGCCAATGTAGGTCTTTCAGGACCGGTGTTATATGGTCTTGGTGGACACTCCCAGTCACCAGTCTAGCTCTGCTGCCTTAGACATGGAGTGAAGCATAATAAGAAAGGTCTAGATCAGGTATCCTTTCAGTGATCAGGCCTGTTATTATGAACCTCAATTGGCTGTTAGGCCACCATGAGGACATGGTCTAAAAATAGCTTTTGACTATTGACACCTTTTGCATAATTTATTTATCAAGCAAAGTTTTTAATGGTTCATGTCCGGTATCAGAAATGGATGTGCACCAGTTCTTGGCTGCCTCATATAATTTTGCAGCTTGTTGAAAAGGGGAATACCTTTCTCGAAATAAGCTCAAGAAAACAAGCAGGTTCTAACCAATTAAATATCCTTTTTTTTGGTGCCCGCTCATTTTTTTTTCATCAAGAGGTCACTGCACTCAAGTGGGCAGCGTGTTAAACTTAGGCCTCAAAACCTCAGCTTCAAATTATCTCTGCAAATACCTGGAGGGGTCATTTGCTATCCAGATCTGAAACCTATCTGTGCGAAGTGAAAGAATACATCTTAATTTCAAAACCAACAATCTTGCCTGGTAGCACATGCTCTATAACCTTCGCTTTACATTACCCAAGTAAAAGCCTTTCCAAAGTTGTTTAGCTCTAATGGATTGAGCTGTCTACACCATAGGTAAAGGTAAAGGGACCCCTAACCATTAGGTCCAGTCGTGACCGACTGTGGGGTTGCAGCGCTCATCTTGCTTTATTGGCCGAGGGAGCCGGCGTACAGCTTCCAGGTCATGTGGCCAGCATGACTAAGCCACTTCTGGCAAACCAGAGCAGCACACGGAAACACCGTTTACATTCCCGCCGGAGCGGTACCTATTTATCTACTTGCACTTTGACGTGCTTTCGAACTGCTAGGTTGGCAGAAGCAGGGACCGAGCAATGGGAGCTCACCCCGTCATGGGGATTCGAACCACCAACCTTCTGATAGGCAAGTCCTAGGCTCTGTGGTTTAACCCACAGCGCCACCCACCATCTCTACACCATATCTAGCAGCAATAGCAAGTTCTTTATTGACCTCAAAGCAGAAAACAGAAAACCACACACACACACACACACACACCCCTGCATGGTGCAAAATAAACCTTGATAAGCACTTTGGATGTTCTCTCTCTCTCTCTCACACACACACACACAATCACAAGGTAGATTGTGCAGGCACAGTGGCATAGCAAGGTCAGGTGGTACCCGGTGTGGAAAATTTCTTGTCACCCCCCCCATTGAAATTATTAAAAGAAGGAGAAATAAAATACTTGCAGTAGGCAGCATTCTGTGAATTCAAGCTGCTTACACAGATATACACACCTGATAGGAGACAGATAAGTAACGTCACACAACCCAATCGGTTTCATAAGTGGACACTGTCTTACGTAAATTGGCTCAAAGGTTTCGAAATAGGTTATGAAACCCACTTCAGACAGAGCACAGCAAACTGAAAGGACAACAAAATTACAAAACCGAAACGGTAGCGAACCAGGAGGGCCTTGAGACTGCACAAAAGCTGAACAAACAGGCATGCTGTATTGAATTGCATCCCTAGTTGAGATCTGACATTCCAGTATGTTGTAAAATTATACCAGGGTTCTAATGCATTTATTTCTGCATCTGCTGCCCATTCCTATAACCTTTTATACGATGAGATCTTATGCACACACTTCTGTGCCAAGCAGCTATTTCCCATTGCTTGATGCCTCTTGGCTAGAGTTCCTGACAGTTCGTTCCTGTTTGTTGTTGTGGCACTGATTGTATATTTTCATTTCCACGTGGAAAGGGGAAGCAGTGACAAATCCAATGGGTATGACTGACCCTGGAAGAGTACACCTACATGTGTGTTATGTACTGAGTTGAATAGGATCCAAAATGCAGCAGTCTGATTGGTCCTAGAACAATAGGATTCAGAATGCAGCAGTATGATTGGTCCGCAGGAGCCACCCAATCCAGCTCCAGGTGGAAGTGAATCCACAACCTGATTGGCCTACAGGAGAATCCCGGAATTAGCCAATCACGTGCAGCCTATTGTGTAAATAATTTATATAAAGCAGATATTGTGGGGGAACTTCCATTCCTCCTCACCACTATGAGCTGAATAAAGAGCATGAAATCCACTCTCGACTCCGAATATATTTCAATGTGCCTACCTAGAAATGAACTATAGCTGATTCCTGAACCTGGTGTCCTCCAGAAGTTGTGGACGACAACCTTCATCATCCCTAACCCTTGACTGTCCTGGCTGAGGTTGATGGGAGTTGTAGTCCAAAGCATTTGCAGGGCACCAGGTTGGGGAACACTGCTCAGCTCTCAATCTTTGGTCAAAGCAATTTGTCCTCCTCTAAAATAGGGATATTATTACTGTAATATTATGAGTCTCAATGAATGACCCAATTTTCTGACATCTTTTCCCCCCTTCAGAATAAGAAAGGTTTTCTCCACGTTCTGGCAATCAGCACTGGAGATTATGGTTCTGGGGCGCAGGTATAGTCATAAGGACCAATTGTGTCCTTGTGGAATGAATCAAACCGCTACCACAGCAGCAAGAATTCTTCTGGCAAAGTATTGGAAGATGCAAGAACTACCTACTCTGGAAGAATGGCAGGCAAAGGTGATTGACTTTATGGGACTGGCAGAGATGACCGGCAGAATCCGCGACCAGGGGAAAAAGACAGTGGAAGAAGACTGGAAGAAATTTAAAATGTATCTCAAAAATTGTTGTAAAATTGAGGAGGGTTAGATGTCAAGGGGTAAGAAGTAGAGAATTACAGCTGTAACTAATAAATTAAGGAAAACTTAATGAAAGGGAATTAAATGGATAATTGGATTGACGGGTTGCTAAAAAATTGTAAAATAAGGATGCAGTGAAAGGGAGGTATGGGGAAGTCGGATGAAAGAAGGTATACGAAAATAAGATTGTGAAATTATACATGTTTGTTTTTGTTTTAGTTTGTCTTTATTATGTGTTGTGCTTGTCTTTTTTGTATGTGTTTAAAAAATTGAATAAAAAAATATTTTTTTTAAAAAAGGAATGAATCAAACCTTCCATATGCATTTGCATCTGTGTAGCTTTGATGATGTATCTAGTCAAAAGTGGTTGGCTTGGGCATAGAGGAAACCACCAATTATAACTATCTTTGGCCTTCTTCTTCAATGACAGACCTTCTGTAACTAGTTTCCTGCCAGGAAGCCGTGGAAGGTATACACACACACACACACACACACACACTGTATTTTTCGCTCCATAGGGCGCACCGGACCATAGGGCGCACTTAGTTTTTAGGGGGGAAATAAAGAAAAAAAAAATCAGGCTCAGGCCCCTGAATAGGCCCAGCTGGTGCTTGTTGCAGGGGAACCTGTGCAGACTGGGACTCTTCAGGATCAGGCCCCAGACTAGGTTCAGCTGCTGCCTGAGGCAAAGGATCTGGTGCAGACTGAGACGCCTCTGGTTCTGAGTCTGAGCCCGAGTCCCAGGCCATCACACTCCTAAATCTGGGATGGGGAGTCTGTGGTCCTCCAGGCATTGATGAACTACAATTCCCATCAGCCCCAGTGATCATGGCCAATGGGAAGGGGTGATGGGAGCTGCGGTCCAACATCTGAAGGGCCGCAACTTCCCCATTTCTGTAAGAATCCACGTCCCCCTTTTAGAGCTGCAATTTTCACAGTGGTTTAACAGTCAATGCCTCTTCCCAGGGAACTCTGGGAATTGTAGCTCTGTGAGGAGAATATGGGTGTCTTAAGAAACCACAGCTCCCAGAATTCTTTGGGCGAAGCCAGGGCTGTTTAAAGTGGCATCGCAGCATTTTACATGGACAGCGTGAATGGTGGCCTGAGGCAAAGTGTGAGAGTTGTTGGGATATGAGAAGGCAAGAAAGGTTGAGATCTTGCGAGAGATTGAGTTTCTCTTTGTCAACGGCTCTGCTATAACGGTTACCTGATTATCATATCGAGATTTAGTAGGCCCACATTTGAGAATGCTTGGCTGCGCTTGAAGATTTGCGGGGTGTGTGTTGCAACTTGAACTCGAGACCTTCCAGTGTCAGAGATAGTGAGGGACCAACAGAAGACTTTACAGTATGTGCCCTTTGTGTATTTGTTTGTCTTCTCCTTTTACAGCTCAGGTTCTTTTCTTATAGCTTCTGTTAGCCCTCACCATTGGCCGCGCTGCCCGGGGCTGAGGAGAACGGCAGTGTGAAGCAAGAATTGCAGAGCAGACCAGATGGCACCCTACTTTCCACCCCTCAGAGTTTGCCGACTGAGGCAGCTGCCTCACTCTGCCTCATGACCCCGGTGTGAAATATATGGAGGGCACCAGGTTGGGGAAGGCTGCACCGGACTGACCTGGTGGAATTTCCCTCTGTGTCTTAATGCTTTGATATCATTAGGAGAGCTTTTTGCTTAGGTTCCCCATTAGCATAGCTGTCAACTTACAGATTTGAAAATAAGGGACCAGCAGCCTCAAAAATAAAGGATCAGCAGCCAAAATTTCCATTTCATTATTATTTGCTGACATTTTGAGAGTCAACTTTATTGTGTGCTCTTACATCCTAATAGATCATTGGATATGACTTTATTTGATACGAGTCGTTCCATTTTAAAGTTATGTTTTATTATGACTTATTGTATTGGATCGGATTATTATACGGTGTTGTTCCTTGTTGTATATTTTGTTGCCGTAAACGTCCTTGTGTGTAGTAATATAGAAAGGTGGTACAGTGGTACCTCGGGTTAAGTACTTAATTCGTTCTGGAGGTCCGTTCTTAACCTGAAACTGTTCTTAACCTGAAGCACCACTTTAGCTAATGGGGCCTGCTACTGCTGCCGTGCTGCTGCTGCACGATTTCTGTTCTCATCCTGAAGCAAAGTTCTTAACCTGAGGTACTATTTCTGGGTTAGCGGAGTCTGTAACCTGAAGCGTATGTAATCTTAAGCGTATGTAACTCGAGGTACCGCTGTATACAAATTAAAGTGAAAAGTAAGGAAAGGGAGGGGTGTAGGCAGAAGCAAGCCTAGTGTACAAAGGTAGAATTCGCACTCATTGCCCTACCCACTTTTGCTTCTAGCCCCGCCCACCACTGGCAAATGGCCCTCGAAAGCTTGCTCAGAAGAGAATGTGGCCCTCAGATTGAATGAGATTCCCCAGCCTTGACATGAAGATTAGAGGGTGAGACCCACAGGTGTTCCATTGATTCCCTTGATGATCAATTTTCTGCCTTCTCTCTCATTTCCCCCTCCAGCAGAGGTCAGTAGGTCCTTTCTGGCTTCATATTTTTTTTAAAACACTCATTAAGTCTGACGGGGCTCTCGGCTGGCTGGCACAGTGCACTTAAATATCAGATGTGAGAGCTGGTCTGCCTTGACTTCTTGCTGGTGTCGGTCAAAACTCATTTGACAACGGAGTCCTGTCTTGAGGAGCAACGGCTGGTCGCTCGTTGCTCCTTGTCCACTCTTTTAATAAAACAGCTTGTTCAGAATCAGAGACCTGAACTAGGAGGGAAGACAAGACAATTTGCAATGTGGTGGAAAAGGAAACTTCTGTCTTCTCATTCGCAGACTGGTAGGACTTTGCTTTCATTGTGATGTGTGTTTTAGATTACAATGTAAATATTTAGAACCTAACCTATAAATGGTTTTAACCTAACCTGGCACCTTACGCTGAAGGGTGCAAAATACCACTACTGATGATGATGATGAAGATGACATATGCTGTCAACCTGGGTTGTTTCTCAAACCAAGTAACACAGTTTGCTCTCTCAATGAATTTGCTAACTCTAATAGGACCAAAGAGCCCCCTGTGCTGTTCTAATAGCCCACTCCAAGGATGTTCAAATGCAATTCTGTTTTTGGGACTTAGATGGGCAAAGGAGGAGTGGTTTATTATAGGAAATAAGGAGTTTGAATCTGAAGCTACCATCAGGATAGGCATGCCAGAAGAGATATAAAGAAGTGAAGAACTGAAGGAGATGTTGCTAGGAAGTCTAATATTGTTGCAGAGTTATTGTCGTGTTAGACTTGTTACTTGCCTGTTCAGCAAAGGTTTCCAAGTGACTTACACCATTTAAAAACATAAACAAAAAATTCATAAAAACTTTAACAAATTATGACAAAACGTTGACAAATCCCCCTTTGGATAGGAGTGGAGGTTAACAGCAAAACCCTATTCATGTTTACTCAGAAATAAGTCCTATTTTGTTCAATAGGGCTTACTCCTGAACAAGTGTACTTAGAATTGCAGCCATAACGAGTTTGTGTCAGTTTTGATACTGAATATTCTTTGGCTATGACTTGAAAGTGTGAATATTTATGTTGTGAACTGCCCGGTGAGCTTCGGATGAAGGATGGTATGCAAACTTTAACAACAACAACAACAACAACAACAACAACAACAACAACAACAACAACATCAACATCAACAGGTATTTAGTTCCAGAAACTGATGACTAATTATTTCTCATTAGGAATCAACACTGGGCAGTATCTGACAACTGATTGTAATTAATAAACTTTTGTTGGATTTCATCCATTGATTGACCCAATCAGGGAATTTTCCCTTGGATGGGCCAGACCAGGCCCAGACTGTCATGTTTTGCCTCCTGAGGTAAAATGGGAATGTGCTGCCCCCCCTGCTGCTCCCCACATAAGCCTCATTTAATGGGGTCACATAGCAACTGCAACTTCCGGTAAAATCTTGCAAGATCTTGCAGGAGCTGTCGTGAGATCTTGCATGAGCTCAGCAAGATCTCACGAGAGTTCTGTGAGATCTTGCGAGTTCTCGCTGGAAGCCGCCACTGCATGACCCCGGTGGTGGTGACAGGGGTGGGCAGGGTCCACGCTGAGAGCCAGTGTGGTGTAGTGGTTAAGAGCAGTAGACTCGTAATCTGGTGAACTGGGTTCGCGTCTCCACTCCTTCACATGCAGCTGCTGGGTGACCTTGGGCTATTCACACTTCTCTGAAGTCTCTCAGCCTCACTCACTTCACAGAGTGTTTGTTGTGGGGGAGGAAGGGAAAGGAGAATGTTAGCCACTTTGAGACTCCTTAGGGTAGTGATAAAGCAGGATATCAAATCCAAACTCTTCCTTGCGGGGGCACCAACCCATAGGATTCTGCTACTTGAGTTGGTTGCTTCAGTCTGCCTCATGAGTGGGTCAACCGTAGACCAGACAACACAAACAGATGGATTTCAAATGATGGTGTTGAATTTTTATTTTGAAGTTTGGATGACAGATTTTAGATGCTGGGTTTCAACATCAAAATCTGAATCATGAAATTTGATACCCGGGCAAACCCCATTTCATGTCTAGGTGAAAAATACAGCAGCCTCTTCTGCCTCATTGATTCCATGACTTGATTGTGTACTGCTTATTGCAAAAGCACCTAGTCTAGAGATGAGTTGGACAATGATTCATTCCAGAAGCTTCTTCAGCTTTGGAGAAGCAGATTTAAGATTTCACCAGGACTATGGCTGATGGGTTCTCCAGATATCCATGGGCTTTGGGCAGGGAAGTGACTCCATGCCTGGTCACATGGCTGTTCTCAGTCCAATGATGGTGAAGTTCTTCTTTCAGCTCGCATTACCATCAGCCTCTAGAATGGGAGCTGTCAGGGGACTGCCATCAGAACAAGGGAGGGAGGCAGGGGGGCCATTGGGATACAGAGAGCCTCCGAAACTCCTGAGGAGCAGTTCCTCTTCCAGCAGTGGGAAAAGCCACACCTCCAGTGGAGAAGAGAGGGAAGGGGCCAGCCAAGCAAGGAAAGGGCTCGAGGATGCTGCTGAGAGCCCCAGCGCCTCACCCAGCCAGGCTGGCCAGGAGGGATGCACACAACCTCCGTTGCCCACCTTGCGCAGAGGGATGAAACGCAAGGAGGGAAGGAGGAGACTTGGGGTGCCAAAGTTCTTATGTTGGGGGAGAAGCCGGAAGGGGCCACTCCCGGATTCTGCAAGTGACTGAGACAGACATGAACTTGGTAGATATGCACTGTAAATAGTTTGCACAATGAAACCTGTAAATAATAATAATAATAATAATAATAATAATAATAATAATAATTTATTTATACCCTGCCCATCTGGCTGGGCCTCCCCAGCCACTCTGGGCGGCTTCCATAGAAACCAAAAATACAGTAAAATATCACACGTTAAAAACTTCCCTGAACAGGGCTGCCTTAAGATGTCTTCTGAATGTCAGGTAGTTGTTTATCGCTTTGACATCTGCTGGAAGGGCGTTCCACAGGGCGGGCGCCACTACCGAGAAGGCCCCCTGCCTGGTTCCCTGTAGCTTTGCTTCTCGCAGGGAGGGAACCACCAGAAGGCCCTCAGAGCTGGACCTCAGCGTCCAGGCAGAACGATGGGGGTGGAGACGCTCCTTCAGGTATACAAGGCCGAGGCCGTTAAGGGCTTTAAAGGTCAGCACCAACACTTTGAATTGTGCTCGGAAACGTACTGGGAGCCAATGTAAAAGCCAGGTCGGAGTCCTGCCTGGTTACCACCACCAGAATCTGACAGGAGCCTTTAGAATGGGAGTTGAGCATATGCTCTGGCCACTTGGGGAAAGACTCTGACCTTGCATGCCAGAGGTCCCAACTTCATTCTCTAGCGTTTCCAGTCAGGGCTGGGGAAAGCTCCTTCTGGAAGTCTTGGAGAGCCACTGCCAATTGGTGTCAACTAGCAGTGGTTTGCCAAGTCAATCTTGACCAACTCAGAGGGTCTGATTTGGCCCGTGAGGCCATTTCCTGCAAACCCATGGTCACCCCTCATCTGACATCACTGCTCCCCGCTTCCATCAGTGCCGGATTAACAACTAGGCAGAACAGGAACTGGTTTATAGACTCCCCACCTTTTAGGGGCCCCACGACAATGGATCAAAATTATATTGTGCAATAGAATTGGTTTATTAAAATTGTTGGTTGGTAAAAAAATGTATTACCAACCAACAATTATCTAGGGGATAAGGGTTCATCAGTAAAGACCTGGTTATGTTTAGAATGATACCGCATAGGGAAATGTTCCCTGATACCAAGATGAGGGATCCTATGGAATGCAGAGAGAATTGAGAAGAATAATGATCTGTTGTGACCTTGATGAAAGCGTACAATAGACGAGCCTTCTTGTGTTTTGGCTCATTTCACCCCTTCCTTCTCCTTTCCTTTTTCCTTTTCCTTTTTTCTTTCTCATAATGGCTTATGTTCTATGCCATGTACTTTGATTTTTTTTTTGTAGTTTTTTAGCCTTTTCCATTATTATTACAGTGGTACCTCGGGTTAAGTACTTAATTTGTTCCGGAGGTCCGTTCTTAACCTGAAACTGTTCTTAACCTGAGGTTCTACTTTAGCTAACGGGGCCTCCTGCTGCCGCCGCACCACCGGAGCACGGTTTCTGTTCTCATCCTGAAGCAAAGTTCTTAACCCGAGGTACTATTTCTGGGTTAGCGGAGTCTGTAACCTGAAGTGTATGTAACCCGACGTACCACTGTATTAAGGATTTTTCTTTTGTAATTTTGGTTGTTTATATTTATCTGTATTTGTTTAAAGCAAAGCAAAATAAATAAAATAAAGTAAAGTAAAGTAAAATAAAATAAAATAAAATGTATTAGGAGATAATATGCGAGCCTCCCCCCCCCCCGATTTCGAATGCCATGGGGCTTCCACAGGGTTTAATCCGGCACTGCCGCCCATTGGAACATTTGCACCCAAGTGCATCACAAATGAAAAAAGATGTCAGGCAGATGTCCAGCTTCAAACCAAGAGGTGTGGATCATATCACTGGGATTAAGTGGGCCGGAGGGAGGCTCCCAGGTAGCCAACCGCCTATTAAGAAACCAGGCTCTAAATTTTTCACATGGAATGACTTAATCTGTCTGAGGTTGCACTCCTGTTGTGTTCTTCAGTGTAGGTCCACTCTGCGAAGGGACTTTCCTCTTATCAGTTTCAAAGGCTTGAATTTCTCCTCTTTGCTTCCTTTTCTTTGAGCAGGGGCTTGGGTTGCTAATCTCCCCATGACATTAGAAGCCCCATTTTGCTATTGTCTCCAGAGGCCTTTTCTTCTGGGGGACGGCAAACGTGGGTAACTGTATCGCTCTCCTCTTATTTCCGGCGTCCGGCTGCAAAGTGGCATAATGTTCTTTTATCATCTTTCCAAACTCTTACTTTAAATCCAGGCTGGGGAGGGACTCCTATTTCCCAACCAGGTCTACGATTCCCAAAGCGGTTTAAGAGCCACTTCCTCTTCCTTCCAAAAGGGAACTTTTGGAATCATAACTTCAGGAATAGGAGGCCTCCTAACACCTCTAACCCCACATAACAAACTGCCACTTCCAGAAGTCTTTGGGGAAAGCCATGACCATTTAAAGAGATATCAGAGGGCTTAAAATGTATGGTGTAGCTAAATAATAATAATAATAATAATAATAATAATAATAATAATAATAATTTATTAGAGTAGTACCTCAGATTAAGTACCGGTACTTAATTCATTCCGGAGGTCCGTTCTTAACCTGAAACTGTTCTTAACCTGAAGCACCACTTTAGCTAATGGGGCCTCCTGCTGCTGCTGTGCCACCGGAGCACGATTTCTGTTCTCATCCTGAAGCAAAGTTCTTAACCTGAGGTACTATTTCTGGGTTAGCGGAGTCTGTAACCCGAAGCATCTGTAACCTGAAGCATATGTAACCTGAGGTACCGCTATATTTATACTTTGCCCATCTGGCTGGGTTTCTCCAGCCACTCTGGGCAGCTTCCAATGGAATATTAAAATACAATAACCTATTAAACATTAAAAGCTTCCTTAAACAGGGCTGCCTTCAGATGTCTTCTAAAAGTCTGGTAGTTGTTTTTCTCTTTTTTGAAAAAAAATAATATTTATTCAAATTTTCAAAAATACAAAAAAGTAAAACCATACAAAAACCAAAAAGATAACAACAAAATAACATAGTAAAAAAGAAAAAAAAGAAAAAAGAGAGAAAAAATACAGATTCAAATTACATCCTCTCATTAACTTGTTTCTTGGACCTCCTCACACCTCCCTTTTTGTATTCTAATTTATTCCTTATTTCAGCAAATTCTTCCCATACTTCTCAATTTTTATTTAAATAATTTATCTTAACAATCTGTCTCAATTTACCATTATTTTCTCTTTGGCATCTGGTGGCAGGGTGTTCCACAGGGCGGGTGCCACTACCGAGAAGGCACTCTGCCTGGTTCCCTGTAGCTTTGCTTCTCACAGGGAGGGAACCGCCAGAAGGCCCTCGGCGCTGGACCTCAGTGTCTGGGTAGAACGACTCAAGGTCAGCATGGTGCAAATGGATCAGGCCAATGGTACATCTAGCCCACACATGCTATGATTTACTCCTGAGTAAACATGCGTGAGGATTGTGCTGGAAGTGAACAATTGCATCTCTCTCCTCCACTGTTTTGGAGAATTCGCGCCGCCCTGCCTCACAGTGAGCTCGGCTTCAGCGAGACGCCGCTCTGAGCAGAAGCTGGCCTCAATTTCCTTCTGCCCTGGAGACAAGGTTAGGATGACAGGAGAGCAGATAGAAACCATAGCCCCCCGAGGTGGCCCGAGCCTCGCTCCCTGTCACCCTGTGTTTGCTTGATCTGTGTGGCAAAGCCTGCTCCAATTTGCCACAATGCCTCCCAGCGCAGAGTGCAGGCGGAGAAACAGACACTGTGGCACGATGATCAGACAGAGACAGGGAACAGAAAGAGCCAAGGCTGCCTTGGGTGCCGCAGGAGATGTGACAGGAAGATGACAGCCCCTTGGATGCGGAATGCCTCACATTGTAATAAGGGCAATAGACAAATTCACGGAGGAGAGGGCTACTAGCCAGGATAGCTACTCTCCTCCTGATGGACTTCCCATGGGGACATCTGCTTGGCCACTGTGATGACAGGGCTATGCACCAGATGAACCTTTGGTCAGATCCAGCACAGTTCTTATGTTCCTATAAAGTCACGGCCCATCCCAGGTAAATAAGGCACATACCAGTATCTCTCTCTCTTTTTAAAAAAATTTATTAGGCATTTCAACATAACAATTTATCAAAAACATATCATCCTCATTCCCCCCTTAATTTCCCCTCCCCCCCCCAGAAAAAAACACCTGGACCTCCCTCAGCTCCTCTCTCTGGTTTTTAAACACAGGTTGTTCTCTGCATATTACAAAATTGTAAAAATCCTTATATTATCTATTTGTATGTTACCAATGATAAATTTGTGAGTGTTTATTCCAAACCTGCCAAGGAGTCCAGTTCATTTCGTTGTTTCTTTGAGTACTTTGTAAAAGGTTCCCATTCTTCTTTAAAGTCACAGTTGCCTTATTACGCAGTTTGTGCGTCAGTTCCGCCAGTTCCGCATAGTCCATCCATTTCCCTTGCCACTGTCTTTTTGTTGGGATTTCTTCATTCTTCCATCCTTGTGCTATTAAGACACTTGCCACCGCTGTCACATACATGAATATGTTCTTCAATTTCCTTGGCAGGTCTATCCCTAACAAAAATGCTTCAGGTTTTTTTTTACAAATGTTAATTGGAACAATTTCTTCAATTCATTGTATATCATTTCCCATTTTTAAAAAAAATTCACTACAATCCCACCACATATAATAAAAAGTCCCTTCTTTTTCCTTACATTTCCAACATATGTTTGAACCGGTTTTGTACATTCTTGCTATCTGTACTGGTGTTATATACCATCTATACATCATTTTCATATAGTTTTCTTTCAATAGAGAGCAGTCTGTAAATTTTAAATCAGTTTTCCACAATCTTTCCCAATCTTCAAACATTATGTTATGGCCTATGTCTTGTGCTCATTCAGTCATGACTGAGCCAGTGTGGTGTAATGGTTAAGAGCGATAGACTCGTAATTTGGTGAACCGGGTTTGCATCTCCGCTCCTCCACATGCAGCTGCAGGGTGATCTTGGGCTAGTCACACTTCTCTGAAGTCTCTCAGCCCCACTCACCTCACAGAGTGTTTGTTGTGGGGGAGGAAGGGAAAGGAGAATGTTAGCCACTTTGAGACTCCATAGGGTAGTGATAAAGCGGGATATCAAATCCAAACTCTTCTTCTTCTTCTTCTTCACCTCCTCATCTTTTGTTTCCCATTCTAGCAGAATACGCCTTTCAGCAATTTTGTTTTCCCTTCCACAACTTTTCGGAAATCTAGATATCATATAACTGAATCCTTTCTTATTGTCTTGTTGTCAACTCTTTATTGACACATATCTCGTTGTCAACTCCTTATTGACACATATCTCGTTGTCAACTCCTTATTGACACATATCTCGTTGTCAACTCTTTATTGACACATATCTCGTTGTCAACTCCTTATTGACACATATCTCGTTGTCAACTCTTTATTAGCACAAAAAACACAGCAGCTTTCATGACGTTCCAGATATGCACACACAAGCACTTCTAGCCTCTAGACAGCTGTCCACAGGTCTGGGCCCTATGGAGCAGGTGCAGCAACAGTGGGGCGCCTTCCCTCCCCCAGCTTAAATACCGTCCTCTGATGGATTGTGGGCCTGCAGCCTGAGACTTCTCCTGCATGGAAGTCATCACTGATCTTTTCTTTTTCTTTATTTGGTTTTACAAAGTCAACCACACAATTCACATTCTTAAAAATATTAAAATAAAACAAGATTTCCCCAAACATTAGGACCTTCTACAGAGAAAAAGGACCTTCCCCCCCCAAAGAGCACATTGAGAACAATGCAGTCCATGTGATTCTTTTGTGAAGAAATTACGCCACATGGTCTCAACATCTCCAGAGAGAATTTTTTGCATTTCCAAGGTGGCGGGTTTCAGTAATAAATATAATGGAATCGCCTGGGTTGTTTACAGCTTATCTTAGCGGATCACATTTCCCCAGAAAAGCCTTGACATTCATGCTTGACTTCCCCGACTCTCTTGGTAAGAAATAAAAGAGGTTTCAGCTTGCTGAGAAGGCCTGCCTTTGGCCCCCGTTGCCATCTCAGCACCAGGCTCCGAAGCAATTCAATTAGTCGGGGTTCCTTTCCTGGTGTCTTCAGAAGAGGAAGACTCAGAGCCAGGGGAGTGGGGGTAAGAGAACATAATGGTTGGATGCTGAAGAAACATCTGCTTGAGTGAGTGAGAAGAACCAGAGGTAGAAGACCAGTTTTGTTCCTGCACCATTAGGAAGACTAGGTCCAGGGTGTGCTGGGCCTAGGGGTAACCCGAGAACCGCGGTCCAGGTCTGATCCAGAATCCGAAGGTTCTGCCTGGAGTCAGTCTGACAGGGTCAAGGCAGGACACGAGGCAGCACACCAGGCAAGGACAGGTACAAGATCTCAGACAGGAACTAGCATACAACAATGTTGCTCCCGCAACCTGAGGCGGGGTCTTTTATTTTTGTTGGGGTAATGGCCAATCCTGATCTCCCGGTGACTCACCTCCCTGTTTCGCCCAAAGGCGAGCACTCCTCCTGCGAGTACTCAGGGCTCTCCTTCTCTCAGACTTTAATCTCTGCAGCTCAGGAGAGGTCGGTGGGTTACTAGACCCAGGGGCCACCTCAGCCTCTCCTGACCCAACCAGTAGTGGAGCAGCTGTAAGTGATGGCCCAGCTGGAGGCAACGAGGTCGTCCCCGCATCTGGAGCCAGGGCAGGCTCAGGCCCCTGACTCAGCCCAGCTGGTGCTTGTTGCAGGGGAACCTGTGCAGACTGGGACTCTTCAGGATCAGGCCCCAGGCTTGGTTCAGATGATGCCTGAGGGAAAAGATCTGGTGCAGACTGAGACTCCTCTGGTTCCGAGTCTGAGCTTGAGTCCCAGGCCATCACACCGGGCTTCTCTTCAGGTGGAACTTGCCAGCACTCAGTTTTGGCACCTCTCAGGTGGGTGCCATTGCCTTTACAAGAGTACAAGGGACACACTGATCCTCTTGGGCTTGCCGATTGGAAGGTCGGTGGTTCAAATTCCCGCGACGGGGTGAGCTCCCATTGCTCTGTCCCAGCTCCTGCCAACGTATCGGTTCGAAAGCACACCAGTGCAAGTAGATAGCTACCATTGCAGTGGGAAGGTAAACGGCGTTTCCGTGCGCTCGGGTTTCCATCATGGTGTCCCGTTGTGCCAGAAGTGGTTTAGTCCTGCTGGCCACATGACCCGGAAAGCTGTCTGTGGACAAACGCCAGCTCCCTCGGCCTGAAAGTGAGATGAGCGCCACAACCCCATGGCCGCCTTTGACTGGACTTAACCATCCAGGAGTCCTTTACCTTACCTTTACCTACAAGGGAGATGTTCATGGTGAATTCCTGCACCTCTTTTTCTTGAAAAATAACACTAAGTCCCATGGCCCAAGTGAGACCAATGGTGTGAGGCCTAGTTATGTGTTGAACTAGACCAAGGTGATGTCTACTCAGATCCCTGCCTAGCTTATTGGATGATCAAGCCCAAAGCATTTTGCTGCCTGAGGCAAAGGACAAGATAGCATCTCTCTGCACCCCCCTCCATTTCACATACGGAAGCTAACTAAACTGGGGGTTGAATCTTACTTCAGTATTGGCAACAGGACAGCACTGTGGGCAGAAGGCTGTGTGTGAGCAAGCTTTCTGTCTCACACACAGCTCTGATGCCTGCCCCTCAATAATTGCTACCTGAGGCAGCTGACTCCCTCCACCTAACGGTAGAGCTTAATGCTGGACGCAATCTCTCAGCCTACCGTCACAGGCTAACATTGGAAAACCCATGTATGTTGCTTTGAACAACTTGGAGAAAGGGAGAGATATCCCACCACCAACCGCACAAAAAATGAATCTTTGAAGAACCACAGGGTATTTTGCCTTTTCACCCTATTACATATTCTCTGGGAGGGCTGACAGATGAGGAGGAAAGGAAGTAGCTTGAACTGGGAGGAGCGGATGGGGAAAACGCAACACATTCCTCAGTTCCGTTGAGGATGCCATGAGCAGGTTGTTTCGTCTCCTTGATGCTCTGCCTTCTGAATTTGAGGCTGGGCTGAGGCACAGTTAATGTGGAAGGGAAGAAGTGTTAAAACATTGCCCTCTTCTGGACACAACTGGACACCTGATATTTAGGAACGGCAAGCTCACTATAGGCACCTAGAAAGCCTCCGTATTAACTGAGTCGGACCATCTAGGTCAGGGTGGCCCAACTTTTCATACCAAGTGGGCTGCAAGAGTACTTTGACACAGAACCTATGGGCTGCACACTGTCTTGTCACACTGCAGAAGGGAGCGTGGCCAAAATTTGACACCCTCCCTGCCCTCACATTGCCTTCCCAGCTAAGCAAGGCACTAGGCTTTGGGAAGGAGGAAGGAGAGCTCAGACAGGGTCCCGGTGGAGTACAGGATCATGTTTAAGGTGCTGATTTAAAGCTCTATACGGCCTAGAACCCTCGTACCTATGGGACTGCCTCTCCTGGAATGTCCCACGGAGGAACTTACAGTCTTCAAATAAAAACATCTTGGAGATCCTGGGCCACAGGGAGGTTAGGCTGGCCTCAACCAGAGCCAGGGCTTTTTCGGCTGTGGCCCCGATCTGGTGGAACACTCTGTCACAAGGGACTAGGGGCCTGCGGGACTTGACATCTTTCCGCAGGGCCTGTAAGACAGAGCTGTTCCACCAGGCCTTTGGCCAGGGCACAGTCTCACCCCCTCCTTTGGTATTCCTCACGGAACTCTAGCCCAATGGTTGCCATTAATTTGATTCTGAATTGATTTTAAAATGAATTGGTTTTAGAATGCTGTGTTACTTTTATTGTTGTTAGCTGCTCTGAGCCCGGCTTCAGCTGGGGAGGGCGGGATATAAATAATTTATTATTATTATTATTATATTATTAGAGTTCTCCCACCTTCTTCCCAAAGCTGGGAATGCACTAACTGGGCTTTGGGGACAAGGTGGGAGGGCTCTAGGACCCTGTCAGAGCCCTCACACCACCTCCTCAAAGCCCAGTGCCCTATGTATGAGGGGTAAAGTGTATATTCACAACTCCACCTTCTTTTGCCTCTGGTCCTGCTCAGCACTATTGTATGGCCCCCAGAAGGTTGCTTGGAAGGGAATGTGCCCCCCATGCTGAAATATGTTATCTAGCCGAGCCTTAGAACTACAGGCCTGTGCTTTCCTCCATTATATTTACAGCTCCTGTTCTCCCTTTCTCCTTGTTCACCCACTTCCTTTTAGTGTTGAAATGCATGAATTTAATTTAATTTATTTATTGAAGTTCAGAGGAGAAGAGATGGGGGTTTCTGATGCACTCAGCTGGAGGGGTTTGCAAAGCAGGGAACAGCTCATTGTTTTGCAGAGCTCTTTGGGGATGGGGGAATTCAGATCATTTTGCATTTAAAGAAGCTCCTATCCAATTTGCATTTCTGAAACAATATGCAGAGTGGTTCTTTGAAATTTGCACTTTTCCATATTTTTTCAACACAGTTGTCTAGTCCAGTGAAGATGCATACACTGAGGTAAAGTGAGCATTAAAAGGCATGGTGAAAATTACATACCAAAAAGACATTAATTCAGGGAATATTGCTTGGGGAAAATGTGCAAGTTAGGAGAACTTTGCACTCAAATGTTAACGAATATTCACGAAGACTTAATTTTTCCCCCTCAAACGGATGTAGAAAAATGGGGAACTGAATTTGAGACTGGAAAAATGAGAAACTGAAATTGACAGACCCGGTCATCTGTAGGTCTGAGTGAGAGAGCTTTGAAATCTCCCTCTGGCTGGCTTGGAAAACAGCTGGACCCCACAGCTGTCTTCAAAGCTTCACGGCTCCATGTGAGTTGCAGAAAGGAAGGGAAGAAGCCGCCCCCCTTCATTAAAACTCAGATAGCTTTGCAAAACAGCTCCAGCTCTTGTTGGTGCACTGGGCGTCCATTTACTGCAGTACATGCAGCATGCCCGAGCCACGCATCTCTCCTGGGAGTGACACAGAAGCTGGGATAATTGCTGGTGCATCAGGACCAGATCATCTCATATATTGCAGCTGGAGACTCTACTCCAGGCATCCCCAACCTTCGGCCCTCCAGATGTTTTGGACTACAATTCCCATCAATTCAATTTCCACTGGTCCTGTTCGCTAGGGGTCATGGGAGTTGTAGGCCAAAACATCTGGAGGTCCACAGGTTGGGGATGCCTTCTCTACTCCTTCCTGATTCTCATTCAGGTCCTAAACCATACAGATGCTTCCATGTCCTTTCCTCTTCTCTTGAGTAGCCTCATGTGCAGCTAGTCAGTCACTGAAATTTCTGCTTGACTTCCATCTCCTCTGCTCCAGGCAGATGAATTAGGGCCTCCAGTACTGGCTTAGGGATGTTCAGACTTGATGACCTCCTCAGGGTCCTTAGTGGTGTGGAGATCAGTTGGGGGGCGGCTCCTGCTCCTGTAGATCCTCCTCTGAGGATCCTCAGGTTTGAGGTGCTGGTAGGGCTGATCCCGGATAGATATTTTAGAAGTTTGCAAAGTTGCAGTCCAAGGAAGTGCAGGAGAGTTTTGCCTTTTCTGCAACCCCTTTCCCTCAGATGTCACCTTAAACCATGCACAGAGACACATTGATTTATTTGTTGTGTTTGTCCATATGCATCTATTCATCCCAGAAGGTGCGCTCCTCCATTGTCTCCTGAGGCAGCTGGATGTCAGCAACAATGCCTGTAGGTCCCACCTGGAGCTCAAGGAGCTCAAGATGGCAAATGATGTCCACACCCTCCCATTCTGTTTTATTATCCCAACAAGTCTGTGAGGTAGATTAGGTTGAGAGGCAGTGACTGGTCCCCATTTTCACCCAGTAGACTTCATGGCCAAGTGGGGGATTTGATTCTATGATTCTATGAATGTTCAGGTACAACTTTTCAGGAATCTTGTTCTTTCTTTCCAGCAGGGGGCACTCTGTCCTTAGACTTGAGGATAGCAAGAGGATACCACCACGAGGTTAGCACTAGACAGAGAGATCTCCCTTTTCTTTCCTCCTCTTCACTGATTTCAGGCAACACATTGTGTTGCGTGATGATAAGCCATCATGACTGAAACTGAGCAACCAAACTGAAGGCCAATTCACACGTCTTACCTCCCTTCTCATAACAGACACACACGGCTTGTTTGTTTGAACAATATATTGCTGCTTTAACCTGCCTGCCTTCAACCTTGTCTTTCATGCAGCCATTGACCAGATCCAGACCTATTTAATCCCCGCATCTGGAGCCAGGGCAGGCTCAGGCCCCTGACTCGGCCCAGCTGGTGCTTGTTGCAGGGGAACCTGTCCAGACCGGGGCTCTTCAGGATCAGGCCCCAGACTTGGTTCAGATGATGCCTGAGGCAAAGGATCTGGTGCAGACTGAGACTCCTCTGGCTCCAAGTCTGAGCCCAAGTCCCAGGACATCACACCCCTGACAGCTGGCAGTAGGTGCGGGAGTCACAGGCGGGTGGAGCACCGTTGCCCCATGCTCTTGGCTGGAGGAGACAGGCAGGCAGGGGAGAAGATGGGAAGGAGGCAGGCGAGCGGGAAGGGGAGAGGAAGGAAGTGGGATTGGTGTGTGTGTGTGTGCTGCTATGCCACGCCTGGGAGGGCACCCTCCGTGCCCCTCGGGAACGTGCCCGCCCTGGGCAGCATGGGCCTATGCTCCGCCACTGTTTATAGGTCCATACCAGAACTTGGAATTGGACCCAGAAACTAACCGGCAGTTTCTGCAATGAGAATAGGGACGTCCTGTTTCATCATCACCATCATTTTATTATTTATACCCCGCCCATCTGATTGGGTTGCCCCAGCCACTTTGGGCGACTTCCAACGTAGATAGAAAAACAGACTAAAACATTAAACATTTTTTTTTTTTTAAATTCCCTGTACAGGGCTGCCTTCAGGTGTCATCTAAAGGTGGTATAGTTATCTCCTTGGCTTGAGGATCTCATTACTCCATACCCTCCAATGTGATGGGGTGAGCTCCTGTTGCTCTGTCCCTGCTCCTGCCAACCTAGCAGTTCGAAAGCACATTGAAGTGCAAGTAGATAAATAGGTACCGCTCTGGCGGGAAGGTAAACGGCACTTCCGTGCGCTGCTCTGGTTTGCCAGAAGCGACTTAGTCATGCTGGCCACATGACACGGAAGCTGTACACCGGCTCCCTCGACCAATAAAGCAAGATGAGCAGCGCAACCCCAAAGTCGGCCATGACTGGACCTAATGGTCAGGGGTCCCTTTACATAAAGAAAAGTGGGACATTCTGGGATCAAATCAGAAACCAGGCCGGCTTCTGTAAACCTGGGTCTGTCCCTGGAAAATAGGGGCACTCGGAGTGTCTAAGATACTCCATGCGTAGAGCTGTAAAATTTACTATGGTGTGAAGAAAGCCACATGATTTTGAGGGCAGGACCCAGCGCACAGTGCCCCCCACAGAGTATCAAATGTCAACTAGGGTCATGATTCTGCTATTCTGTCATTTTGTGTGATGCCTGGGAGGTCAGAACATGGCTTGAGAGCTTCCTATGGAAAGCCAATGACGATAGGAGCCACGGTTTTAAGCTGACGGTCTTGCCGCTAACTTGCTTGCTCTTGCCTGATCATTCTTTATGCATCGGTGACCTTCCGTTGCACGGCTTTCCCTGTTCTGCTATTCAAAGAAAGAACGAAAGAATAAAAGGCATTGCGGCGTTCTTTGGTGTATTACTTTTAATTTAATTACGGCAGGTAGGTCGGCAGGAACAGTGGCTTTGATGGAAGAACTCTGATCTTTGATTTAATTACCCCAGGTGGGAAAACTCAAACGCTTGATTGTGGACACTGGCTTTTCATCTGCATATTTGCTCGCTGTTATTCTCGCCAGATCGCACGTGAAAAGAAGGCTTTAAAAAGGCGTTGAAATTCAGAGCAATTTACTGCTGATGATAGGATCTAGGTGTGCCATGGGTAAATAATGTTGCGCTTGTGAGAAATAACGGCTGATCTTTTCTTTTTTGAAAGAGAATTGTTTTTCCATGACAGAGACCTTTCAAAGGAGTCTTTGAAGAGAGCCATCAAAAACAGGGGCATAGCATGGGGGGGGGGGTGTTTAAGGTGGCTGCAGCACAATTTTGAGGGGGTGCAAACCAGGCTCCCCTACACAGGCATTGGCTTCTGGAGGGCTGGGCTGGGGCGGCAGACTCTGCTCAGCCTCCACGCCCTGCTCCCCAGTGCATGTGCTGGACTGCCCCAAGAGCTGGCAACCCATGATACATCACTGATCATTAAAAAAATCCAGCATGAGAATCCCCTTCCCTTGTGGGTCCCAGAGTTGGCCACGACTAGACCTAATGGTCAGGGGTCCCTTTACCTTTTACTGAGAGATTTTGGGGACCAAACCTGGGAGCTCACACAGGCAACGTATTTGCTCTCCTCCTAATCTATGGCACTTCACCCGTCGACTTCGGGAGTTTCTCTGCCACAAAGTTTGAGATTGTAAAGCAATCCTGAGACCCATGAATAATGGAGAGGGAACGGCAAACCAGCCAGATAGAGTAGCTCTCTCTCTCTCTCTTTTCACCTGTCTGTCTGTCTTGGGGTCAGCTGACCGAAGGAGCTCCAGGTAATCTCCCCCCTCTCCCACGCCAAATGTAGCCAACTCTTCTGAAGCTCAAAGTGGGGCTGTGAGGAGAGCGAACCTGCCCCATTGCATAAATCTCTCTCTGGGCTCAGGCCACAGGAGAATTTCATCACACGCTTTCTCCCTGACCTACATTTGAAGGGATTCTGGCTTTCATTGGCTAGGTGTGACATGGTAGACTCATGGCAAGATCTGATCTCAGGAGAGGAAAGCTCTTCTTTAAAAAAAGATGCCGAAGACGACGGAGGTGGAGGAAGCAACTCTGATCAGGCCAATGAATAAGTAATGGAACCGAAAAGGATAGAAGGAAACGAAAGATGTGAGCAGAAGAGGCCTTTTGGCCAAACAGGTGGAAGACAGGAGGGATAAAGTTAAAGGCAGTCAAAGAAGCGACCGTCTGATGGGATTATCGATTGCAAGCAAGGGAGGAGGTCCACAGCGCAGGCATCGAGGGAGGTGCAGATTGGAAGAAGCTTAGAGGAAACTAGCGTCTTTCAAGAGGCAGAAGAGCAAAGAGGGACACAGAGGAGAGAATCGAGAGAAGAAGGCTCGAGGGAAGTCCAAAGAGCCTGAGAGGAAAGGCTGTTGTGGAGGGATGAGGAAAGAGAAGGCAAAGTATAGGTGATAACTGGGGGGAGAGGATGAGCAGATCATCAGATGAGGAAGACGAAGGGGTGGAGGAAGATGAGGAAGATGAGGAGGAACAGGAGAGAGGAAGGGCCTTGACAGAGGATGAGGAGGAAGAGAGGAGCGAGAAGAAGAAGAAGAAAAAGAAGAAGAAAGAGTGGAGCGACAGCGAAGAAGACGACGACGACTATGGCGGGAAGAAAAAGAAGAAAAAGAAGAAAAAGAAAAAAGGGAAGAAGTCCAAGGACAAAGACAAGAAGAAGAAGAAAAAGGATGATGAGAATTTTGCTGAGATGTATGAGCAAGAACTTCGGGATTATCACTCGGATTCTTGCCATGAAACTGAAGATGAATACAACAAGAAAAAAGGTAAGCCAGGAGAGATCATGATGGTGATGATGATGATAATTTATTTATTATTTATACCCTGCCCATCTGGCTGGGTTTCCCCAGCCACTCCCAACAGAATATTAAAAGCATGACAAAACATCAAATATTAAAAACTTCCCTAAACAGGGCTGCCTTCAGATGTCTTCTAAAAGTCAGATAGTTGTTTATTTCCTTGACATCTGATGGGAGGGCTGGTGCCACTACCGAGAAGGCCCTCTGCCTGGTTCCCTGTAACCTCACTTCTTGAAGGGAGGAAACCTCCAGAAGGCCCTCAGAGCTGCACCTCAGTGTCCGGGCTGAACGAGTTGGGTGGAGACACTCCTTCAGTTATACTGAGCCAAGGCCGTTTAGGGCTTTAAAGGTCAGCACCAACACTTTGAATTGTGCTCGGAAACATACTGGGAGCCAATGTAGGTGTTTCAGGACCGGTGTTATGTGGTCTCAGCATCATGGATCCCTTTGCACTGATGCTCTAAGCAGTTTTAGTGGCGTTTGATTTACAAGATAAGGCGCCAGATCAGTGTGATGTGATGGACTGAGTGATGGATGGGGACCTCAGTGTATGTCTTGTTTAGCCATGGAGCTTACTGAGTCACTTTCGAGCACCTAGGGGTGTTGTGACTCTCTTACAGGAGTGCTGTGATGATGGAATGGAGTGTGGGGCTGGATTGGACCTTGCGTGCTGCGCCGAGTTCCTTGGGGAAATGGGGGACAAAACCGGGAACAGCTTTATAAAGTGGTGCTTTACATAGTAATGAAAAGGGGGGGGGAATCCCTGCCCCAGGTAGCCTACAGTCAAAATTTTTGACAGCTGGAGCGACAGCAAAGGAAAACTGGGAAAGAGGGTGCAAGGGTAACGAGAGACGAATGTGAGGATCATTGAAGATGTGGACTGCATTTAATTATTTACTTACTTACTTATTTAAAATATTTATAAGCCACTTTTCTAGTTAAAAAAACCACCCAAGGCAGCATTTAGAAACCGGCAAAATCAATGATGAAAGAATAGAAAGCAGCAAAACGCTAAATGGTTCGGATCACCTAACAACGCCCTCCCCCCGATAAATTAGGAGGAGCAAAGAATAAATTTAAACGATAGCATTAAAGTTCAAAAATTCAGTTTCTACGACAGCCCTTTGGGGCAGACCACTTGTTATCATCCACCTGAGATAATAACATGTGAAAAGGAATATAGGCTGAGTCCAGGCAGCAGCCTCTGTCATAGGGCTGGCTGCATGCTTAGGACTGGGGTTATTATGGGAGAAACGAAATTGTGTGGCTGCTGACCAGCTCCCTCCCAGTGTGGCTCATAGTTGTGATGCATACAAAATGTGGATGCTGGTGGCGCTGTGGGTTAAACCACAGAGCCTAGGACTTGCCGATCAGAAGGTCGGCGGTTTGAATCCCCGTGACAGGGTGAGCTCCTGTTGCTCGGTCCCAGCTCCTGCCAACCTAGCAGTTCGAAAGCACGTCAATGTGCAAGTAGATAAATAGGTACCGCTCCAGCGGGAAGGTAAACGGCATTTCCGTGCGCTGCTCTGGTTCACTAGAAGCGGCTTAGTCATGCTGGCCACATGACCCGGAAGCTGTACTCTAGCTCCCTCGGCCAATAAAACGAGATGAGCGCCGCAACCCCAGAGTCGGCCACGACTGGACCTAATGGTCAGGGGTCCCTTTACCTTTACCTTTATAGTTCCTCTGCTCTGTTGGCAGTGGACTTCTGGCTGATGGGTCAGGATTCACTACCAGGCCATGGCCTGATCCGAGGTGGGTTGCAACAGCAGAGCACCACCGTAAAAATGCATGATAAAATAATTAAGGAATGAGTTCCTAAATGCATGAAAGCAAGTCCTGGGTCTGAAAAGGTTGAGGGCAAGCGCCCCTATGCCAGTTCTACCAAATATGCAACTACGCAAGTTTTGTATCATGGTGGCCAAATTCTGTGCGGCTGCCATAAAACGTAGGGAACAAGCTGTACTACCAAAATGATTAAGGTTTTAAATGATAATTTTAGGTTATATTTTAATGTTCAAGATTTAATATACTTTTAAAACTGCTGCTATATCTGAATTCTCTCTATTAAACCCAATTGCAATTCAACGTATCGCTGTTGTGTTTTATGATTTTCCTGATATTGTAAGTGACCCGGAACTGGTCTGTGACCGTAATAATAAAATTCTAATTCGTTTTGGGTTGTGAAAGCAAGCTTGAAATCGTCAAAGTGTTGTAAGCTTTGAGCTATTTGCATCGGTTCCATTTGAAGCCATCTTTATCTTCCTTCGAAATCATAGGATTGCAGAGTTGGAAGGGATTGGGCAAATCATCTAGTCGAACCCCGTGCAGTGCAGGACTATTGCAGCTGCCCCATCCAGTGATACTGTGTCCAATTCTGGGTACTCGCTAGACGAAAGGGTTTTCCGTTTTTGAGGTGCTTCGCAAGACAAATTTCCCTATGGGCTTGCTTCGCAAGACGAAAACGTCTTGCGAGTTCTTGCGAGTTTTCCCCCTTCCCCCCGCTTTTTCTAAGCCGCTAAGCCGCTAATGGGCTTGCTTCGCAAGACGAAAAAACCGCTAGACGAAGAGACTCACGGAACGAATTATTTTTGTCTTGCGAGGCACCACTGTACCACAATTTAAGAAAGATATCGACAAGCTGGAATGTGTGCAGAAGATGATTGAAGGGTCTGGAAACCAAGCCTTATGAGGAAGGGTTGAAGGAGCTGGGTATGTTTAGCCCATGGGTAGGCAAACTAAGGCCCAGGGGCCGGATCCGTCCCAATCGCCTTCTAAATCCAGCCCACGGATGGTCCGGGAATCAGCGTGTTTTTACATGAGCAGAATGTGTGCTTTTATTTAAAATGCATCTCTGGGGCATAGGAATTTGTTTATTATTATTTTTTTCCCAAAATATAGTCCAGCCCACCACATGGTCTGAGGGACAGTGGACCGGCCCCCTGCTGAAAAAGTTTGCTGACCCCTGGTTGCCTGAAAAGAGGAGACTGAGAGGAGATACGATAGCTATCTTCAAATATCTCAAGGGCTGTCACATAGCAGAGGGATTAAGCTTGTTTTCTTCTGCTCCGGAGGGTAGGACTCGAACCAGTGGTTTCAAGTTACAAGAGAGATTTCAACTAAACTCAGAAAGAACTTTCTGACAGCAAGAGCTGTTCTACAGTGAAACGGTATCCTTTGGGAGGTTGTGGACTCTCCTTCTTTAGAGGTTTTTAAAGTAGAGGTTGGATGACCATCTGTCATCATCATCATAATAATAATAATAATAATAATAATAATAATAATAAAATAATTTATTTATACCTCGCCCATCTGGCTGGGTTTCCCCAGCCACTCGGGGCGGCTTCCAACAGAACACTAAAATACAATAACCTATTAAACATTTAAAGCTTCCCTAAACAGGGCTGCCTTCAGATGTCTTCTAAAAGTCTGGTAGTTGTTTTTCTCTTTAACATCCGGTGGGAGGGTGTTCCACAGGGTAGTGCCACTACCGAGAAGGCCCTCTGTCTGGTTCCCTGTAACTTGGCTTCTCGCAGTGAGAGAACCGCCAGAAGGCCCTTGGCGCTGGACCTTAGTGTCTGGGCAGAATGATGGGAGTGGAGATGCTCCTTCAGGTTTACTGGACCAAGGCCATTTAGGGCTTTAAAGGTCAGCACCAACACTTTGAATTGTGCTCGGAAATGTACTGGGACCCAGTGTAGGTCTTTCAGGACTGGTGTTATATGGTCTCGGTAGCCACTCCCAGTCACCAGTCTAGCTGCCGCATTCTGGATTAGTTGTAGTTTCTGGGTCACCTTCAAAGGTAGCCCCATGTAGAGCGCATTGCTGTAGTCCAAGCAAGAGATAACCAGAGCATGCACCACTCTGGTGAGACAGTCTGCGGGCAGGGAGGGTCTCAGCCTGCGTACCAGATGGAGCTGGTAGACAGCTGCCCTGGACACAGAACTGACCTGCACCTCCATGGACAGCTGTGAGTCCAGAATGACCCCCAGGCTGCCTTAGCTGAAATCCATGCATTGTGAGGGGGCTGGAAGAGATTACTCTGGGGGTCCCTTCCAGCTCTACAGTTCTATGATTCTATGTGATTCTTAGCTCTGAGAAGTGGAAGAATCCATCTTGCCTGCAGGACGCAGTTCTGTTCCACCCCAGCCTTGCTGTCAAGAAACATCAAGCCCTTGATATCTCGCACAAGTAGCTCTAGGAAGTCAGAAGCTTCTGGCAACCTGAAGTATCCAAACAGCCTCAGTGAAGAGCGCTGCTCTTTCATAGGCACATCGCAGGGAATGAATACTTGTAAGATGATATGTATTTAAAAACAGGCTGCATTCAATAATGAGGGAAATGAAGAGGACCACTTTACTAATTAATTTACACCTTGTCTTTCAGATCTGTTGGGGTAGGTCTGAAAAGGCAAGTGTGACTTTATAGTGTGACTTTCTGTTCTGCTTCTGAAAACCTGGGTGGGTGGATGATTTGATTTTATATTTAACAGATCAGTAGATCACTGGGTAGACAGATATACATATAGATAGATAGATAAATGATAGATAGATAAATTTATTACGGTCGGAGACCAGCTTATAAAACACACTTGGGGGTACAATCCCAGAAGGAAAGCAAACATTTAAAACAATGTAATAATAATAATAATAATAATAATAATAATAATAATAATAATAATTTATATCCCACCCTCCCCAGCTGAAGCCGGGCTCAGAGCGGCTAACAACAATAAAATGATAAAACATTCTAAAATCATTTCATTACAAAATTAATTCCAATCAAATGAATAGCAACTTAATGTACAACAATAAATTTGAAATTTGTGATGTGATAAGTTACCATAGAGAGATGACCCAGAGTCACCCATGGAACCGAGTTTGGGGATTTTCTTAGCAAACTAGTTTGGGTTGGGGGATGGTCTGCTCCTACAGATCTGTACACAGAATCTGGAGAACATCCAGGTTGTCTTATGATCTTTGCCTAACAGGATAGATCACTGGGTATTTGACTGCTGAATAATCTGCTATGTACGGTACATTGTAAACATAAACCTAAGGAATGAAAAATACATCAGCATTAGTGAAAAACAGGGATGGGGAATTTATTGGTTAGCTCTAACCACCAGTAAATCCTTCCTGATGTTGAGTCAGAATTTCTTTTCTTGTAACTTGAAGCCATTGGTTCGGGTCCTACCCTCCAGAGCAGGAGAAAACAAGCTTGTGGCAGCCCTTGAGATATTTGAAGATGGCTATCATATCTCCGCTCAGTGTTCTCTTTCCAGGCCAAACATACCCAGTTCCCTCAACTGTTCCTCACAAGGCTTGGTTTCCAGAACCCTTGATCACATACCCCCAACCCTCAACATTTTCACTTCATCTGACTTTTCCAGAAAAGTAATGTATGCAACAATGCATGCACTGACGTAATGTGTGCATAGAAATGCATGTATTAATGAAAAAAGAAGAAGATATATACAGAAATGAATTATTCTAGGGAAACTTGTTTTGTATAAATAAGAATTGTGTAGAAAAATGTATATCAGGGTCAGCAAACTTTTTCAGCAGGGGACTGGTCCACTGTTCCTCAGACCTTGTGGGGGGCCAGACTGTATTTTGAAGGAACAAAATGAACGAATTCCTATGCCCCACAAATAACCCAGAGATGCATTTTAAATAAAAGGGCACATTCTACTCATGTAAAAACACGCTGATTTCCGGACCGTCTGCGGGCCAGATTTAGAAGGCGATTGGGCCGGATCCGGCCCCCGGGCCTTAGTTTGCCGACCCATGATGTATATCAGGGGTGGTCAACTCTCAAGAGATTGTGATCTACTCAGAGAGTTAAAAGCTGGCAGTGGTCTACCGACTTTTGGGGGGTTCAGGTCATAGTTGTTGAGCTTTTTTTAGGGAATCCAAAAGTTGTTGAGCTTCGTGAGGTATAGCCGGGAATTTTCGGGAAAACAACTAAATAAACAAACAAACACACAAACTTATGAGCAAATGCAGAGAACTGATTGTAAGACTGGAAAAAAAGAGAAACCAACACTGACAGATTCACCCTGCTGTAACTGAACCTGTGCTCATTCTTCTATAGTTGTACCATTACAAGTTTGCAAAGAGGATGGAGTGATACATCGCTTTCTATCAAATCAGCACGATATAAAGGGTGCATTGCTTGCTAATCACAATGGATACCTGTGGGGTGAATTTGGCATCTCTCTGGTAAATGTGCTTCCCTGCCCAGCACAAATTAAAATGAGATCACAAAATCTGCCAGTTTCTGAACTGATATCTGCCAGTGCTGTGAAGAAACCAATATGTGCTTTCCTGGCTTCCGAAAGGTAGACCGATGTTTTGCTCCCAGCTAAGACTCCAAATGACTCGAGGCACTCATCACGCAATGAGTCAGAAATAATAACATTTGACTTTGCAGTAGCTCATCAAGAATAACAAAGCCCATGGAATTCCTGCATGTGCCTCTTCTAGGTTGCAGTGCTTGGATTTGCAAATATAGGATACAGCAACCTTTGCCAACCTCATGTCTTACCAAGGTTTTCAACTGCAATTCCCATCAGCCTCAGCTGCTATAGGTGTTTTGCTTGGGGCTGATGGGAGTTACAGATTGAAATTTCTGGAGGGTGCCAGGATATGCCATATAAGGGTTGCCAGCCACTTAATATTTACATGGATTTGTCAACTATTTCAGGAACCCTGTCTAAAATAAGTAGAACACTTACTCTAAGGGCTGCAGCGTTTAATTGATTTTTTTATTAATCAATTTCTTTGGAGTAAACTCCAAAGATGACCCAATTAATTGGTCAGCAGATAAAAATAAAAGGCATTATTTTTAACAACAACAACAACAATTTATTTATAAACCCGCCCATCTGGCTGGGTTTCCCTCTGGGCGGCTTCCAGCAAAAAATTAAAAACACAATAAAACATCAGACATTAAAAGCTTCCCTAAGAGGGCTGCCTTCAGATGTTTTCTAAAAGTCTGGTAGTTGTTTATTTCTTTGATATCTGATGGGAAGGTGTTCCACAGGGCTGGTGCCACTACTGAGAAGGCCCTCTGCCTGGTTCCCTGTAACTTCACTTCTCACAGTGAGGGAACCACCAGAAGGCCCTCAGCGCTGGACCTTAGTGTCTGGGCTGAACGATGGGGGTGAAGGCGCTCCTTCAGGTATAATGGGCCGAGGCTGTGTTACAGGTGTTACAAATATCAGCCAATAGAAAGATGCATCTTAAAAAGGTGTTCCCTTTGACTCTCACCCAGAAGGTTATGATTTGCACATCCACAAACCATGGTTTACATTGGCTTCCAGTCTTCCAGCCAACCCTGAATCCAATGCACATATTGCACCAAACCAGAATTAAGCCTCTTTAACCGTATCACAATGTAATATTTGCATCAAGCAAAAGGGTGTCACTTGTCAGAACTTAAGGCCATAGTAAGCCTTGATTTTGGGACTTTGAGGTTCTGACTCAAGGAATCAGACCACGCACTGCTCAGGAGTCAGGCCCAGCCACAAAGCACAAGCGAAAGAAATGGCTGCTTTGAGAGAATGGTCTTTTTAGGGATGCCAATAAAGCTGTGCATGTTCAGATAGTTGCATCCCAGAATCCCTTGCAAGACTGCAGAGGATTCTGGGATGCAGCACTTGGATTACATGTGGCTCTCAGCTTAATTCTCTTGTAATGAAGAAAGGGTAGACACTGCAGGGATGGGGCAGAAATTTGATTCTGTTTTCAGTTTAGTGGAAAATTAGCCCATTAATACTCCTCAAACTGAAACCGAACCGAGCACCAGTAGCCTTTGAAAGTTGCACTTCCCTAAATTTTGCAGTGCAGTTCTCCAAGTAAATAATGTGTGCAAAAATGCATATATTGGGGAAATGTGTGCTTAAAAATTCATTATGAGTGAAAACAACATACCAAAATTCATTTTGATTGTTGGCAAAAAGGTGTATTTTAGTTAATACTGCTTGCAAAATGGTATATATTAGGAGAAACATACACTAAAATGCTGATTATTATTATTATTTCATAACTTTACATACCACCCTTCACCTGAAGATCACAGAGTGGTTTGCTGTTTAAAAACACAAAAATGCATACCATGATGAATTTTCATGATGACTTGTTTTTAAAAATTGTAAGCTACTGCAGGAATATGGAGAGGTTGGAAAAATGAGAAACTGAGGCACAAAGAAATTGACAGAGTTGTTCATCTCTGCTTCCAGTCCTAATCTTCCTCTCTTTATATTTTCAGAAGTGAGGCATTGAAAAGATCTTTGCTCTGAATCCTGCCCTTACCCTAAAATGAATCTTGTTTCAAATCTTGACAGTGGGGTCCATTTTGACCAGTTGCTCCACCCCAGCCTGGAGAGTAAGATACATTATTCCTGCTGGTTTCATGTATTTCCTCCAACTTGTATCCACAGTCTACGAAGTCGTGACGGTGACAGGAGACGTCCGAGGAGCGGGGACCGATGCCAATGTCTTTGTTACTCTCTTTGGAGAATTTGGCATCACTCCGAAAGCCCATCTGACCAGCAAGTGAGTCACGCTGGGTATCTGTGAGCTCAGCAGTGTTCTCTGCAGTAAGCTAAAATGAGAGATTTTGGTTTGCGATGTATCTTGATTCACTGATGGATGCAGCACATTCTAAATGCATGTGAAAATTCGAGCGACACCTGCATGTATAACCCGAACACTCACAGACCCATACAAGTGTTAATCCTTTTGTTACCGTTCTGTTTTGAAATGCCCATTCAGAAACCTTTTTCGCTTACCCCCTCATCCCAAAACGTATAAGCTCATCTAATGCATATCCTGACAATTCTGTAGCTTTACAGAAAGTGTACTATAGTTAACTGAGCCACTTGAAAGCGCATTGAAGTGCAGCGGGTGGTTATTGTCAATAGACGAGACTGTGGTTTTGCATTACTGTATTGAGGGAAAGATACTGGAATGAGAACAGACGGGCTGGGTGCAATGAGGCTAGTTTGACATGTGTAGGCCTTGTTGCATAGTGACAAGTGAGCTGTGTGAATGGTAAAATGATTATATGTCCTGGTCATGGAATTTAAGTACAGATTCAATAGACCCACATCCAAGCAGGTTTAGGGGTATTGAAATATTGAAACACTTTATTGTCACTTGTACAACTTGTATACAGTGAGATTCCACGAGCAGCCCCCACTCAGCTCTTAGTCTTAATTCCCCTCGTTTACTGACGCATACCCACCAAACCTGAAAGTCAGTTGCCCTGTTGTTATCTTTTCATTCAGCAGCCTAACAGCCCACGGATAGAAGCTGTTCTTTACCCTGTTGGTGCGACTAATCATGCTTCTATGTCTTCTGCCCGAGGGCAGGAGATCAAGAAAGTGCCGGCCAGGGTGTGAATCATCCCTGATAATTTTCCTCACTCTCCTGAGGCAACGTTCTTCCGCTGTTTCATCCAGCGGATTCACTGGACAGCCCAAAATATCTTGTGCTGTATTCACCACCCTCTGTAGGCACTTCCTATCAGTTGATGTCAAACCAGCGTCCCACACCGTGATGCAGTATGAAAGGACACTTTCTATTGTGGACCAGTAGAAGGAAATCTACTGTGTGAATCAAAAACTAGGGTGACTGAGCCCCTATGGTTCTGAATCAGAAGATGTCATTAATGAATGACATCATTAATGAAAAAGAGGGGTGGGTAATTTATAGAATCATAGAATTGTGGAGTTGGGAGGGGTTCTGAGGGTCATCTAGTCCAACGCCCTGCAATGCAGGAATCTCAGCTAAAGCATCCATGACAGATGGCCATCCAACCTCTGCTTAAAAACCTCCAAGGAAGGAGAAACCACCATCTCTTCTGGGAGTCTGTTCCACTGTCAAACAGCTCTTACCATCAGAAAGTTCTTCCTGGTGTTGAGTCGGAATCTCCTTTCTGGTAGGGTTGCCATACAGTGGTACCTCGGGTTATGAATGCTTCAACTTACTTTTTTCGGGTTACGAATGATTGTAATCCAGAAGTTAGTTGTCCAAGCTCTTGGAGGCCTCGCCACTGCCTGGAGGCAAACCCGGACATCAGCGGGGCCTACGGAGCTCTCTGAGGCCTCTGCGAATGCAGGGAGCCAAGCCCTGACATCCACGGTGCCTGCAGGGCTCCACGGATGTCAGAAGCCAAGCCCTGGCATCCACGGGGCCTGCAGAAGCTCTGCGACTGGGCTCCAGCCGCAGGAGCTCTCTGAGGCCTCCACGAATGCAGGGAGCCAAGCCGATTGTTTGGAGCCCCCTCCAAACAGTGATACTGTCTTATTTATTTTATAGTACAGTACATTGATTACTGCCTTCATTTTATGGATCAATGGTCTCGTGAAACAGTAAAATTCGTGTTAACTTGCTGTTTTAGGGGGTGTTTTTTCATCGTCTGGAACGGATCAATCCACTTTCCATTCTTTTTAATGGGAAAGTCTGCTTCAGGTTAAGAACGATTCAGGTTAAGTACAGACTTCCAGAACCAATTAAGTACTTAACCTGAGGTACCACTGTATTTCGAAAAGTAAAAACCAGGACATCCCAAAAGTTGTTAAGCTTTTAAGGAAACCCCCCCCCCCAATTGTCCAGGACAAAATGCTGCCTTCTAGAAATTTCCCCCTTCGGTCCATAGCTGTCACCTTTCCCCCCTTTTTAAGGGAAATTCCCTTATTCCGAATAGCATTCCTCGCAAGAAAAGGGAAAAGTTGACAGCTATGCTTCGGCCTTTGAAATCCCTGTAATGTCCAGGGAAATCCAGACGTATGGAAGCCCTACTTCTTGTAACTAGAATCCATTGGTTGGGAGCAGGAGAAACAAGCTTGCTCCATCTTCATGTGACAGCCCTTAAAATGCAGCCTGCAACAAGGAACATGGCTGGTACAACGTTCAGATGTTCTACAAAGCGGTTTGTTTTCTTAATGGCCCCATAGTCTGAACGGAAAATGATCAACAGTACAATCCTACTGGTGTGTACTCAGAAGGAAGTCACACGGAGTCTTATGAGGCTTAGTCCCAGATAAGTGGGTAAAGGATTGGCTTAAAGGACAATCCTAACCTCATTTACTGGGAGTAAACCCCCTTGAATCCACTAGGACTTACTTATGAGTAGCCATGGCAAGGATTGCACTCTTAGGCTCCCCTTCTTGTGTCGCACCAGGTTCTGTATGATGCTTGATTGCTTTCCTGTGGATGTCAATGTATCACCGAAAATGTTAATTTCATACCATAACGCCACATTTTCTCCATGTCTACAGTGCTGACAAGAGGTACCTGAAACTCTTTTAAGTTTCCCCCTCAAAAGACCTTCTTTCTCCAGTGAAGCAACTCAAACACGAAAACCCTATAAAGACAAATAATATGGGAATGGTAAAGGAAATGCATGAAATTTCAGGCCTCTTTGCCATATTTGAGAGAAACAACTTGGAGATGATTTCAGAATACTCAAACACATTCAGTGCACCAAGTTGGCTCCTAGTACACTGTAGATGTTTTAGACCACCATTTCCATCAGCCCCAGCTGGTGGTGGGATAGAAATTTAGTTTTGTGTTCAATTCAATGAGAAACCGCCGAATTCACACTCTTCAAACGAATGTATGAGGTCAAACATGGCTATGCTTTAAACATTGCATTTTTGTGAATGTTGCGTAACTGTTCTTCAACCAAACGTTGTGTACAAAAGTGCACATATTAGTGAAAACAACATACAGAATTAATTAATTCAGGGGGAATTGCTTGCAAAAATGTGCATATTATTCAAAACTGCATACAAGAATGGGTTTATTAGGAGAAATTTGCTGATGAATTTTCATGAGGGTTTTTCTTCTGCAAAATAATAAATTGCTGCAGAGATGCGGAGGACTGAAGATGGGAAAAATGAGAAATTGAGACCATATTTGCACCAGACATTTAAAGCAATATGTTACCATTTTAAACTATCATGGATTTGCAGTTTGTTAAGGGTGACGAGAGTTGTAAGGAGACCCAAAATTCTCCTAATTCCCAGAATTCTCTGGAAAGAGGAACTCACTGTTAAACCCACTCTGTAAACTAAAACTCTGTGAGAGGAATAGAGGATAAGAACACTCATCAGCCTTAACAAACTACAGTTCCCATGATGCTTTGCGGGGGGCCATGATTCTTAAAGTGGCATAATACTGCTTTAAATGTCTACTGCAGGTGGGGCCTGAGATAAAATGACAGATTCATCCACACACACTCCAGCTGCACAACAGCGGCCATAACAACATGTTTCTTATTTTCATTTATTTATTTTGCACCATTTACATACTGCTTGATTGTAATAAAAACCTCTAAGAGGTGTACAAAAACAAACAAACACACTAGAATTATCAGTGAAAGACAGTTAAAAACATCCCAAAGATGATTAAAATAAACAGTAAGCAAAAAAAAAGGGAGATTAAAATGTATGCCAGCATTCTACATAGGCTTGTCAAAGCAGAGAAAAAGAAAAAAGGTTTTAAGCAATCACTGAAAGGAGTTTTTGTTTTATTTTGCCATGTTGAAAAATACTTTCTCATGCATCTCCCAAATCTCTTCCCAGTTAGTTTCATTTATGACCCCAGAATGAGCCATCTTGTTCAGCATTTGAAATTAACTCTCTCCTGACTTAAACCTGCAACTGCATTCCACCTTACCTTGCCAAATGTCACAAAAATAGCTTGCCATTCTTCCAAAACAGCTTCTCATTTGACCTTTTAAAATTCTTGTTAAATGAATACCCTGTTTGATGTATTTATGCACCGTTTGATTGTAAAAAAACAACCCTGAAAGTAGTTTAGACAAAGATCAACCATAAAACCAGCAAACAATTACATTAAAGCATACAAGCAGTTAAAATACTAAAACAGTTTAAAATTCACACCAGTGTTTCTAAACATCAGGGGTAAAGGCTTGTATAACCAAGAATGTTTTTAGCAGGCACTGAACAGAGGAAGGCACCTTCTTGGTCTCAATAGGCAGGGAGTTCCAAAGTGTGTGTGCTGTCACACGACATGATGGAGTTTTTACAAATGTGGAAGGGGTATTATGTGTCACCTGCAGCAGTGCCAATTCCGCACTTGAGCAGGCAAATATGTGGCAAGGCGATCGCGTAGGTAATCTGGTCCCAAATTATTAAGGGCTTTGTATACTAATAGCAGAGGGACGCGGGTGGCACTGTGGGTTAAACCACAGAGCCTGGGACTTGCCGATCAGAAGGTTGGTGGTTCGAATCCCTGCAACGGGGTGAGCTCCCGTTGCTCGGTCCCTGCTCCTGCCAACGTAGCAGTTGGAAAGCACGTCAAAGTGCAAGTAGATAAATAGGTACCACTCCGGCGGGAAGGTAAATGGCGTTTCCGTGCGCAGCTCTGCTTCACCAGAAGCAGCTTAGTCCTGCTGGCCACATGACCCGGAAGCTGTACGCTGGCTCCCTCAGCCAATAAAACTAGATGAGTGCCACAACCCCAGAGTCGTCCGTGACTGGACCCTAACGGTCAGGGGTCCCTTTACCTTTATACTAATAGCAACACCTTGAAATTAACCTGGGAGGAAATCAGCAACTGGCGTTGATCTCTGAGCACAGGTGTTATATGCTGACAATGCGTCACCCCTGTCAGAAATCTCGCTGCAGCGTAATTGCTTTGCAGGGCTTCCCAATTCCCGTTCTTCTCTTCCCTGTGGTCTCCTCAAAAACAGAACAGAACAAGCTTCACAGGCAAAACCAGAAGGAATTTATTCCTGCCTGTTAGCTCCAGCTTACATTTGACGGTAATAACTGATTCAACAGCAAGGGTGGCGAGAGAGCACGAAGCCTACGCCCCGCTCCAAATTTGTCACACTGTTGATGGAATATGGCAAAAGGATGGAATCTCATGCATCTCCCCGGCGGGCTGTTTTCGGAGCGCTGACGGATGATACGCCTTGCAGAGTGCATGACATTTGAGACCCCCTGTTTCGCTCCACGGCACCGATTGCACAAAATGCCATGCATTTCCTCAAAGGTGGCACCTTTCTGGTTGCCACAAGGCTTTCTGCTTCTTTCCCTTTCACCACTGTGTGCTGCCACACTGGTGCATGGCAACGTCACCTCTGCATTTCGGCAACGCACTTCACAGAATGGTCACCACAAGGCATGCTGAAGTCACGTGAAACGTCTTTGCCATAGGTTCCCCGTTCCCCACATAAACATACAGGAATTTGCATGTCTCCGTGTGTCATCAAAGACAAGAAACATCCATTCCAGAGTAGATTTCACTTCCTGCTTCTGTTGCATCTATATTTTTATAGGTTGGGGTGGGGGCAAGTCAGTCTGAATGACATCTGTGTGTCCTGTCTAGGCCTGCGATCCAGTGAGGCTTAGAATTGATTGATTGATTGCATTTATTTCCCCCCTTCCTCCAAGAAGCCCACTGAGCCTCTTAGGCTTGCTGATCAGAAGGTCGGCGGTTCGAATCCCCGTGACGGAGTGAGCTCCCGTTGCTCTGTCCCAGCTCCTGTCAACCTAGCAATTTGAAAACATGCCAGTGCGAGTAGATAAATAGGTACCACTGGGGTGGGAAGATAAACGGCACTCTGGTTTCCGTCACAGTGTTCTGTTGTGCCAGAAGCAGTTTAGTCCTGCCAGCCACATGACCCAGAAAGCTGTCTGTGGACAAACACCGGTGCCCTTGGCCTGAAAGCGAGATGAGCGCCGCAACCCCATAGTCGCCTTTGACTGGACTTAACCGTCCAGGGGTCCTTTACCTTTTACATAGTTCTCTTCCCCCTCTCCACTTTATCCTCACAACAGCCCTATGAGGTGGTTTTGGTGCGCTGGCGATCTCCACTAGGGAGAAAGCGTCTTCACCCTGACATGTCCTCCACTGGGAATGCAGCAGGGAGAAGCGTCTTCATAAAGGCAAGGCAGTTGGCGGTGGCTGGAGGATGGTGGGCCGAGTCAGCCTGGCTGGGTTGGGGGGTGGCGGCAGCATGCGTGTGACATCACACACGTTTGACACCCCCCCTCCATGTTGGGCACAACTCAGTGCCTCTACCTAAGGCTGCAATTCTGTGTACAATTATCTGGGAGTAAAAACAATAGAACTTACTACTGAGAAGGCATGAATAGGGTTGCAATGGAAGAGACTGAGCAGATGTTAAGGATGTTCCCTGGTTCAAATCTCACCTGTGACATGAACTCTCCAAAGTAAGAGTTTTGTCCTACACCTTAGATTTCCATGCATACCCACGAAAAGGTAATAGCAGCACCACTTCTTCACGAAGCAAGCTGATCCTAGTTTCTGCATATCGTGGAACTTTTGAGAACATGGGATCAACGTTTCCCCCCTAGTGCCAACTTCCCCCTGCTCTTCTCTTTCTTAAATTCCCTGCCTTCACTGTTCCTTGCTTCCTGCTTCTCTCCCCAGTAAGACCAGCTACTCTGGTTTGTTGCCAGCACTCTTTGGTTGTCAGTAGTCCTCTTGGCGGCGTCCTCCAATGTTATCTTTCAATTTAAGAAACCAAAACACTGGGAGAAGCACAAGATGCGCCCAGCGTGACCCTCAGTCTGAGGTGTCTGTCCCAGCCAAAATGACCCCTCACTTCCCTCAAGGGAGACTGACTGTGAGAATTCCGTGCTGCCTCTTTCATTTTCTCAGCCTTGGAATGTTCATGGACATTCTGATGCCTCCCACCAACTCAGCCATTAGGAGCCAGAGGCTTCATGGCCACCGCTGTGCATTACAATAGATATTGGGAGCCCCCCCCCCACACTTAGGTTCAAATTATCAGGTGATGTGTCAGCTGAGTGGTGCAAATGCATGTGCAGACCATCTGTAACGGTCACTGTTAACCCTTTCTTTTCAATAATTGTTCTCTCTGGGGGCATGTGTATATTTCAGGAGCAGCTCTGCCTTTGAAAGGAGCAAAACGGATGTGTTTCGAGTGAGAACCAACAACGTTGGGACAATCAGAAAAATAAGGTACGGTAGAGGAACTTACCACAATATGGAGACACAGAATATTGGGTTCCCCTGAACCACATAGTCTTATCCAGGGGTCAGCAGACTTTTTCAGCAGGGGGCCGGTCCACTGTCCCTCAGACCTTGTGGGGGGCCGGACTATATTTTGAAAAAAATAAATAAATGAACGAATTCCTATGCCCCATAAATAACCCAGAGATGCATTTTAAATAAAAGGACACATTCTACTCATGTAAAAACATGCTGATTCCCAGACCGTCTGCTGGCCAGATTGAGAAGGCTATTGGGCCGCATCCAGCCCCTGGACCTTAGTTTTCCTACCCATGGTCTTATCAGACAAATTCATGGGCTTTCAGCAATAAGGTGCAGGGCTGGATTTAGGTTTGATGAGGTCCCAAGCTACTGAAGGTAATGGGGCCCTTTATATGTCCAGCTGCCCTTTGTCAGCAACAAATTGTCAGTTTTCTTGTGTTGAATATATGCCATATGGTAATTTATGGACCTAATAGGTATCTAAAGCCATTTGCCACTGTTGCTGTATGTAGGTTTTATTTCATTTGTTTTTTATCTTATATTTTGGAAATGTACATCCAGTTTTTCCCCCTTGTTATAGGTTGTTTAGCTTATATGTAAATCTGGCACTGCTTGCTAGATAAAACGATTACTCTCCTCTCCCCATGCCCTGCTTCTTCCAAACGCCTCCAATCCAATTTTGGGGGACACCCAAGGGAGAAGAAGGGACGAAAGCCGCAGCGCACAAGCAGACGTCCTAGCACAGGGCCCCACCCCAAATCCCCACTCAGCCCCAAATTCTTGACTTGAAATTCCCACATTCTGTGCTGTCCCCAGGGATAAGCTATCTGAGCACATAAAAGGCATCACTTGGAATATAGAAATTTAGGAAGGGGCCTTAAACCAAGGAACACCATCGGTCCATCTGACTCTGTATTGTTTTCTCTGATCGGCAGCAGCAGCTGTCCAGAGTTGCAGATAGGGATCTCTGCTGGCTCTAGAGATGCTGAGGATTGAATTTGGGGCCTTCTACATCCACAGTGGGATGCGGGTGGCACTGTGGGTTAAACCACAGAGCCTAGGACTTGCCGATCAGAAGGTCGGCGGTTCGAATCCCCGCAATGGAGTGAGCTCCCGATGCTCGGTCCCTGCTTCTGCCAACCTAGCAGTTCGAAAGCATGCCAGTGCAAGTAGATAAATAGGTACCACTCTGGCGGGAAGGTAAACGGAATTTCCGTGTGCTGCTCTGGTTCACGGCTTAGTCATGCTGGCCACATGACCCGGAAGCTGTATGCCGGCTCCCTTGGCCAATAAAGCGAGATGAGCACCGCAACCCCAGAGTCGGCCATGACTGGACCTAATGGTTAGGGGTCCATTTACCTTTACCTTTTTACACCCACAGCAGGTGCTCTAAAACTCAGCTACTGCCTTTCCCCTATAATGGCACCACAATATCATATATGTGAGCAAATAGCTCATCATTTGGTGATTCTGTAATGTGAGAATAGCCACCTGCTCTTGGAGAGTGTATGACTGGGTCAAACCGTTTTAATGAGCTTAAGAGTTGTGTTTAAATCAAGAGATTAGGAAACTAATCAAATCAGACCATTGTTATAAAGAAGAACCCCAGTTTCTCAATGGAGCTGAACTTGATTCATGTTACAACATGAAATATATATATGAAATGATAAAAATAATATTAATATATAATATAACTGCAATACTTGGCAATCCTTGTTAATGATTTTTATGCAATTTTACATACACCTTTTCACAAAAACCTTTTGCCAAGATGAGTTTAAAACTATTGGAATTACGCAGAAAAATGAAAATATCAATTATTTTTAATGTTGTTATTTACCAAGCAAAGCTAAATTATATCAATTTAACCAATGCATCTTTTGAATTCGCAAGTCATGTTACAATTTTTTTTAGCACCCCTCATTTTGGGAATCTGAAAGTTGAAAAATTCAGCCCTCCCTACTGTTGAAAAATTCAGCCCTCCCTACTCTTACATTAAACATGAAGGTGCGGCAACCCCCCCCCCCCCAAACCTGAGTCTTGTTCTGATTTGTGCTACAGAATTGAACACGACAACACAGGGATGAACGCCAGCTGGTTTCTGGATCGTGTGATAGTGACGGACATGAATAGGCCTCACCTCCGCTTCTACTTCCCGTGCAACAATTGGCTGAGCAAGGATGAGGGTGACGGACTCTATGTCAGAGATCTTATCGGTAGCCTTAACCCCATGGATGTTCCCAAAGGTATGTCATTTCGCAACAGGCTGCGCTTACGACTGTGCAGAACAGCATCGAAATGGGGGCAGCTGAGGCTGCTGGTGGAAAAAGTGAAAGAATGTGGTAATGATTTAAGTCTTGGGGCAATGACGCCGTCAAGAAATTTACAGAAGGCAAGGGAGAGCAATAATAATAATAATAATAATAATAATAATAATAATAATAATAATAATTTATTTATACCCCACACATCTGGCTGGGTTTCCCCAGCCACTCTGGGCGGCTTCCAACAAAACACTAAAATACAATAACCTATTAAACATTTAAAGCTTCCCTAAACAGGGCTGCCTTCAGATGTCTTCTAAATGTTTGTTAGTTGTTTTTCTCTTTGACATTTGGTGGGAGGGCGTTCCACAGGGCGGGTGCCACTACCAAGAAGGCCCTCTGCCTGGTTCCCTGTATCTTGGCTTCTCGCAGAGAGGGAGCTGCCAGAACGCCCTCGGAGCTGGACCTTAGTGTCCAGGCAGAACGATGGAGGTGGAGATGCTTCTTCAGGTATACTGGACCGAGGTATGGTTGGGCTTCTGCTGCGGGGTCGCCCTCCTCCTCAGATTTATATCCCACCCTTCCTCCAAAGGATCTCAGGGCAGCAAACATGCCAATACTAAGACCGTACAATTTAAACTTCTAAAACAAGTTAAAAACAACTCTGTGCCACAGGAGAGGCAAGGATCCTAATTGCTAAAAACTGGAAAAAAAGAAACTGTGCCAACAAAAAAGGAATGACAAGGCAAACTGTTAGAGTATATCAAACTGGCTAGATTAACAGAGGCAACTAGAGATCACACTAGACAAGAGTTTCAAAAAGCATGGGGAAAATGCAGAGAATACTTCACAAAACAGTGCCCTAAAATACATACCTGGACTTGTTTCGATTAATGTCTGCCTGAGACGTTGTGGGTATTTAAGTTACAATTAGAAAAATTATTCATAAAGGAAACAGTTTATAAGAAGTAAATAAGGAGGCCAGGAACAGGATAAAGGAAGTCTTTTATTTCGTTGTTTGTATTGTTGTATGTTATGCTCACTGTATGTTATGTTCACGTATAATGAGGGTGGGTTGTGTATTGGTGGGGTGGGGGGGTTATATTATGTTGTAAATAAAATTCCAATAAAAATTATTTTAAAATACTAAAAACAACTATATAAAAACATTTTAAAATTCCTAAAAGCAACCATACTCAAACTAATAATTTATGGGTTACCAGGGACAGGACCTTCAGCCTAGGTCAGCAGGACTGTTTTGCATTTTTCTCCTAAATGTTAACAGTGAGGGAGACTGGTGCAACTCATTAGGGAAGGCATTCCACAAGCAGGGAGCCACCACCAAGAAGGCCCTGCCATGAGTTACCGCCAACCAGGTAAGCCCCCAGTGACCTCCCTTGCTGGTTGTAGGTTCTGAGATGGTTGATCAGGGGAAGGCACTCTGTTCGGAGCAAATGTGTGTCCAATCGCGCTTCTTCAGGAATTGTTTTTTTCTGTGGTTTCCTCCAAGGATATACGCATTACAAACACTTGCATCCCTTCCAAACCAGTGAAACACTCCTGGCTTCCCCCAAAGAATCCTGGGAATTTTAGCTTTGCTGTGGAGGATGCTGCGGATATCGTTTTTGGAAATGCTCTCCTTCCCTTTACAGAACTGCAGCTCCTAGCAATTCCCAGTGAAAGGCAATGAGCAATAATCCAGCGTGAAGTTTGCCATCATTTTACTTGCCGCAAACCAGGCAGTTGGCTCACAAGCAACACCGGCAATCTTACCATGTGGAGCATGTTACATAGGTATATGTAATACGAGCAGGGAGTCCACCTCCCCCTGGTGTCAAAGACTTGTGAAAATGGAGCCCGCAACACTTAGGTCAATCATAGTTCATCTCTGCTGGCTAAAAGGTCAGTTCAACGGAGATGAACTTGGAGTAGCTTTTCCCACATCAGAAAGAGACTAGACTCTTCCTGGAAAGGAACACAAATCTGATGGTTGGGCAGTTGTTATATTACAAGGGCTGATTAGAATGAAGAAGCACCACAGCCAAGCAAATAATAATAATAAAGAATAATAATTTTTTTTATTTATATCACCCTCCCCGGCCAGAACCGGGCTCAGGGCGGCTAACATCAAAATATATGATACATTAAAACATTACACTTACAGTTTTGGCAACTCGTTGTTGTTGTTTAGTCATATCCGACTCTTCATGACCCCATGGACCAGAGCACGCCAGGCACTCCTGTCTTCCACTGCCTCCCGCAGCTTCATCAAACTCATGTTGGTAGCTTCGAGAACACTGTCCAACCATCACGTCCTCTGTCATCCCCTTCTCCTTGTGCCCTCCATCTTTCCCAACATCAAGGTCTTTGGCAGGGAGTCTTCTCTTCTCATGAGGTGGCCAAAGTATTGGAGCCTCAGCTTCAGGATCTGTTCTTCCAGTGAGCACTCAGGGCTGATTTCCTTAAGAATGGAGAGGTTTGATCTTCTTGCAGTCCATGGGACTCTCAAGAGTCTCCTCCAGCACCATAACTCAAAAGCATCCATTCTTCGGTGATCAGCCTTCTTTATGGTCCAGCTCTCACTTCCATACATCACTACTGGGAAAACCATAGCTTTAACTATACGGACCTTTTTCGGCAACTCAGTATACTCCAATTAAATAAAACCAAACAAATCTAGCCAAACATCAAGTACCTATCTGATTAACAATTATTGCATTGTTAATGGGAGGGTGGGTTGGGTTTTTTGCGGGGTGGGGCAAAAGTGAGAAAAACGTTAGGTTTCCCTCTTACTGGCAAGAAGCAGAAACTTCTTTCCGTGTTCCTTGCTGTAATATGCTTGTTTGTCATGGAGAAGGGGTGACATTTGATGCCAGCTGCCCCACTGATTTTGCCAGTTTCTATATGCCAGAGATTATTCTCACCCCTATTGTTGTTGTTTAGTCATTTAGTCGTGTCCGACTCTTCATGACCCCATGGACCAGAGCACGCCAGGCACTCTTGTCTTCCACTGCTTCCTGCAGTTTGATTAAACTCATGCTGGTAGCTTCAAGAACACTGTCCAGCCATCACGTCCTCTGTCATCCCCTTCTCCTTGTACCCTCCATCTTTCCCAACATCAGGGTCTTTTCCAGGGTGTCTTCTCTTCTCATGAGGTGGCCAGAGTATTGGAGCCTCAGCTTCAGGATCTGTCCTTCCAGTGAGCGCTCAGGGCTGATTTCCTTCAGAATGGAGAGGTTTGATCTTCTTGCAGTCCATGGGACTCTCTAGAGTCTCCTCCAGGACCATAATTCAAAAGCATCAATTCGTCGGTGATCAGCCTTCTTTATCGTCCAGCTCTCACTTCCATACATCACTACTGGGAAAACCATAGCGCCACTACTGAGAAGGCCCTCTGCCTGGTTCCCTGTAACCTCACTTCTCGCAGTGAGGGAACCACCAGAAGGCCCTCAGTGCTGGACCTCAGTGTCCAGGATGAACGATGGGGGCGGAGACGCTCCTTCAGGTATACAGGACTGAGGCATAGCTGTCAACTTTCAGATTTGAAAATAAGGGATCAGCAGCCTCACCTGTCCTGGGGACAGTCTACGGGATATCTAACAATCTGGGATAGCAGCAGGAGGCAGTGGGAAATGGCGCTGGAATAAGGGAATTTCCCGCAAAAAAAGGGAAGGTTGACAGCTATGGACCGAGACCGTTTAGGGCTTTAAAGGTCAGCACCAACACTTTGAATTATGCTCAGAAACATCCTGGGAGCCAGTGTAGGTCTTTCAGGACCTGCATAAACAACTATGCAGAAGGTTGCATTGGAAAGCTGGGCAATAGTGCACAATTTATGATCCAGCATAAGCAAGGATTATACAGTGGGTTGGCTGAAGTTTGCGAAGGATCTGTCTCTATGAGCTCCGGCTGTCTTTTGGTTGAGTTCACATTTGCTGATTTCCATCCATCTAATCCATGCAAGGCATCTAGCAGCTGGGCTGATTTGCACTGAGCAGGTCTTGCCAAACTGACAAGCTGGAGTTGGAGAACCGCATGGCTTTGAACATGCCCAGTGGATGGAGGCAGCAAATTCAATGCCTTGCCTGGTTTGAAGGCAAAAGGGCTTCCAATTTCTAAAGCCCTGTTTTCAGAGAGCTGCATCTTTAGCAAATACCTCCAGAAAATGTGAGCTCAAATGTGCAGAAAGGCTTTGGGGCTATGTGGAACGGCAGTGAGCGTGAAAAGCCAGGACTCGTTGCTTCGTTACTTAAAGCTGCCATCCTTATCAACGTTTGTAAAATGATTTATGGGGAAAGTGGATACAGAAACTCAAAACCTGTGGCCCTACCAAGCTGAATGTTGGGAGGTTCAGGACAGCACTTCATCACGCAGCGTGTCGTTAAACTGTGGAACTCACTGCCACATGAGGCAGTGATGGCAAGCAACTTGGACGGCTTTAAAAGGACCAGGTAAATGCCACGTTGCCAACAAAAGTCCGTATAGTTAAAGCTATGGTTTTCCCAGTAGTGATGTATGGAAGTGAGAGCTGGACCATAAAGAAGGCTGATCACCGAAGAATTGATGCTTTTGAATTCTGGTGCTGGAGGAGACTCTTGAGAGTCCCATGGACTGCAAGAAGATCAAACCTCTCCATTCTGAAGGAAATCAGCCCTGAGTGCTCCCTGGAAGGACAGATCATGAAGCTGAGGCTCCAATACTTTGGCTACCTCATGAGAAGAGAAGACTCCCCGGAAAAGACCCTGATGTTGGGAAAGATGGAGGGCACAAGGAGAAGGGGACGACAGAGGACGAGGTGGTTGGACAGTGTTCTTGAAGCTACCAGCATGAGTTTGACCAAACTGCGGGAGGCAGTGGAAGACAGGAGTGCCTGGCGTGCTCTGGTCCATGGGGTCACGAAGAGTCGGACACGACTAAACGACTAAACGACTAAATGACTAAACGCCAACAATAAATGTTGAAGATGTGGATTAAATAAGGCAGATTTCATACGCATCTCTTGGAACTGTTCTCAGATAGAAATATTCTGGAAATTGGTTCAGGTTAATATCTCTGCCATGTTAGGATATCATATACCCTTGGAAGCTAAAATATCGCTGCTTGGTTTTCTAGAATAGGTTGTTTCAGAAAAGAATCGAGAAATCGCTTTCAGCTTTATAACGGCTGCTAAGATTATAATAACTAAAAGGCGAGGGGAAATGATAACTCCTACTCTATCTGAATGGAATGAGAAAATTTGGTGCATAGTAACAAGGATTAAGCTAACGTATTATAAAATAATAACATATCAACCAGCCCAACAGGTATATGGAAAAATGGGTATTGTTTTCCATGTTTTGAACAAGTTCAACAACAATGTCCGACCTTACGCTGCTTTCAAGCTGCTATAACAGTATCTCTTTATGCTCTTTATCTATGGTTTATCTATAAGACAAAAAGTATATAGTAAAAAATGAGGGTTGGATGAATTCATGGAAGATAGGGCTATGGGTGCTACTAGCCACAATGCTTCTGAATACCAGTTGCTGGCATTCTTATCACTATGGTTAAAAGGGAACCGTCATTCATCTTGCGTCAACCAGGCCATATGATGGCAACAGCTACCTTTAAAGGGGGACAGTAATTCAGCACTGGACTGTGGGCCTCAATTCAATCTACCAGGCCCCTTTTCTAGGAAACTCTGCCCTCTCACCAATCACATGACATAATTTGATGTCACCTGTCAATCATTTTGATTGGCTGTCCACTTCCCACACTTTCCACGGCCCTCAGGTTGAGACTCCATTTTATATATTTTATGCGAATTTTACTTATTTTATTTGCAGTTGCCCCTAAGGCTAAGGAGGAATTGAATGCAAACGTACAGAAGATGTACAGAAAATGAGTAAAAATATATAATTTCTTAGTTGTGCTTAGCTGAGCTTTTTTTTTTTTTTTTTTTGCTTAGCTGCTTTACTTTCTCTTCAGTGGCCTTTAGCTCCACCCATTTTAGCTGTTGGCTCCGCCCATCACCAGAATGCGGCCCCTGGAGAACTCTCCAGATTTGAATCTGGCCTTTGAGCTGAAAGTGGTTCCACTCACCTGCGGCAATTACTCTCTCCTTTCCTTCCATTTCTGTTTGCAAGAATCCGAAAAACAAATCTGTGGCGTGCTGAAGGGACAAAGATACTTTGCAGATCCCTAGACATGTAGTTGGATGTGATTCCTGGCGAATCAGTCTTCTCCATCTGTTTGCATTTCGACTCTTTTCTGCTGCTGCCGCTGCTTCTTTCTGGTTGCCAATATGTTGGGGTGCTTGTGAAACTAGGAACCAGTCCAAGCTTAATTAGCCTCTCCTTCCTGCCAGATTTAGTCAATGATGCCACTAAACAGGTCTTCCGAGGGAAGCAGAGAAATTCACACAGCCCTTCCAGGCACAAGAATTACGTGCCTCGCTCTTCCACTGTTCCTTCTTACAGACATGTAGTCTCCATGCCTGGCGCTGCTGGAGAAATTTAAAGGGGTCTCTAGACTGGAAGCATCCCTCCCAGGAACCCCAAAGAGAAAGATGGAGGCTCCAGGTGAAATATTGAAATAAAAATACACATAGGAGGCAGCCTCAACAATAATGAGGAGGCTGTGAAGAACCACATCCGAAGCAATGGTGTGTGTTTTTTATACACTTCCAGAATACATACAGGATTTCTATTCACCGATCGAGGGATTGCAGCAGTCTTCACATTTGCAACCCAATAGCATCACACTGAACCAATCAAATTCGTTTGACTCTTTAGAACAGCCCTCATCATCCTATCATGTGATTGCATATAATCGTTGCTCAGTGTCTTTCTTTATTAAGACTTTGATGAAATTTTCCTGTTCATTTCCTGGCCAATGTGTTTGTAACCAGCAGAGGGAGCAGACACACTGTGTTATGGGAATTGTCCAAAAGGGGTGGTTAGAACTAGTGCAATGCATCACTGAACTTCCAGAGTGCTTTCACCCATGGTTCCTTCTCACAACTTGCTTGTAGCCATCTCATCTATTGCCAGAACACCTGAAGAGGAAGACCATTTTTTAGAGGTGAGGCTGAGTATCTGTATCTCCTCCCGTTCCTGTGAAGTCATTACTACTGGATGATTGTTGTTGTTTAGTCGTTTAGTCATGTCCGACTCTTCGTGACCCCATGGACCAGAGCAGGCCAGGCACTCCTGTCTTCCACTGCCTTCCGCACTTTGGTCAAACACTGTCCAACCATCTCATTCTCTGTCATCACCTTCTCCTTGTACCCTCCATCTTTCCCAACATCAGGGTCTTTTCCAGGGAGCTTTCTCTTCTCATGAGGTGGCCAAAGTATTGGAGCCTCAGCTTCAGGATCTGTCCTTCCAGTGATCACTCAGGGCTGATTTCCTTCAGAATGGATAGGTTTGATCTTTTTGCAGTCCATCACTGCCTTGCCGTGGTGACAGGGGCTTGAATAACTCAGAGAAGCTATGGGCTATGCCATGCAGTGTCACCCAAGATGGACAGGTCATGCTGGAGAGTTTTGACCAAACGTGATCCACCTGGAGCAGGAACCGGCAAGCCACTCCAGTATCCCTGCCAAGAAAACTCCATGGACAAAGGCAACAGGCATATAAAAGTTTTGACGCTGGAAGATGAGCCCCTCAGGTCGGAAGGCATCCAACATGCTACTGAAGAAGAGCGGAGGACAAGTACAAGTAGATTCAGAGCTGATGAAGCGGCTGGGCCAAAGCCAAAAGGTCGCTCAGTTGTGGATATGACTGAAAGTGAAAGGAAAGTTCAGTGCTGTAAAGAAAAATATTGCATAGGAACTGGATGATTAGAACATTATAATGGATTCTGGAAATTCATGCAAAGTTGGGCTGTTCCAGCTCTAGGCTGGAGTCTAGAGAATGTACAAATGATGGCTATCTTTGCATTGAGTAATGGATCTATTGTTCACGAGTAAGCCACTAACATATGAACGAGTTTTTCGTCTTGCCTCAGGCTGCTTTAATCATTGTCATCATCTTTATTAATAGCCATCTCTCCAAGTTTTTTTAAAAAATAAATCTAAATTTTCTGTTTTACATTTTGGAATATTCACTTAAACAACCTTAAAATATCAATGACTCCCCTTCCTCTCTTTCCATGGTTCATTTTGCACAACATAAATCCCTGCATATTTTATATAAACTAAACCATTCTGCATTCCATTATTACATCCATCAAAACTTATTCACACTGTTGAATTTATCTTAATGCTGCCCACGTTTTCAAATAAACACAATTTCCCTCCATATATTCAATAAACATATTCCAATCTTCTTTAAACGTATGATGTTCTTCTTCTCTTACGCTATACATTAGGTCCGCAAGCTGCACATATTCCATCAATTTAAGTTGACAATCTTCTTTAGTGGGACTTTAGTCTCTCCTTTTCCATTTTTGGGCTACCAAAACGCGAGCTGTGGTAGTAGCAGACATAAATAACCTTTTCCAACACCTGGGCCATCTCTCCAGGTTCTGAAAGGCGCATTATTGATGCACAAGATGGAGGTATCAGCTGACTTGAGGGAATCCTGAGGTTTACCAAATAACAAAGAAATATTTTTTTTTTCTTTTTAATGCCAGTAAGGAACTTCAAAACACGACCAGATGAGTGCAGTTTGGCCGGGGAGTGCTAACTGGTACTGTTGGAGTAAAAATATATATAATCAGGGTAGGGGAATGGAATGGAGGAGCTGCATCCCTGAAGATCATCACCCCATACTGCAACATTTTGTTGCAGTTCCAACTCATTATGCATCTAATAATCTGTATCCCTGTTAACGAGGTTGTGTGTTTTTGCTCTCTCTCTCTTTGCAGTGAACAAATATGTGGTCAAAGTTTTTACAGGAGATCTAAGTGGCAGTGGAACAGATGCAGATGTTTTTATTAACCTTTTTGGCCAAAATGGAGACACAGGTAGGATATCGCGAGGATTTGTTTCCTTTGGTCTGCAGCAAACCAAACAGATGAACAATGAAATAATCCACACCCCCAATATGCTTTTCTGAGACAGGGGTGTTGCTGCTGGGGATATTCCTGGGAGCTAGCATAGTGGTTACACGCAGCGTTTCTCAAACTTGGGTCTCCAGCTGTTGTTGGACTACAACTCCCATCATCCCTAGCTAGCAGCTCAGTGGTCAGGGATGATGGGAGTTGTAGTCCCACAACAGCAGGCAACCAAAGTCTGAGAAACGCTGGCACAGTGTTTGGACTAGGAGCAGAGGGACTTGGGTTCAGATGCCCACTCTGCCATAAAGCTCACTGGATAGATAATCACCATCTGTTAGCCTAGTATAACTTGCAGGGATGTTGTCTATGTCAGGATTTCAGCCTACACTCGAGTAGGACCCTGGTAGAGACACATGCCCGACTGGCATGTTCCCTCCCTCCTCGTTGATTGATCGTTTGGGAGCTTCAAAAGCTTTCTTCTGCCCGAACATCACAGCGACCGATGCCAACCGACACTGGCACACTTAGGGATCTGCAGAGTTTGCGCAGTTGCGTAACAGACCCCAGCTACTCAGCATTTTGGCTAATCTACTTTATTTACATATTAACACACACGGAGCACTGCAACGTGGCTCCCTCTCTCTCTAGAATCAGACAGCAAAGAGAAAAAGAACAATAGTCCCACTTCACGGAACACAGTAACACAAACATCCTGTCTCTGTCACTTCCCACTCTGTGGAGTCAAAACATACACCATCATGTGAAAGACAACAATCCCATGACTGCAATCATGGAGCAGGAATTCTAACAGTCTTGATATGTATTGTGTGTGTGTGAGCGAGCGAGAGCTTACTTTGCATGCCACCCTACGTTTCGTGGGCAGGGGAGGTGAACTTTAATCCAGTGGGCCAAATGCAGCCCTCCAAACCTCTCTGTCCGACCCTCAGGAAACCCTCAAATCACCCCCCACCCCAGCCACACCCCATCTCCCAAGGGGATGCCCTTCACCAGCTCTGCTTTGCACTTCCCTTGAGTGTTTTTGCCTGGCTGGAATATGCCCTTGAACTCTAGGTTTCCTGGATAGAAAGGTGTGTGCTTGTGTGTGCCTAGGAGCTCGTCTGCTGCATAAAGGTAAATTTGCATTCATTGTTCCTCCCACTTTTGCCTCTGGCCCCGCCTACCACTGGCCTGTGGCCCCAGCAAGCCTGTGGCCCAGAAAGGAATGTGGGCCTCAGGTGGGAAGAAAAGTTATCTACCTGTCCTTGGAGGAAGGGTGGGATAAAAGGATAACAAACACAAAACTTTTCCGCCCACTCCCTGTTTCTCAGTTCCTGCACTTCCCAGCACTGCAATGCCTGTGAGGTGCTCAGAGCTGATTGATGCAACCAGATTGGCATGCAACGCAAGTGAGTTGAGTACGCAGAGCCAAGTTTCGCTCATCACGAGGAGTGCAGCTGTCCTCCTGGAATTTTTCAGAAATTGTTTTTTCCCCCCTCCACAGCACGTTTCAGCCCTGTATTAAACAACTATCGAGGCAAATTACTTGGTCTCTCTCAACAGATTAAATAATTGTACTTGATTAAGCACGTACATTTTAGCAGTTTATTGATTAATGAATCTATCAATTAAATTTACATGCATTTTGCATTTTGCATATTGGCGTACCTCAAGGCAGACGCCTCTTTGAGATGCTGAAGAAAAGTGTAGGATAATAATAATAATAATAATAATAATAATAATAATAATAAGAAGAAGAAGAAGAAGAAGAAGAAGAAGTTGTTTGTGGCTTAATAAATGAAAGCTACCCCTCACAGTTAGGCTATCCTTGTTCATGGCCTGTAAGACACAGCAGAACCAAAATAGCCCCCACTCTCAAAGTGTGCAAATTATGCAGTCCATTTGCAGCTCCATTGATTTGCAATGTGCCCTTACAGGTTAAAGAATTGCCTTTCACCAACTGTAATTTTTAGTTGATGGATTTAGTTTAATTGTTTAAATGATGAGAGACTGCTTCTGTGTCCAAGCCCCCCCATAAGGGTGCCTTTCTGGTCAGGTGTGGAGGGGGGAGCCAAACTGCTTCTCTCTGGGGTGCCCAGCCTCCACAGTTATATTATTGCAGGTAAAGGTAAAGGGACCCCTGACCATTAGGTCCAGCCGTGGCCGACTCTGGGGTTGCGGCGCTCATCTCGCTTTATTGGCCGAGGGAGCCGGCGTACAGCTTCCGGGTCATGTGGCCAGCATGACTAAGCCGCTTCTGGCGAACCAGAGCAGAGCACGGAAACACCATTTACTTTCCCGCCAGAGTGGTACCTATTTATCTACTTGCACTTTGACGTTCTTTCGAACTGCTAGGTTGGCAGGAGCTGGGACCGAGAAACGGGAGCCCACCCCGTCGCGGGGATTTGAACCGCCGACCTTCCGATCGGCAAGTCGTAGACTCTGTGGTTTAACCCACATCGCCACCCGTGTCCTGCCATTATTGTGGATGCCCAAGTTTAAAAAGGGGAAATGTTACTCTGCTAAATTGTAGAACTTGTTAACACAAGTTGGAAAGGCTATAATTAAACATATTCTCTCCTGCCTCCCTGAACATTCCCACAGATTTGCATGCTCCTGTTGCACTTGTGCCTGGAAATGGCTCCGATGGCTGACCACATGCAAGGGCCTAGATGAGGCGCATGCCCCAGACCCCGAATCTCCCAGCTGAAATCTCTGACACATGCATTCCTGCACTGAACAGTTCCTCACCTGTTTGCCTTTTCCTTTCCATGTCATTTGCTTCTCAGGAGAGCGGAGGCTGGACAACGACAAGGACAATTTTGAGAAAGGTGCGGAAGACAAGTTTACCCTTGACGCTCCCAACCTGGGAAAGTTGAGGAAGATCACCATAGGCCACAACAACAAGGGCGGCTCTGCCGGGTGGTTCTTGTCCAAGGTTTGTGCAGATGAGCTGATTGTTCTCTACGGACGTAGGATGCTGCCTTGTAGAATGTCAGCCAGTAGGTCCATCTAGCTCCTTACAGATTTACCGTATTTTTCGCTCTATAGGACGCACCGGACCACAAGACGCACCTAGTTTTTACAGGGGGAAATCAAGGAAAAAAATATTATTCCCCCCAGAGCAAAGAAGCCAAGACAGCGAGCGGGATCTATCCCGCTGGCTGTCTTCGCTTCCTCTTTAGCCATGCACAGCTCCTCCGGCCAGGAGAGGCTGCGTGAGGCTATGGCAGAAGCCAAGACAGCCAGTGGGATGGATCCCGCTCACTGTCTTGGCTTCTTTAGCCACGCACAGCCTCTCCGGCCGTGAGAGGCTGCATGGGGCTATGGAAATTCCTCCAACTCCTGCAAAAGCCCATAGGAGCCACACACCCTTTAAGGAGCTTGCGGCTCCTGCGGGCTTTTCTATGAGGAGGGAGAAGGGACTGACGCAGCCTGGGGAAAAGCCTGCAAGAGCCACGTGGAGCTTGTGTGCAGCTCTGGAGAGCCAGTGTAGTGTAGTGGTTAAGAGCGGTAGTCTCATAATCTGGGGAACTGGGTTCGCGTCTCCGCTCCTCCACATGCAGTTGCTGGGTGACCTTGGGCCAGTCACGCTTCTTTGAAGTCTCTCAGCCCTACTCGCCCCACAGAGTGTTTGTTGTGGGGGAGGAAGGGAAAGGAGAATGTTAGCCACTTTGAGACTCCTTAAAGGGAGTGAAAGGCGGGATATCAAATCCAAACTCTTCTTCTTCTTCTTCTCTAGGGGGCTTTTCCTGCCTGCCTCCCCCCTGCATTCGCTCCACAAGATGCACACACATTTCCCCTTACTTTTTAGGAGGGAAAAAGTGCGTCTTATGGAGCAAAAAATACGGTATATGGACTCGCAACAGTTCTCTGGGATCTCAGAAACAGGTCTTTTCCAGAACTACCTCAAGGTGGGACTGAACCCACCTTGACCACTAGCAGTGCTGCCACCCAGTCATCTGACCCCCCCCCCCTGAAAATCAACACGCTCTCTCTATTTTTGTAAGGAAGGTTGTGGTTCCCCACAACCTTCCTTACAAATTACAAAATACAAACCTTCCCCACAATTAGTCTCAGGCAAAAGCATAGTGCTTTTGTTGACAAGGCCTTTTCGGTGGTGGTTCCCCGCTTGTGGAACACCCTCCCTAGCGAGGTGCACCTCTCTCCATCATGATTAACTTTCAGGAGGGTCCCAAAACATTGCTGTTTACCCAGACATTTGGTGGCTGAAGAATACTGGCAGTTCCATCACCTACCTCTAGATCAGTGTTTCCCAACCTTTTTTTGGGCAAAGGCACACTTGTTTCATGAAAAAAATCTCGAGGCACACCACCATTAGAAAATGTTTAAAAAATTAACTCTGTGCCTATATTGACTATATATAAAGTAACTCTCTTTAATAGGCATCAAATAAACACAAAGAAAGTACCGGTATTTTATAATTACTTTATTATGAAATAGTAAGTACCGTATTTTTAGGACGCTCCGTCCCATAGGACGCACCTACTTTTTTTTGGGGGGGGGAAATAAAGGAAAAAACTTTTTCCTTTATTTCCCCCCCCCAAAACCAGGTCGGGGAACAGTGGGATGGCGGTGCTGCGCCTCCCCGCTGTCCCCCGAGCTTGTGGGGCTGGCCCATGTCTGCCTGGCGCGAGGGGCGCTCTGCTTCAGGGCGCCCCGCGCATCGGGCAGCAGGCTACAGTCCACAGCATGGGGAACCCTCTGTTTCAGGGCACCCCACACGCCCCCACGGGTGCGCAAGGCTTGCCAACACGAGCGCGGAGCACGGGGCGTCCTCCGAAGGGCGCCCCGTGCTCTGCGCCGCCCGCAAGCCTTGCGCTCCTGGGGGGAGATCCCCCGGGTGCGCAAGGCTGGCCAACACCAGCGCGGAGCACGGGGCGTCCTCCGAAGGAACGCCGCCATCCCGCTGTCCCCCGACTTGGTTAGAAGGCTGGCGGGGGGGGGAGAAGCCTGCTTTTCCCCGTCGCCAGCCCCGCAAACTCGGGCGACAGCGGGAGAGGCGTAGCGCGCCCTTCCCGCTGTCCCCCGACTTGGCTAGAAGGCTGGCGGGGGGAGAAGCCTGCTCCTCCCCGTCGCCAGCCCCGCAAACTCGGGAGACAGTGGGAGAGGCGTAGCGCGCCCACCCGCTGTCTCCCGACATGGTTTGGAGGCTGGCGGAGGGCTTCCTCCTCCCCCAGCCCCGCAAGCTCCCAGAGCTCTGGGTCCCGTTCTGGGGGAGGGGGAAGCTCGGGCTTCCCCCGCCCCAGCCCCGCGTCTCCAGCCGGGAGACGGTCGCGCTTTAGCCCCGTGCGTGCTCTCCCAGCTGGAGAGGTGACGCGCGCCTATGGAGGCTCCTGCCATAGGCGCGCGTCACCTCTCCAGCGGGGAGAGGGTCGCGGGGAGCTGCTTTAGCCCCGTGCTTGCTCTCCCAGCTGGAGAGGTGACGCGCGCCTATGGAGGCTCCTGCCATAGGCGCGCGTCACCTCTCCAGCGGGGAGAGGGTCGCGGGGGGCTGCTTTAGCCCCGTGCTAAAGCAGCCCCCCGCGACCCTCTCCCCGCTGGAGAGGTGACGCGCGCCTATGGCAGGAGCCTCCATAGGCGCGCGTCACCTCTCCAGCTGGGAGAGCAAGCACGGGGCTAAAGCAGCCCGACTCGCCCGCCTCCCTCCCACGGCACACCCGGCAACTTCTCGCGGCACACTAGTGTGCCGCGGAACACCGGTTGGGAAACACTGCTCTAGATGTTATGAACTGGAATATTGTCTTTAGAATGTTTTTGCCTTGCTATGGCTTTCCAGTTGGGAATCTGTTTCCCCCCCTTGGGGGTGGCGGTTCTTTGCAGAGAATGGGTGGGGTACAAACTCAAGAAACAATAAATAAAGGGAAAGTATGGGCCGTGTGTTTGTTCCCATGAATCCAGCTAAAAGCTGTTGGGCGTCCTTATTAAATGCTGTGTCTTTCTTGTACCAGTCTTCCTCTCCTTGTTCAAATGAGTCTCTGTTCTCGCCCTAGGTTATCATTGAGGACATAGGCAACAAATGTATTTACAACTTCCCATGCGGCCGCTGGTTTGCTCTGGATGAAGATGATGGGAAAATCCAGCGGGATATTCTAGTGGGAGGAACAGAGGCTACAGGTAAATGCATTTGCAGGTAAAAATACTCCTTTGGGCTTGGCCTAAATATTTATCATTCAGGAAAGGGGAACAAATGCAGCTTTTCTAAAAGGGAAGAAGCACAGGAAAAAACACACCTTCCTTCCGTATCCACAACTGGGCATCTTCCTTGAAATGAACATTTCGGCCTGTGCTCTCTGCATCTCCCCATTTTATAAAAAGGTGGGGGATAATTTCCTGCCTACCCCTGAAACAAGGGCTTCTCCTCTACAACAAGGGAATATACCTGAAATATACTCGGAATAGAGAGTGGATTTCATGCTCTTTATTCAGATCATAGTGGTGTGGAGGAATGGAAGTTCCCCCAGAATGTCTGCTTTATATACATTATTTACACAATGGGCCCTACATGATTGGCTAATTCCGGGATTCTCCTGTAGGCCAATCAGGTTGCGGATTCACTTCCACCTGGAGCTGGATTGGGTGGCTCCTGTGGACCAATCAGACTGCTGCATTCTGGGTCCTATTGTTCTAGGACCAATCAGACTGCTGCATTCTGAATCCTATTGTTCTAGGACCAATCAGACTGCAGCATGTTGGATCCTATTCAAACCAGTACATAACAATACCCTTCTGTTACGTGGAGGGCAGCATAGGGGACTTCTGCCTTTAGGTGTGGGGTCCTTGACTATAGCTTTCTCACATTAGATCCACACAGCATTGTGTATCGCATCTTTTAAATGTGGGGCCCATTGGGACTGGTTGGGTGGAAAACAGGGAGGCCAACAGTAGGTGGCGCTAGAGCTAAAGACAGGTAAATCCAACTGATTTTAGTTCCCTCTCCATCCTCTTCCATCCTTGTTCTACAAGGGCAACACTAAGGGGGAAGAAGCAGACAGGATATAAGCAAGACAGCAGGCAACTGAGGTCTGGCTAAAGGCTGACTGAGGTTGGTGGACCAGCTGCCATTGCATTGAAAGGCGGTATTTTGGAAACATGGGAGCTTAGGAGAATGATTTTCCTCTGTTAATTGATATAATTGATATAATCCCCCTTTAAAGCCTTCAAAATTTATGGCTTGCAGACCTAAATATAGAATAAGAGAACAAGAAGAACATACTTTTAAAGAAGATTGGACTATGTTTATTGAATATACGGGGGGAAATTGTGCATATTTGAAAACATGAGCAGTGTTAAGATAAATTCAACTGTGTAAATAGGTTTTGATGGATGTAATCACGGAATACTGAATGGTTTAGTTTATTTAAAATATGCGGGGATTTATGTTATGCAAAATGAACCATGGAAAGAGAAGAAGGAAGTCATTGATATTTTAAGGTTGTTTAAGTGAATATTCTAAAATGTAAAACAGAAAATTTGATAAAAATTATGGGGGGGGGACACAAAATTTATGGCCACCAACTGCATCCTTGGGGAGCAGATTTCACAGTTCAGCTATGTACTGTGAGAAGAGCCAGTGTGGTGTAGTGGTTAGAGCATTGGACTAGGGCCTGACAGAGACCAGGGTTCAATTTCCCACTTGGCCATCATGCTGACTAGGTGAACTTGGGGACCAGTCATTTACTCTCAGCCTAACCACCTTGAGCTCCCTGGAGGAAAAGGTGGGATATAAATGCATAGCTGTCAACTTTCAGATTTGAAAATAAGGGTATCAGCAGCCTCACCTGTCCCGGGGACAGTCTACGGGAATGTAACAATCCGGGATAGCAGCAGGAAGCGGCGGGAAATGGCGCTGGAATAAGGGAATTTCCCGTAAAAAAGGGAAGGTTGACAGCTATGTATAAATGCAATAAATAAATAAGAAATAAAATAAGCAAGAGGTAGTTCGTGACTTGTCCTAGGGCAGTGATGGAACCTGGAGCACGAACGACTCTGCTAGGTAAATTTGATTTCGGTGGTCCAGGCAGCCGGATCGGCAGGTTTGAAGCAAGAACAGCTGTTGGGGAGGGGCAAAGCCCTGGAGCTGGTCTACAACTGGCATTGCTGCCATATATTGGGGTCGCGAGGGTTGGGGCAGGGTGGCAGCAAGGGCAGGGTGGTAGTGAATGTAGCTATGCTCTGCTGGGTTTGGGAGCCAGGTCTGTGACTCCACACACCCCTGCCAGCTGTTCCTGTTTTGAAAGTTGTGCGATAAATTCCCGCCTCCCCCCAGTGGAAATAAAGACACATGACACAATTATTAAGGTTAATGGGCTAAATAAGGACACAACTTTTTTGGTTACAGGTGATGAGCGGTATTGGCTTAGGCATTGGTCCTAACAGACTATATCCAGCTTCAGCCCGTCCGCTTGAAGTCCAGGAAGGGTTAACCACCAGTAGGGGGAGTCCTGCTGATGCACATCAGCTAGGAACTCCCCCGGGGTCACCACTCGGGGGCGTGCCTTAGGTCCTCAGCTCCATAGGCTTCAGACAGGGCCATGCCTCTCAGGATCCTTTATCGGACTACCCTTCAATATGTGGGGCAGGTGATAGCACTTCCTCCCCTCTTCCATCTACAGAGCAATACCAATGCCTAACCACCAATACCAAGAAAGTTGTGACGTTTTGCTACCAGGTAGGCGAAAACCAAGTGGCTGGTGCCAATTTGCCAAGTGGGAAAATTCCTATCAGGCCCCTCAATGGCGACCAACCGAGGTCCATAGCTAGGTCAAGGAACAAAAATATTAAAGGGTGGGAGGGTGGGAAACTGGAACAGCTGGAGGCGGCAAAAGAGGGAGATCCCCAGCTGTGCCTGCATTAAATGGAGCAGGTCACGTCCCCCGAGCCAGCCGATTGGCTGGCCAGGGGGTGACGAGGCCAGGGATTCCCCCAATCACATGGAGGCTGCGTGACGCCCGCAACACCACCTCCTTTGCAAGGTGGAAGTGGCTTTACAGAACAGGCTTCTGAAATAGAAAAACTACAAGGGCACCAAGTGAATGCCCTGGTATTTGCTGTGGGAGCTTTTGATGCTCATTTTGCAGCAGGTTTTAAGATTACGGAGGTGCGTGGCCTCTTCTTTAACCCTGCAGCCACCGCCCAAGATGCCCGGTGGCAGCCCTGTTTCAATTTCATAAGGAAACTGGCAAAATGGAGGAATTCTAGCCCATTCTCGAGGGGACGGAGAGCAGGATTTTTCCTGCCAGATCAGAACCTGATAGGATCTGTACTCAACACTTTCTCCTCGACATTTTGCCGTTAAGCTGAGAAGGCAAAGTTTGCTCTTTCAAAGATGCCTTCAGGACATCCTTTCCACAAAGGTTGCTGATGCTCTGAAGGCCACCCAGGGCTTCCTGCCCCCGGGGGGGGGGAAGGGCGGGGGGGGGGGGAAACAGGCCATCAAATAATATTCCAGGCCTTAAGGCATCCGGGCAAGCAGCGGGCATGCTGGGGGCGGCTGCTGCTTTATCCAGGCTTCTTCTAACGGAGTCACAGCCTCCGTCGTGTGAGGCGCCCTTTCGGAATGGCTTAATAATTGATTTGAGCAACGGGTGGACAAGCTGCTGCCGGTGTGCTCCACACCCATCGGTTTTATGCTTTGGATTCTTGGCTTGGCGGGTGGAAATGAGCAAACCGTATCTTCCTTCCCCGACTCGTGGGTGCCAATCCTGACTCTGCAACCTGCTTTTACCCACAATTGTCTGTCTGCAGAATGCTGCGGCGAGGCTCCTTATGGGGTCCTTGCCGTGGGATCACATTCATCCAGTGCTTTACCAACTGCACTGGCTCCCGGTGGAGTACAGGGTCAGGTTTAAGGTGCTGGTTTTGAGCTTTAAAGCCCTACGCGGCCTAGGACCCACGTACCTATGGGACCGCCTCTCCTGGTATGCGTTGCAGAGGACCTTAAGGTCCACAAATGACAACACTTTGGAGGTCCCAAGTCACAAGGTGGTTAGGTTGGTCTTAGCTAGGGCCAGGGCCTTTTCAGTACTGGCCCCAACTTGGTAGAACGCTCTGTCACAAGAGACCAGGGCCCTGTGGGACCTGACATCTTTCTGCAAGACAGAGCTGTTCGGCCTGGCCTTTGGTTTGGACTCAGTCTGACCCTTATGTTTCCCTCCCCTTATGGTTTTGATCTATGGGCTATTGTTAAAATGAGGCTGCTTTTAAAATTGTATTTTAACCTGTATTTTAAATTGGTTTTTTCTTCTTCCCCTATTATGTTTTTATTGTAATTTTACTGGTGTTAGCTGCCCTGAGCCCGGCTCTAGTCGGAGAGGGCAGGGTATAAATAAAATTTATTATTATTATTAGTAGTAGTAGTAATGAGAGTTTCAGCAAAGAAATGCCTTCTCACCCTATGAGAAAATAAGGGCTCAAGTGCCTTAGCAGAAGGCCACAATGGATATTAGAACTTTCCCACATGGCTTTATGTAGACTTGCTAGCATTGCTATTCTAAGCAGAAAAACGAATCTTCTCCTTCCTATTCTTCTATCCAGCAAGGCAAAGGGTGGGTCCAAAGGGATTCAGAATCAGAAGAGGTGAGATGATTCTTAGTCAACCTTTTTGAGCCAGTGGGCACATTGGGGATCTTGAGGAAGTGTCGTGGGCACCAATCCCAGATATGGCTGTTGTCAGGGAACTGCCATCGGAGCCAGAGGAGGAGGGAGGGCTCCAGAGGGATGCTGGAGAGCGTCCCAGGAGGGAGAGAGGCAGCCCATCTGCGGGGGAAGGAAATCAGCGTAGCACCAGTGGAGAAGGGGGGCAGATGGGGGAATCGGTGAGGAGGCTCCATAACTCCTCGCCGGAGACCAGCGGGGAGGGCACGGGTCCTCCACTGCCCACACCCTCCCTGCGCAGAAGACTTCCGCGCAGGGAGAGTAGGCGGAGACTTGGCGTCAAAGAACTTCTTTGCTGGAAGAAGTTCAAGAAACGCCCACTGACGGATTCTGCCAGCGATTGAGACAGCCACGGATGAGTGGTTGTCCGGACAGAAAGGGTTCACCCAGGTGACTCAGCCAGGTGTGGCAACGACTTACGCACGAGCAACCCCCTAGAACCATTACAGCTGTAGAGGGGGTGTGGCACATTAGAAAAGGGCTTCCACATTTAAAAGAGCAGGAAATAGAAGCAGGGCCATGAAAAGCTCCATCAATGGGGAAAAGGCACTTACATCAGGCCAGCTAGCAGATCTGGAGTTGCAAACAGGAACCTGTTCTGAATTTCACTGGGGTTTCTACTGAACATTATGTTGTAGGTTGCTGCACCCCACTAATGCATCCCAGCCCCTCATTTTCCCCAAAGGCAGCCCTTCTAAGCTTTCAGCTTCTGCTAGGCAGCATATTTGAAAATGAGATCCTAGATGTTTAAATACAGATTTCCTCCCTCCTTTTAAACGCATGGCTTTGGAAACACCGGGCTGAGTGTGCTTCCTTCGGCTCTCTCCCAGAATGGGTGCATTTCCCTCCCTCCCGAAAGACGAACATCTCTGCACTGAGCATTATTTATTCAACCTGCTTAGTGTCATCATGCGGCTTTTGCCATCGTTGAACTGCTACTCAGGTCTTTTCCCGCTAGTGTGCAATAGAGGCTATCACTGCTAAGACCTCCTGCCGTGGGCCTTTCAATGTTATATGCAATTTAACAAGGTGAAATCTTTGCGGAAGGAAAACTACCGTATTTACAGTACGCCGCAGGCAGCTGTGAAACAACAGAAGCCCCTGCAAGGACAAGCCTAGTGCCTGGATTTTACTTAAACCCCAGTTGTGCCTGGTAGTTGCAGCTGCTATCGTTAGCCCCGAGCTCTGCTGCAAAATCAGCCTCGGAGGATTCACACATTTAAAGCACAAGACTGTCATGGAATTCTACTCAGTATTGATCCAGAGTAGATTCCAATGTATAGTTGTTGCTGTTGTTGTTGTTGTTTAGTCATTTAGTTGTGTCCAACTCTTCGTGACCCCATGGACCAGAGCACGCCAGGCACTCCTGTCTTCCACTGCCTCCCGCAGTTTGGTCAGACTCATGTTTGTAGCTTCGAGAACACTGTCCAACCATCTCATCCTCTGTCGTCCCCTTCTCCTCGTGCCCTCCATCTTTCCCAACATCAGGGTCTTTTCCAGGGAGTCTTCTCTTCTCATGAGGTGGCCAAAGTATTGGAGCCTCAGCTTCACGATCTGTCCTTCCAGTGAGCACTCAGGGCTGATTTCTTTCAGAATGGATAGGTTTGATCTTCTTGCAGTCCATGGGACTCTCAAGAGTCTCCTCCAGCACCATAATTCAAAAGCATCAATTCTTTGGTGATCAGCCTTCTTTATGGTCCAGCTCTCACTTCCATACATCACTACTGGGAAAACCATAGCTTTAACTATACAGACCTTTGTTGGCAAGGTAATGTCTCTGCTTTTTAAGATGCTGTCTAGGTTTGTCTAATGTATAGTTAGCAGAGTAAAAACTTAAAACACGTTGCTGGATTCCCAAAAAATAGACCAGAGGCAATTGTATTTCATCCAGCAGAGCAGAGCTGGAATAAAGTCCCTCCTTTATTCATCCACCCATTCTTGAATTTGTACCCCTCCCTTTTCTCTCCACGGTGGCCTACATGATTCTCTCCACTCATTTAATGCTCACAACAACCCTGTGGTGTAGGTTGTGCTGAGAGGCCATGACTGGTGCAAGGTCACCCACTGAGGCTCATGGCTGTGTCTCAAGGACTGGCTGGATGAGGAAGAGCAGTTGGAGCATCCTGCCTAAGACCTCCCAGGGACGACACAGTAGAAGACCACTTAGATCCCGGATAGTGGTGGTTGGACACTGAGGAGCAGTCTATGGAAGAAAAGAGCTGGGAGGTGCTAGAAGCAGAGGGGATGAGCAATCAGGAAGAAGGAGGGTCCTCCAGGATTGTCCCTGCTACACAACAACGGGGCAGTCCCAGTCCTGTTGTCTCTCTTCCCCCTTTGACTCCCTGCATGATGCTGAGGAATGGGCCAGACAGACCTAGAGAAGGAGCCCACCTCCTCAATGTAGCCTTCATCTGCTTGGGAGGGATCCAGAGCGGGAGGCTAGAGTAAGGTTACCAGATTTATTTCAATGAATCCAGGGACACAATCAATCAATCAATCAATCAATCAATCAATCAATCATTAATCAATCAATCGTGGGGTTTTTTTTGGAAAAAAGTTATTAAAGAAGAAGAAGTAATATCTTCTCTTCTGTGGTCTCCTCTGTTGCGCGGCCTTCCTCTGGGTCCTGGCCTTTCTTGGAGCACTAGCCATGCTTCCCCCCTCCCTCCCTCTCCCCCCTTGCACTGCGATCCCCTACAGGCTTACTCGGGAGTAAACATTAGCAGAACCCCCCTCCTCCTGCTGCTGCTGCCCTGCCCACCTGTCTGGGCATCTCCTGCGTAGGCATCGTCCAGTGGCCACCCATCCGCGCCATGGCACGCCCAGTCAGTGGGTCCGGGGCAGAGCCAGTGGCAAGTGAGTGGGAGGAGGCTTGCTTGGGCCGGATCAGCTCATCTCCTGCTCACCTCTCGTCTGCGGTGGCCAACGAGGAGCTGGCCAACAAGCTGAGCCGCTGCTTGCAAGTCAAGGAGCACAGTGGCAAAGCCAAGCAGCAGCCACAGCCACCCAATCACCACCCAGAGACCGAGCCGGAGCCGGAGCCGACTGCCTTAGGCAGCAGTGCTGACGGCGAGCTGAGTGCCAAGTTGCAGCAGCGCACCAACCCCACGCAGCTCAACAACCCCACACAGCTCTCGCCCGGCGCCAGCACCCAGCACTGTGTCTTCAGCCCCTATTCCGAGTCCCAATATGATGTGTCTTGTGCGCAACATATCATATGGGGACTTCTACCGAGGTAAAATGGCGGGCACCACGGCAGCAGCCAGCTCTTGAAGCCAGCCAGAGCCAACTGTGCTACCAGGCTGGCTCCGGGCTGTTGAGGCTGCTGCTGCTGCCGCCACATTTCCTGGGGACATTAGATGAAATCCGGGGACATTCCGGGTATGGAATTTGTACGGGGACAAATTTGCAAATCCGGGGACTGCCCCTGGGAAACGGGGATGTCTGGTAACCCTAGGCTAGAGGGGAAGGATGGAGATACTGGTCAGTTTCAGCAGTGTCTCAGCTGGATGAACTAGAGGACTCTGCTGTGCTGTTATTTTCTGCTAATAAAGAGTGAATTGCATTCTGTGCCTGTCATGTGTACACTTCCCTGTGCTTGACTTGGCTTGCTTGACAGCTCCTTGACACTGAGTAAGGATTGAACCCTGGCTGAGTGGAATGTGCTCTTGAACTCTAACAATACCTCTTCCTTGCCCGTATAGAGATGGGTGTACGAATGTGGGTAGAAACCTGCCTATAATAATACTAATAATACTAATAATAATTTATTATTTATACCCCGCCCATCTGGCTGAGTTTCCCCAGCCACTCTGGGCGGCTCCCAATTGAGTGTTAAAAACAATACAGCATTAAATATTAAAAACTTCTCTAAACAGGGCTGCCTTCAGATGTCTTTTAAAAATAAGATAGCTGCTATTTCCTTGACATCTGACGAGAGGGCGTTCCACAGGACAGGTGCCACTACCGAGAAGGCCCTCTGCCTGGTTCCCTGTAACTTCACTTCTCACAGTGAGGGAACTGCCAGAAGGCCTCGGCGCTGGATCTCAGTGTCCGGGCTCAACGCTGAGGGTGGAGATGTTCCTTCAGGTATACAGGACCGAGGCCCAGTTGCAGATAGGTGTGCTGAAGAAGTGTGCTTGCACACGACGGCTCATACCAAGAACTGACTTAGTTGGTCTTTAAGGTGCTACTGGAAGGAATTTTTTTTGTTTAGGACCGAGGCCGTTTAGGGCTTTAAAGGTCAGCACCAACACTTTGAATTATGCTCGGAAAAGTACCGGGAGCCAATGCAGATCTCTCAGGACCGGTGTTATGTGGTCTCGGCGGCCACTCCCAGTCACCAGTCTAGCTGCCGCATTCTGGATTAATCACAGTTTCCGGGTCACCTTCAAAGGTAGCCCCACGTAGAGCGCAAAGGTAAAGTTAGCAGGCATTGCTCTGCCTCTGACCCCACCTACCTTTGGCACATGGCCTCCAGAAGCCTTCTCAGGATGGAATGTGGCCCTTGGCCTGGCCACTTCCCCCACTTCCCCTGTAAAAAGTGTTGCCGAAAGGGCAGATGCCAAGACTTCTACTGTGGTGGTTCTTCATCTCCCTCCCTGTGTCTTCTCCCATCTCCCACCATCCAGGCATTGTCTACAACGTGGCTGTGGTGACAGGAGACATCAGAGGGGCTGGCACAAACTCCAAAATCCACATGGTCATGCACGGCTCCAAAGGGCTGAAGAACAGCGGGAAGGTCTTCCTGGAAGGAGGCGAGTTCGAGCGTGCCAGGACCGATCTTTTCAATGTGGAGATAGCGGCTCTCCTGAGTCCCTTGAGCCGCGTCTCAATTGGACACGACAATGCAGGTGTCGGCTGCGGCTGGTACTGCGAGAAGGTGAGGATGGGTCACTTCAAGCCTTTGGACAGCTGTCCAGTCACTTTCCCCCTATTTGTGGTCTGACCAGAGTGACTTGGAAGGCTTGAAGGATGTTTCAGCTCTTGTTTCAGTGATGATGCTGTCAGGTTAGCCAGTCGATACGATGCAATAATGCGTCCCGCAAATCTGATTTCGCCTAATTCATGCCATGCGGCACTGAAACTTATGCAGAAATCAATTGCATGCTCATTAGTCGCCCAGGCTGCTCTGCAGTTGTGAGACTGGGGGACGGCATTCCTTCTCCGCCTCTTCAGCCACACTTACAGTTGTGCAGAAGGGATGTGGAGGTTATTTGTGGCAGGTTTGCGTTAATTTCTAGGGAGAGGCAGCAGATTCCGGATCAAACCCAAGAGATGTGTCATCCGGTGATTTGTGGACATTGCAGTTTTGCAGTTCAGTTATTAATAATAATAATAATAATAATAATAATAATAATAGTAATAATAATAATAATAAATTTATTATTTATACCCCGCCCATCTGGCTGGGTTTCCCCAGCCACTCTGGGCGGCTTCCAACCGAATATTAAAAACAATACAGTGTCAGACATTAAAAACTTCCCTCAACAGGGCCACCTTCAGTTGTCTTTTAAATGTAAAATAGTTGTTTATTGCCTTGACATCTGCTGGGAGGGCATTCCTCAGGGCAGGCACCACCACTGAGAAGGCCCTCTGCCTGGTTTCCTGTAACCTCACTTCTTGCAGCGAGGGAACCGCCAGAAGGCCCTTGACGCTGGACCTCAATGTCCGGGCTGGATGATGGGGGTGGAGATGCTCCTTCAGGTATACAGTACCGAGGCCGTTTAGGGCTTTAAAGGTCAGCACCAACACTTTGCATTGTGCTCGGAAGGGATAGGAGGAACAGGAGAGGGATGGGTGGCTTGTTTTAGGAAGGGTGTGTGTGATGGGATAGCCAGCTCCAAATATTTGAAGGAATAGAGACAGCGGATAAATTCAATTCAGTCCACATTTGTAGGCTAACCTAAGTACGTAATTAGCATTTCCTGAAATCATGTGGGAACCAAAACACAGCCATCCTTTGAAAATTTGCACCTCTCTGAAGTGCTGTTCTCCAGCCAGGTAGAGTGTCCATAAAATGCATTGCTTCAGGGGATATTTCGTGGCAAAAATCTGTACGTTAGGCAAAATTGTATCAGGAGAAATTTGCACTAAAATGATGAAGAATTTTCATGAGGAATGCATTAAAAAAAATACTGCAAAGGAACTCAGCTCGGTGGTGGAACACCTGTCTTGCCTTCAATAGGTCTCGAGTTCAAGTGCTGGTGTCTCCCAGTAGGGCTGGGAGCATCTCATGGCTGAGTCAGTGTAGACAGTTGTGAGCTAGATGGAGCAGAGGCCTGACTCTGTATAAGATAGCTCCCTATGTGTGCACCGACCCCTCTCAGTCTCCAGGCTTCAAAGATAGCCGCCTGGAGCCTCCGGAGCACGGCAGGAGCTCCTGCTGCTCTCCGGAGGCTTCGGGTTCCTTTCTCTGAAGGGTAGGTGCCCCTTCAGCTAAGGCGCAGTGCCCCTTCAGCTAAGCGGGAGGAGAAATGAAAGGGGTTCCGTTTCTCCTGCTGCTTCGCTGAAGGGGCGCTGCGCAGAGATGGGGAGATGTTTTTTTTCTTGTTCTCCCCCTCTAAAACAAGGTGCGTCCTATGGTCGGGTGCGTCCTATTTTCCTAGCGAAAAATACGGTAAGCCCGGGCACACATAATCGATCACGTGACATGGGGCACACACACCCCATTTGAATGTCAATGCCCACTAACTTTGGGTGCCCCCTCAAATATTTTATTGAGGGGACTGAAGGGACCTTGGAGTTAGGATTTTTATCCATCCGTGCTGCTCCAGCAGTAGCACTATGTTTTGTGTATATCATGTGAGTGTCTGAGAGAGCGTGAGACAGGAAGTCTCAGTACTGTTGGAAGTTTAGTTTCACTTCTGTTTGTGATGCTGTTCTGTACTGGTCCTGAGAGGAGAGCACAGACATGCTGATGGATTCTGCATATATAGACTGTAAAATAAAGTAGTTATAGAACTATGGTTGACTCTTTCTTCTGCTATGATATGCCAGAAGATGAGCGTACTCCTATTAGGAAGGAGGGGTCGCTTATTACCGGTCTCTCTGGACTGAGGGAGATTTATAGCCAGAGAGTGATCACCAGAGAGTTGGCAGCCTTCCCAGGCATGTTTCCAACGCTTGGCCCCTGGGAGTTGGCTCCTCTGTGTTCGTGAATGCATTATGTCTCACTAGGAGGGTGTGGGCAATGGAAAAATGGATGGTCTATTCCGGCGCTCCCTTTCCCCTTCCAGGTGGTGGTGTATTGCCCATTTACTGGTATTGAACAGACCTTCCCGTGTGGGAAGTGGCTGGATGAGGATGACGGTGATGGACTGGTGGAACGGGAGCTGTACGAAATGGTCTCGCTGCGTAAGAAGAGACTGAAAAGTAAGTGCGAAAGAGCAAAGCTTGAAGGGCATCCATCATTATTTGAAAACCCTCCTGCCCTTGGGAGCACTCAGGGTTGTTTTTTTCCTGCTGACAGTTCTTTCTTGGTACAGAGAACCAAAAATTCGTCTTCTTCTTTTTCCTCCTATGGCAGCCATTTTATATTGGCATCCACAGCAGTGTTGTCAATATGTGAGTCCTGGCACCTCCTATTTTTTACCGGGGGGGGGGGGAGCCACTGGTCTGAGTAAAAACCCCCTCAAAAAATGGCCTTTTTAGTTTAGAGATAATGTGAGTAAGAGTTGACAAGCTACGACTTTATAAAATCATGTGTGACATGGAGGAAGTGGAAACAGAAAAGGTTTTCTCCCCCTTCCATGACACTAGAACACCTGAACATCTCAGGAAGCTGGATGTTGCAAGATTCAGGAAAGATGAAAGAAAATACTTCTTCACGCCTCATGTAGTTAAACTCTAGCCTGATTAGACTTTACCAACTGGTGGGGTCTGCTTTGCTCCCAGAAGGGAGAAAGGAAGTCAAATGACACCGAGGTTGCTTCAGAGAAAGAGTTTATTCTGCTCTCTGGATAGCAGAAGGCACTTGCGTGGTCAGTTCACAGCAAGTCCAAAGAAATGAGAGATTTCATGCAGTATATATATCTTCCAGGCACCCTCTCCCTCCTTCCCCAGGAATCCAGCCACGTCAGCTTATACACACAGGTTGACATCACATATGTTCCTGCTCCAGTACTCTTAACCATAAAAGGGTTTTCCTCTTCCTATACTCTTGAACATAAAAGGTTGTTCCTGTTCCTATACTCTTATCTTGGGGCAGGAGGTCATCAACTCCTGGCACCATTCCCAGGTCTCTTGTCAGACTTGACAAGGTCTGTGCGTCTTTGTGGTCAGGATGTAAGATAAGACTCAGACGCGTCATCCCTGCTCTACTGGAACTGGCAAGGCCACTCATTGCCGTCACAGACTGATAAGGGAGAGAGCTTTGAGCACTTGTTTATACAGCTGGGTTTTGGCTCAAGAGCTCAGGTTAGAGCATTTTAGAAATGCTTCCTTGGAGGAGGAAAAATGGTGATTTGGGGTCAGTTTCAAACTGACTGCACAGAAACCTATTCCTTCCCCCTTCAAAACTATGGAACTCTCTGCCACATGAGTGATAGTCATCAGTGCTCGAGTGCCCAACCTGCTAAATAGAAGATTCCAAGTATGTTCTCAATCCCCACTGGCTCCAGGGTGTCTGCTGTTCTCCAGTGTTCTCCAGATCCTTTGGGGACAAATTGCTGCATAAGGTTCATAACTGGCGGGGAGAATTTACATTGTCCCTCCTCCAGTCCACATCACATCAGTGCAATGAATGCTTATAAAATTAGTTAAGGGGCTGCATGATCAAGACGCCTCTGTGATGAACAGTTTGTCCCGTTTAAGGAGTGATTCCATTGCAGCCGCGCTCATTACAGTGAACATCGCTTAATGTGACAGCCACTTTATCTCTGCAGTGCAGTCCATTCTGCGAAAGCATTTATGACCTTTAAACTGCCATATTATCGACCCTGACTGCTATTGACAGCGTAATCCCTTTGTGGATGTTGTATATTAAACGGGGAGGAAGCAGTGCCCTTGAGTAATTGGTGACCTTTCGCTGCCATACAACGAGATAAACTTGTATTGTCATCTCCCTCGCCTGCTTCGGAAAGGATATGCTTTCTCGTTTAGAGGCTCAGGATTTTTCCTCAAACTGGTGGTGTGTTGCCATGAAGAGTGCTGAATATTTGCACAGTTGTTGCCAGTCATCACAGCCGTGCATATCTGCAACTTTTCTCCGGTGACCTCAGGGCAGGCATTCTGAAACTCGGCCCTCCAGATGTTTTGGGACTACAATTCCCATCATCCCTGACCACTGGTCCTGTTAGCTAGGGATGATGGGAGTTGTAGTCCCAAGAACATCTGGAGGGCTGAGTTTGGGGGTGCCTGCCTCAGGGTGATATATATGGGCTATCCTGCTTTATTCTCACAATAACCCTATGAGGTAGGGACAGTACCACCATTTCAGGGCCCCTCCAGCCTATTATTATTATTATTATTATTATTATTATTATTATTATTCATTGGTGTAAGAAGAGAAGAGGCGATCTCCCCTTTGGCTAGATGCTCCCCCCTAAAAAAAGGCAGTAATTTCCAGCACCTCTTTTTCTAGAAATAACTCCCTGTGCCTGACACACTATATATGCAAGGATTTCTCTCGTTTTTTTCCTATGAGGAAACATTCCATCTTGTGTGTCTTAAGTAGTAAAGATCAGACCCCGGTTGACAACTTACTGAGGAGCGTTCCTCAGAGAGCTTTATAGCTGAGCCAGGATTTGACACTGGCTGTCTGCTGGCAGTTATGGCTTTTGGGTGGGATTTTGAGGCAGAAGATCAGGGCCCTACTCAGGAAAAATGAATGGGAGGGACCCTAAACACAGCAGGACTGGATTTTCACTTTTAAAAGTAACCCACATTACTCTGTAAAGTCATGTCCCCCCTCTGCAATGAGACCATTAAGTCCAGTGTCTTAACTCACCAGTTACCTGACTGCACATTTGCTCCCAGGTCCAGACTCACAACATTACAGTCCACTTTGTGAAAGTGCCGTGTTGCATGAGATCAGACCCTTTTGCTCTTGGGAGGCAAGGGAAATTCACATACACAAGTGGAAGCAATGGACTGGGGCTAGCATGAGTGCGATGTTGAGCTGAAATGGAAGAGAAGGTTTTCATGGATTGTTTGTGATGTGATTCACATTGCTGCATCTCCAAGCTATGAGAAGAGATTCCCCTGTTGAACATCTTCACAACATAACTGGTATTCAAGGCACTGGGCACGTGCTTTATAAAAAAGGACCTCTCTATTCATCTCTAGTGGTTTGGTTTGGTTTCCTTCTTTGTTTTTCCTTTATCACCAGCTTTCACTATTGTAATTCAGTGATTCAGAACCTTTTGTTTTATAAGAAAACCCTTGGTCCCTGTGGATATGGACAAGTGATATTAAGGGCGCAGGGACAGACGCCCCCATCTTCCTCCAGGTTTACGGTGACAAAGGAAAGTCCGACGAAATGAAGCTGGACAATAACTCTGATAACTTTGAAGCTGGACAAACGGACAAATTCATGGTATGCCTTCCTGTCCGCCACGTGTGCTCCAAACAGACTTGTGTTTACTTCCGTGTTAACCTGGGAATCAGCCCAGACGCTTCCTGTTTGCAGTTAGTGCTGGTTAAATGGCACAGAAGAATAGCCAGTCAATTCCTTGTGGTTTATGTGAAAGGGTTTAATAGCCCTTATAAAAGGAAGGAAATAGCAAACTTATTGGAGATGTCAGCTATGTTGGCGCTTCATTGACTCAGAATACTGAATGTGTGACAAATCTTGCCTTAAATACAAGGTGAAAATTATGATGCCTGCGTTCTTCTCTGGTTCAGATTTAATCTGAACCGGAGAAGAATCATGCCCCTTGTTGTTCTTGTGCAACAAGCTTTTGGCTCCACCAAAGCTTGCACAGAAAATGCCCCTAATGGATTTTGCTATTTTTGTGCATCTCCAGTTTTATTTCCCCTGGGGGCCTGATCTTCCCCCAGATTGTGCCTGTAGTAGAAAAAGGCCACCACTGATGTGTTTTATTCATGTTTCCTGCAGATTGAGCTCCCAGATCTGGGCAATTTGTACAAGATCCGGATATGGCATGAGAAGAGGAGCCCATTTGCTGGCTGGCATCTACATAAGGTAAAAAGCCAGCAGGAGAGATTGCACTATGGGGGCAAGATCAATCCCCTGTGATAAGCAAGAGCTTATTGTTTCCATGAACTTGCGTCCTTATCTAACGCTTGAACACTGACATGTGGCTGGGGCAACCCAGCCAGATGGGCAGGATATAAATTATATCATCATCATCATCATCATCATCCTTATCATTATTTGCATGCTTGGTTTACAGTGAAACTAATGAATCTTAATCTTCAGGGCTCCTAATCTTGGAGAGTCCCAGAAGTGACTTTAGTACACACTGCTTAAAAATATTGGGTTTAGTCAGTGGTGTAGCATGTCAGTGGTGTAGCATGTTAGTCAGTGGTGTAGCATGGGTTGCTGATGCCTGGTGCCTGGTGTGAGGAAAGTGTTGCAGCCCCCTGGTGGACTGGGCAGCTGGGGTGGGGACACATGCAGAGGCTGAACAGAGCTTGCCTCCATCAGGCTCCTCGCCTGCTGCCTCAATCCACCTGCCTACTAAACCAACCCGCCTGCTGCCCTGCCTCAGCTGCCAGGGCTCCATGCCTGATTGCAGCCCCTCAAAAATGTGTACTCGGGGCCACGGCCCCCTGGTTTCCCCATGCTATGCCTCTGGGTCTAGCAGACCAAAACTGAGTCACAGCAACTTTTGGTTGTATATATTTCAACAGTCCCAAAGTCTGAAAGTCAGTAGCACAGATGTTGTTAAGGTGCAGTGATCGGTCATGGAACAACCCCATTGAAGAAGATAACAGTGGTTACCCAGACCCCATTGTTGGTTGTGAAGGGACTCCCATGACAGTTCAAGCTTCAGGGCCCCAGAAATGTAGGTCTGCCATGGAACCATGTTGACTTAGCTGCTGAGGAGACCCTGAGGAACCACCATGGAACTCCTCCGTGCTGCAAAATGTTATTCCTTAGGCTTATTATAGGGTGAACACTTGATTCAGTATGTGTTGGGCCTCCCTCCCTGTACTCTGATGGTGCTTTCTAAGGCACATCCAAGAGTTCTCTGTAGCTCTAAGTTGCAGGGGCAAGATTGGCAGCAAGAAGGACCATGATGATCTTTTCATAGGGCAGAGGTGGCTAGCCTTGGCAAATTGGCACCAGCCATTTGGTTTTTGCCCACTTCATAGCAATCGTCACAACCTTGTGAGGTTAGGCATTGGGTAAGCCTTTGTTTGGCTGGAGGGGAGGTTGTAGCCTTCCCCTGCCCCTCCTCATTAAGGGTATCCTGTTAATGTGGGAATGTTTAAGGATGCGGGGGAGGATATATTGTCTAAGATATCCCATCCCAACTTGTCTTTACAAGTTCAACAAAATCAGCAGAGTTAACATTCCCCTTTTATTTAAACACACGCAGAGCAGATAGCTCGCTCAGACTCGTTAGAGTCTCTGTAAATATTTCCTGGTATTTCCCCCGTTTAATCCCTCCTGAAATAAGACACTACACAGTCTTCTGTAAAATATAAATCATTTGCTCACAAGTAATCATCTGGTCACACAGAAGGCAGACTTAAAAGGTTAGAACATAGTTTAAATGTGGTGACTATCTCCTTATGGGAGAAAGCCCCCTTTTCTTCTCTTGGCCTGGAGCCAAGGGTGCATCTTAGTAGTGCTGTCGTTAAGATGGCATTGATAGAGACAAGAGAGACAAGATGGTCATCAGCCTGTAGGTTCTGGTTCTTTCTACTTCTTGAGAGGCCACGGCCATCTCAAGTTACACATAGGAAGTTTCGTCTCAGTCCTGGAAAGCAGGAAGTTCCGGCTGGAGGACTGAGATAACCTTCATGTCTACTGGAGCCATGTTTTGTTTGACTGCACCTGATTCTTACATCCCACAGTTAAAGGGATCGAGGGGGAGTGGCTTCTCTCTGATGCCCCGACGGGGGCTAGGCCCATACCATTCCCCCAATGGGGACCCCTCCGGGGGTCCCCCTATTTGATGTAGGTCATAGGGTTCCTCCAAATGATGGATTGCCCTTAAATGCAACTCCCAGCAAATGAACTATATAATAATAATAATTTATTATTTATCCCCCGCCCATCTGGCTGGGCTTCCCCAGCCACTCTGGGCGGCTTCCAAAAATAATATTAAAATACTGTACTACATCAAACATTAAAAGCCTCCCTAAACAGGGCCGCCTTCAGATGTCTTCTAAAAGTCTGGTAGTTGTGGTTCTCTTTGACATCTGGTGGGAGGGCATTCCACAGGGAGGGTGCCACTACCAAGAAGGTCCTCTGCGTGGTTCCCTGTAACTTGGCTTCTCGCAGTGAAGGAACCGCCAGAAGGACTGGAGTGATATTGTCTGGCTTCACCCAATTCCTGTCCCAAACCACTCACATCTGTAACCAGTGAAGTTGTGGCCTATTTGAATCCATAAACCAAATACTGTTAGTCTCTGTGTCTATTCACCCCCCAGGGAACTGCAGGTCATAGAGTCTTGGCACACTGTTTGCTTCTTTTAGTCAATCAGAGGTTGGGGCAAAATGCTTGTGTAGGACTCTATTGTCCCACTACTGGACAGTTGGGTGGATATCCTGCTAAGCTTATTTTCCAGCTTCTGAGATATCATTGCTCAACATCACCCAGCCACCTTAAGCATGCCTTCACAAGCATGGGAACTGGAAACTATTTTTCCTAAAAGCCAAAACTAAATTCTCAGGTTTATTCATTATGCTCTCATTATCAAATGTTCTTGCTGCAGAGTGCCGTGTCTTCCTATATGGAAGTCCTACTTTGGATAGCGGGACATGGGTGGTGCACTGGTCTAAACCACTGAGGCTCTTGGGCTTGCTGATCAGAAGGTTGGTGGTTTGAATCCCCATGATGACGACGAGCTCCCATTGCTCTGTCCCAGCTCCTGCCAACCTAGCAGTTCGAAAGCACGCCAGTGCAAGTAGATAAATAGGTACCGCTGTGGTGGGGAAGGTAAACGGCGTTTCCATGCATTTCGGTTTCCAGCACAGTGTTCCGTTGCACCATAAGTGGTTTAGTCCCGCTGGCCACATGACCTGGTAAGCTGTCTGCGGACAAATGCTGGCCTCCTTGGCCTGAAAGTGAGATGAGTGCCGCAACCCCATAGTCGCCTTTAACTGGACTTAACCATCCAGCTATACCTTTTGGGATAGCACTGAACAATATTAGAAATGTCTTTCTCTGGCTATGCAGGCATGTGCAGTAACAATAGCAACTCACCATTTACCTTTTTTATTTAAAAAAGAAAAAGAAAATAAGGCCACATTGTTAATACACCTTGGCTTTTGAGCCTCTAATATGATTTGATAGGTTTCTGCCTTATTTTGCGCTGCACAGATGTTTGGAAGATCTAGCTGGGAGTTAGTAAACCATGAAGCATTGCGGATGCACGTTGGTTCCCAAGATTCATCCACACAGTCATTCTGGCCTCATTAGTCCTCGTTTGCTGTCGCTTCCACTCCTGGAGGAAAGGTTGATGTCTAGCTGCTAAAGAGTCCCTTGTTCATTCTCTAGCGAGAGGATTGCTAATGAGGCTGCTGCGATGTTTAGTTGATTAATCTCTTAGATTAATCAGTTTAAAAAACCTTTTTGCAGCACAGTCTTAAGCATGTCGCTTGGAAAAGAAGCAACTACTTCTGTGTTCAGTACTGTGTGATAAGTGTGGTCAGGATTACAACTTTACCTCACAATCATATACCGTATTTTTCGCTCTATAAGACGCACCAGACCACAAGACGCACCTAGTTTTTGGAGGAGGAAAACAAGAAAAAAAAAATTCTGAATCTCAGAAGCCAGAACAGCAAGAGGGATCCCTGCGCAGTGAAAGCAGCAATCCCTCTTGCTGTTCTGGCTTCTGGGATAGCTGCGCAGCCTGCATTCGCTCCATAAGACGCACACACATTTCCCCTTACTTTTTAGGAGGGAAAAAGTGAGTCTTATAGAGCAAAAAATATGGTATGTGTCTGTTGAGGTGTAAAGTCCCACACTAGGGCCGGGCAATATCCGGAGGAGACAGTTTGGAGGAGAAAATCAGCTAGGGGGAGGTGCTTAACCCCAACCCAGCATGCCATTTCCCACACTCCCTCCCCACAGCTACTTCCATAAATCCGCTCCACTTCCCAGTGGGGAGGAGTTGTAGTGGACCGCGTGGCCACCCACTCCCCACCGGGGGCAGGGGACTTTGTTCCCCATTGCCAGGGAATCCTGGCCACGTCAGAGCCCGGCCAGCCAATCCGCTGACTGGGTGTGTGTGGCTGGGGCCGTTTAAACTGAGGAGCGAGCCAGAGGACTTCCTCTTTGGCTCGCTTCCTCAATCACCTGCCCTCCCTCCCTATTTTGCAGGTTAGGCAATAGCCTTGCTATGGACTTCGGTTGGTCGCCTTGGTTGTCCAAGGGGACTGGTAGGAATTTTTCCACTTGGAAAATTGGCATTGGCCATTTGGTTTTCGCCTACCTTGTAGCAATTGTCACAACTTTGTTAGGGTTGCGGTTAGGCATTGTTTGACCTTGTGTGGGGGAGGGGAGGGGTGGATTCCGTTAAAGGTATCTGAGGGTGTTGATCTTGTCCAAAGCCCGGCTGGGGGCTAGAGCCTTGACAGAACCCCAACGGGAACACCAGGGGGAGCTTGAGTTGGTTCACATTGACAGGGCTCCCCCTACTGGTGGCTTACCCTTACCGGACTTCCTGCACAATGGGCAGGAGTCAGATATAGACAGGTCCAATCAATGCCTAAGCCAATACCGCTCACATTCTGTAATTCAATAAAGTTGTGGCCTAAATTTGCCCAATAACATAAATTTGCCCAATAAACCTAATATCTTGTGTGAGTTATTTCCAACGAGGGGGTGGCTGCAGGGTCTCGACACGCAACCCCCTGTCTGAGGTTCCAAACGCACCTGGTGAGCAGCTTGGCCCAGATTTTTCACAGCATAAGCAAATCCAAAAAATAATAATAATGCTGTTATATGTCTGTACTTATGGGTACACCTCCTTTTGTATTCTGGGGGAAGAAAAAGAACAACAGGTTATTTAGCTTGCTGAATTTCAAGGTTAATAGAGGCCTCGTCTGGAGGAAATAAAATAACTGAACCATCTTATTAATCAACACTCATTTCCTCCACCTTACAAAGGGACACGGCTCCAGCATGTTTGGTAAATTGCATTTTTCCCTGACTCCAGTTTCAACCCTCCTTCTTTCATTCATGTTGAACTTATTCAACATTTTGGTTCAATTTGGGTTCAATTAAAGGTAACCCTTTTGAAAACTCTGACGAAAGAGAAGTACACATTCAACTGTGACCGCTGGCTGGATAGCAACGAGGACGACAACGAGATTGTGCGGGAACTAACAGCTGAAGGCCCACAGGTGGCTGAAGTGAAGCCAGGTGAGAAGAAAGAGGACCTCCATGGGGGGGTGTATTTGGGTACCAATTAATCTCCCCCTGCCCCACCCTCATTGGTACTGTATCTCCTGCAGACGCCATTAACAGGCTGAATGGCTGCAAAATTTCATTATGAAGTTGCTGGGTTTTTTAAAAATAAAAAACCCAGCTCTTTCTGGAGACGTCCTTCTTACTTCTGCTGGGTCATGGGAAATGTTAGGGGCTTAGCAGTATAGTCGTCATTTGGGCTACACCTTCTTGGTGTCTTGAGTTCCTTTGGAGAAAGCTGTGAAAAAATGAGATAATTTGGGTACAGTCTAGCCCCCTTATCCGACATCCTGAATGGGGGATGGATGCACCCAGCCCAGAACTAGTGTCTGCCAGGGCAGAGCTCCCCATTCTGCCATCCAAAAGTGGAGGTGAGAGCAAATCCAGTATGATTGCGTCTTTGTTGTTGTTGTTTAGTCGTTTAGTCGTGTTCGACTCTTCGTGACCCCATGGACCAGAGCACGCCAGGCACTCCTGTCTTCCACTGCCTCCCACAGTTTGGTCAGACTCATGTTTGCAGCTTCGAGAACACTGTCCCACCACCTCGTCCTCTGTCGTCCCCTTCTCCTTGTGCCCTCCATCTTTCCCAACATCAGGGTCTTTTCCAGGGAGTCTTCTCTTCTCATGAGGTGGCCAAAGTATTGGAGCCTCAGCTTCACAATCACTCCTTTCAGTGAGCACTCAGGGCTGATTTCCTTCAGAATGGAGAGGTTTGTTCTTCTTGCAGTCCATAGGACTTTCAAGAGTCTCCTCCAGCACCATAACTCAAAAGCATCAATTCTTCGGCGATTAGCCTTCTTAATGGTCCAGCTCTCACTTCCATACATCACTACTAGGAAAACCATAGCTTTAACTATACACACCTTTGTCGGCAAGGTGATGTCTCTGCTTTTTAAGATGCTGTCTAGGTTTGCCATCGCTTTTCTCCCAAGAAGCAGGCATCTTAGGCGCATTTAACTTGAGCAGTTTTAACCAGACATGGTTGAAGGCAGGCTGGTTGAAGTAGCACAAGTTAAACTGAAGCAAGGCTTGCAAACCCATTCTGTGCCAGTTCCTCTTGGGGGTAAAAGTAAAGGTACCCCTGACCATTAGGTCCAGTTGTGGTTGACTCTGGGGTTGTGGCCCTCATCTTGCTTTATTGGCCGAGGGAGCCGGCGTACAGCTTCTGGGTCATGTGGCCAGCATGACTAGGCCATTTCTGGCGAACCAGAGCAGTGCACGGAAACACCATTTACCTTCCTGCCGGAGTGGTAACTATTTATCTACTTGCACTTGATGTGCTTTTGAACTGCTAGGTTGGCAGGAGCAGGGACCGAGCAACAGGAGCTCACCCCATCGCAGGGATTCAAATCGCCAACCTTCTGATCGGCCAACCCTAGGCTCTGTGTTTTAACCCACAGCGCCACCTGTGTTGTGCCAGTTCCTTTTTGGGGGTAAGGTAAAGGTAAAGGTACCCCTGCCCATACGGGCCAGTCTTGACAGACTCTGGGGTTGTGCGCCCATCTCACTTAAGAGGCCAGGGGCCAGCGCTGTCCGGAGACACTTCTGGGTCACATGGCCAGCGTGACATCGCTGCTCTGGCGAGCCAGAGCCGCACACGGAACGCCGTTTACCTTCCCGCCAGTAAGCGTTCCCTATTTATCTACTTGCACCCGGAGGTGCTTTCGAACTGCTAGGTTGGCAGGCGCTGGGACCGAGCAGTGGGAGCGCACCCCGCCGCAGGGATTCGAACCGCCGACCTTTCGATCGGCAAGTCCTAGGCTCTGAGGCTTTAACCCACAGCGCCACCTGCGTCCCTTGGGGGTAACCCAGCACAAAAATAGCTTTAAAGCTCTCTGCCTTGCTTTGGGGTGGCAGGGTCCAACTCTGTGTTACAAAGAGGTCTGCAAACATGACAACATCAACCCCACTCTGTGGAAACCCCTTGCAGACAACCACTGGCCTGGAGACAGGCAGTCAGGTCACGTATCCTTAGCAGAGTGACCAGAGGAGAAATGACCCCTGGGAGAAGCGCGGTGAGATATATAGATGTCTATCTAGCACCATATTGCTTACACTGGGGTGTGTGGTGTGTTGTGGGGGTAGTACCTCTGGTGGTAGACACACTGTGCTCCTTCTGGGTAGTTTGTCCACCTTTGGTCCCCATCTGTCAGGCTTCGAGGAATCTTACCCTCCCCCAGTGGCTGTGATGGCCTGGGAATCTGATTCCGAGGCTGAACCGGAGGAATCCCAGCCTGCACAGGAGTCCCCGCCTCCAGGGCCGGCTGAACTGGGGCAGGGCCTTGATTCTGAAGCGCCTGCACCTGTGCCGGATACTCAGAAGCAGGAACCAGGTGAATCCACTCTGGCTCCAGAGGTGGTTGAGGACTCAGTGCCTACAGGTGAGTCTCCCCCTGGGCCCAGTAACCCTTCAGCCTCTCCTGAACTGCAGAGGCTCAGGGCAGAGAGGCGAAGGGAACTGGTTTCTCCCAGGAGGAGTGCTCGCCTTAAGGCCAGGAGAGGCGGGTCTCCTGGGGGCCGGGACCGCCCCTGGCCTCAGAGAAGATAAAGGTCAGTCAGCCTGGTCCCAGGTTGCGGGAGCAACGTCGTTGAAGAGCTGTTTCGGCCACCATCCAGTCCTGCTCCCCCAGAGTTCCTGTCCTTGCCCAGCTTCTCGCTGTGGACCCCACTTCGCCTGTGGAGGACTGTCTGCCGACCCTCAACTCAGGTCCTGGACCTCGCCCCACGGTAACCTCGCCCCTGGACCAGCACAGTGGCAGCAAGAAGCAGAGAAAAACAAAGAGGAGTTCTTACTTATGAGTTTATTCAATCATCATATCGAGAGACAAAGGAATGCAGTCTGCCTCCCATTAATGACGTTGCTCCAACTGAGCTCCTCCCACCTCCCTTCCTACCAAGAGCACTTCCCCTTATGGTGGCCACCAGGGGCTAATTGTCTCTGAGTCCTTTGATCTTGCATTCTCAATGAATGCTGGGTTCTGGGAGAAGGGGGGTCAGAAATGCTTTCCAGTGATAACGCGTCAGCTGGCTGCTCTGTCTCCATCTCTGCCTTCTCTTCTCCCAACACCTCCCAACTCTTCTGTTCGCCTGTCTCTGAGCTGTGACCTTCCTCAAACCACTGCTGTAACTCAATACTGCCTTCCTCTTCTCTGGGAGCTTCAGGGGAAGCGAGGGGGGAGATCTCCACCATTCCTCCTCAGTCTCATCCCCCTCAGTCCAGTCCCTGACACCACCCTGTACTCAACTCTCATCAGTGGCTCCTATAAGTTGTCAGTATGCAACAGTGGTCACACACTGGGAATGCCTTCAACTGACCAGCTAAACAAGGTGAGGGCAGGTGATGGGTCCCAAATTCTCAGTGAGTTAGGGACTTCCCTTGTATGCAAAGACAGGCTCTAACAGATTAGGCAGATGAGACCAATAGTGGGTCCAGTGGTCAAGAATGGCAGAGGGCCTTCTCGGTGGTGGTGCTCACCCTGTGGAACACCCTCCCATCCGATATCAAGGAGATAAACAACTATCTGACTTTTAGTAGACATCTGAAGGCAGCCCTGTTTAGGGAAGTTTTAAATGTTTGAAGTTTTATTCTGTTTTTAGTGTTGTGTTGGGAGCCGCCCAGAGTTATTATTATTATTATTATTACTGTATTTTTCGCTCCATAAGATGCACCTGACAATAAGACACACCTAGTTTTTAGAGGAGGAAAACAAGAAAAAAAATATTCTGAATGAAACAGTGGATGTATGATTTTTGTGGTTCATGCTGTGGCTACAGACATGATATGTGATTTGACGGTGAGTTTGGGGTAGCCCAGTGCAAAAATCCTAAGGATCCATGTGGACCCGTGCTTTGTAACCATGTTTTTGCACCATTGCGGCCCCACAAAACAGTGGATGCATGATTTTTGTGGTTCATGCTGTGGCCACCAACATAATATGTGATTTAACTGTGAGTTTGGGGTAGCCCAATGCAAAAATCCTGGGGATCCATGTGGATCCGTGCTTTGTAACCATGTTTTTGCACCATTGCGTCACCACGAAACAGTGGATGCGTGGTTTTTTTGGTGCAGGTTGTAGCCATGGACATGCTATGTGATCTGATGGTGAATTTGGGGTGACCCAATGCAAAAATCCTGAGGATCCATGGGCTTTTACCTTCTCGCTCCCAGGCAGCCTCCTTTATCGCTAGTCTCCCTTATCTCCCTCCCGATTGCTTGCCGATCAGCTGCTTCCTTTAACACCCCCTTCACACTTGTTTGCCTTAGTGTCTTTTCCTTAGCTGGTACATTTTTTTGCTCCTCCTTTTCTTCTAATTTCTCTCCTCATTGCTTATTTTTAGTATTCCTGTCTCCTCTCCTTGCAAATCTTTACCACCACCCCCTCCCAGGCAGCCTCCTTTATCGCTAGCCTCCCTTATCTCCCTCCTGATCGCTTGCTGATCAGTGGCTTTGTTTCAACACCCACTTCCCTCTTTCTAAAAAAAAAAAGAGGGGGAGCACAATCTTCTTTTCTCCCTTGGGTAATTTGGCTCCAGGGACCATGCATTCACTCCATAAGACGCACAGACATTTCCCCTTACTTTTTAGGAGGAAAAAAGTGTCTCTTGTGGATCTAAAAATACGGTATTATTATTATTATTATTATTATTATTATTATTATTATTAGCCTTCTGCCCATGCTGTAGAGGGAAGTGAGGGGCAGGTGGGGCTTGTTAACCTGAGAAGGTAGCCCATCTAGGAGAAGGAAAACTGATTCTGCTGCATTGTGAGATATCTTTGGGAGAAGAAAAGGCTATGGAGTAAACCCTACACAAATCCGGAATGGAGTCCCTAAGATGGTAGAATAGAATCATAGAATCATAGAGTTGGAAGAGACCACAAGGGCCATCGAGTCCAATCTCCTGCCAAGCAGGAAACACCATCAGAGCACTCCTGACATATGGTTGTCAAGCCTCTGCTTAAAGACCTCCAAAGAAGGAGACTCCACCACACTCCTTGGCAGCAAATCCCACTGTCGAACAGCTCTTACTGTCAGGATGTTCTTCCTAATGTTTAGGTGGAATCTTCTTTCTTGTAGTTTGGAACCATTGCTCCGTGTCCGCTTCTCTGAAGCAGCAGAAAACAACCTTTCTCCCTCCTCTATGTGACATCCTTTTATATATTTGAACATGGCTATCATATCACCCCTTAACCTCCTCTTCTCCAGGCTAAACATGCCCAGCTCCCTTAGCCGTTCCTCATAAGGCATCGTTTCCAGGCCTTTGACCATTTTGGTTGCCCTCCTCTGGACACATTCCAGTTTGTCAGTGTCCTTCTTGAACTGTGGTGCCCAGAACTGGACACAGTACTCCAGGTGAGGTCTGACCAGAGCAATGGTGAGATGGCCATTGTCTCTTGAGGCAGATGAATGGCAACAACAACAAATCAAATTGCCTATGGTGATCAGCAGTGGCTCTGCAGGGAATCTCCCCAACCCTACCTAGAGATCCTGGGAATTGAACCAGCGCTGTACCACCGAGCTGTGGTCTTTCCCTTAAACGCAGCTCTGCTGTTCCACTGTGGGGCTTCCTTTGAAGGTGACCCGGAAACTGCAAATAATCCAGAATGTGGCAGCTAGACTGATGACTGGGAGCGGCCGCCGGGACCACATAACACCGGTCCTGAGAGATCTGCATTGGCTCCCAGTACGTTTCCGAGCACAATTCAAAGTGTTGGTGCTGACCTTCAAAGCCCTAAATGGCCTCAGTCCTGTATACCTGAAGGAGCGTCTCCACCCCCATCGTTCAGCCCGGACACTGAGGTCCAGCGCCGAGGGCAGTTCCCTTGCTGTGAGAAGTGAGGTTACAGGGAACCAGGCAGAGGGCCTTCTCAGTAGTGGTGCCCGCCCTGTGGAACGCCCTCCCTTCAGATGTGAAGGAAATAAGCAGCTATCTTCTCTTTAAAAGACATCTGAAGGCAGCCCTGTTTAGGGAAGTTTTTAATATTAAATGCTATATTGTTTTTAACACTTGATTGGAAGCCGCCCAGAGTGGCTGGGGAAACTCAGCCAGATGGGCGGGGTTTAAATAATAAATTATTATTATTGTTATTATTATTGTTGTTGTTATTATTATTATTATTATTATTATTATTATTATTATTATTATTATTATTATATAGATATACATCATAATATGCATTGTAAAACATTGCTGCATCATCTTAATCAAACATAGCCTGGCACTCCATGGAAAATAAAGCTGGCCTAGTTTAAACTGCTACCGTCACACTGGTGTGTATCACGGATATGGCAAAACCCCCAATCAGCCTCGAGTGCTTAGGCCCGCAGTTGAATAAAAACAGAATTCAGGATTACAGTGGATCTGAGCCATCTCTGGCAGTAGCTTCCTGCTCATTGATCAGTATGCAGAGGAGAGCTGTTCCCGAGAAGTTGTGCAAATGATTATAATTGCAAATGCTATGATTAACATGTCAACAAACCTTTGATGGAGTTTATTTTTAATCCGCTGTGTGAAGTGGCTGCGAGGAACAGTGCGTGTTCCCTGGTCGGGCTCTGCCGTTTGCCAACTGCATGGAGCGAAGGCCACGAGGAGCAAAGTTTGACGACGCTATTGCTTCTCCATTTCAGGAGCTGGCCACTTTGGTCCAATGCAGATGTCGCAAACTGTGATTTGCTAATTGGGAGCCAGCCTCAGGAGCACATGTTCACTTCCTCTATCCCTCTCTAGTCAAAATCCCTGCTCCAATATCTTATCACACTTAGTGAAGGATGGAAGGATCTGCCAATCTCTGCCTTAGCAGCCTTTTCTTGGAAATAGCGTAGCAGAGCTAAACAGGAAGCCCTAGCTGATTTCTGAGGAAACAAGCATTCAAAGTGTTGGTGTTAACCTTTAAAGCCCTAAACGGCCTCGGCCCAGTATACCTGAAGGAGCGTCTCCACCCCCATCGTTCTGCCCGGACGCTGAGGTCCAGTGCCCAGGGACTTCTGGCGGTTTCCTCACTGCGAGAAGCAAAGCTACAGGGAACCAGGCAGAGGGCCTTCTCGGTAGTGGCGCCCGCCCTGTGGAACGCCCTCCCACCAGATGTCAAAGAGATAAACAACTACCTGACATTTAGAAAACATCTGAAGGCAGCTCTGTTCAGGGAAGTTTTTAATGTGTGACATTTTGATGTATTTTTAATCTTTGTTGGAAGCTGCCCAGAGTCGCTGGGGAAACCCAGCCAGATGGGTGGGGTACAAATAAATCATCATCACCATCACCATCACCATCATCATCATCATCTCCAACCCCCTCAAAAGAGTTTTCACACAACATAACCCTATATAAACTCACAAAGATACGTCCAACAATGCAGGATAAATGTTGGCAATGTGGTAGTCGTTATGCAGGTTGCTTACACATATTTGGGACTTGCCCAGTGTTTTCAAATTTACTGGCATACTATCAAAAATTTTATTTCAGATCTGACTGTCTGTTGTTAAATGACCCCTTAATCCTTGAAGGGTACAGTCTTAGAGGATGATAAATTAGATAATCCTCTAACTCAGCCTTTCTCAACCTGTGGGTCCCCAGATGTTGTTGAACTACAACTCCCATCACCCCTAGCTAGCAAGGCCAGAGCTCAGGGATGATGGGAGTTGTAGTCCAACAACATCTGGGGACCCACAGGTTGAGAACCGCTGCTCTAACTGTTGCCCATCATGGTTTGTTTTTTTAAGTCTTCAAATGGACACACAGTGAACGACCTTCTTATGGTTTTGTATTTCTTTACACTGGATTTCTTTACACTGGGACGCAGGTGGCGCTGTGGGTTAAAGCCTCAGCGCCTAGGACTTGCCGATCGAAAGGTCGGCGGTTCGAATCCCTGCGGCGGGGTGCGCTCCCGCTGCTCGGTCCCAGCGCCTGCCAACCTAGCAGTTCGAAAGCACCTCCGGGTGCAAGTAGATAAATAGGGACCGCTTACCAGCGGGAAGGTAAACGGCGTTTCCGTGTGCGGCTCTGGCTCGCCAGAGCAGCGATGTCACGCTGGCCACGTGACCCGGAAGTGTCTCCGGACAGCGCTGGCCCCTGGCCTCTTGAGTGAGATGGGCGCACAACCCCAGAGTCTGTCAAGACTGGCCCGTACGGGCAGGGGTACCTTTACCTTTACCTTACACTGGATTTTATTTTTAGTTGCACAAGTCATGCAAATAATCACATAAGTTATCTAACTTACACAAAATAGCCAGCATCAAGATGAATAATGCATTATTTGGCAGAAACGAAACTGCAGCAGAAGGGAAACAGCGTCGATTGCGATGAATACAAATCAGAATGGAAAGCACTGCCACTTTGCATCCCTACCCAAAGGCCATCAAGGAATTTTGCACCCACCTGAATTCTCTGGTTATCTAGCAACGTTTTGATAAAATAGGTAGTTTAGCTTGTAACCCCAAAGCAGCAAGCTTTTATGAGGCAGGCACAGAGCTCAACAATGTGTGCCTTACCGTTTGGAATCTTTGTTGGCTTTTCATATTTCTTTTTTTAAAAAAAATAATATTTATTACTTTTAAAGCTTACAAAAAAGAAAAGGAAGAAAGAAGACAAAAGGAAAAAAGAAAAAAAGAGAAAAAAATACAATACATAAACAATACAAAACACAACCTTAACACATTAAACTAGCACAATAAACTAAACCAAACAAAACAAAAACAATTTAAAAACATACATCATACCTTTTCCATATTCTATCTTTCATTCCCTTATATCATTGACCTCCTCTCACCTCCCTCTTTGTATTCCACTTCCATTAATTGTTTCAGCAATTCCTTTCCATCTTTCTCTATTTTCTATCATATAAATGTCTTAGGTAAAGGTAAAGGTAAAGGTACCCCTGCCCATACGGGCCAGTCTTGACAGACTCTGGGGTTGTGCGCCCATCTCACTCAAGAGGCCAGGGGCCAGCGCTGTCCGGAGACACTTCTGGGTCACGTGGCCAGCATGACATCGCTGCTCTGGCGAGCCAGAGCCGCACATGGAAACGCCGTTTACCTTCCAGCTGGTAAGCGGTCCCTATTTATCTACTTGCACCCGGAGGTGCTTTCGAACTGCTAGGTTGGCAGGCGCTGGGACCGAGCAGCGGGAGCGCACCCTGCCGCAGGGATTCGAACCGCCGACCTTTCGATCGGCAAGTCCTAGGCGCTGAGGCTTTAACCTACAGCGCCACCTGCGTCCCTTATAAATGTCTTAACATATTTTTAATCTTATTTCCATTAAAATTAGTATACTTATTTAAGCTTAACTCCTTATAGCATTTCAACTAAAGCCATAAAATTTCCTTCCAACATTTTTCTATCACTCATTAATTTTACAATATTTCTATATATAGACTTTAAATTTCCAATCTTCTTCCACCATCTCCTCTCCCCAGTCTCGGACTCTACCAGCCACTTCCGTCAACTCCATACAGTCCATCAACCTGGAGATCTTATGTCCGAGGCTCTTAACTCTTTTCCATGTCCCTTCTGCCAGTCTTCTTCATATTCTTTGATGCTAAAGAGCAGATCTCGGGGAAACTCCAATCCAACGATACTTTTATTCCTTCTCGACAGGTCAGCCAGATTTCCATAATTAAAACTAGGATCCATAAAGTATTTCCAGGCATGTTTCAAAATTCCTCCAAATCCAAAGGCCCCCAGAACTCCAAAGTCCTCCTGACCCAAGTCCATATTCCAGAAGTCAGTTAATCCCTGCATAGAGGGATCTTTCCAACTTTCCTTTTCTAGTCCAGGCCAGGCTCTGATCTTCAAAATCTGACTTTTTCTAGTCTCAATCATAAAGGGCCTCAACTTGTAGTCCTTAATTTGCCTCTGTAAGGCTAAGGCTCCCCCTTGTATTACTTTAGATTCGACAACAGCAACTTTCTCCTTCTCCTTTTCAACAATTTGTCCTGTTGAAATAGATTTCTGTGCCAAATCCTGAATAATTTCTGTATTGGTGCTCACTTTTGGTTCCAAAATGTCAATTTTAGTAGTCACAGCATCCATCTTTTATGAAGCTGTTCCAACAAGTGGCTTATCTTAGAAAATGCAGTCCATAAGGCTTCTCCTGTCGACATTCTTGAATATCCAAGGTCAATCTCTAGTTCTCACAGTTCTTATCAAGCAGCTGGAGATTTCCCAGCTCCACTCTTGTAACAGTTTCAAAAGCTTCCTCTAGAGGGGAACAGTCTCCACTTGTATCAATCTTTTCCAACACAGATCAAAAAGTAAAGATAGTTTCAATTTTCAGATACTTTCCCTCCCTTTTAAATGCAGAAGCGGACAATGGAAACAATATATTTCTCTTACTGTCAACATCTGTTCTCTTCGCTGTCAATGAACTCTCCCGAAATGTCAATCACTGGGAGCCCGTTCCCAGGTTCAGAGCAGTGGTAATTTGATTTTAATCACTCTCTCCTGCAGGATACACAGTCCAAAATTCCCCCCCCTTCTCCTGCTTCCAAGGGGGGTCTAATAATTTCAATCGATGGAAGTTTAATCCTTTACATAAGGCTTTCTGAGACCTTAACTTGTAAGCTCTTTGCTTCAGTCTATTTACAAAAGGGGAAGGCGGACTTCCTGTTTTGAACCTTCCCCGTTCGATGCCAAATTAAGATATTTAAAGATCCAATTTTCCGTTTTACTCACGGGTTGTTGTTTAAAATCCAATTGTCCACAAGAAAAAGTCAGCGCTCTCCGGCAACAGCAATGCGGCTTCACTCCGTGAAAGAAGCGGTCGATTCAAAGCACCGCGCTGCTCACCCCACGTCGCTCCAGATCCCCAAAACAGGGTTTCCCCACGAGTAGGGGAGGCGCACAAGGTGCCAGCCGAATCCCAGGTTCACAAGCTTCTTCTGCCTGTGATTTCAATGGGTCTCCGCCTTCACCGTGGCGGTTCAGACCCAACTTTCCACGGAGCAAGTTCCTCCCGATTGCAGGAGCTCCGCCATTGCCAGGGGCGCCAATCCGGAAGACCTCGGGTTTTCAAATTTCTTGAAGTGCTGGTTGTATGAGAGACAATAATACAGAATTGCCTGTGGGAACCATAGAACTGTGAAGCTTTGGAGGAACTGCTCTCAGCCACAGGGAAAGAGTTGTAGAACCCCATTCCTGGACTTGTTTTTCTTTAGTTCACAGCACAGTTCAAAGTGTTGGTGCTGACCTTTAAAGCCCTAAACGGCCTTAGTCCAGTATACCTGAAGGAGCGTCTCCACCCCCATCGTTCTGCCCGGACACTGAGGTCCAGCTCCGAGGGCCTTCTGGCGGTTCCCTTGTTACGAGAAGCCAAGTTACAGGGAACCAGGCAGAGGGCCTTCTCTGTAGTGGCGCCCGCCTTGTGGAACGCCCTCCCACCAGATGTCAAAGAGAAAAACAACTACCAGACTTTTAGAAGACATCTGAAGGCAGCCCTGTTTAGGGAAGCTTTTAATGTTTAATAGATTATTGTATTTTAATATTATGTTGGAAGCTGCCCAGAGTGGCTGGGGAAACCCAGCCAGATGGGTGGGGTATAAATAATAATTTCTTCTTCTTCTTCTTCTTCTTCTTCTTCTTCTTCTTCTTCTTCTTCTTCTTCTTCTTCTTCTTCTTCTTCTTCTTGGATTCCTTAACCTGTGCCTTTGCAGTGAAAAAGTACCGGGTCGTTGTTCACACCGGGATGGTGAGTGGAAGTGGGACAGATGCCAACGTCTTCACTTGCCTCTATGGAGATCAGGGAGACACCGGGGACCGCGTCCTGCAGAACAGCGTGAACTCGATCAATAAATTTGAGAAGGGCAATGTAAGTCTGTGTGCCTGTTTAAGAAGACACCATGATATACTAGTTGTGTGGCGAGTTCCTGCCTCCCCCTCGGAAATAAAGACACAGGACACCGGCATTTTAGGTTAATGGGCAAAAATTGGCCACAACTTTATTGGTTACAGGAATTGAGCGGTATTGACTTAGGCATTGGTCCTATCGACTATCCAGCTTCAGCCTGATTGCTTGAAGACCGGGAAGGGTTAACCACCAGTAGGGGGAGTCCTGCCGATGCACATCAACTAGGAACTCCCCCGGGGTCACCGCTCAGGGGCGTGCCTTAGGCCCACACCTCCATAGGCTTCAGACAGGGCCACGCCCCCCGGAATCCTTTACTGGACTACCCTTCAATATTCGGGGCAGGTGATGGCACTTCCTCCCCTCTTCAATCTACATAACAATACCCTTACCAATGCCTAACCGCCAATGCCGAGAAAGTTGTGACGATTTGAAGTCCATAGCAATGTCAGAGAGCCAAACCTAAAGGGTGGGAAGGGTGGGAAACTGGAGCAGCTGAAGCAAAGAAAGAGGAAAAGCCTTGGCTGCGCCGGCCCTGAATAGCACGGGCCACACCTCCTGGGCCAGCCGATTGTCTGGCCAGGGAGATGACGTGGCCAAGGATTCCCCCAGTCTAGCAGGGGCTGTGAGTCAGCCCCCACGCACATGGGGAGTGCGTGAAGCCCGCAACCCCACCTCCTCTCCAACTCGGAAGTGGCTCCGTGGAAAGAGGGAGAGGGCCAGCCCAAATAGTAGACATGGGGCCAGTTGTCCTAGGTAGATGCCAGCATTGGCAGGAATGCTGAGCAGTCAGTTCACAGGTGCCAGTGCCATGGCCTTTTTAAAGGACCACAGGAATAGCCTGGAAGCTGTCTGCTCAGCTTTTTATTCCTTGTTCTAGCTGCCACCGCTGGTGTGCCATTTTGCTGCGGAGTTGGAGGGGCAGTGTTTGGTCATTGTCAAGTGACCACAGGAAGTGCTGCCTAGTGGAAGGGAAGGTTTGCCATTTTACATGTGGAACAGAGCCTATTCCAGATGTGAGCGAGTGCATCGCTGATTGACGTAGGTGCCTTTTTCCAGCTGATGGGGGTACGTCTGCCGGGGGTAACGCCCCAAACCATTGTGTGGTTCTGCCTCCTCTTTTAGACGTGGCAGCCATTTTGTATTACGCCACACACACGCCATATGTCAGCCATTTTGTGACTGGCGTGAACAGCACTTTGTCAACATTCTGAATGTGGCTCAAAAAGACTGGAAATCCCTGAGTTATTTTACATAGTTAGATATTATTAGGAAGGGTGCGTGCGTGTACATTCCACCTCACATGCCAAAACTGTCCAGAGTCAGTTTTCTCCAAGCAGCTGGGACTGCACATCTTGCGGAGTGATTTAATTCATCTTCTACACAGGGGCAGCTCAGATATATAACGAAAGGGTTGCACTTTTATGCTACAAAACAAAACAAATCCGAAAGGGAACGTCCCAAGCTGCTTATAAATAACTTTAATGTAGTTTTTCTTTTGGGGAAGAGAATCCAGAAGGGCTGGAGGCAGAGAGCAATTCCCTGAAGAAGAATTCACCACAGCTCGAAACCTGCTGGACATTTAAAAAGAGACTATATTGAAGTTATTTATAAGCACCTTGAGATGTTCCCTTTTGTTTTCATGAGCTGTAAAACATGAGCCAGACCTGAAGTGCTCCCTCAGATTCCTTTTTCATTTCTGATGGGGGTTGTTGTCAGGAGATGTCTGAATCTTCTCTAAACAAGCCCTCGGCATGTACCTATTGCTGTTTCTCAAAATTAACTATATCAATGTTAGCAGCTTAAAAGAATTTTAAGTAACACTGATTTGTATAACCATTTGTGCGTGTATATAACCACTTTACATTTAAAGCACTCTTATACCACTGTAAGAATCATGGCTTGCCCAAAAAGAATGCTGAGAGCTGTCGTTTTAAAACTGTAGTTTGAGAGTCGTTAGGAGAATCCTCACAGAGCTACAGTTCCCAGCCCCCTTAAAAACTACAGCTCCCAATATTCCTTTTAGGAAAGCTGTTACTGTTAAAGTGTTATAAATCTGACAGGAATCATTTAGAAGGGTACCTGCACATTTTGCTTCATAACTTTCTTCTTAGGAGGGCTAAAAAACCAAAACAAACCTCAGAATTTAGAGCCCTGTGCTGACTGCTTACCTAGTACATCCACATACTCTACTCACCTCTTGACACCCCTCATCGGGGCGATCAATTTATATAGTGCTTTTATTGGGAAAGCCCCTCTTTAGACGGCACTCCAAAATGTGGCAAGCCAGCCTGTTGAATTTGGAAGCTTTCTGACTCATTTTGCTCTGTCATGTCCCGGGCTTCTGCCCTACAAGTCCTACAAGTGATGGCAGGTGTACATTAAGCCTTGCTGGGACAGAACTCGGCCACCAATTTGAATAAAATATTATGGGGGGCTCCACCCTACATCACAATATTTGGCACCTGCTCACCATTTCAATAAGGGACACGGGTGGCGCTGTGGGTTAAACCACAGAGCCTAGGACTTGCCAATCAGAAGGTCGGCAGTTCGAATCCCCGCAATGGGGTGAGCTCCCATTGCTCAGTCCCTGCTCCTGCCAACCTAGCGGTTCAAAAGCACGTCAAAGTGCAAGTAGATAAATAGGTACTGCTCCGGCGGAAAGGTAAACGGCATTTCTGTGCGCTGCTCTGGTTTGCCAGAAGTGGCTTAGTCATGCTGGCCACATGACCCGGAAGGTATACGCCGGCTCCCTCGGCCAATAAAGCGAGATGAGTGCCCCAACCCCAGAGTCGGCCACGACTGGACCTAATGGTAAGGGGTTCCTTTACCTTTACCCCATTTCAATGGCAATGCCCATCAACTTGGGGGTGGTGGTGGCCCCTCCAATTTTTTATTGGGGACAAAGGAACCTTGGCCCCTAGGAGTTGGCTCCTAGAGGTGGAAGGCAAGAGGACCATCAGCAGATGGAGTCAGAGCTGATGACAGGAAGCGCCAACAGCCCCTGGCTGATAGTAAGTAAAATGGCAGGCAGTTAGGGGACTGGCTGTTGGAGGCAGTCCCTCATTTGCCCCAATGAACCAGCCTCCCCTGCCTGAACCCATTTCTCTCAGATCTGAGTCCACCATTCCAGGTGTAGAAAAGTGCATTTGTTTCTTGACGTTCTTGTCTCCCATTTTGACCATTTTCTTTCTGCTTTCCCTTGTGCCGAAGGCCGATGAGTTCATCATTGAGGCGGTCGACCTGAAGCAGGTGAGAAGGGTGAGGATAGGGCATGATGGCAAAGGAGGAAGCAGCGGCTGGTACCTTGGCAAAGTGATAGTGAGGGAAGATGGACAGCCAGAGAGTGAGGATCAAGAATTCCCCTGCTACAGGTACTAGGAAAAATGTCAGGCTCTGCCTGTGCTCTGTCAACTGGCTGAGTGTTCAGGACGGCAGGCTACCCTTTTCCTTTAACACACAATGAGCACACTGTGGGCCTCATTGTACAAAACCTGTTGCCTCCATTCTCTCGAGTCATGCCTCAGAGAGAAAATTACAAACAAGGATAGAATAGGCATCAGCCACCCAACATAACCCCAATGGCCTCGACCACTGAACCTCACCATAAACGCTCCTGACACAAGTGTTCTGTGGATATCTTAGCCTAGCACACAGTGGTTGAAAATAGCACCAACAATAAATAATAATTTTAGGAAGTGTGCAAGCTACTAGGATACAGCATGCAAGTGGAATGTACAGCCCTTTCAAAACCAGGAAAACCAGTTCATAAGGTGAAATGATTTAGAATTACCCCACTGACCAATTTTTTGGTTTAAAACATGGTATTCTTTCCTTCCAATCCAGTGGCCTTGAAAAATAAAAATGGGTGCTGTGTAAATAAAGCCACAATTGGTTCTCCTTTCCATGTGATCTACCTGAGCACCAGCCAATAACTTCCCTCAGAATCATGGAGGCAGCAATTATAAACCCCAGAGAGACATCACACCGATCAGGAACATGAAAACCAAGGCCCAGATCTTAAAATCTATTGCTCTGCAGTCACATTAACACATGCCACAAAAAGGGGCACATGGTCCTTAACATCTCCAGAGTCCTCTTTTCCATGTAAGACAGTCAAATCTCAAGAGAAGTTTCCTTTGCTGTCCTTGCACCTCTATTATCTCTACCTTTCAAATAGAAAGAGGGTCACATGACAGCCTGCAGCAGAAGAACCCAGCCCAATGCTGGCATGCACATTCTTTGCCAGCATGGCTGCCTTCTGCTTGGCGGTTGTGTCATGGGCTCTTGAGGAATTTGAAGACAAAGGTGCTCGCCAACTGCATCCTCTTTTATGAAGGAAAGCAGATCTCTCCATGACCTGTAGATATTGGATGACAACCATTCCAGGCCTGCTGGTCAAGGAGTCTTCCGATTTCTTTGGGGTGTTTCTTTTTTTGGAGAAGCATAAAATCTTTGTATGAAACGTTGATCACAAACTATGGGCCTTGCTTATGGCTGATGTAGATGCTACACTCCTTACAAGGAGGCTGCTGGAAGCAGCTTTCCTATGATGAGTGATCCTGGATATAAGACCAAAACAGGAAGTATCTCAGAAGAACTTCTCATGAAGGTGCCACCTAAACAGCAAGATGTCTTGACCATGGCACTGGCTTAATCCCTAGTCACTGGAACAAGATCCTAGGATGGGAACAACATCAAGAGCTGCGTGAGACACAGGTACTAAGTTGCAGCAAGGTAAAAACCAAAGACCAAAACCAACCCTACGAAGACTTCCTTCCTTTGGGAAGTTATTTTGGTTGCTTCTACAGCTGCTTTCCTTACATTCTTACTTCTCAATCTCTGCCACAAGTCGCCACAGCAGAGGATTACTGTTCCTAACTAATGCTGGGCCAAAACCACGGACGAGCATGTTGACGAACCTTTTACATCTCACACGAAACACACCCTCCCTTGTTCGCTGGGGGTGGGTGTCAGTGGAAGATGAAATGTGTCCTCATTGCCAAGGCAACCAGACCAAAACAGAATTGCTCGGATCTAATTGTTGCACATTTTTCCTAGCCGGTGCAGAATGCAGATGTCATCCATCGACATTCTGGGATATGCATTCGGATAAAGATCCTCACCTACATTTTTCTCCAGCCTAGTCATAAGCAACCGGAATTGGGAAAGTCTTGCCCAATAATGAAAGTGGACAAAATTGCCAGTATGGTGTAGACAAATAACGAGCATCAACATTAACGCCTAGGCAACAGAGATTCATTTCCTCCTATTCAGAGGGAGGGCAGTAGGTAGGATTTGTTTTCTCTCAGTGCTGTTGTCACATAGGACCGTCTGGCTGATTGCAGGGTGCTGTGGCATCATCATGATCTTTGATTGGCTGGGATCATGGTGTGATGTGGCCTTTTCAAGTAGAACAAAATGGCGCCCCAGCAGTAGCAGGCAGAGGGGAAAATGGCAGCAAACAAACACAACCTTTTTTTTGCAAGAAAGTGTTTTTTCTCCACAATGAACATCCCTAAACAGCAGGTTTTGCAGCAAAAATGAAAACTCAGGTGCGGTACTGCTAATTGTGGCATCTAAACCTTTCCAAAGCGCTTACTTTTGGCCACATGGTTTTAGAGACTGAAAGGGAAGAATACTGGGTAGAGTACATACCCGACAATCAACAAATGTTCAGCGAGGGGAAATTGGGTTTCTTCATTTTGCATGCTGCCCATTCTGCTGTGGTGCTTTGCCAGGGTTTCATAAGTATTTTGCATTTTTTTAAAAAATGGAATATACAGTCACCAAATGCGTGCAATGCATCTGTTGCCAGGCTGCACCAGTTCAGAATGCAAATTGTGTATGTCAGAGAGAGAGTGAGGGCTGGCCCTATGAGGAGACCGAGTGAGGCAGCTGCCTCAGACAGCAAATCCTGATGTGTGTGGGGGGGGGGGAGTGGCCAGAGCTGTGAGTCCCACATGGCCTGCCCTGTGCCCCTTACACCAGCCCGCTGCCCTTTAATGAAATCCTCAATTTAAAAAATGGGAAGAATAGACAATGAGTAGCCCAGTTGTTTTGTAGATGTGGTGCTGTGGGTTAAACCACAGAGCCTAGGGCTTGCTGATCAGAAGGTTGGCGGTTCAAATCCCCGCGACAGGGTGAGCTCCCATTGCTCAGTCCCTGCTCCTGCCCACCTAGCAGTTCAAAAGCACGTCAAAATGCAAATAGATGAATAGGTAAACGGGAAGGTAAATGCCGTTTCCGTGCACTGCTCTGGTTCGCCAGAAGCGGCTTAGTCATGCTGGCCACATGACCTGGAAGCTGTACACCGGCTCCCTCGGCCAATAAAGCGAGATGAGTGCCACAACCCCAGAGTCGTCCGCGACTGGACCTAATGGTCAGGGGTCCCTTTACCTTTACCTTTACTACCTGGAATGTAACATGTCAGAGGTTAGGATAAAACAGAAATTATACATATTCTTAGTAACCTTTGGGGTCATTTTTTTCAAACTCCCCAAACAAAGAAGGTTTCAATCTTGCTGATGATGTTTAAGGCATTAACTGCCAGAAGTTAACACCTTTCCCTAGCTCTTGTTCCCTGTCGCCCCCTTAAGCATCTCAAATCCACAACTGAGAAATGGAATAAAGATGACAAATATATACATTTACCTTGCAAGGTGATATGCTCTTCTTCATTAGAGGTCTTCAAACAGAAGCTGCGTGGCCACCTGTCAGGGATTCTTTCACTTGGGGGTCCCTTCTAACCCTACAATTCTGTGAATTATTGGATATTGTTTCTTCTTTGCCATGTGTTTTGTAATCTGTTTCTTATTCCAGATTGCCATAAAAAGGTCTCTAGGCACACAGGTTTGTTTCTCAGTATATACACTGTGTCTTCCTGGATTTTAATAAACCTCCTGATGCTTGGCTGGTAATAGCAGGTAACTTAACTTTTATTTGCTGACCAGATGGCTTGACAAGAATGAGGATGATGGCATGATTATTCGGGAGTTAGTTCCAGCTGGGAGATCATCTATTCTGGAAAGTGAGTTTGCAAATGGATTTCATGTCTGGCTGTTCAGTTTGTACTTCATTGGGACGGGGGTAGATAGAAAGCATTCTTTTAACTCATTGTGTCTTCTCATTGTTTCTGGTCAAGTCCTTTGAATGTCTATTTATCTTTCCTCCGTCAGGTATAGGAATGGATGACACTGTCCATTTCAGTTGGTCCTGAAAGAGTCTCATACATGAATTCCTAGCTTCTGTCCTTTCCCTTCCTATTCTTTTTCGATCACCAGTGATGAGGGATGTGTTTTTGCCCTATGTTGTCAGGTCTCATATCTAGCACATGCTAATATTTCTGTAGATATCGGTTACCACATCAGCATAAAAACAGGGGATGTCCCTGGAGCCAGCTCAGATTCAAAGGTTTTGATCAAGCTCTACGGTGAAAAAGCAGACACGAAAAAGGAGACGCTTTTGGTGTCTGATAATGATTTAGAGGACTACTTTGAACGAGGACGGATTGATATCTTCACTCTTGACACAATGGACATTGGGGAGGTAAGAACGAAATGCAAACATGGCTTTGTGCCGCAGAAAGGATTGGTTTAATTGTTAAGGTCACAGTGGCTTTAAAAACGGAGTGTGGTTGCCTAGCAGTTTATCATACTTTATGGCATCACATGCTTTCTAAACTGAAACCCACAGCAATGGCTTTTTTAGACTCAAAGACAACATCAGAAATAGCACGCATGGACTCCAGAGATTGTTATCGGACTCCATGTTGAGGAAAACAGTGGGTCAAGGCAGGGGAAGAGGAAAAATTGGAGCATGGTGTTTTGAACCCACTTAGGGGGCAAACCCCAGAGTCGGCCACAACTGAACCTAATTTATCCCTTATCCCATTAGGTCCCCTTTATCCCTAATGTTAGTCATACTCAGAGCAGAACCATTAAAATCAATGGGCATGCCTAACTTAGCTCCAATAACTGCAATGGGTCTACTTTGTATGGAACTTGGGTGCAACTCATCAAATCTAGACTTTGCATCTGCCTGCCTGCTATAGCTATGAGCAGAATCCAGAAGTCCCCTTTGAGACAGAGAGCAAAGACAACTGAGGTAGTTGAGAACTGAGCAAAGCTAGAGGAATAGGCATTTCCATGACACACTCAAACTCTTTCCATTCTGCCTCTCAAAGATCAAGCGGATTTCCATCGGGCACGACAATGTAGGACTCCGGGCTGGCTGGCACCTTGGCAGTGTTGAGATTTCAATTCCTGTCCACGGCAAGCAGTACAACTTCCCTTGCAACCGGTGGCTGGACAAAACCGAAGCCGATGGAAAGGTAGAGATTGAAGTCTACCCCAGCGAGATCGTCCCAATTGAGAAACGTAAGGACTGGTGGCACCTTTCTAGTGATGATGATTGATAGCATTTTCTGGGAGTGAAAGAAAGGGAGGGTTGTCCTCTGCGATGTTGGAAGATTTAGGTCAGATACAGGAAAGTACTTCTTCACACAGTAAATCATTTCCCCCCATAAGGATATTTTACTCCTTTCCATATTGGAAGTTACATTTGTTACTCAACAGTTATAGTCAAATTCAACAAAGCTAGTGACTTCCAGATCTCCCAATGTCTATGTTTATACAGTTGCACCTTGGAAGTCGAATGGAATCTGATCCGCAAGTCCGTTTGACTCCCAAAACATTTGAAAACCAAAGCACAGCTTCTGAATGGCGGCAGGAAGCTCCTGCCGCCAATCAGAAGCTGTGGAAGCCCCGTCGGACATTCGGCTTCCAAAAATAGTTTGCAAACCGGAACACTCACTTCCAGGTGTGCTGCGTTCGGGAGCCAAAGCTGTTCGAAAACCAAGGTATGACTGTATTCCAAATTACATGCAATTGCATTTTAAGGTTCCGTATTATCTAATTTCATCCTTTAAAATCTATTGGGGGGGGGGGAGAACAGCCTTAATTCCCACAATAACCTCTCTCCTCATCTGCTTCAAACATAGTGATAAATTACGAGGTGTGTGTGGTGACTGGCGACGTGAGGAATGCGGGTACCAATGCCAACGTCTTCATGCAGATTTATGGTGAGCTGGGCAAAACAGAGGTCCTGATTCTGAGAAACCGGTCAAACAACTACGAGAGAGGAGCGATAGAAACCTTCAAGGTAGGGCTGAGCCGCAGAAGGGGCTCTAACTAGATTTCTCTGGGGTGAGTGCTTTCCCTCTCTGCCAGCAAAAGTGTGGCGGATCTAGATATTGCATCTTTTTGCCAGGCTTGATGTTAGATGAGCCTTCTTCAGTTTTAGCTTCTCCGAGGTCACGCCTGCACAATGTGTTATGAAGTTCAAAATGTGCCTTGTGGACGTGATCACAAAGAAATGGAAAATATGAATCTTTAGCTCTCAGCCCTGAGAGCTGTGAATGATATTCTCTTCTGGTCTGAAATTGAAATGGAAATACTTGTACAACTTGTATACAGTGAGATTACATGAGCACCCCCCACTCAGCTCTCTTAGTCTTAATTCCCCTCGCTTACTGACGCACACCCACCAAACCCGAAAGTCAGTTGCCCTGTTGTTATCTTTTCATTCAACAGCCTAACAGCCCAGGATAGAAGCTATTCTTTACCCTGTTGGTGCGACTAATCATGCTTCTGTATCTTCTGCCTGAGAGCAGGAGATCAAGAAAGTGTTGGCCAGGGTGTGAATCATCCCTGAGAATTTTCCTTACTCTCCTGAGGCAACGTTCTTCTGCAATGTCATCCAGTGGATTCACGGGACAGCCCATAATATCTTATGCTGTATTCACCACCCTCTGTAGGCACTTCCTATCAGTTGATGTCAAACCAGCACACCACACCATGATGCAGTATGAAAGGACACTTTCTATGTTGATTGACATCGTTCTTCCACAATAATCTGAGGAGATTGAGTCTCCTAGGAATTTAAAGGAAGAGACTCTCTCCACACAGCCCTCCCCGATGTACAGTGGGGCTAGTTCTCCTCTCTTCCTCTGAAAGTCCAGCACCATCTCCTTTGTCTTGCTGATGTTAAGGTGCAAGTTGTTCCCGAGGCACCATGTAGATATTTTATATTTTTTATTTAGAAGCAGAATATCTGCCACCTGCATGTCGATCTTCTGATGTCACAATTACTCTCCAGTTGTGACTCCTGTATTGCAGTGGGTTGGACTAGATGACCCTGGTGTCCCTTCCAAATCTATTCTATTATCCTTTTTCGCCCACAGGGGTCTTCAGAAACCCCATCCCAGTTCATTATGATTTAATTTGGAAATATTTGTAACTCTCCCCAGTACCCTACCTCTTCTCCCAACTTCCACATTGGGCTTCTGGACCATTCATTATTTCATTCTATATTTTGTTAAACCAACTATTTGGTCATTTTTAAGAAAAGATTTACATATCCATGACTTGCCTGTGGGTTAGTTAAAGATTATAATTTCTTGCTGCGTGTTCTTTTGTCTTTTGCTTTGTTGCATAAACTGCAAAATCATTAAATGAAAGCTATTAAAATATAAAGAAAAGAAACCCTCTTCAAGAAACTGTCTTTGCAAGCACTGCCTATCATCTGTTTTATATTTTATATTTTATATAAAAAATCCTCCTGTATTTTTGTTATTTATGCTCAGTAGTCTTGTCTTTAACAAAATTGGTACTGTTTAGAAAACACCCTTCTGTCCATCAATCTGAAATATAGAGATCATAATATCTAACAGCAGGCATGGCCAAACTTGGCCCTCCAGATGTTTTGGGACTACAACTCCCATCATCCCTAGCTAACAGGACCAGTGGTCAGGGATGATGGGAACTGTAGTCCCAAAACATCTGGAGAGCCATGTTTGGCCATGCCTGTCTAACAGGGTTGCTGTAAGGATGACAGAGAGCATGTACAAAACGCTTTCAACACCTAAAAATGCTGTCAAAATGCTCAGAGTTTATTTTACTAACAATCTTAAAGGTAGAAGCTGCGGATGTTGGCAAAGTCTACAAGATCCGAATTGGCCACGACGGAAGTGGCATTGGGGACGGCTGGTTCTTGGAAACTGTCACGGTTAAGAAGATGCCGACAAGGGAGGAAAAGAAGAAAAAGAAGAAGAAGAAGAAGAAGTCTCCTGAAGAAGCGGAGGAAGAGGAGGAGCCTCAGGAGATAGATATTATGGAGGTTTATCAGTTTGAAGCCCACCGATGGCTGGCCAGGGATGAAGAGGACAAGGAGCTGGTGGTGGAACTGATACCAGAGGATGGAGAGGAAATTGAAGGTAAACTAGGGTCACTGGGCGGTAAACTGGGATCGAAGGGCCATAGCTCAGTTGCAGGGATGGAAAAGATCCCTAACTGAAAGATCCTGGAGAGCCGCTACATGTCAGTACCAACAATTCTGTGCTAAACACAGTATAAGGTAGTTTCCTTTATTGGTGTGCATGATTCCTAGTGCATTTTCTTATATCCAGCTTTAGTGGGTATGGACCTTGTGTGAGCAGGGTGGCCAATAAGTGGAGATCCATGCAGACATGAGTCCAGGGTTCTCCAACTTTCTGATAGTTTGAAGGGACTTTAGTCAGAGGGCCCTCCAGTTCAGGAAATAGCACTGCTGATTCCCCTTATCTTTTCCTCTGCAATGCAAAAGCAGCCTGGGGAGGGAGACTTGGGCAAGGTGATTGGGGAGGAGACTTGGACAAGGGCAGCGTGGTGTAGTGGTTAGGATTTTGGACTAGGACCAGGGAGACCAAATCAGCACTGGGCACCTAAGCTCACTGGGTGACCTTGGGCCTGTCCCCACCTCTCAGTACTTCAAAGGGTCGTTGTGGGGATTAAAAGAGGAGGAGGAGGACATTGTATGCTACCTTGATGTATATTTTGCTCTAGGAGGCTTATTTTGGTCAGATTCAAGTATATACACTTCCTGGTGTTGAGTTGGAATCTCCTTTCTTGTAACTTGAAGCCATTGGTTTGAGTCGTACCCTCCAGAGCAGGAGAAAACAAGCTTGCTCCATCTTCCATAGATACAATCAAGTAGACACTTCCAGAGTTAACCCCAAATACATTACTTCTGGTGAATGAGCCACAATAGCTACTGGAGGGCCATGAAAATTTGTATCCTGGGCATTTTAGACTTGTGCACCCCTGTACTATCTAGTGTAATGATCTCTGGAAGGCAAGCAAGTCCCAATAAGAAGTAATGACTCTCTGGTAGTTTTATGTACGTTTATTTACAAAAAGACACATCCAGAGCACTGCTTCTCACCTGCTCGCATTGACGATAGTTGGTCAGTCTGAATTTTCGCCCCTCCCACAGCAGGAAGGACACCAAACTCCCGTCTTTCCCCTCTTGCCCTTCCATTGCCATCTGATCTTATCCAGTCTCCTAGAACGGGGACTGAGAGGCTGGCCTTCACCCTCCCCACTGTCATTTGACAGTCTCAGACCTCTGCTTATCTGCTGGTTGCGTAGCAGCGCTCTGGCTGCCTTCCAACTCTTCCTCTTCTTGAGAACTAACAGAGTCTTCCCCAGGAAGGGAGGTCGAACTGTCCTTTCTCAACTCTGTTAGCCAGCTCTCATCTGCAGAGTCAGTCCCTCATCCACTTAGTTGGATTTCTGAGTCTCACTCTTCCCCTGTGCTCTGGGGGGGCACTTTCCTGACACCTGAGACCAAAGGGCCGCATTGGTTGTCAGATGTGAATTCCCCGCCCCCAGCTCTCGTACCCTATTAAAACAAACAGTAAGTGTGGGTACCCTGTGATGAGAAGAGTCCTGAACTCCCTCCTGGAGGAATTCCCTGTTCAGGGAAGTTTTTAATGCTGTATTGTGTTTTTAATATTCGGTTGGGAGTCACCCAGAGTGGCTGGGGAAACCCAGCCAGATGGGCAGGCTATACATAATAAATTATTATTATTATTATTATTATTATTATTGACTCACCAGAACCCTTCAGTGAATAACAGAAGCTAAGCCTAAGCAAAACATGTTTACAGAAAGGAAAACAATGAGTCCTCTCAGAATCTGAATACAGATTTATGGCTTCTTTCCCCCAGCAAACTTGTATGAAGTCAATGTCATCACTGGGGGCGTGTGGGGCGCCGGAACGGATGCTAACGTTTACCTGAGCATCTATGGTGAAAGAGGAGACACCGGAGAGAGGCACCTGAAGCGCTCAGATCACCTCAACAAATTTGAGAAGAACCAGGTAAGAACATGAGAACTTGGTGCCTAGATGCAGGTCACACGCCCAGCTAATCCGGCACTCCAAAAAGAGGCAAGAGATAAACATGACATTCTGCTCTTCTCAATTGTAGCACATCACCAAACAACAGCCCTGGAGTAATATTTCAGATTTACAGCTTCTACAGATTTGTTCCCAATGAGAACTTTCTCCCCCGTACAGGGAGGCAGTTTCCCTCCCTTAGGATCTCAGCAGGAAAGAAATGAGTTAAGCTCCTCCATCCCTTCCTCCTGCAACCCTGATAATTATCAGCTCCCTCCATCAGCTGCTATTTGTATTTTTTAAAATCATGCACGATAAATGCACTGGACGGTGCATGTAACATTGCATCCAATTTATCTGTTGGGCACTTGCAACAGACCATTAAACAAGCAGAGTTGGGTGCAACAGTTTGACTGCAAATGTGAACCTACCTTAAACTGAGAGGTTTGTAAAAAAAGAAAAAGAAAAAAGGTTTTATAAGGCTGATTAATATTCTACAGCCTTTTAAATGTGTTTGTGGGAGGGGGTGTTATTGTTTTGTTTTAACAATTTCTTTGGTTTTCTCCCTGGTATTTTTATCCTGTGAACTGCCCTGAAATCTTGTAATGAAGGATGGTATCTAAATAATAATAATAATAATAATAATAATAATAATAATAATACATGTCCTGGGATGCGGGTGGCAAAGCCTAGGACTCACTGATCAGAAGGTCGGCGGTTCGAATCCCCGCAATGGGGTGAGCTCCCGTTGCTCGGTCCCTGCTCCTGCCAACCTAGCAGCTCAAAAGCATGTCAAAGTGCAAGTAGATAAATAGGTGGGAAGGTAAACGGCGAACTCCAGGGGCGCTCTCTCTCTCGCTGCTTTGCAGGTGGACGTATTCACTGTTCCAGCCATTGATCTGGGAGAGCTCAAGAAGGTACGCATCCGTCACGATAACACCGGAAGCAATCCAGCTTGGTTCCTGGAGAGGATCGAGGTCATTGACACCAACGAGGACATCACGTGAGCGGATCAATGACTGTCCCTCAGCTAAGACAACATTCTGGGTCCTGACCAATTCACAGGGCAATTGAAATTAATTTGCAACTCCAGTTGTATATATAACCTAAATGCCCAAGAATTGCATAAGTGAAACAAGGCATAGAGTTGTTGTTAGGATAAACACTACACAGAACAACCTAAAGGGGGATTTCAACAATGGGGTCCTCCTTTGCTGGGGTAGTGGTACCCTTGGGTGTTCTACAGTGTAGCCCTAAACATTTATACCAAGCGACGAATTCTTTTTGGCTTCCCCCAATTTCCACTTCTGGTTTGTTTCTCCTTTCACCCATTTTGCTGCCTCTTAAAAGAAAAAGCTACTAATAACATATTTATACAATAACATCAAACCTAAAAACATAAAAATAACAATGATTACACCATATTACCTCTCTATCTTCTACACATTTTCTAATACTAACAATGTGAATGTTTATTTAAATCCTGCCATCAAGTCTATAGACTTTCTTTGTTTCTGCAAGTATAATATAAATGGTTCCCATTCCTTTTCAAAGTCACTGTTGTCTTTTTCTCTTAATCTGTCTGTCATTTTTGCCAGTTCTGCATAGTTCATCAACTTCTCTTGCCATTGTTCTTTAGTTGGTATTTCTCCAGTCTTCCAATTTTGTGCGATCAACATTCTCGCTGCTGGAGTGGCATACATAAATAAAGTCCTCTTTTCTTTTGGTATATCTTGGCTTAAAATACCTAATAGAAAGACTTCAAGCCTTGACAAATTCAATGGGAGTTACTAGCAAATAAGTGGATATGGGACTGCAGTCTCACTCCCTCCCACAGAGAATTTCAGTACAAGACTGGGTTGCCTTTGTTCTGTGATGCCCCTATACAATATCTAACCTCCTGGCAGGTCCCATTTGCCTTCCCCCAAAACCCAGGGTCAAAAGAGGTTTGGGCAAAGCAGCATCTTCAAGAATGATACATGCCTGAAGGTCAGATCAGGTAGTGTGGGGTTTGAAACCAGCCCACCTCCTTTCTCAAAATGGCTATACAAGAAAGCAAGCTGCTGGCCAGAGCTTTTGATATGAGGGCATTTATTAATGTTATACAGTGGTACCTTGGTTCTCAAACTTAATCCATTCCAAAAGTTTGTTCCACTCCTGAAACTGTTTAAAAACCAAGGCACGGCTTCCGATTGGCTGCAGGAGCTTCCTGCACTCAAGCAGAAATAGGGTTGGACATTTGGCTTCCAAAAAATGTCCAAAAACTTACTTCCAGGTTCTTGGTGTTCGGAAGCCGATTTGTTCGGCAACTAGGCCATTTGAGAACCAAGGTACCACTGTATATATTCTAAAATGGTTGTTAAGATTATCAACAACAACAAAAGCTGCGTAGCTAAGATTTCCTGGATACTTAAGGTAATACTGTCATAGGCAAAGATTGGAAGTAAAATTTTTTTTTTATTTAGAATGTTACCAATTAAGAGATCAGAGACAGAGATAAAGGGTTGGCAAAGTATGAGTAATAAATTTTGTAATGGGGATAAGAAACCTAGGATTAATAAAAGATGGTATAAACCCCAGAAAACAGGTGGACAGTGTCTCCCCAACATAAAGTTATATAGCAAATCGATTAAGATATACCATAGACTGGATAACAGAACAATGAGATTTAGAATGGTTAGAGAGTGGTAGACAGGAAATGAGGGAGAAGTTAGTGAATATATAAATTTTGATCAAACTAAATAGGGAATGGTGGCAGAATATTGAAAATCCCTTATTAAAAATCATCATTGAGATATGGGCGATATATAAAGGAAAATTGATACCAGTAAATTTCTCACTAACTCTGGCGGTGATGATAGAAGACTTCCCAGTAAATTTTAAAAATGGAATTGAAAAAAAAGTGAAATAGAAGAAAATGCTTAAAATAAAGGAATGGGTGGAGAAAATGAGGAGCAAAGAACAAATAAAAGAAGCTCTAACAGGAAGTAAAATAACTTGGTTTAACTATATACAACTGAAGCCCCACACTGGGCAAAAGATCCCTGAATTGCAGGGAATTGAAGTTGATGATCTTTGTGGTCCCTTCCATTTCTACAATTCTACAATTTCTTGGTCTACTGTCCTACTGAACTGCCCCTTTAAGGTCAAGCTGGAGAATACAGTACATAATTCATCATCAACCTTTATTATGGTCCAGAGACCCAACAAATTGTTACAAAGCAATACACAATTCATACAGCCTACCTCCAGGTTAAACAAGCATTTCGTTCAGAATATAGGGATCATTGGTTCTTGCAACCACCGATAAAAACTTGACCACTGCTAATGTTCTAGCATTTGTCCGGTCTTCCCATAGGAACCTGACATAGTGAGCCTCTGATTTTCCCGGGAAAGATACCAGCAAGGGTAATATCAGTTCAGCCCTGGCTTGCTCATATTTTGCAAAGTGCAACAAAATATATAATTAGCTACAAATCTTTACTCTTAAGTGCAGAGGGAACAGGGCGGATTGATCACAAATTGTCGGATCTGGATCCTAGCATGAAGGTGAATAAAATGGCTTTAATCATTTGCCCCTGCGATGGGTGGCAATCTGAACTCCTGCCTGCAATTTACATAAGGGGGGAAATAATTGAAGAGTGTGACAGAGTTTCCCCCCTAGGCAAATTGCAGGTGTAGGGCCCCAGATGTGGACTAGGAAAGCTCCCTCACTGACCCCCTTGTTCTGGCAACTTGTGCTAAAATAGAAGGTTGCGGGGAGCACCTGTCCGTAAGGGCATGGGATATGGAGCCAGCATATTTTCAGGAGTTCAGCCTACATTCGAGTAGGACCCTGGCAGAGACACATGCCCGACTGGCCTGTTCCCTCCCTCCTGGTCAATCGTTCGGGAGCTTCTTAAGCTTTCTTCAGCCTGAACATCACAGCGACTGATGCCAACAGACACTGGCACACTTAGGGATCTGCAGAGTTTGCACATCTTGCGTGACAGACCTCTGTATCTCAGCATTTTGGCTAATCTCCTTTATTTACATATAAACACACACGGAGCACTGCAACATGGCTCCCTCTCTCTCTAGCATTAGACAGCAAAGAGAAAAAGAAGAAAGGACAGTAGTCCCACTTCACGGAACACAGTAACACAAACATCCTGTCTCCGTCACTCCCCACTCTGTGGAGTCAAAACATACACCGTCATGTGAAAGACAACAACCCCATGACTGCAATCACGGAGCAGGAATTCTAACACATATTGCCTAGGCCTTTAGAGTAGGATTTCAGTCTGGAGGTGAGCAAGGGGAGATTGCTAAACTGTGCTGTTCTTGCAGTTATTATTTCCCATGCCAGAGGTGGCTGGCAGTGGAAGAAGATGACGGTCAGGTTGCCAGAGAGCTGGTCCCAGTGGACGAAGCCTTTGTGCTGAAGGATACCGACGATTCTGGGTCTCTTGCAACACTCGGCCTGGAACAGAAAGGTTTGCCACCGGCTCTTTACAATTGCTTCTGCATCCCAAAGGCTGAGAATGAGGAATGAGGAGAAATGAGGACCAGAAATGAGGAGAGGCTTTGCATCCCTCTTGAGTGTTTTTGCTTGGCTGGAATGAGTCCTTGAACTCTGCTTGAACACCTCTTCCTTCCTTGGATAGACGACAGAATTGTGTGGGCTTAAAAACTAGCTGACTGGACAAATGAAGACACCTGAAGGCAAATCTTTAATGGTTGATGTTTTCTTGTGTTTTTAATATTTTGTCGGAAGCCTCCCTGAGTGACTGAGGCAACCCAGTCAGATGGGCAGCCTATGAATATTTTTTTAAAAAATTACAAATGTAAACATGTGTTGTTTAGCTCACTTTTGCCTCTTGCCCCGCCCACTATTGGCATGTGGCCTCCAACAGGTTGCACAGAGGGGAATGTGGCCCTCGGGGTGAAAAAGGTCCTGTGTCCCTGTCCTAGAAGTATGACTCTACTTCGGGTCTTGGATCACTTCTATTCAGTGGCTAACTCACTCCATAGAATAGTCCTGTGTGTGTGAAGGGATAAGAGAGGGCATGAAATTCACCATAGCTTGGAAGTCAGCCCTTGCCAATGGAGATTTTTCTTCTCGACAGCTCAATCCACGACCTTTACCGTGACTGTGAAAACTGGGGACAAGAAACGTGGTGGGACAGACGCCAATGTCTTCATCGTCCTTTATGGCACCAAAGATGATACAGGTGGGAGCAAAAAGCCCAGCTCCAGGGCGAGATGGTGGGGTGCTGGTTGCGTGGCAAGATTCCGCCACCCACCAGTAGAAATAAAGACACAGGACACAGTAATTTAGGTTAATGGGCTAAAATTAGGCCACAACTTTACTGGTTACAGGTGATGAGTGGTATTGGCTTAGGCATTGGTCCTATCAACTATCCGGCTTCAGCCTGCTTGCTTGAAGACCGGGAAGGGTTAACACCAGCAGGGGAGCCCTGCTGATGCACATCAACTAGGAACTCCCCTGGGGTCACCGCTCGGGGGCGTGCCTTGTCCTCCATAGGCTTTGGACAGGGCCACACCCCCCAGAATCCTTTACCAGACTACCCTTCAATATCTGGGGGAGGTAATGGCGCTCTCCCCCCCATACATCTACATAACAATACCCATACCAGTGACTAACCGCCAAAGCCGAGAAAGTTGTGACGATTTGCTATGAGATAGGCGAAAAACCAAATGCCTGGTGCCAATTTGCCAAGTGGAAAAAATTCCTACCAGGCCCCTTAATGGCGACCAACCGAGGTCCATAGCAAGGTCAAAAGAGGAACCTTGAAGGGCGGGCGGGTGGGAAACAAACGCTGCTGAGCGGCCAAAGAGGGAGATTCCTGGCCGCGCTTGCCTTAAATGAGGCAAGCCACACCCACTGGGCCAAGGGGATGACGCGGCCAAGGATTTCCCAGATCGCGTGGGGCTGGGGGCCAGCCTCCGCGTGCGTGTTGGGGGTGTGATGCCCCGCAACACCACCTCCTCCCGTGGTCGGAAGTGGCTTTGCCATTCATATAACTGACTGCCAGGGCTCAAGAGAATTGGCATGGAAGGTTTAGCTACTCTTCCAGCAAATGCTTTTTCATCGTCTCATGGCAAAATTGTTTTCTCACTGGGGCAGCCAAATCAGATTGGAGTTTCTTGTCTTGCCATGGATAGATGAACTACAGTGGTACCTTGGGTTACAGATGCTTCAGGTTACAGACTCCGCTAACCCAGAAATAGTACCTCAGGTTAAGAACTTTGCTTCAGGATGAGAACAGAAATAGCATGGTGGTGGCGTGGCGGCAGTGGGAGTCCCCATTAGCTAAAGTGGTACCTCAGGTTAAGAACAGTTTCAGGTTAAGAACGGATCTCTGGAACGAATTAAGTTCTTAATCCGAGGTACCACTGTAGAAGGGATGCGGGTGGCACTGTGGGTTAAACCACAGAGCCTAGGACTTGCCGATCAGAAGGTCGGCGGTTCGAATCCCCGCAACGGGGTGAGCTCCCGTTGCTCAGTCCCTGCTCCTGCCAACCTAGCTGTTTGAAAGCACGTCAAAGTGCAAGTAGATAAATAGGTACCACTCCGGTGGGAAGGTAAACGACGTTTGTGTGCGCTGCTCTGGTTCTCCAGAAGCAGCTTAGTAATGCTGGCGACATGACCCAGAAGCTGTACGCCGGCTCCCTCGGCCAATAAAGCGAGATGAGCACCGCAACCCCAGAGTCGGGCACGACTGAACCTAATGGTCAGGGGTCCCTTTACCTTTACCACTGTATAAACTTTTGAGCTGTTGTGTGTGTCCAGGCCTTCTTTGGGTCTTCACCTGGAGTCTCTTGAGATTCCTTTTTGCAGTTCCATTACACAGTATTAAGTGCAGTTCATGTTCTGAAATGCACCAGATCTGACTGAATTAGGGATGGACAGATCAGTCAAATTCCACTTTCACAGGTTTCATTTTAAAGCATGATTCTTCTCATCATTTCTGTGGATGGTTGTTGTTGCTTTTTTAAAACAATTGTGAAAATCTTTCGACCCCAGTCAAAGGGAGTGACCTACTAATTGCAGTGACTGCATTTGCTAGCAGTAGTATAATTGCATCAAGTACTCTCTCAAGACCTCCAGTCCTACGATTGGTCAGAATAGGGGCAGGTGAGATATCAGGTGCAGGTGTTGACATCAGGCAGGTGTCTTCGCTGTACTCTTTTTCGGCATCTCCTTAAAACCTTTTTGTTTAGGCCAGTCTGTCCAGAAATGTAGAATGTTGACATACCATTTATTTCCTTTTTAGCTACTGTCAGTTTTGATTATCTCTTGCGTGTTTTAAAATACCTGTTCTTTTGTTGGCATCCATCTGTCTCTGCTGTTCTAACTGTTCTTTCAATCAATAATTTTAATGTTTGATTTTATATTTTTGTAATTTTCCTTCTGATCAAGTGGTGCATCAAATTTTGTTACGTAAAAATAATGGGACAAGGAATGATTTTACCTCCAAAGCATTTATTCATCCAAATTATATCCTGCCTTTCAGGATACAAATCCTTCCAAGAAAATTTACAAGTAACATCCAAATACATCTAAACATACACACAAACACTTATTCTTATTCTTATTACTATTACTATTTATAAAATTTATATACCACCCATCATCTGAAGGATCTCAGGGTGGTTCACAAGATAAAAATAAACTAAATAAACAATAAAGCATATAACAAGTTATCAGGATCTTTCCCACAGGGCAGTTAATGGCAGATGGCCCTGAGGGAGAGAAGAAGGTTGATTTGGAACAGGGTTTCCCATCTTCTCTTCCAAATCCCTAAAGACAAAGGGTTGTCACCAGCTAAGTGTGACCATTATGCTCATTTGCCTTCAGTAGCAGTAAAGCTCTGCTGGATGAAAAACAATGGCCTCTGGTCTATTTTTTGGGAATCCTGCAATGTATTTAAGATTTTGCTCTGCTAACTATACATTGGAATATACTCTGGATCAATACTGAGTAGAGGTTCAATGACTCAACAAGGATGCCAAGTGGCTACTGCTTTGGCATATGCCCAGATAACATCAACCGCTGGTGCCCTTTTAAAATGTGGCTCTTTGGGGGGGAAGGAGGAGTGTTATTGCATTGTTGTTTTTATTTTGATCTTTTCTGTGAACTGCCCTGAGACCTCTGGGTTTAGGGTGGGATATAAATTCAATAAATAATCATAATAATCCTTTCCTTTCCACCTCCCTCTGTGAATTAAAACAAAACAGGGACGATTGGCCTGAAGGCTTCTAAGACGAACAAGAACAAATTCGAGCGAGGAAAGATTGATGTGTTCACGGTGGAATGTGTGGACCTCGGAGACCTAAAAAAAATTAAGATTGGCCATGATAACACAGGTATGTTGGCTTGAATGTACAAAATTGCTCAAACGAGCTCTAGAGAATTATCATTCAATTAATTGGTGACACAGGTCAACTTGACCCTGAGACAACTTCTAGGGTGGGTCCCAAGCTTACATGATCACGGGGGCTTCCTTCAGCCATAAATATGATGGTTCATCACCTTTCCTAATTTGCATATTTTGGAGGTTACCACCCACACACTTCCACTGCACGTCTCTGCTAGTGTGGTGGCACCTTGGTAAAACCACTTTTTACTGTTTGTAGCAGAGTTTTCCCTGGAGGCAGAGGACAAGAACAGGAGTCCTACTCAAATTCACAGTCAAGAGCTTCTTTATTGGTTGACTGGTTGCACAAGCATTTCTGTTACTATTATATACAAGCTATTTACCATATTTTTCGCTGTATAGGACGCACCAGATGATAAGACGCACCTAGTTTTGGGGGGAGGAAAACAAGAAAAAAAATATTTTGAATCCCAGAAGCCAGAACAGCAAGAGGGATCTGGCTTCTGGGATACCGTGTGGCTGTTCTGGCTTCTGGGATAACCGCACCAAGCCTCTTCAGGGCAGCGGGATGAAGGCTCCCTCTGCCCGAAGAGGCAGGACAGGCACGTCACTGAAGGGGCGCTGCGCAGTTCTCCCTATCTGCGCAGCGCCATTCCCTCCATAAGACGCACTCACATTTCCCCTTACTTTATAGGAGGAAAAAAGTGTGTCTTATGGGGCGAAAAATACAGTATATTCCTTCTCAATCTCTCCAGCACGGTATAATCTCAGTCCAGTAATTAACATAGCAACACTCACAGTATCAGCAGCACACATTGTCTTACTTCCAACCTTGTTGTCAGCGTGCGTGCTGACAGCGTGTGCATGTGTGCTTTCCTCGTGAGGAAATTTCAGCCTGCAACTTCCTCCCTTTATTTGCACCACCGGCTGACACCAATCAAGCCTCGAGTGCCACTGCGACTCACTAAAGAAAATTCTGGAACCCTCTTTAAAGCTTCCAGGAACTTTTATCTGTTTCTTAAAGAATGTTTTCCTAACAGCATTGTGTTGTTTAGTCGTTTAGTCGTGTCCGACTCTTTGTGACCCCATGGACCAGAGCACACCATTCAAAAGCATCAATTTGCCAGGAGGTGATGGGACCAGTGGCCATGATTCCTAACAGCACAGAGCTCTTTAAACTTAGGAATATTTCCCTAATTCCCAGGTTGCACCACAGACAAGTGAAGCGAAGGGGACACCTGTCTTGCCAGTCATTCATGTGGAAAGGATCTAGGGGTCTTCGTAAACCACAAGCTTAACATGGGTCAACCGTGTGATGCAACAGCAAAAAAAAGCTAATGCCCTTCTAGGCTGCATCAACAGAAGTAAAATATACAGATCAAGGGAGGTCATAGTACTGTGTGATCAGACCACACCTGGAATACTGTCTCCTGTTTCTCTGCAGGTAAAGCTCAAGGTTGGTTCTTGGAATGGGTAGAAGTGGATGCCCCATGCCTGGGGCTGTGTCTTGTGTTCCCTTGTGGCCGTTGGCTGGATAAATCAGAAGATGATGGAGCCATTGAAAGAGTTCTCTTCCCTGCAACCCTACAGACCAGGACATATGTCCCATGTGAGTAGTGTTGCTTGCCAGAATATTTGGTGTGTTTTTAAATGATTTTTTAAAAAAATTGTGTGGAATCCCCTAGGTTGTGGAATTATGTCCCTGCAGAGGTGTGTCTGGCTTCTTCACGATGAACCTCTTCACTCTGGCCTTTGAGACAAGAGAGGTGTGTTTTCAGGACCCTTCCTATTATTGGGAATGTCGTATGTTTTAAGAGTTTCTAATTAAAAGACGCCTGCTTCTTGGGAGAAAAGCAATGACAAACCTAGACAGCATCTTAAAAAGCAGAGACATCACCTTGCCAACAAAGGTCCGTATAGTTAAAGCTCTGGTTTTCCCAGCAGTGAGGTATGGAAGTGAGAGCTGGATCATAAAGAAGGCTGATCACCGAAGAATGGATGCTTTTGAATTATGGTGCTGGAGGAGACTCTTGAGAGTCCCATGGACTGCAAGAAGATCAAACCTCTCCATTCTGAAGGCATTCAGCCCTGAGTGCTCACTGGAAGGACAGATTCTGAAGCTGAGGCTCCAATACTTTGGCCACCTCATGAGAAGAGAAGACTCCCTGGAAAAGACCCTGATGTTGGGAAAGATGGAGGGCACAAGGAGAAGGGGACACAGGATGAGATGGCTGGACAATGTTCTCGAAGCTACCAGCATGAGTCTGACCAAACTGCGGGAGGCAGTGGAAGACAGGAGTGCCTGGCTGCTCTGGTCCATGGGGTCACAAAGAGTCGGACACAACTAAATGACTGAACAACAACAACAATTCTGCCCTGCCAGGGAAGAATGGCAAGCTAAGCTGATGGACTATGCAGAAATGGCAAAGCTGACTGGAAAGCTCAGGAACCGAGAGGACAACAACTTTTAAAAAGAAGGGGGGAAATGTGTAATTTATTTAAGAGACCGTTGCAAGCAGATGAAAACACTGGCAAGATTTTAATCTCACTTGTAACAAATATTATAGACAATATGGATTGATATAAAATACAGATTGTAGAATAATATGCAGTTGTAAATGTTGACAATAGGACCCGTGGGGAGGGGAGTCTTGAGATTCAGAGTAACCTCTGTATATGGATAAGCATTTGGGTTGTTATAATTTTATATTTGTGAAATAAAATAAAAATGATTTCATAAAAAAAGACATGCAGAAGACTACAGTGGTACCTCAGGTTACATACGCTTCAGGTTACAGTCTCTGCTAACCCAAAAATAGTGCTTCAGGTTAAGAACTTTGCTTCAGGATGAGAACAGAAATCGTGCTCCGGTGGCCCGGTGGCAGCAGCAGGCCTCATTAGCTAAAGTGGTGCTTCAGGTTAAGAACAGTTTCAGGTTAAGAACGGACCTCCAGAACAAATTAAGTACTTAACCCGAGGTACCACTGTACACTGTTAGGAGAGAGGTTTAAAAAAGATGAAGTACATTTTGATATGCAGAAATTCATTTATCTGAAAAATTTATAAACCACAATAAAAAGGCTTTCCTAGCAGTGTACAAGTAAAACTATAGATAAAACAAATTAAATATTACAATAAAATGCATTAAACATTTTAAAAATAGTTTTTAATTCTGGAAAATGATGGTGGGTCATACATTTAACAATGACAACTCATTTTGCCCGCTGTTTACCTTCTTCCTCGCCTGGTGCAGTTGTTCCCTACGAGGTCACTGTTTACACAAGTGATATTTTTGGAGCTGGGACTGATGCCGACGTCTTCATTGTCCTGTATGGAGCTGACGGGGTTTGCACTCGCCAGAAATCCTTGTGCCAAAACAAGAGGGAGCGAAGAATGTTCTTTGAGAGGAACACCGTGAATCAGTTCATTGTGGAGGTAACCTAAAAGATGCCGTAGCTGTTTGCCTTCCTGCGGTCCAAATTTCAAGATCTGATGACTCATCCTTTGCTCTCAGAATTATCCTGTCAATTACATTTACATACATTTACTTAATAATTTGCAGTATTCATGGGTTGTATCCAACAAAGTCATCACATTATCACAAGGACTTCCACCTGTGCAATTGAATATCCTCCCCACACTATCAAATCAGTTATGGTTTTCTCCCCCACAACCGTCTGGTGATTTGGGGGCAGGGAGCATGCACAAGCAGACACATCCTTGCACTAACAGGAGAGCCTCATTGCATAAAACCTCTTTCCCCCTCCTCTAGCTAATTTGGATTTTTTGGGGAGGGAAGGAGAGAAGCGTAATGGCTCTAGGTCAAAAGCCCTACACTCTTTCCATGGCAAAGAGGTGAATTAAAAGGTAAAGGGACCCCTGACCATTAGGTCCAGTCGTGGCCGACTCTGGGGTTGTGGCGCTCATCTCGCTTTATTGGCCGAGGGAGCTGGCATACAACTTCTGGGTCATGTGGCCAGCATGACTAAGCCGCTTCTGGTGAACCACAGCAGTGCATGGAAACGCCGTTTACCTTCCTGCCGGAGCGGTACCTATTTATCTACTTGCACTTTGACATGCTTTCGAACTGCTAGGTTGGCAGGAGCAGGGACAGAGCAGGGACAGAGCTCACCCTGTCGTGGGGATTCAAACCGCCGACCTTCTGATCAGCAAGCCCTAGGCTCTGTGGTTCTATCCATGAATGTGGAGAAGAAGTGTACAAACATGGAAAAGTATTGCAGAATTGATTCCAGTAAATTCATTTGCGAACAAAAGCAACACATCCCCTGAATTGCTTGCAGTACATTCCACCTTTGTGGCATTCGAAAGCTAAAGATGAAATAAAATAGACATCTAGGCCAACTGCTCTTTTATCCAGATTTTGTTTTGTTTTGTTTTTTTACTGAGGGATCAAATATTTATGCCGTTAATTCTTTCCTGTTTGATCCTCGCATGGCCTTGAGCACTTTAGAATTCCTTTGGATGAACGCAAAACTGTTCCTAAATCTTATTTTTACATGTTTTGAGGTTGATGTTTTATACTGGCAGAAGACAGCTAGTGAGTGGGGAGAGGGGAGTAGGAGCAAAATGTTGCATGCTGTCAACTACTTCTGAGAATCTGTAATAAGTTCAATAGACCTTGAAAACAATTCCGGGATTCCTGATCATCCAAGGGCTGTGAAATGCCTTTTTAAAAAGAAAAGAAAAGAAAAAAGAAGTCGTAGTTTTACTGCTGGATCTGCTTTGTATTCTGCAGATAGCATCCTGAAAGCATTTAAGAAAGTGTTATCAGCCACACTTTGAGGAGGTGATTTGATGGCAATGTGGAAAGTGCTTGAATAAATATACCATTTTGTTGTTGTTTTTTGTTGGCTTCTTCCATGCCTGTCTTTAAAAGCACACGTGGCATTTCCTTTACAAAGGAAAGCAATTTATTTGGCATGAGCAGAAGGGGGGGGGAGAGAATAATTGCTCTCCTTCTAATGTTAAATGCTTTTCAGATAAATAGAGATTTTAATCATTTTTATTCAAAACAAGAGATGGATAGCACTCAGTTGGTCTGGAGAATGTTGGTGTAAACCCTGTCACCTGAAATGGATAATTTTGCAAACTCGTGGATCTACCCCAGTTTCAAGCATTTGCTATTGCTATTGTTGTTGTTACTATTGATTTATTGATGTGTTTGTTGCTCGTAAAGGATATTTTGTTTGATGCTTTGTTGTGTTTTTATATAGGTTGTAAGTCACCCAGAGTGGCTGGGGAAACCCAGCAGGATGGGCGGGATATAATTTTTTTTTAAAAAATCATTATTTTATTATTAGAAACCAGAAATGGAAGCTCTAGTGCAGGCATTTCCAAACTCGGCCCTCCAGATGTTTTGGTACTACAATTCCCATCATCCCTGACCACTGGTCCTGTTAATAATAATAATAAATAATAATAATAATAATTTATTTATATCCCGCCCTCAGAGTGGCTAACAACAGTAAAATGATACAACATTCTAAAATCATTTCATTATAAAATCAGTTCAAATCAGATTAATGGCAACCATTGGGCTAGAGTTCTGTGAGGATTGCCAAAGGAGGGGGTCAGGCTGTGCCCTGGCCAAAGGCCTGGTGGAACAGCTCCATCTTGCAGGCCCTGCAAAAAAGATGTCAAGTCCTGCAGGGCCCTAGTCTCTTGTGACAGAGCGTTCCACCAGATTGGAGCCACAGCCGAAAAAGCCCTGGCTCTGGTTGTGGCCAACCTAACCTCCCTTTGGCCCAGGTCCTCCAAGATGTTTTTGTTTGAAGACCGTAAGGTCCTCTGTGTTAGCTAGGGATGATGGGAGTTGTAGTCCTAAAACAGCTGGAGGGCCGAGCTTGGGGATACCTGCTCTAGTGCAAAGCAGGGCACAAACACCTTAAACATCCCACCTTCAAGAAAAGGCAAGAGATGGAGAAGGAGAAGGTCTGCTCTGCTCAGTCCCCCTCACCCTTTCTCCCCTGTAGGAGACATGCTGGAAAGATGGGGTCAGATTTTAGCTTGGCATTTTGCCTGAATTATTACTCATTAAATTCTGCAACGGGGATGAAGAGCCTGTAGCCCTTCACATGTCTGACTTCAGCTCCTATCATTCTCTCTTTTTTCCCCATAATGATTTTTATTAAGTTTTCCATTTTTATCATATTCACATTTTGTTACATAATTCCATATACCAAAACATTGCTCTAACAGAGCATCGACCTCCTTCCTGCCCTCTTTCCGACTTCCATACATCTTACTAAATTCTTAGCATTTCTAAAATCACTTCTTTTTTTACCTTCTATCTTTCTTTAATATTTCACCTTATTGTTGGTAAATCAGTTCCTTATATTTACATGACAAAACATTTCAGTCCGAACCTACAAACGTTTTTAGATGTTTACAATTTTCTTTCATGTAGAATATAAATTTGTTCCAGTCCTTTTGAAACAGTTTGTTGCACTGATTCCAGATTTCCCCCATCAACTTGGCCATCTCTACATACTCCACCATCTTGAACCTGCCATTCTTCCAACTCCTATCAACCTCAGCCGGCATGGCCAATGGTTAAGAATGATGGGAGTTGTAGTCCGACAACATATTCCCCACCCTAGCTGTAGTACGGCCCAGAATGCCCTGGGCAGTCTAAATTGGCCATTATTCTCTCTTGAATTCTTCAGCTCCAGCCATTAATATACGCCTTCTTGTTTTGTTTTGGCCAAGTTCATGAGCTTCAGTCTACAGCCAAGTCCTCTGCTAGCTGGAATGTGTTAGGACCTAGCACACCTTTCTGAGATGGTTGCAGTTTGAGATACTGCCAGAATATTTGTCGTCTTCTTATCCCATGAAGAACAAACAAGATACAAGCTAAAGGATCAAATAGGATTGGGTGTTGGAAGTGAGGTTGCTAAACTTTGGTTGATCCTGAAATGTCTTCCTTGATTTCTCCAGCTGGAGGACATTGGGGACATTCTTGAAAAGATCCGCATTGGGCATGACGACACAGGGATTAATCCTGGTTGGCATCTTGATAAAGTGCAGATACGAAGGCTTTTACCCAACGGAAAGGTGAGCAGAAAGCTGAGCATTTTGCTGCATGCACACATTCCAAAAGAACTTTTCTGCTTTGTGGAGCAGAGGGCTGACCCCTAAGCTGTTGCAAAATGCAGGCAGCAAGTCCTTACCTCCTTTTGGCCAAGAAGGTGGCAAAAATCCTAAGTTCACTTATAAACTAATGAGATCTGAACTGGTGTTACCAGGAACCACAGGTGGGAAGAGTTGCTCTTGTGCTTGAATCCTGCTTGCAGGCTTTTCATAAGTCCAGCCACTGTGAGAACCGGACGCAGGCCTGATCTTCAGGCTCCTCTTGTGTTTGTATGACTGACCAGGGAAAAGATCTTTGGTGGGATCTGGTGAACAGCTTGATGAAGATATTGTCCCAGTGTGCGGCAGCTGTAGGGGGGAAAAAGTGAATTCCACGTTATAGATTAGTAGGAAAACAACAACTTGCCAGTACAGAAATCGTGGAATACTGGGTAGAATTTTGGCTTCTGCATCTCAAAAAGGATATTTGTAGAATTAGAATAGGGGCAAAAAGGCACCCAAAATGGGATTGGAGCAAAGGCCAGCAAGGGATACAAAAAGGTGTACGGTGTAGAGAAAGTAGATAGGGAAATGTTTGTCTCCCTTTCTATTAATAGTAGTATTCAGTGCCTAACATCAATCTACAAATGGCTGACATTGAATCTGCTCCCCCGAGGAATAGCCCCACTGATCCTCTGCGGCCAGTTCCAGTCAGGCTGGCAGACAGCAGTCCTGAACACCCTTCAGAAACTGGGTTTTGCCCCTCAAGCCCTTCTAAGTTTGGGGTTGGGCCAGGCAAAAGCTACGGTCAGGCAAAGAATCATAGACACTGAGAGACAACAGGACTGCTCAAGGTGCCCCGACTATAAAATTGGAGAAATCAAGAGATATATAGCTGCACCGGCAGCATAGCTCTTCTTTCTCATCCAAAAATGCAAGAGGGCTTTTACACTCGCCAGAAGCTCGGCTCCGCCCTCACCGGTCCTGGAACGATCCTTTAAAAAAGTCCCATATGCTCAGAGACTTTGCTCCTGTTCATTGGGGGATATAGGAATCCCAGAGCACTGAGGGCTTCTCATTGGCTTCGCTACAAGAAGCCAAGTTACAGGGAACCAGGCAGAGGGCCTTCTTGGTAGTGGCACCTGCCCTGTGGAACACCCTCCCACCAGATGTCAAAGAGAACAACAACTACCAGACTTTTAGAAGACATCTGAAGGCAGCCCTGTTTAGGGAAGCTTTTAATGTTTAATAGGTTATTGTATTTTAGTGTTTTGTTGGAAGCCACCCAGAGTGGCTGGGGAAACCCAGCCAGATGGGCAGGGTATAATAATAATAATAATAATAATAATAATAATAATAATAATAATAATTAGGGAGTGGGCAGAAAAACATTCACCTGTACCCACATGCCAACGTAATGCAAGTGCTGAAATGGATTGTTTTCAGGCGATAATTAACAGGCTAGAGCAGATTGACAGCTGCCAATATTCACCTGCAAATGCCCCTCAGGTTATCCTGAGCCTGCCCTCCAAATCAGGTTTCTTTACAAGCTTGAAACCTGACTGGACCTCCCCCCACCCAAAAAAATGGATAAAAAATAGCAGAAGCTGCTGTGCAAGGGAACCCTGCCCCCCACTGCCATTTCCTCCCAGCCAGCTCACTCCCCAAACATCAGTGTTACAAACCAAGCACCGAACCCAGGATTTGCCTCCTAATGTCTTCATGTATCGTTATATCACGGGACGACACTGAGCAGGGAAGCAGAGAGCTGCCTTGAAGGATGGAAGAGAGCAGGCAATATCCTCAAGGGACTCTTAGATAACTGCATCAGCTTCTCTGCTTTCCCCTCCCTGAAACTAATGAGCTCTTGCTGGTGCACATTATGCGCCGTTAGCTTCTGGTGCTCCTGTGCTAACGGCGCACACTCTTCAAAATCCAGCCACATCTAGGAACAAAGGAAACCTTCCCCTGCATGCTGGGGAGGAAGCAGGCAGCCACCGGCAGCTATCTCTTAAGTGGCTTTGGTCTGCACTCGGCAGATTGGACCCCTGCCTCCGTCCCTCCCTCATGTGCCTCCTTCCTGGCTCCCCTTTTCCCTGCTGACATGAGCCTGTGGGGCAGGACGCCTGGTGGAGAGACCAAAGGAGAGGCAGGGCAGCCGAGAAGCAGGCAAGGCAGTAGCTGGATGGAAATGGGCAGAACAGATTGTGGGTGGAGAAGCAGCAAGGAGCTAAAGGATGCTCTGGGAAGATGGCGAAGGGGATTGAAGGGGCAGGAGAAGTCAGATACTGAGGACAGCAGCAGGAGGAGTGGTTTGGGTGGAAATAGGGCCTAGAGACCAGAGGGGCGGTTGTCAGGTGAGAATGCAGAGGAATGGCTGGATCTTTCTGTTTTATTAAAGATTTTCTTGGTTTACAAAAGTATGTGTAATCTCTCTCTCTCTCTCTCTCTCCCCCCCCCAGTAAATTTTTTTAGAGATCCGTTTCATTTGCTGAGACATTAGAAAGAGGTGGAGGGGGGGAGGTTATTGGGGGTTGACACAAGTGAATAGCAGAGAACCTGCACAAGCGACGCTGACACAAAACCCCACATACAGTGGTACCTTGGGTTAAGTGCTTAATTCCTACCGGAGGTCTGTTCTTAACCTGAAACTGTTCTTAACTTGAAGCACCACTTTAGCTAATGGGGCCTCCTGCTGCCGCCGCACCGCCGGAGTACAATTTCTGTTCTCATCCTGAAGCAAAGTTCTTAACCCGAGTTACTATTTCTGGGTTAGCGGAGTCTGTAACCTGAAGCGTATGTAACCTGAAGCGTATGTAACCCGAGGTACCACTGTATAATAGATCTTTCTGTTTTGATGTGAAATAGCCAGTCAAAATCCTTTGCCTGGCTTGCGTTGATTGGAATCAGCACTCTGGATAGCTCCCTGCAGACAGAGACTGGCTTTCCTGTACCCAATGCTTCCTCGTTTTTTTTCCTTTTTCTTTTTTCTGTAGCCATAACCAGCCCTTGACGAAACCTTGTTAATGAGAATGTTGTTAATGAGAATGCCTGGAGGGGATGTAGTAGCAGGCCATGGTGATGCGACTGAGCAGCCACACATATTCTTGCTGAGCTTTTAGATTTGGGTACGTGGAGAGGGGAAGGGGGAGAGGAGGAGGAGGAGGAGGAATAGGAGGAAGGAAAGAGCCGAGTGCTGCATGATCGTGCCATCATCCGCCGCAGGATATTACGGCCTGCCACAGGATAGCAATAGGCTGCCAAGCCGCTAAAAGCCCTGCTACCTGATTAGACTGCTAAGAAGCCTCTCTGCGTATCTATGCGCGGCAAGGGGGGGAAATGAGGTCAGATTAAATTGAAAAGCATTTGGGCAGGACAAGCTGACTTCGCTGCAGAGGGCTAAAGCCACAGCAACATGTGCCAGTTAAATTTTACAATTATATTTCATCTGCTGTGCTGAGTATCGGGGGAGGTGGGGGCAAGCAAATCGGAGCGTTTCAGTGGGATCTCATTTGCGCAGGGAGAACCGACAGACAGCAATGAGGAGGTTCTGACAGCCCAGGGGGGTGAGGATAGGCTCCTCCGTTGCAAAATGTGACTTCACATGCTACATTTTATTTATATATTGTGGCTGCTCTCCATGAGCTCACAGGGCACTGGAGAACTGACCAACAGCTGAGAGCAAAGAGCTTTTTCCGGGGAGAACAAACTAGGCATGACATTAATGTCAAAGTAGCTCTTCATATTAAAAGGTGCAGGTTGTTTTGTTATGCAAACAGCATCCCTGGAGGAAGGGAGGGTATACTGATGATTATCCGGATCACTGCAAGTGGAGGGAAAGTCTAACCATCTCCTCCCTTGCTGCAGTCCCAAGGAAAACCCTTCCTCTGAAGTTGGCATTGCAATGTGGGATTCCCCCATGAATGGTGTTTACTTACATTTGCATTTTTTAAAAAAACAATAACCCCCCACCTTGCATTATGCCCTGTCTCATTTGGCCTTCAGATGTAACTCAGTGGTGGAGTTTGCATGCAGAAAGTTCATAGATTGGTCCCTGGCATCTACAGACTAAACAAGAATGTGCATTGATAATGTGCATTGGGCGCTGGTTGCAGGTGCCTTTTTGGAGTGCTGTTGACACAATGCCATCCTCGTGCCTCTCTATTGGGCCTTGGAGACATGACTTGGGGAGCATCACATGAGGATCAGGGGTGTGGCTAGAGAAGAGGCGTAGCCACACCCCTGATCCTCATGTGATGCTCCCCAAGTCATGTTCTTCACTAGGACTGCTTCACACCTTCCTTGAGATTTTGCCTGTCCAGAATGTGTCCTTGAAAGCTGGCAGTGCCCCTTGCTTGCCTGGACAGAGATGTGAGAGCCCAGAAACCAGGCTACTGCACAAAGGAAACATGTACGTTAGTTGCTCCACTCACTTTTTGCCTCTAACCCCACCCACCACTGGCAGGTGGCCTCTGCAAAGTTGCCCAGAATGGAAAGTGGCCCTCAGTCTGAACAAAGTCTCTCAATCCCTGTTTTGATGAGTGGGGTCCCCTAGGTCAGGATGGATAGAGACCTCTTGCATCAGCAACCCAGCACATCAGCCTGGTAGGTGAAGGCTTCACCCCTTCGTGGCTCTTAGCCCAGCCCAGATTTCACCAAGTGCTCCTATGTGCTTCTCCATCCTCCCAAGTTCACAGCTAGTTGGGCCCTTCATTGGTGGCTCTGAACTTCCTGGCTGCTTCATGGTCTCCTCTGCTCCTGTGGTCCTGGCTGAGATCAGGGGTGGTGGTCTGAGAGAGTTGGTGTGGGGACCTCCAATTCAAACCTGATGGGGTCATAGGAAGTGTGGGGAAGGGTCCTGCTCTCCTTGTTCCTCATCTGAGGAGACCATAGATTTGAATACCAGTTGCTGGCAACAACAGAAGGGAGAGATGCTCTTGTGCTCAGGGTTTTCCATGGGCAATTGGTTGACCACTGTGAGAACAGAATACTGGACTAGATGGGCCACTTGCCTGATCCAGAAGGGCTCTTCTTATGTCCTGAAGATGTCTGGGTAGGGCTGAACCCTGACATAAGTTTATTTCTCAAATATTTGGGTTGCTGAGCTGGTATTTACATACGTTGTTCCACTACTTATGTTTCTTGCACTCTGCTATTCCCCACCCCCTCAACTGCCACATTAGGGTTCTGAAAAAACAACGTTTCCTTGTGAGAAGTGGCTGGCCACCTCTGAAGACGATGGCGAGATTATGAGGGAGCTGGTTCCATCTAGGGTCTTTACTGAAAAACTGTTGAAAGATGGGACGCTCAAGCAGATCGATGAACTAATTGATGATCCGCTGGAAAGTGAGTCAAATCCCACCAGACCAGAGTTTGGCAGCCCCTACTCTAGTTCAACCCACTCCCCGCTGTGCTAATTTAGTATAATTTACCTATGGGATGTATTTATATGTGTAGTGAACATGGTATTTTGCAAAGAATAAGAGGATGGGTCTTTGCCTCAAAGCACTCACAATCTAGAATGTGATGTTTCCCAAAGTGGGTAATATCACCCCCTGGGGGGTGTTGGAACATTCCAGGGTGGTGGTGGTAGTAGCCTTGAGTGCAATTGGGGCACATTGAATAAAAATCAGCTGGCAGTGGAAGCATAAAGAAAGAAGAGAAGAGAAGAAAAAATTGAAGAAGAAAAAAAAACACCATTCGTTCTGTTGTGTAAGGATGCTTATCACCAGGTCAGGCGCTGTTGCGGGATAGCGACAGTGGCTCCCCTGGATCTGGCAGTCATGCTGGAGATGAGAGGATTTCTCAGGCTTGGGGAAGCCATTTTCAGCATCACCCAGATCCAGGAAGGGGATCCCAGCTTGCCTGCCTCTTTGGCCAACCCTGACACTTTGCTTAACGAAGGTAGATTTCCGGGGGTGGGAGCTCTGAGTATTCCGCCCCCCCCCCATAAAAGTGGGCGGTTGGCCAAATAAGTTTAGGGAACCTCTGATCTACAAAATAAGTATAAGGGGAAGGAAAGGGAGATGGAATTGGAGGTGGGGATAGACCAGAATAATATGTAATTATTGCAGCTATGCGTACTCTTTGCAGGATTTTTTTTCACGGGAGCACTCAAAAAATGCAGTCCATTTGGCCAAAGTGGTATAATCCATGCTAGCTCAGGATTCTACCGCCTCATTTGACTGTGCTGTGTTACTAGGGACAGGTCTGTGCTTTAAAGCGCCATCTCAGAGCACTTTCCCCCCTTTGCCCTGGCACTTTCGCTGAGGAAACCTACCCTTTACTGCTGAATCTGCAGAAAACACGAACTGCCATTTCTTCTGATTCAGCATTAAAGAACGGGTTTTCATAGGGAACCTGTTGGTGCAAAAAAAAGGGGGGCACTTTAAAGTGCAGACTGTTCCTAGAAAGCACAGGGCATAAGGCAGCTGTGTGTGAGCCCTTAGTCTCATGGTAAGTTTGTGTTTGTTGCTGCATTGTGTGTGCAGCAGCCCCATAGTCTTAGATTCAACCCATGATCTTGTAAATAAATAAAAGACTGTCTTAAGGGGATGGGAAAGGTTGCCATCTTAGCATGAACGACAGTGTAAACAAGTGCTTACAAGCTGTGTTAAAGCCAAATCAAATATTGAATAATGAGTGTTCATAATAGTATCCTCTTCATTGATGATTTTCCATTTTCCCTCAAGTGCCCCTTTTGGAGCAGTTAATCTTGTTTCTTTCAAGCAAGCCCTTTTTTAAAAAAAGAAAGAGGGAGGGAAGGAAGGAAGGAGTGCTAGACTAAATAAAATGCTTTCAAAACCCATTATGTCTTAGATTTCTTTCTAGCACTCTGCAGGAATGTTGCTGGAACTTGGAGTGTATTGAAAGAAGGCAGCTGACATGTGCCTGGTGCCTATAGCTGAGCAAGCCTTGCTTTTTCCAACAAAAACTCACCACGCTCATGTCTGTCCTTTCCAGAACACTTACAAAGAGCTTAAAACTGAGTTGGAGAAATGGGTATTTTTCTTAGCCACCTTCTAACTCCGTGGTAGATCACCTGCTTTGTGCATGAAATGTCCTGGGTTCAACCCTCAACTTCTCCCATTGAAAGGTGTCTGGTTGTGGGGTTGGAAAACAGATTTCCTTGAGACCTTGTGGGGAACGGATGCCAAATTGCATTGCAAGGTTAGATGGACCAAGGGCCTAACCTGCTACAAACTAGCTTCCTTTGTTCATTCATAAATGATTGCAAGCTAGGATCAGCTGAAGGCTGCTCATCTAGTCACTGATGTCAGTGCTCTGAAAGCCTACATTAAAATGTGATCTTCTCCCTCCCACTCTGCCCAGTTCATACGTACAAGATTAGCGTTTTCACCGGCGATATTTTCGGCGCTGGGACGGATGCCAGCGTGTTCTTGACGATATATGGAGACCTGGGAGACACAGGGGAGAGACAACTCAGCAGCTCTGAAACGAACATGAACAAGTTCGAAAGAGGACAGGTATCGATCAAACTGAGTATTCTTCATCAAACGTCTTGATAAGAGAGAAGTACAGCTTTTGTGCTTCTAGAAACGTAAGGAAAAACTCTGTCCCTGCACACAGCCTTCCCAGAAAAAAAATCCACACACACACACAATCTTCAATTACCCTATTTTTCGCTCTATAAGATGCACCAGACCACAAGACGCACCTAGTTTTTGGAGGAGGAAAACAAGAAAAAAATATTCCGAATCCCAAAAGCCCCCAAGAGCCATGCTCCCTTTAAAGAGGACCTTTAAAGACTGACGGGCTGCCCTTCTCCCTCCTTGGGGAAAAGCCCCCAAGAGCCACACACACGCTCCACATGGCTCTTTAAAGTGAGCGCTGAGCAGAGCCTCCTGCCTGCATTCGCTCTGTAAGACGCACACACATTTCCCCTTACTTTTTAAGAGGGAAAAAGTGCATCTTGTGGAGCGGAAAATATGTTAGTTAAAGAAACACAAGTTACATACCCTCATGGTACACATTAAATGCAGGTCTCATGGAATCACAGTGTGAGTGCAAAAAGGCCAGTCTCAGACTCCTTGGATCTTAGCCACTCTGCACTTTTCTGCTTGCGTAACAAACAGAACCTTGAAGAATTGTTCCTTTTTCTGTTCCATTCTCCCCAGGAAGACATATTCTCAATCCAAGCCGTGGACCTTGGCGCTGTCTTCAAAATCAACATTCGGCATGACAACACAAACCCAAGGCCGGATTGGTACCTAGAGAAAGTAGAGATCCTGAATGACAACACAGAAGAATTGTTCCTGTTTCCATGCGAACGCTGGCTCTCGAGGAAGAAGGAGGACCTGATGATAGAGCGCGTCCTTTTTGAAAAAGTAAATCACAATATTTATTTAGGCCCCGATGTCCTAGAGGTTTGTAAGGCTGGGAGGCACAGGGCTTTTTATTTTAAGGTTCGGATGTGGTACGAAAGGGAAATGGCTGTTTGTGATGTACAATCCGCTTTTAGCTCAGTTGCCAAACCAGAGGCGGCCAGGGTTGTAAGAAGGCAACAATTCCAACCATAACATTCCTTTTGATGGAATGGAAGCATCAAAACATTGTTTCAAAAAGTCATTAACTGTGTATTGTTTGTGGACAGATGGAGCATCAACACTTCGGCTTGACCCGTACCTAGAAAGGATGGCTTTGAGCGGTTTTGTCCTTGCTCCTCTCCTTTCCCAGGGAAAGCCTGCTCTTTAGTGCTAAATCGGAGGAAACATCAACCCAGAGAAAGCCTGAATTGCTGTTTACTCCAATTGAGGGCTAAAGAGGGGTTTCCCCTCTGGGGAAAACAGCAGGAAAAGAGTTTTTAAAAACAACAACTATGTAAAGGCAAGCCAGTAATATTTGCTTGACTGATTTCAGTTCATGAACACATAAACTGCCCAAATTTCTTCTTGCTTTTCTTTCCTTTTGTAAAAGTTCCTGCAAACAAAATATTTATTTTTTATTTATTTATTTATTTTTAATAAATATCTTTATTAAACAGTTTTTTAAAAAAAAACACACACACATACCAGTGAAATAAAGGTACAAAAAAGAAACATGAAAAAAAGAGGGAAAAAAGAGGGGGGAAAAACAAAATCAAAAACGAGAAGAGTAAAGAAAAGAAAAAAAACGCTTATACACTTACAAACGATAGACCTCCATCCAGCTCAGTTTAGGGTTACATAATCTTGTACAGTTTCTGCAGATATTCTGACAATAACTCTAAACGTCGTAAGTATTAATTACCGTCTGCTGTTAGGTTATTAATTCCCAAATTGATCTCAATGTAGCTTAGAAATTTAGTCCACTCACTTTTTAGTTTTGCAGTATTATGTTGCCTAATTCTTTGTGTTAATCTCGCTAAATCTATATATTGAAACAATCTCACTTGCCAGTCTCTAATCGAGGGTATGTCGGGGGATTTCCACTTCTGCGCTATTAAAATCCTCGCCGCCGCCGTGGCATATTGAAAAAAGGTTTGATCTACATTTTTTATCTCCTCGCCAATCATGCCTAAAAGAAACGCCTCGGGTATTTTAGGAAAATTATACTTCAATTTTTTTTTCAACTCCTCATAAATTTGTCCCCAGAATCTCTTCACCACATCACAAGTCCACCAAACATGGAAGAAGGTCCCTACCTTATCTCTACATCTCCAACAAATATTATCGACATTTCTGTACATCTTCCCCAGCTTTGCCGGGGTCAAGTACCAGCGATACATCATTTTCTCTAAATTTTCTCGGAGAGTTGCGCATGCCGTAAATTTTATACCCTTCTTCCAAAGTATTTGCCATTTGTTATATTCCACCTTGTGCCCGAGATCTCTTTCCCATTTAACCATCACTCCCTTCACCTCTTCCTTTTTGGTGTCCCATTCCAGTAATTGTTTATACATTTTAGAGAGAAGTTTATTATTGCTTTCTAAGATTTCCACCTGGTATCTCGATTTTTTTTCGCTCATCCCTAGTTTTTTATGTTCACCCCACAGTGCATTAATTTGGTGAAAGTGTAGCCATTCCTTAATTTTATCCTTCATCTCATCATATGACCTAACCTTCCACCCCTCTTCTGTTTTAACTAGAAGGTCTTCATACGTCCACCTTTCACCTGTCATATTTAATTTTTTTATCTTGACAATATCAACCGGGGAGAGCCACCAGGGCGTACCTTTTTCAATCAAGTTCTTATTTCTATTCCAGACTTCAAGTAACGGGCCTCTGATGATATGGTTGGAAAAGCCCCTATGGACCTTACCTTTCTCCTGCCACAAGTAGGCATGCCAACCAAACCTGATGTTGAAGCCCTCTAAATCTAACAAATCTGTATTCTTTAGAGTGGCCCAGTCCTTTATCCAACATAGGCAAGCTGCCTCATAGTAAAGCTTTATGTTCGGGACTGCGAAACCACCTCTCTCTCTAGAGTCCGTAAGATATTTGAACTTGACTCTGGCCCTTTTCCCTTGCCATATGAACTTGGCCAGGATTTTTTGCCAGTTCTTAAAGCATGTAGTTCCTTTGATTACTGGAATATTCTGAAATAAAAATAGCAGTCTCGGCAGGATACACATCTTAATCGCGGCCATCCTTCCTGTCCATGATAGTTTCAGCCTATGCCAGGTATCTAAATCTTTCTTAATTTCTTGCCATACCTTATTATAATTATCTTCCACAAGATTTATATTTTTCGGAGATAACCAAATTCCCAAATATTTTACCTTATTCACGACCTTAATTCCAATCTTTTGCTCCAGCCCGATTTTTGCATGTTCATCCAAGTTCTTTGTTAAGATTTTAGTTTTTTTTCTGTTTAATTTAAATCCTGACAGTTTACCAAAATCCTCTAAGAGTTCTACTACACTGCTGGCACTATCCACAGGGTTCTCTAGGGATAAGACCAGGTCATCGGCATACGCCTTTAGCTTATATTCTTTTCCCCCGATTCTTATCCCCCTTACATTTGATGTTTCCCTTATTTTATTTGCGACTACCTCCAAAACCATAATAAATAACAGGGGTGGCAGTGGGCAACCCTGTCTTGTACCCTTCATAATCATAAAGGACTTGGACAAATTATTATTGATAATTAACCTAGCCCGTTGCCCTGAATATATTGCCTTGATGCCTTCCATATAGGGACCTTCTATTCCTGCCATTGTCATACATTGTAGTAAAAATTCCCAAGACACATTATCGAAGGCCTTCTCGGCATCAATAAAAATCAAAGCTGCCGGAATGTCTGTCCTCATGTCTAAATATTCAATAATGTTTAATATGTGACGGACGTTGTCTTTCTGTTGCCTATTAGGGAGGAATCCCGCTTGTTCTTTATGGATGTATTTCTTTAGATACTTCTTAATTCTACTTGCCATAATATCTGCATAAATCTTGTAGTCACTATTAAGCAGCGAAATTGGCCTATAATTCCTTATATCTGTTTTTTCCTTTTCCGTTTTTGGTATTAAAGTAATATATGCCTCCTTCCAAGAGTCAGGGATCCTCCCTCCTTGAAAAATGTTATTAATAACGTCTGTAAGCACCGGCGCTAGGTATTCCCCCAACGCTTTATAGTACTTCGAGGACAAACCGTCCGGCCCAGGGGCCTTTCCGGGCTTCATCCTGTTAATAGCCTCTTTAACCTCATCTACTGTAATATTCTTATTCAGTTGTGCACTATCCTCTTCCGTTAGATATTTCCCTCCACATTGATCCAGGTAGCTTCCTATTTCTATACTGTCTTCTTCTCCTTTTTCATACAACTTCTCAAAGAATTGGATGAACCTTTTCTCTATCTCAGCTGGGTCTTCTGTCGTATTATCCTCCGTTGTAAGTTTATTAATCACATTTTGTTTGTTCCTTTTTCTTAACTGCCACGCAAGTAGCTTTCCCATTTTATTTGCCGACTCAAAATATTTCTGCCTCATAAATTTAATTCTCCATTCTACCTCTTGGTTTAATAAGGCTGAGTATTGTGACTGCAACACTTTAGAGGTTTGATTAATCTCTTCATCTTCCGGGTTTATAGTCAATTTCCTCTCACAGTCTCTTAACTGGGTAAGGATTTCCTCTTTCTTTTGTTCCCTTACTTTCCTTCTATAATTATTTTGTTGTATTAAAAAACCCCTTAGGACCGCCTTCCCGGCGTCCCATACTATATCTATAGGGGTGTCTCTATTCAAATTTAGATCAAAATAATTTTTCAAAGTGTTTTTGGCCTTTTCCGTCACCTCTTCAATTTCAAATAGATGTTCATTCATCCTCCACCTATACTGTCCCTTTGCTGCATTTTTTATTTCCAGAACTAAGGGGCAGTGGTCAGAGAGGGTCCTGGGTTGAATTTCACATCTCGTTACGCTCAACGATAATGCCCTTGACACCCAGATCTGATCAATTCTGCCCCAACTCTGGTGGGGCTCAGAATAATGAGTAAACTGTTTTATAGTTGGGTTTTTATGCCTCCAGATGTCAATTAGGTCTAGGTTCTCCTCAAGATCATTAAAAGATTTCGGTAGTTTCCCCCGATTTGACTAAGAGAGTCTGTGTACTGGTCCAGTAAATGCTTCCGCTGCGCAACCAGCAACAGTTCTCTTTGCAGAGTATTAATTAAGTCCAGTGCAGAGATTCTTGTTGCAGTACAAGCTTCAGAGTCTCAGCAGCAAAGAAATAACGACACAGGGAAGCCTGTCTTTCCAAAGACAGGTTTATTGCAGACAGATAACAGAAACACCTCCGGAGCTTTCAGACATTTTTGCTTCACGCCCCGCAGGCAGAGAAAACAAACACTCTTTATATACTGAGCAACTTAACAACTTAACGAGCTTGACTACTTAAAGTCACATGACATTGCTAACTTGCCAGCGTCTTAGGTTTCATACCCTAACACCCCCTCTCGCTGGCAATACAAAAACAAAATTACTTCAGACCCATTTCTTCACAAAAGTTTTCATGCTGCTGAAACCCAAGCGGTTTTGTAAAACCATCAGCTTGATTTTCATGACTGGGACAGTAATTTAATTTAACAATTCCTGCTTTTACCGTTTGACAAACATTTTGAAAGCGGATATCCAAATGTTTTGTACGACCTTTAAACTGCCCATTTTGTGCTAACTTAAGACACGGTTGATTATCACCCCATACAGTGATTGGAGTGATGGCCTTTTCATACATCTCTTGTGCCAAGCATTTGTAAAATTCTAGATCTCTACATAACTCAGATAAGGCACAGAACTCAGCTTCTGTTGACGACAAAGCAATCAGGTTCTGTTTCTTGGATCTCCACCCAATCAGAGAGTTACCAAATTTTATTACACAGCCAGACACTGATTTTCTATCCTTTAAATTTCCCCAATCACTATCTGCCCAACAAGTAATCTGTGCTTGTCCTTCAGAAGATAATTCAAGGCAAAAATCTTTGGTGTATTGTAAATATCTTAACACTCTTTGAATTCCTTTCCATGCATTTACACTAGGTTTTGAAGCTTCTCTGCTGAGTAAGTTAACAGCGTAAGCAATATCTGGTCTACTCCATTGCGAAAGATGAAGTAAGCTTCCCAGTGCTGACTGAAAGATTTCAGCACGCTTGAATTCAGCACTATCCTTGAACTCATTGTCTTTTACAAAACCCATTTCCATTGGTGTTCTAACACCTGCACACTCTGTCATGCCAAACTTTTTCAACATTTGCAATATCTTGCCTTTTTGATTCAGTAGAAAACTGCCATTTTTGGTCCTATCTATCTGAACACCAAGATAGACCTTTACATCACCAAGATTCTTAACTTTGAAGTGTTTATTTAACTCTTTGGCTAGTTTTTTTTACTTGTTCTTGTGTCTTTGAAGTATAAATCAGGTCATCTACATAAACAAGCAAAGATTCTTGAGCATCTCCTGAACCTCTGAAATATAAGCAATTGTCAGCCTTGCTCCTGCTAAAACCAATGCCTACCAAAACGTCATTCAAACACTCATTCCAATTATGAGCAGATTGCTTGAGTCCATAAATAGATTTATGTAGTTTCCATACCTGATTTGATTTACCAACTTTCAATCCTGGCGGTAGCTCCATATAGAGCTCTTCAGCCAAGTCTGAATGAAGATAAGCTGTAGAGACATCAAATTGATTCACTTTGAACCCTTTCTGAGCAGCAACTGCTAATAGTGCCCGTAGGGTTTCACTCCTTGAAGTGGGTGCATAGACTTCAGAATAATGTAACCCCTCTCTTTGCGTAAAACCTCGAGCTACAAGCCTTGCTTTGTACTCTGGTTTCCCCATCGCTGTTGTCTTTATCCTGTACACCCACCTACAACTTACTGCCTTGGTACCTTCTGGCAGTTTGGTGATGGAAAACACACCCAGTTCTTTCATAGAATTCAACTCTTTTTGCATGGCCTCACGCCACCTACTGGCCTCCTCCTGGGGTAATTGCTCAATCTCCTCAAAACTTTCAGGTTCGCAATTTGCCAAACAAGCCCAAACACTAATAGCTTGGTACCTTTCAGGAGGTATACCTTTGTTGGCACGCTTGGAACGCCTTAACAGTTCCTGTGATGTTCCTTCAGTTTCCCCCTCTGACCCAGAATCACTAGTCGTCACCTGTTTGTCCCTAGTAGTTGAAGAACTTTCTGATTCTGACTTTACACTCTCTTGCTGTACAGGTGAACTTTTAGAGCTAGAAGATTCTGACTTTACACATCTCTCTTGCTGTACAGGTGAACGAGAAGAGCTAGAAGATTCTGACTTTACAGACTTGGGTGAACTAAACGATTTCTCACCCTTGTCCTCAGACTCAAATTCCTCAGCCTGTTCTGGAACTAATACCTGCCCTGGGGCCTGAGTTTCATTGTTACTGTTCACCACGTCAAATAGTATGTCAGGATTTCCATGAATTTTATTCCAACCATCCTGTTCACAAAATTCTGCACTTCTGCTGATTGTGATTTTCGTTTGATTGCCTTCTACATTCACAAATCTCCAACCTTTTGTGTTTGCTTGATAACCACAGAAAAGCATTTCTTTAGATCTAGGATCGCCTTTCCTACGTTGTGCCCTAGGCACCAGCACATAAGCACGACATCCAAAAACTCTTAGATGATCAATTTTTGGTTTTTTCCCAAATAGCATGAAGTAAGGAGTGTTGCCTACTGTGCTATTGTATACTCTGTTAAAAGTATAATTCGCATACAGTGCAGCCTCAGCCCAAAACTGCTGTGGAAGTCCAGAATCAAACAGCAAAGCAGCAATGGCTTCCTGTAATGTTCGAAATTTTCTTTCAGCAACTGCATTCTCCTGTGGTGAATAGGGATTGGTAAGTCTATGAACTATACCTTTCCTTTTTAACCACGTCTCCAGCGTGTGGTTCACATATTCCCCACTACGATCTGATTGTATTTTACGCACCCTGGTGTCAAATTTACATTCGACTTCTTCAATCCAATCCATCAGGATGGAAGCTGCTTGCGATTTTTCTTTCAGAAAGAAAACCCAACTAGCCCTTGAAAAATCATCCACCAAAATTTGCATAAATCTCGCACCTCCAAGCGATTTGACTGGCATAGGGCCACACACGTCTGTGTGCACAAGTTCAAAGGGTTTCTTGCTTACTCTGTCAGATCTAGGATAGTTACATGTCTTAACCTTAGCATGTTTACAAGCACAACAATCCAGAAAATTTGGACAGGGTTTAATGTTACACTCCTCAGCTAAATCTGGCATCTTGCTTACATACTTAAAGCATATATGAGCTAACCTTCTGTGTAGTAGATGTGCACAACCTGTATGAGGAGCCTTATTTACACACTTAGCTTGCGCTTCACCTGTTGAACATCTACCTGCTGCTAACTGCTCTTCATCCAAAACAAAAAGCCCATCCTCACAGGGAATTTTAACTAGCTCCTTCCCCTGTTTCGAAATGGTGCACACATCATTTTCAAACTCAACCTTAAAACCACTTTTTACCAGGCATGACACACTCAAAAGTCCATTCTTCATTCCTGGAAGAACGAAAACAGGAAGGTTAGTTTGCAAACAATTAACATAAATTGTGCCTTTAAGGCTCATTTCTCGTTTACTATTGTCTGCTATAGTCACAGTTTTTGCAACTGGCAATGTCTTGCAGTTCTTCAAGCTGCCACTAGATGTCGCTGGAACTAAACTGTGACTGGCTCCACTGTCAATTATCCACTTCAAGGTTTGTTGGCTCCTTTTAGGACTCTGTTGTGCTGCCATTGCAGATAGTCCCTTATCAGCACCTGCTCCCCCTCTGGATCGTTGATTCTTGTAGCTCTCACTTCGTCTTCCCCTGTAGCTCCGGAAACTGACCTTGGACTGTTGAAATTCCTGTTGCTTTTCAGGACACTTTGCTATCAAATGAAACCTGCTGCCACATCGAAAACATGACTTGCTGGCCATAGCAGACACTTGTGAGGCTTCCTTACAGCTCTGCCTGCTAGTTCCCCCACGCTCTATGGTGGCTCTATGGTGAATTCGCCTAAGAGCTTCCCAAATTTCAAATGCAGAACTTAAATTTTCCACATGAGGTAATTGGGAATCGTCTATCGATACCATCAACATGCATCTAGCTTTAGTGTCCATTTTATCATGTTCCCTGTTCTGAGCATGTGCAGCAGCCTCTTGCTCTGCTGTGGCATCTGCTGCAACAGCCACAAACGGCTTTCGCCTCTGGACATAGTCAGCCCACACTTCTTTGGCTTCCAACCAGACTTGAGCCCTCTTAGACCACTGCACGTAATTAGCAGAGTTCAACTTTGTAAAGGGAACCTGGAAATTTTCCACTGCCATTCTTGGGGTCTGCTGCTACTCCCTCTGTGTGCCCTTGCTTCTCTTTCCCTTTGGGATTTGTTTTACTCACTTTTCAGACGCCTCCAGCCTCCTCTGAAGCCTTTTAAACTTTTTTCCCTCCGTCTCTTCACTAGCAACCTACCACCGTCTTCTGTTTTTATTAGCAAAACAAAAACAGAACGGGAGGTCAAGCTTGCCTTTTGCAGCTAATGGAGCTGTAAATCTTCACTTACGCAGCTCTCTCAACTTTCTGCAGCCTCTCAGTTCCTTTAAGAGCTGGATTTACGACCAAGCCGGTCTTCTCTCATCCGAAAGCTGCTTTCACTTTCTCTGCACACAATACAGCTGTAGAAACGTAGAAGGAGCCATAACCTAAGAGAGTCTGTGTACTGGTCCAGTAAATGCTTCCGCTGCGCAACCAGCAACAGTTCTCTTTGCAGAGTATTAATTAAGTCCAGTGCAGAGATTCTTGTTGCAGTACAAGCTTCAGAGTCTCAGCAGCAAAGAAATAACGACACAGGGAAGCCTGTCTTTCCAAAGACAGGTTTATTGCAGACAGATAACAGAAACACCTCCGGAGCTTTCAGACATTTTTGCTTCACGCCCCGCAGGCAGAGAAAACAAACACTCTTTATATACTGAGCAACTTAACAACTTAACGAGCTTGACTACTTAAAGTCACATGACATTGCTAACTTGCCAGCGTCTTAGGTTTCATACCCTAACATTGACCTCCCCTTCTTTTCACTTCTATCCAAATGCGGTACTGGAACACCATTCATATCTCCAAGCAGGATTAGTTTATAGTCTTCAAGTTCTAACAAAATGTGTTCTAGTTTCTCAAAAAAATCAGTTCTATTTGTGTTCGGGGCATAGACCGTCACAACGTTAATTCCCCCCCCCCCCGGTAATTTAATTGGATTCCCAATATTCTTCCTTCATCGTCTTTACAAATTAATACGGGGTCCCACTTTTCTTTAACATAAATCACTACCCCTTTTTTCTTATTTATCTCCGAATTAACAAATTCTACCCCCAGTTTTTTATTCACTAAAATATGCTTATGTTTCTTAGCTATATGGGTTTCCTGAAAGCAAATCACATCATACTTCTTATTTTTCAAAGCTTTCTCAATTTTATTCCTCTTAACCTTCTCGTTCAACCCATTTACATTCCAGGACAAAAATTTTAATGTGTGAGCTATTTTTACCTTTATCTATTACAGTCTCTCTAAACGGGGTCCTAAACTATAATCTGGCGCCTTTGTTCCCTGGGAGCTCCTCCTCTTCTGCCGTCCCTTCTCCCGCTACGGCCTCCTCTTCCTCATCTCCTGATTCCTCTACCCTCTCCTCCTTCCCCTGCCCTCTCTCCTGCCCGCTCTCTCTCTCCCCCTCCTCCTCCTCCTCTCTAGCTCTTAATCTAATTTCTGCCTTTCCGAGGTCTCTCTCATACCTTCTCATAAACTTCTCCACCTCCTGTATGTCCATCAGTCTGAATTTTTTATCTTTATAAAAGAAAGTAATCCCTTCTGGGAACTCCCATCTAAATTGTATACCATTTCTCTTCAGGACGGCCACCACTTGTCTATACCCTTCTCTTTTACGTAGCAGTCTAACTGGTATTTCTTTATAGATAATAATAGGCCTGCCATCAATTCTTAATTTATTACGGTAGCTCGCTCTTAAGATCAGGTTTTTCATTTCCAGTGAGTTAAAAATCACTAAGCAGTCCCCCAGGAATTTGCTAGTTTTTAAATGTTGCGGTCTTGTCATTCTAAATACATTCTCTACAGCAAGAGCCATCTCTTCTTCTTTTAAACCTAACCACTTGGAGAGTTCCTTGATCATCTTCCCTTTTATATCCTCATTTCTTTCCTCACCTACTCCCCTTAATTTTAGATGGAGCTGTTTTTGCCGCATGTCTGCCATAGCCAAATTATCCCAGATCCTTTCTTGTGATTTATTTATCTCTCTTAACTCTTCTTTCATCTTTACTGACTCTTTTTTCTGTTCCCTCATCTCTTTCTGTAGTTTTTTGTTAGATTCCTCAATTATTTTGGATTTTGCAGATAGTTCTTGAATCTTAGTTGAGAGTTCCCCAACTGCTCCTTCTATCTTTTTATCAATCATCTCCTGCACTTCTCCCAGTTTACTTTCCATGTATAACTCATTTTGCTTAAATTCCTCCTTTATCTTTGCCCATAAATTATCTAAATCTTTGATTTCTTCCTGGCGGGATAGCTTCCTTTCCCCTGGAGTCCCACCCCCTCTTCTCACTTCCTTTCCATCCTTCCCCATCATTGCCAAATCTCTCCCTCGGCGGGCTCACAGTCTTCCTCTTTCCCCCTAGACCCCCAGTCTAAATGGATAATAACGTATAGGACCCCCAGTCTTAAATGAAAATAAGGCAATTCTCAACTCAGATTTAGACACTCCCCTCGTTACAATACACAGACACGATCCCAATACCCCAGGAGGCGGTAATCCCGTAGTAGTCCCAAAAAGTAGTCCCAAAAAGAAGTACAGAAGGAGAGGTTCCAGGTGGCTTCACCCCAAATCCCACGGGTTCTCTCTCACTACGCACTCACTCCTTCTCTGATCTAAGCCGGTCCTTGGTTGCGAGAGTGGTAAAAATTATCAGCCCGCAGTCGAGCCTTAACGACGTATTGTCCGGTATAGTCCCGCCGATAATCTCCTTTCAACAAATCACCCGCAAATTCAGGGTAGTGTGGGCTTGTCGGTCTATGATGGGTGGAGGTGGCTGGAAAGCTCCGCTGCCGCCGTCCGCCCTGAATCCAGCCTTTAAAATCTTTAAAATTTTCCACGTCGATCTTCTCTACCTCTCCCCTTGCGGCCTCTCTCCTCACCTACTCCATCCGTTCCTCACCACCTACAGCCTGTATTTCCTCAGGCAGTGTGTGTAGGAGGAGTGCGGGGGAGCAGGAGGGTCGAGCATAGGACACAGCAGGCGGCGTAAACAGCGTATACAATGTGAATGAAATTAACTATTAAACTGACTAAACTGAAGAACTCTATGGGCGTCCTTGTTGTTAATTGAAATTTAAATCCTTTAAATCCTTGAAATCCCCTCCACAATATTATCTTAAGTTCTCAATTCCAACTCAGTTCGTACTCACTCAGACAGACTAAGAAAAACTTCCTCATTCCTACGACTTCCAGTCTGCGCCATCTTAACTCCACCACTGAGTGGACTCCAAAGCATAATCCTAAAACATCCAGGCGTCTCCCAGCTTTAAATCCAAATTCGCGCTTTAAAGGTGCGCTTTAAAAAGGCGCTAAAAACGCTGGGGATTCCATTCGTATCTTTAAGGAAGCTCGTCGCATTTCTCAGCTGAAGCTCGAGGCATCGCGTTGTGAAGTCGGTAACTCCCCCAGTTCGCACTCGCGGCCCTTTGTCCTCGCGCCCTGACGGCCCGGAGAAGATTTATTTTTTAAATTTACATCTACTGAGCGAGAGAAATCCAGAATTCAAGGGCTCAGAAAGCAGAGGTTTGCAGGAAGAAAAGAAAGGGGAAAGTGGAGGCCAGGTAGACGGCGGGTAGAACTAGTAGATATAAAATATTTTTGTACAAGGTGGAAGAACCTGCCAGCTACAGAAAATAAGGAATTATCTCCTTCCCCATCTCTTCAAGGCACACTGGTGATCCTTACCATCATTTTCTCAATCTCATTTTGTCACTTCTCTTCTTGTTTTTCAAATTCTTTTGGAGTTTTACCGACAACCCCAGAGGTGACAGAGGGCAAAAGTAAATTTGTGTGTATATTATGTATTGCCAGTGTAATTTTAACAGTGAGAGGCAGGGAACGGGCAACATTTTACCCATAATATCTAAATACTGGGCAGGGAAAAGATGGGCCCAAAGTAGGCAGGCGGAAAGCCTAAACCAAACTGGCAAAGGATGAAGACGTCTCTTTTTTCCTGGCTAGGTCACTACCAAACAGGACAAGTGAGGGAGGGGCATGGCTGAGGGAGAAAGCAGGTGCCTTAAGGAGAGTGCTTGTGGCAGATTAGGGACGCGGGTGGTGCTGTGGGTTAAACCACAGAGCCTAGGACTTGCCAATCAGAAGGTCAGTGGTTCGAATCCCCGTGATGTGGTGAGCTCCCGTTGCTCAGTCCCTGCTCCTGCCCACCTAGCAGTTTAAAAGCACATCAAAGTGCAAGTAGATAAATAGGTACCGCTCCGGCGGGAAGGTAAACGACATTTCCGTGCGCTGCTCTGGTTCGCCAGAAGCGGCTTAGTCATGCTGGCCACATGACCCGGAAGCTGTACTCTGGCTCCCTCGGCCAATAAAGCGAGATGAGCACTGCAACCCCAGAGTCGGCCATGACTGGACCTAATGGTCAGGGGTCCCTTTACCTTTTGTGGCAGATTAAGAAGCCTGGTGGGCCGGATTAGGCTCATAGCTTTCCCCATATCTGGTGATGAAAGGCAGGTAAGAACAGAGGTGGAGCAAGATGGGTGCAGCCGGCTCTGGGTGCCATCTCTGAGTGGGGGTGACAAAATCCTGACCGGTCCCGATTGTGGCCACACCAGATCGCACCCCCCCGGCAGTGCCACCATGCCAGATCGTGCCCCCCAGCCTGGCCACTGTGGCAGAGTGCACCCGCCCCTGCCTGGCTGCCACGGCGGAGCGCACCCCCTCAACTGGGTCTGGAGTTGCAGGGGGTGGCGCACCGTTACCTCACGCTCCCGGCTGGAGGAGGCAGGTAGGGGGAAGGACAGGAAGGAAGTGGGAATGGGAGCTGCGCCCCCCCATCCTGTCCCTCGCACCACCCCAGGTGCCAGAGAGGCTTCTCCGCCACTGGGTGAGAAATCTAATAAAGAATAACTGAACCACATCAACCCATTTTACCCTGCTACACCAGTTAAGTGTCTGGAAGCGGCTGGAGGATGGATGGCGGCTAACAGATTGAGGTTGAATCCTGACAAGACAGAAGTATTGTTTTGGGGGGGACAGGAGAGGAGGACTCCCTGGTCCTGAATGGGGTAACTGTGCCCCTGAAGGACCAGGTGCGCAGCCTGGGAGTAATTTTGGACTCACAGCTGTCCATGGAAGCACAGGTCAATTCTGTGTCCAGGGCGGCTGTCTACCAGCTCTATCTGGTACAGAGGCTGAGACCCTACCTGCCCGCGGACTTTCTCACCAGAGTGGTGCATGCTCTGGTTATCTCTTGCTTGAACTACTGCAATGCGCTCTATGTGGGGCTACCTTTGAAGGTGACCCGGAAACTACAACTAATCCAGAATGCGGCAGCTAGACTGGTGACTGGGAGTGGCTGCTGAGACCACATAACACCAATCTTGAAAGATCTACACTGGCTCCCAGTACGTTTCTGAGCACAATTCAAAGTGTTGGTGCTGACCTTTAAAGCCCTAAATGGCCTTGGTCCAGTATACCTGAAGGAGCATCTCCACCTCCATCATCCAGCCCAGACACTGAGGTCCAGTGCCCGATGGCCTTCTGGCAGTTCCCTTGCTGTGAGAAGCCAAGTTACAGGGAACCAGGCAGAGGGCCTTCTCGGTAGTGGCACCCGTGCTGTGGAACACCCTCCCACCAGATGTCAAAGAGAACAACAACTACCAGACTTTTAGAAGACATCTGAAAGCAGCCCTGTTTAGGGAAGCTTTTAATGTTTAATAGACTATTGTATTTTAATATTCTGTTGGGAACCACCCAGAGTGGCTGGAGAAACCCAGCCAGATGGGTGGGGTATAAATAATAAATTAGTATTATTATAACTGAGAGTTTAAAAATATACCATCGTGATCTTTTTAGCTATGATTCCTGCACAGCAGGCGATCAGACCCTTTGGGTCCTTTCCAACTCCACAGTTCTATAATTCTATGAAGGCAGGTGGCAAATCTTCCAAAGATCTGTGTTGGCTGGATAGCTCAGTTGGTTACAGCATGGTGCTGATAACGCCAAGGTTGCAGGTTCGATTCCCATATGGGACGGCTGGATATTCCTGCATTGCTAGGGATTGGAGTAGATGATCCTCAAGCTCCCTTCCAGCTCTTCAACTCTATCTTCTTTGCTAGCTAGATTTAGGGATTGTCTGAAGCCATTTGCTAATTCTTGGAGTATCTTCAAAGAACTATGTGAACACAAAATTCTCCCGCTTCAGCACCCTGTGTTTGTTCCTTTGTGTGGCGAGTTCCCGCCCCCCCCCCAGTGGAAATAAAGACACATGACACAATTATTAAGGTTAGTGGGCTAAATAAGGCCACAGCTTTATTGGTTACAGGTGATGAGCGGTATTGGCTTAGGACTATATCCTAACCGACTATATCCAATTTCAGCCCATCCGCTTGAAGTCCGGGAAGGGTTAGCCACCACTAGGGGGAGTCCTGCTGATGCACATCAATTAGGAACTCCCCCGGGGTCACCACTCGGGGGTGTGCCTTAGGCCCTCACCTCCATAGGCTTCAGACAGGGCCACGGCCCCCAGAATCCTTTATTGGACTACCCTTCAATATTTGGGGCAGGTGATGGCGCTTCCTCCCCTTTCCATCTACATAAGAATACCAGTACCAATGACTAACCACCAATACAAAGAAAGTTGTGATGATTTGCTACGAGGTAGGCAAAAACCAAGTGGCTGGTGCCAATTTGCCAAGTGGAAAAATTCCTACCAGGCCCCTCAATGGCGACCAACCAAGGTTTATAGGAAGGTCAAGGAACGAAAACCTTAAAGGGTGGGAGGGTGGGAAATCGGAGCAGCTGGAGGCGGCAAAAGAGGGAGATCCCCGGCCACGCCCACATTAAATAGGGCAGGCCACACCCCCAGATCCAGCCGATTGGCTGGCCAGGGGGTGACGCGGCTGGGGATTCCCCCAATCGCGCAACACCACCTCCTTTGCAGGGCGGAAGTGGCTTTTTCAGCTACCGCTTAAACCCATTTCTCCATCCCAGCAACCAACCAATCATAATAGAAAGAAAGGGGGTGTTAATGTTTTGGGATAGCTCTTCAAACAAGAAACTTCTGGGAATTCCCAGAAGTAGCTGAAACTAGTTTCTCTGTGTCACTGTGCTCTTGGTGGTTATTAGTGTAGCTGCAGGCATTCTGTTATAACTTAATTTTCTCGGACAGCATCTTTTCTTATTTTGGGCAATTAGCTGTGACACCTGGTAAAAGCCATTTTTAAAGCATCCTTGCTTTCTCCTCCTGGAACTGTCTGCAGCCAGAGTCCAGGCTTTTGCAAGCGAATTGATGATGGAAACACCATGGTTGACTCTCTGAAAAAAGCTATATTTTTATCTCCAGTGCGTCAGTACTGCAGTGAGATTCCTGGGGAAAATAGGACCTATTACCTGCTGTTTCCAGCAGAGCACCATATCAGGTTTCAGTGATTGAAGGGGAAAGACTTCCGTTTCAGAGAGGCAAGATTCACAGCAAGGATCAAAGACCAGCTCTTGGTTATAATTCAAGACTGAATTGCAAACAAAAACCAACTCAAAACAAAAACCCAGCATGTCTTAAGAGCGTTTGTTGTGATGCCTTTTCCCAATACCTCCAAATTACTCTGTCAGATGTTAGCAAGGCAGGTCAAACGCTGGGTAAAAATGCCGCACTTTCATAGCACCAGCTGCAAGCTGCAAAAGGAGGCCGTTTGGGCTGTTTTTTGGGTGCATAGGGGGCTGGAATCAAAGAACTGGGTGCAAACCACAAAGCCACTTCCTGAAGCTCCTCCCAGCTGGGGCTAGTTGGCTGGTAGTCAATGTCTTCTTGTTCCACAAAGTCCCCTGGAGCAACACTGTGGCCCATTCCATGCACTGCAGCAAAACATCGTTAATAGTTTTCCACAAACATCACTATCTAGGGCTCTTCATTTTCTTCCCTCTGAGACTTGGAGGAGACAAACCTTTTGATCTCTTGGATGCGACGGTTTGCCATTACATCCAACCCAAGGATCCCGGCTTGTTTTGCTCCAACAGACTACCCAAAATGGAAGCTTGGCTAAAGATTGTGGGTGGTCTGAAGAGAAACAAGGCATGACCTATTGTTTAAGAGTAAGTCTACACCAGGGTTTTGTGGTTTGTTTCTTTCCAGCGTGAGTGAGGAAGAGTAAATCAGAAATATTTAGCTTGTTCACAGTAAGGCATACAGTGGTACCTCTGGTTAAGAACTTAATTCGTTCTGGAGGTCCATTCTTAACCTGAAACTGTTCTTAACCTGAGGTACCACTTTAGCTACTGGGGCCTCTAGCTGCCACCACGCAATTTCTGTTCTCATCCTGAAGTAAAGTTCTTAACCCAAGGTAGTATTTCTGGGTTAGCAGCGTCTGTAACCTGAAGTGTCTGTAACCCGAGGTACCACTGTATTATTATTATTATTATTAGAATTTATATACAGTGGTGCCCCGCAAGACGAACGCCTCGCAAGACGGAAAACCCGCTAGACGAAAGGGTTTTCCGTTTTGGAGGCGCTTCGCAAAACGAATTTCCCTATGGGCTTGCTTCGCAAGACGAAAATGTCTTGCGAGTTCCTGCGGGGCTTTTTCCCTCCCCCCCTTTTCTAAGCCGCTAAGCCGCTTATCAGCTGATCCGCTAAGCCAATAAGCCGCTAAAAGCTGCTAAAGGCCGCTAAGCCGCTAATAGCGCTAATCCGCTAAGCCGTCAATGGGCTTGCTTCGCAAGACGAAAAAACCGCTAGACGAAGAGAATCGCGGAACGGATTCTTTTCGTCTTGCGAGGCACCACTGTACTGCCCTATACGCAGGGGTCTCAGGGTGGTTCACAGAATAAAATCAAGATATAAAACCACAAAATACATAATAAAAATCCAAAACACAAAAACAAAAAATACAAAAAACCAACAACAACCCAATAGACACCCCCCCAAAAAAAACCTACATTTTAAAAGGGCATGGGATGTAAATCAGATCAACCAAAGGCCTGGTTAAAAAGGAACGTTTTTGCCTGGCATCCAAAGGTGTATAATGAAGGCGCCAGGTGAACTTCCCTGAGGAGAGCATTTCTCAGACAGGGAGCCACTGCAGAGAAGGCCCCGTTCTTGTGTTGCCACCCTTCAGAGCTCTCGAGGAGGAGGCACACGAAGGAAGGCATCAGAAGATGATCTCAGGGTCTGGGTAGGTTCATACGGAATGAGACGGTCCTTGAGGTATTGCTGTCCTGAGCCATTTCAGAATTTATAGGCAGTGGCAGAGGAAGGGGTGTGTGGTGGGTGCGGGTCGCCCCGGGTGTCATTACTGAGGGGGGTGACAAAAATATGAGTTTTCTTTTTTAAAAAAATAGGCTCACAAAACTTTTAAGTTCAGTCAAGAAACCCTGACTTTTGCACTCCCGTTCCTAAAGATGGGAAGGGCAACTCTCATTTTGCGTCCTCTTCCTCCCCCAAGATTTGAGCCAAAAGTTCTCTTCCTCAAAGACACAGCAGGCATAGCTGATTCAGAGAGCAAGTCAAATGTCAAGTAGATTTCCCTTCTGTGAACAGGAAGCCAGCCAAGCCTCCAGTTGTTCTGTTCCTGAAAGAAGAGATACAATCCTGTTCATGGCTCAACTCTTCCATTGCTCCTGCAAGCAGCCTGTTGGTGGGGGGAGGGCAGAGTAGGTCTACCTGCACCTCAGCATTTAGAAAAGGCAAACTGGGCAGAAATAGAGCATCTCCTGAAGAGCAGTGTGAAATGTGTCCATCTCTAAATGATGCCCCTTGGGTATTAATTCCATAATAAAACAGTGAAAAAGCCTTCTCTCTACAGGGCTGCCTTCAGATGTCTTCCAAAGGTTGCATAGGTACTTATCTCCTTGGCTTGGGGTAGCATAACTCCATACCCTGCAAAATTTCTCTGACGGAAATAGGGATGTCCTAAGGAAAAGAGGAGGGAAATGGGTGGCGCTGTGGGTTAAACCACAGAGCCTAGGGCTTGCCGATCAGAAGGTTGGCAGTTCGAATACCATGACGGGGTGAGCTCCCATTGTTCGGTCCCAGCTCCTGCCAACCTAGCAGTTCGAAAGCAAGTCAAAGTGCAAGCAGATAAATAGGTACTGCTCCAGCGGGAAGGTCAACGGCGTTTCCGTGCGCTGCTCTGGTTCGCCAGAAGCGGCTTAGTCATGCTGGCCACATGACCTGGAAGCTGTACGCCGGCTCCCTCGGCCAATAAAACGAGATGAGTGCCGCAACCACAGAGTCTGTCATGACTGGACCTAATGGTCAGGGGTCCCATTACCTTTAAGGAAAAGAGGAGGGACGCGGGTGGCGCTGTGGTCTAAACCACAAAGCCTACGGCTTGCTGATCAGAAGGTCAGTAGTTTGAATCCCGCGACTGGGTGAGCTCCTGTTGTTCAGTCCCTGCTTCTGCCCACCTAGCAGTTTTAAAGCACGTCAAAGTGCAAGTAGATAAATAGGTACTGCTCCGGCCGGAAGGTAAACGACATTTCCATGTGCTGCTCTGGTTCGCCAAAAGCGGCTTAGTCATGCTGGCCACATGACCCAGAAGCTGTTTGTGGACAAACGCCAGCTGCCTCGGCGTATAGAGCGAGATGAGCGCGCAACCTCAGAGTCGTCCGTGATTGGACCTAACGGACAGGGGTACATTTACCTTTAAGGAAAACAGGGACATTCTGGGATCACACCAGGAACCTGATTTGAATCAGATTTACAGCCTGAATTAAATCAGGTTTCTATAAATCTGGGACCGTCTGTGGAAAACAGGGACACTTTGAAGGTCTGGAACTAACTCCAAATGTTAGTACTGGGAAGGGAAGGGAGTGGTATCTGTCTCCACATCAGCATAATTTCATACGGCCCAGAAACTTATGCAAAACCACGTCCTTAGCACTGACTTTTCATCCACTTGATGATGACTCACAAGCTGCTTCTTTTTTGCCAAGGCTTTGCTTAGTCTCTCCTGGTGAAAAGTCTGTGGCTTCCATGTGTAAAAGAAAGAAAGCTTCTTTCTGACTGCCACAGCCATTGAAAACCAGGAGCTAATTAGAATTCCAAGTATGTGGATTAATTAACGGGATCAAAATTAATAGGCAGCGCTCGGCCTTTTACTCAGAAAGGCCTTGTACTGCAGTTGAGTGGAGCCAGTTGACTTTGTAAGGGCTTGTTCTACAGGGCAGAGCGATGTTTTAATTGCACGTTATGACTGAAACGATTGCATATTAACACTGGGGCAAATGGAGACCCCCCAGGGATGAGCTTCATGGGTTGTATCCAGTACATGTATCCTGCAAAGGGCCCGGTGGGACCAGGCTTACTTAGCCGCTATTATTAATTCCTTTTAAGGAGGCAAAACTAATTAGGTTTAATAAAAACAATTTCAACGAACATGCAGGGGGATTTTCTTTTATTTTTAAACATTTAGTCATGCTATTACACCAGCCCCCAAACCCCCAAGAATTTTTGTGGCTGTTTCTCATTCCGATCACAGTTTTCACTGCACAAAATGCTTTGGAATACTTGGCTCATTTCTGCTTGCAAAGCGTTTCGCCGAGTCAAATCATACCCAGGTGTCTGGAGCTGCTGGGCTCTGTCTCATGTGGCGAGTCACTGAACTGCAGGTGGAACTTTCTCAGGACCTTCAAGAACTGGATTGACTCCACTCACCTAGACTGGCCATGGATTGGATCCTTCTGGGCGGAAAGGACGATAAAAGAGCATTTGCTGTTCCAGCTGAGATTTGGCTCTGTTGGCTAAGGAGCCATTGGAACATAGACACTGGAGAGATAAAACGTTGGGTTAAGCCAGAATCGGTGGCTGAATAGCAGAGACAGAGGAACAGAGGTTTTATGGGCAGGAGGGCATTTTCCTTTTGCAGAGAGTCCCAGGGGCCAGATTGCAAGAGCTTTAGGCCACTGGGCCTAAGGTTTACCACCTCTTTCTAAGAGGATTTCTACTAGGACATTTTTGTTGTTTAGTCATTTAGTCATGTCCGACCCTTCGTGACCCCCTGGACCAGAGCACGCCAAGCACTCCTGCTTCCACTGCCTCTCGCAGTTTGGTCAAACTCATGCTGGTAGCTTCAAGAGCACTGTCCAACCATCTCGTCCTCTGTCGTCCCCTTCTCTTTGTGCCCTCCATCTTTCCCAACAACAGGGTCTTTTCCAAGGAGTCTTCTCTTCTCATGAGGTGGCCAAAGTATTGGTGCCTCAGCTTCAGGATCTGTCCTTCCAGTGAGCACTCAGGGCTGATTTCCTTAAGAACGGATAGGTTTGATCTTCTTGCAGTCCATGGGACTCTCAAGAGTCTCCTCCAGCAAAGCATCAATTCTTTGGCGATCAGCCTTCTTTATGGTCCAGCTCTCACTTCCATACATCACTACTGGGACTATGACATATTCCTCTGAAAACAAGGAAGGCTTCTTGCTCAGAAGTATTGCTTCCTATCTGAATTTAATCAGCTGATACTCACAGACTTGATCAATTAAGATATATTTTAACTAGGCGGCAGCCCTGGTTAAAACAGAACTGGTTGGAGGACTTGCAGGCTTTTTCGTTGGTTTTCTTTATAACATTTGTGTCCTTCCCCTTCAAAAAGTTCTAATTTTATCTACCTGACAGTCCTGAGAGGTAGGTTATTTGGGGGGTGGGGAAGCAAGAGAGATTTGCCAAAGGGCACACAGTGAGCTCTTTGAGTAAGTGAGGATTCGAACCCAGAGTTTGCTCCAAGTCCAAAATAAATCCTGCCTTTAACCAGTTTGCCTAGGTGCATAGAAGCAGCGTTGTAGAATCATTTGTACATATATATTCATATCCCATTAATCACATTGCACTTGGTAAACAGCTGACTTGGAATAACCCATACCAGGAATTGCGTCAATATTGTTCCTTGGGGTGTGGAGAAACTTCTTCCGACTTTGCTGGGCCTGTTAAGTCCCCTCACTGTATTTGCTCTCTCCCATTAGAACTACGATCCTGACAAAAAAACCGCCGGTGACTCATCCCTGAGCCGGGACAACAATGCCAACGTGAAGGATAAGAAAACAGACAGTTCGGGTGAATCTCCTCCGGAAGGGCCATGTAAGGATATGATGCACTGCAGTGGGGAGAGGGCAGGCAGACGGCTATTTGGCACTTGAACATGTGACTTTGTAGGGTTGGAGTAGAGATTTCAGTCAGTTCGCTGCAATTCCCCAAGTGCTTTGACCACCAGCCCCTCTTACCAGGAAACTCTGGGAATTCGATGAGAGGAATATGGGTCTTGTAACAACTCCCCTATAACCTCTCCCAAAGAATCCTGGGAGTTGTAGTTCATTAAGGGCGCTGAGGGTTGTTAAGTGACGCCCCCCCTTATCTCGCCACAGAGCTGCAGTTCCCAGAGTGGTTTAACAGCCCATTTCTCTTCCGAGATAACTTTGGGAATTGGAGCTCTGTGAGGGGATTAGAGGTTTCCTAACAACCAACCAGCGCAGGTGGCGCTGTGGTCTAATCGACCGAGCCTAGGGCTTGCCGATCAGAAGGTCGGTGGTTCGAATCCCCACAACAGGGTGAGCTCCCGTTGCTCGGTCCCTGCTCCTGCCAACCTAGCAGTTCGAAAGCACGTCAAAGTGCAAGTAGATAAATAGGTACCGCTCCGGTGGGAAGGTAAATGGCGTTTCCGTGCATTGCTTTGGTTCGCCAGAAGTGGCTTAGTCATGCTGGCCACATGACACGGAAGCTGTACGCCGGCTCCCTCGGCCAATAAAGCGAGATGAGCGGCGCAACCCCAGAGTCGGCCACGACTGGACCTAATGGTCCCTTCACCTCTACTTTACCTTAGTCAGAGGGAGAAGACTGTGGGGAAGAGGTGTCAGAAGCTGGAGAGGTTACAGGGCTTAAGTGAGCAGGGAGAGTCTGTGGCAGAGAGAGAGTCTGTGGCAGAGAGAGTCCAGAATCAGAGGCAGAAGCCGAGCAGGAGAGGAGGGAGGCCAAGATGGGTCAGGCTAGTGAAGAGGCATGGGTGTCTCCCCCTCCTGCTGTGGCAAGCTTTCCCCACCCAGTCTCCCAGAACCAGGAGAGGCATGAAGCAGGGGGCAGCAAAGACAAACATGCAGCTTGCTTGGGGGAAAAAACCCTGGAGAGGAGAAGACACAGACAGCTGTGTACTTGAGTCATGGCAACTCCTTCATGGGAACAAGACCTACCGGAGATGAGTTGTTGTTCACATTATAATAATAATAATTAATTATTTATACCCTGCCCATCTGGTCTGACACTGCTGTGTAGATCCTGTTTTGCTAGTAAAAGTTGACCACAAGTTGCTCAGTGTGATTTACTGCTGGCTCATGCCTGTCAACACGGGACGTGGGTGGCGCTGTGGGTTAAACCACAGAGCCTAGGGCTTGCCGATCAGAAGGTTGGCAGTTCGAATCCCTGCGACGGGGTGAGCTCCCGTTGCTCGGTCCCTGCTCCTGCCAACCTAGCAGTTTGAAAGCATGCCGGTGCAAGTAGATAAATAGGTACCGCTCCGGAAGCTGTCTGCGGACAAATGCTGGCTCCCTCAGCGTGTAGAGTGAGATCAGCGCTGCAACCCCAGAGTTGGTCACGACTGGACCTAATGGTCAGGAGTCCCTTTACCTTTACATGCCTGTCAGCAGCCTTAACAAATGACAATTCCGTGGATTCTTTGAGAGAAGCAATGGGTGTTTAAAGTGGTATGATGATGCTTTAAATGCATAGTGGAGACAGGGTCTCACTGTCCCTGGCAGTGGCTCCCCAAAGTCTCGGTCAAAGAACCCATGAATAGACCTCATGTCTGAAATCCTTTACCTGCAGATGCCAAGGATTAAACATGGAACCTTCCCACACCCTCCACCGCTCACTTGCCTTATTCTTCCTTTCTTTCCAGTAATTCCTTACCACATCATTGTCACCACGGGTGCCGAGCTGGGTTCAGACACCGACAGCCGAGTCTATATCATCATTTCAGGTCCCCGGAAGCTGCAGACGGGACGGCTGTGGCTTGACCTCCCGGATGGACAGACTGAGTTTGCAGATGCCTCCGTGGAGAAATTCTCCGTCATGGGACTGGATGTTGAAGAAGTAAAAAGTATGGAGGTAACTGTACAAGTGAAGAGTGAGGTCTGGGAGTGTTGGTGTTGTGGGCCTTTGACCCAAACTTCTCCCCAAAGAGGGCAGAGCAATTGGAGGCTGTACTGAAACAAGGCATCCCAAGTACGTCTCTTTATAGCTGTCAACCGTCCCTTATTTGGCGGGAAAGTCCCTTATCCCAGCGCTGTGTCCTGCTGCTGTCCCTTATTGATGATGTCCCTTAAATTTCCCGGGTTTCAAAGGAAGCAACTCCTCTCCCTCCCTCCCTGCCGGCCAGGGAGGAGGGAAGCTCCAACTGTGTTGCTTGGCTGCGTTGCTCACCCAATAAGGAGTCTAAGAACAAATGGAGGGTGGAGCTTGCATGCCTTGTGCTGATCAAATTGGCCGCGTTGCCTGGGGACTCGCCTTTGCTCAGCGCTTCCCAGCGGAGAGGGGACGGTGGTTTTCCTTGCTGCATCCCCTTTGCTGGGTTGCTGTGCTGTGGGAACCACCTCTTGAGGCTTTGTTTGGCTGCTGGCTGGGCTTTCTGCCTTTGGCTTGGAGGGGCTCAGAAGTTGAACATACCTGTGCTTGGAAAATCCCTTATTTTGGCTGCTGATCCCTTATTTTCAAATCTGTAAGTTGACAGCTATGCGTCCCTTAGAGTTGGGGGACCTTTCCCCCCAGATGTCTCTGAACTGCAGTTCCCATTGGCTCCAGCAAGCATTGCCAATGGCTATGGTTGATGGGAGTTGTAGTTCAGTGTCACCTGGGGGGCCAAAACATCCTCCCAGCCTACATATATGAAGCTGCCATAAATTGTTTCAGATGATTGGTCCGTCAAGTCCAGTACTGCCTGTTTTGATTAGCTGTAGCTCTCTGCAGTCTCCCGAGGAGATAGCAGAGGTTGAACATGGTGCTTTTTTGTGGAGCTGTGGGTCTTCCCATTGGCAGTGTGTGTTTTGTGCTAAAAAGTGCTGCAATGGAGTGTGTGTGCCATTGCGCCACAAGATGGTGAGATGGTCACTGTCTTAGATGGCTTTCAAAGCAGAGTGAGGTAAACAAATGGAGGGGGGAAAGCCCATCGATGACTACAAGTCATTGTGTCCAATGGGAAACATCTGACATGGTGGGTGCCCACGGCAGCGAGCAGCTCCTGAAGCCAGCCAGAACCAACTGCCCTACCAGGCTGGCTCTGGGCTGCTGAGACTGCCACTGCCGCCGCCACTACCGAAGGGGAACCAGGGACGCCTGGCGCATCAACTGGGGGAGCCGCTGACCCCCTGACCCAAATTGAGCCAGGTGCGAGAGCGCCCGGCCACCAGGCTGACTGTCCAGTGGAGCTCTGGGACCAGGAAAACCCCAGAGCTAATGCGAAAAGAAAGGGGAGAGAAGAAAGAGGAGAGAGAAAGAATAAATAAATAATAATAATAATTTATTATTTATACCCCGCCCATCTGGCTGGGCTTCCCCAGCCATTGTGGGCGGCTTCCAACAAAATATGTAAATACAGTAATGCATCAAACATTAGAAGCTTCCCTAAACAGGGCTGCCTTCAGATGTCTTCTAAAAGTCTGGTAGTTGTTGGTGACTTCTGGTGGGAGGGCGCTCCACAGGGTGGGCGCCACTACTGAGAAGGCCCTCTGCCTGGTTCTCTGTAACTTGGCTTCTCGCAGTGAGGGAACAGCCAGAAGGCCCTCGGCGCTGGACTTCAGTGTCCAGGCAGAACAATGGGAGTGGTATACTGGACCAGGTATACAGGACCAAGGCTGTTTAGGGCTTTAAAGGTCAACACCAACACTTTAAAATGTGCTCGGAAACGTACTGGGAGCCAATGTAGGTCTTTCAAGGCCGGTGTTATGTGGTCTCGGCGGCCGCTCCCAGTCACCAGTCTAGCTGCATTCTGGATTAATTGTAGTTTCCAGGTCATCTTCAAAGGTACAGTGGTGCCTCGCAAGACGATTGCCTCGCAAGACGAAAAACTCGCTAAACGAAAGGGTTTTCCGTTTTTCGAGGTGCTTCGCAAGACGAATTTCCCTATGGGCTTGCTTCGCAAGACGAAAACGTCTTGCAAGTTTGCTTCCTTTTTCGTAAAACCGTTAATACCCGGGGAATCTGTGCTCCGCAAGACGAAAAAATCGCAAGACGAAGCAACTTGCGGAACGAATTAATTTCGTCTTGCGAGGCACCACTGTAGCTCCACGTAGAGTGCATTGCAGTAGTCCAAGCGAGAGATAACCAGAGCATGCACCACTATGGCGAGACAGTCTGTGGGCAGGTAGGGAGAAAAAAGAAAGGAGCCCCAACATTGCCACTGCTGAGGAGAGAAGTAGTAGAGCACTGGGGGGGCAAGGACACATGGCCAAGCCCAGGTCCGACCCGAGCCTATGTCCCCAGTAACTAGCATCCCCCTCCCCTTCAATGGGAAACTTCCATTGTCAGATTCAGGATATCTCCCAGCACTACTATCTGGCAGCTGAAACTGCTGGGGAAGGGTGCTGTTTCCTTTGGTTGGTATTCAGCTAAGCTGGTATTCAGCAAACCCACGACTAAGCAGAATGTTCTGCTTTGGATCTTCCCTAAGACAGCTGTTTAGTCACTGTGAAAAGCAAGGTGCTTGTTCTATATGGAGCTTGTTCTGAGCTATGAAGACTCTTCTTACTGCATGTGTGAGTGTGTGCCTGTGTTTGTGCATAGGATTGGTTGGTGTTGCACAACAAACCTGCTCCTCCGAAAGGCTGAACTGTTTGCAATAAGGAAAGTGATGGGGAAGTGAACTGTAAAGCGTGGGATAACACTTGCCTTGACACAAAATCATCTCATCTCCCCACAAACAAGTCAAAATGCATGGTCATTAAATAGCCAACATCATCTAATCTTCCTGCAAACAAATCCAGATGAATGCTAAATAAATAGGTCACCTAGTAGGGCCCAAGGAGGTATAGCAACTTTTGGGGGGGGAGGGGGTTTAGTATCCAGCGTAATACTCAAAGTAGACCCATTGAAGTTAAAGAGAATGATTAAGGCTGCAATCCTAACCCTACTTACCTAGGAGTAAGGCTCCCTGAATTCAACAGGATTTACTTATGAGTAGACATGATTAGGACTGCATTGCAACTTTGGTCCATAATTTCAGTGGGCTTACTCTGAGTAAAACCTAGTTGGCATGGCCCCCAAATCTGCATTGATACGTGTAAATTTCATATGCAAATTTCATGCAGCTCTGTATCCAGTTTTGCCTTCCTTTTTGGTGATTCAGTTCCTCTTTTTACTGACGCGAAAGTAACTCCCTTACCTGTGCAGGTGGGAAGATGTCTCAGTTTGATGGTTTACAAATTGTGCATGCCTAACCAAATCCTATTCCTTTCCCTTCAGCACACATCATCTGAATATGATTCCTGCAAAATATCCCATGCAAAAATCACTTATATTTGGTGTGCATCTGTTTGGGTGGTGTGCGGCTTGGGGCGGTTCTCAGCTATGCAACCCCCCCCCCCCCACTTTCAATCTATAAATGCTGTAAAAAAAAGAGAGAGAGAGAGACAATGATGACTTGACAAAGTGTTGCTCTCTATCAGAGATCGGATTCATAAATGGCCTGCGGCGAGGAGGACTTCTTGTATAATTTCCTAGCTCGACATGGAAATTGTTTTCACAGCTTGCCAGACCTTGGGAGACCTCTCATAGGAGAGCATTAATCATGGCTCATAAGCAATGTGCACCAATCAGAGAGCCCAGCGCAGGAACCCTTATACAACAAAGGGTTTGAGAGGCACAATTTGCATAGACAATCACTCCACTCAGCTTTATCCCCACCCCCCCCCCCGCAAAATAAACCTTTGCTTTTTCCCTGACGGCCATCTGCAGGCAACGTGGCTGCTCTTGCATGCTATGCCTTCTGCTCCCCCCCCCCCCGATTAAAATTATTGATTTTTTTTTAAAAAAGCTAAAAGCAGGTATTTAAAAATATTCCAAATGATGAAAAGCAACAGTAGCTAAAAAAGGAATAAAACACACACAAACCTTCTGCAGATCTAGATAGATTTACCTGAGGTGCCAAAAGGAGGTGCCAAAAAGAGACAGCGAAGGCGCTTGTCCAAAGTCAATAGGCAGGGAGTTACAAAGTTTAGGTGCCGCTGCATGAAAATGGATAGCAAATCTTACGTTGTACTGTAACAGTGTCAGTTCCACAGATCAAAGCACTCTAGTGGGCATGTATGGGGTAAGGCAATTCAGCATGCAGTGGCCTAGTATGGGGGGCATGGGATGGTTGCCCCGGGCACAAAATTGTTAGGAGTGCAATATTTCAACACCCGGTACTGCTGCAATCTAGCTTTGTGCTTCTATCATTGGGGTCCGTTAAAAATTGCTTCTTTGTGTGAACTAGGAAGTGCCTTCTCCAGACTACGGCACGATTCTTCTTTTTGTATCTCTGTGCCTGCGATCCCTGCGTGACACAGACACTGTTAAGCAGTTGAATGTGCATGCATACTCTGTCCATTTCCCTCCCTTCCCGGTGTGGCCCTGGGCCCTGGCAACCCATGCTACACCACTGTCATCAAGTAACCTCTTCTCACGGTTGCTCACAGCTTCCCACAGAGAAGCCTGCCAGCAGTGCCTGGGTGTGTAGCTACATTCTCCCCACTTGTGATTCCCAACCTCTGTCAACAGGGGTCTCTAAGACATCTGGGGTGAACAAAACCTGGGAGACACCAGCTATGCATTCCAATCTGGACGCCATGGTACAGTGTCCAGACTGGACAGCATTCTGCTCACACAGGGTCTGATCCCCTCAATGGAATCAACAAACATGTTGTTGTTGTTTAGTCATTTAGTCGTGTCCAACTCTTCGTGACCCCATGGACCAGAGAACGCCAGGCACCTCTGTCCTCCACTGCCTCCCGCAGTTTGGTCAAACTCATGCTGGTAACCTCGATAGCACTATCCAACCATCTCGTCCTCTGTCGTCCCCTTCTCCTTGTGCCCTCCATCTTTCCCAACATCAGGGTCTTTTCCAGGGAGTCTTCTCTTCTCATGAGGTGGCCAAAGTCTTGGAGCCTCAGCTTCAGGATCTGTCCTTCCAGTGAGCACTCAGGGCTGATTTCCTTAAGAATGGAGAGGTTTGATCTTCTTGCAGTCCATCAACAAACATAGGTAACATTAAAATCACAGATCACGCCCCATTAGAAGTCACCGTTAAAATAGGAGAAGGCCCACAAACCACCCCATCATGGTCCTTCAGTCCCATCCTAACTACAAACAAACAAATCAGAGAGAGTCTCACAAAAACTCTCCAAAACTACTTCAAGGAAAATGATGTAGACACTATAACAACACCCCTCTTATGGGACGCAATGAAAGCAGTCACCAGAGGAGCTTGCATAAAAGAGAAAGCGTTCCTTAAAAAACAAACCTTCTCAAAAATTAGGAAAATAGAACAAGACATCACTGCCCTCTCATCATGCTACAAACAAACAGGATCCGAAAAACTCCTTCAACTTATAGAACAAAAAAGGAGAGAACTAGACTCCCTAGAAATCAACAAAACAATGATCAGCATTCTATATTCTAAACAACGCTTCTATGAATATGGAGGGGAAAACTCCAGACTATTAGCTAATAGATGTAGTGAAAAAGCACTCAAAACAAGAATACACTGCATCACCAAAAAAGATGGCAACATAACAGTGCAGGTACAACAGAGGCATTGAGGATAGTATTGCAACATGACCCACCTGTCTCTTACGCTTGCAAAGAACTGCTTTAAAGTATTGGGGCAATAGCTGCTGAAACAGCTCGGGAAACAGAGTCAGCTGATCAAAGTGGCTGCCATTAGTGGCAAAAGGTTTCTTTATGTTCTACATTAGTTCCTTGTCTGCCCATCAACTAGAATAAATTATACCTTCCCCCAGGACACGGGGGGGTCTAAATCACTGAGCCTCTTGGGCTTGCTGATCAGAAGGTCAGCAATTAAAATCTGCACGACAGAGTGAGCTCCCATTGTTCTGTCCCAGCTTCAGCCAACCTAGCAGTTTGAAAGCATGCCAGTGCAAGTAGATAAATAGGTACCACTGCGGCAGGAAGGTAAATGGTGTTTCCGTGCGCTCTGGTTTCCATCACAGTGTTCCATTGCTCCAGAAGCAGTTTAGTCATGCCAGCCACATGACCTGGAAAGCTGTCTGTGGGCAAACGCCGGTTCCCTCGGCCTGAAAGTGAGATAAGCGCCACACCCCATAGTCACCTTTGACTGGACTTAACCACCCAGGGGTTCACCTTCCCACAGCTGCAACCAAACATGTCTCTCCCATATGAGTCTCTACAGCCACAGCAGGTGCTGTGACTCTCTGATGGGTTGACTTCACCCCCAAAGGCACACTCCTCCCTTGTCTCCCAAGACAGACGGATGCCAACAACAAATCGATATAGTGTGCAAATTTGTCTATTCGGATTGTGCCTCATTTACAACCAAATTCTTTGACATTATGTAGTGTCTATACCAATAAGGCCTTTATTAGATTATCCTGGCTCCTCAGCTTTTCTTGTTCTCCTCCACCACTACCTCCACCTCCTTGAGGCTTTGCGTCTTCTCTCATTTTGCTCCATCTGGCCAGAATGGTCTTTTGGCTAATCCAATCCAGCTTCCCCTTTGACAAATCCATCATGTCTCATTATTGCAACCTTCAAGCATCTCTGCCAGCTGGGATTTGCCAGACCTCCCTGAATGCCCAGGGCAGGGAGCTAGACAGGGTCACTTTCTGCTTGCGAGAGCCTAGAAATGAGCTATGAAAGGTAGGGCAGAGTACAAGAATGAAAAATGGACAGAAACTGCCCATTCATAAATTTGAGTAGGAAATAGAAGATTCTACCTGGAAGAGGAGTGGAATGTCCTTACACAGTGAGAGGGAAACTGGGGCCTTCTACTTGTTATAGGACTCTACCTCCCGGAAAAGCAAAATATTGACCTTCTCCTGTTAGGCAAATATCATAAGATGACCCGGACGGTTGCCAGATTCTGTGTACAGATCTGTAGAGGCAGACCATCCCCCAACCCAAACTAGTCTGTTAAGAAAATCCCCAAACTCTGTTCCATGGGTGATTCTGGGTCATCTCTCTGCAGTAGCTTATCTTAAAGTTTTAAGTTTCTATACGCTTATCGCATTTATAAATTTTAAGTTTATTGTTGTACATTGTTTTAAATGTTTGTTTTCCTTCTGGGATTGTAACCCCAAGTGTGTTTCATAAGCTGCTCTCCGACCGTAATAAATTATCTATCTATAGGACTCTAACTCCCATCAGCCCAAGCCAGCTTGGTCAAAGGACTCAGGGAGAATGGGAGGTGTAGTCCATAGAATCATAGAATTGTAGAGTTGGAAGGGACCCCAGGGTCATCTAGTCCAACCCTCTGCAATTCAGGAATCTTAACTAAAGCATCCATGACAGATGGCCATCTAACCTCTGCTTAACAACCTCCAGTGAAGAAGCATCCACACCCTCTCATGGGAGTCCAATTCTACTGTCGAACAGTTCTTATTGCCATAAAGTTCTTCCTGATGTTATGATGGGATCTACTTTCTTGTAACTTGAAGCCATTGGTTCAAATCCTACCCGCCAGAGCAGGAGAAAACAAGCTCACTCCATCTTCCATGGGACAGCCCTTGAGATATTGAAGATGGCTATCATATCTGCTCTTTTTGTTGTTTAGTCGTGTCCGACTCTTCATGACCCCATAGACCAGAGCACGCCAGGCACTCCTGTCTTCCACTGCCTCCCGCAGTTTGGTCAAACTCATGCTGGTAGCTTCGAGAACACTGTCCAACCATCTCGTCCTCTGTCGTCCCCTTCTCCTTGTGCCCTCCATCTTTCCCAGCATCAGGGTCTTTTCCAGGGAGTCTTCTCTTCTCATTAGGTGGCCAAAGTATTGGAGTCTCAGCTTCAGGATCTGTCCTTCCAGTGAGCACTCAGGGCTGATTTCCTTCAGAATGGAGAGGTTTGATCTTCTTGCAATCCATGGGGCTCTCAAGAGTCTCCTCCAGCACCATAATCCAATAGCATCAATTCTTTGGCGATCAGCCTTCTTTATGGTCCAGCTCTCACTTCCACACATCACTACTGGGAAAACCATAGCTTTAACCATGCGGACCTTTGTTGGCAACGTTATGTCTCTGCTCTTAGACTCCTCTTTTCCAGGAGGACATGCTACCCAACTCCCTCAACTGCTCCTCATAATGCTTGGTTTCCAGACCCTTGATCATATTGGTTACTTTCTGACAATAAGAGCTGTTCAACAGTGAAATGGTCTCCCTTGGGAGATGGTGGACTCTCCTTCCTTGGAGATTTTAAAGCAGAGATTGGATGGCCATCTGTCATGGATACTTTAGTTGAGATTCCTGAATTGCACGGGGTTGGACTAGATGATCTTTGGGGGTTACCTTCCAACTCTATGGTTCTGTGACTTTCAGAGACTGAGCAAAAGTTAGCTGGAGAGGTAGCAATGATGGGTACCTGTGCTGGTCCAGGGGGGGGGGAGGTTACTGTGGGGCGAGGTCCAGGACCTGAGTTGAGGGTCGGCAGACAGTCCTCCTCGGGCGAAGCGGGGTCCACAGCGGGAAGCCGGGCAAGGACAGGAACTCTGGCGGAAACAGGACTGGATGCTGGCCGAAACAGCTCATCAACGACGTTGCTCCCGCAACCTGGGACCGGGCTGACTGGCCTTTATCTTCTCTGAGGCCAGGGGCAGTCCCGGCCCCCAGGAGACCCGCCTTAAGGCAAGCACTCCTCCTGGGAGAAAGCAGTTCCCTTCGCCTCTCTGTCCTGAGCCTCTGCAGTTCAGGAGAGGCTGAAGGGTTACTGGGCCCAGGGGGAGACTCACCTGTAGGCACTGAGTCCTCAACCACCTCTGGAGCCAGAGTGGATTCACCTGGTTCCTGCTCCTGAGGATCCGGCACAGGTGCAGGCGCTTCAGAATCAAGGCCCTGCCCCAGTTCAGCCGGCCCTGGAGGCGGGGACTCCTGTGCAGGCTGGGATTCCTCCGGTTCAGCCTCTGAATCGGATTCCCAGGCCATCACAGTACCAAAGCCATTTTTATTATTCCTATCCCATGTCAGGAATCTGCTATGGAAGGACAAAATCTGTCAGTTTTGATTTCTCATTTTTCCAACCTTTTCGCATAAGATTGCATTTTTAAGTTCTCATGAGAATTCACCGGCATTTTAGTTTGCCTTTTTCTTAATTTATAGGCAGTATTGCCTAATATAAACTGTTTTAACAAACAAGCACCCTTATGGCTTTTTCCACCAACCCATGTGTTTTATGTAACTCTTCCCCTAATATATACATTTCTTTTGCACAAATTGCTTGGTTTGAGAAATGCACTGCAAAATCTGGAGAAGTCCTTTCGAAGAACAGCCACAGTTTGGGTCCGTGCATGATTTTGGGAGCAGCAAATTAGGTACATGCCTGTTAGGAATGCAAACTGAACTGCATTCCTCCCCCATTGTGAGCACCTGCCAGTCTCCCTGTCAATCGCTCAGTTTCCAAGGCGATTAGATGTAATTTTCTGCAGCTATGCAGCCTTTAGCCGGGTGGTAATGCCCCTAAATGGGAGGGATGGCTGAAACAGTTAGATAAAGTTATCAGTTGTTTCGTGTAAATTTGTGTGTCTAGTGGGAGGAGATATACAAGTGATCGGCCGTTTCAGATGGAATGACTTATCGCATGGAGGGTGGACTGGGAACTAATTTCCCCACTTGAAGCAGAGAAGCCAAAAGGGTTTGGACGCCTCTGCTAATAAGGAACAACTTTTGCTTTGAAGACGATGAACTGTCAGGCTTTCCAGTGTTTTCGTGAGCAGATTGTTCATTAGGGCTGATTGACTGGGAAAGGCTCCCTTGAAGTGATTGGGATACATAATTATGCTGATAAGAATGTGCCCGAGATTAATCTCTTAAGTAATTTAGCAGTGACATGCGGTGAGATTCTTGGAGAGAAGTCTAAACTGTTAGCAGTTTGTCAGACAGTTCAGACAGCACCGGCTGAGAGGATTCGCATCTCTCCAAGCTAAGTAGGGTCGTGCGAGTTCAGGGAATCGTTGCGAAGCGCCACAGAGCTATAGAAAGATGTTCTTCACTCTGTCCCTCGTGGATCAAAGAGCTGGTCAGTAGACCTAAACCAATGCTGCTTACAGGTTTTCCACAAACATTTTAAGCTGCCTCCTTTTTCTTCCAGATTCCCTTTTCCAAAAACATATTCCCCACCTCCCGCTTTTCGTGCTACTTGTGAACATGACCGTCTTTCCATTTCCATTGTCCTCACTTTCACTTGTAGTGTCCATTTTTTTTGTTCTGTTTTTCCCATTTCCCATGGATTGTTTTTATAGGCCCTGCTGAGAAATGCAAGTAATTAAGTGGCACATAAATGTATTAAATAAATAGAAGTTTACAAAGCAGCCCAGTGGCTATGTGGCATTGTAGCATATACCGTACTTTACCATGTATAAGACGAGGTTATTTTATTTTTAAAAATTAGTTTAAAAATATGGGGTCGTCTTCTACAAGGATAGTGCATAGGAGGGACGTGTGATTGGCTGTTGGTGCATGAGTTGGGCAGGCGATTGGCGGCATCTGCCAGCAAGGGGACAGATGATAAGCGGATATTGCGACGTGTGCGAGTGGCAAAGCAGGTTATGCGGGTGAGCGATTTTTGGCAATCCCCCCTAAAAAAAGCTCAACACTGGGCAATCCTCCCCCCAAAAGCTGAACAACAACTCTGGGCAATCTCTCCCCATTTTCTTAATTTGGAGTCCCCAAAAATAAGGGGCCTCTTATACATGGGAGCGTGTTATACATGGAAAAATACAATAAATTTTATGAAATAAAGTACAGCAGTGATTCCTGAGGGTGGGGGAACTGAGGCACACACAGCGCCGTGGTTTGCACCTGTGGGTTGTGTTCCTCCAGTGTGTCTCCTTCAGCCCCTGCCCTGTTGGTTTCTGCTTCCTTCACTGAGCAGCGAAGTGCTTGTCACAAGACAATGTTTACATTCCACAGTCAAATGCTGTTGGGTTTTCTCACGGGAAAGGAGACTGGATGTGACGTACACTAGTTTCCTGTTTTTCACTGTTCTTTGCAGTTCAGTGTGATTCTCTCCATGCTTTAGAGGAGAGAGGATGCTTTTCTCTGCTCCGGCAGAGGGAAGATGTTTTTCTGTAAATTACCAGCTTTGAAGTGTAAATAAAGTAATATAGAGCATGTTGGCACGTACTTTTCATCATTCCGCTGTGCACTGGACACTGCTTATCTCCAACATTTGGTTATGGGCCCAGAACAACGCAGTGTTTTGAGAATGGACTCCAGAAGTCGGGCTCCTGGCAAAGGAACAAAGGAGCAAAGAATTGGAGTGCCGGCAAAGGATCGGAATGCAGAGGGCCGGATCGGACGATATCTCTGCGCGTCAAGATGATTTGATGAGGTATGTGCTACAGCTCCGGGCAGCCTGCCAGCTTCTAATTAATGGCTTTATGGCTGGACTTTGAACTTTTATAGCCGGTTTTGCCGTGGCACAGGCAAAAGGCTAGAAGGATAAATTTTTCCTATGCTGGGGGAAATCGAAAGTAAAGCAGCTGCAGCAGTGTCGCAGCATGAATTTAAGACAGCAGAGAGAACTTTCACTTTTGAACTTGCCTTTGGAATGCGGTTTGAAGCAGCTGCAGATAAGCAAAGCAGTTAAGCAGAAAGGCACAGGTTCAAAGGCAGAGGCTGTTTTGAATTTGCTTTTGGAATGAAGCAGCTGTACACAGACACAGCTAGTATAAAGCAGCCTGATTTAAAGCAGCAAAGATGACGCAGAAGGCTAATGCCATAGTCATGATGGCTAGCTGCAGAAGGCTGGATGAGGCAAGTGGGGAATTTGATGCCAATCAGCCAAATGCTCAACTCAGAGTAGCCTGTGATACTGCCATGATTCAGAATGAAGCAGATCGCCGGGGTGCTAGCTGCATCAACAAGGGGGAGACTTCACAGACGTCATCCCAGAGTGCAGTGGAACCACCAGATGGCGCCAAAGCTTTGAAGGCAGTGAAATGCTACACGTGTGGACGTCTAGGCCATATGAAGAGGGAATGCAGATATCCCAGGGCCAAGACAGAGCAGCGCAGCGAAAGCTCATCGCATGGAAAAGGCCGAGGCAAAGGCAAAGGTCCGGTGTCCAGGACAACGCAGCACAAGGCAATGGTCTCACGCTTCACTCCAAAGGTTGCAGAGGTCCAGAAGACGTCTAGATCTTTCTTCGTTGTTGATTCAGCGGCGACCCACCACATGTGCAACGATAAGCGACTGTTCGTGTCTTTTACACCGCAGGAAGGTGCGATTCACCAGGCGGATGACCACACAATCCCCAGTAAAGGCTACGGAACTGTTGTTCTTCACAGTTTGGACTTATCGATACAGGATGTGCTTTATGTGCCAGATGCCAAGCATAATCTGCTCAGCGTTGGACAGCTGAATGAGCGGAAAATTGACGTTTCCTTTAAGAACAAAAGGTGCATCATCACAAAGAAAAATGATTATGTATTGCATGCTGAATATGTTGATCGTTTGTATGTTTTGTATTTTGATGATGTTGTGCAGGATGACACTTGTTGCATTGCAGGTTCTAACAAAAGTTTGCATGCAGAATGTATTCACGATTTTCATCGAAAATTTGGTCATTTGCATTTTGAGGCAGTATCTAAAATGCCTGCCTTGGTTGAAGGTATGACTATTAAACCCTGCAGGTACCACATGAAGTGCAAGGCATGCGCAGCAAACAAGGTAAAAATGGCTGCGAAAGGTAAGGTGTCTAGTAGGCAAGCTACAGAACCATACCAGGTTGTTCATGCTGATTTGGTTGGACCACTAGCGCCCTCTTTGGGTGGAAACAGGTACTTCATGGTTCTCATTGATGCATTTTCCAGGTATATTTATGTGTACAATCTCAAGCAGAAATCAGAGGCTTTTCCTAGGTTCAAGGAATTCTGTGCTTGGTTGGAAAATGTGCATGGTAAGAAGGTAAAGACTCTTTTCAGTGATCGCGGGGGAGAATTCACTTCTCAGCAGTTTGAAGCTTTTCTGACTGAGAAAGGAATTCAACATGATTTGTCTAGTCCTCGCTCGCCATGGCAGAATGGACTTGCGGAACGAGCAAATCAGACATTGCTTCAAGGGTTAAAAACCTTGCTGCATGATGCCAATCTTCCAGAGAGTTATTGGGCCGAATCTCTCTCGTGTTTTGTTTACAGTTATAATCGCAGGTTATCTTCAGCGATTGGTTGTACCCCCTATGAGAAGATGTTTGGCAAGAAGCCATACATCAAACACATGAAAATTTTTGGTTCTGACATGTGGGTTCACTCACCACAAAGCTCCAAGTTAGACAAGCGTGGATTGCATGGTATCTTTCTAGGTTATCAGAAAGGGTCTTACAGAATAATGATGACTGACTCTAAGACAATTAAGCTCACAAGAAGTGTTGAGTACAATGCCAAGTGGGGGGAGAATGTGGGAATTTTCCAATGTTATCCTGATGACAGTGATGAGACTGAGGATAGTCAAAAGCAACCGCAACAACCCACACCCACTGATGAAGGTTCTGATTCTGAGTCTGAAACTGAATCGGGTGATTCAGAGGATTTCAAGAGTGCGAAAGCCTCTATGCGACCCTCTGAAAGCTCTGATCAAGAATTGGAGGAACCATTGTTCACAATAGGTCACTTTTCTCCTAAGAAGGAGGAGGAGAGTGTTGAAGACTTAAGGCTAATTCGCAGGTCACAGAGAGCAACAAAAGGCAGACCTCCAAAGAGATTTGCTGATGAGTTTGCTAAGATAGCAGTAACAGCTGTTAAAAGCTCCAAGAAGGTGTTTGAACCTTCAAGTTTCCAAGAAATCCAGGATTTGGATTCAAAGGAAGCTGAGCCATGGTTAAATGCCATGAAGGCTGAGCTTGATTCCTTGGAAAGGAACAAAACATGGGACCTTGTTCCAGTAGTTCCAGGAATGAAACTGCTTGGAAGCAAATGGGTCTTCAAAGCGAAGACTGATCAAAATGGCAAGATAGTCAGACACAAAGCCAGATTGGTAGCCAGAGGTTTTGCACAGGTACCAGGTGAAGACTATCACGAGACCTACTCACCCACCGTGAGGTATGAGAGCATTAGGCTTATGCTCAAGCTAGCTGCAGAGGAGAATCTACACATTAGTCACCATGATGTGAATACAGCTTTTCTGTACGGATCTCTAGATGAATCACTTTATATGCTTCCACCTGATGGCGTACAGGTAAAACAGGGATTTGTTTGTGCTCTGAAGAAGTCCCTTTATGGTCTCAAACAAAGTGCACGGTGTTGGCACACAAAACTCACTGAAGTATTGTTTTCTCTAGGTTTTAAGCAAGGGAAAGCTGATCCATGTGTATTTGTCAAAGAGGAGGGGCAAAAGAAACTGTATTGTTTGTTTTATGTTGATGATCTTTTATTCTTTTGGAAGGATGTCACAATGTACAATAACGCCCTAGATCAACTGAAAGAGCACTTTGACATAAAAGATCTTGGTGAGGTAAACAACTACCTATCTCTGGAAATAGAGAGAGATCAAGATGGTAACATTCTAATACACCAGTCACGTAAAATTGCTGATGTGTTAAGCAAACTAAACCTGATGGATGCTAACCCTGTAGACACACCGATGACAACAGGTTATCAGGTAGATGACACTGGAGAAGCATTTTCTGATACTACACTGTACAGAAGTGTGCTAGGCAAGCTAAACTTCATTGCCAGATGTTCAAGACCTGACATTGCTGTTAGCTGTAATTTGCTAAGCAGACAAGTCAACAATCCTACTGTTAAGGATTGGAAAGCTCTGAAACGCATAGCGCGGTATTTGAAAGGCACTATGCATTACAGACTGAGATTTAACAATCAGAAGTCTGGTGGTCTTGAGATATTTGCAGATGCAAGTTTTGGAAGTGACACTACAGACAGGAAAAGTACGTCTGGAGTTTGCTATAAGTACAATCAGGGTCTATTTGATTGGTCATGCAAGAAGCAAACAACAGTTAGCTTAAGTACTTGTGAAGCTGAACTGAATGCACTGTCTTATTCACTTAAGGATTGTGAATGGTTGTTACAATTGTGCAAAGACATGAAAATTCCTGTCAAATGTCCAATCCAGGTTTACCAGGACAACAAAGCATGTTTGGCTTTGCTGAATTCTGAAGGTTGTAAGCAAAGCACGAAGCACTTGCAATTGAAGTTGCAACATGCTAGGGAACGTATTCAAAAGGGACTCGTAACGGTGTCCTATATGCCAGGTAATGAAATTCCTGCTGATGTATTGTCCAAGATTGTATCAAGGTATCAACACTGTACCTATGTGCAGAAGTTGGGTTTGTACTGATATTGTACGAACACGCTGCCCAGTGATGTTCACAGAAAGGGGGAGGATGTTGGTTTCTGCTTCCTTCACTGAGCAGCGAAGTGCTTGTCACAAGACAATGTTTACATTCCACAGTCAAATGCTGTTGGGTTTTCTCACGGGAAAGGAGACTGGATGTGACGTACACTAGTTTCCTGTTTTTCACTGTTCTTTGCAGTTCAGTGTGATTCTCTCCATGCTTTAGAGGAGAGAGGATGCTTTTCTCTGCTCCGGCAGAGGGAAGATGTTTTTCTGTAAATTACCAGCTTTGAAGTGTAAATAAAGTAATATAGAGCATGTTGGCACGTACTTTTCATCATTCCGCTGTGCACTGGACACTGCTTATCTCCAACATGCCCACCCCCCACCCAGGTGGCTAACACACAGTGGGGCTGCGGTTCTGGAACCCTTTTTCTCTGGGTCAAATTTTCAGAATAAAAACTTCCTCCTGCCGCACCCATTTTCAACTGATAAATAAAAGTATTTAAAAATCATTTTATAAGTTGTGTGTCTTTATTATTATTTATTGCAATTGCTAAGAGTGAATTTCTGTTTATTTATTATCTGTTTATTATTTGCCGATGTTTTGAGAGTTAATTTAATTGTGTAAATCGCCTTGAGTAGAAAGGTGGTATACGAAATGAAATAATAAAAAAGGAACCGGGTGACGCTGTTGGTTAAACCACAGAACCTAGGACTTGCCGAACAGAAGGTCGGCGGTTCGAATCCCTGCGACGGGATGAGCTCCCGTTGTTTGGTCCCAGCTCCTGCCAACCTAGCAGTTCGAAAGCATGTCAAAGTGCAAGTAGATAAATAGGTACCTTTCTGGCCGGAAGGTAAACGCCGTTTTCGTGCGCTGCTCTGGTTCACCAGAAGTGGCTTAGTCATGCTGGCCACATGACCCGGAAGCTGTACGCCGGCTCCCTCGGCCAATAAAGCGAGATGAGCACCGCAACCACAGAGTCGGCCACGACTTGACTTAATGGTCGGGGTCCCTTTACCTTTACATAGTGTTGTGGTGACATTCTCTCCATCATTGTGTGCTCAGCTTGCCCAAGCTTTCATGTTGACTAACAGTGATTTCTTCCTTTCTGGCTCCACTAGGTGGGTCATGATGGTGCCACACCAGAAAGCTCCTGGCTCTTGGAAGAAATAACCATCATTGTGCCCACCAAAGGTGTCATGTATACCTTTGTCTGCAAGTGCTGGCTGGCCAGAGACATGGGAGATGGACTTACCTCACGGGTCTACAACATCCTGGATGCAGACTGTGTCAACGTTGGCCTGAAGGTCAGTCATATCACCTTGCCTTATACCTCTCACCAGCCACTCTTGAAGCAAATATAACTCTTTTTTCTGGGAGGGAACTAGTGGTTCTCAAATTCTCCTGCCTTTGCCAGACCACTTGAAAATTACTGGTGGCTTTGGTTGACCACCAAAAGAACTCTTTTTGTTCTGCAGAATTCTTTTTGTATTGTGAATTCATGATTATTTGTACCCATGATGGTATCAGGGCAGCTCTATATGATCTTGTTTCCAACACTGTTCATATCTGCAAAAGTTTCATGGTGGGCACACTGCTTCATTTACAATAGGTGCCTGTCCTGTAACTTCCCGATTCTGTAACTTTTCACACCACAAATGTCCCGGGGTGTGTAAGTCCTGCTTTGGTTGCGCTATAGAACAGTAGTCCTCCTCCAGATTCCAATAATAAAGTAACATTAGGGAAATGTCATAATCCTGTACTGCCAGCTGAGTTAAGGGAGAAGTCAGCTGACCAGCCAAATCTCAGGTGAGTTCTTGCCTGGAGGTAGAGTCCGTATATAAGGTTCAGTGCAGTCCTAAGGCCAGGAGGGTCTCAGGTCACTTTATTTATTTATTTATTTATTTATTTATTTATTTATTTATACCCCACCCATCTGACTGGGTTTCCCCAGCCACTCTGGGCGGCTTCCAACAAAATATTAAAATACAATAATAATTAAACATTAAAAGCTTCCCTAAACAGGGCTGCCTTCAGATGTCTTTTAAAAGTCTGATACAGTGGTACCTCAGGTTACATGCGCTTCAGGTTACATATGCTTCAGGTTACAGACTCTGCTAACCCAGAAATAGTGCTTTAGGTTAAGAACTTTGCTTCAGGATGAGAACAAAAATTGTGCTCCGGTGGCGCGGTGGCAGCAGGAGGCCCCATTAGCTAAAGCGGTGCTTTAGTTTAAGAACAGTTTCAGGTTAAGAACGGACCTCCAGAATGAATTAAGTATTTAACCCGAGGTACCACTGTAGTTGTTTTTCTCTTTGACATCTGGTGGGAGGGCATTCCACAGGGCGGGTGCCACTACCAAGAAGGCCCTCTGCCTGGTTCCCTGTAACTTGGCTTCTCGCAGGGAGGGAACCGCCAGAAGGCCCTCAGCATCCAGGCAGAACGATGGGGGTAGAGACGCTCCTTCAGGTATACAGGACGGAGGCCATTTAGGGCTTTCAAGGTCAACACCAACACTTTGAATTGTGCTCGGAAACGTACTGGGAGCCAGTGTTGGTCTTTCAAGACCGGCCACTCCCATTCACCAGCCTAGCTGGCACATTCTGCATTAGTTGTAGTTTCTGGGTCACCTTCAAAGGTAGCCCCACATAGAGCGCATAGTCAGATGATCCGGGAGTCAAGAAAGCCAAGGGTCCATGGTCGCAAGAAGCAGCAAGGTCTGCCCAGGAACGACAAATGTTGTTTCCAGCAACCGACTGAGGCTGGAAACGCTGCTTAAGAAAGCTGGAGCCAGCTGGTTCTCATCGGGAGCAAGAAGGCTGATCAGCAGCAGGTGGAGTCACGTCACCATCTGCTCCTTCAGGCTGCTGCTCAGCAGGTGAAGCTGACTCCTGGCCCATGACAGGAAACACTGCAGAACAACTAATGTGTAGATGGTCCTGTATAAATACAGCACTATTGTGGTTTTATTCTGTCAATAAAATGCTGGAAAATGCACAGCAAAAAAACCACCACAACACTTCTGGAGGTGCCCCAACATAGATAATGGCTTGTAGTTTAATAATTGTAGCCTTCTTTTCTAATGTGATGGATCATGCTATAAATTAAGACATTATTGTGAAAACCAGGGCCATTCTATTAAAAACATGGGCCCTAGGTATGGGGCTGCTCAGAAGGGCCCCTTGAATTGGTCAGTTTCTAGGGAAGAAGTTACCATGGCCAATGGCCATTGATGGACCTTATCCCCCTAAACTGCTCAAACTACAGACTATCTCCATATCACTCATGGCAGGGAGCTCCACCAATTAATTGTTCATTTTTTTGGGGGGGGGGGTGCAATAGGACAACCGATTCCAAGACATTTCCCCTCTCTTTAATGTGGAATTATTTTCATTTTTTTACCCTAATCCCTTCATTCTGCCCATAAAGCCAGCCTTGTTCCATGCATAGCCTAAGGCGCCACTGACACACCCACAGTCCATTCTATTTATTACAATTGTGGCTTGGTCTTTGGTGGGGGTTTTTACAGTAAGTAATTTTTAAAAAAAATTTTAAAAAATATTTTAATTACAGAAATTAAAATCACAAATTCTTAATCTCTTCCCAGATTCTCTATGAAGTGACCGTTGTGACTGGCGATGTCTCACACGCTGGTACAGATGCTGGTATTTTTATAGTGCTCTTTGGATCTAACGGGTGCTCTGAAGAAATGCAGCTGGAAAAAAATGGAGTCAGGTAAGCAGGACTTTGCCAAATTCCTTGTTCCAGAGGAGCTCCCAATGGCAGAATCCATTCTTGAACCCCTGGAGGGCCATTTGGTCTTTGTGGGTTCGTTGTGTTGGACTTGGTTTGAGAAAATGCCTAGTTTATCTCTGGGTAAATCATGATCTCTCATACGGCTGCCAATGGGATTTCCTGGTCCTGGTACCTGTAGACTGAGGCCCCTGCCCTCCACTCCCTGCAATCTACTGCCACGAACTGCTGCTCATATACATATATTTGATCAGCATTTCCTAAGCATCATTAGCAACAGCAACCTCTCTGTAACTGCCCAATTTGTCTTAGAAAGGTGCTTCCACATTTTGCTTTCAAACTTTCTTTATACATCTCTAATTGACTTCTTAAAAAAATGATAATTAAAAGCCCAGGGTCCCTGCTTGCTCAGGGCCTGGTACATGTGTACTGTCGGTGGACCTGATCTCTCTATCTGATTTCCCCTATCAGAAAATCTAAACAATATAACAGGGAGTATAGGAAGTTCCCATTGAGCCGGTTGCGTGGCAAATCCCCTCCCCCATGTGAAATGAAGACACTGGACACATTATTTAAGGTTAATGGGCATAAAAAGGCCACAACTTTATTGATTGCAGAATTGAAAGGTATTGGCCTTAGGCATTGGCTCCTATCAACTACCCGGCATGGAGACCGGGAAGGGTTATCCACAAGCCGTGGGAGTCCTGTTGAAGTACGCCAACTAGGATCCCACGGGTGTCACCGCTCGGGGGCATGCCGGAGGCCCTTACCTCCCTAGGTTTCGGACAAGGCAACGCCCCCCGGAGTCCTCTACCGGACTACCCTTTCCATTGGGGAAGGTGATGGCGCTTCCTTCCCCCCATTCATTTGCATAACAATTCAACCTCCTGCCAATGCCTAACCGCCAATACCAATACCGCGAAAGTTGTGACGTTTGCTATGAGGTAGGCGAAAAAACCAAAAGGCTAGAAGTGCGCCAAATTGGAAAAATTCCTACCAGGCCCCTTGCGGCGACCAACCGGAGTCCATAGCAAGGTCATAGCTAGCTAAGCCTAAAGGGTGGGTGGGATGGGGAAAAAACCGCTCAGCTGGAAAGGGGAAAGAGGGCGGTCCTCGGGCGTGCCTGGCCTTAAGTAGGCTAGGCCCCGCCTCCCCAGCCCGCCGATTGGCGGCCTGGCCTTAAGTAGGCTAGGCCCCCTGCCTCCCCAGCTTGCCGATTGGCGGGCAGGGTCGAAGGCACGCCCGGGGATTCCCTGTTCTCGCGGGGGCAAAAGGCCAGCCCCCGCGTGTGTGGGAGGGGTTAACCCGCAACCCCCTCTCCTCCCTAAGCTCGGAAATGGCTTTGCTGTCTGCCCTGGCTTTCAATGGCTCTCCAGGGTCTCAGGCCTGCTTCCTAATGGAGATGGCAGTTTGCCAGGACTGAAAACGTGTTTTTCTCCTAACTGCTGTAAAAAATTTTAAAAAGCAAAAGCAAAAAAGGCAAGCTGAGATTTGGGGGGTTTTTCTGCAGTTCCATGGAATTGCAAAATGCACAGAGGCCTGGATACAATCCCAGAAAATTGCCATGCGGGGATAATTGGGACAGCAAATTGTAGTTACCCTAAGACTTGAAGCCTTTCTTTAAGTAATAACCCAAGGTGATTTATGCAACAGAAACAATTCAATACATAATAGATATTTAATAAATAAAAACCAAGCTCGTCTTTAAACTGTCCCAGATAATAAGGCAATTTAATTTACATTAGCTTTAAGCTGCAAAATTGCTCCTGGCCATGCAAAAATTGATAAGTGGACATGAGGGCAGGAACAGCCAATAAGTTCCTCCTGAGAGATGAGCCCATATCCAGGAGAGGGCAGTGTGCCAGGCCATTTATCTGCTCTGTCTTCACCCCTTTTTCCTCTTGTTAGTGTTTGATTCAGATTTATGCCCCCGCGTGCATATAAATTAAGCGTTCTCAAAGAGCTCTCTTGCCATCTAGTTCATCTCTCCAGGGCAATAGCCTCTGTGTAATTTAATCTGTCCTATGGAGCAACAGGGAGGTTAAGAATCCAACAAACAGTTATGAGCAAGATCTTTAAATGTGTTGCTTGCGGGAGCAGCGCGATAGCAGAACTGCTCAGCCTGGATGGGAACCTGGATCAAGCCAGTGGCCAGCGCTGACTGGCAGTGGCTGTCCTGTGTCTCACCCAGAAAGAGGTCCACCGCCTGTTGCAAGATCCTTCTACCTGGAAATGCCTGAGAGTTAGCTAGGGACCTTCAGCCAGTGTGGTGTAGTGGTTAAGAGCGGTAGTCTCGTAATCTGGTGAACCGGGTTCACTTCCCTGCTCCTCCACATGCAGCTGCTGGGTGACCTTGGGCCAGTCACACTTCTCTGAAGTCTCTCAGCCCCACTCACCTCACAAGGTGTTTGTTGTGGGGGAGGAAGGGAAAGGAGAATGTTAGCCGCTTTGAGACTCCTTCGGGTAATGATAAAGCGGGATATCAAATCCAAACTCTTCTTCTTTTCTAGCATGTGAAGCGTGTGTGCTCTCCTACTGACAGCGATGGCACATGCAAAGTCCAGATAAGGATGCGTAACATGGGGGCAGGGAGAGAGATTTCAGGCAGGCGGGAATGAGGTCCTCATCCCTTCAGCCTTAGAATCCCAGGCAGTGGTGGAGTAAGCCGAGTGGGCTCCTGGGGCGGCACGTGTGTCCTGAGCCCAGGGGCATGCCCAGCCACCCGCGAGGGTGGGGCAAGCTGGGGCAGGATGATCCGCAGGACCTCCAAGAACTCCGCATGCCTCCTCCCACTCAGCCGCTCTACAGCTGGGGGGGGGGAGACAGCGGGTGGACCATTTGGGGCAGCACAGAGCCTGCGGGTGCCCAGGCCACCACAGTGAGTGCCACCAGGCATTTTTTCACCCCCCCTTAGTGGTGACACCCGGGGCAACCCACGTCCACTGCACCACCACCCCTTCCTCTGCCCCTGGCCCCAGGTGTCATTGAACTACAGTTCCCATCATCCCTGAACATTGGCTAAGCTGGCTGAGGATGATGGAAGTTGTCGCCCAGTAACATCTGGGGCCCTAAGGTTGAAGAACACTGCTGTGGTCGCAGCCCACTCTGTGTCCATACAACCCTCCCTCAAGCAATTCCCCAAGCCTTATCAAACACCAGCCATCTTTGCTCACTTCCTGGAGAAGGGACAGGCATACACAGTAGGGCTGTGTCCTACTTTATAAAGTGCAGTCCTCTGTCTGAAGAGCTGTGCAGTCCAAGTTTGGTTCAAAGAACCATCGGTAGGGAAAGCAGGGGGCCTTAAGGACATCGGAAGAGAGCTGATGGATCAGGCCAGATGTCTGCTGGAAGTCTGCAAGCAGGCCTTGAAGCTGCCATGCAGACTGGACACACAGGTGACGCAGACCGCCTGATCCCAACTATAGTGAGATATGGTTTCCATTTAAATTTTAGGAAATTTCATTCATTAGCATACGTGAATTTCATGTTTGTGCGTGTCAGGACTGCCGCTAGGTCCCAGCTTACAGAGGACCAACGCCCAGTGGATGTTATATACAAAAGTCTTTATTAAAGTTTAGTTTCCATTTCCAAGCTCTGGGCGCGCAGACCCACGTCTCGACGCTAGACCGGCTAAGTCCCCTCTGACTCACTGCTCCACCCACACCAGTTTAAGATTCTAGCCCGGCTCCACCTCTTACGCTGTTCTTTCCTTCGCTGGGTCCTTCTGCCCTCTGGGGTTCCCTCCTTCCTGGACTCCTCTGACGCTGAGCCTCCTGAGTCTTGCCCCTCCCTCCGGCGGGCTTTAGGACCTGGCTCCCTTCCCGGGCTCCCCGCTGTGCCGCGCTCCTGTACATTTGAACTTGGCGCGCGCGCCCAGCCGGTGACTTTCCTTCTGACCGTTTCCCCGCTTCCTGATGTGGGCGTTGCCAAACCTGACTCCTCTCCTCCCTCTGGTGGTGAGGACACTGGTCCCGACTCCTGGGACTCCCCCTCCCCACTGCGCTCTGGTGGAGACGCTGGTCCTGATCTCCAACTGCTGCTCAGGGACTCCCCGCTGGCCCCTTCCTCCTGGGGCTTCCCCCCTGGAGCCCCCTTCGCTCTGGCCACAGGCGCTCCCTTCTGTGAGTCGTCCGATTCGCTAGAGAGGCTTGTGGAATAACTCTGGCCACTGTCACTGCCTGCGCCCCCCTCGTACTCCTCCTCCTCACTCTCCATTTGCTCCCCCTCCTGTGTCTCTCCTTCTGAACCCCTGACAGTGCGTTTATGCGATATGTAAACAGACACTCTCTTTAGTGCTACCTGGCACTTTCCCTGACTAAATGGACAAAAAGGAAAACACCAGACTGAAAAGAAGTCTTCCAAGTGGTCTACCCTGTGCCAGGATTGATTTGACCCTTGTGGAAAGAGAGGTCTTCTGCTTGGCAAAGTATGCTCTGGAATGGAGTTGTGCCAGGATACCATCTTGCCATGAATCTCACTCGTGACAAGCAGAGTCCACAAAGCAGACTCTTAAAGCAGCCATGGCCACTTAACTGGGGGCCGGGCAAAATCCATCCTCTGCCTCCCATCCGCCCCAAGGCCAATTCATTCAAGGCCCACCGAGTCAAAAGACAGAGCATGAGACCAGCATCCTTTCCTTGCAGTGGCCAACCCAATGCCCCAGGGAAGCCCACAAGCGGGGAATGAGTGCAACAACACTCTCCCTGAAACCTGGAAGATCCTACTCTTTCTTCCAACCTGCGGCCGGGGGCTCTTTCATGTATGAAGCTGACCTAAACCTGAGCCAATTTCTCATTCCTCCAGATTTGAGATCGGCCAAAAGGACACCTTCATCATGGAGATTCCTGACATTGCACCACTCAGGAAGATGAGGATACGGACGGATGGAGAAGGGTGTCGCCCAGATTGGTTTCTCGAACAGGTAGCGACAGAGTTCTTGAACTCCTCTACTGCTTTTGGGGGTGGTCTGTGTGCATTCTTTTCATGGAGTGACTCCATTTTGGAGAAGGGACTTTGGTTTCTTTTCTAGATCTACCTGGAGTTACCTAAGGCATGTGCTTTACGTCAAAGCTACTGTCTGTTGCGTGGCAAGGTCCCAAGCCCTCCCAGGAAGTGGAATAAAGACACATGAAACAGTACTTTAGGTTAATGGGCTAAAAAGGCCACAACTTTGTTGGTTACAGAATGTGAGTGGTATTGGCTGAGGCATTGGAAACCTCACAACTATATCTGACTCCTGACCATTTGCGGGACCACATGACCCGGAAGCTGTACGCCAGCTCCCTGGGCCAATAATGCGAGATGAGCACCGCAACCCCAGAGTCGGCCACAACTGGACCTATGGGTCAGGGGTCCCTTTATCTTTACCTAGGCGAAAAATGAAATGGCCGATGCCAATTTGCCAAGTGGGAAAAAATACCTACCAGGCCCCTGTTAAAAAGCAGGTGGCCAACCGAAGTCCATAGCAAGGTCAGGAGATAAAGAGCCTAACCTGGGGTGGGGGTGGGACAACTGCCTGAGCAAGGAGAAAAGCAACATGTCCTTGGCTGTGGGCAGTTTAAATAGCCCATGCCACGCCCCCGGACCATCCGGATTGGACAGCCTTGGGTTGACACGGCCGAGGACCAACCAATGGTGCAGGGGGTATCCCACCCTATGTGCGTGGGAAGGGCTTCCTCCCAGCCCGCAACGTCACCTCCCCGAGGATGGGAAACAGCGTTCCCAAATACAGCTTCAGCACACTGTCCAACACTGTAAACGCTTCATTTCAAATGTTTTGTTCCTTCCTTAGAGGGCTTCAATCTCTCATTATTTACATCCCAAGGTTTTCGAGGGATGGTAATAAGGAAAGTCTGCTTGGCAAGGTCGCGTTTTTCATTAATGTTTCCTCCAGCCCTTCAACTTCTTATCTTGCTAGAAACGGAGACATGGGAGATCTGTAAGGAAAGCCAAGAGCAACATATAATTTTACCCAAGCGGACTCTCTGCTGTTCGACTTTATTAGGAGAGCACATTGGCTTTGAGCCATTGCACCTGCAATACATTTCAAATCCTCTTTTGTGGTAGGAGGCCCCAAGGAGAAATTGTAGCTGCCATGGATGCTTTTGGAGAGAATGTTGCACATCCATGAGTGGGGGGTGGCTAAGCCTGGCTTGGATCCACGCGATTGTTGAAGGGGCCATTTCAGATATTTATTTTGCCAAAGCATCTTTTTAAATAATAGCTACGAAATGTATCGCTCCCTCCCCCTTCTTGGATGTGCCAAATATTTAAAATTCCCTTTGCTTCCATCTCTGCTTCCCACCCCCCACCCCATATAATCGAGTCACACAGCTGTACGAAAAATTAAGATTCTTCAGGTGGGATGTGTATGGTATTTATTTGTCGCTTTTGATATTTGTACGTCTTCGTTTTGTGTCTTATGCTCATTGCAGCTAGATGGGCATAAATAGGGTTGCCATATTTCCAGAGGTAAAAATTCAGACAAAAATAAGTTGTTGAGCATTTTGGGGGTGATTGTCCACTCACCCTGCTACTGCTGCCAAGCCCAATCCGTCCACCCCCCCCCACATTTGCTTAAAATTGTAAAAATCCCCCCGGACAAAAGGAAAACATGTCTGATCTCCTTCATGTTCAAAGCAAGACAGCAAAAGCAAAGGCTATACACAAACAGAAATTCCCAGCATACTGTGCTGGAGTATAAACAGACATGTGACACACAATAATCATGCCTGTTCCTTAAGATGGAATGGAATATCCCAACATTGGGCATCCCAAAAGAGGACATGTTCGAGATTTGTCAGACTTATGGCAACCCTAGCATAAGGGGAAAGAAAACACATGCTTCTAGAATTGCTACAAAGCCTTCCTCCAATGATCACACTTTGCAGCCTTTCATAGGGAACCACGCTGAAAGCAAAGGGAATCACTGGGAGGCAGCAAGGATTTTAACTGGACAGAGGTGTGAGAGATGTGGACGGTGATGGGGAAACCACACAGGGTTGGGCAGAAATGCTCTGACCAAAATTTGGCAAAATTGATTCTGTAAGTTGAGGAGAAATTGTTTCGTGAAATCTCCCCAACCCAACTTTCTTCCTTCAAATCCTTTTGCTGCTGGTTCAGCACGTTTACATGGGAGTTGGTTCTATTGGACTCACATGGCTTAACGTCTGATTAGACATGAATAGCATTGTACTGTTTATTTCTGATTTCCTCATCCCCTCCACCCGCTCAAATGTGGTCTGGGGTGCCTTTTAAACTTTTTAATAAAGCATCTTTGGGTTTGGTTTTTTTCTGCAAGACAGTCTTACTGTTAAAAATAAATAAAGCCGGTTGTTGAAATCTAGCTGTGATTTCCCGCATCGCAAGAGCTGGGACTAGGTGACCCTTTGGGTCACGTCCAACTTTACAGTTCTATGATTCTATTAAACTTCCCCGTGGGATGATTAAAAATAGAGCAGCATGGAATGGCGTGCAGTGACTTAATATTTTTAGTGAGTCTGCTTCAATCACTGCCTTTGCTTTGTGGGTGAAATTTTGCACTGAACCTCTCGAATAAAACAGCTGCTGAAGCAACGAGCTGCCCACTCTGTATTAAAAGTGCTTATCTGTAGATGCTCAGCTGCTCATGTGTACCAAAGGAGGCAGCCATTTTTATGATGGAAGCCGTTTTCAAGTTCTCAAAAATCACCCCAGAACCAGTGAGGTCCTCCTGAACTGGTGCAGAACTTAGCAGATGCCCAACCATGTCGACTCCCGATGGGGGACTAGGAAGTAACTGCTGCCTGCAAACCTGTGCTCTCCAAGCTGGAGAGCTGGAGCTACATCCTTCACTTACCTTGGACTACTGCAATGCACTCTACATGGGGCTACCTTTGAAGGCGACCCAGAAACTGCAACTGATCCATAATGCGGCAGCTAGACTGATGGGAGTTGTAGTTCAACAACATCTGGGGACCCACAGGTTGAGAAAGGCTGGTCTACATAGAGGAAGATAGCAAGGTATATAATAATAATAATAATAATAATAATAATAATAATAATAATAATAATATATTTATACCCCACCCACTTGGCTGGGTTTCCCCAGCCACTCTGGGTGGCTCCCAACAGAAAATTAAAAGCACAACAAAATGTCAAACATTAAAAACTTCCCTAAACAGGACTGCCTTCAAATGTCTTCTAGAAGTCAGATAGTTGTTTATTTCCTTGACATATGATGGGAGGCCATTCCACAGGGAAGGCACCACTACCCAGAATGTCCTCTGCTTGGTTCTCTGCAACCTCACTTCTCACAGGGAGGGAACCAGCAGAAGACCCTCGGAGCTGGACTGGGCTGAGTGATGGGGGTGGAGACACTCCTTCAGGTATACTGGACCGAGGCCATTTAGGGCTTCAAAGGTCAGCACCAACACTTTGAATTATGCTCGGAAACGTACTGGGAGCCAATGTAGGTCTTTCAGGACCGGTGTTATATGGTCTTGGTGGCCGCTCCCAGTCACCAGCCTAGCTGCCACATTCTGGATTAATTGTAGTTTCCGAGTCACTTTCAAAGGTTAGGCATTGGTGTGGTTCTGTAGATGGAAGGGGGCAGGTAGTGCCATCACCTGCCCTGCATATTGAAGGGTAGTCAGTTAAAAGATTCCAGGGGGTGTGGCCCTGTCTGAAGCCTAGGGAGGTTAGGGCCTAAGGCACGCCCCCTACTGGTGACCCTGGGGGAGTTCCTAGTTGATGTGCATCAGCAGGACTCCCCCTGCTGGTGGTTAACCTTTCCCGGACTTCAAGCAGACGGGCTGGAGTGAGATATAGTCAGTTAGGACCAATGCTTAAGCCAATACTGCTCATCACCTGTAACCAATAAAGTTGTGGCCTTTTTTTAGCCTCAATAATTGTGTCATGTGTCATTATTTCCACCTTGGGGGAGGGGGGGTCAGGAACACACCACGCAATTACAGGTCCGTGTTGGAAGCAGAATAAGCTATCCGATATATTTATACGTTCCAGAGCAAATTAAGCTGATCTGTGTACATCGCCGTGCTATGCAAGATTTATAGAGGCTGGAGGAGAATTCCGTCCTTCGCACTGTGGAATTTGGTGCTGAATGTAGATTTCTTCCGCTGCTTCTCTTCCAGCGCATGCAGGGCACTCTCACCTCCCTCCAAAGCACTGATGAGTAACACACTCGCAAATGCATCTTCGTAGGTTTCAAACAGGGTGTCAGGCTGGTGTGAGGACGAATCTGAGCTCCCTTGAATTTCTGTCGGCGGCGTGTTTGTAGGAGAACGAGCAGACAGGAGGACTTGTGGGTGCAGAGCTGGAATGTCAGACAGATGGTGCACCGTCAGTGCTAAGCAGACAAGATGAGAAGGCAAATGAAGCCATCAACCTCGTTAATTAACCATTTGTTGCTACATGGAAACTCAGGCATGATACTCTGAGTTTTCCTGTCTCAAAAAACCAACAAAATCTCCACCCTCCCACCAATTGTAAATAGCAGATCAGAGTTGCCAATTAAAAAATGAATGGGTTGTTTCAATTAGGAGTCTGCCATTGGACAAGTATCACAGTTTGCCATAGGAAAAAATTACAATGGTTCACAGGCCCGCCTCCGTACTTATGTTTATATTATTTAGGTTGATTGAATTTATATACTTGCCAGCTATGGAGCAAAAGACTTCAGAACAGATATATATATCCTGCATCTCCGGACTGAAACTTCTATCCAGCACCCAAAGCTGGAATATTTGCTTGGCCTGATAGCTTCCCCAAAAGAAAGTCATTCATATCTTCCTATATACATAAAAACGTAAGGTGTTGTCACACTCTGCAGTTATCGGTGACCACACCAGCATGAGGAACGGCTGGCATGCCCAGACAAACTGATTAATGGAGGGGGTAGGATAGGTGATGGGGTGGATCAGGTAGAAAAGGAAAGGGGTTTGGTCAGGTATGGGGGAATGGCAAAGGGGGAGGTGGGGCTGGAAGGAGAGGGAGTAGGGGTGTGTATGTCTTTCTCTTATACAGCCTAGCATCTCCCTACCGGTATGCCCTGCGGAGGACCTTAAGGTCCATAAATAGCAACACCCTAGAGGTCCTGGGCCCTAAGGAATTCAGATTAGCCTCAACCAGAGCCAGGGCCTTTTCAACTGGGCTCAGGGTGGCTAACAACAAATTTAAAACACTTAATTATAAAAGCAGCATACAGTATAAAAACATGAATAACAATAAAATTCAAAAATCGGTTTAGGGGAAATAAGCATTAGATAATCCCCAGGGCTAGCTGGCTGAATTGGTCCTACTTGGGCCAGCGAGGAGGCCAGGGGAGAATTAGCTGTGGGGTCTCAGAGCGGGTGATCTTCATAAAAGGGGAATGGGAAGGGAAGGGAAATAAAAGACCAGGCTGAATTCAAATTAAAGGCCAGGAGGAATAGCTGTCTTACAGGCCCAACGGAAGGAGGTTAAATCCTGAAGGGCCCTAGTCTCATGGGACAGAGCATTCCATCAGGTCGGAGCCATCACTGAAAAGGCCCTGGCCCTGGTGGAGGATAGTCTGACTTCCTTAGGACCCGGGACCTCAACTATGGTTATTCATATAAATAGTCCCACCATTGCAACTGTGTGCCCCTAACCCTACCACACCACTTGTACTGGTAAGCATCAGTGATGCTGGTGTCCACAGCTCTGCCCCACCCCACACCCCAAGAGCAAAAATTCCCCAGTGGGTGTTGCTGAAGCTTTCTTTTCGGGCTACCCAAAGGGTCCTAATTCAGATTGAACGCTTTCCTTTGGTTTGGTTCCCCCCTAGATCACCATGAAGAATCTGACCACTCAAGAGGAGACCGTGTTTACATACAATGAATGGCTCTCCACACAGTGGGGAGACAATCTCACCCTGGAATGGGAGATTCCGGCCGTAATCGATGATGAGCAGATGATGGATTATACTGAATATACAATTCAGGTTAAAACCAGTGACGTTGGAGGTACGTTTAACATTTGTTGCATCCAGTTCTACATGAAACCAGTGAGTTTTCCCTGCTGTGATAGAATCACTACTGTCACTAACCCACTATGTCTGTCCAAGGAAATAATTCTTAAGGAAATTTTAGTAGGTTTATTGAAACTCCTTTGACTCCTTAGATGTTCTGCCAGAGAAGAGGAACCTTCAAGTTTTGCTTAGCATTTTGCTTTTGGAAATATTTGGTATCAGTTGACAGATGCACGGATCTCTTTAGGAAATATTCCTACCCAGATTGATGCTCTTTTTGGCTACCCATGAAATCCCTCAGAAGTCTTGGAGAATGTGTAGTGTGAGGAACTGCTAGATATTTACTTATAAAAGAGGCAGGGGGTATTATCAAAGAACTTGTGAATTATGATCTGAACAAGCTGAACATCAAGCACACATGATCTCCTTGATTCCTGATTGTTTCATACTTAGAAAGGACATGGGTGACACTGTTGTCTAAACCACTGAGCCTCTTGGATTTGCCAATCAGAAGGTCAGTGGTTCGAATCCACACAATGGGGTGAGCTCTTGTTGCTCTGTCCCAGCTCCTGCCAACCTAGCAGTTCGAAAGTACACCAGTGCAAGTAGATAAATAGTGTCAGGAAGGTAACTGGCATTTTCGTGCACTCTGGCACGCATCACGGTGTTCCATTGCGCCAGAAGCGGTTTATCCCTGCTGGCCGCATGGCACCTGGAAAGCTGTCTGTGGACAAACACCAGCTCCCTCGGTCTGAAAAGCGAGGTGAGCGCCGCACCCCAAAGCCACCTTTGTCTGGACTTAACCGTCCAGGGGGCTTTTGCCTTTACCTTACCTTACCTCTTTCTTACTCTGACAAACCTTCTCCATTGTTTGTGTGTGTGTGTGTATGTGTGTGTGTGAGAGAGAGAGAGAGAGAGGGAGGGAGGGAGAGAGAGAGAGAGCGCACTCTGGCTCCCAAAGAAGAGAGCATCAGATGTCAACATGAGCACATCCATCTTCTCTTTTCCAGGAAATGAAGGGTGATCGTTTTTAACAACAGTGAGTTCTATTTTGTTATGAGCTGAGACAGTCAGTGGGGGAAAACAAATTAGGGAATGAATGAGGTGATCTTGTTTTTGATCAGATTATACAGCAGTCAGCATAATGGTACATCTGACTGAGGCACATGCAGGTTTGGAACTAGTTCGGCTGCGGCATCTCCCAGCACAGGGACAATAACCTGATTTGTATGTCATCATAGCACCACGAGAGATGAGCTGTCATATTCTGTGCAGGGTTTGGGGATGTTTTGCAGGTGTACCCTAACCCAAAACAGTCCTTTCCTTTGCCAGTTCCAAGAGGATTCCACAGCAGCTCTTGGTACTTTGTTTTATTTATCTCCTTCTGTGAAGGTCTAAGGCGATGTACAGAATGCAATAAAAACTGCTAAAAATGCAGTTAAAAGCAACAGGGGAAAGAACGGCAGATAATAAGGAATGCCATGGCAGCGACCTATTTGTTCAGCTGGGAAAGCTTGTCAGAACAAACATGTCTTCAGTTGTTTCCGGAAGTGGAGATAGTGAGCACTTGTCGTAATCGTGTGTCAATACGGATGCTGTTCCACAGAACAGGGGTAGCCAGCTAAAGGCCTTATTCCACATTACTCCAGAATGGACTTCAGAGATCTTGATTTAGTATGATTTATAGATTTCATAAAATTTACATGCCACATGATTGTATGGAACCTCAAACTGGTTTACAAAAGGTAAAACAGGAAATTCGGGGGACCGATTCACAACCCTGCTTTAAAACATACAAAAGTTAAAATACTAAAATAGATTAAGATTGCCTCACCTGTCTAAGCATCTGGGTAAGGTAAAGGTAAAGGGACCCCTGACCATTAGGTCCAGTCGTGACCGACTCTGGGGTTGCGGTGCTCATCTCGCTTTATTGGCCGAGGGAGCCAGCGTACAGTTCCGGGTCATGTGGCCAGCAGGACTAAGCCGCTTCTGGCGAACCAGAGCAGCACACGGAAATGGTGTTTACCTTCCCGCTGGAGTGGTACCTATTTACCTACTTGCACTTTGACATGCTTTCAAACTGCTAGGTTGGCAGGAGCAGGGACCGAGCAACGGGAGCTCACCCTATCATGGGGATTCGAACCGCCGACCTTCTGATTGGTGAGTCCTAGGCTCTGTGGTTTATTTTTTTTTTTTTCCAAAATTTTTATTAGGTTTTTTTAATAAAAGAGATACAAAAATAAAAAACAGCATTGTTTGTGTCTTTACAAAATTTCATAACATCTTTGGACTTCCTCGCGTCATCCGCTCGCACTTACATTGTTCATAAAATTTTTCAAGCAAATTACCATCTTATTTGTAATCTTATAACCAATCATTACAATATAGTCTAATAATGCTCATCTAATTTAGTGATGGCCAATTGTTTATAATCAAGCATCCTTCTTAGCATTCCATCAAATTACAATAATTTTGTAAATAAATCTTAAATTTCTTCCAGTCTTCTTCAATCCTTTCTTCTCCCAGGTCTCGAATTCTGCCAGTCATTTCCGCCAGCTGCATATAGTCCATCAGCTGCATCCTAGGCTCTGTGGTTTAAGCCACAGTGCCACCCGTGTCCCAGCATCTGGGTAGGCTTGTTTAAAAAGAAATTTTTCTAGCAGCCATCAAAAAGAGTGCAGTGAAGGCGCCAGCTTGATCTCAACAGGCAGGGAGTTCCAAAGTGTCTAGGTGTTGCCACACTAAACGACTGAGTTCTTACAAATGTGGAATGAGTATTACGTGGCAACTATAACAGTGCCAATCCCACCGATCAAAGTGGGCACATGTGAGGTAAGGCAATCTCGTAGGTAAACTGGTCCCAATTTGTTTTTGTTGTTTAGTCATTTAGTCGTGTCCGACTCTTCATGACCCCATGGACCAGAGCACGCCAGGCACTCCTGTCTTCCACTGTCTCCTGCAGTTTGGTCCAACTCATGCTGGTAACTTTGAGAACACTATCTAACCATCTCATTCTCTGTCGTTCCTTTCTCCTTGTGGTTTCAATCTTTCCCAGCATCAGGGTCTCTTCCAGGAGTCTTCTTTTCTCATGAGGTGGCCAAAGTATTGGTGCCTCAGCTTCAGGATCTGTCCTTCCAGTGACCACTCAGGGCTGATTTCTTTCAGAATGGAGAGGTTTGATATTCTTGCAGTCCATGGGACTCTCAAGAGTCTCCTCCAGCACCATAATTCAAAAGCATCAATTCTTTGGCGATCAGCCTTCTTTATGGTCCAGCTCTCACTTCCATACATCACTACTGGGAAAACCATAGCTTTAACTATATGGACCTTGGTTGGCAAGGTGATGCCTCTGCTTTTTAAGATGCTGTTTAGGTTTGTCATTTCTTTTCTCCCAAGAAGCAGGCGTCTTTTAATTTCGTGACTGCTGTCACCATCTGCAGTGATCATGGAGCCCAAGCAAGTAAAATCTCTCACTGCCTCCATTTCTTCCCCTTCTATTTGCCAGGAGGTGATGGGCCCAGTGGCCATGATCTTCATTTTTTTGATTTGTTAGAGGCTTTATATACTAATAGTAGCCCTTTGAATTTGGCCCCGTAGCAAATGGGCAACCAGTGCAGATCTCTGAGCACAGTTTTATGTGCTGACAAGGCCTCACTCTTGTCAGCAACCGTGCTGCAACATTCTGCACTAACCACAGCTTCCAGATCATGCATGAGATCTTTGGAACTTGAAGGAGAGACTCTCCTGTGAACCACAGTGACCTGTTGGGTATATAAAAGATTAGGAAGTCTCTCAAGTAATCTGGCCATCATTTGGCCCAACAGCAGATTGGCAGCCCGTGCAAAACCCACAAGGAAGGTGTTACGTGCTGGTGGTAGTTTGCCTCCACAAGTAACCTAGGCACTGTGTTCTGTACCAGCTGCAGCCTCTAGACCAGTCTGAATGCCAAAGGGGGCAGCCTGGAATTCTGATGTGCCAAACATGGTGGGATTTTTCTATTGCCTTTGATATTTTCAAATCGTGCTACTCTGTGACCTTTGGGCCAATATTTGGCTGTTGTTGTCATACATTTGTCTCGGGAGACAATGGAAGAGTGTGCCTTTGGGGGTGAAGTCAAACCATTGGAGAGCTACAGTGCCTGCTGTGGCTGTAGAGACCGATACAGGAGAGACATGTTTTGTTGCAGCTGGGGCAGATGAGGGCGTATGCTTGTGTTGCTGCAGATGCACCATGGAGTTTCCTAAAGAGGAACATTTTTGCCTGGCACCTAAAGGTGTCCAATGAAGGCCACAGATGAACATTTCTGGGGAGAGCATTCCACAAACGGACCTCTTGTGGAAGATGTTTGCAGGGTCCATGAGAGGTGGTCCATGAGGTATTGTAGACTTTATAAGTCCTTGAGGTATTTTAGGCTTTATAAGTCAAAGCCAGCATTTACTTGAGTCTGGAGACTAATTGGTAGACAGTGCAGTTGGACCAAGATCAGTGTGATATTCTCAAACTGCCTTGCCCCAGTGAGCAACCTTGCTGCTGAATTTTGCACCAGCTGTTATTTTATATATATAATGCTTTTTAACATATCATTTTCAACTATTATTAAACATACTTTTACATCTTATATTTTTTTACTTCCATCAATCACATCTGAAAATTTTCCAATCTTTCCCACTTAATTTACATTTCTTACTTTCACTATTACATAAATATCATAACTAATACCTCTCTTCTTTCTCTTCTTTGCAATATTTCATATATTCCTCCTTACAAAACTTCTTGTAGTCCTACCAGCGTAATTTGTTCATTACAGTTGCTCTTCAAATAATTCGTAAATTTCTTCCAATCTTCTGTGAATCTCTGGTCCCACAGGTTTCAAATCCTTCCTGTCATTTTATCCAATTCTACGTAGTCCATTAATTTCGTCTTCCATTCTTCGGTAATTCTTCTTGCTTCCATTTCTGGGCAAATTTTGCACCAGCTGAAGTTTCCAAGCGGTCTTCAGAGGCAGCTCTATGTATAACGTGCTGCAGTAACCTATTCTCTCTCTGTCTCCCTGCAGCGGCTGGAACAGATGCCAATGTCTTCATGATCATCTTTGGGGAGAACGGGGACTCCGGGACTTTGGCTCTTAAAGAAGCAAACACGTCCAACAAATTTGAGAGGAACCAGTTGGATGTTTTCTATTTCTCTGATATACTCAGTCTTGGGGATCTCTGCAAAGTGCGGATCTGGCACGACAATACAGGTAACAAAGATGGTTTGTTTATTTGTTTATTTTAACAAAGGTTTATTTTAAGGGGTCGAGGGGGGGGGGTACCATTTCTGCTTTGTGTCGGGATCTCCGCTCAGCCAAGCTGATAAAGCTCATTTTCTTCCCCCGAGTCCTTCGGAATCGCCTCATGACGTGTTTAACGACCTGAGCCTTTGATAAGGCTCCAAGGCACCTTCCATTCAGCAGAGTTTCTAGCACAGGAAAGAGACGAGAGGTTTGGGCTACATTGCAAAGAGTTTTATTATCCCAACTACGCAGACAAAAAACACATCCTCTCTCTATGAAAGCAGAGAGCAACTGAACAAAGGAACAAAGGAAACAGGAAACCACTAACGTCACATCCTGTCTCCCCTCCCATGGGACTTCCCACAGTCTGGAAGGTCTCTGGAATGTAAACAGAGTCCTGTGACTCCCAGCAGCTGCACAGTAATATGAACAGAAACTAACACTTTGCGGGCTGTATTTCTTCATGGTGGCACATAGTAGAGGGTGTTGATCGCAGAGGGGAAACTGATTGGAACAATGCATGTGACTCTCACTTTTGTAAGGAAAACGACAAACTAGCTGCACAAAACTCAGAGGATCACACACACAAATATATTTCCATTATCTATCAAAGCAAGCAGGAAGTATTGTGTGGCGAGTTCCCGTCCCCCCCCCCAGTGGAAAAAAAGACACATGACACAATTATTTAAGGTTAATGGGCTAAATATGGCCACAACTTATTGGTTACAGGTGATGAGCAGTATTGGCTTAGGCATTGATCCTAACAGACTATCCAGCTTCAGCCTGTTTGCTTGAAGTCCAGGAAGGGATAACCACCGGTAGGGGGAGCCCTGCTGATGCACATCAACTAGGAACTCCCCTGGGGTCACTGCTAGGGGGCGTGCCTTAGGCCCTCACCTCCATAGGCTTCGGACAGGGCCACGCCCCCCGGAATCCTTTATCAGACTACTCTTCAATATGCGGGGCAGGTGATGGCGCTTCCTCTCCTCTTCCATCTACAGAGCAATACCAATGCCTAACCGCCAATACTAAGAAAGTTGTGACGATTTGCTACAAGGTAGGCGAAAACCAAGTGGCTGGTACCAATTTGCTAAGTTTAAAAATTCCTACCAGGCCCGTCAATGGCGACCAACCAAGGTCCATAGCAAGGTCAGGGAACGGAAACCTTAAAGGGCAGGAGGGTGGGGAAAACAGGAACAGCTGGTATGCGGGAAAAGAGGGAGATCCCTGGTCATGCCTGCGTTTAAATCGGGAGGGCCATGCCCCCAAAGCCAGCTGATTGGCTGGCCAGGGGGTGACACGGCCGGGAATTCCCCCAATCGTGCAAGGGCTGGGCTCCAGCTACTGCGCATGGGGTTGGGCCGTGACGGCCGCAATCCCACCTCCTCTGCAGGGCGGAAGTGGGTTTATCAAAATCCCTGCAAGGCAAATGTTTAAGGATGGTGCTGGGAAGGGCTAGCAATGGATGAGGCCCAGGGATGTGGCCAGGGAAGATTCCTGAGGGCATCTAGAGAGATCTGTTCCCTATACAGTGCTTCCCCTATGAGCAAAGGTTGCAGCAATTGGGGGCTTTTTCGTTTAGAGAAAAAATGACCCAGAGACGACATGATAGAAGTTTATCAAAATGTGTGCTGCATGGAGAAAGCGGGTTTTTCTCCATCTTACAACACATGCATTGAATGTTGGGATGGTTCAAGAAAGATAAAGTCAGTGCTTTATTTCTGGGGGTACACGTACCCCTAAACATTTTGTGACTTTCTGTACTTTTGTCCATTTACTGTATTTATTTTTCCCGATTTGATCTATAAAATGGTTGTTTTCTTGAGCCAAAATGAGAGTACCACTAAACTTTTTTTTTAATTGGAAAAAAAGCACTGGATAAAGTCCTTAGTGGGGTAGGAGAACTGGGGAAAACAATTCACATCTGGCAACCAATTCAACTCTTTGGTTCCAGATAGTACATGGGTAGACAAGTACATGGGTGGGCATAAATTTTCACAGCCCTCTAGCAGCTATGGTGGCTCATTTACCAGCAGTAATCTATTAACTCTGGAAGTGTCTGGAAGCATTAACTCTGGAAGTGTCTACTTGATTCTATCTATGGAAAATAATAATAATAATAATAATAATAATAATAATAATAATAATTTTTATTTATACCCCGCCCTCCCCAGCCAAGACCAGGCTCAGGGCAGTTAACACCAGGTATAAAACAATTGATTAAGATACAACTTAAAAACAAGATTAAAATACAACATTAAAATGCAGCCTCATTTCAATAGAAACTCAAATCAAAAACTTTTTGGGGATGAAAACGTCAAATAGGAGTTCCATCACAGAAGGAGAAAGGAAAAAGGAAAAAGATAGAGTAATCTTGTTTTCTCCTGCTCCGGAGGGTAGGACTCGAACTAGTGGCTTCAAGTTACAAGAAAGGAGATTCCGACTCAACATCAGGAAGAACTTTCTAACAGTAAGAGCTCCTTGACAGTGGAACGGTCTCCCTTGGGAGACTGTGGATTCTCCTTCCTTGGAGGTCTTTAAACAGAGTCTGAATGGCCATCTGCCATGGATGCTATAGTTGAAATTCCTGATTGCAGGGGGTTGGACTAGATGACCCTTGGGGTCCCTTCTAACCCTACGATTCTATAAAAATCGAACAAAAATAAAATTAAGCTGCATCATTTGTGGTACAAAAAGTTCCAGGAGGTTAGCAGGAGGTTACTGGACACTCACTGATTGGGAATGAAGCAGTGTGCCTACTCTTCAGTCCTGACTCCCTGGAGAGCCCTTTAACAGAGGCAGGAGGTGCCAATCATAGATCTGCTGTAGCCTTCTAAAAACGGTAGAAAGGGGGCCATCGCAAAAGGGAGAGAGAGCTTCCCCCATTCCCATGTAATTCACACCTAGTGAAAAAGCACAGCTATTTGCCCAAGCAACTATTTTGCTTTCTTCCTGAGCAGAGAAGCAGCTCCCTTCTGGTTTGGCTCCTGTGCCAGCTGCCCTCCATCCAATAGCAGGGTCCAGGCTCAGAGAGCTGGCTTGCCTCCAGCCACCGGGTGATCATCCGCCAACCCCCAATTCCCACCGCAGTGCCCAGCCGCTCCTCCTCTCACCGCAGGCGGACGTTGTGGTTCCTTTCCCTCCCCCCCCTTTTTGTCTTCTGTTTGCTGAAGACTCTCTTCCCAAACTGCTGGAGACAGGGCTTTGGGGGAGAGAACATTTATTTGTCAAGGGTTTGCTTCTTCAGGGATGCCAAAGAAGAAAAACCCTGAGCTTGGTGTCTTCCAGCACACATGGCGGTCCTGGGTAATCCTCTAACAAAACACTGCCTTCTGGAGCTCAAGGCTTAATTAAGGGCTGGCAGGCAAGCAGGGCCTGGGCTGGATTTTTCTGCTCCTCACTCTTTTCCCTTCTTCTCGTTGTTGTTAAGTGATGAGAAATGGCAGGTATGTAATTGGAAGAGCAGGCCTGGATTTCCATGCAACAGGGGGCTAGGAATAAGGAGAGTCTGCCAACAGCAGCAGGCAGGGGTGGCCCAGCACTCCTAGTTTACCCGAGGTAAATTAAATCCAGGGGAAAGGGGCTTTCGACTATAGGGACAGGGGCGTAGCTCAGCGCTGGAGCGTCTGCTCTGCTTGCAGAAGGCTCCAGGTTCAATCCTCAGTATCTCCAGGAATGTCTCCTGATTGAAACCTGGAGAGTCATCATCATCATCATCATATTTATACCCCGCCAATCTGGCTGGGCTTCCCCAGCCACTCTGGGCAGCTTCCAACAAAATATTAAAATACCGCAATACATCAAACATTAAAAGCTTCCCTAAACAGGGTTGCCTTCAGATGTCTTCTAAAAGTCTAGTAGTTGTTGTTCTCTTTGACATCTGGTGGGAGGGCGTTCCACAGGGCGGGTGCCACTACCGAGAAGGCCCTCTGCCTGGTTCCCTGTAACTTGGCTTCTCGCAGTGAGGGAACCGCCAGAAGGCCCTCGGAGCTGGACCTCAGTGTCTGGGTAGAACGATGGGAGTGGAGATGCTCCTTCATTGCATGCCAGTGTAGACAGCAGATGGACCAAGGGGCTGGCTCAGTGCAATGCTGCTTCTCTCCACAGTGGGGTTCCCAAACTCCCCCCACCTCCATGGACCACTTAAAAAAATGCTGAGGGTCTTGGCCAACCAGCTAATGATTTCCCCACCTATTGCAGCAGGTAGAATGTTCTGTGTGCTGCATGATTTTTAATTGCGTTTTCATTGCTTCTTTTGTTTCTTGCACATTGCGTTTTATGAAGTTGCAATCTGAATCCAACAGAATTAGGTCGAATTGAAATGTAATACGGTGGTACCTTGGGTTAAGAACTTAATTCGGTCCGGAGGTCCGTTCTTAACCTGAAACTGTTCTTAACCTGAGATACCACTTTAGCTAATGGGGCCTCCCACTGCCGCCGCACCGCTGCTGCATGATTTCTCTTCTCATCCTGAAGCAAAGTTCTTAACCTGAGGTACTATTTCTGGGTTAGTGGAGTCTGTAACCGGAAGCGTCTGTTACCTGAAGTGTATGTAACCCGAGGTACCACTGTATGACGACATCAACAGCAGCAGCAGTAGCAGTAGCAGCAACAACAACAACTTTATTTCTATGCCACCTTTCTGACTGGGTTTCCCCAGCCACTGTGGGTTGCTCCCCATCCCCCAAATATTACAAACACAATAAAACAGTTAAGACCCCTTCCTGAACAGGGCTGCCTTCAGATGTCTTCTAAAAGTCAAATCTGTTTGACATCTGATGGGAGGACGTTCCACAGGGCGGATGCCACTACAGAGAAGGCCTCCTGCCTGGTTCCCTGTAGTTTCATATCTCACAGTGAGGGAAGCTCCAGAAGGCCCTCAGAGCTGGACCTCAGTGTCCAGGCTTGGCGATGCAATAAAAAAGCGATTCAAATGTAGCTTAAAATAAAAATGAATATCTGATGCGATAGACGTGCTGTCTCACCTCTTCAACCACAAATCCAAAGATGCGCCATGGACCACCAGAACAAAGCTTGTGGACCATGCTTACATCATTATGCAAATTATGTTTTCGTTATCTTATTCCACCCCATTTATTTCAGCAGAAAGGAGACACGGTATAAGCGGAAGGGAAGACACAATCAATTGCATACCGTTTGCAGACTGAAAATAACAGCAGCAGCAAATACCAACTGTGTTCACTGGATTTCCATTGGTTTCCGTTCCAGATGTTGGACAAACAAGCGAACACCAGTGATTTCCATTCCTGTTTTTGTTGGACTTATCTGACATCCCTACCTGTAGGTGGCAGCAGCCTAACCTGCTTCATGTCCCCCAAATAACGAGGTGCTTCCTTTCCTGCAGGGATAGGGCCCGGCTGGCACTTGGAGTACATCGATATAGAAGACTCCCTGATGGACAAGATGTTCCGCTTCCAGTGTGATCGCTGGCTGGCGAAGAGCGAAGACGATGGGCAGCTCCTCCGAGAGCTAGCTTGTGCCAATAATGACATCCTGGAACTGAAGGAACGCACCTGTAGGTCTAAATGGGAGATCTGGGCAGTGGAGGGGGAAACTCGTGGTAGCCATTTTATTTAAAATGGAAGTCATGGTAGCCCTCCTCCAACATTTTCCACAGGTGGAAGCTCCATGTGGAGTAGCAGGATTGTGCCACTGGTCATAGAACCATAGAATTGTAGAGTTAGAAGGGACCACAAGGATCATCAACTCTACAATGCAGGAATCTTTTGCCCAACAGGGGGCTTGAACACACAACCATGAGATTAAGAGTCCCATGCTCTACTGACTGAGCTGTTTTCCACTTGACATTGGGCACACCACTGGCACTGCCCAATGAGGGGAATCTTGCACCTAAACAATTGCTCGTGACAGTGGCCTTCGGGGGGCTCGGATTTCATCAGCCCCCTGTGCGATGCCAGAATTCAGTGGCCCCCTGCCTCTTGCTTTCCATTCTACATCATATTTGCAGCACCACTGAGGCTCTGCACCCGGTGCAACTGGTTGCACTCCCCCAAATCTGTCTCTGCTTAAGCAGAGGGTTTCATGCAACCAGCGCCCCTGTGCAATAGGGTGTCCTGTTTTTGTGAAGGTTTACAGAGGGCCCCAGGGACACGGGTGGCACTGTGGGTTAAACCACAGAGCTTAGGGCTTGCCAATCAGAAGGTTGGCGGTTCGAATCCCCGCGACAGGGTGAGCTACCGTTGCTCGGTCCCTGCTCCTGCCAACCTAGCAGTTTGAAAGCACGTCGACGTGCAAGTAGATAAATAGGTACCGCTCCGGCAGGAAGGTAATCACCATTTCCGTGCACTGCTCTGGTTCACCAGAAGCGGCTTAGTCATGCTGGCCACATGACCCGGAAGCTGTATGCCAGCTCCCTCTGCCAATAAAGCAAGATGAGCGCTGCCACCCCAGAGTTGGTCACGACTGGACCTAATGGTCAGGAGTCCCTTTACCTTTACCTTTTACAGAGGGCCCATACCTCAACATCTGCATCAGGGCATGGAAACAGCAAATGTGGGGACCACTTTGGAGCTGGTGAAATCTGGGCCAGTGGTGTTGATGCCCCACTTTGCCCCACTTGTCTGAATAAACAGTATCATGGGCTGTTCTAAAATGTTCCACAGGTACAATTGTTGGTGGGGGGGGGAGTAGAGCTAAGTAACTGTTGCCCACAGCTTTAACACCTGAAAAGAGTTACTAGGTCATGCTGCTAATGAACAAGCATCTTAAAGACTCTTCATTCATCTTATTCTATGTTCATTGTGCACTAGGTGGAAGGTGCAAGGCTAGGGAGCCTGTGGCTATTCAAGTGTTGCTGAACTACAACTCCCATAATCCCTGACTATTGACCATCCTTGGTGGGGCTGATGGGTGTTGTAGTCCTGCAACATCTGGAGAAGGTCACAAGCTCCCCATCCTTCTTTAAGCCAGGAGAAGAAGCCCAGACCTTTCCCCCTTTAGGACCTTTACATGTTGTCAGATATGACGCATGTGAAACAGACACTCTTAATAGCAAACGAAGCCTGCAAGCTCAAATGGCAGCTATGAACTAGGAAGGGCTGAGGTCCTGTGTCTTTCCCCCAATTCACCATAAGCTCTTTTCTGACTTCCAAGCTTACAAGATCGAGACAGTCACGAGCGACCGAGATGACGCAGAGACAAAGGAGAACGTCTCTCTTATTTTCGAGGGGAAGAAGGGACGGTCGAAAGAGTTCCTTCTGGAGAACTCACCCAAAAAAAGGAGATTTTTAAGGTATGTGGGTGGTCTTAATAATATATGGCGACGATGACTGCTGATGGCAATTTTGTTGCAGAAGAGGCATTCCTCTCTGTCTAACAGGAAATTCCTCTTCTAAGAGGTTGCCTTACACTGAATCAGCCTAGTGGTCCATTCATCTTTGCATTGCCTACACTGGCTGGCAGTGGCTTTCCAGGGTTTCAGAGAGGGAATCTCTCCCAGGATCTGCCTGCAGATGCTGCCAGTGGAACCTCCGACCTTCTACATGGAAAGCTTACTGTCAGGCTTCAGGGACTTAGCTTCCTCTCCCCCTTTGGCAGTAGATAAACAGAACAAAGCAAAAAGAGTCTCTTACCGGTTAGAAATTTTAATGATCACAGCAAGAGAACAAAGAATCCATTTCTAGGCATGAAGGTGCTCCCATTTAAGGGTACCACCCACTTCCCCCCTAGTCACCCACGTCACTTCCGTGTCTTGCAACCTGATCTCGCAACCACTTAGCTTTCTGTGCTGCCACTTTATCTGTTCTTCTTGACCTTGGGCTGAGCGGATGGATGCTTTCCAGCGAAAGTGAGCCTGTTAACTTTCTCTCCCACTTCTTCTTCTCCTAACTGTTCACCGCTCAGTTCTTCCCAGCTTCTGTCTTCTGAACTATGTCCCTCTGCAAACCACTGTTCTAATTCTATACTACTTCTCAGCATGGTCCCCGACACTTACACTCTACCACCGAGAGTTGACCCTTCCTCCAATATAATGCCATTGGAGGAAGACGCAGGCTTTTGGTGAAGGGTGAGGTATGGAGGACTGGATTTATATTGTTGCTGCTTCATTTGAATGGAAATTTACATTGGCCTGTTTTAATATTATTGTTTAACTTTCCTCTGGATTTTAAGTATACCCACCCTGGGGACTTCAGGTGAAAGGCAGACTATAAATAACAGAATCAGCATTGTAGAGTTGGAAGGGACCCTGAGGGTCATCTAGTCCAACCCCATGCAATGCAGGAATCACAACTAAAGCATCCATGACAGATGGCCACCCAACCTCTGCTTAGAAATCTCCAAGGAAGGAGAGTCCACAACCTTCCAACCTTGTATGAATTCTGTCCTCTCATCACAACTGTTTCCTGGACTTTCTGATATTAATCAACACTGGGTTTTTGTTTTGTTTTATTACGGGACGGGGTGTTCTCCAGAGGAGCAACAGACGAATTTGAGTTCGCTTCCAAGAATGTCGGCGATATTGCGGCCATCTGTGTTAGTCACTGTCCAAAAGATGGAAAGAAATCAAGTGTGAAAACCGAAGTCTACTGGCATGTTGAGGAGATTATCGTCACGGAGTTGGAACTTTACAACCAGTAAGTGACTTGTAGGAAAGAGCTCCCTAGATCAGACATAGGCAAACTCAGCCCTCCAGATGTTTTGGGACTACAACTCCCATCATCCCTAGCTAACAGGACCCATGATCAGGGTTGAAGGGAGTTGTAGTCCCAGAACATCTAGAGGGCCGAGTTTGCCTACGCCTGATCTAGATGTCTCTGGCATTCACTGATTCCACAAGTGGCAGGGACAACTGGATCTGGTGGTATTTCTGGATAGTTGCAACAAGGTCCATGTCCTGACTATGGTGCCGGGTCAAGTCTACAGTCCCCCTTCCCCCTATAGGGTGGAATGGCTGCTGGCTCCGTTGCTCAGGAGGTAAACCAGATGGAACCAGATGAATGTAGCTCACCAATAGGGTTGTTGGCTTTCCAGATTTGACTGGATGTTTCTTGGTTTTTCCTACTCAGGCATACTACTTATGCATAAGTAGAACATGCAGGTGGGTAGAACAGGGATGATGGCACTAGCTCCAACTTCACCAGTACTTGAGTTGAAAGACAGCCATCTGCAGTGGGATACATGAAATTTTTCCAAATTTGATTTCTCACCCCCCCCCCCCAATTGGTTGGAGAACTGCATTGCAAAATTATTTGAAGAAACGCTAATTTCATATGACATCTGTGTTTCGGTTCACATATTATTTCTAAAATGCTTATTTGAATGTTTGCCTCTAAGCCTATCTTAAATCAAATTTCTTCCCCATCTCCAGTCCCTTCCAAATCTATGCATTCTTGTATGCCATTTGAATTTTTATGCACATTTTAAATGCATATCTGTGCATGTTACTTGGCTGGAGAACCACTTTGCAAAATTCAGAGAAATGTAAATTTTGAAGAAGGGCTGTGCTGGGGTTGGTGAATTGTTTCAGGAAATGAACATTAACTAAGTTGGCCTTTAAATGGGAATTGAACTGAATTTATCCCCATTCCTAAGTACAGGCTGCCATTCTCTGCTACACAGATACAAAAGACCCTTAAGATGTGTCGTAATTCCAAAAAAGGCATGGAAGGCATGGAAATAGCAATTGCTGGGCCATCAACAGGACCTTTATGGTTGTTTTGCATTGGCACCAAAATTGTATTCGAAAGAACAAAACGCTGCCACGTCCACCACTTTTTCTCATGAGCCCGCAACATTACAAGATTTTCTCCCTCCCCTCAAAATTCGCAAAAGGAGAGGTTGCCCCTTTTCACCCATCTTAGCCCCGTATTTTCCATTTTTTGGCTCAGGGTTAGGCAGAACAATGCAAAACATGGAGGCAGCAGACCAAAGAGCCTTCTCCGTAAGAGTCTTTGGGGCTCCCAAGAGCTGTTAATTATTCAATTAGTTAATTTCCCATGAAACCAGCCACACTTCCCTTGTGGTACAACTAGTGTATGCCAACACACAGTTTGGGAATGACTGTATGGGCCCTGGAGCTGAAAGTAAACAAATCCCCATTTTGTCAACAACACACAAAGTGAGATCCCATCTGATCCTACCTTACCCTGAACCTGTCAAAGAACCAACCTATCATGCAACTCACCCTGTTAGAGGTTTGAGAGCAGGTGTGATTATATACCATGCAGAACCAATGTGATGGTGTTTCGCAGCTGTACCAATGAAACTTTTTGAGTTAAAGCACAATCCTTGTTTTAAGAAGATCTGTTGGCACACATAAAATACGATGCCTATTTCCCATTGGGCATCTGGGGGTGCTATCTGAGGTAACCTCTAGGTTGGATTGCTGTGATGTGTTGTATGTGGGGCAGCCCTTGAGGCTCTCCCAGAATCTGCAGCTAGTGAAAAATGTGGCTGCTGGCCCGCTCACTAGAGCAGAATATCGTCATCATACTTTGCCGCTGCTGAAAAATTGTACATGCTGCAAACTGGGAGCAGCATGCCTAAAAGATTGCCTCGTCCCCTACATATCCAGCCTATCACTGCTTTTGGCAAGAGACCGTAGCCTGCAGCTGTCATCTTAGCAGGAAGCTTGCTCCCATTTGTTGTTGGCACCCACCTGTGCTGGTCCCGGGGGGAAGGTTACTGTTACCGTAGTCAAAGTTCAGTCCTGAGTCACTAGCCTGGAATTAGTCCACAAGGTGTGAGGCGAGGTCCGAAGCAGGAAGCCAGACGGGGAACAGGAACACTGGAGGAACAGGACTGGATGCTGGCCGAAACAGCTCTTCAATGATGACGTTGCTCCCGCAACCTGGGACCGGGCTGACTGGCCTTTATCTTCTCTGAGGCCAGGGGCGGTCCCGGCCCCCAGGAGCCCCGCCTCCCCTGGCCTTAAGGCGAGCACTCCTCCTGGGAGAAACCAGTTCCCTTCGCCTCTCTGCCCTAAGCCTCTGCAGTTCAGGAGAGGCTGAAGGGTTACTGGGCCCAGGGGGAGACTCACCTGCAGGCACTGAGTCCTCAAACACCTCTGGGGCCAGAATGGATTCACCTGGTGCCTGCTCCTGAGGATCCGGCCCAGGTGCAGGCTCCTCAGAATCAAGGCCCTGCCCCAGTTCAGCCGGCCCTGGAGGCGGGGACTCCTGTGCCAGCTGGGATTCCTCCGGTTCACTCTCAGAATCGGAATCCCAGGCCAGCACACCACCAGTCTCAGGAGACAATGGAGCATTGTGCCTTTGGAAGTGAAGTCAAACTGTTGGAAGGTTACAGCATCTGCTGTGACTATAGAGACTGGTACGGGATAGACATGTTTTGTTGATGAAGGCATCCAGTTGTGCTGCTGCAGATGCACCACAGTGTTTCTTCTCTCTGTTTTTTTTTTAAATAATATTTATTAAGATTTTCAGAAATACAGAAAGAAAAGATTAAAGTACATTCAAAGCCTTATTTTCATACACCCACTTTCCGGGACTCCCTCTTTCCCCCACCCCTACCATATTCCCCTATCGTATTGTTGGCTCCACAAGCTCTCAGTTCTAATTAAAACTTAGTTTGTTTAAACCATTAGTCGAATTTAAGTTTAAATTTGTACAATCCCCATCAATACCCTTACTAACAAAACAAAAGTTCTTTCCCCAGGGCCCACCCCCTTTCCATTCCACAATTTCCCTTTTTTTTATTGATAAAGACACCCCACACAATAAAAATATAAGAAAATAAGAAATAGAAAATATAGTAAGTAAAAGAAAACCAATTCAGAAAATAGTTGACAAGCCTTTGGATTCTATTTCTCCCCCCCCCCCCCGTCCCCGGTTTAGTTTCCCCCTGATCACCAATCCATGTTGTCTGCCTGGAATTTTTAAAGTCCATAAATCACATTTTTCCCCCAACTCCTTGCTGGCTTTTTCTTTTTATAATTATTTTTAAAATTATTTTTAAACCATTTAGCATCAAATCTTTAATAACACTCCCCCTATTGTTCTTTCCAAGTTGTAGTCCAGTTTCCTCTTGTTCCGCTGCTAAAACGTTCTAGTTCAGAAATTTAGTAAGTCTGCAGGGGTTATTGTTATTCAGGAACAAAAACTTGCGTTCAGTCCCTTCCTTTCTTCAATAGAAAATTCTATTGTCTCCTTTAGCTGAACACCCTGTAGACACAATATTGTTTCCGTTTTGCAGCTTTCCCAGAAGATAACCAGTCCTGTAAAATTCCGATGGTATTTTTCCACTTACGACCTTCTTTGTAACGTCCCGAAGCTCCTCTAGGGGGATTATTGTAACTTTGTTTTCTCTAGTCCAAAAGTCCGATTGTCATCCATGTTTTCGCCATTTTGTATCCAAATTTTAACAGGTTGTAACTAATTGTAACAAAATTTAACCAGCAAAGTCCTCGTATTAAAGTCCTCTTTGAATTTCCGACTTTGACAGCTACTTTGACAGCTGTCAAAATCTCCTTCGCTTTTCGCCAGGCTCTCTCCTCAATCACCCCGGTTCCCAGGGGGGGGGGTTACGTTTTCCTTCTCCCTCAATTCTTCCTCCAGCACAGTTCTTGTAATTTCCCATCGTGGAATTCTTAATTTTTTTCAGCAATACAATTCTTTTTGGACCTTGGTTTCCCAGTCCTTGTTTTGGAAGGTTTACAGTAGGGAGGGGGACTGACTTCCTTTTTGGATCCCCCCCCCCCCCGCTCGTATCAAATCCGAAAAAAAATTCTTTTTTTCTCCTTTTAAACCCGGTTTCCAAATTACTCACGGGTTATTGTTGAAAGTCCGAATTCTCTTTGGAAGAAGTCAGCGCTCTCCGCCGAATGGCATGCGGCTTCGCTCGGCAGGGATAGCGGAGGACTCAAAGCACCACGCTTCTCCCTGGTACCCGATCCGTAGCCTTTAAAAAGGCTCCTTCACGAGTCGGGAGGGCGCTAGCGGTGCCAGCTGAGTCTCCATGTCCACGGCCTCCGTGGCCGTGGTTTTTAAGGGTCTCCGCATCGCCGGTGCGGTAGGACCCAGCTCCTGCCGAGCAGGCTCCCTCCGGAGCTCGGAGGGAGCCCGCCATTCGGCGATGGCGCCAACCCGGAAGTCCCCAGTGTTTCTTCTCTCTGAGCTCCTCCCAGTGGTCGTTCCTCCTCTGGTCCACTGCCATGGATGCATGACCTGTGTGTCTCCAAATACAGTACAGTGGACACTTGGGTTGTGAACATGATCCATGCAGGATGCACGTTCGCAACCTTCAGCGTTCACAACCCTCAGCGGCATGTCTGCACACATGCGGGTCACGATTCAGTGCTTCTGCGCATGCGCAAAGCACAATTTAGTCTTCTGTGCATGCGCGACCACCGAAACCCGGAAGTAACCCGTTCCGGTACTTCCGGGTTTCGGCGGTCTGTAACCCAAAAAAATGCAACCTGAAGCATCTGTAAGCTGACTGTACTGTGGTCCTCTGCAAGGAATTCCCACACAGCGGGGTCGATGTTGCCAGCCTTCATGTCATCTTTGTAGCAAAGAGTTGGTATGCCAGTTCATTCCCCACAGTGTCAGAACAGGGCCTTTTGTGTGGTGGCATCACGCCTTTGAAAGTCCCTCCCATTGCATACTGAACAGTCGCCTTCTCTGTTGCCTTTTTGGCACCTGCGAAAAATGTTCCTCTTTCAACAAGCTTTTGAAATAGATATCTTTATCCCAGTTGGTATCTGTGCTGGATGTGAATGGATTTTTACACATGTGCTGTTGCTGTTATATTCTCTATCTATCTAGCTACATGGGATTTTTTTAAAAAAAAGTTTATTTTATATCTGCAATTGTTTTAACAGTTTTTATATACGCTACTTTTTTGCATATGGTATTACACTGTAGATCACTTTGAGACACCTCGTGGGAAGGGATTCATAAATGAAATAAATAATCATCGTCATCTGAGATTGGGGTTGGGGAAATGGATGGGGCAGAGATTGCAACTTTTCAGAAGCAGGGCAGAGGGGAATAGGCTACACATCCAATTAAATGGATTTCTGTGCCTGGTATGCTTATGGAAGTGTGCCAGCCAAAGGAATTTAAACAAAAGGAGGATAACAAAACATTCAATCAAATGGGATTTAGCAAAGCCAACAAAATAGTTGTTATGGAAAGTGTGCCTTCTCTCTCCCAAGAAAAATAAGCTCCCTGCAGCGAAATATTTGGTCAGAAAAGGTAAGCCATTAATCGTCCCAGGTACAAAGCTCTGTTCTGTTCCTTTTGGCAGGTATTTCTTCAGGTGCAATGCGAAAATACCACTCTGCAGGAAAAGGGGCGACCAAAAGGTCTTTGAGTGTGCCAAGGTGATCGAGAGCTTTGCCAGCAAAGCTCGGAGTTTGGTGCCAGTCAAATATGAGGTCATTGTTGTGACAGGGTTTGAGAAGGGGTCTGGCACAGACGCCAACGTCCTCATCACCATATTTGGAGTGAACGGGGACTCCGGCAAGCGGGCGCTCAAACAAAAGTGCCGCAACCTCTTTGAGCGGGGCAATACCGACCGGTTCTACTTGGAGATCCTTGAGCTTGGGGAGCTGAAAAAAGTCCGCATTGAGCACGACAGCACCGGGATCTCGTGCGGATGGCTGGTGGAACGGGTGGAGATCACCAACTCTGCTACAGGCGTGACCACAAATTTCCCCTGCGGGAAGTGGCTGGATCAGAATCGAGGTGATGGGTTAACCTACAGAGAGCTGTTTCCAAGGAATTAATGGCAACCTTAAATGTACATTTTTTCTTGAAATCCTTAAACCTGGCTGGGCAATGGCGTTTCCCAGTCTGGGTCCCTGTTCCTGTTCTTCCCCCATCTTAAACAGAATGTCAAAACAAACCCATTTTTGTTTACCATGTAAATTTAAACCAACCAGTTTCCTTTCAATGGGCTTACAGGCTTCCGCTACAGAATATTGGCAGTTTACCCCTATTTTGTAAAAATATATGCCTCTTCGGTAAAATTTTCATTGCACTTAAAACTTCTTTTCTCCTTGTTTAATCATTTCAGAGCAATCTACAAAAAACGTTAATGCGCAGTTCATTTGTCATTATAGTGCCTGTTTGCTGGAAAACCTTTACTAAAATTCCTTTAAAATGCTGTGTTTTAACATTTTTAATTATTGCTGTTATTTGATTTATCCTTTTTTTAATTAAAAAAAAGAAAAAAAACACTTTAACAAAAAGCAACTTACATGAAAAACAGAAGGCGCCTTTCTCTGATTAAAAACATTTCCAGTGTGTGTGATGGAGCCATTTTAACTTCGCCTGATTATATGCTGGTACTTAAGCATGAATAAAGTTGACTTTAAAAATATTGTTGGGTTTTATTGTAGGCATAAATAAATCCTGTATGATGAGCTGGTCACCCCCATCCAAAGTTCTGAAAATGCCAACCTAGGATTGGTTGCCTCTAATTAGGTGAATAGGGATGTTCTTGCAGCTGGAATAATGTTGGTCATCTCCTGCCCATCTAGGAGCTAAACCTCTGAATGATGGAGTGCATGCTTTGGATATGAAAGATTCAAGGTTCAATTCCCAGGCTGTTGATGTAAGTCAGGGATGGGGAACCTGTGTCCTTTCAAATATTGTTGAACTACAGCCCCTATCATCCCTGACAATTGTCCAGCTGATGGGAGTTGGAGTCCAACAATTTCTTGAAGGCCACAGGTTGCTCACAAGATGAGTCATAGAATCATAGTACTATGTATACAACTTTACATACAAACACCAGAGCATCATATATACTCCATATATTTCCCCTTAGGTTTGGTAGGGCAGAAGGAAGAGAGAGCAACAGAAGGTGGAACAATGCTCTATTTGCCCTGATTGAGCAGCATCCATTGCTTGTGGGTCTCAGCTGCATGAAGTGGGGGTACCCAAGGACACCCCACCAACACAAAACCCTCCCTGCAGAAGTAGAGTACAGTAGGACCTCTACTTACAACCGCCTCCACTTGCAGACACTCCAAGTTGCAACCACGGCAAACCCGGAAGTAACTGGCGGGTTGGCCGCCCTTCGTGCATGCACAGGAGCGGCAATCGCCGTTCGCGCCTGCGCAGAAGCGGGCAATCACCGCCCGCGCCTGTGCACACAGCACCTCTCCCAGCGACCCGTTTCACCATAAGGACGGGCCTCCGGAACGGATTGTGGTCGTGAGTAGAGGTTCCACTGTATCCCAATCAAGGGAAGTAATAGTACAGCTTCATTATGCTTTGGTCAGACCCCCACCTGGAGTCTTATGTCCAGTTCTGGGTACCACAATTTAAGGAGGACATTGACAAGATGGAATGCATGCAGTGGAGGGCAACCAAGACGATCAAGGGTCTGGAAACCAAGCCTTATGAAGAACAGTTGAAGGAGTTGGGTATATTTAGCCTGGAGAAGAGAAGGCTGAGAGGTGATATGATAGCTGAAGGAGCAAGCTTGTTTTCTGCTGCTCCTATGGGTAGGATCCTGAACCATCAGGCACAAATTACAGGAATGATGATTCCAACTAAAGAGGGAGAACTTCCTGATGGTGAGAGATGTTCGACTGCGGAATGGACTCCAACTGAAGGTGGTGGGCTCTCCTTTGCTGGAGGTTTTTAAACAGAGGTTTGGCGGCCAGTTCTCTGGGATTTTTTAGCTGTGATTCCTGCATTGCAGGAGTCAATGCAAAGTGTGTTCAAACCAAAGCTGAGGCTCCTTGCAGAGACCCAACAGGAGACCCTGACCAAAGCAACTCACACAAAAATGCCTCCATCCTCCTTTCCCTTTCTGCCGCGTTCAACTTTTGACACCCAACCCCCACCAGAGGCCCGTTCCCGTTGCTACAACAATTGACGCTACAGGCGTAATAAGATTCCCGCTGAACTTTTCCAATGGGAGGATTTACATATATTTCTCTAAAATGAATGCATTCTTGGCAAAGGGAGCTGGGGAGCTGTCAGCTGGTCAGGCATGGAGAGCTCGTTTGCTGCAGTGACTTCCTCGTTTGCTAACGCGCTCGCTCCTCGGTCAATTCCATACTACAGAAACCCAAATTAAATTGGTGCGGCTGCAAGAGCTGAGAATGGCAGGCGTGGTTTTGCCACCGTAACGCCGGTGATGTCTGCCAAACTTTAGATGCTGTCCTTTAAAGGTCTGCTGCTGTTTTCTTTCTCGCAACTGCCTCTTGCCTTCGCCTAATGGCAGCATTTTAGCTCCACAGACTACCTACGAGATTAGTTAGGTAACAGGCCAGTTACCCTAAGGCTCTCCTTTTTATTCATCTTTTCCTTGGGGACTAATACATCTCCTTGGAGATATCTGCAAACAACAGGATTTAAAATGAGTTTAGCAGAATAAAGCTTCACAAAGACACCTGGAAACTCTATATTTTGTGCAGGGTAATGTGAGCTGGGGCACACAGGTGGCGCTGTGGGTTAAACCACAGAGCCTAGGGCTTGCCAATCAGAAGGTTGGCGGTTCGAATCCCCACGATGGGGTGAGCTCCTGTTGCTCAGTCCCTGCTCCTGCCAACCTAGCAGTTCAAAAGCACAAAAGTGCAAGTAGATAAATAGGTACCGCTCCAGCGGGAAGATAAACGGCATTTCCTTGCTCTGCTCTGGTTCGCCAGAAGTGGCTTAGTCATGCTGGCCACATGACCCGGAAGCTGTACGCCAGCTCCCTCGGCCAATAAAGTGAGATGAGCGCTGCAACCCCAGAGTCATCCACAACTGGACCTAACGGTCAGGGGTACCTTTACCTTTAATGTGAGCTGGACATCTGAAACAGGGATTTTGCAACCCCTTACTGTGACCATAAATTGATAGAGCTGGAAAGGACCTCGAGGGTCATTCAGTTGAACCCCCTGCAATGCAGGAATCTCAAATGACAGATGGCCATCCAACCTCTGCTTAAAAAATCTCCAAGGAAGGAGAGTCCATCACCTCCCAAGGGAGACAAATATATTGAGGAGAGAGCTGACAATGGCTGCTGACCATGAGAGTTGTGCTTTACCTTCTGAGTTGGAAGCAGAAATCCTTCTGGATACCATTTGCTGGGAACAGCAGAAGAGAAGTTGCTCTTGTGCTTGTGTTCTGATCACCGCTTTCCACAGGCCACTGTGAGAACAGGATGCTGGACGAAATGGACCACTGGCCTGATCCTGCAGGCTCTTCTTATGTATACACACACACAGGGCTAGCTGCACCCCTGCTCGCTACACCTGCCTCCCCAACTCTCCTTCTCCCATACCTGCCCACCCCTCCTCACTTTACGCCTCACCCAGTCCCTCACACCTCCCCTCACAACTCAACCGAAGCTCCTTTACCACACAGCTTGTCCTCAAACCAGTCCCCCCTCCCAGCAGTTCACCCCAACAGCGGTTTGCCAAAAAACTCCCCAACATATCCACAATGGACAGGACACCATTTGTCCTTCTGTCTCGGTTCCTTTCTCCTCCCCGGCAGTTTGGCCTCTCCAAATTTGCACAGCCGCCCTTTAAACATGTTCACATTTCATTCAATGCCAGGATTGGACACTCACTTCCCATCCATTCTGAGGAGAGGAGTTCTGCAACGAGCTTCTATCTGTGATCCAGTCTGGTGGTGGCTGAGGTAAAAGTCTTTTCCTCATTGCTGTAAGAGCCTCTTCTCTGTTTTTCCCATTGGCTCATGTTGGGGACCAGTGCCAGATTTACATATAAGCTAAACAAGCTATAGCTTAGGGTCCCACTCTCTTGGGGGGGCCCCCAAATTAAAGGGAAAAAACCTGGATGTACATTTCCAAAATATAAGATTAAAAAAACACAAATAATATAAAACCTACATACAGCAATGAAGGGACGTGGGTGTTGCTGTGGGTTAAACCACAGAGCCTAGGGGTTGTCAATCAGAAGGTCGGCGGTTTGAATCCCTGCGACGGGGTGAGCTCCCGTTGCTCAGTCCCTGCTCCTGCCAACCTAGCAGTTCGAAAGCACGTCAAAGTGCAAGTAGATAAATAAGTACCGCTCTGGTGGGAAGGTAAACGGCATTTCCATGTGCTGCTCTGGTTCGCCAGAAGTGGCTTGGTCATGCTGGCCATGTGACCCGGAAGCTGTACGTCGGCTCTCTCAACCAATAAAGCAAGATGAGCGCTGCAACCCCAGAGTCGTCTGCGACTGGACCTAACGGTCAGGGGTCCCTTTACCTTTACATACAGCAACAGTGCTTTGTGTTGTGTAGGCTCCTGTGATGTAAGTAATAGGCCCCGCCTGCTAGCCTGCTCCCTAAAATATCACTGGTTTGCTCATTTCTATATATATGGTGCCTACATTCTGCTTGTTTTGTTATGTGCAAATGGGTTTAGATATCTATTAGGTCCATAAATGACCATATAGCATGTATTCAACACCAAAAAAGCGACAATTTGTTGTTGACAAAGGACAGCTGGACATATAAAGGGCCCCATGACCTTCAGTAGCTTAGGGTCTCATCAAACCTAAATCCGACCCTGGTGGGGGCATCCCAGCCCCACCTTGTGTTCCTGTCTCTTTTTCTGCTCTTTTGGATGTTGCAGTTATACCACAGCAGCCATTTTGCATTACGCCACATCCCGATGGCACCCATTTTGTGATATGCCAAAACCTCCCACAGCAGCCCTTTTGCAGTTGCCACCCCCAGAACTTTCTCAAAACTCCACTGACCCGAAAAGGTAGTTCAGTCCCTTGTTTGTTTGTTCCAGACTCTGCTAGAAACAGTGAGACCCAGTGCTTTAACAAACCCAGCTCCCACAACCCACCCAGTGCTCCCTTCCCAGCCAATCACGATGCCATCGCGTATTCCAGGGAAGTAGTTAGCAATGCAATTCATTTTATTAGTTATAAATAAAGTACAAAAAAATCCACCAAAAGTGAATCTAAGCATTTACACAATTTCTAATGTCTCTTGGATTTCCACCCCCCCCTCCCAAAATGCACTATTGCTTTAATATTAATAATAAATATTTTTTTTCTAGCTTTCTCCTATAAAATAGTCTATGTAGCAAAATGTTGCACAGCACAACAGAACAGCAGTAGGAATAAAAAAAAAAAGTGGATGATCCATTCACTTTCTTCTGCCATTAAGGGGAAAAAACTGTGTGATCGTGCTGCCCTGGTGGGCTTTTTTTTACAAAAACAAAGGTTCCCTTGTTGCCATAGCTGGTGCAGGTTAGGAAAATCCTGGAGAGGTCAGCCATCCATAATCACACTCAATCATAATATTCCCTTATTAACGCTTGCCCTTACCGTTCTGCTCCAGTAAGGTTGCATGCATGTTGCATGTATGTACAGTGGTACCTCGGGTTAAGTACTTAATTCGTTCTGGAGGTCCGTACTTAACCTGAAACTGTTCTTAACCTGAAGCACCACTTTAGCTAATGGGGCCTCCCACTGCCGCCGCACCGCTGCTGTTCTGTTCTCTGTTCTCATCCTGAAGCAAAGTTCTTAACCTCAAGCACTATTTCTAGGTTAGAGGAGTGTGTAACCTGAAGCGTATGTAACCTGAAGCATATGTAACCCAAGGTACCACTGTACAAATCAGTGCAAGGACCTGGAAGAGGGAGTGGGACCCCACTTAAGACGTGAAGCAAATTTTGCTTCCACCCCATCCCATGACTGGGGATACCACTTTCAGCAGACAAGTTACATACCCACCAACTGTCCTAGAAAAACCAGGACATTCCTTTTCCTTCTACGAGGGCACAGCAGCCCTTGGGACACCTTACTCTCACGAGATTTTGAGCCAAGATCTCAAATCTGTATCTCACACGGCACCCCAAAATGTGAATTTTGGGGGGCACCGTGGCTGAACAAGCACTTTTCCAGGCCCACGATCTTGTGTGGGTCCCTTGGAGCGTACGAGGTTGGAATACACATGGGAAACTGTTGTTGGTTATTTCTGAACATGCACGCAATGGCAATCGTGAAGAGACCTTCTGGACTTTACCATCACCAGTGGTGATGCAGGTACTGTGTATTAAGCGATCGTCGTTGCTCCAAGGAATTTACCTGCTAAGATATCGGGGACTAGCACATCTCTCCAGCTGGGATGAAGCACCTCTCCAGGTGATTCTTTCCTTAAGATGCACCAGCCTGGGGTTTGCTTGTAATGTTTGGGAGATTTGAGACTGGTTTGCGCGTTATCTGGGTGGGTGGGACTGGGATGCAGCTCAGAGACACCCTTTCCAACCACATGGCGAACCTTTAGTGGGCAGCCTTTCCATGAGTAAGCCTTGCTTGTGTGATATACACACCCCTTTTATGGAGCTGGAGGATCACACTGGCAAGGCCTAGTCAGGTAGCCAAAAAATGCAAGGCAAACATAGCTGAAACTAGAGCATAGTTTCCACAAAGGACTTTGAGCATGGCGAGGGCTGGGTGGTGCAGAGCCCAGGGCTTGCTCTCTCTAGTGCCACAGTTCCCCATGGCTAAATGTACACCCAGCCACCGTCGTACATGCATCAGCTTTTGTGGGCATGCTTTGTTTCTGCATAAATCCCCAAGGGAAAGAAGACCCCTTTTTTTGGCATTTCACCCAAAGCTTTCAGAAAAGGGAGACATTCCTTCTGTTTGGTTTTTGAGGGTGGCAATTTTCCCTCAACACACACACACACACACACACACACACACACACACAAAGGCAGAAGCGAGTGGATCATCGCAATTTGATCATGAGTGCAAATAATATTCATATATATCTATATATTTATATATCTATATATGTTTTAAATGTGTGTATGTGTGTTTTTGTGTGTGCTAAAACACGGCCACTATATTGCAGATTTTCCACTATGTCACAGCATACAGAATCAAAGTTTTGCATTTTTTTTTTTTGTATGGAATGTCTCCAAGGTAACAGCACCACAAATAATACAGTTTGTCATCACACACCCTGAATATTTTTTTTGTTTTTGTTTTTGAAACGATAAATGTGCCCCGCCCATTTTATCATTTATTTTTTTAAAATTATTATTCTTTGAAAGTACCGACGCATGCAAAGCATTCCATTCCCAGAAATTATGCCAAAAAAATATTATGAGGTAATAGAGGAGCAATTAAAAAAATTAGTATTCATTTCTAAATAAATAAATTATAATTAAAAATGCAAAAGAACAAACAACCCAACTATAAAAATAATTAAATAAGAACCCACAATATCTACAAGTTAGTCATAAATTATGATTGTTAAATATAAGGCATTTAAACTCACAAAACCCTGTAAACTATCAATGTGGTTTTTTGTGTGTGTTTCTAGAGATTTCTTTTTGAAAGGTCATTCAATGTCCTCATTCGCACAAGACTAACTGCAAAGCCACTGAACGTCATCTAATGCAGTTCTGGCAGTTCACATGCATTCGCTTGTACAAGTCGCCGTCCCTCACCCATTCACTCCAAATAATAATAATAATAATAATATTTTTTTAAAAAAACCAATGAGGGTTTGGTGCTTTGCTTCACCATTTTTTTTTAAACTGTGCTTATTATTCATTAGGCAAATAATGTATGTATATATATTAATACTTTCGCATAGGCTTTTAAGCACTTGGATTGGAAGCTCTTGCTCCCCCTCCCCCACAAAGAATGGTTGCTTTTCAGACAGGGCTAAAAAAGAGCCCCTTTTCCTCCCCATTAAAAATATTTCCCAAGTAAGAGTTTGGCTATGTCAAGTTCTAAGCACTTTCTGCAAGACACAAAGGGTCAAACTAGTTGCGACATCAAATGCATCTAACTGCAGGTTTTGAAGAATGCAAATAGCATCAGTTGGGGGTTGCTGCTGTTAATTACTGGGATTGCAGCTGGCAGAGGGCATTTAACCCTTTGGAAAACGTCTCCTCTGAAGGTGGCACTAATTCTCATTCCATTCTTGCTGTGATCTCCATAAAGCCCCACGAGTTTTGTAGGCCCCAGAATGAGATGGTCTAGCAGGTCTCCATAGTTGTCCCATAAAAGGCAGAAGCAAGGGAGACCCCCAACTGGCTGAGTCACTGGGGTGGTGGGTGCCTTCTTCCCTAGAAGCAGTGCTCTGGACAGGAACTCCAAGGAGGACTCGGAATCAACACTTGCCACTTTCAAACCAATGGCTCCCACGAAGAAAACAGAACAAGCACAAAGATGGCGGCTCTCCTTCTCGGTAGACCTCTTCAATAGACCTCTGTCCTGGGAGGTGGCAACCCAGCCAAATACTGATGCTGGAGCAGCTACGTTCTGGAACAAGCATAACCAGGATCATTGCAGATAGCACAGCACAAATGAAGAACTAGGGTCCCCTGAGGTCAATTCTTCTTCCCGTGCTTAGCAGTTTGAAGGGAGGAGTGGGTGCCATTTCTGAGTGGAAGCACCCTAGACATAAAAATATGCCAACTCTTTTGGAAAGAATCAGGATGAAAGTTGTTAATAGATTGTGAAGCTCAATCCCAGCATTGTCAGTCATGAAAAAAGCTGTTGGTTGCCCATCTATGTAAATCAAGAACCATCTCTGGAAGAAAACCATGTTGCAAGCTGCCCCATTGTTGAAGTTCGGCCAACTTTTCTCTCTATATTTGCTTAGAACTTGACACAACCAAAACCCCTGTCCCATTACCAATATCCCATATCACTCTTGTTTTTTGCTTGCTATTATTAATTACTATGATTATTAAATGCTATTAACAGTATAATCTGCTGCTGCTGGAAGTAGGCCCAAGACATATTGTTGGGCAATGTTTTCTATTTGTTTGTTTTTAGTCCCAAGGCACTCAGCTCTTCTTGACTTTGGGCTTCAACCCTAAAGTTTAGCAAAGCAAATTGGAAGATGGCTACCGATTTCTAGCGCCACCTTCCGGCAAAAGTAAGCGACCCTTGGATTTTTTTTCCTCGCAAAGAGGGTTTTTAATTGTTTTGAGAGAAAATGAATGGTTGCCTGTTCTTCCCTCAGAAGACAAGAAAGATCGTCTGAAGTGAATCTTTCCAAACTTGGCCTCCTCTGGCTGCCACTGAGCAATCTCTTCCTCTGTTCGTAGCAAAGCAAAACGGGGATAGTTGAGGAATCCTAGGGTTGTATCCTATGTCACACCAGCAGGGTTCCTCTGCGCAACAAGAATTTCATTTCCTCGTCTCCCTGTGGGCCCCTGCAATAGCTTTGGTTGGGTCCCCCAATCCTCCAGAGCTGTTTTTAAGGGCACAAAGGGAGAGGAAGTTTTGTTATGTGCACAGAAGTTCCTGGAACTGGCAGAGTTGCATCACTGAACACAGCCTGTTCATTTAAGCAGACATGTCTGGTTAAGAAAACCATTCATAGAATCATAGAGGGAACCCAAAGTCTCATCCAGTTCAACACCCTGCAATGCATTCTCACTCGCATCTTGGGATCAACTCTGTTTTCCAGAACGGAAAATGCTGTTTTTGGGGTCAAGGTTTGGTGGCACACTATGGTCTGCACGCAACTAAATTCTACTCAGAGAAGAAGACCTGTTCGAATAATATAATTATAGAGTCATCTAGTTCAACCCCCTGAAATGCAGGAATCTTTTAGCCCAATGTGGGGTTTGAACCCACAGCCCTGAGATTAAGATCCTTATGCTCTACCGACTAAGCTATTTAGCTTCCTATGTGAGTCATGTCGAGTAACATCAATGGGTCGATTTTGAGTAGGGCTAGCATTGGCTAAAACCCAATGCCATTTCTATTCAGAACAGATCCATTTACATTAATGGACGTGACTAACTCAGATCTACTCCTTTCAACAGGAGTAGAACATGGGTTGGATGCAGGTGTCCATCACAGATTAGTAGAACCAAATGAGTGAGCTCTCTGGAACAGGGTCCAAGTCTGGCTTGCTCTGCTGGTTTTATGACTCAGTTCCTTCCCCTCTGGGTTCTGTTGAGGGAGCACTTCTGGGTCTTGCTAGGCAACTGTGATGAGCTTCTTCTCTCAATAGCATGGACAGACAGAAGTAGCAAAGAGAGGGAAACTCAGCATTGGGCAGCCATGAGTTTGGGGTACTCACGTCAGCCAATCACTGTCTCTGAATCCACTGCAAGAGCTTTCCTCACTTGTTCCAATGGGGAAAGAAGCTAAGATAGAGAGAAAGTGTGTGAAAATATTATATCCTACTGCCTCACCCTTTCCGAGGAAAGGAAGAAGAGCCCATGATGGAGAAGAGTTTCCATGCCCACATTTATACTTTTCATTCATCCTTAGTCCCTGCTTGGCATTTTGGGCTGAGGGCCCTTACTATTGTTGGAAGAATGCTAAGAGAGAGAGAGAGAGAGAGAGAGAGAGAGAGAGAGAGAGAGAGAGAGAATGTGAAGTTTTGCTGGGAAATAGTAGTTCTACAAGACCCCCTTTTTAAAAAAAAAAAAAAAACCCCTGTTAGGAACAAATACCAGCAATAAGACCTGAGGGATTAAACACAATTTGGCAGTTACCTGCAAGCCATTCTTAGCCATTGGCTGAGCTGCTGTGAGGTCACAGAATAAGTCTATTCTAACTGCTAAAAAAAAGGCACCAGCACATAGGAGCTAAAGACAGAAGAGGCAATGTGTGGTTGTTATGAAGGGACGGGGGCAAAATGGCAAGAAGGTCTGAATTGAGAGCAAATATTTCTGCAAACATTTGTGGGACCCCACTTGTATTGAAGTCCTTTTGGTAATAGAAAAATGTGCACAAGGGGAGCTTGTTATTTTTCCTTTGTTGCCTCAGAGTATTAAAAATGTATAAAGGCAAGTGGGATCACGCTTGTTGCTTTTGATCCTCCAGAGGATTGCCAGGCAAAAGACAGAGAGGGCGCGAGCCTCCGCTTAAATCACTGCCTCTTTGTGACAAGGGGATATTGAAATATTTATTACTGCAAAAATTGTACTCTTGAATTGAACTTTACATTTTCAGGGCAGGATGCAGTTATCATTCTTGTTTTAAGGTTGTCACCCAATAAAGTCAAAACTGGTTTAATCACCATGTGAGTTTTAGACGACTTAATCAATTCATCTGTCATTGCAATCTGCAAAAAAAAACATTGTCTGCAAATAAAACCATGCAGCTTTTAACAAAAGTTTACTTGTCACAGTAGGCAGTAGAAGCGGCTTTGGGAAGGATGAATCTAATCTAAGGGGGTCCCTGATACTCCCAATTTCTGTAGAAATAATTCAAATGAATAATTAAATAATTAAGTGGCAATCATCATCATCGGGTGCTCCATTAAAGAAGCTGCAACTTTTAATCTGATCAAACACCTTTGACTGATTAATCTGACTGATTAATCGATTAAATGTTGCAGTCCAACCATCCTTTTCAGATTTAAAGGCTGCATGGGCGAATGGCTCCTTTGCAGCCAAGTTTTCCCCAGGAACCAGTGTGGAACACAGCTGCTCAGAATTCCAATCTCTCTGTTTCCACCCACTCACAGTTAGAAAGCATCTCAAGCTTTTTCTTTCTTTCTTTCTTTCTTTCTTTCTTTCTTTCTTTCTTTCTTTCTTTCTTTCTTTCTTTCTTTCTTTTTTTTGGAGGTGGGGAGTTTCATTCATATATACAGTATATATATATTTGTACTTTTGCAAACCGGTCCAGGAGGCTGTTTTCATCCTGAATGAATTGGGCATCTAGCAAGCCTTTTAAAATACTGATGCTTCTGGCCAAGCGGGAAGAAAAGATCACTCTACAGCTAGCTTTATCTGTAAAGGTCAGCGGATGAGAAAAATGCAACGTAGTAAAAATAGCACACAAAAATGAGCTTATGAAGCGGGCCGTCAGCCTCTCTCACTTCTGAACCCTCAAGTAAGCTGCCTGATTCAAAGGACCAGTTTTCATAACGTTGTTTTCGCATTATTATTATTTTAAATCTATATTGAAATGTGTGGGGGGTTTTTTTAAATGATATTCACTTGTTCTGTATGTTTTGTGCTATAGCCCATCCTGGGTTCAGGCCTAAAATGGAAGGGCATAAAATACCTATGAGGGTCCCTGCCATAGCTGTCAACGTTTCCCTTTTTTAAAGGGAAATCCCCTTATTCTGAATAGGATTCTTCACAAGAAAAGGGAAAAGTTGACAGCTATGGTCCTCGCTAAAGGAGACCCCAGGAACCACTGTCATGAATATTGAACAGGCATGCAAAAGTAATTTTACCAGTGGGGCATGGCCTTCTGTTTTAGACCAGTTTGAGACCAGTTTAAATATACAGGTCAAAAACCAAGCGAGTGTTTGCAGTAAGTCGGGCTGTGGGGCAGGAGTGCCAACCTGAATAAAATATTGTGGGGGCCCAGGACAGCCCCAGCCCACATAATTAACCACACACACCATTTAAATGGAAATGCCCATTAACTTTATGGGAGCCTAGCCCCCGCAAATGTTTTGTTGTGGGGGGCCGAAGCCCCATGGCCCCTAAGTGTTGGCTTCTCTGCTGTGTGGTGAAAGTTTTGTAAAGGAAGCTGTCATTCCGCTGGCCAGCGGCTTGGTGAGGAAAAGAGATTGGGAAAGGCTGAATTTGTCCTGACCCTCATTCCTCTTCCTGAACAGCAGATTGCACACATCAGTCCCCGTTCTGCTAAGGATGTGGAATGCTCCTTCAGTGGAGGCTGCCCAACTTAGCTACATTACATGCATATTATGCAGTTTGACAGCCTGAAAACCAGTTTCAGGACAGAATAACTATATATGCACATGCAGACATACAGTATTTGCTTGCGCAATCACACATTTGCCTTCCAAGACCAGAGCATCATTCTAATGTTTTCCGTGTTCAGAATATTCCATGTATCAAAAGGGCTTTCTTTCACCATGTAAATTTGGACTGAATTTCTCCCCTCCCCTTTACTTAATTTGTAGCACTTGAAAAATAAGTAATGCAGGGTTTGTCTTGAGTGCTAAAACCTCTCTAAACACACACACACACACACACACACACGGTAGACAGCACAAAGATCTGGAAGAAAAGTGGAAGATTTTGCTCAGTCTGCCCCTGCCATTCCTTCAGTCTCTGGGATCCTGAGAGAGCGAGGTGGGTGAATATTTCTGGAAGAGTTCTATGGGATTTGATGAGAAACTTCCCATGTAGCTTTTGTGCAAGAATTTAAGGTAGAACAGGCAAGATGTGGTCTTTAGGCCCCGTTCTCCATGCTTTGGAGAACAGGGCTTGTGCTTATTGTGTTGCCAAGAGATGGCAGAATCTATTTCCTGTGGCCTTTCAGACTCACCCCGACCAGTTACCAAAGACAGTATATTCTACTAGCAAAACTAGGAGCTTAAACCATCTATCCAACTCATGCACAAGACCAGATGAAGATCGCTTCCTCCTACCAGTCACAAGATATAGAGCCCAAGGAGCCCTCCAGGGTTAAAAGTCACCTTGTCACTGCTCCCCCAAAGCAAATTGCCTACTGACAATCAAATGGCTGCCATGTTGTTTTTAAAAGAGGCAGAAAATGGTCCCATTGCTCCAAAAGGGAGAGTGTCAAATTAATAATATGTATTTTTCTGAAGGAGAAGTAGGCTAAGCCTGAGGCTTGTGGAGAGATGTTCTAATCCTTCCTTGGGAGACCCATCGTTCAGATCCAGTAGACGGAAGTGAAATTCATCCTGGGCTTGTGCCCTAAGTATCATGTCCAGCACCAGCAGATAAGCAGGAAAGACAGTTTCCCGCTCTTTTCTCCCAACCCCCAAATTTCCTTCCAATTTCCACTTTCCCTCATTTTCTTTAATTTCCTACCTCACCGCAATCTTTTCCCGAGTCAAATGCTGCTAAGGGAATATATATATATATATATATATATATATATATATATATATATTTCTTTTGTTTTTTTCCAGCGTAAACAGGATTCTTTTTCCTTCCTCTTTTCACCCAAGCAAGAAAAGAACTTTACTCTTGTGTCTTTGTGTCCTCCATTCCCTCCCCCACCCCCAATAATGTTTCAGCCAGGCACCAAAGTAAGGAACCTCATGGAAAAACGAAAAGATAACAAAAGCCCCAATGCGATGTTTGGTGCAGATTAGGTTAATAGCAACAGATCCACCACAAGATCACAGGGCATCAAAAGACGACATTTCTTTAAGCGTACATGCTCTGGAAGCCATCCATAGAAATAGCTAAAGAACCCCTAATGTGTTTCTACTTATTCAAGAGGTATATTATATACAATCCTTTTGAGAAGCAGGATTGAGAGGCCATAACTAGGAACATTATGTACCGTCCTTCCCACAACTAACTCTTCCCGCCGGCTTTCTAGCTGCGTATACCCATGCTTCGCAGTCAACAAGGTGGCCCAGATCTCCTCCTACCTCTAGATATTATAAACCACCAACTCTTCTTCTTCATCATCATCATCATCATCTTTTCTGTCTTCCTCATTTTCGTCTTCCTCTTCTTCTTCTTCTTCTTTTTAAAAATTAATTTAATTTAATTTTTTTTTAAATAATCTGCGAATGTGCTTGCAGGTTTTCTTCACACACACACACAAAATCAAATGGCTCAGAAAGGCAAAACGTTTGCTGCAAAGGGGCTGCGACGCCCCAGGAAGGACCAAGAAAAGGAAAGGAAAAGAGGACAGATCCCCAGAAGTGGTTCTCCTCTCAGCTGTCGGACCCGAGCTGTGTTTCAATGTCCACTCGGCAGATAGGGCATTTCTTGCTGGTCGCGAGCCACTGGTCCACACACACTTGGTGAAACAGATGCATACAAGGTAAACGCCTGGAAAACAGAAGGTTTGTTATCTGGGCAAGAGGTCGAGACTGAGCTTGGCACCATCATGCAGGACCTTTGTGCAATGACTGGGGCCTCAAGCTGCCCTAAGCTCCACCTTAAAGGACGCGGGTGACGCTGTGGGTTAAACCACTGAGTCTAGGGCTTGCTGATCAGAAGGTCGGCGGTTCGAATCCCCGCGACGGGGTGAGCTCCCGTTGCTCGGTCCCTGCTCCTGCCAACCTAGCAGTTCGAAAGCACGTCAAAGTGCAAGTAGATAAATAAGTACTGCTCCGGCGGGAAGGTAAATGGCGTTTCCGTGCGCTGCTCTGGTTCGCCAGAAGCGGCTTAGTCATGCTGACCTGGGAGCTGTATGCCGGCTCCCTCGGCCAATAAAGCGAGATGAGCGCTGCAACCCCAGGGTCGGCCACGACTGGACCTAATGATCAGGGGTCCCTTTACCTTTAAAGGACCCCTGGACGCTTAAGTCCAGTCAAAGGCAACTACAGGGTTGTGGCACTCATCTCTCTTTCAGGCCGAGGGAGCCGGTGTTTGTCCACAGACAGCTTTCTGGGTCATGTGGCCAGCAGGACTAAACCGCTTTTGGTGCAATGGAACACCGTGGCGGAAACCAGAGCAGCGCATGGAAACGCCGTTTAGCTTCCCGCCACAGTGGTACCTTTTTATCTACTTGCAGTGGCATGCTTTCAAACTGCTAGGTTGGCAGGAGCTGCGACAGAGCAACTGGAGCTCACCCCATCACAGGGATTCAAACCGCCCACCTTCTGATCAGCAAGCCCAAGAGGCTCAGTGGTTTAGACCACAGCGCCACCCACGTCCCCCTCCTTGAAACTTGTGCTCTAGTCAAGGACTACCGTCTGATTTCCCCACAATGCATAGGAGTGGTGTTGTGTCCAGGGGAAATGTGGGAATTGAAAATGGCGGCTCTCCAGCACTTGTTCCTGTCACCGGGTAAGGTAGTCAGGTGCCCACTGATACAAGACAAATCCCATTCCTTTAAACCTGGAACCGGCTTCTCAAAATGGATACAGAATTGGAGGCGGGTGGTTCTTTAAAGTATAATAATAATAATAATAATAATAATTTATTATTTATACCCCGCCCATCTGGCTGGGTTTCTCCAGCCACTCTGGGCGGCTTCCAACAGAACACTAAAATACAATAACCTATTAAACATTAAAAGCTTCCCTAAACAGGGCTGCCTTCAGATGAGAGAGAAGCCCTGGAGTGCTATAAGGCCTTAGACAACCCCATCAGCAGCCCTAGTTACAAACCTCTGGCTGTTTAGTTCATGAGGACTTTGCGATAGAAACCCAGACCAGCAAGCAAAGAATGAAAGTGATGAAACTCTGAGGTGGGGTGAGGTTGATGGAGAAGGAGCATAAGAAAGATTTCACTCAGAATCCCTTTGGAGAATAGTTATACCTCACGTCCTCTCCGTCTTCGAGCATCGAGAGACAGATTGTGCATTTCTCATCGGTGTCCGACTCCTCCCCATCTTCCTTTACTGCTTTGATTTCCTGCGGTCTCCTCTGTCAAGAAGGTCAATGAAAGATCACAGCATTACACAAGATGGCCTTCAGGAGCGGGTGGGGATTTAGAGGGCAAAGAGCTTAACCCCAGGCCTCCCCAACCCGCGGCCCTCCAGATGTTTTGGCCTACAACTCCCATGATCCCTAGCTAACAGGACCAGTGGTCAGGAATGATGGGAATTGTAGTCTGAAACATCTGGAGGGCCAAAGGTTGGGGATGCCTGGCTTAACCAATGCCCTCACTGGGCACATTCAGTTTAGGGAAGCCTGCCCTGCTGAAAAATCTATGGATGCTGAATCTAGTTAGCACTCTGCCTGTCTCTGTGGGAAAAAGAGGTTGATGGATGTGTGTGTCACAACCTGTCACCTGGAGCAAAGAGTTTTAAGGTCATACACAGGTAACATGTCAAAGACATCACTGGTTCTCTCGGAAGCTGAGGCCTCCATTAAGACCCATTGATAACAAAATACCAGTCCGTGCAAGAGTTTATTTGAATACTTAAAATAAATTATTGCCATTACTACCACCACTACTATTCCTTTCCAACCAGCCCAGATTTGTACATATGAACTCGCAGAACAAATAGATGATGCAGATAAAGTAGGCAGAAAAATACATTTTAGTCTCTTTCCTTCAGAATATTATAATTCAGAGTCATCCAGCGTGAAACCGTTTGGCAGTACTTGTTTTTACATGCTTACAATTTATTACCACAAGTTGTGGTAGCCACCGATTTTAGGCAAATCCATAGAGGGCAAAGATTGTGTTGCATCCACATCTGTTCATTCATTCTTAAAATGAAAAGTTGATTGTCTTTTTGAAAAATCGTAATCAATTTTTGAAGATGCCCTGTATGAAAAAACAACAACCTGGTTGTTATCTGCCTACGATTTGTCAAGCTTAATCCAGTGATGGTAAGGCGGCCATTATGCCTGCAAATTTCATCTACTTTTGCAATTAAAAAAGTTGTAGCCAGCATCAGCCTTGCCTCCAAGAATGGTCAGCGCCTGTGTCAATTCTGGTAGGGTGAGATGTTCTTCCAACTCTTACCTTCTTGTATTTGTGTGGGAAAGTGAACCGTTCAATGGTGTTCTGGACGGCCCCCCTATTCACACTGCCCAGCCTGTCTTCCAGCTGCAAAAGCTCCTGAAAAGAGGGAGGAAAGAGAAAGGAATGAACAGGAGACCTTTCAAAGAGCCACCTGTTAGCCATCTGAGACGGCAGATCAAGAGTCCTCATCTCCCCAACCTTTCCCTGCCCCTTACTGCTCCAAAGAAGGTTGTCTTTTAATCGGGTTTATTTTTAAAGTCACAGGAAATAAAATGACTTTCAAAATGGGAATATACAGGAAGTTTGACTGATATGAAGTCAAACAATTGGTCTTATCTCACTCAGTATTTTTTGCATCAGGTGTGTGTGTGTGTGTGTGTGTGTGTGTGTGTGTGTGTAATACTGACTGCTCTTCTAGATCCCTTGCTGTGATACTGTAATGCCAAAAAGGTTTTATTGCCCCAAAGCCCCTCCAAATCTTTCTCTCTGCCCTCCCTCCCTCCCTCTCTCCCTCCCTCCCTCCCTCTCTCTCTACATCCGAAGGCAGCCCTGTTTAGGGAAGCTTTTAATGTTTAATAGACTATTGTATTTTAATATTCTGTTGGAATCTGCCCAGAATGGCTGGGGAAATCCAGTCAGATGGGTGGGATATAAATAATAAATTATTATTAATATTATATTATTATTATTATTGATTGACCCTGTGATACTGGGAGGGAGGGGCTCTCCAAACTCCCCCTCAAATTGCCCATTTAATTTTTAAAGCTTTTCAAAAACCAAACTTAATAACCAATTACTAATACTTTTCAAAATAGTGTCAAATAGCTGGCTGCAACGCCTTTGGGAAGGCGGCTGTTAAGAGTGGCAGTTCTCCCCATGCCCACTTTTATAATTGATAATGCCCATTTTGGCATTTGACCCCAAAAAAACCAAACCAGGAGAAATAATAATAATAATAATAATAATAATAATAATAATAATAATAATAATTTATTTGTACCCCACCCATCTGGCTGGGTTTCCCCAGCCACTCTGGGCAGCTTCCAACAAAGATTAAAAATACATCAAAATGTCACACATTAAAACTTCCCTGAACAGGGCTGCCTTCAGATGTCTTCTAAATGTCAGGCAGTTGTTTATCTCTTTGACATCTGATGGGAGGGCGTTCCACAGGGTGGGCGCCACTACTGAGAAGGCCCTCTGCCTGGTTCCCCATAATTTGGCTTCTCACAATGAGGGAACCACCAGAAGGCCCTTGACGCTGGACCTCAGTGTCCAGGCAGAATGATGGGGGTGGAGATGCTCCTCCAGGTATACTGGACCAAGGCCGTTTAGGGCTTTAAAGGTCAACACCAACACTTTGAATTGTGCTCGGAAACATATTGGGAGCCAAGAACAAACCTGAGCTTTTGCCTGTGGCTTGTTTTGAGCAAGCAAATCACAAGTGCTGATTTGCACCTAACTCTGACTTGTGTCTTCCCAGCATTACACAGGAAAGAGGGGGATGGATGTGATTCAGCAGTGCACATCAGCACACAACTCGTTTGCAATAAGCCGTCATTTATTGGCAGAGCCAGCACATACAGAAGCTAATTGGACTGGGAGTTGAATTTTACTCCAATACTGGTGAAAGGACATGTCTGCCGCTTTACTTGAGGGCATCGGGCTAATCTAGAGGGTACAGGGCAGCCATGGGGGACTCACAGCTCTGGCCATTCCCCACACCCCACTGTCTGTCACCTGAGGCAGCTGCCTCACTCTGCTTCATCATAGGGCTGGCCATGGCTTACTGTTTATGGCTTACTGTTACATGAGAGTAAGGCCATAGTGGCTGAACGAATAAACGGATACAGAACCTGCAGGGGGAAAGGTCCAGAGGGTCATTCAAGCTGCGAGAACTTACTTCGTAACTTTCCCTCACAGCGGACGTGTGTCTGTTTGGATTCAGTCCCTGAAGAGCAAGTAGCTGAAGCTGAGGATATGGGTAGTTTCTAATTTCATGAACAACCTGTGAGGCATTGTGCAAAATAAGTAAGTAAGTAAGAGTTTGCTAGTAGTAGTAGTAGTATTCAAAATAAGGCTTAATGGCCTTTGAAATTCAAAGGAAGATTATCTGCTAGATTGGAGCACCCAACATTATTTCAGATTATTAGGGTACAATTCTGCAGTCAGCGATGCAAATTGTTCTTCAAGCACTTGTGTAAAAGAACCCAACCAGCTGTAGCAATCATTTCTGTTAAAACTGTCGGATTATCCATTCAGAAAGAATTGCCTCCCACAGTGCCGGCTCCTAACTAGCAATCAGCTGACAGGAATGATAGACGCCTGTATTTTGACTGCCTTCCCCCAGACAGTGACTCAGGCCCGGTCTACACAGACAGCAGATTGTGTCGTAAAACTATCCCTGGACTTTACCACTCCAAATGGCAGATGGAGAAATCACATGATTAAATGTTCCTGTCACCTCCGCATAGAAAACTAACATGTCAGGAAGAAGGGTTCTGGCATAGACTTTCCCCTGATATGCTGGTTTTAAGGCACGGAGCATTTTCCGCATGGGAATGCATCAGTTGCACTGAGGAAACTATGTTTCCCAATGCTACTGTAGCTTAGTTCCCAAGCATTGGTGCATGCCCAGTGCCAGAGATGGAAACAGGGGACAGGGCACCCCCACAAGGGAGGTGGGTAGGAGAGAGACGTTGACTACCGTATTTTTCACTCTATAAGACATACTTTTCCCCTCCTAAAAAGTAAGGGGAAATGTGTGTGCGTCTTATGGAGCGAATGCAGGCTGCGCAGCTTTCGCTGAAGCCAGAAGAGCAAGAGGGATCGGTGCACACCAATCGCTCTTGCTCTCCTGGCTTCGCTTCGCTGGAGAGGTGCTGCGCAGCTTTCCCTCTCTGCGCAGCGCCCCTTCAGCGAAGCAGGAGGAGAAATGGAAGGGGCTCCGTTTCTCCTGCTGCTTCGCTGAAGGGGTGCTGCGCAGAGAGGGAAAGCTGCGGAGTGCCCCTTCAGCGAAGCAGGAGGAGAAACGGAGCCCCTTCCGTTTCTCCTCCCGCTTTGCTGGAGAGGCGCTGAGCAGAGAGGAAGAGGGTTTTTTTCTTGTTCTCCTCCTCTAAAATTAGGTGCGTCTTATGGTCAGGTGCGTCTTATAGAGTGAAAACTACAGTACTTCTCCAGTACAGATTAAAATCTGAGCCAGAGAAGAACTCAGAGATGAGTGTTGTGAGCAGCCCAATCTTGCATGCCAGGCTGCTCACAGAGGGGGGAGGGGGGAGATGGGGTGGTATATCCTGCCATCTCAACTCTATTACCAAAGCAGCAAAAAGAGAAGATTGGGTGAGAGGATTTGGGCAGGAGAGAGGCAGAAATCTGAGCCGGGTAAGAACATTCAGATGCTAGCCCTATGAGCTGCCGAGTTTTGTATTTCCAAGCTGGGAAGCATCATTCATTCAAGCAGTCCAAGAACAGACGTGGACTCATTAAGCTCCCTTAAGCAGAGTCAGACCACTGGCCCTTATAGGCTGGTATCGCCTAAGCTGACTGGCAATGGCTCTCAAGGATCAAATGAGCCTTGATGTGATGGCCTTGGATTTGGACTCGGAGGCTGAACCTGAGGAATCCCAGCCTGCACAGGAGTCCACGCCTCCAGAACCAGCTGAGCCTGAAGGGCTTGAGCCTGAAGGGTCCTCACCTGTGCTGGATCCTCAGGTGCAGACACCAGCTGGCTCCTGAGGGGATGGAGGACCCATTGCCTGCAGGTGCTCCACTCTCAGCCCCGTCAGGGGAAGCTGAGGTTGCCTCTGGGTCCGGTAACCCTCCAGCCTCTCCTGAGCTGCAGAGGCTCAGGACAGAGAGGCAGATGGAACTAAGTTCCTGCAGGAGGAGTGCTCACTTCCAGGCCAGGAGAGGAGAGCCACCTGTGAACCGGGGCCGCCCTATGCCTTGGGGAAGATAAAAGCCAGCCAGCCCCAGTCCCAGGTTGTGGTAGCAACATTGTTGGTAGCCTGTTCCTGCCTGCACCTTGTGCTGCTCTTCTGCCAGAGTTCCTGACCTCACCTGACTCCCTGCCTTGGACCCTGCTTCAGCTTTGACAGACAGTCTCCATACCGCACCCTCAACCTCAGACTGGATTCGGACCTTGCCGCACGGTTAACCCTCGGGACCAGCACACTTGAGCTGGAAATGCTAGGGATAGTATTTGGGGCTTTCTGCACACACAGAATGTGCTCCATCACCAGGTTCTGGTTACCATGCTGTTAGTCTAAGCCAGGTTTCAAGTGACCCCCCAGCAACTCCCGCTTCGCTTACCATCTGCGTTGAGGACGTGTTCCGGGGAAAATGCTGCATTCGTTGTGTCGCTAAGTAATGCTGATAATGTTGTGGAACTGGCCTGACCTGGAACTGGTTGTGAGTTAGGCCAGCATCGACGCTGAGATCCCTGGAAGGGTGCAGAAATATGAATCGCTTTCAGGCGTTGTGCAACGTTTTTTATAAAAAGTCTCCCGTTCCACCACCCCCTTCCCAACACACATACACTATGAGTTCAAACCCAATGGCTAATGCTGTTTTTATATCTTTCACCGGATAGAAGGAACATGAGCCCGGAGGCATAGTGACTCATCCAAATAGTACAGAATTTGGTTGGTATATACATTAACCCTGTGGAGTTTCAAAGCACCGGTGGTCAAGAGAAAGAGAAAACAGCATAGGCAATTAAATGTAAAAAGTAGGGTGCGATTGTTACCGTATTTTTCGCTCCATAAGACACACTTTTTTCCTCTTAAAAAGTAAGGGGAAATGCTAAAGTGAAGGCCTTCTGGGAAATGATATATAATGAGTTGAAAAAGGTGTTCAAGTATACCTTTACTAAGAAACCAGAGGCCTTCCTTCTGGGCATTGTCGGCCAGAAGGTGTTAAAGAAGGACCGAACATTATGTATGCAACAACGGCAGGAAGGATACTCATCGCTAAGAGTTGGAAAACTCAAGATCTACCCACGCTGGAAGAGTGGCAGATGCAGCTGATGGACTATATGCAACTGGCCGAGATGACTGGCAGAATCCGAGACCTGGGAGAAGAGAGGGTTGAAGAAGACTGGAAGAAATTTAAGATCTATCTACAAAAATATTGTAATTTGGTTGAATGTTAAGAAGGATGCTAGATCATAAATAATTGCCTACCACTGAATTAGATCCGAATTTGACGATAAGTGAGATTAAGGAAAATATAAATCTTTTGGAGAACTGCTAGATTCTATTTAAATGAGCGGATATAAGATTGTAAACAAGATGGTAATTTGCTTAGAAAAACCTTTTTTAACGATGTAAGTGAGAGCGGGAGACGTGAGGGAGTCCAAAGAAGTGATGAAATTATGCTATGATATAAATAATGTTGTTTATTATTTATGCATTTGTATTCGAAAATCTTAATAAATATTTTTTTTAAAAAAAAGTAAGGGGAAATGTCTGTGCGTCTTATGGAGTGAATGTGTGGTTGTTCGCTGGCTCCCTTTCTGGCCCCGCCCCCTTGCCCAGGCCTCCATTGTTGAATGTTCTGCAGACGGAGTCTGTTTGTTTCCCCAGCAACATGTGACTGGCTGATTAGATTATCTGTCTGGAAACTGTAGAAACGGCTCCCTTTCCTTTCCTAAAGAAGCTGCAGAACTGTGAGTTGAACCCCATAAAAACAGGATTTTTTTCCCTTTGCAAAGTAAGCTCAACAACTTTGAGCTGATCCTCAAAAAAACCAGGGCTTTTCCCCCTTTGCAAAAGAAGCTGCACAACTGTGAGCTGACCCCCCCCCCAAATGGAGCTTTCCCCCTTTCCTCCTCTAAAAACTAGGTGCGTCTTATGGTCAGGTGCGTCTTATGGCGTGAAAAATATGTAAATTAAAACAGGGTGTTGATATTCTGCACTGAACATCAAACTTCTCTGCTTGTTGGCCTTTTCCACAGAATCTGCATGTGGTCCTGTATGTGGAAAGGACTCTGAGATCCTGTGCAAAACAAGCTCAAATTAGTGTAAAAGGTGTGTCAATAGTCTTTCCCTCCTCTCCCTCCCAGTGGTGTCTGATGCCCGTTGGGACTGGTAGGGCAGAAAAGAAGAAAGAAAGAAAGAAAGAAAGAAAGAAAGAAAGAAAGAAAGAAAGAAAGAAAGAAAGAAAGAAAGAAAGAAGCTGATAGAAAACTATATGAAAATGATGTATAGATGGTATCTGTCACCGGTTAAACTGGCAAAAAAATGTATAAAATTGGAAAGAAAGAGTGTTGGAGATGTGAAACAGAAGGTACGTTCTATCATATGTGGTGGGAGTGTAAAAAGGTAAAAGCCTATTGGGAAATGATATATAATAAATTGAAGAAAATGTTGAAAATAACTTCTGTAAAAAAACCAGAAGCCTTCTTACTAGGTATTTTAGGCCGAAAGAAAAGAGGACTTTATTTATGTATGCCACTACAGCAGCAAGAAAGTTGATTGCACAAAACTGGAAGACTGGAGAAATACCAACTTAGGAACAGTGGCAAGAGAAGTTGATGAACTATGTAGAACTGGCAAAAATGACAGACAGACTAAGACAAAACAAATCTTCAGGTATCTGAAGAAGTGTGCATGCACACGAAAGCTCATACCAAGAACTGACTTAGTTGGTCTTTAAGGTGCTACTGGAAGGAATTTTTTTTTATTTTGACTATGGCAGACCAACACGGCTACCTATCTGTAGACAGACTAAGAGAAAAAGAAAACAGCGATTTTGAAAAAGAATGGGAACCATTTATATCATACTTGCAGAAACAAAGAAAGTTGATATACTGGATGGCAGGATTTAAATAAACATTCACATTATTAGTATTAGAAAATGTTTAGAAGATAGAGAAATATTATGGTGTGTTTACTTTTACTTTTATGTTTTTAGGTTTGAAGTTATGGTATTAATAACTTTTTCTGTTAGGAAGCAGCAAAGTGGGCAAAAAGAGAAACAAATAAGAAGTGGAAGTTGAGGGAAGCCTAGGAGGGGAGGAATATATAGTAAAGGTTAAGAATTTGAGATGTATGTAATGAATGAAAAAGAAAAATGAATAAAAAATTTATTAAGAAAAGAAGAGAAGAAAAGAAAAGAAAAGAAAAGAAAAGAAAAGAAAAGAAAAGAAAAGAAAAGAAAAGAAAAGAAAGAAGCCAACCATAGGTGGAGTCAGCCAGTTCTGTTTTTATCCCCATCTTCCTCCCTATGAACTTCTACAAAGGCCACATGAAGGCCACATTTATACCATGCATTTAAAGAGCCAAAGAATTCTGGGAGCTGTGGTTTGTTAATGGGTGCTGAGAGTTGTTAGAAGACTCAGATTCCCCCTTCCAGAACTACAATTCCCAGAGTTCCCTGGGAAGAGGGGTTGATGGCTAAACCACTCTGCTATCTGAAACAACACAGAACTAGCCTGCTCCATCTTCTGCAGGTGTGGTGGTTACAAGAGGTGCAAGACTCAGTAATATTTCTGCAGCATAGCCCAATAGCTACCCAATCAGCATGAAAGGGGAGCTTTTGAGTCACCGAGGCTTAAAAAATGACTTTGTATTTTTTAAGAGTAAAAGGAGGTGAATCGGCCACTGTGGATTGGCTCCTAGGATAACTCAAAAGAAGGAACACTGGAAGAATATTTAGGGAAAGCTCTGATGCTCTAAAGCTAAGTATTATGGGGCACTGAGAACACAAGGTGCTTCCATTTCAAGACAATGGTATGCAAGTTCTGTCATGTACAATGGAACTTCAAGGAAATGACAACTTAAGTCACTCCAAACGAAGATACTCAAGCACTCCAAATAATTTGCCAGTGTATGTGCAAATAATAGATCTTGCTGAAAGGCAATACATGGTGCTTTGCAATGATTATGGTAATGCATCTATTACTATCATCATCGTCGTCATCATCATTATTATTACACTGTATTATCTTAGAAGGTTGCATGATCTTAGAAGGGGTGTGACTGTAATGGGGTGTTGTTGTTGTGACTTTCATTTAGGGATCCTGCACTTCTGAATTTGCCACTAAATTACTGTTGCATGACACCCTTCAGATATTTGAACATTGCCATCATGTTTCCTATTAGTCTTCCATTCTCCATGCTATAGACATGCCCAGCTCCTTCAACCGTTCCTCACAGCAACTGGTATCACAAGACTTCTATTTCACTCAGTGGTGTAGCAAGGTCAGGTAGTACCCGGTACGGGAAAATTCTTATCATCCCCCCTCCCACACACATTGAAATCTAGTTGGACTCCCAAGAGACTGTGATCTACTCTGAGTATAAAAAGACTGGCTGTGATCTACCCAGGAGTTGTTGGGGGGAAGGATTGACCAAAGCCTTTTTTAGTGAATGCTTGGCCTATGTTTCTGAGCCTGCCTGCATGCCTCCTCCAGCAGCCAGGTAGCGCAGGGCTGCCAAAACAAAGCAGCGAAATGCGGTGCAACTCATCCCCTTCCCCTGATGGCTCAGGGTAGGCGGGAGTCGCAGGCGCGCGGCACGCCAAATGTCACCCACCTCGGTAATGACACCCGGGGCGGTCCACCCCCATCGCCCCCACCTTGCTCCGCACCTGATTTCACCCCAGTTGTCACAGCAAGGAATGACTTACCAGTCTGTTCCTTCCGCTAAATATCTGGGCTGGGGGCCCATGGGTTGAGGAGTTTGCAGTTGATGGCCAAATTCGAAGCTTGGATGTAACCGATGAGGTTGGACAGAGATGCGCTCCTGAGTCCGCCTACAGGGTTGAGGAAGAAAGGTGAGCAAAAGAGGCTCATGTTTGACACCCACCCCCACTGTTCTGAATCCTGCATCCAAAGCAACACTGATAACCCTATTCAGACAACTGATTCAGGGTCCGTGAATGCACAGGGTTGGGGGACCAGGGTCATAGGAAGCATCCAGGTCAAAACATGGAATTTGCTCCCATGGGAGGCAATTATGGTCACGGCAAATTCATGGAAAAGGCTATTGATGGCTACTAGCTATGCTGACTGTGCTCTTCAACTAGACTGTGTGCTTCTGCACATCAGTTGCCAGAAACTGCAGGGGGGGAAATGTTTGGGACCTGCTTGCAGGCTTCCCACAGGCATCTGATTGGCCACTGTGAGAATAAGATGCTGGATTAGTTGAGCCATTGGGCTGACCCAGCAGGCTATTCTTATGTCCTTGCCTCCCTTGTCCAGTATGGTGGTACCTCTGGTTGCAAACAGGATCCGTTCCGGAGGCCCGTTCACAACCTGAAAATAACGCAACCTGCGTCTGCGCACGCGCAGGTCGCGATTCGCTGCTTCTGCGCATGCACGAGCGGCAAAACCCGGAAGTAACCCTTTCCGGTACTTCCAGGTTGCCGCAGGACGCAACTTGAAAATGCGCAACCTGCAGCAAACGTAACATGAGGTATGACTGTATTGTCTAGCCCTCTAGCCTTCCCCAACTGGGTACCTTTGGACTACAATTTGACCAGGCTGGTCAGGGTGGTGGGAGATGGGTTTCAATAACAACTAGAGCACAGTTGGTGAAGGTTGGTCTGATCTGACTGGCTATGACTCTCCGGGGGGGGGGGGAGCAGCAGGGGAGAGAGAACTATGCTTCTGGATTAAAATAAATAAATAACCGGAGATGTCCAGAATTGAACATGTGATCTTCTGCATGATAAGCATGCACTCTTCTATTGAGATATTGCCTTTCCCCATCGTTCATGAGCTACACACATTCAGCCTGTGAAAACAAACCCAGTGGTGTGAACACTGGCTCTGACCATGCCCTGAGGAACCCTGCGAAATGGAGGGCTCTCAAGCATGCACAAGCCTATATTCAAAGCTCAGTGGGATGCTATACCATTAACTCAGCTTGCAGTGAGTTCCTGCATAAACAGCAGAAGGCAAAATGCATGGCTGGTCCATCTCTTCTGATGTTCTGAGTATACTGAATGCAAACAGGGCTGTGCCTGCAGATTTAGTCACACTTCCTTGCCCACCTCACCAACTCACACATGCACACGTGCATGCACACGCATCTTCACTCACCCTGGATCAGTTGCCTGCACAGAGCTTAATGGTGACCTGCAGACAAAGCATTCGAGTCAATTGAGTGCATTCACAGATTGGACAAAGTATTAACGACAGCTTTTCGCAAACTAGTGTTTTCCCAACGTTCCAGACTACAGCATCCGGCAACCCTGACCATTGTGCCATGCTGACTGGGGATACTGGAGTTGTAGTCTGACAACATTTGAAGGTTGGGGGAGGCTGCAATACATATGATTTGCTTACACAGAAGGTCCCGGTACTCGAGTGAGACAGTGGTTTCAAGGTTGGCCAAGCAGGGACACTCTAGAGCCGTGGTTCCCAATGTGAGGCACATGCCCCACAGGGGGGCAATTTGATTTTTAAAGGGGGCAATTTGGAAGCTTGTTTAGACCAAGCTAATGGCCTTTCAGGCTTCCTCTACGCGAGTAGGAGTTCACTTTTTGAATAATAAGAATTATATTTTTACAGGGGTGGGCGGCATCAGGATTTTAGAGGTGCTTAGGTGGGGCATGGCCAAAAAAAAAAAAAAAGATTGGGAACCACTGCTCTAGAGACAGACACCCTGTGGTTTGACCCCATTTTATGTATTCTGTTGCTGTGCATAGAGTTTCGAGATTTTAGGCCAGGGATGAGGAACCTATGGCCCTCCAGATGTTGTTGGAGAACATCTCCCATCTTTCCATACTGACTGTGGCTGATGAGAGTTCATCAGTATCTGGAGGGCAACAAGTTCCTCCCAGACCTGCTATATACCAGAATTAAATAGTAAAGTTTCTTTTTTTCTTGATGGTACCGCTTCAGCCCACAGAAGCAGGGAAAGGGCAGGGTGCTGCATGCTTATGTTTATTTATTTTATTTCTTTATAGAAATATTTATATATCACTGTATCATAAATATATATATATTGCAGGGATTTGGAACAACATAAAAATATAAAACCAAACAATAAAATCATGAAACGTTAAAAGCAACTCAAAAGCAAAAATAAATTAAAAACAAATATCAGTTGACCATTTGGGGGATGCTGTCCTATGTGGGTGGGGAGTGGGAATGACACACAAATTGGGTGTCAGCCGTAAAACTAGAAATTCTTTGTTATTATGGTAGGCAGCCATTGATAAGCCCATCCTCCACTGATTTAACTTACAGCCTTTGAAATCCACCCACCTTTGCTAAAGGTTTTTGAGGGGAACAAAGGATGCATCAGCAGTGGGTTTCCTGCCTTGGCAGGGGATTGGACTAAAATACCTGGTAGTGTTCTTCAACCTTAGGTCCCCAGATTTTGTGGCACCACAACCCCAGCCAGCTTAGTTAATGGTACAGATTGATAGGAGCTGTAGTCAGGGCCGGCCCACTCATGAAGCAAGGTGAGGCAACTGCCTCAGGCGGCAATATCCACCAGGGCAGGAGATCCCAATGTCTATCTTTCTTTCCTGTAGATCTTCCCTCACCCATTCCTCCCTGGCGGGGAGGCAGGGTGCCATGGAGAGCTAAGGCATCAGGAAGAAGGCTACAGTAGAAATAATGTCCCTGATGTACTAGCTTTCTGCATGCAGGGATATTTGTGGTTGTGTTGTTTTTTTTTTGCAAAAGCAGAACTGCAACTTGCACAATCCATTGGCCATGTTATGTTGGCTGGGGCTAATGGGCTCAAAAGAGTCCAACAGCATGCAGAAGACATTGGCTGTTAGGATGTCCTAAACTGGTCACATCCATGATCTTGGCTGATGGTGGGCACCTTTTGCGCCTCCCTTACTCGCGGGGAAACCCTGTTTTGGGGATCCGGAGCGACGTGGGGTGAGTGGCGCAGTGCTTCGAATTGACGCGGTGCTTCACGGAGTGAAGCCGCATTGCTGTTGCCGGAGAGCGCTGACTTTTTCCTGTGGACAATTGGATTTTAAACAACTACCCGTGAGTAGAACGGAAAATTGGATCTAAATACCTTAATTTGGCATCGTAACGGGAAGGTTCTAAACAGGAAGTCCGTCTTCCTTTTTTGTAAATAGTTTGAAGCAAAGACGTTACAAGCTAAAGTCTTGGAAAGCCTTTGGCAAAGGATTAAATTTCCATCAGTTAAAATTACAAAAAAAAACCCTTGGAAGCAGGAGAAGAGGGGGGAAATTTTGGACCTAGTGAGCCTGCAGGAGAGAGGGAAAAATCAAATTACCACTGCTCTGAACCTGGAAAACGGGCTGCCAGAAAAAGTGGTGTTTTGGGAGAGTTCATTGACAGAACGTATTTGACAGCTAGCTAAATAAGAGTAAGATACTGTTTCCATTGTCCTCTTCTGTGTTTAAAAAGGAGGAAAAGTAACTGAAAATTGAAACTATCTTTATTGCTTGAGTTGTGCTTGAAAGGACTGATACAAGTGGAGACTGTTTCCCTCTAGAGGGAGCTTTTGAAACTGTTACAGGAGTGTAACTGGGGGATCTCCAGCTGCAAGATAAGGATTGTGAGAACCAGAGATTGACCTTGGGCTATTTAAAAATGATCTTGGCTGATGGTGGAGATGCTTGCTCACCTGGGATGAGGCATGAGTCTGCGGTGCTGGGCCTCAAGGAGCTGCTGCTGGAGGAGGTATTGCTGGTGAAGGGCCTGAGGTAGGAAAGAGGGTCCCGTCACTTCCTGGAATGGCAGGGCAGGCAGAGGCGGCATGGGCGGGTGCAGGGGGCCTCCGTGCTGGTGCGCGGTTGCCATGTGAGGCTGGACGGCGTGAGGCAGGGGAAAGTCTGTGGAAATCTGAGGCTGGGGGCCCAGGTGGAAGTGCCGGCAGGAGGTAGCATGAGGATGCTGAGACCTTTGAAAAGGAGCGCCTGGAAGGGAAAAAGTGGGAGGATGGTCAGAGGTGCTCCGCGCAACCCGAGGCATGTTCACACGTCGTGTGCACAAGTGCTGGTGCGAAAGAGGGTACCCTCGTGAAAGAGCATCTCACTTTGAACAGAAACGCAATACGTCTCACCATAGTTAAGGGGGCAAAGCTACTCAGTCTGCTGTACAGCTTCTGCTTGAATGCTCATGCTGTAGGGATGCGGGTGGCGTTGTGGGTTAAACCACAGAGCCTAGGGCTTGCCTATCAGAAGATCGGCGGTTCGAATCCCCATGATAGGGTGAGCTCCCATTGCTCGGTCCCTGCTCCTGCCAACCTAGCAGTTTGAAAGCACGTCAAAGTGCAAGTAGATAAATAGGTATCGCTCCGGTGGGAAGGTTAACGGCGTTTCCGTGCGCTGCTCTGGTTCGCCAGAAGTGGCTTAGTCATGCTGGCCACATGACCCAGAAGCTGTCGGCCAATAAAGCGAGATGAGTGCCGCAACCCCAGAGTCGGCCACAACTGGACAGAATGGTCAGGAGTCCTTTACCTTTAGCATGGGGGCCCATAGCCCCAGGCACATGATTTTGAGGGGGTGTGAGATAGATGTTGGCCTCCCCAGATCCCCACCCTGATTGCCATCAGAAATCTCTGGGTCCCAGAGCCCAGCCTGGCCTTGCCGCCGCACCTCCTGCCCCCTCACTGAAAGGTTATCCGGTCAGTGTTGGGGAGTGCGCCGTCAACAGACGCATCAGCTGACCAGGCTACCGCTTGCATGAGTACACAGGCAGGTGGCACAGCGTGGCCCTGGGAACTCTCTGTGCCCCACACCCACCCAGCAGTGGCGGTAAGGGTTGGGCTGGCACAGTGGATTTTGTTCACCCTCTGTGCCAAGCCCCTGGTCCTGCCTTGTGCATACACATGCCCTAGGCGCCAACAAAGGACTCAGTGCCCACCATGCTGATAGCCAACTTTAAACCCCGCACCCACTACCAACATCCTGGCTCTCCCACGATTAAGCACTGTGAAATATACTTGGAGTCGAGAGTGGATTTCATGCTCTTTATTCAGCTCACAGTGGTGAGGAGGAATGGAAGTTCCCCCAGAATGTCTGCTTTATATACATTATTTACACAATGGGCCCCACGTGATTGGCTAATTCCGGGATTCTCCGGTAGGCCAATCAGGTTGCGGATTCACTTCCACCTGGAGCTGGATTGGGTGGCTCCTGTGGACCAATCAGACTGCTGCATTCTGGATCCTATTGTTCTAGGACCAATCAGACTGCTGAATCCTATTGTTCTAGGACCAATCAGACTGCTGCATTCTGAATCCTATTGTTCTAGGACCAATCAGACTGCTGCATTCTGGATCCTATTGTTCTAGGACCAATCAGACTGCTGCATTCTGAATCCTATTGTTCTAGGACCAGTCAGACTGCTGCATTCTGAATCCTATTGTTCTAGGACCAATCAGACTGCTGAATCCTATTGTTCTAGGACCAATCGGACTGCTGCATTCTGAATCCTATTGTTCAAGGACCAATCATACTGCTGCATTTTGGATCCTATTCAACTCAGTACATAACACACTTGAACTTGGATTATGACTTCTGCCACAAACTTTAAGGCGGACACAGCTTTTGCACGGCATACAAGAAGCATCTTTGGACTGGGTAAGCAAACAGGCCCTTCTTCAAGTGGGTTGGGCTTGAGCCGTCTGTTTGTGCCAGTGCTGGCATCTGAGCGACCAAGGCAAGAGGGGAGAAGACCATGCTGGCACGTCCTTCCACGCCTCCCTTGTGGGCAGAGGCCCGCCAACAGGGGCAGGAGGGAGGGCTGGGCTCTGTGGGGAAAGAGAAGGAACAGGCATTGCCCAGGTGGCTTTCCCTTTTGACAACCTACAGGGCTCCTCTCTAGGGTCTGACTCATTGCTTCACGTTCCTTCCCAAGCAACACCAAGATTTCTTGGGCATCAGGGCCGGCCCACCCATGAGGTAAGGTGAGACGGCCACCTCGGACAACAGATCCCAATGTTTCCCAATTATTTCCCGCCTTGTTTCTCATGTCGCTCTTCATCCACCCCTTATTCCTTGGTGGGGAGGCACCATTTTGGGGTTCGCCTAAGGAGCCAAAATGTCTAGGACCTGCCTTAGATTCCAGTTCCTCCAGTTCCTCCTACTGGTCTGTGTTAAGTTGTGGGTGAACATATCAGACAACACATATCAGGCGATTCTTCAAACAGTTCTTGTTTGTTCACAGACCAGAACAGAACTGGGCTGAAGGGTTCAGCCAACCTGCTTATATAGAGCTCTACTACAAAGCAACAGTAACAACTTTCTGTAACTATCCAATCACTGAACGTCACCTTCAATTCCTTATTTGCATATGTGGACCTGAGTGAAAACTACATACCCTGCTGGCCCAGGGTGAGAACTTCAGTACATAACAGTCTGACCAGCCTTTCCAGGACATCTCCACAGGAAAGGGACACAAACCAGAGGCGCCAGACTGCCCACAAGATTGAGGGAGCCTAGCATGCGCTGTGTGTGGGATGATGTCACGTGTGTAACATGTGATGTCGCACGTGTCAACCAACATCGTACAGGCTGGTGTAACCTTCTGCCAGGCCGTGCCAGTCCCCTCAGCATCTCCTGATAGGCCAGTTTGCCTTCCATGACATCACATCCTCTGGAGGAGGCTGAGCACTCATGCCTGGCCCCCTCAACATTGAGGGGGCCAGGTGTCCTTCAAACAAAAATGGAGGGGGCTGAAGACACCTCGGCCCCCTGGAGTTGACAAACCAGCACACACACACAAACATGCCCGCTCTCACTTCTCAGGGTTCTTTATACATAAATCAGACTTATTCCGGACATTCCTTCAAATACAGGGTTCTTTCAAGTAAAGTAAAGCAGGACATATAATAATCTTGATTCTGCCCAACAAGTGCAGTGACCATTTTAAATATCTGAAGGGCTTGATTTTAACGCTTCATAATTCGACTTGTGGAAAATATGGAAACAACAGGAGAAGCAGGACTAAGATGTGGAGATATGCTGCAGAGATCCAGACCGTGGGGAGTCCCAAGAAATTAATAAATATAATTTGGACTATAATTTGATCTTTTTTATTTTAGTTTTTTGTTTGAATTGAAGTATTATGATTGGATATTCAATTGGATGTTTTTTTTATTGGAAAATCAATAAAAATGATTAATAATAATAATAATAATAATAATAATAATAATAATAATAAATATCTGAAGGGCAGTCACAAGGAAGATGGAGCAGGCTTGTTTGTTTGTTTTTTGCTGCTCCAGAGGGTCCAAGTTAAGAGATAAACCATTAGGAAGAACTTTCTGATGGTAGGAGCTTTTTGACAGTGGAATGGGCTACCCTGGGAGATGGTGGGCTCTCCTCCTTCAGAGGTTTGGAGGGCCATCTGCCCGGGATTCTTCGGCTGGATTCCTGCATTGCAGAGGATTGTTCTAGGAGTCTAGGAAGCTTCGCTTTCAATCTGAGTGTTTATTAAAGACAGCAAACAAATGGCCTCGTGAAAGCCCCTAAATTTATTGAGACAAAAAAGATGTAGGTGTCCATAATCCCTGTTAGGCTCGTACATAAATCTCCAGTCCCCCATTTCCCTGGCTTAGTTTTAAGGAATCCTTACTCAGAAAGTCTCAAGAGGCTTGACACCTCTTGGGTGGTCCTAATCTCCTTCAGCCTTCAGGTAACCTTTGCATAACCTCCCATTAAGCCTAAATTGAACCAAGCAGGACCTGCCTTCCTCAGGAAAATATCCCCTGTCTCCTGGCCAGATGAGATATTGGGGAAATGGGTGAATCTGTCAATCTCTCTCTCTCTCTCGTTCTCTTTCTCTATTTCCACTTCAGTTTGTGGGTTAAACCACAGAGCCTAGGGCTTGCCAAACAGAAGGTCGGCGGTTCAAATTCCCGCGACGGGGTGAGCTCCCGTTGCTCGGTCCCTGCTCCTGCCAACCTAGCAGTTCGAAAGCATGTCAACGTGCAAGTAGATAAATAGGTACTGCTCTGGTGGGAAGGTAAACGGCGTTTCCATGTGCTGCTCTGGTTTGCCAGAGGCTTAATCCTGCTGGCCACATGACCCGGAAGCTGTACGCCGGCTCCCTCGGCCAATAAAGCGAGATGAGTGCCGCAACCCCAGAGTCGGTCATGACTGGACCTAATGGTCAGGGATCCCTTTATCTTTACCTTATTTATTTAATCCTCATGAAAAGTCACCCACATTTTAGTGTGAATTTCTCCTGATACACACACTTTTGTACGCAAATTTACCCAATACACACATTTTTTCACTGCAATTTCCCGGAAAACAATGTGTTTTTCAATGTTATTTTCACTAATATAGGCATTTTTGTACCCATTACTTGAGTAGAGAACTGTGCTGCAAAATTCAGAGAAGTGCAAATTCTGAAGGATGCCTACTTTCATATTGTTTCAGAAAATGTGGGTCAATCCAGTAGGTTAAAACCTAGTCCAAACTTTGGAGAGTACATTCTTGTTTCCTCAAGTTCTACCATTGCAATCGGTTGTGTTTCCGGGCAGTTTCACTAGCTAGTTGCTCACCTCCATACGACCCCAGGTTTCCAAAGTGTGGCATCCACCACTTGCCCCTTTCCCTAGCTGAACTGTTGTGGTTGCTAGACAAGCAAATAGGTCTGAGCGGAAGCTGGCGAGTGGCTGCAATAATGAGTGGCTGCTTGTTGCAAAGTTTCTGGCGTCTCCCTTAAGCAAGGAGGAAACAAGGCTGTGCCCCTGTACATTTCCCAGGGCAACAACATCAGAGAGGGGCCAACCTGCCAGGTGAAACTTTGCACATTTCCTCACATTATTTCCTGCTTCCTTCCACTGAGATTTCAGATGGGTACCTCTCCTACCTGAAGATTAGGAGGAGATTGAAGTGAGAGTAATACAGTGGTACCTCGCAAGCCGAATGCCTCGCAAGACGAAAAACTCGCAAGACGAAAGAGTTTTTCGTTTTTTGAGTTGCTTCGCAAGACGATTTTCCCTAAGGGCTTGCTTCGCAAGACGAAACGTCTTGCGAGTTTGTTTCCTTTTTCTTAAAACCGTTAATACCAGGGTGTTTCGTCTTGCGAGGTACCACTGTAATAATAATATATTTTATTACTCAACTAGAGCCAGGGCTTTTTCGGCTGTGGCCCCGATCTGGTGGAATGCTCTGTCGCAAGAGACTAGGGCCCTGCGGGACTTGACATCTTTCCGCAGGGCCTGCAAGACAGAGTTGTTCCACCAGGCCTTTGGTTAGGGAGCAGCCTGACTCCCTCCTCTGGCAACCTGCACAGAATTTTACTTAACGGTTGCCATTAATTTGATCTTAATTAATTTTTATAATGAAATGTTTTTAGAATGTTGGATTGTTTGATTATTTGATTGTTGTTAGCCGCCCTGAGCCTGGCTTCGGCTGGGGAGGGCGGGATATAAATAAAATGTATTATTATTATTATTATTATTATTATTATTATTATTATTATACCCCGTCCTCCCCGCTCAGGGCGGCTAACACCAGTAAAATTACAGTAAAAACATAATGGGGGGGGGAACCAATTTAAAATACAGGTTAAAATGCAATTTAAAATGCAGACTCATTTTAATAGTAGCCCATAGATCAAAACCATAAGGGGAGGGAAACATAAGGGCCAGACTGAGTCCAAACCAAAGGCTAGGTGGAACAGTTCTGTCTTGCAGGCCCTGCGGAAATATGTCAAGTCTCGCTGGGCCTTGAATAAAGATGGGGCACCTCTGAGCATGTGCAGTGTGCTACACTAGCCACCAAGTACCATGGAAAGCCTCCAGACGCCTGGAATCAGGAAATATAGCTTGAATCTTTATAGAAACTGAAATTAGGTAAGGAGCTACCAAGAAATGTTATATACTCTCTTTACTTCTCCATCCCACTGCACTAAATTGCTGGTGATGCTGCTAAGGCCTAGCTTTTACTTGGGTGATTAAAGTGTGATTTGACTATACCACATCAAATTGCCAGTAGGGGGTGGTAGTTCACCTCACCAAATGCTCCTCCAGCCAAGAAAAATCCCTGCACTGAGAAATCTAGAGTGTCAGTGAGAAAGCAAGGCTCCATCTGGTACGTAGACTGAGACTCTATCTGCCCGCAGACTGCCTTGCCAGAATGATGCATGCTCTGGTTATCTCTCACTTGGACTACTGCAATGTGCTAGGTCCAGTATATCTAAAGGAGTGTCTCCACCCCCATCGTTCTACCTGGACACTGAGGTCCAGCTCCGAGGGCCTTCTGGTGGTTCCCTCGCTGCGAGAAGCCAAGGTACAGGGAACCAGGCAGAGGCCGTTCTCGGTAGTGGCACCCGCCCTGTGGAACGCCCTCCCACCAGATGTCAAAGAGAACAACAACTACCAGACTTTTAGAAGACATCTGAAGGCAGCCCTCTTTAGGGAAGCTTTTAATGTTTGATGCATTACTGTATTTTAATATTTTGTTGGAAGCCGCCCAGAGTGGCTGGGGAAGCCCAGCCAGATAGGCGGGGTATAAATAATAAATTATTATTATTATTATTATTATTATTATTATTATTAGCTCTTCTTTCTTACATGATAGTTTTCTATATGCAGAGATTTGGGTGTTGTTTTAATTTTACAGAACTGCATTAACATGTGTGAGTCCTCGTCTCCACACTTAACCCTGCAATGAGAACTGAGCCATATTCAAGCCAAGGCATTGAACAAAGCGAAGGGCTCTGTCTGTATCTTATTCATTCAGACCTGATGCAGGAGCAGCTCTAGCTAATGGCCACCTCATTCCATTTGGCTTCCCTCCTCCTGAGGGACAAGAACATGCAAAGTACAAGGCCAGGAGGGTGCTGATGATCCGGTCTCCCTCCCCGCTCTCCCTCCTGGTTTCGCACACTGAACGTTTTGAAAACCCCTTTGCCTCGAAGCCACCTCTCTGAAGCTACCAGGGGAAGGGCAGCGCTCAGGAATTGTTCAGCTGCTTGCCAAAAAAATAAAAAAAATAAAAGTGGAGAGAAGAGAGCCCTAATTGGGGACTGAATATCAAATGTTCTCCCGCTGCTTGCCTCGTGATGTGGTTTCACGCCGGGGAGATGCTGCATTGCTGAGGCCCTGGAAGAAAATGTCTTTTTGCAGGCAAAGGAAAGTCTTAAAGGATGGGGATGCAGAGAGTTGCTTTGTAGCAAGCCGGACCACTGGTCCATCTAAGTCACAACTGTCTGACGGATTCTGCAGGGTCTCAAGGAAAGGGATCTTTTCCATCATCTGCTACCGAATATCAGCGTAGGAGAGGGAAATTTTCACCTAAGACTTTTGCCCCATTGCAACACAAATATCTCTGCGATTCAGCAGAGTGAAAGCCATTTGCCCATTCAGAGTGAGGGCCGGAAGCACGACCCTCGCTCTGAACTGGATTTGTGACGTCACAAAAAGCCCCCTCTGGGCGCTCTGCCTTGACACTGTGAGGGCAAACATGTGTCAGCCCTACAGGTGGGAGTATGTCAGCCACACGCCCTTGGCTCATTTCCCTCTTGAACATGAGAAGACTGGTCACTGCATTCAAGGAAATGTCCTTGCAAACTCCGTTCAGACTTGCAACAAGCATCTCTCCCATTCAGCGATGGCTCTTCCCTTTGCTGTTTTAGCCCTAACCTTCCAGAAGAGCACGGGCATGTGTTCTGATTTCTATTTCCCTCTACACAACCCTGAGGACTAGAAACTTACATTTTTCAGGAGCAAACCCTGTGACCTTCAATATACGGCACAGTCCAACTTGAGATCCTTTAAACTGAGGGTGCACATCTCCCTCATCCTTCCCAATCTGCTTTGGGGGTTAAGGACAGATTTTTTTTGGGGGGGTCAGGCGTGGAGAGGGCAGCAGTGCCATCGCACGAGCAACAATCCAAGTGCTGGCAAAGCTAGTTAGTTGAATACTGGCCTGAAATTTTAAATCAATGACTTAAAAGATCATTTATAGCAGTTGTGGTCATACGCGTAATAACATGGCTTAAAAAGGAAGGCTGATCGCCGAAGAATGGATGCTTTTGAATCATGGTACTGGAGGAGACTCTTGAGAGTCCCATGGACTGCAAGAAGATCAAACCTCTCCATTCTGAAGGAAATCAGCCCTGAGTGCTCACTGGAAGGACAGATCCTGAAGCTGAGGCTACAATACTTTGGCCACCTCATGAGAAGAGAAGACTCCCTGGAAAAGACCCTGATGTTGGGAAAGTTGGAGGGCACAAGGAGAAGGGGATGACAGAGGACGAGATGGTTGGACAGTGTTCTCAAAGCTACCAGCATGAGTTTGACCAAACTGCGGGAGCCAGTGGAAGACAGGAGTGCCTGGTATGCTCTGGTCCATGGGGTCACGAAGAGTCGGACACAACTAACCAACTAAACAACAACAAAAATCTGCCTTTAATGAAAGGAACCATGTTAAAGCCTAATAATCTCTTAAACCATAACCATGCACAATACACTGAAACAAGGGCCACTTTTCTCTGTGTGGGGTTTCCTTTAAAAAAAAGATCAACGAGAAGAAAATACCTAACTGTCCAAACATTTGGGTAGATCACTCCAATGTTGTTTTGCTGCTTCAGAAGTAATGACAGACGATGATTTGATCAAATGGGAAGGCAATGCAATTCAGCTACGTGCACTAGAGAGCAATTTGATTTTTCCAAACTATGGTTCGGAATGTAAAGAAATAACCATGGTTTGGAAAACTGAAAACGTTACTTATTTTATTTATGACACAATTTCCCTCCAAGTTTTTCAAGCAACATGCATTGTTTCTTCCTCTTTCTGTTTCGCCCTCACAACAACGCTGTGAGGTAGATTAGGCTGAAGGACTGTGGGTTATGTACAACTATGACCTACTCAGGGCTGATCCATTGAAATTAATGGGCCACAGTTCGCCAGGGCTGGGGGTGAGCAAATTTACTGATTTTTGTTTCTCCCAGTTTCTTATTTTTTCCAGTTTTAAGTTCACTTCTCCACATTCCCACAACGTTTTGCTGTTGTTTCTTAAAGTCAGCATGAAATATTTGTCAGCATATTAGTTTGAATTTCTCTTAATCTACGCATTTTGTATGCAGTGCTGCCTAATACACACATTTATTTATTTTTGCAAAGCAATTTTCACTAACGGAATGCATTTTAGCCCTATTTTCACCAATATATGCATTTGCACGCCTACTTCCCCCCCTGATCTATGCTTTTTGGCAAAAATTCCTTGGCTGGCAAACTGCATTGCAATATTCAAAGAAGCGTGAATCTTGAAGAGTGACTGTGTTTCGGTTTGCATATTGTTTTCCACAAGGTGTAAATTAGGTAAGTTCGCCTCTTTATGGGAACGGAACCGCATTTCTCCACATCCCTTGTCGTGCCCCAAGGCCACCCGGTGAGCTTTGTGGCTAAGGGAGGATTTGAACCCAGACCTTGTGCCACACTCTGACCATTACATTACACTACACTGCCAGGCAGGCACCAGTTCACCAAGCTCATCCGCAGAACCCAGATGGCTGATACCGTTCTCCTCTTCTCTCGCCCCAACTCAGCTCTCTGAGTTCTGCAGTACTATTTCAAATTTTGAATATTTATGGCCTCCGCTAACCAAACAGCAAAGACATTTACTTTTCATTTCGTGAAGAAACACTATTATGTCTAGCAGGAACCAGTCCTGGGTTATGGAATATGCTGAACACTAACAGGATCATCCCTTCCATGTTTACTCAGATGTAAGAACCCCACTCTGTGCAAAGGAACTTACTTCTAACTAAGTGTGCACAGGACAGCGGACTTAGCTATTGAGTGACTGATCGTGGAAGTGTACTGTTGGAAGGGACCCCAAAGCCATCTAGTCCAACCCCTTTAATGTTCCTTACTAGCTTCGCACATGCACAGAGAAACTGAAACCTGCCTCGTAGGCAGAGAGAGTTAAGCCTTTGGAACTCACTGCCACAAGATGTAATAATTTTGACAGCTTTAACAGAGACAGTCAGTGTGGTTTGCGGGTTGGGCACTCAGTCACAAAGCTCGCACGGTGAGCTCGGTCTGCTCAAAGGCTTGCTTATCCAGTGTTATAGTCCTACTCAGAGTAGACCTATTCAAGTGGCTGGGCACGGCTAACTCAAACTGAACCTACCTCACAGGGTGGTTGTCAGGCTGAAACAGAGAGCAGAGAACCACCTTTAGAGAAGATTGGAAAACATGCGTTTTATTGGAGAACATGTTTTTAGAGAAGATTGGGAAACGGCTATTGAATATAAGGGAAATAACTGTGTGCAGCTGAAAACACTGGCAGTGTTAAGGTAAATTCAACAGTGTAAATAAGTTTTGATGGAGGCAATAATGCAGTAGTGAATGGTATAGGTTGTGTGTTTTTTTTTTGTAATATATGCAGAGAGAAGAAGGGAAGTCACTGATATCTTGAGGATGTAAAAACGAGTATTTTAAATTGTAAAACAGAAAATTTAATAAAAATTATATACCAAAAAAACACACACAAAAACAGAGAACCACTTCCACTGCCTTAAGCTCTTCAGAGGAAAAGTGAAATATATGTATGTATGTATGTATGTATGTATGTATGTATGTATGAATAAATAAATAAATAAATGAGAATTGGACTGATTAATGGAGGGCAAAGCTATGATGCCTATGTTCTCCCTTCGCCGTTCAAGGCCCTAGCGCTAATAATAATAATAATAATAATAATAATAATTTATTTATACCCCACCCTTCCTGGTTTAAAAAACCGGGCACAGGGCGGCTAACACAAATATAAAACATTGACTAAAATGCTACTTAAAAACAGCATAAAAGAGCATAAAATACAACATAAAATGCAGCATGAATATCATTAAAATTCAAAAATTCAGGGGTTATTTGAGAGGGGGACCCTAGTCAGTAGACATCAAATGATCACCAGGGCTAACTGGCCAAGTTGGCCCTACTAGGGCCAGCAAGGAGACCAGGGAAGAATTTAAATGTGGGGTCCCAGAAAGGATTTCTTCATAGAAGAGGAAAGGGAAAAGGGAGAATCAGGCTAATTCAAATTGAAGGCCAGGTGGAATAGTTCTGTCTTACTGGTCCTGTGGAAGGAGATCAAGTCCTGCAGGGCCCTAGTCTCATGGGACAGAGCATTCCACTGACGGAGCCGTCACTGAAAAAGCCCTGGCCCTGGTGGAGGATAGTCTGGCTTCCTTAGGGCCCGGGACCTTCAAGCTATTATTATTCATGGACTTTAGGGTCCTCTGCAGGACATACCAGGAGAGGCGGTCCTGTAGGTACGAGGGTCCTAGGCCGCATAGGGCGTTAAAGGTCAAAACCAGCACCTATACTCCACCAGAAGCCAATTCAACTGGTAGAGCACTGGGTGAATATGCTCCCATGGCAAGGACCCTGTGAGGAGCCTCGCTGCAGCATTCTGCACCAGCTGGAGTTTCTGGGACAGTTTCAAGGGCAGCCTTGCATAGAGCGAGTTACAGTAGTAATACCAGTTGTGGAAATAGGAAAGGCGAGTGCTCTCGCGTTCAAATTATGATTGTGGGTTGCCTCTGCCAGGTCCCTGACCTCTCAAGCAGGGCTCATAAGTTCTAGGAATGATGGGTGGTTTCAGATAGCTCTCCCGGGTAGCATTCGCAAGCTGAAATTTTGAAACGATCACCGCAACCGGTTTGCACGCAATCTGGTTCAGGACAGGGATGTAAATCACCTGGATTTAAACCCATCTACCCTGATTTAACCAGGCGCCATCTGCCTGCGCAGCATGCGATCGTGCCCTGAGCTATGGATCCTCCCCCTTTTAAAAGGAAACCTGCATAGACCTCCCATCTCCCCCTTCCTCCCTGCTGTTATATCAGCTTGTCGGGGATTTGAATCCAGAATCTCGCCCAAAGCACGAATTACATTCCCTAGAACAGCAAGCCGCGTTTAGATTACAACCCCCCGATGTTGCTGTAGCAACGTGAAGAAAATTGCCACAACTCACCAGTGCATCACAGCAGCCCATCTTTGATACTAGCCAGCTAGAACACACACACACACACACACACACACACACACACACACACACAACTGCTAGAGTATTCAACAGTCAGAGTGGTTAAGTCTCTAATGCGTGGGCGTTCTGGAGCGGATTCACAGCCCTTTCACTTCATTAACACCTGTCACCTCGTACATTTGGCACTGTGCGCACTGAGTCTGGCTCACCGGCGCCGCGGACTGTGAATACATCACAGTCCCCTTGATGCCTAGGAAAAATTTAATATAGATTCATAAAGCCGTGTGTGTGTGTGTGTGTGTGTGTGTGTTAGCGTGTATCAGGGCACACCTGAGCATATTCAGAGTCTTCTTCACAAGGGTGCTGTGTCGTTTGCCTCCTAGGTGGGTCATAAGGAAAGGGTTAAATGAGTGTGACGTGATTGGCCAGTGGGACCCCGAGGGGAGGAGTTAGAGTGAGAGTTGGAGTTGTGTGAAAGTCAGTTGAGAGTTGGGAGTTGGAGAAGGAAGAGGGAGGATAAGTCTGTGGGTTGGTCGAGTTGTGTGGTGAGAGAGTGAGAGGAACTGTTAGGTGGAGGCAGATAGTTAGTTGGGATAATCAGTTTGAAGTTGTTAGGAACGTATAGGACATTAAAGGAACCAAGATTAAGAAACTGACAAGAAGAATTAACTGAAACCATAAGCTTGTTCATGCCTATAAAAATAAACTTGATTATTTGCTAATGTTAACAACTGTCTGGACTCCGTGTGTACCCGAGAGAAATGGGTTGGTGGCAGTGAAGAAAGCAATCACAGTGGTGGCACAGGGATCAATACAATAGACTGTGTAAACTACCTGAGAAATTGTCCTTGGTCTTGCTGAAATAGAAATGTCGGCAAACTGGGGCGGAAGCCGCCATGGATGTGGCCTGTTTCATCGGCTGTGGTGAAATGGCACAGCTTATGTAACTGATCTCGCGTAATAATGCGACAAGTGACGCTGTCGCGATTTCATTGCATCTCATTCGCTTCAGCGCAAAGGGAAGACAGCGAGGGGAAACGTAAGCAAATGGATATTGTTTGCAGACTTAAAAGTTATGACGGCGGCATATTACAAATGGAGTCCTGCACTGCGAGGGGTTGGGCCCTCGGGCTCTCAGAGTCCCTTCCAAGTCTCCAGTTTTATGATTCTAGATTCCCTTGGGAGCCAAAATCAGGGTGTCCATTTGTGACTTGGAAGGCATTGAAAGAAGATTAGGCAAATTCATGGTTACAAACCACAATGGCTTTGTTCTGCCTTCGCTGTTAGAGGTACCAGTTGCAGAGAATCAGAAGCGGTGAGTGTGCTGTTGTGTTTAGGTTCTGTTTGGGGGTTCCCCATGGGGATCTGGCTGGACCCAGGTGGGAACAGGATGCTGTCTAGATGGGCCTATTCCCTGATCCAGCAGAGCTCTTCTTGTGTTATTTCGCGTTTGCAAAATTGCACCAGCAAATCTCGTCGGCAATTAACCACACTGCCTCCCTCCCTCCCTCCCTCCTTTGTTGTTACATCCTTACTTCCGATTCTGAGCTCTCTATGTGTGTCTGAGAGCAGGCTGGTTCTATTTTTATGTCTCCCTTAGATCACGAAGTCACGCCAGCAACTTCTGGCTTGCAAGGAAGACTCTTGCTACAGATTGACTCAGTAAGTAACTGCAAGACGACTTCATTTGTCTTCCTCCTGCTATCTGCTCTGATGGGAGACAGAGACAGTCCGCTGGGAACCGGCAGCCTCCGATCACTCCCGTGCTTATCGCAAAAGCTGACTGCGTACAATTGTTTTAGGCTCTCGTCCCAAGAGCTCTGCGCTTCCTCCCACGGCACCCCATTAAAAAGGGGCTCAGATAAAACTGGAATGTGCATCGCAAGAGCCGGCCGGAGAAGTTTTTCTTAAAGCAACCAATCTTGGGGAAGGTGATAACCAATCGCAAGCAAGAGAAAGACTACAGGGCCTGGAGGGAGCAATAAAGATCTCAGGTCTGTGTTGTTCCTTCTACAATCTCCAGAGCTGTTTCACAATCAGTCCCTCTCCCCAAGGAACTCTGTGGGTCTGGGAGGGAAATTGGGGTCTTCTACCAATTCTCAGCACCTTTATTTATTAGTTAGTTAGCTGTTAAAATTTATACAATTATAAAATTATAAAATTTATAGACACGGGTGGCGCTGTGAGTTAAACCATTTCTCAGCACTTTTATTTATTAGTTAGGTAAAGGTAAAGGGACCCCTGACCATTAGGTCCACTCGTGGCCGACTCTGGGGTTGTGGCACTCATCTCACTTTATTGGCCGAGGGAGCTGGCGTACAGCTTCTGGGTCATGTGGCCAGCATGACTAAGCTGCTTCTGGCGAACCAGAGCAGTGCACGGAAATGCCGTTTACCTTCCCGCCAGAGTGGTACCTATTTATCTACTTGCACTTTGACGTGCTTTCGAACTGCTAGGTTGGCAGGAGCAGGGACCGAGCAATGGGAGCTCACCCCGTTGGGGAGATTCGAACTGCCGACCTTCTGATAAGCAAGTCCTAGGCTCTGTGGTTTAACCCACAGCACCACCCACGTCCCTTTATCTATTAGTTAGTTATATACACTAACTAATAGTTATATAGTTATCTATTAGTTAGTTTTATACACTGCTCGGATGTATAGAAAAAGGCAAATCTTCAAAGCGTGTTACAAAAATAATAAAAGTGTTCAACAGAAACGAGTTAAGAACTACTATTTAAAACATTCAAAACAAAATTAAAATAAATGCTAAAGAGCAGATTACAACACATGTCAGAGTTCTGCATGTCTAGAGAGGTTTGCAGGGACAGATTTGTTTTCAGCTGGCACCAGAAAGCATACAGTGAAGGCGCCCGGCTGATGTCAATAGGAAGGGAGTTCCAAAGTTTGGATGCTGCCGCAGTAAATATCACCTTCTTACAAATGCAGAACAAGTATTATATGGCACTAGCCACAGTGACAGTACTGCCTTAACAAACTACAGTTCCCAGGATTCTTTGTGGCAAAGCCATGACCCTGGTGTAAAGGTCATATAAGAAGCAGCATTACCCTGAGTCAGGGCACTGACCCATGTAACCCAGTATTGTCTCCTTGTAGCTCTTCAAGGTCAAGATCCAACTCAATACATGCCTGCTCACCCAGGCCTATGGGTAATATTGATATTTTAGTTGGGTCATCAGCATTGTTTTTGCTGATGTCTTGAAACCCTGTCTTGAAACCCTGGAGAAAAACCACCAATCCTCTACAGTGCCCAGATCAAGGGAAGTAATATCATCACTCTATTTTGCCTTTGAATTATGGTGCTGGAGGAGACTCGAGAGAGTCCCATGGACTGCAAGAAGATCAAACCTATCCATCCTGAAGGAAATCAGCCCTGAGTGCTCACTGGAAGGACAGATCCTGAAGCTGAGGCTCCAATACTTTGGCCACCTAATGAGAAGAGAAGACTCCCTGGAAAAGACCCTGATGTTAGGAAAGATGGAGGGCACAAGGAGAAGGGGACAACGGAGGATGAGATGGTTGGACAGTGTTCTTGAAGCTACTAACATGAGTTTGACCAAAGTGCAGGAGGCAGTGGAAGACAGGAGTGCCTGGCGTGCTCTGGTCCATGGGGTCACGAAGAGTTGGACACGACTAAACGACTAAACAACAACCACATATTGCCTTGGTCAGACCACACCGGGAATACTGTGTCCATCTCTGGGCACCACAATTTAAGAAGGATATTGATAAATGGGAACGTGTGCAGAGGAGGGCAGCTAAGATGACCAACTTCAAGGGTCTGGAAACCAAGACTTATATGAGGAATGGTAGAGGGAGTTGGATATATTTAGCCTGGATAAGAGGAGACTGAGAGGAGATGCCTTCAAATATCTAAAGGCCTTGTTTTCTCTTGCTCCAGAGGACAGGACATGAAACAAAAGATTCAGGTTACAAGAATGGAGATTCTGACTCAACACCAGAAAGAACTTTCTAATGTAAGAGCAATTTGACTGTAGAACTGTCTCCCTCAGGAGGTTGTGAACTCTCCTTCCTTGGGAGGTTTCTAAGCAGAGGTTGAATGACCATCTGCCATGGATGCTTTAGTTGAGATTCTTACATTTCAGGAGCCCGGACTTGATTTCCCTCAGGGTCTCTTCCAAATCTACAGCACTCTGATTCTCAGCAGCTTATTATGTTCCTATACACACTCAATGGGGGGGGGGGCATACCTCACACCCGCCCAGTTTGCAGCTCTATTTTCAGGCCATTGGGGTGGTCATTGGGTAGGCCCTCAATTTCTCGAGAGAAAAACAACCAAAGCTATCTCCATGGCTGCTCAGTTGACAAATGCCATTTCCTCACAGAATACCTTGCTCTAAAAGGTATTCTGGGGTGGAGGAATGGCAGCCCAAACTACCATTTTGTTTTGTTTGTTTGTTTGTTTGTTTGTTTGTTTGTTTCTTGTGGTGGATGCCATTTACACACACACACACACACACACACACACACACACACACAATGCCACTCAGAAACTTGGCATTCTGAGGAAAAAGAAGATAGCAGCTGCCAGGGGATCGGAGCTGTGAGGGAATTTTGGAGTGAGATTCAATCAAGTTTCACTCAGAAGAGACTGGCTGAAATTAATGAAAATGACTAAGCTAGGTCCCTTAATTTCAATGGGACTTCTTGAAATAATTTAGTTGACTACCACCCTTGGTGAATTGTCTCCCCAAAATCACCCTCCCCCCAAAAAAATTGCAAATGGAAGAACATTGTTTTGCTCCCTCATTCAACCCTCCAAAACCCTCCTTATTTAGCCCAAGCTTTCAACAATTTGGAAATTCATCCCAGTCATTGTGAGGCCTCCCAAGATTGCTGCTTGAGATCCTTTGGCTGGGAGGGGGGCAGGAATTTTGCTCTGAGTGCAAAATACCTGCATAGCCTCTGAGCTACAGACTCATCATTACATGCTGCTCAGCAAGGATGAGGAAGCGGACTAAGTCAATCCAGCTCCAATTTGCAGCCAGAACTTCCTGTTAATAATTCTGCCGAAAAACGTAGAGTCCTCTAATTAATTTCCACTTACTGCTTGCGTATTGCTGTGAGGGGAGTTTGCTAGGCAGCCTCTTAGACATGGTTCGCTTTGAGTGTTTAGTTATCAAAATGTCATGTCTGCCCCACGGATCTGCCACTCCTTCTTAGTCGCTTCAAACGCGGGGAACGGCAAACTGTATTTTCTCATCCCAAAAGCTATGAATGGCTCCTCTCTGCAATCATCCGGCACTATGGGGATCTTTAACAACTCCAGTCCTCCGCATCGGAAGACGAGGCTGACAAATGCCAGGGAGTTTTGCCGACAGGCTGGCCTTTGAAGGGAAATTTGGCTGTGTGTTCCTAATGTCAGCATATCCCAGATTAGCCACTGCTAGTGGAACCTTGCAAAGGTTTGCAGGTGTGCATATTTCCTCCTCTGTGCCTATTTCTGCTTCTACTTTCTACACTACCCTGTTCACATTAATAGATCATGAATAGCACTGGGACGCGGGTGGCGCTGTGGGTTAAGCCACAGAGCCTAGGACTTGCCGATCAGAAGGTCGGCGGTTTGAATCCCTGTGACGGGATGAGCTCCCGTTGCTCGGTTCCTGCTCCTGCCAACCTAGCAGTTCGAAAGCATGTCAAAGTGCAAGTAGATAAATAGGTACCCCTCTGGCGGGAAGGTAAACAGCGTTTCCGTGCGCTGCTCTGGTTCGCCAGAAGGGGCTTAGTCATGCTGACCTGGGAGCTGTATGCCGGTTCCCTCGGCCAATAAAACGAGATGAGCGCTGCAACCCCAGGGTCGGCCACGACTGGACCTAATGATCAGGGGTCCCTTTACCTTTAAAGGACCCCTGGATGCTTAAGTCCAGTCAAAGGCAACTACGGGGTTGTGGCACTCATCTCTCTTTCAGGCCGAGGGAGCCAGTGTTTGTCCACAGACAGCTTTCCGGGTCATGTGGCCAGCAGGACTAAACCGCTTCTGTGGGTTAAACCACAGAGCCTAGGACTTGCCGATCAGAAGGTCGGCGGTTTGAATCCCCACGACAGCGTGAGCTCCCGTTGCTCGGTCCCTGCTCCTGCCAACCTAGCAGTTCAAAAGCACGTCAAAGTGCAAGTAGATAAATAGGTACCACTCTGGCGGGAAGGTAAACAGCCTTTCCATGCGCTGCTCTGGTTCGCCAGAAGCTGCTTAGTCATGCTGGCCACATGGCCCGGAAGCTGTACGCCAGCTCCCTTGGCCAATAAAGCGAGATGAGCGCCACAACCCCAGCGTTGGCCACGACTGGACCTAACAGTCAGGGGTCCCTTTACCTTTACCTGCCACAGCATCTGGGTGCAGCAGAGGAGCTACACACACAATTGTGTCCTGCCACAGGGGTCTCTTTACTATCAAGGCTTTGCTTACCTTCCTATGGGAGTATATGCAAATCTGCTCTGCATCAATGAAAAATATAGAACAATTGGGGCACTAATTGTGGGTGTTGCAGCCCCTTTTTTCCTGGCAAAAGCCCTGTTCCTCTTAGCAGTTGCGCAACAGGCAAAAATTCAACAGGTGCAGCCCCCCCTCCCCGCTTTGCTGCCTCTAATTCCAGCTAAGCTCCCGTATCCTCAGCACAGCTTTTGCACTTCAAATGAGGGCCTTTCGATCTTTCGCAGGCATGGAATTTTTCCACACAGGTTTGCACAGCTGCCGGAGACCTCCCCAAATCCCGATGCGCAGCGCAAGGCATGCTAATTAGCTGCGGCACATCAGCTGGGCCTCCTCTGACAGCTACCAGGGCAGCTCATACTTAACTCATGATGGATGACAGGAGCCGCGCCTTTGAAAAGGTTTAGCTCTGCCAGTGACTCCTCCATCAGTGCACCGTCATGCATGAACAGGGCTTGGGCTGGGGGAGGAGGAGGAGGGAGGGTCAGGGAAGTAATATTCAACACATGTGGGGTTGTGTGTATGTGTAGGCAACAATAAACCAAGTGACTCATTTCGCAAGAGGACCGCTAGACAGTCACCAGGCAAGTCAGCCCCAAAGCCCAAATATATATATAGTTGCAATTTTATTCAGGTCTATTTGTGCATCACAGCCGACAGAAGCCAAAAGGCCAAATCAACACGAAGAGGCAAATGCAAACCAAAGTAGGTTTTTTCTCTCTCACCCTTATTTCTGCCAGGAAAAAATAGCATCTCTGTGTTGTGTTTTCTCTCTTCCTCTCTCTCTCTCCCCCCCTTTACAGTTTTTAACCTACAGTGTTTTGTATTATTGAGTTCCAAATTTCATTATACAGTGGTACCTTGGGTTAAGAACTTAATTTGTTCTGGGTTTTGTGGGGGGGAGGGAGGAAAAATGGGGGGGAGAAATAAGGATATGTTTTTGGATAATATGTTTTGTTATAACTTTGAATAATAAAAAAAGAACTCAATTCATTCTGGAGGTCTGTTCTTAACCTGAAGCACCACTTTAGTTAATGGGGCCTCCCGCTGCTGCCGTGCGACCGGAGCACAATTTCTGTCCTCATCCTGAAGCAAAGTTCTTAACCCGAGGTACTATTTCTGGGTTAGCAGAGTCTGTAACCTGAAGCATCTGTAACCTGAGGTACCACTGTATTTGTCCATGCAAAGAAGAGAAGAAAAAGAGTTTGGATTTGATATCCCGCTTTATCACTACCCGAAGGAGTCTCAAAGCGGCTAACATTCTCCTTTCCCTTCCTCCCCCACAACAAACACTCTGTGAGGTGAGAGGGGCTGAGAGACTTCAGAGAAGTGTGACTAGCCCAAGGTCACCCAGCAGCTGCATGTGGAGGAGCAGAGATGCGAACCCGGTTCACCAGATTACGAGTCTACCGCTCTTAACCACTACACCACACCGGCTCCCAGCAAAGTCTCTGCCTATAAGCAATCCACTCATAACTGGCAAGTATTAGTCTTCAAGCCAGCAAATAAATGGAGACATATATTTCTCTTTCCAATGAAGCAATATATGGGACTCCAAATAATGTCAATGGTGTGTGTGCGTGTGTGTTTGTGTGTGTGTGTACATGTTTGTGGATAGGATTCATAATAACAGGTTATTCTCAATGGGTATCAAACCCTCAGTATGTTAGGGACTGGAGACTTCACCTGCATGCAAAGATAGGCTTGAGCGAACGAGACCAAGAGTGAGTCCAATGGTCAATAAGGCAGTTTCTGCACCTGATGCAGAGACAAGTGAGGGGCAGATGGAGTTCATCAACCTGGGAGGGCAGCCCAGCTAGGAGAAGGAAAACTCTGATCCTAAACCTCCACTGCATTGCGGGACATCTTTGGGAGAAGAAAAGGCTAAGGAGTAAACCCTACACAAATCTCGGTCCAGTATACCTGAAGGAGTGTCTCCACCCCCATCGTTCCACCCGGACACTGAGGTTCAGAGCCAAGGGCCTTCTGGTGGTTCCCTGCCTGTGAGAAGCCAAGTTACAGGGAACCAGGCAGAGGGCCTTCTCAGTAGTGGCACCCGCCCTGTGGAATGCCCTCCCACCACATGTCAAAGAGAAGAACAACTACCAAACGTTTAGAAGACATCTGAAGGCAGCCCTGTTTAGGGAAGCTTTTAATGTTTAATAGGTTATTATATTCTGTTGGAAGCCACCCAGAGTGGCTGGGGAAACCCAGCCAGATGGGCGGGGTATAAATGATAAATTTTATTTATTTATTTATTTATTTATTTATTTATTTATTTATTTATTTATTCAATCAAACCTTTATTGCATTAGCATACAGCCATAGCAAGATAAGACAAAAATGCTAGAGACAAGCAACCAAACAAAATTCAAAGCGATATTACTGGCGTTATGACATTTAAATCACCCTAAGACAATAATGTAAAGATTTAGTTGCCAGCGCCGGGAATCTAAAATGCGGATGTATATAAAGCATATAATGGCCCCAAAAAAGGCTCGGCACATTAGGTTAAAAGGTAATAAAAAGAATTCAAACAGGTCCAGGTCTAGGACACACTACCCAGTCAGAGTAGCCCTGAGTTTCAAAGCCTGCACTATAAAGATTGCCATCCCACGTGAAATTTGGGGATTTGCGTCCACAAGAAGCGATTTCAAACAATCTTCCTTAGATGTGATGGTGGACGGGATCAAGAGGAGGAGCTTAGTTCTTATTAGCTCATAAATAGGGCAGTAGAAAAAGAAATGTATGAAGTCCTCTACTTCATTCGTTGTGCATGGACATAGACGCTGAGTAATAGGGGTCTTAGAGTAAATCCCCTGCAAGAAGGCCGTGGCTATAGAATGGAAACGGGCCATGGAAAACGCTCTTCTCAAATTGGGCTCCATCAGGTCTATCAAGTAGTTGGCAAGTGATCTTACCACTTTCACTTTAGGGAGCCACATGGAGAGGCGAGCTGTGGTGGACTGTGCCCGGTCCATGGCCATTCCCCGCCCATCTGGCTGAGTTTCCCCAGCCACTCTGGGCAGCTCCCAATCAGTGTTTAAAAACAGTACAGTGTTACATATTAAAAACTTCCCTGAACAGGGCTGCCTTCAGATGTCTTCTGAATGTGAGGTAGTTGTTTTTCTCTTTGACATCTAGTGGGAGGGTGTTCCACAGGGCAGGCGCCACTACCGAGAAGGCCCTCTGCCTGGTTCCCTGTAGCCTCACTTCTTGCAATGAGGGAACTGCCAGAAGGCCCTCGGTGCTGGACCTCAGTGTCCGGGCTGAACGATGGGGGTGGAGACGCTCCTTCAGGTATTATTATTATTATTATTATTATTGGGCGTGGAGTCCCTAAGACGGTTAGATGGTACCTTGTACACCTCCTTCCAGCAATTCCTGATGCCAAGCTGGTGTCAGACGTATTGCTCTGAGGTTGAGAGAGGGTCTTGTCATCCGGGCAGCCCAGGACCTCCAGACACAGAGCTCAGGCTTGCACCCCAGTGAGGTTACTTCTGTCCTGCTAATGCAGCAGTTTGACTTCAGCCCTGGAGGCTCTCTTGAGACAGACAGATGCCAACCAACAAATCCAATGGTTTGTTTTAAATTTGGGCCTCCATTTCCACTGCCAAAGAAGGTGGAAGAAACAATACCAGGGAGAGGACCTGAACTGACCCTGCTTTGTGATTTTGACCCTTTCTGACAGTGGTCAGACAGAAACACGTTTTCCTGTATCCCACCGGGGGTTGTTTTATTCCATCTATTTCAGAACGTTTCGTTCTGCCATTTAACATACCCAACAGGCAGAAAGAACAGGAAACTCATCTCGCCCATGGCTAGAGTGTATTTATCCTTCTGCCTGCAATCTCCTCCTGGGATCACTGCTAATGGCTACTGAATTACTCGGCTCTCTGGCCTTCTGAAGCACCCCTTCAGATAGTGCTTCTTGGAAGGCAACGGTCACCAACCTCGTGCCCTCTAGATGCTATTTGTTTGCTTGGAGGTTAGATACATTTCAGAGCACAATTCAAAGTGCTGGTGCTGACCTTTAAAGCCCTAAACGGCCTTGGCCCAGTATACCTGAAGGAGCATCTCCATCCCCATCGTTCTGCCCAGACACTGAGGTCCAGCTCTGAGGGCCTTCTGGCAGTTCCCTCACTGCGAGAAGCCAAGTTACAGGGAACCAGGCAGAGGGCCTTCTTGGTAGTGGCACCCACCCTGTGGAACGCCCTCCCACCAGATGTCAAAGAGAAGAACAACTACCAGACTTTTAGAAGACATCTGAAAGCAGCCCTGTTTAGGGAAGCTTTTAATGTTTAACAGACTACTGCCCTGTGGAATGCCCTCCCATCAAATGTCAAAGAGATAAACAACCACCTGACATTTAGAAGACATCTGAAGGCAGACCTGTTCAGGGACATTTTTAATGTTTGATGCTTTATCATGCTTTTAATATTCTGTTGGGAGCTGCCCAGAGCGGCTGGGGAAACCCAGCCAGATGGGCGGGGTATAAGTAATAAATTGTTGTTGTTATTGTTGTTGTTGTTAGATGCCAATGTGTCATGCAATTGTTCGCTCACATTTTTGAATGCATTTCTTCATCATTTCCTTACACCAAAATGTCTGGGTTTGGGGGAAATGGTTTTGCTGCTTAAGAGCTGCAAATCAGCCTGAATTTGCTGGCATGTGATCGGATCCTACACCAAAACTGCTTTTCACACTGGGTTTGAGTTTGTATTAATAAATACATACATACATACATACCAGCCCCTGCTAACGGCTCACAGACCTAAGATCTGACACACCCCTCCCAATTTCCTCGTTCCCTGCCCTACTTAGAAGCCAAGAGCAAGACTGCAGGAATTCCAAATTCTGTGTCATTGTTGGTTTTGCAGTGGAGGAGGAAGAATCTTTGCTTGATATTTTGCAAGGGCTTAGAGCTGCCACATGTGACCTTTCTGTTGGCATTTATGTACACTTTCGATATAGAGCAGTGGAGAAATCCTACACTCTGGTCTGAAATGGAGCAACGGTACTCAGCAGTTGCGGCTGAACGACTGCTTGCCACTGCTACGGATTTCCTTAACTCTGAGAGCGTGGGAATGTTATTGACCCGTGACTTTTGGACCTTAGGCCTCTGCCCCCAGCCACTAGAAAACACCAGTTTTCACATGTTAGACTGTAAGACTCGAGACTTTCTGACATTTGGTTTGCAAGTGTCAACGCAATACTGTATTACAATGTGCCGATAAAGCAATAAGTTGCAAGAGTCATTCATTGTGACAGTTAATTGTTTGGGGTTCACTCACGAAGCCCGCAACCCACACACCCAGTGACCCACAAAGCCATTTCCGCCTTAAGAGGACATGGGGTTGTGGGCTTCATGCCCCCACCACATGCGCGGTGGCTGGCTCTCAGCCTCCACGCGATTGAGGGAATCCCCGGCCGCGTCATCCCCTGGACAGCCAATCGGCTGGCTCTAGGGGTGTGGCCTGCCCTATTTAACGCAGGCGTGGCCAGGGATCTCCATCTTTTGCCACCTCCAGCTGCTCCTGTTTCCCACCCTCCCGCCCTTTAAGGCTTTAGACCTTGCTATGGACCTCGGTTGGTCGCCGTTAAGGGGCCTGGTAGGAATTTTTCCACTTGGCAAATTGGCACCAGCCACTTGGTTTTTGAATACCTCATAGCAAATCATCACAACTTCCTTGGTATTGGCGGTTAGGCATTGCTATGGGTATTGTTATGTAGATGGAAGAGGGGAGGAAGCTCCATCACTTCCCCCAAATATTGAAGGATTCCGGGGGGGCGTGGCCCTGTCCGAAGCCTATGGAGGTGAGGGCCTAAGGCACACCCCCTAGCAGGGACCCCAGGGGAGTTCCTAGTTGATGTGCATCAGCAGGACTCCCCCTACTGGTGGTTAACCCTTCCCGGACTTCAAGCGGACGGGCTGAAGCCGGATAGTTGGTTAGGACCAATGCCTAAGCCAATACCGCTCATCACCTGTAACCAATAAAGTTGTGGCCATATTTAGCTCATTAACCTTAAATAATTGTGTCACGTGTCTTTATTTCCACTGGGGGGAGGCGGGAACTCACCATGCAAATTGGAAAACTCTGGTCTACACTGACAAGCAGGTAGATGCTCTCCAGGGTTTCGGTCTGGAGTCTCTACCAGGTCTGCCAGGAGATGCCAGTCTGATGCTGGGACCTTCTGCAAGCTCTGTCACTGAGCTACTGCCCTCTGGCATTGCCACCAGGAGTCAAAAGCCAATTAAGGCACCTTTTGACTGCATTCTTCTCTTTCCTGCAAAGCCAAATGCCATTTTTGCTCTCCAAACCTTTGTTTGGGAGCTCCCCCCTCCCCCAAATTTCCCAACAGAGAAGGCTTTGTAGTCTCCCTGCCTCCCAAAGTCCCCTCTCCATTCAGGGCTCCCTTCTTCAATTACTCTCTCTTGAGGAAGGCCACACAGGCAGCCGTAACTTAAGGCTGGGAATTTTCAAAAGGGGCTTCATATTCGTGGCTCGATTTTGCTCCTGCCAAACAATCAGATGTTATCGGGGGGCTTCAAAAGGGAACTAAACCTAGACCAAGAGCGAGCAATCTGGTAAAACCATGCCCTAATATCTCAGGGCAATCGAGAAAAGAGCCAAGGAAAAGTTTCGACAACCACAAAGTCAGGTGTGGGTTTTAAAAACAGGGGGAGGGAGTTTGCTGGTCGGTGAAAGACTCCTTAGACCAAGGATTGGAACGTCAAGATGCAGAACTTGGAAACACAGAACTCTGGAGTTGGAAGGTACCACAAAAGTCATGTGATCTAGCCCCCTGGAATGCCAGGAATCACAGCTACAGAATCCCTGACAAATGCCCCCCCCCCCAACCTCTGCTTAAAAACCTCCAAGGCAGTAAAGTCCACCTGCTTCCAAGATAGTCTCTCCAAGGAGTGCTCTGATGGTGTTTCCTGCTTGGCAGGGGGTTGGACTCGATGGCCCTTGTGGTCTCTTCCAACTCTATGATTCTATGATTCTATGATAGTCCTTTCCACTGTTCTTACTGTCAGAAATTTCTTCCTAATGTTCATTCACCTGTTACTTGAATCAATATTGTGCTTGTCCTTATAACTCTACTCTGTAAAAGTTGATGCTTACAGCAGCTACTACTATGTTATAAGATCCACTGTCCTGTGGTTGTTGACAGTTTTTATATTAATTTTGCTGTGAAAATGTGTGAGATTACGATATTATATTTATTTGGATTACCTAGAGTTTGTACTACAGTGGTACCTCAGGTTAAGTACTTAATTCGTTCCGGAGGTCCGTACTTAACCTAAAACTGTTCTTAACCTGAAGCACCACTTTAGCTAATGGGGCCTCCTGCTGCCACCACACCACCAGAGCATGATTTCTGTTCTCATCCTGAAGCAAAGTTCTTAACCTAAAGCACTATTTCTGGGTTAGCGGAGTCTGTAACCTGAAGCATATGTAACCTGAAGCGTATGTAACTTGAGGTACCACTGTACTGATGAAGCCCAAGACAGCGAAACAAGGCTAATATTCCGGAAATCCTTGTCTTAGACTCTGTGAAAGGATTCTGTGGAACTGTAACAACCTTTGGTGTGGATTGTTGGACTCTATGAACAGACAGGTGGAATAGACACTTTCACATATATGGACCTTATGCATAAAGTGATTAGAGAATGAGCTGATCCACTGGGTCTACTACTTTTTTCATTGAACTTTATGAGTTACTTCTGTTGAAATCTACAATTCAATACAATGAATAGTATATATTATTTTTTCAAACGTACAGCCGGTTACGTCTCGTGTGTTTATTGAATATGTTTCACGTAACCAGAGGTTTGGTGTTGTTTTGCAGTGAATCAAATCATTGGTCTCCTTAGCCCAGAACTGTCTCTGCCAACACTTCTCCCAAGTCCTCAGGTTGCTTTCCCAGGCATTTTACCTGAAGATGGCAGGGATTCAAACCTGGGTCCTCCTCCACCTCCTGATCTCCTATTACCTTGATACAAGATCCCCACCCTAAGTGAGCAAGCTCTACCTCATGGGTAGGCAAACTAAGGCCTGGGGGCTGGATCCGGCCCAATCACCTTCTAAATCCGGCCCGCAGATGGTCCAGGAATCAGCGTGTTTTTACATGAGCAGAATGTGTCCTTTTATTTAAAATGCATCTCTGGGTTATTTGTGGGGCATAGGAATTCATTCATTCTTTTTTTTTCAAAATATAGTCCGGCCCCCCCACATGGTCTGAGGAACAGTGGACCAGCCCCCTGCTGGAAAAGTTCGCTAAACCCTGTTCCATCTCCTTTCTTGGTTGTGCTGGACTTCAGTTTCCCTTTTGGCCAAATCAGTCACCACAAAAAGGACCCAATAGGATGGGCTCCCTACTGCCTCTGAGGACTCATTTGTGCGAAGTTTTGTAGCATGTAAACTAAGGCTCTGTGGTTAGAGCTGTAGCTTCCCGCTGGCAATTCCCACAAGCACAGAGACACATTTTTCCCCAGGCGTTGAAGTCTTGCGCATCATTATCAAGGAAACGGAGCTATATTGATGGAGAGCATTGTCCGCGCGCACTTATGGTCTTCATGGGAATGCGTACCTGGGGATAGCCACAGAAGATGGTGTTCAGAACTTCTACAACATGTGACCTGGCCTAAGATGGAACAACCATTGATTATTTTGAGTATTTAATTTCTATACTGCTTAATATATTTTAAATACCTTTATATATTTAATATATAATTACAATTATTTCCCTGCATCTCTCTGGGTCCTTGGCATTGTTCTTTTAAATAAGAAGGTCTCTCCTGACTTTCTGCTTCTCTCCACCAGCTCAGTCAATCTGTAATGCCTTCACAGATGGGAGAAACCTGGGAGCTTGTACATTATAGCTGAAGTACCTCCCCTCTTTCCCATCTCGACATGGATCTCTGAGGACTTTGAAGAACTGCCTTCTCCTAATCAGGGATGCCTAATATGGTGTCTTCCAGATGTTGTTGGGCTACAACTCCCACCAGCATCGGCCAGAACGGCCAATGGTCAGGGATGATGGGAGTTGTAGTCCAATGGCATCTGAAGGGCTACTCCTGGCCTATACAAATCTGCCTGAGTGCTAAGATCATCCTCAGCACTCAATCTGGGGTAGGGCCTTTTCAGTGGTGGCACCCTCCTCTTGAAATGCTCTTCCCAGAAATACCAGGTTTGATGTCTCTTTCAGCAGCTTTTCATTTGTCAACATTTTTTGTGTGTAGTTTAGAGGCTGCAACCCTATAACCCAACCTTTGTCAACCTGCTGCCCTCCTGATGTTTTGGACAACAGTTCCCACCAACCATCCCCCTCCCATCCCAGCAAGCAGGCAGTGCTGACTGACAGAACATCTGGAGGACACCATCTTGCAAAGGCTGCTCTACCACCTTACACAAGAGTAAGTCCTCTTTGAATGGGGACTAACTTCTTGGGCTCCATGATGACTGCAGATGGTGACAGCAGTCATGAAATTAAAAGACACCTGCTTCTTGGGAGAAAAGTGATGATAAACCTAGACAGCATCTTAAAAAGCAGAGACACCACCTTGCCAACAAAGGCCCGTATAGATAAACCTATGGTTTTACTAGCAGTGATGTATGGAATTGAGAGTTGGACCACAAAGAAGGCTGATCGCTGAAGAATTGATGCTTTTGAATTATGGTGCTGGAGGAGACTCTTGAGAGTCCCATGGACTGCCAGAAGAACAAACCGATCCTTTTGAATTATGGTGCTGGAGGAAACTCTTGAGAGTCCCATGGACTGCAAGAAGAACAAACCGATCCATTCTGAAGGAAATCAGCCCTGAGTGCTCACTGGAAGGACAGATTGTGAAGCTGAGGCTCCAGTACTTTGGCCACCTCGTGAGAAGAGAAGACTGCCTGGAATAGACCCTGATGTTGGGAAAGATAGAGGGCAGAAGGAGAAGGGGACGACAGAGGACGAGATGGTTGGACAGTGTTCTGGAAGCTACCAGCATGAGTTTGACCAAACTGCAGGAGGCAGTGGAAGACAGGAGTGCCTGGCGTGCTGTGGTCCATGGGGTCATGAAGAGTCAGACACGACTAAACAACTAAACAGCAACAACAACTTGTAGATGGAAGGAAGATTTGCACTGTCAGTCTGCTTTGTTTATTCACTGAGGATTGTGTCTCCTCTGTGGGTTTAATCTGTTTTATTGTTTTATTGATGTAGCCTCTTTCGTTGTGATCTCTGGCTGTTGTGAGGCAATTTATGAGTCCCTGTGAGACTGAAGAGCAGGTTGTTAAATAACTACAATAAAGGGAGAGACAGCTAAAATATTTGATGATCATTGGATTGCTCATCTTAAAAGGGGATCTTGGGTGAGGAAGACATGTCTCATTGTCAGAGATGCCTTCTTGCACCCAAGATTGAGGGGGCCTCGCATGCAGTGTGTGTGCATGAAGTCATGTGCCCGATGCACATCAGACATGTGTGACATCATGCATGTGATGTGACATCATCTGGAGGAAGCCAAGTGCAAACCCCAGGGCCGCATGGCTTCAATGGCCGGTGGCTTCTCTTGTGTGCTGAGGAGGAGCCCGTGCCACACTTGGCTCTGCACTTAGCCTCCTCTGCCCCCTTACCATTGAGGGGGCCCAGCACCCTGGCAACAGATATTGAGGGGGCTCCACTGCCCTATAGAGTTTGCATGCCTGCTCCATGCCTCACAGAAGTTGGTGGTCAGGAGGGAGCTGGGGGGAAAACAGGAGATGGTTGTTGACTAAGAGGTAGCATTTGAGCACTGCAGTAAGTTAAGGCAAGGTAATGGTAAAGGTAGGGGGCGGGTGGCGCTGTGGTCTAAACCACTGAGCCCCTTGGGCTTGCCGACCATGATGTCTAGGGCTGGTGGTACTTGGAGACCAACAACTTCTGGAGAGCCTCACAGGTTACCCATCCCTATGTCATGGACTGGTTGGGCCCAGAAGAATGGTGGGAGAAACCGGCTGGGACCACAGGTATGAAATTCACGGCATGTAATGCCCTAAGAGAGAATTTAATGAAAATGATTTACAGGTGGTACATGACACCAGTCAAGCTTGCAAAAATTTATCATCTGCCCGATAATAAATGTTGGAAATGTAAAGAAAATGAAGGTACATTCTTTCATCTTTGGTGGACGTGCCCAAGGATTAAGACATTCTGGTAGATGATCTATAATGAAATGAAAAAGGTATTTAAATATACCTTCCTGAAGAAACCAGAGGCCTTTCTCCTGGGTATGGTCGGCCAACTGGTGCCAAAGAAGGACAGAACTTTTTTTTATGTATGCAACAACAGCAGCAAGAATACTCATTGCGAAGTATTGGAAGACACAAGATTTACCCACCCGGGAAGAACGGCAGATGAAGTTGATGGACTATATGGAACTGGCGGAAATGACTGGCAGAATCTGAGACCAGGGAGAAGAGTCGGTGGAAGAAGACTGGAAAAAGTTTAAAGACTATTTACAGAAATACTGTAAAATCTTCCTCTAAGGGAAGAAAGCTCAGAGCCAGTGGATTGGTTGTGGGGTGACAGTGTGTAGTCAAATGGAGAAGAGAGAGAGAAGAGTGGGAGGAGATGTCAGAAGACAGGGCTTAGTAAGCGGGGGGTGGGGAGTCTGTGGCAGAGAGAAGTCTAGAATCAGAGGCAGAAGCTGAAGGAGGATAGGAAGAATGCCAAGAGGCAGAGGTGAGTCAGGCTGGTGAAAAATCATGGGTTTCTCCCCTCTTGATGCAAGAAGTTTCCATCCGCCTGGTCACCCAGAACCAGGAGTGCCATGAAGAGGGCAGAGGAGAAGTTAGCTTCACACAGGCATAGTCTCAGATTGCTTGGGGTGGGGGAACTGTTTGCAGGAGATGAGATGCCTGACACTCCTGTTCAGATTCTGCTTTTGCTAATAAATAGTTAACTCCCACTTACACAGTGTGATTTGCTGCTGGCTCTCTCCTGTTACCCTGTCTTATCTCCCTCTTCAAAGCAGCTGAGCATCCTTATATGATTGTGTCTATGCCATGGAGGGGGGGGCAATTGACCTCCAGTTGTTGTTGGACTCCACCTCCCATCAGGCCCAGCCAGCATGGACAATGCTGAGGGAAGATGGGAGTTGTAGTCTAACAACATCTACAGGGCCATCCATGGGTTCTCCCTACCTGGACTAAACAGTTGGCTTCCTCTTGCAAGTTAATTACAGTGGTACCTCGGGTTACAGATGCTTCAGGTTACATACGCTTCAGGTTACAGACTCCACTAACCCAGAAATAGTACCTCGGGTTAAGAACTTGGCTTCAGGATGAGAACAGAAATCACACAGCAGCAGCGCAGCAGCAGCGGCAGCAGGAGGCCCCATTAGCTAAAGTGGTGCTGCAGGTTAAGAACAGTTTCAGGTTAAGAACAGACCTCCAGAACAAATTATGTTCTTAACCCAAGGTACCACTGTACAAGTTTCACTCAAAACTCAACAGCATGCCCCGCTGGTACTTTCCTTTCACAAAACTCAAGCAAGAATGCACTGCACTGAATCAAATGCTATGGTTTGCATATCAGGGACAACTCTGTCCAAGGTCAATCATGATTTCTGTTTGGGCTGTTCCAGTGGGCCAATTCCCTGCTTAGACCTGCACTTCAGAACTCCTCTTTACCTGAGGGCTGTGCTAAAATGCATTAATGGTTTCAGCCCCAATTTAGATTCAGTACTAGGATGTAGCTGGAGGGCAAAAAACCTGCTCTCGATATTTTCTCAATAATAATAATAATAATAATAAAGTGAAAAGCTCTCTGGCAAATTCCTTGGAGTTAGACTAGCTGAAGAGCAGCAGCCAGAGAGAGGAGATACTGAGCTCCCAAACCACAGAGGCATTTATCCGATGGAGCTAATCCGATTTTTATATTGTTGCACCATTCATTGGAACTCGGCATTCAGTTTCTGGAGCCCTCCTCCTGCAATGGCTGGTGCTTAGTGGGGGAAAAAGCAAGATGTGATGGATAGGATGTGGCACCTGTGCACCAGAGGAGATACTGCTTGGCAAACAGCCCAAACATTTGCCCCGACATGACCCAATAGAATTCATAGACACAAGATGATGTGATGGCCATTCAGCTAAATGACTTTCGAAAAGGGTGAGCTATAGGGTAACCAGCCTCTTTGGGTACGGGGGGGGGGGTACTTGGGCACCACCCTCATTCTCCCCACCCCCAATATCCCAGATTTCTCCCCTTTTCCTCCAGCTACAACATCTTTTATACTTTCCAAAGGTCAGATCTGCAGCTCGAATGCCAATCTGAGCCTCAAAATGCACATAGAGGTGAAAGAGGAAGTGGGAAAGGCCTAAGGAAAAGTGGGACCTACAAGAAAAATGAGGAGATGGTAGGCTGAGCTTACCTTATGCAGCACAGTCCTCTCTTTGAATGACTATCAGAGGAACAGTCCTCCTTAGAACAGTGGACTTTAAACTGGACTTGCTTCTTTAAACTGGACATTCTTTGCACAGAGGACTTCTTAGAAGTGCTCTGTTCAAAGCAAGTCCAGTTTAAAGATAAAGAAGCCCTAGAGGGGAGATTGAAGTTGCCCACCAACCAGGACAGACAGCTGGGCAGCAGACTGAGCAGACACACACAGGTCACCTGGCCTCAGTCCTGTCCCCTCTATGCTGACATGCACTGTGAGCCCCCAGAGGGCTTCTAGCACTCATGGCTATGGCTCCTTGTCTCTTTGTCTTCGAGATAGACGGCAGCCATAGCCATGAGTGCTAGAAGCCCAGGAGTGTCTGTCTGAGAGATGTCGTTTTGTTATTTTACTACTGCAATAAAGGACTGATAAATAAACACACAAATGCCCAGTGTGTTTGCATGGATCTAAATCAGTGAGAAGCAACAGTTTTCCGCTGTGTTTTACTCTGCACTAGTGGCGCACGGAAGCAGATCGGCGCAGCTGATGGGGAAACGTGCCGGACCAAGAACGCTGTAAGCAGGGGCTAATTGGGATCGTAAAGCAATTAGCCACGTCACGCCACAATTAATCAACATGCACTGTACTTTTATTCAACTTATAGCAATTTGTTCTAAATCCGTACCTAAGCATATAATGGTGGTTCTTGGCATCTGTCTGTCTCGAGAGAGAATGGCGTACACCTCAAGGGGTGAAGTCAAATTGCTGTGTTAGCAGCACCAAATGGACCTCCCTGGGGTGCAAGCCCTGGGCAGTGTGTCTGTGGCTCCTGGGATGCCTGGAAAACAAGACCCCATTGTTGGTGTTGCTGATGTGAGCCAAAGGAAAGCTGAGATAAAGTCTGGCACCAATGTGGCTGCAGGAATTGCCGGAAGGAGGCATACAAGGTGCCATCCGACCACCACTGCAGTCTGGATTTGTGTCGGCCCTTTCTTCTCCCAAAGATGTCCCACAAGACAGTGAATATGGACTTTTCCTTGGGGTTGTTAGGGTATAGTTCCGTTCCACCTTTAGAACAGGCATGTGGAGTTGTTGCATGCCACATGTCTGTTTACTTCCAGCACAGTCTGCTGGGAACTTCCGTTGTATATAGCTTTTGCCTATTGCTGTTTGCTTGGACACGAAGGGAAGCAGACATGTTTTTCCTCTGTCCTGATGCTGAATAAATGCTTGTAAATAGGCTTACATATGCCTCTGTCCGCTACTTCTGTTGCAAAGAGTTCTTATCTCTGCTAGCTTGTGTGCTCAGTCTCTAAAGGTCTCTGAGCACCTGGACCTAATGGTCAGGGGTCCCTATACCTTTATACTGTATAAGCATATGCACATTTAATGCCTTTTTTAAAGAACTGCATTTCCACTGCTTTAAAGGGACCCCTACCATTAGGTCCAGTCATGGCCAATTCTGGGGTTGCGGCGCTTATCTCGTTTTATTGGCCGAGGGAGCCGGCGTACAGCTTCCGGGTCATGTGGCCAGCATGACTAAGCTGCTTCTGGTGAACCAGAGCAGCGCACGGAAACGCCATTTACCTTCCCGCCGGAGCGGATCTACTTGCACTTTGACGTGCTTTCAAACTGCTAGGTTGGCAGGAGCAGGGACTGAGCAATGGGAGCTCACCCCGTCGCAGGGATTCGAACCGCCGACCTTCTGATTGGCAAGCCCTAGGCTCTGTGGTTTAACCCACAGCACCACCCGCGTCCCTCTTCCTCTGCTTTAGGGCACCCTAACTTCTCACATTACACCATGGCTGCAAGGCTAGTTGAGTAAGTGCTTTATTAAGCTCACAGCACATTCAACTTCCCACAGAGCTCTGGCTAGGGGAAGAGAAATGGAGATTGTGTGGGGGTCACACAAGGACAGGCTTCCAAAGGTCAGTGTGTTAACTTCATGCACCAACATGGCTTTGAGCGGGGGGCGGGTCTCTGTGTCCTGGCAAGGAACAAGCCAGGTCTGATTTGCCTTTCACTTGTGTTATAAAACATAACTATGAAAAGTGTTTCTATCAGAATATCCCTTATGTGGCATTAAGGCCTGAGTCAATCGCAATCAACACAGCAAATGCTTTTGGAAGCTCAACACCAAATCTATTTGTACTAAGCATAGGCTGGGATCCAAAAGGACTTCCACTCATGTTGTTGTTGTTGTTGTTGTTAACGCGGAGCTATATGCACGTTCCAAGGATTTCATATCTCAGCAACCATTGCAATACTAGACCCTACAAGTATCCCTATTTTCCAGGGACAGTCCCGGATTTACAGAAACCATTCCAGTATCTGATTTGACCCCAGAATGTCCCACTTTTCCTGAGGACGTCCCTATTTTTATCGGACAAATGTTGGAGGGTATGAAGTTATGCGACCCCAGAGGAGAGAGTGAGAAGATCATGGTGTTTTGTTTTTTTTCCTGGGATGAGGGGGACATGGCAGCCTTTGCTGGTGGACACCATTAAAATGTGGCAAAGGGGCACATTATCCTCCCCCCCCCCCACACACCTAAAATGTCTTTCCTCATACCCTAAAGCTTTTTTCCACATTACAATGAACACAGGTACAAGCTGCCTGCATATTTGCACAAGCATTTGTATTAAAGAGTGTACCATTGTTGATGTGTACAGTTCAACTTTTTATATACACAGGTACAGTGGTAGAAGAGTTTGGGTTTGATATCCCGCTTTATCACTACCCGAAGGAGTCTCAAAGTGGCTAACAATCTCCTTTCCCTTCCTCCCCCACAACAAACACTCTGTGAGGTGAGTGAAGCTGAGAGACTTCAAAGAAGTGTGACTGGCCCAAGGTCACCCAGCAGCTGCATGTGGAGGAGCGGGGAATCGAACCCGGTTCACCAGATTACGAGTCTATCACTCTTAACCACTACACCACACAGAGGCCCGTTCGCAACATGAAAAGCCCGCAATGTGAAGTGCCGTATCTGCACAGGTGCGTGGTGCAATATAGTGCTTCTGCACATGCGCCAGCGGCGAAACCCGGAAGTAACCCTTTCTGGTACTTCTGGGTCACCGCGGGATGCAACCTGAAAAAACGTATCATGAAGCAAACGTAACATGAGGTATGACCGTACACAGATTGTACACTCCCTGAACACTAAGTCTTACCATCTCTGTAGTTGTTATATTAGAGCTGTTTGGGGGCATTTGGGAACTTGAAGATGCTCCCTAACTGTACAGTTGAGTAATTTTAACACAGCCCCTGAGGGGCAAAGCAGTTGTTTTAGTTTAGTTTCTTTCTTCCTTTTTGTTCTTTTCTTAGTGTTTGCTAGTTATGCTCAGGCAAAAACCAAACCAGGCCTCATCTTGGGTGTATTTTTTCTAGAAAAAGAGGTACCGCAACTCACTGTGAGTGCCTCCCTTGTTCGCTTATAATGGCAATGGTGCCCACCTGAGAGGAACCGGAACAGGGTTCTGATGAGTTCTGGCTGGAAAAAAAGCCCTGGATATAATAAAGTTCTCAACCACTGGTCTACTGAGTGTAGGGATGCGGTTGGCGCTGTGGTCTAAACCACTGAGCCTCTTGGGCTTGCCAATCAGAAAGTCAGCAATTCAAATCCACGCAACGCGGTGAGCTCCAGTTGCTTTGTCCCAGCTCCTGTCAATCTAGGAGTTCGAAAGCACGCCAGTGCAAGTAGATAAATAGGTACCACTGTGGCAGGAAGGTAAACGGCGTTTCTGTGCGCTCTGGTTTCCCTCACGGCGTCCTGTTGCACCAGAAGCGGTGTAGTCATGTTGGCCACATGACCCGGAAAGCTGCCATTTTTTATGTCCAAGAATGCCCTGGAATAATAATGCATCCAACACTCAGTAGGTAAAAAAAGGGGGGGAGGTAATGGACCCCTGGATGGTTAAGTCCACTCAAAGGTGACTATGGGGTTGGGGTGCTCATCTAGCTTTTCAGGACGAGAGTGCCAGCATTTGTCCCCAGACAGCTTTCCGGCTCATGTAGCCAGCATGACTAAACCGCTTCTGGTGCAACGGAACACCGGGATGGAAACCAGAGTGCACGGAAACACTGTTTACCTTCCCACTGCAGCAGTACCTATTTATCTACTCACACTGGTGTGCTTTCGAACTGCTAGGTTGGCAGGAGCTGGGTCACAGCAATGGGAGCTCACCCAGTCGCGGGCATTCAAACTGCTGACCTGATCGGCAAGCCCAAGAGGCTCAGTGGTTTAGACCACAGTGCCACCCGTGTCCTAGGTGCCTGCAGGAGCTCACAAGCAGGACCCTCATGGGGTTTCCAGGAACTGGTATTCGGAAGGTTTGCTCCTTCCAGCTGTAGAGTCAGAGCAAGGCCATCGTGGCTTGTGGCTGTCTGATAGCCCTCTCCTCCATGAATCTGTTGAATTTGTCTCTTGGGTGGGCTCCCCTCTCCAAATTTGATTTGTATGGAAGTGAAAGCTGGACCATAAAGAAGGCTGATCGCCGAAGAATTGATGCTTTTGAATTCTGGTGCTGGAGGAGACTCTTGAGAGTCCCATGGACTGCAAGAAGATCAAACCTCTCCATTCTTAAGGAAACCAGCCCTGAGTGCTCACTGGAAGGACAGATCCTGAAGCTGAGACTCCAATACTTTGGCCACCTCATGAGAAGAGAAGACTCCCTGGAAAAGACCCTGATGTTGGGAAAGATGGAGGGCACAAGGAGAAGGGGACGACAGAGGACGAGATGGTTGGACAGTGTTCTTGAAGCTACCAGCATGAGTTTGACCAAACTGCAGGAGGTAGTGGAAGACAGGAGTGCCTGGCGTGCTCTGGTCCATGGGGTCTCGAAGAGTCAGACACGACTAAACAACTAAACAACAACAACAAGGTGGTGATGGAGGGTTCACATTGCCCTTCAACAACTAGCAGTGGACAGCAATGGCCACAGAGCATCCAGAAATCAAACTGTTGCTTCCACCGACAGTTTGTTGCAAACTTAAGAGCTTATTCCAGACTTTGCAGGAAGTTTTTAAATGGTAGGAGTAGAAGAGAAGACGCAGATCTGGCCAAGATCCCGAAAAGGGCTGACGCCAAGGGTGAATTAGAGTTCAGCTTCTCCAAAAAGACAGTAACGGGTAAGATAGATGATGGCCGCATTGCACATTTATCGGCTCAGGTAAGGCAAGCTGAACCTTATCTTTCATTTTCAAATAGTTCTCAAGGTTGCCTCTGACCTTATGATGGGACTGAATGAGGTCACCGTTCTTAAAAGGCTTGCAGATAAGCACAAGAGTTTCCAAGGGGCGGGGGGAAGAAGATCATGAAATGGCAGATTATGAGGATGCGCTGCTTCTATGACAACGTTGGCAAGAAGCAACATGGTCTTGCTATTTTGGGAAATCTCTGTTGTGTTAAACTAGATTTTTACCCTAGACTTATTGGGGGGGGGGGGGCAACAAAAAATACACAATGGGTTGGTAGTGAGCATGAAAGCCTGTTTCCAAAACGTTCTCTCCCTGGTGCAACTATATACAGTGGTACCTCGGGTTGAGAACTTAATTCGTTCCGGAGGTCCGTTCTTAAGCTGAAACTGTTCTTAACCTGAGGTACCACTTTAGCTAATGGGGCCTCCCGCTGCAAAGTTCTTAACCCGAGGTACTATTTCTGGGTTAGCGGAGCCTGTAACCTGAAGCGTCTGTAACCTGAGGAACCACTGTATCTGATACTAGGGGCTACTACAGCAGAGAGCTGTAGAAACCCCCTTCCATTGCAAATGGGACCTAAGGCTGAGAGATAAGTGGTTTGCCTGAGGTTGTCAATTAAGTGGGTTCCCACAGCTCTCTGCTATATTAACCCCCTTCTTTGGCAGCATTAAAAGGTAAAGGTAAAGGGACCCCTGACCATTAGGTCCAGTTGTGACCGACTCTGGGGTTGCGGTGGTCATCTCGCTTTATTGGCCAAGGGAGCCGGCGTACAGCTTTCAGGTCATGTGGCCGGTATGACTAAGCCGCTTCTGGCGAACCAGAGCAGCGCATGGAAACGCCGTTTACCTTCCTGCCAGAGTGGTACCTATTTATCTACTAGCACTTTGACGTGCTTTCGAACTGCTAGGTTGGCAGGAGCAGGGACCAAGCAATGGGTCCTCACACTGTCGCGGGGATTTGAACTGCCGACCTTCTGATCGGCAAGTCCTAGGCTCTGTGGTTTAACCCACAGCGCCACCCACATCCCTTGGCAGCGTTAGGCAAACCATTAATCTCCCGGCCTCAGCCCCCATCTGCAATACAGTGGTACCTCGGGTTACAGACGCTTCAGGTTACATACTCTGATAACCCAGAAATAGTACCTCGGGTTAAGAACTTTGCTTCAAGATGAGAACAGAAATTGTGCTCTGGCGGCACTGCGGCAGCGGAAGGCCCCATTAGCTAAAGTGGCACCTCAGGTTAAGAACAGTTTCAGGTTAAGAACGGAGCTCCAGAACGAATTAAGTTCTTAACCCAAGGTACCACTGTATGGGGATACTCAGCTCCCTAGCAGGGCTCTGGTGAACCTTACGGCCTAGCCCTAAGAGTGGTTAAATATACGGTGAGATGTCTATCCAAGTAAATATGCTTAGAATTGCAGCCTTACTGAGATAATGAAAGCTGAGTGATTTTGTGATTTGACCAGCATTAAACAAATGCTAAATATCATGATCATGGCTTGGTAGGTGGCCGTCTTCTCATTGTGCCCACAGAGACAGCAAGTATGTTTTCCTAGGAATAATGGAGGCGTTCTAGGAAGGCTGCTGCAAAACCTTGCAATGCAATAGTTTGTATTAATAAGGAGCTAGTACAGCAACAGCAGCATAGGAAGAGACGGAGCTATCTTAACCTGGCTTGAAGCAATCTATTCTTATTTGACGCCATTACGGTGTACAGTGGTTGCTCAGGTTGTGAACATGATCCGTGTGGGATGCACGTTTGCATCTGCGCACACTCGGGTTGCGATTCGGCACTTCTGTGCATGCACAAAGCATAATTTAGCGCTTCTGTGCATGCGTGACTACCAAAACCCAGAAGTAACCCGTTCCAGTACTTCCGGGTTTCGGTGGTCCGTAAGCCAAAAAAATGCAACCTGAAGCGTTTGTAACCAGAGGTATGACTGTATTTATGTCAATAAAACTGCCCCTACCATTGTTCTGGAGAGGCTGCAATAGTATAGGTACAACATTTCACATGTGGTGGACATGACGTATAAAGCCCTTCTGGTAGAGGGTGTTACAAAAATAAGGTATGTTATGGGTCAACATGTGGAATGTACCCCAAGTTTCAGGAATATTAACTATTTTTAAAGAAGGGCAATCTGACCTTCGTTATAAAGAACTAATTACTTTTCTTTTGGCAGCAGCACACCTACTGGGGATTGGTACAGAATTGGAAAGGATTGGAACATCTGTGTATGTCTCATTGGAAACGGAATGTATGGTCTATTGCTGTATCAGAAAAATGAACAAAGTTACGTGCACTGAATAATACAAATGATTTTGTAGAAATATGGCATCCTTACTTCCCTGGAAGGAGGATGGAGAGCTCTGTGTGCAGAAGCAACCAGGCAGAATTTGCAATTCATTGCTCCACCCATTTGCACCTCTGGCCCTACTCACCATTTGCATATGGCCCCCAGACAGTTTTCCAGAAGTGAATGTGGCCCTTGGGCTCCATCCCTAACCCCACGCAGCAGCCAGAATTTTTATAATCGAAATGTTGGCTACCGTGCCTCTGAAATCCCAAGTCCAGGCCTACCCTGAGCGCTCTTGCTTTTCATTTTCCCTCTCATCATTATATGTCATTATATGTCACATTTTCTCCGTATTGCTCCTCAGCAAAGAAACCCATTTCTTATCTCAGCCTCTCTGGAGATTTGTGGGATATTGCAGAGAACTGTTGTACAAGATAACAAAGCTGATTCCTTCGCCTCGTGTTGCTACGGGACTGACACTTTTATAGCATTTTGCTGCTCTGTATTAACTCTGCTGCCACCGCGGTGTCACTCACGGCCAGGTCCGTGGACACTCTGAGCTTACCGATACATAAGTAAATCAGAATTTTGCACCAAGCTGTGAGACCCAAATTCTGCACCACACAAAGCTAAATCCTACTTCCTGTATATGTTATGCAAATGGAACATTATCTTAGCCTATTGCTTGAGCTCTTAAAACTGATCCACATTCCTTCATGGAGAACCTTCTGGGGCCATATTCCAGGAGTGGGCAGAGGCAGAGGTCAGAAGAGCAGATAATGAGACTCTTACCTTTGTACTGTGCAAAAGCCGGAGGTTTCTGCAGAGGTACATCACTCCACCCAGGCAAGCAAGAATTAGTGTGACAGTCATCGTCCCCCGCCCCCCACACACTGGTGCACACACGGGACCTGAATCTGCTCCAGAGGTTTGGAGGAATCCTCAGAACAGATTTAGGGGCACACAGAGGGAAGTGAATGCGGAAGTCCTGTTTGTTCAAGTGGGAATCCTTTCACCATGGTCCACCTGCAGCAGCAAAACCGGACGCCTTCATCTGCCCCAGCAGCAACAAACCATGTCTCTCCTGTGTCTCTCCTATGGTTTGACTCCACCCCCAAAGGTACAGTCCTCCACTGTCTCCTGAGACAGACCAATGCCAACAACGTTGATTGAAACCCTATGTTGTGTTCTTTATGTTGTAACTCAACCCGGGACCATAGGGGGAAGGGAGGGAAGAAGAAGAAGAAGAAGAAGAAGAAGAAGAAGAAGAAGAAGAAGAAGAAGAAGAAGAAGAAGACACCCAACTACAGTGGTACCTCGGGTTAAGTACTTAATTCGTCCTGGAGGTCCGTTCTTAACCTGAAACTCTTCTTAACCTGAAGCACCACTTTAGCTAATGGGGCCTCCTGCTGCCGCCGCGCAATTTCTGTTCTCATCCTGAAGCAAAGTTCTTAACCCAAGGTACTATTTCTGGGTTAGCGGAGTCCGTAACCTGAAGCGTATGCAACCTGAAGCATATGTAACCCGAGATACCACTGTAAATCCAGGAGCACCCATATTTATGTAACCACATTTTTTGTATAGAACAGAGGGCATGTGTGGGGATGAGGGTTAATGTTAACATCACAAGCAGCATGTAGATGGGGGCCAGATTATTCCACTCCCCCACAACCTTACCTCCCCGCACACTACCTCCCCGTGACCCATATCTTCCAGTACATAGCAACCAGATTAGCAGAGACTATGGGATGTAAGGCAGGGCTGAGGAGTCCATGGCCCTTTAGATGTTGCTTGGTTAGTATTCCCATCACTCCTGACTTTTGGTCATGCTAGTTAAGGCTGATGGAAGTGGAGAGGCCCATAGCATCTGGAGAGTTCCCCTTTCTTGGAGTTCTGTGGGGAAGGGAGATGAAATCAGACCTCACTGCTCTGCTTCACACGTGGACAGAGCAGGTTCTTAATTAAGCAAAGATGGCGGCACCATCACTTCAAGCTTGCACCATAAACTACTCTGTGAGCCAACTGAACCACAGATTTTGCGCTGGGTTCCATTCTGGGTGGAATTTTGTGGTGGTGCTCGAAAAATTACCAGAGGGGCTTCATGAAGTTAGCAAACGGCTGTGAATTTGCTGGTTCCCAGAATAGACACCGTGTGAGAGAGTGAGTGTGTTTTAATGTTTCTTGTGGGGGGAAACAATTAAAATCACCGCTGTCTCTGGAGCTGTCGGAGAGCTATAAACGTCTCCCAATGCAACCGTTCCTCCTCATGCTGAATAAAATTTTGCCCTGTTAAAGGAATTTATTGGGGCCTATTCATGCACTAAAGCAGAGTACTCGGGAACTGGGATTCAGTATTTACCAGCATTATAAAAAGGAGAAGTGAATGGAAGGGCGGTTTAGCCAGGGAGTAAGCGAAGAGGAAGCCTCATTCAGCCATCAATTTAGAAGCGAGTGATTCATCATACTGCAAACTTTGCAGAAAAAGATAACGTCATTCATGATTAAGCGCCGCTTTGATTTCCTGCTAAGTAGATGCAGCGATCATCATCGCACATTCCTCCACCAGATCTGGCAAGGCGTCTTTTGGCGTGGCGTGAGAGCCCTTCCAAGAGCCAAATTTGTGAACCCCTCCACCCGGCCAGGCAGCAGCCACAGCAAGCACAGCCTTGAAACCCATTCTGAAGCCAAGAGACACCATTGTCTTGCCAGGAATCCTTGGAAGGGGTGACTAAGGAAGGCTTATTAAAAAGGAATTAATGGACGGGTTTAAGAGGCGCTTATTAAAGGCTGAGATTTAATGTGGATTTAACAAGAGGGGAAAGGGGGGCAGTAAAGAAGGTGCAAGGCAAAGGCTTTTTGAAAAGGTCTGAGTGTGGGTCACAACAGTTTAAAACTACAAGATTGAAATTGTAAGGACATAAGGCCTTATCATGGGACTGAAACTGCCTTAGTCGCACTGGTCGATGATCTCCGGCGGGCTAGGGACAACGGTGAGAGCTGTTTCCTAGTTCTGCTGGATCTCTCAGTGGCGTTTGATACTATAGACCATAACATCCTTCTGGACCGTCTAGAGGGACTGGGAGCTGGGGGCACTGTCATACAGTGGTTCTGCTCCTTCCTCCTGGGGTGCGTTCAGAAAGTGGTGGGGGGGGATGAGTGTTCAGACCCCTGGGCTCTCACTTATTATATAAGCATAGAGGACAGTGGCCAAGTTCAACAGGGGCTGTCATGCTAGACCTGGGAAAAGGAACTCCTAGCCATGAAATCACCTGAGCCTCCAATGACAGTGTCGAATCCAGGAGCACCCCCAAACTGCAGATATGCTCCTTCCAGGGGATAGAAACCTCTCCACCTCTCTCAGACCCAAGAAATTGGAGACATGGCATGCTGGATGTTCTAGGCCAGGGATGTCCAACTGGTTGACCGCGATCGACTGGTTGGTCCCCAGGAGGTTTGGGTCTATCACAGTCTATTGCGGGCTCTTTTTCCTTTGTGGGGGAAAAGAGGATACAGCCCCACCCCTCACCCCTTTCTCCATTTGTGCCTGATTGCTAGAACAGAAGACGGAGTTTTCACTGTGAGGCTGTTTGCTTCCTGCTCAGTCTTTTGGTCAGCGAGTTTTTCCTTTTCCCCCTAATGAAAGCTCAACATTGTTGAGGTGCCCCTCTAAAAAAAGTCAAAATACCCCCCAAAAGTCAAAATACCCCCCAAAAGTCAAAATACCCCCCTAAAAAAAAGGCTCAACGACTTTGACCTGAACTCCCAAAAAAGTGGTAGATCACTGCCAGTTTTATATTCTGTGAGTAGAATGTCATCTCTTGGGAGTTGGACATCTATGCTCTAGGCCAAAAGTAGGGAGGCAGATCCCATTAGAAAGGTGGGTTCTTCTCTCCCCTCCCCCGCAGGCCATGTATGACAGATGGGTGTGGCCACCCGCCTGCCAATCACCTGACATCATTACAACATCTGCAGCACCATGCAAAAATGGGTCACCTGCCGCCACATGGGTGGACCCGATTCAGGCTGATTGCTAACTGTGGTGGCAGGACCGGGGTTCATAGAGATGGGGAAGAACAGGCCCGTTTCTAATTCATGCTCTCCCATGCCTCTTTTGCGACGCAGTTCTCCAATCCTCGCCCACAAAACATATGCACAGAAATGCATGCGCTACAAGAGAGAGAACGTGAAATGGAATATGTGTTGCATTAAGGGGAACGGCTTGCAAAAATGGGCAAGATTTCATGCAGGAAATATTGAGAGAAATGTGTATTAAATTGCTGGTAAGTTTCCACAAAAATAAATCGTAGTGTGGAAATGTGGTGAATATTCAGGTTGAAGAAGAATGAGACACTGAGACTGACCACCCTCAGCTCATTGCATCCTCCGTTCTGCTATTTCAGCACTGCCTCCAGGTGAACGCTTGATTCCCATCGTCCCCTTCTTACGGACGGTGAGTACTACAGCTCAGATTCCCTTGCAAATCTGTGGCAATTAAATGCATCCCGTGGGCTTTCTGTGCTACCTTGTTTAGCCTTTAACCGCTATGCACAATTCAAAGGAGGAGGAGGAAGAGGAGGGCAAGAAAGCGAAGCCTCCAACCACCAGCAGAACAATCACTCCAGGGCTGTGTGCACTTGAAATAATATCATCACTCCCACGGAGTTTCCCAGTCCTTCAGATGAAAGAGCGTAAAGGCAGATGCTGCCTGTTGTTTCATCAGAGTTAATGATCCACAGAGGAAGTCATCAGGAGTTAACGAAGATGTCGCTGGAAAGGCGACCGTGCCGTGACTCTGCCCAGAATGAAGGCGAACCAGGACCGATATCTAACAAGGCTGGCTCCAGCAGCCGACATCATTGCGCACAGGCAGGGCACCCACCGCCAACCCCAAGAGCACCAGACATTTTGCAGGCTGAGGACAGGATGATGCCCTCCATTCCTTCCTGCCAGTGCCCTGTTTCCCACTGCGTCTGAGGACAGCAGGCTAGCATAGCGGCTGTAGGGCCGATTGTGTGATGATACACACAGCTTTGTCCTCTGAGCAGCTCACTATTGATCTCTCAGCATTTGCCACCTGAGGCAACCGCCTCACTCTGGCCAATGGTAGGGCAGCCCCTACTGCTACTCTTTTCTCCTTGCAGCCAATGACTGCTCACCTGCTGTGTCCAAAGAGATGAAGGACCAAAGCTGAGCACATGCTCAACATGCAGAGGGTCCCGATCCCCATGCCACCAGGATAGAACCCTGCCTGAAACCCTTCTGACCATCAGTGTAGGCAATATTGAGCTACACAGACCAATGGCTTAACTCGGAGTAAGGCAGTGTCTTGAGTTCTTAAGCATTGCAGAAGGAGCGACAGCCTACAGAAGCTCTCTCCGACCCTCCCATTGTTTCTCAAACTTGGATCTCCAGCTGTTGTTAGACTGCAATGCCCATCATCCCTAGCTAGCAGGATCAGTGGTCAGGAATGATGGGAATTGTAGTCCAACACCGGTTGGGAGACTTGAGTTTGAGAAACGCTGAGCAGTGGTGCACATTGGGCTTAGGGCCACAGGGCAAATGGATAGACAGCAGCAATAGCAATGAGAATGAGGTGGTTTTACTCAGGGGTAGGAGGCCCCCGTCTTGCCCAAGTGCTCTCCAAAACCTGTCACCAATACTTCCAGTTAGCATGAGCATGCAAGGGTTCTCAGTACATTTGCGAGCACAATTCAATGTGTTGGTGCTGACTTTTAAAGCCCTAAACGGCCTCAGTCCAGTATACCTGAAGAACCATCTCCACACCCATCGTTCTGCCCGGACACTGAGGTCCAGTTCCAGTTCCCTCACTGCAGGAAGTGAGGTTACAGGGAACCAGGCAGAGGGCCTTCTCGGTAGTGGCACCCACCCTGTGGAACACCCTCCCACCAGATGTCAAGGAAATAACTCACTACAGTCATACCTCATGTTACTTTTGCTTCATGCTACATTTTTTCAGGTTGCATCCCGCTGTGACCCACAAGTACCAGAAAGGGTTACTTCCGTGTTTCACCTCTCGCACATGCGCACTAGTGCTAAATCGTGCTTTGCGCATGCGTACAAGTGCCAAAACGCGCCACGCACCTGCACAGACATGGCACTTCAGGTTGCAGGCTTTTCACATTGCAAACGGGCCTCCAGAACAGATCCCGTTCGCAACCAGAGGTACCACTGTATTAGAAGACATCTGAAGGCAGCCCTGTTTAGGGATTTTTTTAATGTCTGATGTTTTATTATATTTTAAATATTTTGTTGGAAGCCGCCTAGAGTGGCTGGGGAAACCCACCCAGATGGGTGGGGTATATTATGATGATGATGATGATGATGATGATGATGATGATGATCATTATTATTATTATTATACATTTTTGCACAAATTTCTTGGGAGGAGAATAGTGTTGAAAAATTCCAAGGAGCATAAATGTTGAATCATAGAATTGTAGAGTTGGACGAGTCCCAAGCAGAGCTGTCAACTTTTCCCTTTTCTTGCGAGGAATCCTATTTGGAATAAGGAATTTGCATTAAAAAACTGGAAACGTTGACAGCTATGGTCCCAAGTGTCATCTAGTCCAATTCCCTGCAATGTAGGAATCTGCAGATTCAGCAAGTCTGCCTTTAAATGAGAACTGAGTTGGAATTCTCCCTCCATCCCCGTCTCTCGTGGGGTTCTAGCAGAACCAAAAGACAAAATGAAATCTTACATGCACTCTCTCTCTCTCTCTCTCTCTCTCTCTCTCACACACACACACACACACACACACACACTGTGCATTCACACAACAAATGCAAGGCTCACTTTAAAGCAGATCCACTGCTTGGGATGCAAAAGAAGGAGCAGGATTTAACCCCTCTCCCTTTCCCCCTCCCAGCTGGTCCCTTTGAAAACAAGTGACACAATATCTGCATAAACTTGAAACAGGGGCATTTTTTTTCAGTTCTTGCCATTTGAAGGCAGTCATGGCATGCAAATATAAATATCCATTTTTATTTTTATTTTTTCAAAGGGTTGAAATCAGGTGACTTAAAGTTTGCCAGGCTCACCAGGACGTGAGAAGGTGGAACTTGCAAAACTAGGCTTGCCCAGGGTCACTCAGGGCAGGGATTCGAACTCAGGACCTTGTTCAAACTCTCTAGCCACCACTCCAACACGGCAGCAGCTGCCTCAGGTCTACATGTGGCAAACGCAGCCTGGCGCATCGAGACACCCCACATTCAGCCTGGAAAGTACAACCCAGGAAAGGAGAGAGGTTCTTTTTTTCAAAAGCATAGTACTGAGAGAATCCAGGGTGTTAGATCTTGCAGAAGAAAGCAGTTTGTCAAAATCTATCCACCCCAAAACAGATGCCTGCTGACAGAGCTCATCAAACCAGCAGCACATATGAGTGACTCTACAAACAGCCTCTCTGCTGGCAGATCTAGTGAACCCCATCCCCACAGAGCTGACAGATCTTATTGCAGAAGCTGCTCACTCCCAGAGCCTCCTCCCACTCTCTCTTCCCTGAAAGCCTTTGCAAGAGCTCAGCTCCTTTGAGTCTCTCTGAGCGCGTCTCCAGACTTCCTTTTCAATCATGCTTCCATCATGATTTGCTCTCATGATGCTATCTGGGCAGTTATACAGAACGGTATTTTCAACACCCTCTCCGTGTCTGCTTGCAAATGTTCTGGCATAGTTCTACTGCTTTTGGCCGCGATCTGTGCATTGCCACAGGGTTTCTGCAAAAATCCTGGAACTTTTTATGCTGCCAAGGGGTTTGTTTGTTCTCAATTTGTGCTTTTAATACACTACTATGCCTTCCAAGATGAGGGATGCGGGTGGCGCTGTGGGTTAAACCACAGAGCCTAGAACTTGCTGATTGGATGGTCGGTGGTTCGAATCCCCGCAACGGGGTGAGCTCCTGTTGCTCAGTCCCTGCTCCTGCCAACCTTGCAGTTGGAAACACATCAAAGTGCAAGTAGATAAATAGGTACCGCTCCGGTGGGAAGGTAAACGGTGTTTCCGTGCGCTGCTCTGGTTCGCCAGAAGCGGCTTAGTCATGCTGGCCACATGACCCGGACAAACGCCAGCTCCCTCAGCCTATAGAGCGAGATGAGTGCCGCAACCCCAGAGTCGTCTGCAACCATAGGCGCCAACTCCATGGGGCCTGAGGGGGCCCGAGCCCCCTCAAAAATTCGTTTGGGGGGGCTCCGCCCCCCCAATAATTTAAGAAAATTATTAGTTATATTATGCTCTGTAAAATCACAAAATTATGTTGGTATTTTTTATTTTCCTTGTTTGACGATAGTTACCTTTTAAAATACATTCAGTAATGAGTTAAAACAAAGCCACTCCCGATCTAGAGAGGGGGTGGGATTGCGGGCTCTCGACCCATCAACAATCTCGCGGGGCTGGCGTTTGTCCTAGCTCATTAATATTCACCGCCCACGGCGGCAGCCAATCGGCTGCCGCAAAGGGCGGGCCCTCACAGGTTCACTTAAGGTCGGGGCAGCCCGGGGCTCGCCCCTTTCGTTCCCCCAGCAGCAGCGGTTTGGAGGTCTTGGGCCCCCCAATATTTTTTATAAGTCGGTATGGGCCCCTGCCCCCCCCAATATTTTTTATAAGTCGACGCCCCTGTCTGCGACTGGACCTAATGGTCTGGGGTACCTTTGCCTTTTTATGCCTTCCAAGTGCCCAAACCATCCCAGCTTCTTATTTGATCCCAGAATGTCCCTATTTCCCCCACCAGCCCCTCTGCTGTCAAGCATTGGGGGAGGGAAGATGAGCTGGTGTTTGTAGTGAGTAGCGGTGCCTGGGGACACCTGCAAAGGAGCATCCTGCTGCCTCTCTGTGGCTACTGCTGCCAGCCTCCTGCCTTGAGCAGCTCAGAGAGGCTGCTGGAGAATAGAAGAGGGGATACAGTTGGCTCTGTGTGACACAGAGGCTCTGAGGGGCAGGCAGAGGGCAGGGCTGCCCTAGACGGGAAGAAAGAGGGAGACCAGAGCAGACCGAAGTGCAAGGAGCCTTGCTTTCTCTTCTTTTCAAAGTGTTTTGTGCATCCATGTCTACGGGGGGCTACCTTTGAAGGTGACCGGGAAACTACAACTAATCCAGAATGTGGCAACTAGACTAAACAGAGATGGCTTAAAAGCCTTTACTAAGCGGCACCTGGTGTCCATTGCCTATGGTTGGGCAGGAGGCAAGGAGACCAACAGTAGGGGGCGCCAGAGAAAGGAGGCAGGAAGATGGGAAGGGCACTTTCCCAAAGTCCCCATGCTCTAGCCTACAGCCCACCTCGAATGGTATCAGGACAGTTATACGTGATCCCATATGCTGAATGTTCCTTGCAAAAGTTTTTTTTGGGGGGGGGAGGTGGAGATGGACAAACTGCTTTGTTTCTACTCTCTGCATGCCTTATAGCTTCCTGCTCACATGCTATAACTCTTTATATACATGAAATGTTCTGGACTCTTTTCTGTCCCGCTTTTGTTGCGCAAGAGTGTCCCTTCAGATGGCATAATGCAATAACATTGGGGTGCATAGCAGAATAACAAATAAAGCAGAATGATGTATAGGATTGTTTCAATGACATGTTGCTGAGCATACTCACGGGGAAGGGCACTATTCTGTGATGGTACGGATTGTATATATTTAGCGGGTTGCACTAAATGACCTTTTGGGTCCCTTCCAACTCTACAATTCTACGATCCAGCCCTCATTTGCATCCCTGCCACCCTGGGCTGTGGGAAAGATCAGGGATTAAATTGCCCTGAAGTGCCAAGAGCTCAGTATCCCACTCTCACCTGCCCTGGCCAGCATGACTAATGTTGGAAGATGGTTAATGCTCAGAGAAGGACCATTGCTCATTGGTACAGCATCTGCCTTGTTCCCAGGACGTTTCCAAGCACAATTCAAAGTGTTGGTGCTGACCTTCAAAGCCCTAAATGGACTCAGCCCAGTATACCTGAAGGAGCATCTCCACACCATTGTTCTGCCCGGACACTGAGGTCCAGCGCTGAGGGCCTTCTGGCGGTTCCCTGCCTGCGAGAAGTGAGGTTACAGGGAAGCAGGCAGAGGGCCTTCTTGGTAGTGGCGCCCGTTCTGTGGAACGCCTTCCCAACTATCTGACTTTTAGAATTAAAAAAATTCCTTCCAGTCGCACCTTAGAAACCAACTAAGTTTGTTATTGGTATGAGCTTTCATGGGCATGTGCACTTCTTCAGATACTTCAGATACTTCTTGCATGCACACGGAAGCTCATACCAATAACAAACTTAGTTGATCTCTAAGGTGCGACTGGAAGGAATTTTTTAATTTTGTTTCGACTACGGCAGACCAACACGGCTACCTACCTGTGACTTTTAGAAGACATCTGAAGGCAGCCCTGCTTAGGGAAGTTTTTGGTGTTTGATGTTTTATCGTGTTTTTTAATATTCTGTTGGGAGCCACCCAGAGTGGCTGGGGAAACCTAGCCAGATGGGCAGGGTATAAATAACAATTATTATTATTATTATTATTATTATTATTATGTCTCTGGTTCAGTCCCTGGCATAGGGCTGGGAGATAAACCCCTGGAGAGATGCTGTAGTCAGCCACTGTGAGCAATACTGGGCCACATGGAGCAGTGCTCTGATTCAGCGCAAGCTTCCCGCGTTCCCTGCACCCGAAGCCTTTTGCCCTTTCGAAACGGTGCGCCGTTGTGCAAGGGCGGCGTTGCAGAGCCAACGCCCGTCCTCCACAAAAGAATTTAATGCTAGTCGTTTGCTATACTGTGGAAGGAGGACCACAACATGGTTCTAGGCAGATTCAGGCTGAGATTATGGCAAGTTGCATGTGCTGGAAACAAGAGCGTCTGAAGGTGAGCCTTGCCGAACTCCCGGCGGTCCCTTTCCCACGAAATCGTTCTGCCCCGCCCGCCCCCAAAAGTAATCTAAAACAGAAGGCGTAAAGGGAGAGAGGAGATGGCGACGATCGTAACAGGTTGATTCTAAGCACATTTACTTACAAATAAGCCCCATTGGTTTTAATGGAATTTGTTAAACGCTATAAAAAGATATGGAGGATTGCTGTCTCAAAGCCAACGCAGAGATGCAATTGGAATAATAAAGATGGCTTTGCTGGATGAGACTGAGGTGCCACTAGGCTATCCGGTTGTCTTGTTCCAACAGCAGCCGGCCAGATGGCTCCAGAGGTTTACAAGGAGGGCACTGCCCCGGGGCACCAGAGCTGTGCTTCTGTAGCCTGACTGTGGGGCAGTGGAGAGGGGCAGAGGACATGGCTTTCGGGGTTTTGTTTCCAGAACGGAAGTGATGGCCAGCGGTGGAGCAAGCTGATTGGGCGCCTAGAGCAGTGTGCATGCCCTGTGCCCAGGGGCAGGGGCAGCCAGAGCAGGAGTCTGCCTACCTCCTCCCACTCAGCTGCCCTACAGCTGAGGAGGAGGCGGTGGGCAGACCGTTTGGGGGCAGCAAGGAGCCTGCGGGCGCCCAAACCAGCGCGTCACTCCCAGGAGAGACCCGTGGCTCGGGCACTCTGCAGGACTCGAGGTGAGTGCCGCCCGCCATTTTGTCACCCCCCTCAGTGGTGACACCAAGGGCCTACCGTCCCCACTGCACCCCCCTTCCTCCACCCCTGGTGATAGCCCCACTGCCAGAGCAGTATACATGGATGTGGGGAGCCCCACTTTACCCGAATAACAATTATTTATCGCTTTGATAACTTGCTTTTTCCTCCTCCAAGGACACCTAAAAACTTTTTTTAAAAAAGATTAGGGACCCTTGACCATTAGGTCCAGTCGTGACCAACTCTGGGGTTGCAGCACTCATCTTGCTTTATTGGCCGAGGGAGCCGGCGTACAGCTTCCGGGTCATGTGGCCAGCATGACTAAGCAAACCAGAGCAGTGCATGGAAATGCCATTTACATTCCCGCCCGAGCGGTACCTATTTATCTACTTGCACTTTGACATGCTTTCGAACTGCTAGGTTGGCAGGAGCAGGGACTGAGCAACGGGAGCTCACCCCATCACAGGGATTTGAACCGCCGACCTTCCAATCGGCAAGTCCTAGGCTCTGTGGTTTAACCCACAGCGCCACCCGCATCCCTTTTGAAGATTAAAAATATCTAAAAGAATCATACACTCGCATTTCAAGGTTATCAGGAAGAGTACAGTGGTACCTCTGGTCACGAACGGGATCCGTTCCAGAGGCCTGTTCGCAACATGAGCAAAACGCAATCCGCAGCAGCTCACCTGTGCATGTGCGGGTTGCGATTCACCACTTCTGTGCATGCACATGACATCATTTTGCGCATCAGCGCATGTGTGAGCGGCGAAACCCGGAAGTAACCCTTTCCGGTACTTCCGTGTCACTGCGGAACGCATCCTGAAAAGACGTATCATGAAGCAAATGTAACATGAGGTATGACTGTATCTTCTTTTCAACCATCAAACGTGTGGATAAACAGGAATAGGAACTGGGCAAGGAGACAGACTCATAGAGATGGTTCCTCTGGTGGCCCTTGATTGATTGATTGATTGATTGATTGATTGATTGATTGATTGATTGCATTTATATTGCATCTTTTTCTACAAGCAGCTCAAGGTGGCAGATGTAGCTTTCCTGCTCCTCATTTAATTCCTGCAACATCCCTGTGAGGTTTGTCAGGCTGAGAGGCAGGGACTGGCCTAACGTCACCCAGTGAGCTTCATGGCTGATCAGAGGTGTGAACCTAGGTCCCAACCCCCAGCCAAAGCCACTAACCAATGACACCAGGGCCACATTTGTTTCTGGACAACCTCACAAGGGCCACATGGAAGATAAGGGTCTCAATGGCTACTGGTCAGCAGCTACAGGGAACCAGGCAGAGGGCCTTCTCGGTAGTGGCACCCGCCCTGTGGAATGCCCTTCCAGCAGATGTCAAAGCGATAAACAACTACCTGATATTCAGAAGACATCTTAAGGCAGCCCTGTTCAGGGAAGTTTTTAACGTGTGATATTTTACTGTATTTTTGGTTTCTATGGAAGCCGCCCAGAGTGGCTGGGGAGGCCAAGCCAGATGGGCGGGGTATAAATAATAAATTATTATTATTATGCTGAAGGCAGACTTTTTTGAGCCCTAGAGGCCATGCTAACCATTTGCACGTCCCCTTAAAAAAGAGAGGCTAACTTCAATTTTCAAAAGCAGATGTCTTTGTCTGAATTATTTCAAGTGTGATGGAATTCTTCGAAGTCTAAAGTATGATCAGAAATGTATAATATATAAGCAAAATTAATCTGTATCAAACTGTGCTCCTCAAAGGTCAGTACTGCACCCGTTTGAGGTCTGCGCCTGAGGAAGCTGCCTAGTTGGCCTAATAATAGCACCGGCCCCGTCCACAACGGGAGGCAAATGCTTCTGAAAACCAGTTGCCAGTTTGCCACAGGAATCTCAGACCCTCCAAGTGGCCTTGTTTTCCAGGGACAGTCCTGGATTCACAGAAGCCGCCTTGGTTCCTGATTTGATCCCAGAATGTACCACTTTTCCTTAGGAAATCCCAATTTTCATTGGAGAAATGTTGGAGGTTATGGAGTTATGCAGCGCTTTTCTTTCTGGGTACGCATGCCCCTAAAGATTTTTTCAGTCTTTGTACTTTTGCCCATTTACCGTCTTGATTTTCCCCGATTTGAACTACAAAATGGTGATTTTCTTGAGTCAAAATGAGAGTACCCCTAAACCCCTTGTTTTTTAAAAAAGCTATGTGACCACCGAGCCAATGAGATACAACCTTTAGCAAACATATGTAGGCAGTCTGCTATAGGGAAGTTTTTTAATCTTTAATGTTTTATTATGTTTTTATACATGTTGGAAGCTGCTGAGAGTGGCTGGGGGTTAGTTGGTGGGGTATTATTATTATTATTATTATTATTATTATTATTAAATAAAAGGTAAAGGTAAAGGTGCCCCTGATGTTAGGTCCAGTCGCGGACGACTCTGGAGTTGCGACACTCATCTTGCTTTATTGGCCAAGGGAACTGACATCTGTCCACAGACAGCTTCCGGGTCATGTGGCCAGCATGACTAAGCTGCTTCTGGTGAACAAGAGCAGCGCAAGGAAATGCCGTTTACCTTCCTGCCGGAGTGGTACCTATTAATCTACTTGCACTTTGACGTGCTTTAGAACTGCTAGGTGGGCAGGAACTGGAACCAAACAACAGAAGCTCACCCCGTAGGTGGGGATTCGAACCACTGACCTTCTGATCGGCAAGCCCTAGGCTCTGTGGTTTAGACCACAGCACCACCCCCGTGAATAGGACATCCTTATTTTCATTGGAGAAATATTGGAGAGTATGCCAACAGCCCATCTACTCCAGCTTCCTGTTCTCACAGTGGCCAATCAGATGTCTGATCCAGTCTGTTATAGTGGTTAGTTAGAGTGTCAGACTAGGACCCCGCTCCAACACGAAACTCACTGGGTGACCTTGGGGTAAGAAAATCTGCAACAGCCCTCTCCCTTCCTGATGTTTCCAGAAACTTGCACTCAGAGGCATTCTGAAAGTTGGAGGTAGAACGCAGCGATCGCCACTAGCAACCACCGATTCTTTAAACTTGCCTCCCACCTTGCTTTGCAGGGAATCGGCACAGCTTGGCTATGGTCCCAGTCACGTCCTCAGCCAAATCAACCACGCCGAATCTCCCCTGAGAGCGTCCCTCCCCTGGGTTCTTCACGGCTGCCATCACTCCCTACCTCCAACGGGACTTGAGGACTCCTTGGTTGTGGGACTCCAATTGCTCTTTCGATCCTGGCTCCAGCAACACCCCCTCCCCTCCCCCATCACGTGGGCTCAGAAGAAGGGCACAGCAGTGACAGGATGCAGAAGGGGCCAGGTGCGATCCTGAACATCTCAAGATTATTATTTTACTTCAGGTTCAGTTACGAAGCGATGGAAAAGGCCCCTCGCGGCCAGAGATCCATTAGGAGCAGATGCCTAAAGCAGGGGTCAGCAAACATTTTCAGCAGGGGGCCGGTCCACTGTCCCTCAGACCTTGTGGGGGGCCGGATTATTTTTTGGGGGGGAATGAACAAATTCCTATGCCCCACAAATAACCCAGAGATGCATTTTTAATAAAAGCACGCATTCTACTCATGTAAAAACACCAGGCAGGCCCCACAAATAACCCAGAGGTGCATGTTAAATAAAAAACACACATTCTACTCATGTAAAAACACACTGATTCCCAGACTGTCTGCAGGCTGGATTTAGAAGGTGATTGGGCCGGATCCAGCCCCCGGGCCTTAGTTTGCCTACCCATAGCCTAAAGCATTACTGTAAGGCAGTTTATAGCCCCAAATGTCACATCCAAGGACCAAACTAGCTACATTTGACCCAACTAGCCAGTGCAGTGTAGTAGAGAGTGTCGGGCAAGGACCTGGGAGACCAAGGTTCGAATCCCCACTTGGCCATGAAGCTCACTGATGTGACCTTGGGTCAGTCACTGTCTGCCAGTCTAGCCTACCTACTGTGGCTGTTAATTGAGGGTCCGCACAGGTCTGTTGTGTGGATTAAATGAGAGGGAGAACATTGTACACCACCTTAAGATCCTTAGAGAAAAAGGTGGGATATAAATGTCATGGGACGTGGGTGGCGCTGTGGATTAAACCACAGAGCCTAGGGCTTGCCGATCAGAAGGTCAGCAGTTCGAATCGCCACGACGGGGTGAGCTCCCGTTGCTCGGTCCCTGCTCCTGCCAACCTAGCAGTTCAAAATCATGTCAAAGAGACGGGGCCTGGACCATTAGCTGTACCTCCACCTTTGGAACCTGAAGATCCAGAGAAAAAGATACCACCACTAGAGGAATAACAGATTTATTCAGGATGTCTCTGCAACTTTTGAGCTGGAATATTAATGGATGCAACTCCCCGGAAAAAAGGAGGAAGATATTTCACATATTGAAAAAAGAACAATTGGACATTATTTGTTTGCAAGAAACACATGTGACCAGGCCCCATAAAAAAGTGTTAATAAACAAAAGATTAGGCCAAGAATTTATTTCTTCGGACCGAGTGAAGAAAAGAGGAGTGGTGATCTATGCAAAGGAGAGCCTGTCACCAAAATTTTTATTCAAAGATGAGCAAGGAAGAATTTTGGCAATTGAGGTACAACATCAAGGAGAGAAGCTTTTGATATTAGGAATTTATGCACCAAATGAGGGGAAATCGGAATTTTACAAGAAGTTGCACGAGAGTATGCTGGATTATCTGGACTATGACAACATCATCATGATGGGAGACATGAATGGGGTGGTATCAACCAACATGGATAAGTCACAAAGCCAAAATGCGACAAAAGACGGCAGACTACCTAAGACCTTTTTCAAACTGACTGACAATATGGACTTGATTGACATTTGGAGGACAAAGAACCCCTTGGGAAGAGAGGGAACATTTTTTTCTGAGGCCCAACTGACATGGACAAGAATTGACCAAATATGGATATCTAGAGGTCTGGCACCTAAGATCAGAAAGGTGGAAATCTGCCCAAAGACCTGCTCCGACCATAATGCAGTAAAGATGGACATGAGACTACTTCCAACCGGCTCCTTTAGATGGAAGATGAATGACAATTTGTTCAGAGATCAGGAGATTACCAAGAAGGCCCAAAAAGTCTTGAAGGATTATTTTGGGATAAATTTGAACACTACGGTGGAAAAAAGAATCATCTGGGATGCAAGTAAGGCCGTGATGAGGGGGTTCTTGATACAACAGAATGCTGTAAAGAAAAGGACACAAAATGAGAAAAAAGATAAGATTTTGGAGAAAATTAAAGATTGTGAGAAGAAATTAAGATCAAAACCGAAGTCACAGCCGATTCTGAGAGAAATTAAACTTTACCAAGCACAATATTCCAAATTGATAAACCAGGAAATAGAGTGGAAAGTTAAACTAATGAAACAAAGAACATTTGAATCGGCGAATAAATGTGGGAAGCTGCTAGCATGGCAGTTGAAGAAGAGACAAAAACTAAATACAGTTATAAATTTAGAGATTGAAGGAAGAAACATTCAGAACCCTGTGGAGATTAGAAAGTGCTTCCAGAGATATTTCAAACAACTGTATACTCAAGGGCCGCAAAATGAGGTTGAGATAGAGCAATTTTTGATAAAGAGTGGACTACCAAAACTATCACAAGAAAATAGATCAATCCTGAACTGCAAAATAACACGACTAGAGATTGAACAAGCCATTCAGAATATGCAATTGGGCAAATCTCCAGGGCCAGATGGGCTCACTGCCAAGTATTATAAGACACTGAAAGACTATTTGATACATCCATTGATGGAGGTTGGCAATGAAATTTTGGAGGGGAAGAAGGCGCCGGAATCGTGGAAAGAAGCTTTCATCACATTGATACCTAAATTGGAAACGGAAAAGACACAACTCAAGAACTACCGTCCCATCTCCCTTTTAAATGTGGATTACAAAATATTTGCAGACATTTTAGCAAGTAGATTTAAAAAAATTTTAAATGAAGTAATCCATAAGGACCAGGCAGGCTTTCTCCCAGGTAGACATTTGTTTGCTAACACAAGGAACATTATTGATATTTTGGAACTTCTACAAACAAATATCAATACAAAAGCTGTGTTAATTTTTATAGATGCAGAGAAGGCCTTTGATAATATTTCCTGGAAATTTATGAAGAAAAATTTGGAAGGGATGGGAGTGGGAAGGGGTTTTGAAAATGGGATAGATGCAATCTATTCAGAACAAAAGGCTAAATTGATAGTCAACAATGTGGTGACAGAAGAGTTTAAAATTGAAAAAGGAACACGACAAGGTTGTCCTATCTCTCCCCTGTTATTTATTTCAGTCCTGGAGGTGCTCTTGAACATGATTAGAGGAGACCGGTTGGTTGAAGGAATTCAGGTCGGAGCGAAACAGTACAAACTTAAAGCTTTTGCAGATGACCTGGTTTTGACTCTACAGGAGCCAGAATCTAGTACGAAAAGGGTATTACAATTGATTCAAGAGTTTGGTCGGGTGGCGGGATTTAAATTAAACAAGCAAAAAACTAAGGTACTGGAAAAAAACTTAACAGTTACAGAGTCAGAAAGGTTTCAGAAAGAGACAGAGTTAAACGTGGTTAAAAAAGTAAAATACCTAGGGGTAAACATAACAGCAAAAAAATTGAGCTTATTTAAGGATAATTATGAGAAATGTTGGTCAGAAATTAAGAGAGATTTAGAAAGTTGGTCAAGATTGAAACTTTCCTTGTTAGGCCGGATTGCTGCTATAAAGATGAATGTATTGCCAAAAATGCTGTTTTTGTTTCAAACTTTGCAGATTGTGGACAAAACGGAGTGCTTTGGGAAGTGGCAGAGAGATATTTCCAAATTTGTCTGGCAGGGCAAAAAGCCCAGAATCAAGTTTAAGATATTAACTGATGCGAAAGAAAGAGGGGGCTTTGCCCTGCCAGACTTAAGGTTGTATTACAAATCAGCAGCTTTCTGCTGGCTAAAAGATTGGCTGCTTCTCGAAAACACTGATGTATTGGATTTGGAAGGTTTTAACAATGCTTTTGGTTGGCATGCATATTTATGGTATGACAAGGTTAAGATTCATAAGGCTTTCAAGAACCATATTGTCAGAAAAGCAGTGTTTAATGTCTGGACAAAATACAAAGACGTATTGGAAAATAAAACTCCGAGGTGGCTTTCACCACTGGAAGCTAAGGCCCGGGAAAGACTCAATATGGAGGCCGAATGGCCGAAGTATTGGGAAATATTAGAAAAAGATGGAGATAATTGGAAATTGCAGAGTCTGGAGAAAATGAAAGACAAAGTGCGAGATTGGCTACATTACGCTCAGATTAAAGAAGTTTTTAAACTTGACAAAAAGTTAGGATTCCAGGTGGAAAAATCGAAGTTGGAAACGGAATTGTTAGAGCCTAAGACTAAGGTACTTTCAAGAATGTATAACTTGCTGTTAAAATGGAACACACAAGATGAAACGGTCAAATCGGCTATGATAAAGTGGGCACAGGACATTGGGTATAATATCATGTTTGAGGACTGGGAAAGGTTGTGGACCATTCGGCTGAATTTCACTGCATGTAATGCTTTGAAAGAAAATGTTATGAAAATGATATATAGATGGTACATGACCCCAGTCAAACTTGCAAAAATATACCATTTGTCTGATAACAAATGTTGGAAATGTAAAGAAAATGAAGGAACGTTCTTTCACCTCTGGTGGACTTGCCCTAGAGTGAAGGCTTTCTGGGAAATGATATATAATGAGCTGAAAAAGGTATTTAAGTATACCTTTCCTAAGAAACCAGAGGCCTTCCTTCTGGGTATTGTCAGTCAGAGGGTGTTAAAGAAGGACCGAACATTCTTTATGTATGCAACAACAGCAGCAAGGATACTCGTCGCCAAGCACTGGAAAACCCAAGATTTACCCACACTGGAAGAATGGCAGATGCAACTGATAGACTACATGGAACTGGCCGAGATGACTGGCAGAATCCGAGATCTGGGAGAGGAGACGGTAGAAGAAGACTGGAAGAAATTCAAGACCTACCTACAGAAACATTGTAAATTGTATGAATGTTAAGAAGGATGCTAGATTATAAATAACTTGGCACCATTAAGCTAGGTGAAGTGATATATGAAGATAAGTTAAATTTAAGAAAAGACAAATTTTGGATAATTATTAGGCTAAATTTAAACTTTTAAGGTTTGAATAAATGATATCTAAAATTAGAGACACAGCATTGGTAAATTAGATAACAAGAATGGAAATAAGGTGATAAATTGCTGGTTAGATATTTATAAATTAGGAACGCAGGAGTGGGAGATGCGAGGGAGTCCAAAGAAGTTAAGAAAATATGTTACGATATGTGTTACCTTGTTTCTTTATTTGTATTGTAATTTATAAAAAAAAACTTTCAATAAATATTTATATAAAAAAAAAATCATGTCAAAGAGCAAGTAGATAAATAGGTACCGCTCTGGCGGGAAGGTAAATGGCCTTTCCGTGCACTGCTCTGTTTCACCAGAAGAGGCTTAGTCATGCTGACCACATGACACGGAAGCTGTACGCCGGCTCCCTCGGCCAGTAAAGCGAGATGAGCGCCGCAACCCCAGGGTCGGTCACGACTGGACCTAATGGTCAGGGGTCCCTTTACCTTATAAATGTCATAATAATAGTTAATAATAAGAATGTGCTAACGCATCTCAGTCTCTTTTTTTGCAGATAACATCTATATGTCGGACTGAGGATGGGGGCTTAGCCCTATAAACTCACCCTCCTTCCTAAAGCCCTAGTAGGAGAAAAACATGAGTGCTGTTTTCTTCGTTTCTTTAATCAAAAGAATATTTATTTAAGACAGGGGTCAGCAACCTTTCTCAGCCATGGGCCAGTCCACCGTCCCTCAGTGCATGTGGTGGGCCAGACTATGGGGGGGGAAGTCCGAATTCCTATGCCCCACAAACAACCCAGAGATGCATTTTAAATAAAAGGATACATTCTACTCATGTAAAAACACGCTGATTCCCGGACAGTCCATGGGCCGGATTGAGAAGGTGATTGGGCTGCATTCGGCCCCTGGGCCTTAGGTTGCCTACCCCTGTTTTAAGAAATATGGCATATCAAGTGTCTGTTATCTTGTGTCCACTGGTCTCTAGTTGGCCTCTTGCGACTCTGGTCACTGCCACCATTCCCAGAACACACTGCTTTGGGACAGGGCTTTTTTCCCAGCTAGAACTCCCCAGAACTCAGTTCCGGCACCTCTCAAGACATTTTTCTGCCTGAGGCAGAGCAGGAAATGGTCCCTTCCCCACAGGTCAAACTATCCAAGGCCACCCAAGTTATTTGGGCACCTGAGGCAGGAAACCCCACAAGCACCCCTCCCGCTCCCTAGCAGTAAAATTACAATATCAAACCAAATTTGCCGCCATTTCGTGACATCCAATATCTGCCGGCTTGAGGCAGCCGCCTCATTCTGCCTTATGGAAGTGCCGGCCCTGCCTTTCTCTGATTTGTCATAGCAGGTTGCAAAGAAGGTCTGTTGGATTGACGCCACGGAAATAGCATCCACAAAGACCACAATGAGATCACCCTACTGACACCAGGAGTTCTCGGTTCAGGGTGCAATGGAGCTCTGATCTGGTGGTCCTGGTTCTTGTTTGCAAGGACAGAGGTGAATGCGCATTGGAGATGTGAACTTAACGCAAAGCAAGAAATAAAAACAACCGCCACCCCATACAGTGAGCAAACCTAATCTCTGCATCAAGGAAAACTCCTGGCTTATATACAACCGGGCATCATATTTGCATAATGGTTATTATTTTTCTGGTAATCATTGAGGAGGACAAAGCAGGATATGCACACTGCTGTGATGACAAAAACGACCTGTTCTGCATTTTCACCAGAGACGGCCCAGATCAGGGGTCAGCAAACTTTTTCAGCAGGGGGCTGCTCCACTTTCCTCAGACCTTGTGGGGGGCCGGACTATATTTTTTTGGGGGGGAAATAATGAACGAATTCCTATGCCCCACAAATAACCCAGAGATGCATTGTAAATAAAAGGACACGTTGTACTCCTGTAAAAACATGCTGATTTCCGGACCGTCTGCAGGCCGGATTTAGAAGGCGACTGGGCCGGATCCAGCCCCCCGGTAGTTTGCCTACCCATGGCCTAGATGCTTGTAAAACTTCCTTGGCCCTTTCAAGGGATAGAAACTTCTACTTTTTAAAAAAGAAACAGCTGCACTTTGTGGTGCTGCTTGCTGAATCCAATATAAAATGCCACATTTGTGCGATGTGCTTGTACACTAGTGGAACCCTGCACACAGCGCTGAGCAGAATGAAAACCAGTGCCCCTATTTGGGATTGAAATGCTAAAAAAAAGAAGAAGTCCCTCCAGCTACAATCCTATACACACTTACCTGGGAGTAAGCCCTGCTGAACTCAGTGGGACTTACCTCTGAGTAGACATAGATTGGATTGCACTGTGAAGTCCCATTGAGCTCAGTAGGGCTTGCTTCCGAGTAGGCGTCGCATGGGCTTGCTTCATCAAAGAGGGCTCCAGGTCTGTTCCTCAGATGACCAAGCACGGGGATTTCATCTCTGCTCAAGATCGACTTCTCAGGTCCTCGACCTGATCAAGAATATCCATTGAATAGGATGAGTCCCCCATTATAGAGAAAGCGTGTTCTCCTTCATGGAGAGCACATGTTGTGGTGGGGACAGCCAGGACATTCCAAAGTTGTGGGGCGGGCTAATTGACCGTTGGCCACTGTTGAGATTGGGCTTCCCTTGTCGTTGGGAAGATGTTAATGTTGCCATTTGTTGATTGACAGCCAGAAATGCTAAAACTCCTTGCACGAGGCTAGGACTTCCTCTTTTCGCCCGTGCATCGGATTGCCCATCCCCCCTCCCTATATTTAGGGTTGTTCGCTTTGACCTTGCTATGCCTGTCATGGGGTTGTCTGCTCTTGGGGCAGGGGCCCGGTAGGAATTTTGTCCATCTGGCTGATTGGCTGGGGCCATTTGGTTTTTGCCTACTGCGTAGCAAATCGTCACAACTTGTAAGGTTGCAGTTAGGCATTGGTTTATGGTTTGGTTGGTTGAGGGGCACGGATTGGCTGTGCCTGCCCCTCTAATGCTGCTGCAAGGGATTCCGTTCAAGGAATCGGGGGCTAACTATTGCTTGTCCACCCTGTCAAGGGGGCTTGGGCCACTGCAAGAGCTCCTGGCTGCATTTGGGGTGGGCTGAGGGCAGGTTCCCTGCTCCGTTGCTAGCCCCAAGTGTATTCCCCTTTTCTGACTTTCGCAGGCGTGCGGAATGTCAGTCTGTCCCCCACGGTGGGGGCAGCTAGTCGCAACCAATGCCTAAGCAACCACTCACATGTTTGTATTTTAATAAAGTTGTGGCCAAAATTATGCCAAAAACCTTAAACAAAAAATTTGGTGTGATGTGTGAGTTATTGGGGTGGCCCTGGGGACCTTGACACGCAACACTCCAGCTGCTGGCATGTGACATAAGGCACACTACAGATCTCATATATTCCTTTTTTAAAATAAAGAAATCAGGGCACACCACTAGAGCCCCTTTTGCACAGTTGACCTTACGATGGGCATTTCTTCTATTTTGCAACAGACAGTTCTCTATTTGAAGGCCTGCCCAGTCCGAGTCTGGTTTCAAGTCAAAGAACGCGGTACGTGGGGCTATCAAAGACCTTGAAGTGGCCACTCAACACAGAATTGTAGAACTGGAAGGGACCATGAGGGTCATCTATTCCAACCCCCTGCAACAATGCAGGAATCTTTTTGCTTGGCGTGGGGCCCAAACCCACTACCTTGAGATTAAGAGATTAAGAGTCTTGTGCTGAGTCTTTGGCTTGCCAAATTATTGGAGTATTACAATATATCCAAAACAATGGGAGAAATTGGAAGGATCTCAAAAGAGAAGATAGACAGGGACTGGAAGGTGTTTAAAGGATACTTGCGAAACCATATTGAAAAATCAGAACTCCTATTAGAATAAACAAGTTCCATTTTAAATACTGAAATATTAAATAAGATGGATAACAATGTGTAACAGAAAAAGCACAAAATCAGGTTAAAGGTGTGTGAAAGAAAGCAATAGAAGTGGAAAGAAATTGCAATTATTGCAATTGAGTAGATTGGAAGTCGATAACACAAAGGTGGGGTGAGGGGTGGTGGATGGTGATGAGAAAAGGAATTATCTGTAGGATTGAGTGTAGGTATGTTTGAACATTTTTAAGGATTGTATGAAATGTATGTTTGTATGCTTGTATATTTGCAATATGTGTGTATTAATGCTGAATTATTTTAATAATAAAATCTTTTCCCCCAAAAAATAATAACACCAAAAAAAGAGTCTCATGCTGTACCGACTGGATAGCGGACTGAGCTGGGACACAGGTCACCGGGTCAATGTCTTCGCCACCATGTCAACCTGCATTTATATCTACAGTGGAACCTTGGTTCTCGAACTTAATCTGTTCTGGAAGTCCGTTCAACTCCCCCAAACCATTCGAAAACCAAGGCACGGCTTCCGATTGGCTGCAGGAGCTTCCTGAACTCAGGCGGAAGCGACATCAAATGTTCGACTTCCGAAAAACATTCAAAAGACGGAACACTTACTTCCAAGTTTTCGGCATTCCGGAGCCGATTTATTCGTCAACTAAGCTGTTCGAGAACCATGGTAACACTGTACTTGAATTGCAGTAACCATTCCCAAAAGTGCGCGCACACACACAAATTAGCAAATGCTAATTTTATGCAAATCTGCCCTCTCTTTTGTCCTTTTTTTCTGGCCATCCATACGTGGCCACTGTACGTTGACCTGGATTGAAGATGCTTGAGAATTCTGTTTGCAGAGGTCTGACTCATTTCGACAGTGTTCACAAGGCAATGTGCCCTATATCTGTCAGACTTAACCCAGCCTAGGGTAATGTGAGTGCTCAGAGAACATGATTTATTTTTTTTTAAAAGGAACAACAACAATCGCATTATGTTAAAAAGGCAACACCTACAACCCATGTTCGGAAAACAACCGTGCCAGCTTGTTATTAGGTGGGCCTTGGTTTGCTTACATTGCATTATTTGTTCTAAATGGAGGTTTTGGGGAGACTTTAAAACAAGGAAGCAAAAAGCAAGGAAAGCACATAGAATTTGGCTTCAATTGCCAGTAGGGACAAGGAATAGTAAGAGATACGGATCCAGTGATCCTAGACACACTTACCTGCGTGTAAAGTCCATTGTGTGCAGTGGGACCAACAGTACAATCCTATCCATGTCTTCTCAGACACATGTCCCATTCAGTTCTATGGGACTATCTTCCAAGGAGGCAATAGGATTGCAGCCAGAGCAAGCATGCATAGCACAATGTCGCTGTTAGTTTCTGAACATCTGGCAGACCCTCACACATTTCCAACTTTCAACCACAAGGACATGTCTGCTTGTTTAAAACGAAATCTCAGGGAGCCAAGTTCTTCCACATTGAACTGAACACATGGACAAAGGAATACCACCAGCTCTGCCTCCAGAATTATCCCTCATCAACCACACTTAGTACATCCTGGAGACCCTCAGGTGTGTGTTGGTGGGACCTGGCTAGGTTAAGGTGCCCCAGATAGATAGATAGACTCCAGAAAACCTAATATGGTGTGAATATCCATGCCCACAGCAGGGGCAGAGGTCTGTGCTTGTCAAGACATTTCACACTGAGTGTCAACGAAACAAAAGAGGGAGGGGAAACCGGAATATCCAAGACTTGTGGGAGGTCAGTTGGAGATGCATTCAATGAATGATGTGAACTATGGAGGCCTCGGGTTGTTTAATGGCGAGATGTGGCAGAGATACACCTGTGCTCTCCCAAGAATGTGCTTCTGGCGAGATAGGTCAGCCGTGGTACTCAGATGACAAATGACTTAGCATGACTTCCTATTAACCGAGTAGCTTTCCCGGCCTTATTAAGAGCACTGAAACTCTCCCCCAGCTGCAGCAAAGGAACGGTTTTGATCTGCGTGGGCATTAATCTCTAGGACCAGATCTGGTGGAGGGTTATCTGTTGATGCAGCGAAACTGCTGCTATCTGAACAAAAGCCGGAGTCGAGCGAGGAGTGGGGTGGGGTGGGGAGAAGCGTGGGGTGGGAAACAGCTGTCGTAGTCTTATATATTTCTCTCTGGCCGGAGCCATGAACCAGATACCTCTGGCGAGGTGGGTGGCTTGTGTTTATGGCTTTTCATTCCCCAAAGGAAAATCAAAATGGTTATATTGTGGGAGGGTGGGGAGAAAGGCAGAAGGGGGAGAGAAAGGGAAGGAAGGGGGAGGGATTAAAAAAAATCACATCATTAAAGGATGGCCAGCCTCATCCACACACACATACACACACACACACACACACACAAACACACACACGGCTTTGCAAAAGGCATGCACCTAGAGATATTTCTTTCTTCCATGCAAGCTAGCACAGCCTGGCTCTGGTTTTGTTTTTTATATATATTAAAAAAAAACATGTGTGGTAATAAGATGGATGTGTGTCACAGCAAACAGCTAAGCTGCCAGACCTGGCTTAGGACAGCGTCAAGAACAAAGGCCTAAAGAGCATTCACTACGTTTGGAAGGAGGGGGGGGGGAGAGAGGAGAAGCAATATGTCGGATGTGTCTTGCGTATGGTCAAAAAAGGAGGGAGGCAATGGCCAAACGATTGACTAAGGATATACATGGGGGAAGGCACGTGAAGCAGGAAGGATGGAGCCAGCAGGAAAGGGGCTTGGCCCCCTGCACCCCCAAACTGGGACGCCTCCTACAAAGACGCTTATTTTCTCCACTTGGTTTTCAATCTCCTTTTTCCACCCCTCCCTCTCCAAGACCATTGGCGTGGTCTCGAACATTTTAACACAAACTGGATTTATTCTTCGCCCCACCTGAAAGAAAGACGATGGGAGAGGGGTGAACCTAACGACCTTTTACTTTCTCTTCCCCGCCCCCCCTTCCTGGTTTTGTTTGTGAGGTTCGACTTTCTTTTGTCTAGCCCTTCAAAAGTCTAGCCCTTCGTTCTCTCCCGGCACGTAGGCAATGGAAGACGGGACCAAGGTGTTACATAAGGGTGCCCTCTTCACCATGGCTGCTGGTTTGGGGCCTAATCCCCAAGGACTGCAATCCTGCACAGACTTACCTGAGAGTAAGCCCTGCTGGAAACAGGCGGGGCTTACTTCCAAGTAGGCATGAATCAGATTGAACCGCAAATAGGGGTTTTTTGGGGGGGGGGTTCCTTGGCCCCTGCTCTGCACATGTATGTGTTGCATGGATGTACACACACACAGAAACACACACACAAAGACAGCTGTCTAAAGGCTGGTTCATCGATAAACAGAGGGAGAAAGAAGGTGGAATGGGTATCTAGTTTGGTTGTAGGTCGCTTTGGTTTGCCCTGGGCAAGGTAACAGTTTAAAGGTCTATTCTTTCAGAGTCTTGCAAGGACCTTTGGCTGTGAGTGGCGTATGGCCAGGGGGATAATTTAATGTCTTAAGGGATCCATTTGCAACCCACACCTGTCCACCACCCCCCACTTCCATTCCCACCCCTCCGTCTTCCCAAGGTCATCCTTAGCTACCAACAACTAAAGGTTTTTTACTTACAGGAATGAACATGCATCCTCAAACTCAAAAGGAAGGCTCGTGAAGAGGAGGGAGATACTTTTTAAAAAAAAAAATCAGTGGCTATTTGTCAATATATATCTTTTTTTCTCTCTCTTCCCAGCCCCATCCACTTTGGTGTCATTGTTCTCCCTGATTAGCAACCTGGTGTGATGTTCAGTACATGTTGGGATTTCGCAGTAGCTAGCAAGATTCTCCTGCGTTTTAACAGTTTTGGACTTTTCACCAGTGTGTGAATTTACATGCATACCTCTCTACATTTTCATCTTGGGCGCTCTGAGGACCAGCCTTTTGCCAACTTGGCACCCTCCAGATGTTCGGGACATCTGGCCAGGGGACGGGGGCAGCTTGGCAAAAGGTTGGTGCACCTCAATTAGAGAGTCATCTCCACCTAGGGAGGGGAAAGATAATATAGGATGTGTATCTAGAGAGAAAGAGAGAGAAAGAGAGAGAGAGTTGGTATTCACAGGTTATAGAATGCTTGAAGGTAGATATGGGAGAAAGAACATTGACACTCTTTACTCTGCCCCCTCCAGACCAATATTGGTGGCGCTCCCCCCTCCCAGAGAAAAAGAGATCCATTCACTCAAATGGGGGAGGAGGTGGGGGTGGAGAAGCGGGGGCGGGAGAGGGGGGAAATAATCTAAAACAGCAGGAATACAACAATAAATGGGGTGGGGGACAGCAATAGAAAAAGCACACTAGGTTAATATAGGAAAACTAGTTTCTTTATTGAGAGATTGTATATTAGTATTAGTGGAACTGTGTTGTAACAATGTTGTCATGCACACAATACAAAAGGCAACAGGGCCCACCATGCCGTGGAAAGGCAACAGAACGGAAGCGGCATACAATGAATAAGATGTATCAGCTACTGCACATTACATTTCAGCAGGGTATGTCTCTACGGAGAGAGATTTTACATCAGAAAAAACTAGGTAATGTAAAAAAATACAGACCATGCTTCAAGTTTTAGTACAAGAAAAAAGGTGGAAGAAATACACAACCAAAGGATATCTGAATACAGAAAAAAATTTACCCACAAAATAAGAACAGGAAGTAAAAAATTCAGCACAGCAGAGAGGAATGTTATCCCTGTTGAATGGAAAACCATTTTGCTAAGCAAGCATTCCACTTTCCTCTGTTGTTTTTTTGTTTGTTTGTTTTGGCTTTTTCTTCTCTTTTTCGTTATAAGTTTGCATGTTTTGGTTCCCCGCCCCCCTGGGCCGTTCCAAAAGAGAAGGATTGGATCCAAATTGCCACCCCATAGGGGTGTTTGTGTGTGTGTGTGTGTTTAAATGGTGCATGTATGGGGGAATGTTTTGCGTTACGTTCAAGAAAGACATGGGACACATCGGTTTTTGTTAGGGAGTTTTGTGGGTGCTGAGTGGGGTTCAGCTTGCAAAGGGAATGGATGGAGGTCAACTGTTGGGAAGGGAGGAATTTGGGTGAGGAGAGAGAGGTGTGTGAGTCTGTGAGAGTGTATCTATGTGTAATTTACGACGTGCTCCCAAAGTAAAGAAGGTGTTCATTCGCAGAGCCTTTTTTGCAGATGATTGGGGGGGTTGTTTGTTTAATTTGCAAGGGTTTCTTTTTCTTTTGTAAGAAATTCAAAGCCAAAGTCAATTTGCCTGGGAAACCAAGATCGAATACAAGAACAGAGGTTAGGGTGGAGATTTGGGAGGCAAGGGGAGCAAAAAACCCCAAGAAATTGTCCTCCACCCAGCTGAAGCAAAATGAATCCACTTAACAGGAATTTACAGTGCAAATGTACTTAGCTAAACAGGATGAAGATACAAAAATGGCGTTATAAAACTAGAGCTGTATTGGAAAATGGCCTGTTTCCCCCCCACCCTTCTAGACTACTACAATGACAGCTAAAGAGAAACAGGTTTGAGCATACAGTCTGTCTACCATATTCTTTCTTTCCTTTTTCTTTTCACAGGAAGATTGGTGGTTTAAGACTTCAGCTTTAAGCCTCAGTATCCTCTGTCAGAAAGTCTTGGATGGTTTTTAGCAGGGGCAAATACCACCTAACCCAGAACCTTAGTTCCTCGGTGGGTGTGTTTGGAAGCCAATGAGACCCAAAGAGAGGTGAGATCTATTGTTCCTGGTGCTTCTCCCCAGAGGAAAAGAACACAAGCAATCCCCCCCCCTTTCTCCCAGATGACACCTGAATTTGAAATTACAGCCTGCTGGCTCTTTATTTTTTTAATTTTATTTTTTTAAAGAAACTGTAATCATTGAGGAAGAAGCTCTTGGCTACATCAGTATCATATTTTGCAGAGAAGCATAATTTTTGGGAGTGATCAAACAGTGCCTTCTCTATCTTTTTTCTTTTGCTTTTAAAATAAATAAATAATCCTTTGCATTTTCAAGTCATGCAAGGATAACTGAGCAGGCAAGGGAGGGAGGTAGCATTCCGGCTTTAAAATATCATCAGCTCCTCCTCCCAGCAGCCGACAACCCACCCACCCCCACCCCGGTTTTGCAGCAACGCCACCACCACCTCCGAAAGAGGATACTTCAGCTTAAAAGGCCAGTGCAGTTCCTCAGATGGATACAGGAAATGGTTAAAGAAGGGGGTGGGGGTGTCAACATTAGAGCTAAAATGCAGAGGCAGAAAACTACAAGGCAACAGAAGGGGCAGCAGGTTGACCATTCACTGATCTACACGATGAGGAAACAAAATAAATTTGGAAACAAACAAAGAAAGAAAAAGATTTGGATCAATGCAAAAAAAATGTCGTCATCCCATCATCATCATCACCACCACCACCAACACCACACCAGAAGAGGCTGCAATTAAAGGAAACAGAAATGCCACCATGTGCGGAAACTAAGCTGTTATGTACATACACATGTACAGTGGGGGGGGGGCGGGGAGGGAGGGGCAAAGGGGAGGAAAGGCAAAAGCAGCAGAATGAGGGATGTGCGAGGCGGGGGGGGGGGGCGGATGCTGATGCCTGTTTCGACCCGGTGTCTTGGAAGCCCACTTTTTTTACACCCTCCATCTCCTCACCTGTGTTTCGCAGAGATCAGGATTTGGCCCTAAGAATGATGCAGCCCAAAGAGGTTTGGGTGGCAGGTGGGTTCGCTACTGAAACCCACAGGTCTCAGGAGCACAATGGCAAGAGTCTCGCCTTAGGGTCTTACTCTTTTTCTTATGGGGGGGGGGTGTTTCTATTAACTGTCCACACCTCACTGATGGATCGCATCTTAGCAGAGATGAGCAGAATGCCCTGGCTTACCAGGAAAACGGGCTATATTATTTAGTCCCTTTAATTAAACTGGGAGATTTTGTTGCTGTTGTTCTATCCTAGGGGTTCGATCAGCCGTGAGCCACAGAAGGGGAGGAGGCAGGCATGGTGGAAAAAGGAGATTATATAGTTAAGGCAAGAATGGCTTTTAGAGAAAGGGGGTGCGAGGAAGGAATCAGCCATGACATCTAAATGCATCCTCAGTTTGATTGAAAGAAAATACATGGAATGGAGGAGGACAAATTGTTCCAAAAAAAAAAAAAAAAAGAAGAAAAAGGAAGCAGAGGATCAAAACCATTGTCCGTGACGGCTATATAGGAATGGGAGGAAAGAGGGAAGCTTGGAGGAAATGTGCAATGGCCATATACACATCCCATATTAAATTCAAATCCAGAAATGGAAAATAATTGCTGTTAATTTGGATTTCGGTCTAGGCAACCAGGGTGCATCTCAGATCGAAAGACACACACTTCTGTGAATGGACAGGTCTGGATATTTCAGGGCTGGGTATTAGAAATTGTTTAAATGTTATAAGGGGAAAAGGGGGGTGTTGGTGTGTGGGGGGTGGGAATGCACAGACACCTATGTCAAACCTCACAAAAAAAGAGGGGGGCAGGGCTGGGTTGGAGGATTCCTGAACCCCCTCAAAAGGATTAAAATCCACTGGATAAGTATATTTGGGCGGGGGGGGGGGGGAGAAGACAAAAGAGGCTGAACAGAGTTCACCAGAAGGCAGAGCGAGGGATGAACCAGCTGGCCTCGCCATGAGCTCATAATTTGCTTTTCGTTTTATAGGGGCCTGGGATCACATATAAGACAATTACTTAAAAAACAATAAAATAAAAATACACACACACACCAAAAAAGCCCCCAAAAATCCTGGATTCTGGAGGTATATCTTATGGGCATCGAGTAAAACCCTCCAATTTCTGACCACACCAACCACCACGTAAAAGTTCCCTACAATCTGCATATATAGAAAGGGGCAGTTTAGTGTTCCTCGCAGGCATGGATCTATATTTGTCAGGTGGGAAGGGGAGGGAGAAGAAAGGGGAGGGGCTCGCCAGAATATATAAAATGGAGTTAACTGGACATTGGTGGGGGGTGGGATATACATTATTCTACATAAAAGGCGAGATCGCTCTGAAATACAACCCAAGATCTCTAAAGAATAACACATGACTGTTTCTCAAAACAAAACGCTTCGATCCACTTAGAGATTTCCCTCCCTGCCATCTCCGATCCTGGTCCATTTTCCTTCTTACTAATGGGGTATCTCCCCACCTGCGCTCTCTCGCACACAATCCCCTACGTCCCTTCCCACTTCGTGCCCCCCCCTCTCTCCCTCTCCCCCGAATTTCGCCTCTTCTTTCATTCCCTAGCCCCCTCCGGCTGCTCTCTCTTCCCTCCGCTTCTCCATCTCTTTCTCTCATCTACCCCCCGCGCCCCGATTCCTTAAGACTGCTCCCTCTCCTTGCGCTTCTCGGGTCCCCCGACACCATTAGGAGATGCTGCCCTCCTCCTGCCCCTCATCCACCCCCCTTTCTCAAATGCACTACACTTGCTCTGCTCTCCACCCCTCCCTCCCTCCCTCCGCACTTTCACACACTCACACAGACACCTCTTCCCCTTCGCCTCTCTGCCAATTGTATGTAAGAAGGCAACACAACCAGTGGCTTCCATTACAACCATCACCAAACCATCCAGGTCATTTGAGGGGGGAGGGAAAGGGGGGTTGCTCTCTCCTCATCCCTACAGCCGCCCCTCCACCTCCCCCCAAAACCCCAACCCCACCAGAAAATGCACAGATAAAGAGATACCTCTGTTTCGCACAGAGCCAAACACTGGAAGAACAAGATAGCCGACGTGTACCAAAACCATCTTGGCCAGCTGCTGTGGTCCCCTGGCGCTGCAACTATCCCTCGGTGGTGATGGCGACGGTGGTGGCGGCGGTGGCAGCGGTCCTCCTCCTTCTCCTCTTCGGTGGCGATGGTGATGGTTTTGGCAGTGCTGGCGTCTGCTGTTTCTGGAGAGGTTGGTGCTGCTGCTGCTGCTGCTGCGGGCTAGAGTAAGACAGATGGCCCATGGAAATGGTCCCTTCCCAGTGCCCTGTATACATTCAAATGGAGAGCTGAGGCTCGCAGCTGCCTGGCGCACAAAGGGAATCGCAGCCAATGGGAGGGAGGCCTTGCGCGGGTGCCTTTTGCGCCTCTCTCCCCTCCTCCTCCCCGCGCGCGCTTTCTCCCCTCCCCTTTCCTCCCTTTATATGGTCTCCAGCCCTGGCAAGGAGGAGGCCCAATCAGGAGGGGGGTGGGGGTGGGCTGCAGCTTACCCTGGGGTCCCTCCCTCTCTCTCTCTCTCTCCTTCCCTCTCTCTCTCTCTCTCTCTCTTTCTCCCTCTTTCCCTCCCTCTCCCCTCCCACCAAAGAAGGAGATCGCGCAGCAATTGGAGGCAGGGCTTTTGCAGGAAGGCTGGGTTTCAAGCAGGCGCGCGCGCACACACGCGCGCAACCGGGAGGATGGAGAAACAGGAAGCCCGAAGGAGGGAGGCGCGGCCCGGGGGGGGCACGCGCGCCCCCGAGCGCGCCCTGTCCAGGGCACACAAAAGGGGCGAGCGAGGGAGCGATAGCCAGAGCCCCACGTGGGAGCCGGGAGAGGCGCAACAGCGGAGGCTGGCGCTTGGGGAGAAGGCAGATGTGCAGGGCGCACGGGGAGAGCCTTGCGCGCGCAGGTTCCAGATGCGCCGGGCATTTTTATTCTTTTTTACTTTTTGGCGACGGGACAGCCGTTGTGTCTTTCGCTACGACGCGACAGGCTTTGAAATCTAGGCAGCTTTAAGAAACAAAACAAAACAAAGATCTTGGGGAATTTTCCCTCGGGGAAGATATTTTATCGAAATGTGCCAAGCGGGATACTTTCATTTCATTGGTAATTATTTTGCCACCTGGTGTTAGTCCTCCTCCACCTCGATTTTTCTCTCTGTCCTTCCTTTTACAGTGGTACCTCGGGTTACATACGCTTTAGGTTACATATGCTTCAGGTTACAGACTCCGCTAACCAGGAAATAGTGCTTCAGGTAAGAACTTTGCTTCAGGATAAGAACAGAAATCGTGCTCCGGCAGCAGGAGGCCCCATTAGCTGAAGTGGTGCTTCAGGTTAAGAACAGTTTCAGGTTAAGAACGGACCTCCGGAACAAATTAAGTACTTAACCCGAGGTACCAATGTATATACCACCTTTCCTCCAAAGGTGCTCAAGGTGGGGTGTGTAGTTCTCTTCCTATTTTATTCTTACAGCAACCCTGTGAGGTAGGTTAGGCTGAGAGGCCACCCAGTGGGCTTCATGGCTGAGGCAGGATTTGAACCCTGGTCTCCCAAGGTCCTACTCTGACAACAGGGGTGCCAACTTGAACACAACTGGAGGGGGGAGGTAAGCCCCACCCCACATAACTGGTCAAAAGATGTGGTGCATGTATAACATTTGAATGGCAATGCCTGTCGACTTGGAGAGGGCAGACTAAAGTTACCAGATTTCTTCAATGAATCCAGGGACACTTTAAAAAAATTAAAAAATATATAGATTGTTGTTATTTTTTTGAAAAGAGAAAAAGTAATATCTTCTCTTCTGTGGCCATCCTCTGGGTCCTGGCCTGCTCTCTTGGAGCGCTAGCTACCATGGAGTAGGCTCGGGTCGGGCCTGGGCTCGGCCACATGTCCTTGCCCTCCCGGTGCTCTCCTACCTCTCAATGTCAGCGGCAGCGTGGCAAGGTCAGGGTTTCTTTCTTTTTTCTACTGCTTTCTTTCTCTCTCTCCTCCTCTCCCTTTCCTTTTGCATTGGCTCCGGGTTTTCCTGGCCCTGGAGTGCCTCTGGGCAGTCGGCCGCATGGCCGGGTGCTTTCGCTCCCATCTCGATTTGGGTTGCGGGGGGAAGGGGTCAGCGGCTCCCCCAGTTGACGCGTCGGGCGTCCCTGATTCCCCTTTGGTAGTGGCAGCAGCAGCGGCAGTCTCAGCAGCCCGGAGCCAGCCTGGTAGCGCATTTGGTTCTGGCTGGCTTCAGGAGCTGCTCACTGTCGTGTCACCCACCATTTTGCCTTGTCCCCATATGATGTGTCTTGTGCCGTTGAACCAATCACACAACATTCATTCCCTATTAATAAATCTACAACACTTAAAATATAAATCCCGGGACATTAAATGAAATCCGGGGATTTTGTCAGGGGACAGATTTGTAAATCTGGGGACTGTCCCTGGGAAACGGGGACGTCTGGTAACCATACCCCAGACCCCTCAAATATTTTAGGGGAGCCAAGGCTCTGAGAGCGGCCATCTGGAAGTTTTCTTGAAACTGTGTGTTGTTCCTTTAAAGGGCAATGGTATGGGAGTGACACAGGGAGAGGCCTAAGGGGGTCTCTTTTATGTAACTCCTACTGAGTGTTATGAAAAGTGAAAGCCACTGGTGTTTTGTTTTCTTCCACTTTGCAGTTTGTAGAAGAGGAGTTTAGTTTGTATCATCTCGGCTGCCTTCCTCTGCAACACTGTTCCACCTTCTCAATATCCTTCTCAAGACTGGTTTCTTTTATGAATTGTTTGCTGTGAAACATCTCAAAGCAATTTCACAATACAATAAAAGCATATATAAAACAATTGCACACGCGCGCACACAATTAAAACATCTGCAAATATAAAAGCAGTTTCAAGTTTAGGGCAGATACCTAGTGGGATAAAAACATGCCCTTTGCCGAAGGCATTCCGCGAGAAGAGAGCATGCATTACCAAAAAGGCCACAGATATGCACAATATCTGAAGATATTAATTTATATGCATTGATGCCAATTTAGATAGATATAATAACTATAACTCGGTACGTCTGCATTGCCATGCAATCCATCTGACTGCAATGGGGAAGGCAGCAAGATGTCTCGGGTGCTGCTAACTGGATGGGCAACTATGAGGTTCCCTCCTTCCTTGGGTTCTTTGTCTTTCAACTGGACTTGGACAACCCTTCAAGAGGAAGACTTCAAATAAAGGACTTATCCATCAGGAGCCCTTCAAATGGAGAAACAGAGTCAGAGCTGATGTGATGGAAGTATTTAAAGTATCCATGGCATGAAGAAAGTGGATCTATATATCTATAGCTGGACCATAAAGAAGGCTGATCGCCGAAGAATTGATGCTTTTGGATTATGGTGCTGGAGGAGAATATTGAGAGTCCCATGGACTGCAAGAAGATCAAACCTATCCATTCTGAAGGAAATCAGCCCTGAGTGCTCACTGGAAGGACAAATCCTGAAGCTCAGGCTCCAAGACTTTGGCCACCTCATGAGAAGAAAAGACTCCCTGGAAAAGACCCTGATGTTGGGAAAGATTGAGGGCACAAGGAGAAGGGGATGACAGAAGACAAGATGGTTGGACAGTGTTCTCAAAGCTACCAGAATGAGTTTGACCAAACTGCGGGAGGCAGTGGAAGACAGGAGTTCCTGGCGTGCTCTGGTCCATGGGGTCACGATGAGTCGGACACGACTAAACAACAACAACATATCTGTATCTATATATATTCCCTTCCTCTCTCATAGCACTAAAACTCGTGGACATGTAGTGAAGCTGAATGTTGGAAATTTCAGGGCAGACAAAAGAAAATACTTTTTCAAACAGCATAGTTAATCTACAAAACTCACTCCCACAGGAGCCAGTGATAGCCAGAGCCAAGGCTCTATGTATCATGCAACAATGACAAATTCTGGGGCAGCATAAACCCACATCCTGAATTCTGCAACTTGCATAAATTGCACCGATTAAGCACCTCTGCGCTGTTCCTTTTCTATTGCACAATTTATTCTAGTTTCGCTAACCATAGTGAGGTTCCAGTAATTTCCCCAGTATCTCAGCCCCTTCTGGAGAAACTGGCATCCTCTGTGCTCCACTGCTAAACTAAAGGGGAGCAATCTTTCTCATTTGCTGGCTTGCTCTATTTTAACTGGCAGCAGTCCTCTGTTCCTGTTGGGTTTTCAACAGACCAGTTCAAAACTGGCTTTAATCCATGCTTAGTTTATCTGTAGAATACATCTGGACAGACAAATCTGAAAGATTTAAGCAGCATACTAGTCTCCTAAAACCACATTCAGCATGGGTGTCTTAATCTGGATTATACTCCTCTGCTCGCCACCCTCCCTGCCCTCCATGATCTTCATATTAAAAAGGGGTGGATTTGTAGAATCGTTTTGATTTTACTTTGTCGCGCAGCGCTCAGCAGCAAAAATCACAAACAGCAAAAATCACTTGAGATCTACTGGGCAAATATTGGATTTTTGATGCAGAGGCAAAGAACTGGCTCTTGTGACGCATACCTGCCTAAGCAATCTAGCTTTTCAAAGGACCACTCATTGTGGTTTGTTGTTGTTGTTTAGTCGTTTAGTCGTGTCTGACTCTTCGTGACCCCATGGACCAGAGAACGCCAGGCACTCCTGTCTTCCACTGCCTCCCACAGTTTGGTCAAGCTCATGTTGGTAGCGGAGTCTGTAACCTGAAGCATCTGTAACCTGAAGCATCTGTAACCTGAAGCATATGTAACAGGAGGTACCACTGTATTTATGCCACATCCATCTGCCTGGGTTGCTCTAGCCACTCTGGGCGGCTTCCAAAACATATAAAAAGGTAATAAAACAGTAAACATTAAAAAACTTCCCTATGTTGTTGTTGTTTAGTTGTTTAGTCGTGTCCGACTCTTCGTGACCCCATGGACCAGAGCACGCCAGGCACCTCTGTCCTCCACTACCTCCCGCAGTTTGGTCAAACTCATGCTGGTAACCTCGAAAACACTATCCAACCATCTCGTCCTCTGTTGTCCCCTTCTCCTTGTGCCCTCCATCTTGCAGTCCATGGGACTCTCAAGAGTGTACTCCAGCACCATGTGGTTTGTTACCAGAAACAAAAACAAAAAATGCAGTAAGAAGTAATGGAGGTGTTCGGGATGGCTGGCTCTTTGAGGAAGGGATGCACCATATGTCTGGGGACATTTATACAAAGTTTTGTGCTCCAAACAACATTTTCTGGCTTCCCACACAACATACAAACTCAAAGCAATTTATGAGAATAAGGCTATGCACACACCTTACATTTAAAACACTTGGCCCCTCAAAGAATCTTGTAATTTGTTATGGTTGCTGGGAAATTAGTGCTGTGAGGTTTGAACTACAGTTCCCATGATTCTTTGTGTGTTGGGGGAGCAAATGTGCTTTAAATGTATGGCATGTATGCAGCCCAAAATCCAACAATACAGTAAAAAAATAATACATAAATATATCAAAAACACAAAGTAAAAACATCCAGTCATTGGTGAATTTTCTGAATATTCAGAAAAGCAGTAACCTTTTTGCCTGGCACTGAATTTTTGCCAAGCAGACCTCCCTGAGGAGTGCATTCCACGAAAAGGGAGCTACTACAGAAAAGGTCTATTCTGTCATTGCTACACTTTAACTTCCCATAGAGGCGATGCGAAGAAAAGGACTATAATCTGAGGCTCCTCACAACTGCTTCCACCTACACAACTGCCACCTATGGAGCTCTGAAATCCCTCCTTTAAGTCTCATGGCTGTGAGTTTGATCCCTGTGTTGGGCAAAAGGACTATAATCTGAGGCTCCTCACAACTGCTTCCACCTACACAACTGCCACCTATGGAGCTCTGAAATCCCTCCTTTAAGTCTCATGGCTGTGGGTTTGATCCCTGTGTTGGGCAAAAGATTCCTGCACTGCAGCGGGTTGGACTAGATGCCCTTTGTGGCCCCTTGCCACTTTACAATTCTATGATTCTAAGATAATAATAATAATAATAATAATAATAATAATAATAATAATAATAATAATAAATTTTATTTATACCCCGCCCTCCCCAGCATAGACTGGGCTCAGGGCAGCTAACACCAAACAGAAAAACAATTGATTAAAATACAACTTAAAAACAAGATTAAAATACAACATTAATATGCAGCCTCATTTCAGTAGAAACTCAAATCAAAAACTTTTTGGGGGCAGAGGACAGTCTCACCGTCCCACCATTGGGCAAGCACCACCTTATTGACATTCTGGCACCAAGAAGAGATGAAGAGAAGAAGAGAAGAAGAAAAGAAGAGAAGAAGAAGAAGAGTTTTTGATATCCCGCCTTTCACTCCCTTTAAGGAGTCTCAAAGTGGCTAACCTTCTCCTTTCCCTTCCTCCCCCACAACAAACACTCTGTGAGGTGAGTGAGGCTGAGAGACTTCAGAGAAGTGTGACTAGCCCAAGGTCACCCAGCAGCTGCATGTGGAGGAGCGGGGAAGCGAACCCGGTTCAACAGATTACGAGACTACCGCTCTTAACCACTACACCACACTGGGTCTCGCCCTGGGCATTCGGTGTTGTTGTTTTTGAATAATAAATTTTTATTAGATTTTACAATTTAATATTCAACACAATTGTCATATTAAAAAAGGAAAGAAAATAAAACTCAACACCCGTGACTTCCCTCAACTTCCCCTTCTGGTTCTTTAACTATTTGCTACTTCTGCTAATTTTTTGTCTTATTTTCCACCTTTAAGCTAAATGCTCTTATATTCTTACCATTTTTATACCAAATTTTCTTCAAATTATATCTTACATTTAATCAATCTCCATATAGCTATTTCTTCACCTTTACTCTTGTTTCCTTAATTGTGTTTACTCAAACCCTGCTAGTGAGTCCATTTCTTTACTTTTTCCAGTATACACAACATGGAACGATTCCCATTCTTTTTTTAAAGTCTCTGTTGTCTTTGCCTCTGAGTCTTCCTGTAAGTTTCGCACTTACCTGGGCATTTGGGAATGGTTACTTGCTGCTGCAATGAGTAAGAAATGGCAGAGACTGCTGGGTCTCAGTTCTTGCTTAGGATTGTTAGCTTTATTATATGTTCATTTCTTTGGTTGTGCTCGATGGTTGATGGTTTTAATATTGCTGTTACCTGCCCCTGGGATTTATATAGACGGCGGGATAGAAATTCCAGCAATGAAACAAATATATTCATTACAGGCTCTGCAGGAGCTTATATTAGCTCATCAGAACAATTTCCACTGGAGTTAAATTCCATGTGATCCATATTCCTCCTGGTATACAGACTTGCTTTTAGAGAACCTTTGAAGTGCACCCAAAGAGCTTCTCATCTTCTTGTGGTGTTTCGCACTCCCCACCCTGATCCCACTACAGGGAATGTGCCCTCCGGGATCCGCTGTAGACATAAAAGCTGTTGTTTCCTTTATTGTCCACGTAAACGGAAGGTGGTGTGCGGAGATGTTGGGGTTTATCTGCCATGTTCCATTTTCAGCTCAGACCTTGCCATTCCACCAGCGAGGACAAGGATCCCAAATTTTTCTTTATCTATGATTTACGTTTGGGGGGAGGTGGGGGCGGAAAGGGAAGGTGATTGGCACCTGGAGGTGCAAAATGTTAACCGGGAGAAAAGATAAAGGACTTCAAGTGTGGAGGAAAATATATGCCAATGCAAAGGTCGCTGTGAGATGACCTGCTTTGCCAGCATCCTTCCTGATCTGTTTGCAGGGAAGTTAGATGGTGACGTGCCAAATATGTGTCATCCCACACTTTTCATCACATTTCTGCATCACTTTCCTTACTGCAAGAACATCAACCTTTGGGGGAAGTTGCTTTCTTGTAGGGCTGGGTGACATAAGGTAAAGGTAAAGGTACCCCTGACCGTTAGGTCCAGTTGTGGCTGACTCTGGGGCTGTGGCACTCATCTTGCTTTATTGGCCGAGGGAGCCAGCGTACAGCTTCCGGGTCATGTGGCCAGCAAAGTACTGGAAGACACAAGATCTACCCACCCGGGAAGAATGGCAGATGAAGTTGATGGACTACATGGAATGGGCGGAAATGACTGGCAGAATCCGAAACCAGGGAGAAGAGTTGGTGGAGGAAGATTGGAAGAAATTTAAAGATTATTTACAGAAACATTGTAAAATTAATGAATGTTAGAAGGATGTTGGAATGAAGTTATATGGCTTTAGCAGAAATGTTATAAAGGATTAAGTAAAAATAGATTGTTAATTGGCTAAAGGAGGAAAAGTAAAGTTAGATTATGTCAAGACAAACTATAAGGTAAAAACTGAGAAAGATGGAAAGGATTTGCTGAAATAGCTAACTGAACTAGAATACAAAAAAGGGAGGTGTGAGGAGGTCAACGAAACAAGCAAATGAAAGATAAGTTATGGGAATATTCGTTGTGTTTTTAATTGTTTTTGTTTTTGTTTTGTTAAGATAAGTAATGTTTTCTGTTTTTTTTTCTTTATTGTGATGTGTTGTTTTGTTTTGTTTAATCTTGTGTCTTCTTTTTTTTCTTTCTGTAATCCTTAAATCTTTAATAAATATTACTTCATGTGGCCAGCATGACTAAGCCACTTCTGGCGAAACCCAGCACACAGAAACACCGTTTACCTTCCCGCCGGAGCGGTACCTATTTATCTACTTGCACTTTGATGTGCTTTCGAACTGCTAGGTGGGCACGAGCTGGGACAGAGCAACAGGAGCTCACCCCGTCGCAGGGATTTGAACCGCTGACCTTTTGATCGGCAAGTCCTAGGCCCTGTGGTTTAACCCACAGTACCACCCACGTCCCTTTTGATATATTGATATATTGCCGAAAACTGGTTTGAAAGCCATATTATTATATCGGTTTCATAGTTTTTGACCTGGCAGTATATCGCAAATCATGATTTGTGTGTGAGAGCTATGCAAAAATCATAATGTGGGAAAAACAGTGAAGCCAGCTAATGCCTCTACATGGCTCCATCCTTATTTCCAACATCATGATATATCTGTATATTGCAATGTTTAGCTGGCAATATATCACAATGTAGAAAACCAGATATCGCCCAGCCCTACAAAGTTCCACCCTTCTTTCTGACAATGATATATCAATATACTGTGAAGTTTAAAGGTAAAGGGTAAAGGGACCCCTGACAGTTATGTCCAGTCGCAAACGACTCTGGGGTTGCAGCACTCATCTCGCTTTACAGGCTGAGAGAGCCAGCGTTTGTCCGCAGACAGTTTTTCTGGGTCATGTGGCCGGCATGACCAAGCCGCTTCTGGTGCAACAGAACACCGAAACCAGAGCAGCACACGGAAATGCCATTTACTTTCTTGTTGGAGTGGTACCTATTTATCTACTTGCACTTTTTGGTGTGCTTTCGAACTGCTAGGTGGTCAGGAGCTGGGACAGAGCAACGGGAGCTTACCCTGTCGTGGGGGATTCAAACTGCTGACCTTTCGATCGGCAAGCACAAGAGGCTCAGTGCTTTAGACCACAGTGCCACCCATGTCCCGCTAAACTGTGATGTTTAGGTGGTGATATAGCGTGATGTTGAAAACCAGAAATCGCCCGGCCCTTGTGATTGTGAAACCTGAATTTGCCAATACGTGACTGAATCCCACATGAAAACAGAAGCAGAGGCGCATCAAAAGTCCAAACCTAGCACACACCTTTCCACAAGAACAACTGTTTATTCAAGGGGGAATGAGGCTTGTTGTGGCCCAGTGCTCTGTATGGCTGCACAATATTGTTTAGGAGCTGAATTTTTACTGCTGCTACTCTCTAGTACAGTGGTGCCTTGCAAGACAAAATTAATCCGTTCCGCGAGTCTCTTGGTCTTGCGGTTTTTTCGTCTTGCAAAGCACGGCTATTAGCGGCTATTAGCGGCTTAGCGGCTATTAACGGCTTAGTGGCTTAGTGGCTATTAACGGCTTAGCAGCTTTAAGAAAAAGGAAACAAACTCGCAAGAACTCGCAAGACGTTTCGTCTTGCGAAGCAAGCCCATAGGGAAATTCGTCTTGCGGAACGACTCAAAAAACGGAAAACTCATTCGTCTTGCGCGTTTTTCGTCTTGCGAGGCATTCGTCTTGCGAGGTACCACTGTATGGCCTTTTCTCTGAGTAGTTCAGGATGGCACCCATGACCTTCCACCACTGGTCCTCACAACGCCCCTTTGAGGCAGGTCAGGTGGAAATGTGGTTGCTTCTTCTCACTGCAATTTTAATGATGGGGTGAGGGATTTGAGCTCCAATGCCCTCATCTGAGTCAAGCACTCTAACTGCTACACCTCCCTGGGGGATAATGGTGTTGCTTTATTGCATGTAGGGCCTTCAACAATATACAATGGAACCTGGGGGTCGTATATTTCGTTTCTCGAACGCCAAAAACCCGGAAGTAAATGCTTCCGTTTTCTAATGTTTTTCCAGAACCCAACACCATCTCTTTTGTCTTGCTGATATTAAGGAGCAAGTTGTTCCCTAGGCACCATATAGATTTTTTTTTACCTCCCCTCTATACGCTGATTCGTCTCCACCTGTTATTAAACCCATTGTGATAGGGACCAAACCTGAGATCCGTATGCAAATCAGATTCTCTTCCTGCTGCTCTATGGCCATTCTCCTTGCTTTCTTCCTGCCCCTCTCCAGTATTCCTGCTCCTGAAGTTAGACTTCCCAGCTGATCCACATTGCTGCCACACAACTTCTGTGCTCCAGACACGGTCCTTGCATTTGCCTGCCCTGTCATCCTGCACAGCTGCCTTTGACACATTTGGACACTTGCTTCATCTTAGATGCCTGATGACACATGCTGGCTCGATCCGAGTTTGGGTGCCCTTCCTCCTTCGCAGCCAACTGCTCCCAAGCCACTTCAGATACCTGGCTTGCTGCAGTATCAGTTGTCTTGGGTTTCTCACAGGACATCAGTTCTCAGACTTCCTCTTAGGGGTTCTCCCCCCCCCCTCCACCTTCCAGTTTTCATCTGTGCACAATCTCCAACCGCAATCCGATCCGTCGATGTGGCTTTAAATTTCATTCAGATGCCAAAGGCACAGATTTCAGTTAAAATTAGCCTCCCGGTCGTTCCTCCCACAGCCGCTGCCCAGTCTGCAAACTGAGTTGCGTCGAGGCCAGAGGGCAGCATCACAGGGTCGGCTAGAAGACTGGTCTCGTTCGGAAGCTATCAGGATTCAAAGAGGACAGGAACTAAGCCACAGACCTCTAATAACTGAAGTACACTCTTTTCAGAGGTCACTTCCAGACAACCTGTTTATGGGGCATTTATCCTGATTTTTTTCTGCAAACCCGACAGTATGCTTGTGCATGGTGTTAGATTGTTGTTGTTTAGTCGTTTAGTTGTGTCCGACTCTTCGTGACCCTATGGACCAGAGCACACCAGGCATTCCTGTCTTCCACTGCCTCCCGCAGTTTGGTCAAACTCATGCTGGAAGCTTTGAGTTAGATTAGTGGTTCTCAAACTTTTTTCTCTCTCAGAATAAAAAATTTCTCAAACCAATTTTTATTATTGATAAGAAATGCACTGGAAAACAAAAGGAACCACTCCTAGCTGGGCTTGATTTATAACACAGAACACAACTACTTTATACAGTGGTACCTTGGTTCTCAAATGGCTTAGTTGTCGAACAAATCGGCTCCCGAACACCGCAAACCTAGAAGTGAGTGTTCTGGTTTGCCAACATTTTTCGGAAGCTGAACATCCGAAGCCACTTACGAGGGTTCCAGTTGAGTGCAGGAAGCTGCTGCAGCCAATCGGAAGCCTCACCTTGGTTTTCGAACAGTTTCAGGAGTCGAACGGACTCCTGGAATGGATTAAGTTGGAGAACCAAGGCAGCACTGTAATATGGTCATGGAACATCCACAAAGTATACAACAATGTAGCTACATAAGAACATGCATCACTCCCAAAATATAATTATAAATGGTATAATTATTTATAAATATGCAAACTCAGTGAGAGGTGTGAGCTTGCTTTTGCCAGGTGATCTCATTTATATTTGAGACATACAGTGGTACCTCGGGTTAAGAACTTAATTCGTTCTGGAGGTCCGTTCTTAACCTGAAACTGTTCTTAAGCTGAGGTACCACTTTAGCTAATGGGGCCTCCCGCTGCTGCCACACCACTGCCGTGCGATTTCTGTTCTCATCCTGAAGCAAAGTTCTTAACCCGAGGTACTATTTCTGGGTTAACAGAGTCTGTAACCTGAAGCGTCTGTAACCCGAGGTACCACTGTACTCTCATCTCATCAACATGAAGAAGCCTTTATCTTTTCTGATCTTCATACTGTACTATATTACATTACACAGAAATGTTTAAATGTTTCTTTGATTGTCCTTGAACCTTCCTGCCTTCCTCGCCATCTTCTCCTGTGACACCCCTGTGGCAAACCACACCCTTTGATAACCACTGGGTTAGATTATATCAGCTATTGATCACTCATGTTTGTAAGGTTACTCTTCAATAGGCCCTTTGAGACCAGCGGTTTTCGGGGGGGGGGGGAGGATATATTCTGCAACGTGTCATTGACACAATAATAGTGCAGGGATTGTGAATTTTCCTTACAATCAAAAGTTCAGTTTTGTGGGCAGGCGGAAGCTGGCTTATTGTGAAAGAGTGCTAAAACAATTTTAACCAAGCAACTTGAATTTGGCAATTTGCAAGTGAATAGTATCCCCAAATAGCGACAATCTAGAAATGCCCAGAGTTTGAAATGGAAAACAGAGAGGAGAAGGGGCGCTTCCAGAAGGGGACATTGTAAATCATAAATGGGCCATTCAGACCGTGTGTGTGTGTGTGTGTGTGTGTGTGTGTGTGTGTGTGTGAAATAGGCTCATCATTGCCTTCCACATCTTTCCATTTCATCCAGTCATAATCGGAAGGTCAGAGGTTTGAATCTCCATGATGGAGTGAGCTCCCATTGCTCTGTCCCAGCTTCTGTCAACCTAGCAGTTCGAAAGCATACCAGTGCAAGTAGATAAATAGGTACCACTGTGGCGGGAAGGTATACAGTGTTTCTGTACACTCTGGTTTCCATCACGGAGTCCCATCACACCAGAAGTAGTTTAGTCCAGCTGGCCACATGACCTGGAAAGCTGTCTGTGGACAAACGCTGGACAAAAGCAAGATGAGCGCCGCACCCTATAGTTCCCTTTGACTGGACTTAACTGTCCAGGGGTCCTTTACCTTTTTTTTTTACTAGTCATGATATTGCTTCCTATTCCATCATGCAGTCCACACCAGTGGGCAGAGCTTGATAGAGATCAGCTAGGGCAGCGAACTGAAATACAGGCATCCTTTAACATTCACGGTTCTCCAAATTTTGCAATTTTATCAGGGTAAAATGTGCATTGAGTTGCAATGTGGCAGTGAAAACATACAAAAATGAAGAAATCTAAAGCAAAATACTTTTTATATATATAATTTTTTATTAAATTTTCTGTTTTACAATTTAGAATACTCATTTAAGCATCCTTAAAACATCAATGACTTCCCTTCTTCTCTATCCATGGTTCATTTTGCATATCATAAATCCCTGCGTATTTTACACAAGCTAAACCATTCAGTATTCCATTATTACATCCCTCAAAACTTATTTACACCGTTGAATTTATCTTAATGTCGCCAACGTTTTCAAGTGTACCCAATTGCCCCCCATATATTCAACGAACATTTTCCAGTCTTCTCTAAACGTATGTTCTTTCTGTTCTCGTATTCTATATATGTTATTCTAGACAGTGGACGCTTGGGTTGAGAATGTGATCCTTGCGGGAGGCACGTTTGCAACCTGCAGTGTCCACAACCCACAGTGCCACGTCTGCGCATGCACGGGTTGCAATTTGGTGCTTCTGTGGAGGCGCAAAGTGCGATTAAGTGTTTGTGCGCATGTGCGAGCACCGAAACCCGGAAGTAACCCATTCCAGTACTTCCGGATTTCGGCACGTCCGTGTAACCTGAAGTGTCTGTAACCCAAGGCATAACTGTGTTCTATATAGGCGGCTGTAGTGGCAAAAATCCAAAGTAAAATATTGATGAATTTTCGTAAGGACTTCAAAATAAAATAAAAAAACATGTCACAGACCATATGTGGAATATAGAAAACCAAACTTAAAGATTTTTGAGGGGGAAAGGAAACAGAGAGTACCAGAAATTGAAAGATTCAACCATTCATGCTCTCATCCTTTGTTTATCCTACTTTCTGGTCTTCCACATCATTTGATGTGTCCATTTCCTCTTTGATGTGCTGCTATGTATCCTCCCTGGGTCTTCTTCTCTTTTCTTCTGAGACCTGCTTCTTCCCTTTCCTTCTTTCATCTTCTCTTCTGACTATCATCTCAGGTGGCATTAACAGTCACTACGGCCCACTGGCTTCTCTCTTTCCTGTGGGTGATTCCACCAAGAAGTTTAATGTGGATTCACTGCTGTCTGCGCAGTCTAGTTTCGCCCAGCACCAACGCAACGGCTCTCTCAATCAGATCTTTCACAGAAATGGTAAATCTGGACTAACTGGGGGAAGACAGTATGTGGCAGCATTGAGATGGCTTCCCATCTCTGTTCTGTAGCCTCATCAACAGCACCTTTCCTCAATTGATGATGCTGGACTACAACTCCCATCATTCCGTGTCCACCAGGGGCTGATGGGAGTTGGGAGCCCAGCAACATCTGGGTGCCTCCTCCCCTGCCTTATGTGGATAGTTTTAGAAGGGTCAGGGAATGCAAGTCAGCTTACACTGTAGGCTGATGTGTCTGCATGAGAAAGGGGGTGTGCTGGGCCCGGGGGTAACCCGAGAACCGCGGTCCAGGTCCGGTCCAGAATCCGTAGATTCTACTAGGAGTCAGTTCGACAGGGTCAAGGCAGGACACGAGGCAGGAAACCAGGCAAGGACAGGTACAGGATCTCAGACAGGATGTGATAGGAATTTTATGGTCTTAGATATATGGTAATGTTCATAATGCTTTTGAATTATGGTGCTGGAGGAGACTCTTGAAAGTCCCATGGACTGCAAGAAGATCAAACCTCTCCATTCTTAGGGAAATCAACCCTGAGTGCTCACTGGAAGGACAGATTGTGAAGCTGAGGCTCCAGTACTTTGGCCACCTCATGAGAAGAGAAGACTCCCTGGAGAAGACCCTGATGTTGGGAAAGATGGAGGGCACAAGGAGAAGGGGACGGCAGAGGACGAGATGGTTGGATAGTGTTTTCGAGGTTACCAGCATGAGTTTGACCAAACTGCGGGAGGCAGTGGAGGACAGAGGTGCCTGGCGTTCTCTGGTCCATGGGGTCACGAAGAGTCGGACACGACTAAACGACTAAACAACAACAACAACAACAACAACAACAATGTTCATAAGTGTACCAACCAAGCACGTACATAGATCAGCACAGGAAGACCGACCTGGAACCATTTTGATTCCTAAACTGAGCAAATGTTTTCTCTGCAAGGTCAAAGTGGGAAACCTCCCATTGTCTCTTTCCTCACAAATCCTGTCTTAAGGGCACATTTAAGATATGAATAGGGTGTGAGCCTATGACCTGACCCAGGAACTAAGTATTTATCATTACAAAAGACTAGGCAGGCTCCCTAGGAAATCCAATCAAGTAACCTGCCAGACAGGAGATAAACAACGACAGAAGAAAAACAACATTCAACATTTCTGTTTTAGACCGCCTTTTTTATGATGTAGGTATGATGTATCTGAGGTGTGGTCTTAGGTTACACCCCTTCTGTGATGTATGCATGATGTTTCTGGGGGTGGTCTTGATCTACAGGGTGGCAATTTCAAAAGTCTTTATAAGGCCTTGCGCGCCATTGTTCTGGGTTCCTCTTCCTCTCCTGAGAGTGAGGGGAGCACCCTGTTGCAACAGTTCAATAAAGATCAAGCTTACTAGCTGCTTTGCTTCTCAATATTCTCTGGTTGGCCTCTGCTATCTTCTCCTACCAATAGGGAACCTATGTAAGAACTCTATATGGGCTCTTGGATACCCCATAAGGGAAAAGGACAATTTTTGTTTACAACAAGGGTCTGGCATACAGCAATGTTGCTCCTGCAACCTGGGGCAGGGTCTGACAGCCTTTTATCGTTGTTGGGGTAACGGGTAGTCCTGATCCCCCGGTGACTCACCTCCCTGTTTCACCCGAAGGCGAGCACTCCTCCTGCGAGTACTCAGGTCTCTCCTTCTCTCAGACCTTCGTCTCTGCAGCTTGGGAGAAGTCGGTGGGTTACTAGACCCAGGGGCTGCCTCAGCCTCCCCTGATCCAACCGGTAGTGGAGCAAGCTGTAAGTGATGGCCCAGCTGAAGGCAACAAGGTCATCCCCGCATCTGGCACCAGGGCAGGCTCAGGCCCCTGACTCGGCCCAGCTGGTGTTTGTTGCAGGGGAACCTGTGCAGACTGGGGCTCTTCAGGATCAGGCCCCAGACGTGATTCAGATGATGCCTGAGGGAAAGGATCTGGTGCAGACTGAGACTCCTCTGGTTCCGAGTCCGAGCCCGAGTCCCAGGCCATCACAGGGGAGAGAGAGAGGAAGAGCCTCCAAGCTTCCTAGATTGTCCTCCTTGTGTTGACCTGTGCTGATCTTCCTTCAGTGTTAGACGGATACACTTTGGGTTGCTGACCTAAGAGGATTCTTCTGCATCAGGCCAATGGCCCATCTAGTTCCACACCCTGTTCTCACTGTGGCCAACCAGACGCTCTGAAGTTAGCATTCAATTGAAGCCCAAAGAAGAACGGCAACTTAAGTTGATAGAATATGCACAACTTGCAGACTCAACATATAGAATAAGAGAACAAGAAGAACATACAGTGGTACCTCGGGTTACATACGCTTCAGGTTACAGACGCTTCAGCTTACGGACTCTTCTAACCCAGAAATATTAACTCAGGTTAAGAACTTTGCTTCAGGATGAGAACAGAAATCGTGTGGTGGCAGCACAGCAGGAGACCCCATTAGCTAAAGTGCTACCTCAGGTTGAGAACAGTTCCAGATTAAGAACGGACCTCCAGAACAAGTTAAGTTCTTAACCCAAGGTACCACTGTATGTTTAAAGAAGATTAGAAAACATTTATTGAATATATGGGAAATAATTGTGTACAACTGAAAACATTGGTAGCATTAAGATAAATTCAACACTTTTGATGGATGCAATAAAGGAATACTGATTGGTATAGTTTCTGCAAAATATGCAGGGATTTATGATATGTAAAATGAACCATGGAAAGAGAAGAAGGGAAGTCATTGATATCTTAAGGATGTAAAATGAGTATTTTAAATTGTAAAACACACACACACACTCAACTGAAGTCAGAACTTTTTCTCTTAGAGCTAATGAAGAGACAATTAGAAAAAGACTATCAAAGATAATTCCCATATATGATTACAGCTGCAAGACTGCTATATGCCCAAAGATGGAAATACACAGCCCTACCCACTATAGAAGAATGGCTGATAAAATTACTGGATCTGGCTGAGATGCCAAAGTTAACATGTTTAGTTAGAGGAAAATCATTACTGACATTTGTTAAGGATTGGAAATTTCTCGTGGACTTTTACAAGAAAATGAGCTTGTAATATTGGGATTTGAAGATTTAAAAAACCCTGGTTTATAGAAGATAGAATGGTTGGATTTTAAGGAATGGATATTGTATGTAGCTGCAGAATATAGAGCCAGGAGTTATTTTATTCTTTTCCAACTTTCTTTAGTTTTTCCTTTCTCTTTTTTCCTCACTTTCTCTTTCTTTACGTCTCTCCTCTAGTCTTTTCTTCCGAGTTTGTTCTCTTCTAGACTAAGTAGCTGTTTTTATCTCACTATATTATTTTTATTAAAAAAAATACTTTGTAATGGGTATGTATTTTTGTATCTCTCTGAATAAGCATCAACTGATAAAGTAAAAGAAGTAGTACTTTATTTTTTCTGCCCTGAATCTTCCAACATTTAGCTTCATTGGATGGTCCAATGCTTTGAGAGAGGGAGGATATTTTTCCCTCTAGCCACTTTTTCCATCATAATTTTCTCTAGAATAACTTTCTAAACTTCTCCAGCTTAACTTTGTAAACTTCAATCACGTTGCCTCTTCCTTGCCTTTTCTCTAAACTAAAAAGTCCCAGTGGGTTATTATCTCTTCGCATTCATATGTTTTTGCCATGTTTGCAATGCCTGAAATTGCCCAAAATTGATGGCTTTCCTCCTTCCCCGCTCTCCTCAACTATTGAATTTGTTCTCGTCCCAAGTTTAGGCATCACCTTGATTGCAAATCAGAAACATCACCTGTGTCTCTTGGGATGCTGTCCCTGGATGCTTAATACTTATACTGACGATTAAAAATTCCACGTAGCTTTTCACAAGGTTAGAGGCATTTAAGTATGAATGCCTGGACCACTTCCAGTGTATGTAATTAAATTTTCGCCTCCTTGGAATCCCATAACAATTTTAATTAGAAATGCGTCTCTGCACCCTCCTTTACTTTCTCTCTGGAAGTCTTGCTCAGTTGTGTTTCAAATGATTTCTCTGTTCCACTTCAAAAATGGCCGTGTATTAATAAGTGCTGGAAATTCCTTGTGTAACTGCAGGGTTTGCGAAGTACAAAATTCCACCTCGCTCCGCTTCTGTTTTGAAGTCATAGTGAACAAAGCCGAGACGAGCTGTTTACTTGTTTCAATGCTTTGCCTAACCAGCAAATTGCATGGGGTGCAAGCAGGCAGTGTTCACTGTATTTCAACCACTGACACCTCCCCTTCTGCAAGATAGCTGAGCTTCACTCAGACTTTGTTTTATTTGGTTATAGAATCACAAATTTCAGGCTTAGAGAGCTAGTGCTGTGTAATGGTTTGAGAGGGGTCAAACTCTATCTCTCTTTTCCATCTGACTTGGTGAGGTGTTTGAGGTGTTCAGTTTGGAAGCACCAAGAGGCTGGCTGCGAAATTTGTCTAATTCCTCTTTTAAAGCCATCTAAGTTGGTGAGTTGGTGCGCAGGGAGTTCCACTGATTAACTGCGCAGTGAGTGCAGAAGTATTTCATTTTGTCTGTCCTGAATTCTCCCCCATCATTATTCAGCTTCGTTGGATTACCTTTCTTCTTCTTCTTCTTCTTCTTCTTCTTCTTCTTCTTCTTCTTCTTCTCTTTATTCGTTTTCTAAAATTCATACTTCAAATACATAATATATTACATTTTATTTATAAGCTTTTTTAAAAAAAATATTCAAAATTAAAACAAAACATTTTATCCAGAAACATATCATCCTTATTTTTTCCCCATTTTTCCTCCCTCCCTCCACCCTCCCTCACAAAACCCACCCACCGCCACCCCCCAGCTTCCCTCAGTTCCAGTCTTTGATTTCTCTGAGAATGCTGTTTTCTGCATGTTACAAAGTTGTATAGATCCTCAAACTATTTAGCTGATTATTATCAATTAAAAGTTTGTGAATGTTTATTCAAAGCCAGCCAAGGAGTCCAGTTCACTTTGTTGTGTCTTCAAATACTTTGTAAAGGGGTCCCATTCATTTTTAAAGTCACAGTTATCCTTGTCCCATAGCTTGTATGTCAGTTTTGCCAGTTCTGCATAGTCCATCAATTTTTCTTGCCATGATTCTTTAGTTGGGGTTTCTTCAGTCTTCCATCCTTGTGCTATTAGAACTCTCACGGCCGTTGTCGCATGCATGAAGATGTTTTTCAGTTTTTTTGGCAGGTCTTTCCCTACAGTCCCTAACAAAAATGCTTCAGGTTTTTTAACAAATGTTAAATGGAAAATTTTCTTCAATTCGTTGTATATCATTTCCCAATTTTTTAAAATTACATAACAATCCCACCACATATGACAAAATGTCCCCTCCTTTTCCTTACACCAAACATATATTTGAACTAGTTTTGTACATTTTCCCTAACTGCACTGGTGTTGTGTACCATCTGTACATCATCTTCATATAATTCTCTTTCAATAGGGAACAATCTGTAAATTTTAAATCAGTTTTCCATAATTTTTCCCAATCTTCCATCATAATGTTGTGACCTACATCTTGTGCCCATTTAATCCTAACTGATTTTACCTCTTCATCTTTCGTCTCCCATTCTAATAATATGCTGTATGCGGCCTTCAGTAATTTCACTTTCCCTTCGATCACTTCCATTTGAAACCTAGATCTTGTATAACTGAATCCTTTCTTGCTGTCTTCATTATGTGTTTCATATAGTTGTCAATATGAAACCAACTCTGCAACATTTTATATTTATTGTTTGCTCCTACGAGCTGACTTCCCTCCTTCCTTCTTCTGACTTCTTTATGTCGCTTCTGAATTTTTCGCATTGTCTTTATCCATTCTATATATTCTTCTTCTGCTTACCCGTTTGTCCATAAATTGTCTGTAAATAAATAAGCCCTTCTATATACAGAATTCTTGTTGTCTGTCTATATAATATTTGCCACTACCACTGGTTACTTTGATTACATTGTACATTGTATTTCTTATTCTTATTGTTATTATTATTCCAATAAAAGTATTTATGTTACACATTATGAGGTTTATCTCAATGGATTACCTTTCTGGTCTTTTGAGAGAAGGAGACACGTTTCCTTCTGAGAATTTTCTTCTTCTTCTTTTCTTGATACCATTTTTTTGATTTTCCAAAAATAACAAAACGGGGGGGGGGGCAGTGAAGAAAAAATCATAACCAAATTAAACCATAATTTTTGGTTGACTTCCTTCCACCCCCCCTCTTGGTTTCATTATAATATACTTGTTCATGCACACCCATAAAATCTTATATAATTAATCCAATTTTAAAACCTTCATCTTATTACAAGCGACTTTTAAAAGTTATACTAATGTGCAAATCTATACACAAAGCTTAAAAAATATGTATTAAACAGATGCCCTTTTAATAATAATTTGTCCTGCACAGTTCAGTAATTTATTTTGCCAATCTTCTTCTTTTTCTTCTTATCTTCTTTGGCTGGGGCTTGTTCCTTCCATAGGGTTTAGTTGGACTTGGCTTGGCATCCAGTCTCACATATCGGAACAAAGTATTTTGCTCAAACAATCCATCAAGTCCTGTACATCTCAATATCATAACTTCAATTTTTTTAAACAACAATCATTTCCTACATTTTCTTCAAATCTTTATATGTCTTTTCCCAGGCCTTTTTAATAAGCTGGCATGCCCTTCAGGGTTGTTGTAAAGATTCCTTGGAAAATATGTGCTATGTTTGTTGAATAACCCAAAGCTCTAAATAAATGCTAATAGGCAGTAATATTTCCCCCCCCAAAGACTGGAAGAAGTAATGATAGGGAATTAATTGCCTCTGAGCTTACACAAAGTGCCTAGCCTTCATTCCTGAAATAATAACTTCCAGACCTTACTATTAAAGAGCAGGCTGAACTGATATTTGGCATACATGTAATATCATTCTTTTTAAAGGAAGAAATTAATCAGCCTGGGAATGAATATTTGCATGTGTTAAGTTTAAGTTTTTAAACAGAACGCTTTTTTTGCTGTTTTTGGTTTGCTTACAGAACTAATTGTTCAAGAACTCAGCAAAACACACAGAAGAATAATTTCTTAGAAAAACATGTCTTATTCATTAACTTTTGGAACACAAACTTTCAAGACACTGTTCACCTGTAAGAGTTGCATGCAACTAACTTTTACTTGGGGCAGACCCATTGCAGACCGACAACCTGGGTTTACTCAAAGGAACTTAAGGCTTTACTCTGAGTAAATGTCAGTTGAATGTGTCATTTTTCTGCGTTATAAAAAAGCCGGCGACCCCATGGCTCCAATTATGTGCATATTTTTTCCCATCACTTTATTTGTGTGATTTATTTGCTCAAACATAACAAGATGCATGACTGTACTAAAGTTTTAAAGTGTGGGATAAATATGTAAATAAATTTTAAAAATCAAAGAAAACACTTTGCTTCAGCCAGAAGGCAAAGCATACAGGGAGAAAGGCAGCTGTGTATGTGTGTGTGTGTGAGAGAGAGAGAGAGAGAGGGGGGGGGGGACTGAAAGGCCTCTCCAAAGGAACGCAAAAGACAAATGCAAAATGTCCACAGAGGGGCCCTTTCTGCCGCTGAAAGTGGAGACGCTGCTGGAACAGATTTCCAATAGATTTCTCGCAACTTGGAATCAAATTTCTTTATGTTCCTTAGACCCTGGGGTATGTTCCTGAGCTTGCAGCTGTCTTCGGAGGGAGAACTATTCAGCCTCGCCTGAGCCAGGCCAGGACAAATTGCTGCTAATAAATGGCTGCTTTCTCAGACCAGCTCCCGGAAATTAAATCAACAAGACGGAACTTATACGAAAGCCCAGCAGAACGAAAAGACCAGATTTTCGTAGCCAAAATGTTGGTTTGTTGATATACCGCATTGGGATTCGTCGCCAAAAAAAAAAAGAAATAAATGAAGAGAGGGAATGGAACGGCTTTTGCTGAAAATCTGACTGCTCAAAAGTTCTGACTTCTTAACATGACTGTCTCATCAAGGCAGCCTATAAATGTTTTAAAATGCACGAAATACCGTATTTTTCGCTCTATAAGACGCACCAGACCACAAGACGCACCTAGTTTTTGGAGGAGAAAAACAAGAAAAAATATATTCTGAATCTCAGAAGCCAGAACAGCAAGAGCGATCGCTGTGCAGTGAAAGCAGCAATCCCTCTTACTGTTCTGGCTTCTGGGATAGCTGCGCAGCCTGCATTCACTCCATAAGATACACACACATTTCCCCTTACTTTTTAGGAGGGAAAAAGTGAGTCTTATAGAGCAAAAATTACGGTAAATACAGTTACCTGCTCAATTTTCATCAGTTTGCTTAAGAGTGGCGGGGAGCTAAATGGAGCATGATCCAGACAAGGATAAACCATTTTCCTCACCAGTGGTTTGAATAAAGAGCTTAAACACACCTGCCTTAACTACCAAAGTAAGTTGGTGTGCAGGACCAGTTTAGAGTGTAGGAAAAGGGCCTGGGTTCAAATCCCACCCCCAAGCCATGGAGCTCACTGGACACACCACTTAGAGCACCTTGTAGAAAAAGTAGAATATGAATGCAATTTTATTTATTTTATATAATCTACCATCAAGACGGATAGATGGATAGATAGATAGATGATAGATGATAGAGATAGATAGATTATGATAGATAGATAAGATAGATAGATGATAGAGATAGATAGATGATGATAGATGATAGAGATAGATAGATAGATAGATAGATAGATAGATAGATAGATAGATAGATAGGATAGATGATAGATAGATAGATAGATGATAGATAGATAGATAGATAGATAGATAGATAGATAGATAGGATAGATGATAGATAGATAGATGATAGATAGATAGATAGATAGATAGATAGATAGATGATGATAGATAGATAGATAGATAGATAGATAGATAGATAGATAGATAGATAGATAGGTGATAGATAGATAGATGATAGATAGATAGATGATAGATAGATAGATGATAGATAGATAGATAGATAGATAGATAGATAGATAGATAGAGAGCTATCATCTATCTATCTATCTATTTATCTACCTATCATCATCTACCATCATCTATCTCTATCATCTATCTATCTTATCTATCTATCTATCTATCTATCTATATCTATCTATCATCATCTATCTATCTCTATCATCTATCTATCTATATCTATCATCTATCTATCTATCTATCTATCTATCTATCATCTATCTATCTATCTATCTATCTATCTATCTATCTAATCTATCTATCATCGTCATCTATCTATCTATCTATCATCTATCATCATCATCATCTATCTATCTCTATCATCTATCATCTATCTGTCCATCATCTATCATCTATCTGTCTATCCATCTATCCGTCTTAAATTATTGAAATCAGAGCAAAAGGCTGAAATCTGAATAAAGGCATTTGATAATAATTGAAAGACTTCCACACTTAGATTTCTTCCCCTAAGAAATGCCATTCAGCATATAAGCACTTGCCATTTTTAAAAGCCGCAATTTTTATCATCTGAATTTGAAACCGGGCTGCATGATTAAATTTGACTGGGACCTTCCCCTGCTTTCAGTAGGATTGTAGTCCATGTTTGTTTATGGCAAATGGCGGTGGGTGGAGTCTTCTTCAGAATTGACCACCGCTGAGCAGAAGATCACACCTTGGGTGAGGGAAGCATTAAAAAGTCCTCGCCGTCAGCTCCCTGCCTGCCACCTCCTCCTCCCTCTCCGTCCCCAAGTCTTCAAAAGGCTCGCCAGATCTAAAGCCGGCTTTAGGGTTGGAAATTCATTTTATGTTTCCTCTCATCCTTTTGTGACTGGACTTACAATTGTGTCGCCTGTTTTGATCCTAACAGCTCCCTAGGATCAGATACAAAGGGCGGAGGCAGAACTGCAGGCTGGCTAGACTCACCATGAGGCCCATAAAAACCATTTTGCACACCCTAAAGAGTTGTCTGCCTGCTGAATGGTATTCTGCTTCAGAAAGACAGCTTAAGACTGGTCTGGTAAAAGACAGGATGTCTGGGTCTTCCCCCATTTATATAGGATTTGTTTTAGGAGGCGTCTTCACTCAGGGCTCATCTTGATTTGCCCTTGAACTTTCTTCTTCGGCGATCACTTGTAGCCAATTATGGAAGATTGTCTTCCATAAACACTGTCTTAACAGTGAGTCTGTAAGTGACTTTGTAGGTCATGGGTAGGCAAACTAAGGCCCAGGGGCCGGATGCGGCCCAATCGCCTTCTAAATCCAGCCCACGGATGGTCCGGGAATCAACGTGAGTCTCATCATCTCCTGGCAAATAGAAGGGGAAGAAATGGAGGGTGTGAGAGATTTTACTTTCTTGGGCTCCGTGATCACTGCAGATGGTGACAGCAGTCACAAAACTAAAAGACGCCTGCTTCTTGGGAGAAAAGCCATGACAAACCTAGATAGCATCTTTAAAAGCAGAGACATCACCTTGCCGACAAAGGTCCGTATAGTTAAAGCTATGGTTTTCCCAGTAGTGATGTATGGAAGTGAGAGCGGGACCATAAAGAAGGCTGATCACCGAAGAATTGATGCTTTTGAATTATGGTGCTGGAGGAGACTCTTGAGAGTCCCACGTACTGCAAGAAGATCAAACCTATCCATTCTGAAGGAAATCAGCCCTGAGTACTTACTGGAAGAACAAATCCTGAAGCTGAGGCTCCAATACTTTGGCCACCTCATGAGAAGAGAAGACTCCCTGGAAAAGACCCTGATGTTGGGAAAGATGGAGGGCACAAGGAGAAGGGGATGACAGAGGACGAGATGGTTGGATGGTGTTCTTGAAGCTACCAGCATGAGTTTGACCAAACTGCGGGAGGCAGTGGAAGACAGGAGTGCCTGGTGTGCTCAGGTCCATGGGGTCATGAAGAGTTGGGCACAACTAAACAACAACAGAATTTGTCCTTTTATTTAAAAGGCATCTCTGCTTATTTGTGGGGCCTGCCTGGTGTTTTTACATTAGTAGAATGTGTGCTTTTATTTAAAATGCATCTCTGGGTTATTTGTTTTGTTGTTGTTTAGTTGTTTAGTCGTGTCCGACTCTTCGTGACCCCATGGACCAGAGCAAATAATGTGGTGTGGTTTTTGTGTGTGGTTTTTGAAAAAGTTTATTAGGGGAGCAGGATGCTGAATTCAATGGGCAGCAGCCTCTTCTTGTCTTCTCATGTTTGTGGAGGTCACTGGACCTCTGTAATGTTTGGGTCACCTCTCAGCTACCTGTCTCTTGCAGGAAAGATTTGAGCACGGACCAGAAAGTGAGGTTTGCACAAATAATGCGAATTAAAGACCTTGTGCAGCAGATCCACTTTAAAAAATAAAACCACAGCTTTTTGTGTTTAGGAATGCGATAGGGAAATGAACTGAGAAGTGTGGGATGAATGAATGATAAACAGAAACGCGTGTATACACGTGCCAGATGCAAATAAGCACAAATTCAGGATGAATGCTCCTTGCTATATAATCGCCCTGCAGAACAACTCAGAAGGAATGCTCAGTAAAGACCAGACACAGTCTAACCTAAGCTTTGTGCAAGTAAATCAGGATGAAGTCCAGAGGCTGGGATAGTTTTTGGCTGGCATCAGAGAGCTGGAGCTGTTTTGATACATGTGTGCATTGTTATCGGTTTGCACCTTTGCTTTTCTGTCCCACTCTCACTTTTGGTTAAACGGGCTCCTCAAAAACCTGCTGCACCTGTTTGAGCAGTGAAGACAGAAGGACAGCGGAAACTATCCACCTTCTTCGAGAGCCACAGTGGTTTCCAAATCGCATTTTTCCTGTGCTGGATTTTTCAGCTTGAGATAGTTTTCAAGCTTTGCAGCTAACATTGGCGCCACCTAGTGAGTTTAGATTTTGCAAGGCATGGCACTGCCATTCTGCTGTAAATAGAAAGCGGAGCAAGACTTGCACAGAGGAATTCAAGATGCCAAACCCGGTGACCCCCTCAGGCTGGGAGGGAAGGCTGCCTCGAGGGATGATGTGGGCCAGCTGGCCATCTGCCTAGCAGCTACAGCCATCAGTTGCCTGGGCGTGACGGCACATGGTGGGCTTCGTATGCCACAAAGAGGAAGCATCAACCAGGCATTGCTCCTACAGCTTGGTCTGTGCCGGAATCCTGCCCAACACAGGGGAGCAGTGGGGAGAGAAGAAGTAGGAAGGAAAAGCTGCTCCTCACCTACAAATATTTGCTGGATAAACTGCTCAGGGTTTGAAAAGCAGACTGCAAGCCTCAAATATCACCTTTCTTTCTGAGCACAATTCAAAGTGTTGGTAATTTAAAGCCCTAAATGGCCTCGGCCCAGTATACCTGAAGGATATACTCAGCCCAGACACTGAGGTCATCCTCTGAAGGTCTTCTGCTGGTTCCCTCACTGTGACAAGCAAAGTTACAGGGGGGAAGGCAGAGGACCTTCCCGGTAGTGGAGCCCGCACTGTGGAACGTCCTCCCTTCAGATGTCAAGGGGATAAAGAATTACAGTGGTACCTCAGGATGCAAACGGGATCCGTTCCGGAGCCCCGTTCGCATCCTGAACAGAACTTAAGAGCGACAGCGCGTCTGCACGTGCACGGGTTATGTTTCGCCGCTTCCGCGCATGCGTGTGACGTCATTTTGACCGTCTGCACATGCACGAGCAGTGAAACCCGGAAGTAATGTGCTCAACCCAAACCCCTGAAGTAATGAGTGCAACCCCAAAATACTTATCCTGAAGTGTATTTATCTCGAGGTATGACTGCACACAACTTTTAGAAGACATCTGAAGGCAGCCCTGTATCGGGAGGTTTTTAACACAATGTTTTTATTGTATTTTTAAAATGCTGTAAGCTGCCCAGAGTTACTGGGGAAACCCAGCCAGATGGGTGGGGTTGTTGTTATTGTTGTTGTTGTTGTTGTTACATCCAGTGATGGGTGTATCTGCCAATATTGGTTTCTCGATTTTGCAATCTTAACATCCATTCTGCACATTTCCACACACTTGAAGGGTTGTTTTTTTAACCCTTAAATTTTGCTGCAAATTTACTCTCTCTCTCTCTCTCTTACACACACACACACACACACACACACACACACTTTTTGTGTGCAGTTTGGGCCAGCAGTTCTCAAAGGGTGCAGTGTGCCACACTGGTGGCAGGAGAGGATAGCAAGTGTAGTGGGAAGATTCAAAGGCACACACACAACCAGAAGCAGTATCTACACTCCTCTTCAAGAGCATTGGCTAATCTTCTACAGTTCCCCACAACTTAGTGGTCAGTGAAGGGAAATGTTTTGGCCCTGTCCTACAGCATCATATCTTCATGCAATCCATGGGTCTCAGTGTAAGCCATAATCTGGTGAGCAGACAGGAAGCTCATAGAAGACCGGCTTGAAAAGACCAGTTTCTGAGAGTGTTGCCTTGCTTGATCCAATCATACCTCGGCTCCAGAACACCTTGGGAGTCAAACGTCTTGGCTCCCGAACGATCGAAAACCGGAAGTGAGTGTTCCAGTTTTCGAACATTCTTTTGGAAGCCAAACATCTGACTGGACTTCCGATTGGCTGCAGGAGCTTCCTGCAGTCAACCACAAGCCACGCTCTGGTTTCCGAAAGTTTTGAAAGTTGAATGGACCTCCAGAACAGGTTCCGTTCAACTTCCAAGGTACAACTGCATTTGAAAAGCAAGTTTCTAGACCTTGCTGTGGCCTGAAAATGTGTGGATCTCAGAGGGCCAGAGGAGTTGCCAAATAAAATTTCCAATGATCAGAGAGCTAGGATATATCAGTGCCTGATATAGCTTGCTGCCCCTCCCCAAGGTCAGCCAAACTAGAAGGGGCAAAATAAAAGGAACCATGCAAAGGTGTTCAATCTGCATAATCTATGCAGGTTGCAAAATTCAGGATGTGGCTTGAAACTGCCCCAGAATTTGTCATTGTTGCACCTTGGCTCTGGGCTTAGTCTGGAGGTGGTGGTGGGTAATTTATTGTTAGAAGAGAGAAAATGAGAGAGCCCCAGAATTGTTTCCACTTCCAGAGACTCCCAGTGACCTCTTAAATCCGATTTGGAGACGGATAATCCCTTAAAAAGATGGTTCCTTCCTTCTGTCTGTCTGTGTCCACTTAAAGGGCCAGACTTCAGATAACCAGACCCAGTGGCCATGTGTCGCTATGGGGGCAAAGGCAAAGTCACTCTTAAAAAAGAAACACATACCAGACATGGTTTGGCATGAGGAAAACTCACATTAGGTTACAGAAACAAAAGACCACTCTCTTCTTAAAACTCCACAAGGTGTCTTAACAGCTGGGAGGCTGAGAGAGTCACCTGAGAAGCTGAGCGTTGCACCTGTTGAGCTATTTGCAAACAGGTTTTTGAAAAAAAATTAAAGCAAGATAGCTCAGGCGACCTCCGAGAGTTGAGAAGGGCTGGCTAGTCTCAGGGCACCTGCTGGACCACACAGCAAAAGCAAATGAATGGGTGATGCAAGTTTACCTGAACAGTCCTATTTGGAGCATCACGCTGACATTTGTGAGCCTTGGACGTGTTGGAAAGGCACCGATTTTACTACAAAGATGCAAAATGAGCTCCAGATTATTCAGGCCCAGTTCTCAGGCAGAGGATGCTGCGATTCACAGGTGTGCAGCCATGGCAACCTCAGTCCCCAATCTTCCATTTCTTTCTGTGGCAGGTCAGAGTTGTGTGTAGCTCCTCTGCTGCACTTAGGTGCGGTGGCAGGTAAAGGTAAAGGGACCCCTGACCGTTAGGTCCAGTTGTGGCCAACTCTGGGGTTGTGGCGTTCATCTCGCTTTACTGGCCGAGGGAGCTGGCGTACAGCTTCTAGGTCATGTGGCCAGCATGACTAAGCCGCTTCTGGCGAACCAGAGCAGCGCATGGAAGCGCCGTTTACCTTCCCGCCGGAGCGGTACCTATTTATCTACTTGCACTTTGATGTGCTTTTGAACTGCTAGGTTGGCAGGAGCAGGGACCGAGCGACGGGAGCTCACCCCGTCACAGGGATTCGAACCGCCGACCTTCTGATCAGCAAGCTCTAGGCTCTGTGGTTTAACCACAGCGCCACCCGTGTCCTGTGGCAGGTAGTTTGCCTGCAGAAGCTCCTAGATTCAATCCTCAGTATCTCCAGGTAGGTCTGAGAGAGAATTCCTGGACAGATCCACTGCCAGTGTAGACACAGAAAGCCTCAATGGCTCAGGACGGCAATACCTCAAGGACCACCTCTCTCCAGGCGAACCTACCTGGACCCTACGATCATCATCTGAGAACCTTCTTCGTGTGCCTCCTCCATGAGAGGTCAAGAGGGTAGCGACATGAGCAACACTTTCCCGTGGTGGCTCCCCGTTCATGGAAATCTATCCCCAGGGAAGCTCGCCTGGCGCCTGGAGCCAGTGTGGTGTAGTGGTTAAGAGCGGTGGTTCGTAATCTGGGGAACCGGGTTTGCATCTCCGCTCCTCCACATGCAGCTGCAGGGTGACCTTGGGCCAGTCACACTTCTCTGAAGTCTCTCAGCCCCACTCACCTCACAGAGTGTTTGTTGTGGGGGAGGAAGGGAAAGGAGAATGTTAGCCACTTTGAGACTCCTTCGGGTAGTGATAAAGCGGGATATCAAATCCAAACTCTTCTTCTTCGTTATATACCTTTAGACGCCAAGCGAAAATGTTCCTCTCAAACTAGGCCAGTGATGGCCAAACTTGGCCCTCCAGCTGTTTTGGGACTACAACTCCCATCGTCCCAAGCTAAGTGGTCAGGGATGATGGGAACTGTAGTCCCAAAACAGCTGGAGGGCCAAGTTTGGACATCACTGAACTAGGCCTTTGGCTGATGAACATTAAACATCAGGGAGAACTTTCTGACAGTAAGAGCTGTTTGACAGTGGAACGGTCTGCCTCCCTGTGGACTCTCCTCCCTTAGAGGTTTTGAAGCAGAGGCTGGATGGCCATCTGTCATGGACGCTTCAGCCGAGATTCCTGAATTGCAGGGGGTTGGACTAGATGACCCTCGAGGTCCCATCCAACTCAACCACTCTGATTCTGTCTGATACTCTTTTAAAAGCATTGTGGGATTCTTGGTTTGCTTTTGCTCTTACTTTTATTATGTATTTTGTGTATTTTTATCTTCTATTTTCTTCCCGCATGGCATGTAAGACAGAGTTGTTCCGCCTGGCCTTTGGCTTGGAATCAGTTTGATTCCCTCCCCCTCTTTCTTTTTTCCTTTCTCCTCCTGTGTTGGATCTCCTATTTGGGGACTTCCCTGGCTTTTTTCTGGACCAGTCTGGATAGCTAGCCTTGGTGAAGACTTGACGTTTTTATCTCCAAAAATGTTTTTGATTGAGTTCCACTGAAACCAGGCTGCATTTTAATGTTGTATTTTAATTTTGTTTTTTAAGCTGTATTCTAATCAATGGTGTGTTTTTATATTGTTTTTATATTTGGTATTAGAGTATAAATAAAAATTATTATTATTATGATGTTCTGAACCTCCCTGAGATCTACAAATGAAGGGCGGTAAACACATTTTAATAATAATGATAATGATGATAATGATAATGATAATGATAATAATAATAATAATAATAATAATAATAATAATAGACAATGGTGAGCTAGATGGAGCACTGGTCTAACTCAATATAAGGCAGCCTTTTACTTTCTCATCAACAGTACTTAAGTTGGTCAACTGGGGAGTTCAGCCAGCTTCCACTGCATGGAGCTGAGGAGGGTGGGGAGTTTCAGGCTGCAAATGGCTCAGGTCGGCCCATGGACTGCAGTAATAAACATACTTGCCTTTTTAAACCACATCCAGGCTGTTCAATTTCCCCTTGAGGAAGGAGTTTATGACTCCTCTTGCAATAAGCGGCCATCTTATCTGGAGGAGAAGCGACCTGCTGGCTCATATTGTTTTATTTATTTTAAAGCATTTCCAAACCACTTTATGTTGCGAAAGAGGTGTATGCCACACCCTACACAAAAACAATATTCATTTCAATGAAAACACAACCTAAAACCTTCTTCAGAGAGCTGTCATGGTATAGTGGCTGGAGTGTGGGGACTAGGATGTAAGAAACCAGGGAAGCTTGATGCAGTGATAATAAATTATAATCATCATCATTATTATAACTTGAAAACAGAAAAGCAGTGGTAGGTGAGGTCCATGTACCATCTCCCAAAATTTCCCACCCCTCCCCCAAAGCCCCACACACTACAAAGTAAGATATTGTTTAAATAATCCACTCTATTTTATTTTGTCTTAAAATAGTTTAAACTTTATGCTACAGACTTGTTTCCAAAAAAAAACAGAAAGTCTCATCTTGCACCAAAAAATATATATATTTTATAACACTCTGTTTTATTATTATTATTTTTTCTTCTCCAAAGACCATTAAATACTAGATGGAAACGAGAATGAGTGTTAAAAAGAACATTTTTGTGTGGGTTTTTTTTTGTCTTTTTTAATTCAAGAGTTACACAACTGAAAACAATAAATTCTAAGCATTTAATTTTATTTTTTTGTCGCCACTGGAAGATTCCAAGCTTGAGCTCCAGCAAGAAGAACAGAGCTGCTAAAACCAGGCCTGTAAGGAAAACAAAGAGCCCAAGATGCAGCCTGCCAGTTTCTTGGATAGAATCTGTATTTTTGTGGCACAAACGCCACATTTTTTATCAAAGATCCCGCTGCTTTGCAAGGCGTGCCTGGGAAGCCAGGATGGGTGCATGTTTCACAGGCCTGTGCAAGGACGATCAAGTGCATTTGTTCTTAGCCATACGATGGCTACAATTTCACTTATCCATTGAGAAAAGAGAAAATCAGTCCCAGCGACCTTTTGCTCTCTCAGACAAAGATGATGAAGGAGAAAAGGGGGGAAAGGAAAAAGAAGACGAAGAAGTAATGTATTAACTATCCAGTGATTGCGGTTTGAATTTTTTGTTTCTTTTCTCTTTCTTTTTTAAAAGAACATAGCTTTAAGAAAAGTTATCCAAGTCGGCAAAAGAAACGTAGTGTTTTTTGTTTCATTTTTTAAATTAAAAGAGAAAGACATGAACTGGTTATCAAGCTTGGAGTTCATGATTCCTTTAAAAACAAACACAGTGCACAATTGGAGGAAGTTTGGTTAGAATGCAGTCATATTTTTTATATGTACATGGAAGTCACAGCATATACAAAGTTCCACCCCCCCCCTCTGCTTCTTTCTTTTTTTAAAAAAGGAAGGACTCCTAGATGCTTCTGGTACTGGCCAGCGTAAAAGGGAGGATACTTGGATTACCAGCTTAGTAGACCAGCATGGCTCATAGATTTTCTAACGAGAGCCAATTTTCATGTTTCAAAAGGCAACTTCATTAACAGTAGTAATGAAGTAGCCGTTCTCAGCCAAAGGTTGCCTGGTTAGCTTGCTCTGGTGCTTTTCAAATGCACCTCCATCTGAATTACTTCCCCATGATGCAATACATGCAGTTGTCACAGGCATGCGTGAAAACTGGAAATGGACATGCAGGCCGACTGGTGTTTCTCACCTGACTGCCAGCATGCCACAACCAGCTGGGAAGAGCTAGGCAGCTGGCCAATGCCTCATGGCAGTGCCATTCTCATACACACAGACAGACACACACACACACACTCCAATCACATGGGACAGGACCACGAGAAAGCAGTTCCCAAGCAGCTTTCTCATGCACAGGTGACTTTGAGCCTGGTGTTCATTTTGCAATGTAGTTTGAGAGCGATGGAACCAGCGAGTGAGGAGAAAAAGAAGGGGTGGCCTTTGTGGCAAAAGATCTGCAGGCACAACTGATAGCTTTAACAGCCTTGGGTGGTAGGTGAGGACACCGTTTAGGGCCAATGTGTCCTGTGCACAGTAGCGGCTGGTGGAGTGGCGTTGCCCACCTGGCTATCCAACATGGGGGATTCTACCAAGAGCCGAGAGGGAGAGGAGAGGAGGTTGGCGTGGACACAGCGTCAGATTGGCTCTGCTGCTGTTCCCGCAGTGCGCTGACCTCCCTCGCCTCTACCAGCAGCAACCTCCATGTTGAGATGGATGGCAGGTGAGTAATGCCACACCACCCTGCTGTTCTGGCAACCACTGCCTGGGTCTGCTGTACATCTTCGGTCCATGCTGCTTTGCCTGCCATAGCAAGCAGGAGTCAGATTTCACAATCTGGCAATTTTAGCTCGGGGGAAGGAGACACTGTTCCCAAAGTTAGCATAATCATGTTAACATTGCAGGCTGAAGGCGGAAGAAACTGCCCATGAAAATACTTTTCCAAAAAAAATTGTTTCCTGAGCCCGGGCAACTACTTCAGAGAGGGAGCTGCAGCCTAGACGTCTCTCAAACATCCTCGTTTTCCATTTTGTGGGGATGTTGCTAAGATGGCAGAGCCCTAAAACATGCAATTCCTTCGCCTACAGTCTGAAATAAGGCCTCACTACCTCGCAGGTGTTGAAGCAACAGGTGCAGTCTCCAGATCAAAAGCTGGCAAGCCCCGTGGTGTCTATTGGAACTGTGGCCAGGACAACAAAGCATTATCTGTTCAACAAATCAAGTCCTGACTGCCTCCATCTAACAATAAAATCTGAGTCCCAGAGTCCAAGTCCACCTTGTGGTCATTGATAGAGAGTGCCCTCTGCAGAAACCTGTTATCAAGTCGTACTTTTAAGAGTGACCACATCCTTCCCACTTTATAATGTCAGCAAAACTGCTCATAGCTGGCATCAAGAGCAATCTTAAGACCTGCCACATCTGAAGAACTATCTAAGGCAACCCTCTCCCAAAAGCCTTGCCCAGTGAACCAAACCAAGAAGGGAAAACAAGCCCCGCGCTGTCCTTCAAATGACAATCAGATGGGGACTTAGAAAGGCCTTTTTAGTACTGGCAGTGTGATCTAGTGAGCATAAAGAACTTTGTGGGAAGCATAAACGTTGTTCAGTTCAACCTAACAACACAAGCAGGGATTGCACAACAATGAGATTTTAAACTGAAAGCTGGCTGTGTGTCATTAACCACTAAACCAATGTCTATTCAACAGGCTGTATCTACTCCAGTGTAAATGATGACTGAACTGCCCCCAAAGTGCAGACTCTTGGCTTGGCTTTCAGGAAAACTCAGTGGGACCAAGAGCTTGATCTGCCCCCCAACCTCACTTGGGGAATGCATAGGTTATCTAGGGCTTTTATGGACAAGAAGCATGGCAATCCAGATTGTTTCCCTTCCAATACCACCTGTCTGAATGCCAGGATATTCCTCTTCTGTTCTTATAAGGCTCAGCATGAACTGAAGTTGCTTCTCAGCTTTGGCGTGTCCTACACTTCCAGAGAGAGAATATTCTTACTCCTTGATAACCCAGGTACAGAGTGGTAACCTTACCATATGCAAAGGTTTGGTCCACCAACAGCTACTGCCGTTGCATAAGGAAAGATCATTTTACAGCGACCAATAACAGAACTGAAACAACTGCAGGAATGCCGTTTTGAACTGTCAAGGCATTCAAGGAGTTTTGAGGAACAAAGGGCATTGCCCACATATTATTCAGAAACTGGCCCAGATGCATTAATGATTGAAGCCAACACTGATCAGGAATCTAGCAGAACAACTTTGTCTGGGTGTGCAATGGAATCTACAGCTAAAGGTGACTGGACAAACATGAAGATCTAATGTGCCCAGTGAGTCCAGCTGCCATTATGCTGCTGTCTAAGTCCTATCAGCCCTTGCAAGAGAACAGAAGGCATGTGGGGAAGGAGAAACCCTGGCTTGCAGCAAATGCCAAGACTTGCAGAAGGCATTTGCAGAATCTGGGCCAGGGAACCATTCTAAAGCCAAGGGGCATAAACCCAAGAGCTGGTGAAGCCCAGCAGTGCTCAGCCGAGTTTTTAAAAGAAGGTAAAATCAAGGGCCATTTCTCACGTTAGTACGAAAAGCAAAGGTACACTTACAGATTAACACCTTGTCTCTGAAGATGCACACACACAAAAGGAAACCCCAAACCCCTCCCATTCTTTTTTCGTCCTCATGAAGTGATCCATATATGTGGCAAAGCTTCCCTTGCTGCTCCAGATTTCGCTGCTCTTTCTGCGGCAGCAATCAAATGAATGAAGGCAAAGCCGTGCTGGGTAATTCTCCGGGGGGGGGGGGGGCTGTGTAACAGGATATGTTCTACTTTTGATCATACATGCTTTGCATACAGAGCTTCATGCTTTCCTCTGTAGGGTGGTAATATTCAGAGAAGCTACGGGAGGCTTCCTCTCCGCGAGTTATTTCTTGCTCTGTTTCGAGCAGAGTAGGTGCCAAAGTAGTCACCCTGGGAAGAGACTGAACTGGGCCTACTCTGTAAACATTCGCCCAGCTGCAAAAACGCTTCCTTTGGAAGGCGAGTCCCTAGCGACCCAGCAGCCTCCTCTAATTCTTCTCTTGCCAAGAGGAGGACAGGAAGGATAGTGTGCTAAAGGTTTGTTAAAAAAAACCAAAATTCCTTTGTACAAATGCAGCCCAGGGCAGAAGGACCACTCTGGTGCTCATGTTCTGCTTTTACATACCTCCAAACACGTAGAGATACGGGTTAGGCTGCATCCGGACCTTTAAAGCTTAACATGAAAACCACACCTGAGATCAGAATTAGGTACTTTTGTGATGCTTCAACTTCCTTGTGCTTTTGTTGCTTCGGGTGAACGACAACAATAACAAAACAAAACAAAAAAAGGCTGTAACAATCTGGGCCAAATGACCAGTAACAGTACAGTAGTCTAGAGAGAAAAAATAAAATGCATTATTATGAGGAGACTGAGCACTGAGCAGTGTGCAAGCTACAAATGATGTCAAGAACAATCTTTAGGGTTTTAAATAGAGCCGCTCAGTGCATGCTAGAGGCCTTTTGTGATCAGGTCCTGCTGGTTTTGCAACCAAATCAACTTGCGTTATGAATGCCCCCTTCTAAGCTCCCACAGCTATACTACAATCATGATGGGGGCATTCAGAGCTATGAACAAATTGGGCCAGTGGTGTTTTGTTTTTGTTTTTAAATAAAAAAATGCAAGGGGGAAAATAATAATAAAGCCCCACATGTACCAGCGACATCCGTTTTAGTGGTGAATTAAAGCAATTGTACGGCTCTCTAAAGGGCGTGGGTTGGAAGGTGTCACTGCTGCTGTCAATGAATGCTCTAAATTAATCACACACAATGAAAAAAAACCTGGAAGTTGTTATTGAAGTACAGTGCCACTAAGTTTTCCGTAAGAGGGAAAGCTCCCTTGGACTACAGAGGGGTCAGTATCTCAAGGAAAGTTCTTGATGATGCAATTTTAATTGGAGGGTGTCGGGGAGGGGGGGAGGAGGAGTTCAGAAGAGGAGGAAACCCTCCCGGAGGACTCTGAATTCCAGAATGCCAGGAGCAGAGGCTTTGAACACCGAGGCGATAACCAGAAACTTCTGTGCCACAAAAGGAAGAGGAGGGCTAAGTGACTAGAAAACACAGTGAAGTTGCATTACAGTAGGTATTTGCGCCTGCTGTCCTCGTCCAGCGTGAGATCCACCACTTCGGGCGGCGAAGACCAATTCTGCGGGGGGGCCACACCTGTCCATGGTTCAGATTGCCGGGTGCACTGCAGGCCTGAGCCGTGTTTCCGGGAAGACACACTCTGAATCACTCCTCCCCGAGGATGGACACATCTGCGGAAAGGAAAGGGGAGACAAAGACATGCCCGTCAAGGCTCACCTATTGGAGCACAAGGAGTGGTTTACACCAGTGGTTGTCAACCTGGTTCCTACAGCCCACTAGTGGCCGTTTCAGGATTCTAGGTGGGCAGTAGGGGGTTCTACGGCACAAGATGAATCCTCCTTCCATCGAGCACTGGTGGGCGGTAAGGAAATTTTACCATCCAGGAAGATGCATTAGTGGGCAGTATATATAAAAAGGTTGACTATCCCTAGTTTACACGGATGCATTAAGACCCTAATTTCTTTGGCAAAGGGCTCGCCAAAATGAATGCATCAAAGCAGGGAGAGGGAGACAGAAAAATTATGTCCAAGCATTGGCTAAAATTCTTAAGAAAATCAGCCCTGAATGCTCACTGGAAGGACAGATCCTGAAGCTAAAACTTTGGCCACCTCATGAGAAGAGAAGACTCCCTGGAAAAGACCCTGATATTGGGAAAGATGGAGGGCACAAGGAGAAGGGGATGACAGAGGACAAGATGGTTGGATAGTGTTCTCGAAGCTACCAGCATGAGTTTGACCAAGCTGTAGGAGGCAGTGGAAGACAGGAGTGCCTGGCGTGCTCTGGTCCATGGAGTCACGAAGAGTCGGACACGACTAAACGACTAAACAACAACAACATTGGCTAAAATGTGGTAAGGGAGGGAGGTGTAAAGGGGCTTTTAAAATGTAGCATAATTTGGAGGAATTAACTTCATGTGTGAAATGGGCACCAAAGGATAATCACCGAACCGTCCTTACAATTTATACAGCACTTGAGGGTGTTTCAAAGCACTTCGCTTGTTATTATGGCTATTGTTATTATTTTAAAAATTAGACTGCTTGTGGCGTAACACCATCAAAGCAGTGCAGAGGACAGAAATCGGAATAAAACACGGGGACACAAAAATACAACTAAACATAAAGTATTTAAAACGTCCTGATACAGAGCTGCCTTCAGATGCCTTTGGAAATTCAGGCAGATGTTTATCTCCTTGAAATCTGATGGAAGGGCATTCCGCAAGGCGGGCGCCAATATGGAGAAGGCCCTTTGCCTGGTTTCCTGTGACCTCACTTTTTGCAGGGAGGAAACCGTCAGAAGGCCCTCAGAGCTGGACCTCTGTGTCTGGGCTGAACGATGGGGGTAGAGATGCTCCTTTAGATATACAGGACTGAGGCCGTTTAGGGCTTTCAAGGTCATTATTTAAGCAATCCATACAGCAGCCATGCCAAGGTCAGTATTATCATCTTGGTATTTACCAAGGTGGGAGGTTTAGGCGGAGGAAACAGTGGCTGGCCCAGAACCTTGTTAGTCAAGAACAACATCTAGGGCATTTCTGAGATACAGAGAATGTTACAAGGATTGGGCTGTTACCAGATATTTACAGAAGCTGTGGTCTTCCGTGCTGAACTAGTTGATACAATGGGAGTAGAAGCCCATCAGTATCTTCAATTCGCTTACTCCTGAGCATGAGTAAGCTGAGTGACATGACGGGGAGTGAGGTGGTGGATGAGGATATGGGAGGCACCCACATTTCCTGCAATGCCCCCCTAACCTGCATGTGTAGGGGGAGGTAGCATCAGGGAAAACAGGGGGCTGCTGAGGCCCTTGGATTGCAACCACGCCTGACTAAATCAAAACAACGAGAAATATCACCCTGTGCCACTTTTTTTTTAATGACACGGGTTATAAAGGCCACCTGCCTTTCGCATTCTATGTAATTTTGCAGAGATGTCAATGCACTTATTCCCACTTCCACTCTGGTATTTGAAAGGTGAACCCGCTTACAGCCTGTATTCCCCTTGCCACGGATGGAGAAACCTGGTCTTAGAGCTACATCGCGTGCCACTGGCCAGAAGGTCTTACAGTGAAGGGCTAACTCTCGCTCGGTTGGATACCTGCTATTGGCCAGAAACCAAGGCCACAGGAAGCTTCTCTCCCTAGAAAGAGCATGAAACCAGGACAACAGCGACTGTCTGTGCCCAGATGCTGAGCAGGCTTTCTTGTGGGAGGGGGTGGGAATCTTATGCTGCAGACCTGCCTTCACACTGGAAACTGAGGGGCAGTTAGGCTCTGCACCTCTGCTCAAACAGTTCTTTGCTCTCGCTTCTTGCCTTGCCTTTTGACACCTCATTGACTTCCTCCTCTGCTTCCACTTCACTTCCACCTCTGCTTTCAGTCCTCCCTATGTCTGGAATGCCTTTCTCCCTTGCCGCTTGAAACACTTCTTTCCTGTTTTAAAAAAAACAATCTCCTTAAGACTCGGGTTCTCCCTTCTGCTTTGCTCCCTTATGGTTTTGCTGCTTTAGTTCGTTTAAAAATAAGCTTGTAGCAGCTGTGCACACTACACGGTATGCTGAAGACACCCTTCTCTGCGCCCTGTGCCTCTGGGTTCGGCAGATTCCGTCGCACCCAAATATCAATCATATATTTGACGCTAGGTCCATGTTTAATGCGTATGCAATTCCAGGGTTAGATTGGGAAAAGGCAAGTCGTCTTAACAGAGGGAGGGAGAAAACCTACCCACAGGCGGAAAAAAGTAACATGGCCAACTGATCTGCATTTTCTTCCTTTTCAAAAATGAATTCCAAGTATTTAGATGGACTCAGTGCTTAAAAGGAAAATTAGTACCTTGCGTGTTCCTGAACTCCCACGATCTCTACCTCGCTGTCTGATGATGCTATATTAATTTCTTCATTGACCTGGGTGTTGCTGCTGGGGGCCTTGCCGCTTGCCAGGAATCCAGCATTCAAGTGATCTGTAGAAGGCAAAGAAAAAGGACAACCCATCCCAAGATTCAGCAGCTTGATCACCCTTGCAGGAAATACTTAGAAAGAAGCCGTTTCTCATCAACGTCAAGCAAAGACCCATTCATCAGACTGCCACTGCAAAATATACCAGCCATGGATTGGGAGTGGGGGATGGGGAGAAGACTTTCCTTCCTGGCAGACCCTGTTTTTGTATAAAAACAGACCCTTCATATTTTATTTTTTTATGATGGATTGCCACCAGGTTGAACCTGACACAGTCCACTGTTCACCTGCTAGAAAAGTTTTTGAGGGTTCCTTTCCATCAGCCTAGCTCTACAAAAAAATAAACCCAAAGAGCACTTCTGGATTTACGAAAGGACCCAGAGGTTAACAAAACTTTGCGAAATATCCTTGGAGAATATAAAAGTGTCCCTGAACACATTCCAGAGAAATATCTTTCTAAATCATTGACACCAAACATCAGATCTTTCAGAAAAGGTGGGGGAAAGGAAGGAAAAGGAAAAGTGACAAATCACACATACAGATTTGCAAATAAAAATTAAAGTGTCAGAGTAAGTTAGTTTTACCTGCATGAGTCAGGCTTCTGTTAAGGGGCCAGCTTTTACTGGTCTCAGAATCCCATAAAAATGTTAGGCTTCATTCATGGTCTTTCATCCTTTGGAAGCACTTAATCAGAAGTTCAGATATTCTCTCTCTCTTTCTTTCACTATCTTTTGCAAGCAACTGTGCACATGTTCTGAACCCTATTGGTTTGCATTACAAAAGGACTGGCTATTTTTGAGTAGCTGAGGTATCGGGAGAAAAGGCATTAAACTCAGGATATTTATTGGGGAATGAAAGGAAGAATATCTGTCTGTTTTGAACTTTCAGAGAAGTGGTCAGCCACAGGTGCTCTAGGGGGCAAAGTTTGCCTGCTTGGAATACAGCTTGTCTCCAGCTCTCACTTCCATACATCACTACTGGGAAAACCATAGCTTTCACTATACGGACCTTGCCAACAAAGGTCCATATAGTTAAAGCTATGGTTTTCCCAGTAGTGATGTATGGAAGTGAGAGCTGGACCATAAAGGCTGATCGCTGAAGAATGGATGCTTTTGAATTATGGTGCTGGAGGAGACTCTTGAGAGTCCCATGGACTGCAAGAAGATCAAACCTATCCATTCTGAAGGAAATCAGCCCTGAGTGCTCACTGGAAGGACAGATCCTGAAGCTGAGGCTCCAATACTTTGGCCATCTTATGAGAAGACTCAACTCCCTGGAAAAGACCCTGATGTTGGGAGGGCACAAGGAGAAGGGGACGACAGAGGATGAGATGGTTGGACAGTGTTCTTGAAGCTACGAGCATGAGTTTGACCAAACTGCAGGAGACAGTGGAAGACAGAAGTGCCTGGTGTGCTCTGGTCCATGGGGTCACGAAGAGTCAGACAGGACTAAACAACAACAACCATGCCAGTTCAGCCATATTTGCAATGTGTACACTTAAGTTTTCTAATAGCGAGCAGTGGAAAGAATGGGTTTGCATGCCTAGTTGCTGCAGGCCTGATGACCTCAGGCTACAGATGAAGAGTCGCGGTGGGGGGACAACAGCGTAGGCCAGGTGCAGGAATTAGCGTAGGGCTGGGACAATGTTCCCCTACTCACCTGTCTCAGCATTCAGCTCTTCTAGCAGCCCTCTAGTCCTCCAAGTAGGCCCAGTGTCCTGGTTAGCGACAGAACTGTTGTGCTCTTGGACTACCGCAGCTGCCAATAGATTGTCTACATTCACCACTTCCGGGTCGGAATTTGTGTCCGAGATATCATAGTGAGCCACAACTGGAGCTCCATCTGGGAAGGAAAGAGAACCCGCAGCTATTAAGACTGCAAGCGGCTTGGGGGAAGCACAAACTCTACTGCTGCTTTGCTGTCTATATAATGAGCATTAGCATTTGAATACTAAACAAATCAAAAGCAGTGACAAAACTGCCAACTTTCATTTGATATAGATCAGCCTTCTCGGATGGGGTGTCTGCCAGATGCTTTCAACTACACCTCCCAGCAGATGGGAACTGTAGTCCAAAATATCTGGGTGGCCCCAGGTTGCAGAAGGCAGATGCAGACCATAAACATCATTTGTTGAAGTAATATGCAAGTAAAAGCTATACATAACACCAATATTATTTATCTAAAGTATTACTGGTAATGAAATATACCGTGTTTTTCGCTCTATAAGACGCACCAGACCAAAAGACGCATCTAGTTTTTGGGGGAGGAAAACAAGAAAAAATATATTCTGAATCTCAGAAGCCAGAACAGCAAGAGGGATCGCTGCGGAGTGAAAGCAGCAATCTCTCTTGCTGCTCTGGCTTCTGTGATAGCTGCACAGCCTGCATTTGCTCCATAAGATGCACACACATTTCCCCTTACTTTTTAGGAGGGAAAGGTGAGTCTTATAGAGCAAAAAATACGGTACTTAATATTTCCCACAAAAGAATAATAGAATCATAGTTGGATGGGACTCTGAGGATCCTCTCGTTCAACCCCCTGCAATGCAGGAATATGCAGCTGTCCCATACAGGGATTGAACCTGCAACCCTGGTGTTATCAGCACCGTGCTCTAACCACCTGAGCAATCCAGTTAAAACTATCATCGGACTACTTTGTGCAGATCTGACAGATCTGCCCTATTTCTCCCCTTGAACTGAACTTTATATATCTGGGTGAGGTTTCCCTTGCCGGTGGTCTGGAAAGTGCAGTGACTGTAGAATGCTGCAGTGCAGCTGCTGACAGGAATGAGACCCTCCCAGCATACCACACCTCGGCCAAAGGTTTGCAGTGCCTGCTGATTTGCTACTGGGCCAAGTATTCCTATTGGTATATAAAGCCCTTAATACCTTGGGACCTGCTTAGTTGAGGGACCGCAGTACGTTTCTGAGCACAATTCAAAGTGTTGGTGCTGACCTTTAAAGCCCTAAACGGCCTCGGTCCAGTATACCTGAAGGAGCGTCTCCACCCCCATCGTTCTACCCGGACACTGAGGTCCAGCTCCGAGGGCCTTCTGGCGGTTCCCTCACTGCGAGAAGCCAAGTTACAGGGAACCAGGCAGAGGGCCTTCTCGGTAGTGGCACCCGCCCTGTGGAACGCCTCCCACCGGATGTCAAAGAGAACAACAACTACCAGACTTTTAGAAGACATCTGAAGGCAGCCCTGTTTAGGGATGCTTTTAATGTTTGATGTATCATAGTATTTTAATATTCTTTTGGAAGCCGCCCAGAGCGGCTGGGGAGGCCCAGCCAGATGGGCGGGGTATAAATAATAATAAATTATTATTATTATTATTATTATTATTATTATTATTATTATTATTATTATTATCTCGTGCCTTCTCCACCACTTTGATTTACAGGGCTTGCACTCTTACAAGTGTCTTATAATCATTCCATGTCTGCCCAACTTTTAGGGTGGCAGCAACTATGCCATGGAATTCCCTGCGTGTTAGCGCTATTCAGGCACTCTTGTTATACTGCTTTTTGTTGCTTGCTAAGAAGACTTTGTCCAGACCTATCCAGATATGTACCTGCTTTTAAATCCTGCTGATTTTATCTGCATCTCATTATACTGCGTAATGCACACTGCTTAAGACAGTGTTTTTCCACCACTGGTTTTTCAACCAGATCTGCCTGGTGTGCCGTGGGGAAAATTGAAAAATTTGAAAGATTAGAAAATAAAGTATTTTATAATTTTTCATATTTCTGTTTACTTACTATTTCATAATAAAGTAATTATAAAATACTTTATTTGTGTTTATTTGATTCCTATTCAAGAGAATTACTTTATATATAGTCAATATAGGCACAGAGTTAATTTTTTTAACATTTTCTAATGGTGGTGTGCCTCGTGATTTTTTTCATGAAACAAGTGTGCCTTTGCCCAAAAAAGGTTGAAAAACACTGGCTTAAGAGATTATTCTTTATTTTACTGAGTAGTTTATATATATGTTTTCTGAACCAGTAAACATCTGCATTTCTGCCTTTTGAAGATTTTGAAAACTGTAAGCATGGATACAGAAAAAGTGGTGCAGAAACATACATGTGCGAACACATGAAGCTGCCTTATAATGAGTCTAATTATCATTGGTCCATGTGGCCTAGCAAGGTACACTCTGACTGACAGCAGCCCTCCAAGATCTGGGGATGCTGCCCTGTTTATCTGAGGTGCTGGACTACAACTCCCATCATTCCTAGCCGGCATGACCAACAGTCAGGGATGATGGGAGTTGTAGTCCAACAACATCTGGGGACCCACAGGTTGAGAATTGCTGCATGCAGACAATCTACTCTGCCAACGAGCTATGGAAAAGGTGTGCCATATTTCATCTGCCAACTTACAATTAAGGGGGGGGCAGATGAGGACAAACCCTCCTTTCCAATTTACTCATCTAACACACCGACAAAAGAATTCACATCAATTCTTTCCAAAATTACAGCAGGGTATTTTTGTTGCTAAGTGAGAGGAGGGTGCGGGGGGAGAGTGAAGAGCGCCAGATGGACTGCAAGCAAAGCACGGCATGCCTGTTCTCAATATAGCTGCCTTAGAAACAACCATCTACTCCTATGAAAGTGGGAGAGAGGAAGGGAATGGGGAAAGCAGCAACTATGTAGACTGAAGAATCAACCGTTCAAGCTAGGCAATGAGGCGAACTCAAGATTTGGCTGTCGGAAACATGCAACTTGCTCATGGTCCTCCACATCCTGGTTTCTAGGAACAATAGTTTGCCTCAATGTCTGAGTTAAGCAAATTATGGGTATCACTAATCACAGTCCACCTCCAAACAGAATGAGAAATCGTGGTTTGAAGGGGGCTTCCTACTCTAGATTGGAGGCAACATGTGATCAGCAGTACTCATCGTTTCAGACATCACAACAACTTATGATTACCATAACCCAGGAAGCACAGAAGGTAACTGGCATGTGCAAGCACAGAGTGTGTTCCCAACGACCAAATTATGGTTTGTTTCATCTGCATTGAGCCAGGATCTCACTAGTCCATGCAGTCATGCATTATCATGGCACAAGTCTTTGTGACACAGAAAAACACAGAGGCAGTCCCTTCTTTAATTTATATGGTTCAGGGTCCTGTCTGGAGACTAGATACCTGAAATGCTCAGTTTTAGAATAACCTGGGGGGGATTATTTTTAAATGTTCTTGGGGTTTTCTGCTTTTTCAATGAGCAGCAGATCGCCTCCCACTCCCAATGTCACATCACAAACAGTTTTTGCTATTCTCCTCCATTTCAAATGTCTTCTACTATGAAACATTGCGTGTTTCAGGTGTTCCTGTGTGTCAGCATCAGTCTAAAGTTTCCTTAGGCATGCAAACAAGTTAAATGGATCTTTGGATTTTTAAAATGTGAAAGCAGCTTTCTGGTTCCGATCAAAGGTCCATCTAAGTGCAACATTTAGCTTCTTTCAGCAGCCAACCAAATATTTTTGGAGGCCACAAGCTGGACATAAAGTCAATAGCCTCCTCTGCTTTTGCTCCCTAGCACTTAATATTTAGATATACACTTCTATAAAAATGGAGGTTTCATAAAAGCCATCATCACTAATAGCTGTTTCTCCATGCATCTGACTTGTCCCCTTTAAAACCACCATGCCACGTAGAACTGAATTTTGCAAAGTCTGCAATACACATCCCTTCTGAAGGTATTATTATTATTATTATTATTATTATTATTATTATTTATACCCCACCCATCTGGCTGCGTTTTTCCAGCCACTCTGGGCAGCTCCCAACAAAATTAAAAGAACAATAGAACATCAAACATTAAAAACTTCCCTAAACAGGGCTGCAATGCATATTCTGAAAGAAAAAGTCACTTTGCTGACAAGATAACTGACCCTTACTCTGTTCTGGCTAAAACAGAATATAAAAAGAATCCTTCCAGTGGCTAATGTGGATGTGCAAATGGGTTATAGAGCCCAATGATTTGCCAGACATCCTCAGTGAAAGGTTCTCATGTCACAAAGCTGGGGAAGACTTTGAGATTCCCTACTGCCAGTTTGGACAGAGGACACTGGGCTAGATGGACCAATAAAAATGATTCAGTATAAAAGCAGTTATTCTCTTATATAAAATGGCTGCCAGCTACCATGCAGTATAAATCCCAGTGTAATCTGATATAGGAGAAGAATAATGTTCCATATTATGGGAAATGAAGCTAAAGTTTTAGGAATCTAAGAACCCGACTTTAGAGCAGACCAAAAGTTCATCCTGTTTCGTACAGTGGCCAACCAAATGCCCTGTTCAGAGACACAGGGATTTTGGTACGTTTTGGATTTCATTTCTCAAATAACTAAATAAACCAGGTAATTTAGCAAGACATTTCTTAATTCCATATGGAACCAATGCCACTTAAAAGTATCCCAAAATTAGTTCTGTAAATTATGTTAAAGAAACGTACAGAAGATTCAGGATAAACCAGCATCAGTAACAACCTGCTTCCTGAAACAATGTCAGAGTTGCAAAAATTAAGACAGATTCAACTTAAATAAAAGGTAAATGGAATGGTTAACTACTAGTATGTACAAAGGGGACAATGGTCCAACACCAAACACTGACGATTGTAATGCGGGGAGGAATCATAGCCAGTTTCAGATTGATATTTGCTGTTGAAAATGGGCTATAAACTTTATATGCAAGGGTGATAATTTTTTAGGTGGGAAGTGAGAATGTGTGTTACAACACTAACTGGCGTGCAGAATTAAGCAAAGGCGTAATTTTCCTCCCCACAATATCATCAGAGTTCAGTGCGATATGGTATCAATTGACATTACATGGTCAATAAATAATGTTTTGAGTGCAGAAGATACGAGGGTCAAGTACAATATTGACTGTTTCTTATCTAGCCAATTAAGGAGCTACTCATAATTTTTTCATGTTTTGCAAATGAGTTTACTTTAATTGTCAGTAATATTGTCAAAAGTCAAATCAGACAGGTCTAAAATGAGCCATATTGTATTTAGACAATAACTGGAGTCAAGTCAAAATTGTACCACTCCTACATGTATAATCATGCAAAAATGTATAATAAATGTATATACATGCAGAGTGATATTCTTATCACCTACCCAGAGAATAACTTGGGTGAAAGTCTTCATCAGTAGGAAATACAAGCATAAACTTGCTATCTGTAGCTCCAACTCCTGTATCTTCCACACTTCCAAACAGCACACCTTATAACTTAGCTTAAATTTTTAGCATACATTGAACAAACAGTTTACATGCTGAACAATAATTAACATTTGTCAGTTATGAAAATAAATATTTAAACTAGGTTTCTTTAGAAGAAAAACTGGCAAAAGTCAAATACCCTAAAATTGTCAATGGAAGAGTTGTGCTATTTGATTGCTTTGGACTCTCAAATGAGATTGGGGAAAGGGAAATTCCTATTCATGTTTGGATTAAGCTAAATCCAGAAGCAGCCCAGGCGAAGGGCAAAGGAAGCCTACCATGGGCAGGTGAGTGGGAAGACAGGAAGGTGAATAATCTCTTGCACAAGCCCTGCTGGACTTAAGTGGAGCCATACAAGGGCATTCAATGAGACCTGTACAGGGAGGAAACTGGTAGAATGAATCCTTTTTTTACTGGTGGTGGGGTAGCTTATGAATTTTCTGACTCAGGCTGCAACACACTTGATAATAAGTTCCATTTAACACACTGGGAATTGTTTCTGAGTAAATATGCAAAGGACCGGGTTACATGGCACCAAAAGTTTTTGTCTAGGCCCTGGCTAAAACGGCTTTAGGAAATTCACAACGCAACTTCCTGCAACTTTGCCATTTGCAAAGTCGACTGTCCTCTGATATGTTGTTCACTTCTGCATCACACAGAAGGGAATGGCTATGGTTATGCAGGTTCATTAGTGGCAAGCATTGGTTTCCATAGCAGAATGGAAGCCTACAATAAGAATAGGTAAAAATTCAGGAATGAGATCCCGTGCCCAAGAAAATGGACACTTTCCCCATACTTGCATGGGATAGAACTGATCAGAGGAATCTTAAGTTAGTGCCCTCCCAACTCTGCTGCACACCCCACACTCCTGTACACAAGGGCGACCTATTTAATTTGGCAGAGGCAGCAATATGGTACATGCAAGAGATTGCTTACTGGAAGCTGCCACCTCCGCTGAAATGAATAGGGAAGGCAACTCTACACATCCGAACAAAATTGAAGGCAAGAGAAACAAAGCTTTGGGAAACAAAGCAGTGGAAAATTGCACTGAAGGAAGGGCGGGGGAGGAAATAAGCTCCATATTTCGGGATGAGGAACAAATGACCAGTGGGTTATCAGATGCAAATACGGAAAATACCATATAGAAGCAGGAGCCCCACCTGGGCAATCTAAAGGCCCAGTTGGTCCAGAGTCCTCCTTCTCTCAATGACCAACCAGCCACCTTCCTAGAAACACATGAGGGCAGTGGGTCTCCACTGGTGTTACTTCCAAACAAGAAACACTCAGTGGCTCACTTCTTCTGAGCATGGAGCATTTAGACTTCATGCTTAATTGGCAGGCCAATTCTTTTTGGATTTGTCTAATCTTTTAAATAAAAAACAAGCATGGAGCTACAGGCTACTACTTCATCCTGAAGCTGCAAATTCCCTGAATCACAAGTTTCCAAGTACTTTTCTCTTGTCTGTCCTGAGCCTACTGCCAATCAATTGCACACAACTCATCCGGTTAACTGACGTTCGCATCCAAGACGATGCAAATGTGTGAGGCTTGGCAAGGATGGCTCTGCAACACAACTGGCCAACCATCTCACGTTTGCTTGGTGAACAGCACAGAGAGATGTCTCCATTGGGAAACTGACATGGAAAAATAAAACCCAGCATGGCGTTTTCACATCCGCAATTTCAGAATGCACACCAAGGGGGCTGCCGGATCCTGCCACGTTAAGAAGAGCCTGGAATATCCAGCCCAGAGGCATTTTTTATCCAGCATTATGTTTCTCACGCATGAAGCTGCCTCATATGGAGACAGACCATTAGCCCATCAAGCCCAGCACTGACTGTAAGGTGTCAGCTCTTGTAAGGCAGAGATGTCCAACCGTTCAACCACGATCGACAGGTCGATCCCCGCTGCTAGTGGTCGATCGCGGGCTCTTTTTCCTCCGTGGGGGAGAAAGAACATCTGCCCCTGCCTCCTCGCTCCATCCTTCAATCGCGCATGAATGCAAAAACGGAAGACTGAGTTATCGCTGCACAGTTTCTTCTTGTTTGCTGAGCGATCGTTTGGTGTGTTACTTTTGCCTCCCCCCTAAAAAAAGGTCACAACTGCCAAAACCCCCCAAAAAATCTGGGATTGAGCTTGGGACCTTGCGCATGAAAGGTAAATGCCTCTAGATGCTCGTAGGATTGTAACAGTTTATCCTGGTAGCCAAGAGAACATTGACTGTGAATACTGAGGACTCAATTCACGATCATAGCTGAAATAGGGCCACTGAGAAAAAAGAGGGAGTTGTTTGTATGCTCGGACAAACTGCAAGGTTTGCAGAAGTATAAAAAAAACCTTTGAAATGGAGCAGCTCCCCATCCCCCTAAAAAACAATGGGAACGATGAATGCTCTGTGGTGACCAAACACTACCAAGGGATGTTGGAAAAGAAAACCAGAAAACCAGTGGTGGAGCGAATTGGCTTGCTTAAGCTTATAAAATCCGAAAGGAAGGCATGGCTTGTTCCTTCGTATTATTGAGATCTGCATTAATAGCAAAAGTGGTCACCCCAGATAACTATGGAGTGGAATGGAAAGAAGCTTTGCTTAAGAAATTCTGGCTCATGGCTTAAGCAGGCCTCCATGTCTTTCTTCCAGATGGAAATGTCTCTGCCTAGGCCAGTGTTCCCCAAACTTGGGTCTCCAGCTGTTTCTGGACTACAACTTCCATTATCCCTAGCTAGGAAGACCAATGGTCAGAGATAATGGGAACTGTAGTCTGAAAAATAGCTGGAGACCCAAGTTTGGGGAACACAGGCCTAGACTCTGGAATATGGAGAGCAGAAATGCTGCCAAGGCCTTATATCAGTTATGAAGAAGATACAGGTTTGTTCTCCTGCATTTTAGCAGCTCTGAGCGACCTTCATGAATCTCCATGTCCCCTCATCAGGCATGAAAACATGCCAAGTATCTTAAAATAATTGGAAACTGATTTCTGCAGGCGCCCAACACGTCATTCACCAATATAGAACTAAATCTTAGTGAGAAAAAGTGGAGTGAGAGAAATGAACAAATAAGAACACAGGAAAAAATGAGGTGTCGAGATCCAAATGCAACTGTACCTCAGTGCTAGGACTCACTTTTTCAAACAACTTGATTTTATTTTATTGTTCCTTTCACTAAGAGTTTTTCTGAGGACAACTGGCGCTCAGCTTGCCTCAGCCTTCACTATGGGAGCTTTGAACACCTTCTTCCTTTAGTTTTTTACGCTACTCCTGGCCATTTTTTCTGAGTCAGGCTTCTGGAATTGAATATTTGGCTCCTGACCAGTTCTGAATAAATGCCTTTTCTTTAGTTTTTATTTCCCCCAAGGTTCTGTTTATCTTCCTGGGATGCTCAGACTGCACTCTTCATACTGTAAACATTTTTAAATCTGTTTTTATCTTAATTAATTTCCTATTTGGACCATTCAGGATGTTGAATTCATTTACCTCCAGTTCCCTCTCTCACTGCCCCAAGAACCTGTTCCTTGGATCCTTCCTTGCATAGGTATCTATCTATCATCCGCTCCTTATGCTTTAGGTTACATTACTATATACTGGAGAATTTAGTAAGCTTTTAGCTAGTTTGGACTGGTGGAAGTTGGAGGAAAGTGCTGTTTAGGGCAACGTAATATGCATGCTTTAGTGCCAGCCATTTTGTAAAATATTATTATTTGCCAATTATTTTTTTCAGTTAATTGCTTGTTATAAATTGTGTATCTATTTATATCTCCATTGTGTTGCCTTATTCTTTAATTTTCTGTTTTTGCATTTAATCACATTTGCACCCCTCCCTCAGTTAATATGAATTTCATATTGTTCCTTTCCACTTTTATACTGCTCTTACATAAAAATTAATGCATTATTTTTTCTATCAATGCCAACTTTGCATGTTTTCATCATATGTCTGCTTACATTTAAGTTAATCTTTCAGGTTCCCTGCATTCTGCGTGTGGCGCTGGCTCCTTCCTGGTTAGCACTACTAGTCCCAGAGAATGACACTTAAGAATCTATTTTCAGCTCTCTCCTTCCCAATTTTTGTTGTCGTTCCAGAGGACGAGACTCAAACCAATGGGTTCGAATGGCAAGAAAATGGATCCTGGCTAAACGTTAGGAAGAGTGATGGTAGAAGCTGTTTGTCCGTGGAATAGCCTTGGAAAAGCTCATTTGGAAAGCATCCATGTTGCATGCAGATGCAGGGGCGCCGACTTATAAAAAATATTGGGGGGGCCCATACGGGGGTCCTGCCCCGCGAAGTTTTCTAAATTTTAGATGAAAATTAGTGAGTTTTAAAGTTTTTTTAAAAGTATTTTAGAGTCATATGATCAACATTAGAACCCCGAAAACTCGACTCTCTATAACTCCACACTCCGGGAAACTCGACAAGCCTGAAACACTTTTTGGCTTTGAAAAAAGAAACAAAACATAAACACGCACGGTATTTTCGTAAAAAGCTAATTTAATTTACAGTAACAATTATGCTTATAGACTATTACAGAGCAGTGAATATATAGCTCTGAAAAGACTGAAATGATATTTAAATAAATCCTAAACTATCATTAAAAGAATAAAACATAAAATATTGCTGTCGCACAGTAATAGCACTTTGATTAATAAGTGAAATAGCTAATTTAAGCTTACTTTGAATAAGGCTGAGGGTTCATTAAATAAAAATAATATCTCAAAGTTAATGCTTTAATACAGTTAATAAAGTTAATACACTTCCGGGTCGGCGCCATCGCCGAATGGCGGACTCCCTCCGAGCTCCGGAGGGAGCCTGCTTGGCAGGGGCTGGGTCCTACCGCACCGGCAATGCGGGGACCCTTAAAAACCACGGCCAGAGGAGGCCGTGGACATGGAGACTCGGCTGGCACCGTTAGCGCTCTCCCGACTCGTGAAGGAGCCTTTTTAAAGGCTACGGATCGGGTGCCGGGGAGAAGCGTGGTGCTTTGAGTTCTCTGCTATCCCTGCCGAGCGCAGCCGCATGCCATCCGGGGGAGAGCGCTGACTTCTTCTATTGAAAATTTGGATCTAAAGAAGAACCCGTGAGTAATTGGAATATGGACTAAAAAAAAAAGGGATAAATTTTTAAAATTTGGAGCGAACGGGGGAGGCGGAAAAAAGGAAGTCAGCCCACCCCTAAATTGTAGAAGAGCCAAAACAAAGGACTGGACAACTAAGATCGAGTGTAACCTTATTTCGCCGAATTTGCAACATCGCGAGGGAAAATTATAAGATTGAGCTGGAGGAGAAAAGTGGAATTGTTTTTTTAAAAAAGCAAACCCCCCCCCCCCCCGGAATCCCTGGAGCGATTCGTGAAACTGCCTGGAGAAAAGCAATGGAGGTTTTGACAGCTGTCAAAGAGCTGTCAAAAAGGAAGATTAAAATAGAGACTTTGTTATGAGGACTTTGCCGGTTACATTTGTTATAAATTGAACATAAACTGTTTCAAATATGGGCTAACAAGCTACTTGGACTGGTGGATGTGATTCTGGAAGGGAACTTTGCTACTGTAATCCATCTAGAGGAGCTGAGGGATATTGCATGTGTTTTTGACAGGAAACTTGAACAGTTGAATGGAACTTTTAATCTCCTGGGAAACTGCAGGAATGGAACATTATTTTGTCTACAGAGGTCTATACACTACAGGAAACAATGGAACTATTTGTTGGAAAATGAAAGGAACATGATGCAATGCTTTGCTCTTGAATAACAAGCCTCTGTAGAGACACTAGAAACTTTTGGAAAAAGAACATTTCTGTGGGAGAACAGAGAAACAAAAAGGAGGAGAAGGATTGACAAGAACAAGGAAACAACAAGAACTGGACAGAACTGGGAGAGGGAACATTTGGGATATCCAGGTTTGACAAGCTTATGGAAACAAAATTGGAGTTTTTACTCCTGGATATAAAAACCTGGATAGAAGAAATGGGCCCCTTTTTTGATAGACTCCTTCTATGATTGGACACTCGTAATTAAAGACTGGCAAAGAACCTGAGGGACATAGTGTAATGTGGGAACTCCAGGAAGATATTAGAAGTAGAGGGATAGGTGAAACGCAAAGGGGAAAGAGGGGAGGGAAAGTTGGAATCCAAAGGTTGTAAAATCACTACTCATATTTATTTTATTTCCATCTGTACTATGTTTGAAAGGGGGGAACTCGTGGAAGGGAATAGATTGATCTTAGGGGATGGGAATTTGGATAAATTGGGTTATTCATGATGAGTGTAAATTTGGGGATAAGAACTTGTTGAATTTAATTGCTTATTTGGAAGATTTGGAACACAAGAGGGGGTAGGGAGGGGAAGTCCTGGTTATTGGCAAAAAGTTTATAAATTGGATTTAATTTGTTTTAATTTGTTTTAATTTGGAAAACCTTAATAAAAATTATTATAAAAAAAAAATAAAGTTAATACAGTATGCCTAATACTGTATGTAAATACTGTAATACTGTATGTAAATAACGGACTTTAATTGGGTCTTACACCCTAAAAATATTTAAGTATTTGAAAATAACTAATACAGTACTATAGTAATATAGAAATACAGTACTAAACTAGTACTAATATTTCAAAACTGAAAAATTAACATTCTGTATGTATTTAATTCTCTATTTTATAAAGATTTTAAATATCTGACAGTGAGTTTGGAGTAGCCCAATGCAAAAATCCTGAGGATCCATGTGGATCCATGCTTTGTAACCACGTTTTTGCACCACTGTGACCCTAGGCAACAGTGGGTGCGTGATTTTTTTGGTGCAAGATGTAGCCATGGACATGCTATGTGATCTGATGGTGAATTTGGGGTGACCCAATGCAAAGATCCTGAGGATCCATGTGGATCCGTGCTTTGTAACCACGTTTTTGCACCACTGTGACCCTAGGCAACAGTGGGTGCGTGATTTTTTTGGTGCAAGATGTAGCCATGGACATGCTATGTGATCTGATGGTGAATTTGGGGTGACCCAATGCAAAAATCCGGAGGATCCATGTGGATCCGTGCTTTGTAACCACGTTTTTGCACCACTGTGACCCTAGGCAACAGTGGGTGCGTGATTTTTTTGGTGCAAGATGTAGCCATGGACATGCTATGTGATCTGATGGTGAATTTGGGGTGACCCAATGCAAAAATCCTGAGGATCCATGTGGATCCGTGCTTTGTAACCACATTTTTGCACCATTGTGGCCCCAGGCCACAGTGGGTGCGTGATTTTTTTGGTGCAGGCTGTAGCCATGGACATGCTATGTTATCTGATGGTGAATTTGGGGTGACCCAGTGCAAAGATCCTGTGGATCCATGCTTTGTAACCACGTTTTTGCACCATTGCAGCCCCAGGCAACAGTGGGTGCGTGATTTTTTTGGTACAGACTGTAGCCATGGACATGTAATGTGATCTGATGGTGAATTTGGGGTGACCCAATGCAAAAATCCTGAGGATCCATGTGGATCCGTGCTTTGTCACCACGTTTTAAATGGGGAGGGAAGGAAAAACACAGAAGGGACAAGAAGCACAAGAGGGGTGTGCGGAGAAGCAGCTGGCTAAGAATGCAGGGGAGGAGTTTAACGGGGTGGGGGGGAGGAAAGGAAGGCAAAAGCCCCCCCCAAGCCAGCCCTCTCTCTCTCTCCCACCTGTTTTTCGGCTGCCTGCGAGTCCCTAGAGCACAGAGAGGAGGAGGTGGTGGGCTGGAGCCTGCACGCAGTGTGACTAGGAAAGAATTAGAAGGAAGGACTCGATCCTTTCCTTAACCCTCTGCTTGCCAGGAGGGCAGGGGATTCCCTGCTCTTTGTTGAGTTTGAGCAAACGCAGCAACAGAAGCAGGTGGGCAGTAAGACCCTGAGGCAGAATGCAGGAAAGCAGCAGCTTCTGCCTTCCCTCCGCCCGACCGCCCGATCTGATTTTTGCCTGATTTTTGCCTATTTTTGCCCCTGCGCTCCGGCGAGTCAGCTCCAGGGACCACACATTCGCTCAATAACACGCACAGACATTTCCCCTTACTTTTTAGGAGAAAAAATCTGCGTGTTATAGAGCGAAATTTACGGTAATAATTTTCTTAAATTATTGGGGGGGCAGAGCCCCCCCAAACGAATTTTTGAGGGGGCTCGGGCCCCCTCAGGCCCCATGGAGTCGGCGCCTATGTGCAGATGACACCAGGTCCAATTCCTGGGATCTCCAGGTAGGACTGTGAATTTGCCCTGCCTGGAACTCTGGAGAGCCACTGCAGTTCAGGACAATACTGAGCTAGATAGACTAACAGCAGCTTTCTAACTTCTATATCTCTTTTTATGCAGAAGCTGGAAGAAGATCCTCTGGGAATGGTGCAATAGGGAATTTCCTGCGTTGGCAGCAGTTTGGAGTAGATGCTATGGATCCCTTCCACCTACAGTGGTACCTTGGTTCTCAAATGCCTTGGGACTCAAACACCTTGGAACCCAAACACTGCAAGTAAGTGTTCCAGTTTGCGAACTTTTTTTAGAAGCCGAACGTGCTCCGTTTTGAGTGCCATGCTTCCTATTTGAGTGCCACACTTCCGTTTTGAGTGTTACGCTGAGGTCTGTCTGTTTTCGCTATTTATTTTGCGGTTTTGTTTTTGTGGCTCTTTTTGTTTTGTTTTTGTGATTGTGTGGAACCCAGTTCAGCTACTGATTGTGTGACTGCAAGACATTGTTTATTGCTTTCATTTTTATGGATCAATCGTCTTGTTAGATAGTAAAATTCATGTTAAACTGCTGTTTTAGAGGTTGCTTGTAAAAGTCTGGAACGGATTAATCCATTTTGCATTACTTTCTATGGGAAAGCACGCCTTGGTTTTGGAACGGACTTCCGGAATGGATTGAGAACCAAGGTACCACGGTATTGTGATTGGAACCCTGAAACAGGAGCACGTCTATCAGGTGAACGCATGCTGCAAAATTTTGCTTCAGGTACCACTTGTCATCACCAAATCCAGCCTTACAACAGTGGCAAAAGATGACAAAGTGATTTCTTTAAAAAACAAACAAACTTTCCAATCGGGAGTAAAACAAGTAGAGCCAAGCAGCACATAGGGAGCTGCAATTATTGTTACTACTAGGGAAGACCCCAGCACTGGCAGGTCTGTTTCTTTACCATTAGAAACCTTGGTGCACAAACATGCTGGTTTTAAAAAGAAGCCTCTGCCTCCCTAGATCTATGCCTTCTCTGCATTTGCTTCCTCAATTGCTTTGTCAACAAACAACTCAAACTACTTACTTCCTTTGGCAAACTATACTGAAAATGCAAAAACAGCAGTAACGTTTGGTTACATCAGAGGCTTTACAGCCACCTTCCCCAACTTGGTGCCCTCCAGCTGTTGGTGGACGGCAAAAGGGCAACCAAAATTATCACGGGGATGGAGCGACCTGCCTCTGAATAAAGGCAGCAGCATTTGGGACTACTTAAGTTTAGGGACGTGGGTGGCGCTGTGGGTTAAACCACAGAGCCTTGGGCTTGCCGATCAGAAGGTCGGCGGTTCGAATCCCCGTGACGGGGTGAGCTCCCGTTGCTCGGTCGCTGCTCCTGCCAACCTAGCAGTTCAAAAGCACGTCAAAGTGAAAGTAGATAAATAGGTACCGCTCTGGCGGGAAGGTAAACGGTGTTTCCATGCGCTGCTCTGGTTCGCCAGAAGCGGCTTAGTCGTGCCGGCCACATGACCTGGGAGCTGTATGCCGGCTCCCTTGGCCAATAAAGCGAAATGAGCGCCGCAACCCCAGAGTTGGTCACGACTGGACCTAATAGTCAGGGGTCCCTTTACCTAAGTTTAGGGAAGAGGCAAGGAAGAGGCGACATGATAGAAGTTTATAAAGCTATTTGTGGCATGGGGAAAGTGGAGAGAGATAAGTTTTTCTCACTCTTTCATAGCACTAAAACTTAGGGAAGCTGAGGATCGGAAGATTCGGGAGAGATAAAAGAAAGTACCGTATCTTTTGCTCTATAAGACTCACTTTTTCCCTCCTAAAAAGTAAGGGGAAATGCGTGTGCGTCTTATGGAGCGAATGCAGGCTGCGCAGCTATCCCAGAAGCCAGAACAGTAAGAGGGATTGCTGCTTTCACTGCACAGCGATCCCTCTTGCTGTTCTGGCTTCTGAGATTCAGAATATATTTTTTCTTGTTTTCCTCCTCCAAAAACTAGGTGCGTCTTGTGGTCTGGTGCGTCTTATAGAGCAAAAAATACGTCACTTCTTCACACAGCTAAAATGATGGAACTTGCTCCCACAGGAGGTAGCGACGGCCACCAACTTGGATGATTTTTAAAAGGATTGGACGAATCCATGGAAGAAAAGGCTATCAATGGCTACCGAGCCCTGATGGCTATGCTCTGCCTCTAGTCAAAGGCAGTAATGCTTTTGAATGACAGCTTCTGGAAACCACGGTGGTGGGGCAAGAGAGTGCTCTTGCACTTGGGATCTGCTTGTGGGCTTCCCAGAGGGATCTGGTTGGTCACTGTGGGAACAGGGCGCCAGAGTAGTGAGCCATTGGCCTGATCCAGCTTAGCTCTTCTTAACTCTCATCATAACCGACGACCGGCCATTATGGAAAGCGTTGATGGGGGTGAAGTGCCACAATGCCTGGAGGGTTCCAGATTAGAGAAAGCTAATGCCCAGTGAAATTTACAAAAATAAATTGATAAATACGCTGCTCAAGAAGCAGGGATGTGGAGGGAACGGTGAGATAAAACAACATGGGGTATTATAGCATCGATGCAGGAGTTGCAGAGGTACCGTAAGTGGCTGCAGAAACCAGACAGAAGTGAAAAGCGAAAGGAGAGGGGAGAGGTAAAAGTTTCCCAAGCAGCACCTTAGGCAGTTTAGCTAGATTTTAAAATTAACCTCACAAAACCTCTCCCCCCCCCCCCCAAAAAAGGGTTGGCTTTATATTACATTGTAATAAGAATTTTATTAATAGCTATATTAATTCTAGGTTACAGTAGTTACATTTCTGAATTTATACAGTTTGGCAAGGAATACACATTTATAAATACAGTAAAAGAATAGCATAACCATATTCTCTCCAAAATCATAAAGTGAAAAGAATAACATTACTTCACCCTTCACTACACAAAGCTGCTCCCACCCCGTCAAGATCTTTTCACTGGGGTGGGGTGGAGGAATTACCGTATTTTTCTCTCTATAACACGCACCCGACCATAACACGCATGTAGTTTTTAGAGGAGGAAAATCCGTAGGCATGCCACCCATAGGCATTCCCTCCATAACACGCACAGACATTTCCCCTTACTTTCTAGGAGGAAAATAGTGAGTGTTATGGTGCAAAAAATACGGTATGCATTTGATAGAAGTTGCTTATACTTGATTTAAATATTAAAACCCAAACAAAATCATGACGGGCGATAGTCAATATTAGTGATAAATCATGTAAGCCCTCTTATTTCTAATCTGTATATAATTCAGTTGGGTATTATCCATTAAGAACCAATTCAAGATAATTATTCCTTTCTCCAAAAAAAAAAAAAAGTTCACCAAGTAATAGTTTCATGCCATGCAGTAAAGTGGACAGAAAAATAATTTTCTGTAAGCAGTCATGAGGGGCATGACATGGCATAGCTATGTTGGCACATTAAATTGAAATGTCTAGAGTTGACGCAGGCACCTTGAGAAAGTTATGACCTCCCCTCCTCTTGAACCCTAATCTATAAAATGGACATAACCACTTGCTATCATAGCAAAGGGAAAGACAATAAACATGTTGCCATACAAAACAAGTGATTTCTGAGCACAGGCTGTGAAGCTACACTGTACAGCAGTGATGGCCAACTCGGCCCTCCAGCTGTTTTGGGACTACACCTCCCATCATCCCTAGCTAACAGGACCAGTGGTCAGGGATGATGGGAATTTTAGTCCCAAAACAGCTGGAAGGCCAGGTTTGGCCATCACTGCTGTGCAGTATTTCATAATCTACTCAAATCAAAATTACATCAAGGTGACAACAACATGTGAGTGCGAGTGGTGGGGACTGAACAGTCACAGTGTGACTTGCATGTAACCGGTCATTTGGCTGAAAGCAGATGTTTTTCCTAATGGAAGAGATGAGAGTACCTCTTCAAAATTTGTCTCTCAGCTCTCTCTCCTCCTCCTTTCCCTTTTCCCCCCAGAGATAACTGATGCTAAAGCTCAACTAGGTTTAAACACGATTTCACACCCAGCTTGTAATTATTGGTAAAAACCTGACTTCAAGTAGCATCAATCTTGGTGCATAAGTAGCAAACACTCTGCAAGTGGCAGCCAAAAGTGGTATTTCTCAGATGTTGCTGGACTACAACTCCCATCATGCTGCACATTACATGCTGCCAAGGGTGGATGAGAGTTGGACCCAAATAACATGGCTCTGCATGAGCTAAATCTGCACTAAATCATGATTAAAGTGGGGGAGCGGGGAAGCAACCAGGGAGCACTAAGAGGGGGAGGCAAACAGGAACATGTGTGCCCAAAGAACCTCCTGATATCTTAACAGTGGTTAAGAAACTGCAAAATGTAATATCTGGAGGGAGATTTTGATGTGTTTTTCTTTCTGCACTTTGAAGGGTTTCCAAAAATAAATTGCTGTCCTAAATTAGAATCTTTTATTTAAAAGACTAAGATAAAAATATAGAAATACTAACATCATGAGTTGAGTTGAGGAGAGGGGAGGGGAACTGGTTTATTTAAATTACAAGACATATATTAAAATAATGTAAATCATATCAAAAATTAGTTTGTCACTCAGAACAAATCTATTCAGCCTGATGAACTGGTTTCAATCTCAAGTTGTTATGAAATGCCTACAAGAGCCATGATGAGGGGTAAGTCCAATGGCACGAATGCCATTATTTTCTTTTTAATGAAGACAATGTACAGCTATTCCACATCGTCAGTATTCAAAATCAGAACATGGGACAGGCCACTCACCCTTGAATCTGTAGCAAGGATAGTCCTGAAACAATGCAACCAGAAAATTATTGTGCAAGTTGAAAATTAGAAGTGTTTTTCTGGGGTTCTGGGGGCATGATCAGCAAGTGCAATCCATATAATTGCTGGACCCTGAACCACCATTTCCTCCTATGGAGAAAAGCTTTAAGGGGTAGCAGGATCTGACAATAGGACATGTTCATCTAGAAATAAGGCTTCTCACAAATTATTTGGGGGTAAGGTATACAGGTTGCTCCTTTGGTTCTAATAACACCACCAGGACATATTCCATTTATTGTGCCACTAGTAATTGTTGTTTATTTCCCCCATCACTTACAGATTAAAAAAGATGAATGCACAGTTAAATAAATCAAATTGTCAAACCTATGGCAGCTTCATATTCTACTTCGCAGTTGGTGGTAAAGATACCCACTGGTCAGATTGCAGGGGGTTGGTGCATAAAGCTATTATGCATGCTTAAGGGATTTAGAGACAGCTATGAATGTTTGTACACCTTCCTTCCACCCCATTCTTGAGAAGCAAATTCCCTCTTCTTGCCTCAATCATGGGCAAGGAAGGCGTCACCAGCCATACCAGTGGTTAACACAAGCCAGGGTTCCTGTTGTACTGGGATCTGAAAGTTGACAAACTGTGGTTAGAATTAACCATGCTTGTAATTAGTAGTAACATTTCCTTTAAGGCAGGCACCCCCAAACTCAGCCCTCCAGGTGTCTTGGGACTACAACTCCCATCATCCCTAGCTAACAGGAACAGTGGTGAGGGATGGTGGGAGTTGTAGTCCCAAAACATCTGGAGGGGCGAGTTTGGGGATGCCTGCCTTAAGGTGTCTGGAGGGAAGGGGATTTACTTCTGAGGAGGGAAGGCACAAACTCTTGCACAGCTGACTCCTGATCTTTTAACCACAGCTAAGAGGGAGACAGCATTACATCTCCATTGTCTTTCAGTGGTCACCAAATTAAAACTAAACTTGTCTATTAAATAACTCCATACAGAGTTATAATAAAAAGTACTGCTTTGACACCAAAGGTATGGTAGCACTGTAGAGAAACCACAGGTTTTTACCAAAAACAAAGGTGATTATGCTTTGCACAGGTGCAGAGTGAACAGAATGCTAAACATGATTACTCATAAACATCAGAAGAACTTCAGTAAAACTCCCATCTATTAATTTTTGCAAGGGGCTTCTAAGAACAAAATTACAATAAAATTATGCTAACAGGATTATAGCCAGTTACAACTAGTTTCGATCTCAAAACTATTACATTGTGAGGTGCCTATAGCATAACCTGACTCAGCTGATCTAGATTCTAAAACACCTGTATCATCCATTTTAAAAATATGCTTTAGAGCATGCTTGAGGCAATGATGTTCTACAAAAAAAGCAGCCCCTGCGTGCTTGGGAAGACCTGTAAAGTTGACATGCAGTTCCGAATATATTTCTAAATGCTTAGATGCCTATCGGTACTAGAAAGGGGTACATACTAACTTCAACAAAATAATCACAATAATTTCTTAATTTTAAAAGTAGGTAAGGACAAATTCATAACGTTTTATTCAAGGCAAAAAAGGAGAGAGGGAAAAGAAAAGGTATTGTCAAGCTTATAAAAAATTACTCTACTGTTTGAAATCAATCAAGTTAATGTACACATGGTTTCATATTAGGAAGATATCAAATTTACATCAAAACACTCATATCAAAATTATACAAGGAAAGATTTAACACCAAAATTGCTTTAGAAACCATTCATATTTTCTTTTACATAAAATTACATCCTGCATAGCCTTTCAACTGTCACCCTGAAAATACAGCTTTTTAAAAGCAACGTTTATTCTTAAAAGACATAGTGTAGAAGATAGGGCAGGGAACGCAGGTACATATTTCCAAGTTATTTTACTATCATAAAATCAGTTATGCCATTAGAAAAGGGGGAAGGCCAGTGAGCAGGCACACGGCAATAAAAAGGCAGGGATCCAAAGAGTTATTCTAGGAATGCCCCAAGGTCTTGGAAATGTCTGTTGTCATTTTTGAATGCTTGTCACTGAACAGCACGTCACATTACAGCCTGCTTTCAAAAGCCCCCTCAAATCCACGAGCACTTTGCCATGTGGTACAGGAAGGTGTTGTTAGAGAAACACAGTTCTTGGCCATGAAGAAGCAGTCACCCAGTTCTCTGATGCTGCCAAATGTTTGCAACCTGTAATTTTAGGTCCTAAGAAGTCCTAAGCACAATTACTTGAAAGCTCTATTGAACCTAATGAGACTTATTTCTGAGTAAGCATGTTTAGGCCCACACTGTAAACCTGAAATAGATGCAATGTTGTTTTGACCTTTGTTTGCCTATAACGGAAGGGTTTATGCTGAGCTACTGTACATTGTGCAAGCAACACATATGATTTGCATTTAAAAGCCTAACTGGAGAAGGAAAACGGAAAACTTTCAGTTTCCATTATGAGAACAAAGTTTCTCTAACCAGCAACTTTATAAGGTCCATTACTCTACACAAAGCTACTTCCCAGGTGCAGAGTTTACCCCCAACCTGCAAATTACAGTAATTGAAATAATGCTTAGGCATTTTCAACCAGAGGTGTTAGGGATATAGTTCAATTATTCCTTCAAGGCTGGCTTGGAAAATGCTTGAACTGGAACATGGGTTAAAACAATAGCCACAATCCAGAAAGTCATACAATAAGCACCACATACTTAAATTTTCCACATGCTTGTGAATCCCTTACACCATTAAATTTACACTTTTAGGAGCTGTAGTCTATTTCAGTGTTTCCCAACCTTGGGCCTCCAGCTGTTTTTGAACTACAATTCCCATCATCCCTGACCACTGGTCTTGCTAGCTAGGGATGATGGGAGTTGTAGTCCAAAAACAGCTGGAGGCCCAAGGTTGGGAAACACTGGTCTATTTCACCCAAGGAGTGTGGGGCAGGTAAAATGTGAAAGTTCTACCATGTTACTAGCCCCCAAGACCTGGTTTGAATAAGAATGTCTTACACTGCTTCCAGAAGACATACTAGCTTGGGGGAGTCACATGGGAAAGAAAATTTAGAAGCTGAATGCCACCATTGGCAGCCACCATGAATGGCAATCTGTGCACCTTGCAATTCTGACTGGATGCCCAGAAAGTTTCTAATCTCTTAAATGTAATGATGATAAAATGGGAAGAAAGTTAGCTCTTAGGTATACTAGACCAGTGGTGGCTGATATCAATTTGAACTGGCAGAGCCAAAGGCAAGGAGACCAGGGTGGATAAAAAAAAAATCAATGATTTAAAAATAATAATAATAAATTGATTTTTATTTTATTTAAATCAGATTTTTAAATTTAAATCGGATCTTTAAAATGAAATGCTTTTGGAGAAAAAATCTTTCTAAAGATAAGTTTTCTATTTAAGTTACATTATAGGCTGAAGGCTATTCATCAGGAAATAAGGATCTGTTTGAAGTTTTCATGTGCGCTACAACTAAGTCTAAGGGTTTTTTGTTTTTGTTTTAAATTGTTTAACCACATCAGTTAACAAACATGGATACATATACTATACTGTTATTGCTTTAGTTAAATTAATTGTTATTAAGGAAATGATTAAGTTTCTCCTTCCAATAAAGTACAGCAGAAAAGTTGCCCAAATATAAACAGTTAACTTATTAAACTTCACAACAATGTCATAATTATTTGTCTATGTATTTCTACTAGTATAACCAAATTTTTCATAAAACTCTAAAAACCACCCTGAAAATTTATTATTCCAAAAATGAAACCTTCGTCTGGTTGTAAATATTAAGATTATACCAGCAAGAATATCTTTCTGTAAAAAAAATGATTTAAATCAAGTCTTACCAACTAGTGATTTAAATCGATTTGATTTAAATGATATCCTAGAGAAAGCTCAACAACTTGCCCATGAAGGAAACCATCAGTTGGTGGAGGCAGAGGCAATGACATGCAGAAAAAAAAAATTCGTGTTGTCCCCATCCTCCTCTCTCTGCTAGTTATACAATGGCAACACTATGGCCAGGGAGAAGGAAAATGATGGGCACAGCTACTCCCCGGACTGGTTTTAATAAAGAAAGCAGGGAGTTAGGGATTGGCTAAGGTCAGACTTGAAGCTGGTGGAGCAATGCCCCATTTCCTGTAACAGACCGGCCTCCACTGTACTAGACCCTGATTGACATGTACAGTACAACAAACCCTTGCATGGGCTGCCTAAAGAGACTCTCTGGATTGCAGCCAATGTACTTTGTTCTTCCTCCATGGTAGGTCAGATTTTTTAAAAAAAACAACCACCCTTGACCATTTTTTTTTTTTACTTCAATACAGGCTTCTGGAGTTTAAATGGAACATGAAAATACAATCTGATCATGTATTAACAGACACCAATTACTATTCTTCTGTTTGTGGACAGGTGGCCTAAGTGTTTAAAGCAGTCGTGCTAGTACAATAAAAAACTTATTCAACCTCTTTTATTAAAAACGTCAAATTTTCTAGAAGTTAGTGTAACCCAGGGTAGACAGGCCTATTGCTTCTAACTATCTCTCAAATTCCTGTGGTCCTGGGGTAACATGAGTTTTTACCAAAACATATGCTTCCTAAATGTCACAAACACTTGTGAGAAAAATAAAGGCTAAAGAGGGGCTATGAATACTGGCTTATCAAATCATCTCGTCCATAGACTGGCCAACTTCAATCCAACAGGATCAAAGGAGAAACCCAAAAAATATGGCAAGCAATATATAATCCTGTTTATGATGCACAATCTAGATACTAGCATTTGTTTAAGAAAATATTCACAGGGTATACTGTCTGGGTACATAAGGCTGCTTTCAATTCCAAATTTGTATTTCCACATATAAACACTTTTGGCATGCAAAAGGAGCATACAAGTGAATACATTGATTGTTCCTACAGTAAGACACACACAAAAAGATCACTAAATTGTATCTTGCCAAGCTTTGGTGATGATAAGCTGGAGAGGAGAAGCATTTTAATGGTAACCTTAAGTACAAATCTGTTGTCTTCAAAAAAATCCAACACTGGCAGTTAAAAAGCCTAAACAAGGAACCAAAAAAACAAATAGAATACAGCTTTTGCAGTTCAGTAAAGGTCAACAGGAAAAGGTTTGGGAACCATGTTAAGTTTGTGATTGATTCAAGTTGGGTTGTGCGATATTCCCATTTTCAGGAAAGATAGCTGGGAAATTGTTATTTAAAGTTGCAGTGTCGGCATTTTGACAGCTCACATAAGAATTAAAGGGCGGCTGTGGAAGCACTTGGCTATCAGGCACCTGCACAAATACCCCTGCCTGAGTAGCTGGGGAGATTCTTTGGCCAGCTAATGGTACTTTAGGTTCCCTGGGCTCCAGCTGCTGCTTGCTTTCTTCATCTGTGTCAAGGCGGGTTAGCTTTTCTATCCACATGCGAAACTTCTCCTCTGTCTGCCTCTGCATCTCGGCAAAGCAGTTCATGGCCTCTTCCAGGACACTGCCTATGCAGTTCCTATCCCATACGGTGCCCCTGTCAAGCAATCCTGGAATTTCCCTGGTCGCTCCTCCAGATCCCCCAGCACGACTGAAGCCAGCTTTAAAGACATTGAGGCCATTGCATAAGACATCATTAAGGAAAAGGTAATCACATCCATACATTAAGGCATGCGAGCATGAACAAGCTACATACTTGCTCTAACTGGTCAGGTAGATAGAATCTCTGAGAAGCACTGAGATACCTGCCCAGTTAAAAGTTCATAAGCCACCACCCCAACATAATTATTTAAATCTTTTGGCTTTCAAAACATTTTTTCAGAAGGTGAAATCAACCCTATTTCTAAGTTTGGTGTCTCCCTCGCTGAACAAAAGCCAAAGCAGCGTAACTTTGTAAGAATCAAAATCTTGTTTTATGAGAATACAACCAACACTCAAATCTAATTTTATGCACACTCCATCTAAGTAAAACGTAAGAATACAAGAGTTGCCGTGCGAGATTAGAGCATAGTCCGTCTAGTCCAGCATTCCATTTCCAATATCTGACCTCACAAGCAAGGTACGATGGTGGTGGCTATTCGTGGTTGTTTCTCCACGTCATCTGGTCATCAGATATATCTACTGCCTCTGGGGGTGAAGGTTCTCTCTCAAGGTTACTAGCTTCTGGGAGACCACCATGGATTTGATTTGATGGATTTGAATTATATTAAAATAATCTTTTCAACTACTGAGCGCAGAAGGGGAAACACAGAGCAGATTACACCAAAGAAAAGCACAGGGCTGGATCCAGACCTGCCTGCAGCAGAACTCTAAGTTCCCATGGGTAGAAGGGGCTTTTCAGTAATTCCTCCCTTTTGCCGACAGCCCTCTATGTCCCCACAAAGCAGCTCTGGAGGGTTGAGGTATCCTCCAAAATTGTGTATGGGGTCATATGGGGGGGGGGGGGAGGAAAGGGGCTGCAGAAGAGGGGAAGCCTCCCTGTACCCCATTTACAGGATTAAGTGTGTGGGAGCTCCTGATGGATCAGAGCTTTATCTGTGAATGGAAAGAGCCTTTCCATTCAGAGGGAGATGTCTGAATCCAACCCACAGTCTTTGTTTACTCTGCTTTAAGGAGAAAATCCCAAAACACAAAGACCTGTATATGGACCTTGTGGGTGAAAACATTCCCACAGGGAAAAGTTGCTCTTGCAGATAGTCAGAACCACAACTCAAGGAGAGGATCCCAAACATGCACAAAGAAAACCCTAATTTTGAACTCTGAGCAGCTCATCTAAGTTTGCAGAAACATAATTTTCATTCTGTATTCTAATGGTAGTACGTAGGTCTTCACAAATCTCAGATTTTTTTTTGCAAAGAATGAGGTGACACAGGTTATGGAAGGTGGATGTGGGCCTGAGAGATGAAACATGAGGCACGAGAGAAGCATGGATAACGGAAGGAAAATCTACAGATAATTTCTAGTAGTGATTAGCAAGTGACCAGCAATATACTAATGGTTTGGGACTTGCCTACACGTTTCCATCTTATTCTCTGCAACTGTGATGTCCAGAATTTATTTTAGAGGGAAATATTACAAGTTTATGAATGTAACTGGGCACCTGTTCTGAAATACTGACAGTGAAAAATACTGGGGCATCTCACTTGATTCTTAAGTCTCTAGCTCAGGTGCTAGAATATGGGGAGGAGAGACACATAGCTGATGCTATGGGAACCTACCACAAGAATACCATGAGGGGACTACTACTGATAAATTATAGTGTTTAGGTTAGTTTTTGCATTCGTTTTCAATGGCAAACCATGACTTGGCTTTCTCAGGAGGCAGAGGTTAAAATTCTCAAAACCTGAGTATCAGTAGAACTATGCCTACTATCCTTATAGGAATGAAATATCTGGACTTTTATTATGGGATGCATTCTTCTTGAGTTGTTAGAAGCAATATATCTTCACTTACAGTGAAGTCCTTCAATGACTAAAAAGATCAGAGGCAAGTGGATATGGAAAGGTCTGTCTTTTGAGCTCTTCTCATAAACCTGGCATTCTATAATAACAGCAGCTGCTTTTGAAGGGAAATTCATATTTCTTCTCCAGGGCAATGTCTACCAGAAGGAAATTCTGGGCTATCTTCTATCCTCTCTTCCAGGATGACAACAGGGGCAAAGGGGTGTTTCCTTCTGTTTGGAACACAGAAGAACTGCACTAATATGCCATGATTTACAAGATTACAATTCCACAGCCAGAGCTTTGGCTCTAGACTTGTACCCACTACAAATACAACTAATCGCAAACTGTAGGCTTTTATCCATGTTTCCAGCTGGGTGGGGCAGGGTTCTTCCCTCCCCCTCTGTAGCACCAGCACTGGAACGACACCTTGGGTTTGTCCTGCTTGCCACTGGCAAAAAGGACAAGAGGTAGTTGAACCCTACTAACATGGCTGAGGGTGAACTTTCAAAACAGCTTGCAGCAATGGTAGATTAAAGAAAGATATCAATCTCCAACTTACAAGAAGGATATATGGTATGGTAGCTATAGAGGGGCAGGCAGAAACCTTTGTGCATGGTTATGGTTTTTAGGCAATTGTCACTTCCATTCAATTTCCAAATGACACTGTCAGTGAGTTCATTTTTGCAGCTCTGGATAAAATAGCTTTCTCAAATTTAAAATATAATTTTACTCAAAACTTCACTGTAGCAGGCCCCAATCAGATCTACCCTCTGCAGGTCCCCAAACCTAGATTTTATTAAGAGATGGAAAACTATTCAATACAAACAACTTAATGCTTATGCAAACTGACACTGATATAGATATTTTAATGGTGGCTAGGTCTTATCTTTACAAAGGTTGCCTCAACATTTTTAAGGGATAAAAAGAAATCCATATGCACGTAACTTAAATAAGGCAAATACTTGGCCTCCACAACCCCACATGCATGTTTTTTGCACTAATTTTTCCAAAAACAGGTTACTTTAGGGTTATGATACATTATTTACTCTCCTGTTTACTAGCAAAACTAAAATGTAAACAAGCAGGTACAGCTTATATACTTTTCACTTAGCTCTTCCAATTTCCCATTTTGGTGTTTCTTGCCTTCCTTAAAATTGAGAAACTCTAACCTAGCCTAAAAAAAGAGGGCTAAGATGTATTGCAAGTTCCTGAAACTATGTGTGTGCTCATGAGCACTCACCTGGAATTCGAGCTTTCAATCCTTGACTTATTTTTTCCCCTAAAACAGAAATGCAACAGAAACAAAATCCTGCCCCTACTTAAACTGACAATCACACTTTCAAAAGAACCACAATTATATAGGTTTTATATTTCTATAACAAGCAAGGCAAAGGCACCGAGGGAGGAGTGATCCACACTTTTAAAGACTTAATTGCTTTGCTTCATACTATGCGCCAAACAACCAATATATCCACAGTGAAACATGCCAGAGAGTAGCATTGTTAATGGAGGGCATATCACACTATTATTGTGTGGAGGCTGTGGTGATGTGAAGCTTGCTACTCTTCCATATCCTTCAGCAGAGAGAAGCTAACTTAAGGGCTTGTCTATATACAAACATTTGAACAAGATGGCGCCTGCCATTGTTCGGTGTCCCATCAGAGAAGGTTTAGACAGCAGAGATTCTGCCTTACAGAAGAGACTGTTCTAGAGATCCCCTTACTTGATAGGAAGCCCAGGCTACACCTCTATCTCCATTGTGTCTACAAGTCTGCCAGTACTTTACACTTCCACAGAACTGCACACGGGCATCAAATCAATGGAATAAGATAGCCTGCCGTGCAGTCAGATTCTGTTAGCACTACACCAGACTAGCAAAGACCCACCAAAAACCTGCTGTGGGTGTAATAAAAGATTCCCTATTCAAAACTAGTGTGATATGAAAAAGGGCTAGCCTAAATATTTAGTATAAGGCAGCTTCCTATGTACCCTGAGTCAGAAAACTGGCCCATCTAAGCTCAGTACTGTCAATACATACTGGTAATGGCTCTCTGGGATTAGGCAGCAAGGCATTCCTTGGCAGAGATTGAATCTGGGACCTTCTGCATGCAAAACAGATCTTCTACCCATGAGCTATGGCCCTTCTTCCCAGTATGCCAGTTTTTTACATGTAGCCAGCATTTTATGTGGAAAACTACACCATGTCCATGGTATGAAATGGTACAGTCCAGCAACAGAGCCAGTCTGCTTGGAATTAGTCCCTTTCACCTAAGATTGTACACAATCTTTTCTTTTTAAAAAAACGCTATGTCCAGAGCAAAGCCTTATAGTTTGTTCACTGATATGGCGTCTCACTAGGCACTGCTGCAGTGCAACTTCCATTTATTTTAACGGGTTTGGGCAGAAAGCTCATGATATCCAAAGTGACATGGAGGCTGGGCAACTAAAAGCCCTGGCAGACTACATCCATAAGCAACTGTAAAACCCAAAGTGCTGTGCAAAGGCAGACTCCATCAAACTTTAAAAGGTTACCACTGGCAGAAAGAATACTTGAAGGGTCAAGCTGCAAACACAGCATTGTAGTTTTCCTTTTAAGTCTTCCCACATCATATATAAATAGCTTTACTGAGGACACAGGTTTTAATTACAAAACTTATCTCTCTCATGCAAAGAAACAAATGTTATGTTCACCCATAAAAGATCGGCAAACCAAAAGCTTTTTAAATAGTATTTTATTTTAAGGTTGCTATAAAATGCAGTTATTTTGAGTACCATATGCCAAGTAGAAGATACATATTCCTCCTCATGCTATTTGGGATAAAGGAATAATGCAGGCCTTAACAAATGGAAAGCTGTCCAAAATGCACCTTCCAATATTTGATTGTAAGAACGGCCCCAATATTTGATTGTAAGAATGGCCAAGATATTTCACCTCTCAGTCACACAATATGGATGCAGCAGGAAAAAGGATATTAGTAATTGTGCAATCCATGCAACAGAGGACATTGAAACCCTCTGGCTTCTGAAACTGGGGGGTAGTGTGGAGGCTATTAATTTGCAATCTATGTGCAAAATATTCCTCATATAGGTTCTGAAGTAACCAGCTCACCTAATTGTAACACACAACGAAGCTGAACCAGTTTATCATGCACTAAAATGAAGTTGGAAAGTGCACCATTAAATTTAGTATTGGAGAGAACGTGGCCATCTCCAACAGCAAAACTATGCCCCATGGTGTTTCAGATGCAGATACAGGAACAGTTGCAGTATTTTAAAAGAATAATCCATTTGTAATAAAATAGCTTCAAACTAGGCTGTTTTAAATATGTCTGTCTAAGCCACACTGATGTTAACTAGTGGGGACAGAAAGCAGGGTCTGGAACTCAACTCACCATTACCAGTTTTTTTTAATTTTCAATTCTGCAAATAAGAACATTCAAAAACCCCAGGACCCACCTTTAAAACATTTCACATACTGCAGCCCTCCAATTTACATAGAGTTGCAGTTCTCCTAGTTTATTATTTCTATTTTCTCAAGTGTCGCTCCTCTAAATTTAGCAGGACAGCTGAGAAATGATGGTAGGAGCTTTACCAGTTCAGTTTAAAAAACATCCTCTACCTGGTATCTCTGCAGTGATTGTCTTGCTGCTCCCTGAAACTTCTTCATCATCATCTGATGAACTCGTGCTTGAGTCACAGGTCAGGTCACTATCACTGGTACTGCTGTCCTGCAGCAGGTTGTATTTCTTGCGGGCAGCTGCCTCTCGTTTCTGCCTCAATAACCGAATTCTCTCTTTGTGCTTTTGGCTCCGATGACCTTTGACCTTAGCGACACGACCATTCTGCTTATCACTAGACTGCCGGTTTTTCTTTGCAGCCATTGTTGAGGTTTCACTCTCCGACCTTGACCGCCTGGATTTCCTCCCAACAGTAGACCCTGATACAGCAGAAGCATCTCCTTCTATAGTTGCTTCAGCTTGGCTGGGCTCGTTCTCTTCTGCGGAAGACAGAGTGTCTGAATCAGCCAAGTGCCCACTGGAAGAAGGGGACAGCATGCAATGGTTGGAAGAGTCACTCTCATAAACACGGCCAGCTGTTGGTTTGTCACTCTCTGTTGATGCTAGCTGAGATTCTGACGAGTCTCGTCTCAGTTCCATCAGCAAGCATGGCATCGAGGCAAGCACTGTCGAATCCTCCACAGCAGCTCCGCTCTCTTTCTGGGCATGCATTTCTAGTTCTACAGGTCCCTCTTCACACAGAGCTGCTTCTTGTTTTTCTGGGAGTTTTGATGGAACCTCTGGGTCAATGAGTTCTTCTACTTTGTCTGCTGCCTCCATCTTCATTTCAAAATTTTAAGTCTCTCCTGGTCTCAAAGCATGGATCACAGAGTCTAGCGGACAGCGCAAATTAGCCAAGGGCTTCAGGAGGAAAGCAACCTGCAGGAGAACACACAGAACAAATGAACAGGTTTGGCAGTGGCACAGTAGCAAAATTACGGTACTTTATGGAGAATTTTAAACAATCATGGGAGAGTGCAAAGGATCTTGCTGGTTATATAGAAGAAATCAAGAAGTTTACTGAAGCCCTTTATTTTAAATTGGCAACTCAGTTGGGGCTTAACACTTTCCCAACAAATTTCAGGCTCCCCCCCCCCAACAATATTTCCCAGAGAGGGTCAAGCTGTGCTGAAGAGTCAAGAAATTAGCCTCTTGGGGACTTCTGTTAAGACAGGCTTTGCTTCAAACTTAAGGTCCAACTAAAGAGCACATTTGGGTACACTACGGAGTTCCAGCCCAAGTTTTCTTCCTAGCAATTTACGGATGTACCAGTAGTGTGAAGCAGAACTGGGCCCAGGAGGGAACATTCCTCCCAATTATCAGGAATCAGAACAGTGGCAGCAATGACCATTCACTTCAACTGATATTGAAGTCTGGGAGCTGATCCAAATTCCTCTCCAGCAACAGAAGAAGAAAAGGCCTCCTTCTTGCAAGGCTTTCAGATCAGCACAAAATAGTAAGCAAATAGATCAGTTCCCCTTTCTTCATTAAAGTGAGACCACAAGCTTCCAGGTGCCATGAAGGTTAATGTCCCTCATTCCATCACTATCAAGCCAACTATGGACAATAGCAGTACTAGGAAAAAGAACTGGAGCCTGACAGAAAACCAGAAGCAGAATGACTCAGAACTGTACCCAATTGCTCAAACATATAACTCAGTATATGGAATGTTATCTCAGCCTAAATTATTATTACTCTGGTTCAAGGGTTGATGCCAGTTGCTCACATTCACAATAACAATGACGGTGGGAAGTCAGGTAGGACTTCAAAATGTGTATACACCAGACAAATTTAGACTATATCCTATTTAGACCATATTAGGACTTAATCGTCATATTCTATCAAATAGTTAACAAGGGTCTGCATCCCGACTCATGTCTTTCTGTGGCTACATTAATATTTTTCTTTATCTATTTAGCTATTTCTTTAGCTAACCTTTTAGATATTTGGTTTCCATGGTCAGATTTCATAGGTTTTAATACCGTACAGTTTTACTATTAGTATCATTTCTGTCCAAAGAAATGTCCACTGGTTTGGGACCACCTACTGGATTTTGAGCCTTCTATGCCAGTACTGCCCACTTGATAAAATGTTTCTCCACAATGACGGTGCTCTTTAAAGTGGTCAAGTGTGCTTCTTACAGTTTAAAATCAGGTGCAGAAAAATGTAATGCTTACAAAGCAATACAGGTACTTTTTCAGAAAGAAGTGGCACAATGCTAAATAATTCTGTCCACATGTCCCCTGTCCTGTCCGCCAGTCTCAAACAAACACATTGTTCTTCCAACATTAGTGGCTCAGTGGACAAAGTCCTGGTTGTGGGACACTAAAGTTGTAGTTAGGTCCCAAAGACTGGTTTTTAACAGGTGGGACACTAAAGGTGTGATCACCTTCCCCGGATGGGTGGGAGTTTAAAGTTCTCAGATGATAAACATAGAGGAAATGAATCACTTTGAACAATGAGAAGGGCTATAGAAACGATTACCTTAAGATACAGGGAAATTCCACAGGAAAGGTGTTTTAAAGTAGACAGCAGCCTACTTTAAAAACAAAACATGTGAAAAAATGTGAAGCGATTCTTAGGATTCTGCATGTCATGTGTGGCTATATGACTCTCCAGATGTACTCATGCACAGCTATGCTGAATGAAAGTGCTTCAGTTATATTTATACTATATGTGCTTACTAGGAATAGCTATTTAAAACGAGCTATTTAAACCAGACTAGAGGTAATTCATAGGTGGAAAATGGCAAATGTCACTATCTAGAGATGCTTAAACATTACACAGAAGCCCCTCTGGTTTTAGTGGGACATAAACAAGTTTAAAGGTTGAGCTGAAAAGAGGGGCAAGGCTGCCTACCTCTTACACAAGTCTGAACCGACCTAGGAAAAGGCTTTATACCAAGTCAGACCAACAGTTCATCTACCTCAGTATATAACTGGCAATAACAGGCAGCAACTCTGCAATGTTTCAGACAGAAGTCTCACCTAGCCGTACCTCAAGATAGCAGGGATTGAAAGGGGGCCTTTGGCATGAAAATCAGCTGCTTTACACTTAGCAACAGTGTAAGAAAAATACACACAGGAAAGCTACAAATTTACTTCACTGAGGATGCCAATTGTAAATTATTTTACAATTACAGTGGTACCTCGGGTTAAATACGCTTCAGGTTACAGACACTTCAGGTTACAGACTCCGCTAACCCAGAAATAATACCTCGGGTTAAGAACTTTGCTTCAGGATGAGAACAAAAATTGTGCAGCGGCGCAGCAACAGTGGGAGGCCCCATTAGCTAAAGTGGTGCTTCAGATTAAGAACAATTTCAGGTTAAGAACGGACCTCCGGAACGAATTAAGTACGTAACCAGAGGTACCACTGTATTACTGTATTTCTAAAACTAGCTACATGGAAAGGATCACTTCATCACAGAGTGAAAGAGAAATATAGAGAGAATATGAAACAATAATCACTTTCAGTGAATATCTCTATGACTGGAGTTGTTGTTTGCAATACAAATCCCTGCAAAGAGTATTTACTTAGCCATTAACTATAAAAAGTATTAAGGGGCATGTTCTTCAAACTTCTCATTTATAAACAGAAGTATGCTGCTGGCTTACTATGCAAGGAGACAAGCTAAGTACTTGCTTAGAAGTAAACGTGCCTCTCACGGTGCACTGATATTATTACTTCATGCAACATTCAGGTTCTTCTTTAAGGTCTCGTTTACAAGTACTGGCCTAGACTGACCCAGATAAACTTGTGAGATCTGGCAGAGGAAACAGTATAAGAAGAGGCAACTGAATACGAGAAAACATTTATTTCTATCCCTGAAAAAATTCAGCCATAATGTTATCTTTTTAATTCAAGCTCCGGTTAATAGAGAGTGGTATAATTAGGAATTCATTAGCCCAGCACCCACACCATTTATGAAAAGGACTCTTATGCTTCATGTTGATCTAAAACAGATTTGATGAAATAAATACATTTTATAAAATAAATGCTTATCCAAGCATTTTTTTCCTCTTCAATGCAACATTCTGACCTCTAGCTGTTTCCAGCTTATTTAGGAACCCTGGAATGTGCCTTATATAAAGGCAGACCACTGATCTATCTAGGTCAGTATTGTCTGTACTGGTTGGAGAACCTCAGGCCCAGGGTTCAAATGAGGTACTCCAGGAATCTCTCAGGCCACACACTCCTGACACACACACCCCGTTCTGCATCCTCCTCAAGTGTTTTTGCCTGAGTGGACTGTGTGCTTGAACTGCGACTATGTTTTTGGGTGATAACACCAAGGCCGGTGCCTCCCCACAACGCAGCGTTGTCTGGGATTCATCACTCCAGTGTCCCATCAGGCTGATGTGACCCATATCCAAGGACATGAGCACACAACTAGCAGAGTCCAAACAGAAGCTGAGCCTTGAGGTGTAACATCTAAGCCTAATTTATTGTGCACAAAATCAAACGTAGCATAACAAAGAAAACATGGCTTCTCTCTGCGTCTTTCTTCCTCGGAGACAGAACTTCAAAAGTTATACAGAACGGAACAGTGTATCTCAATTTCTGCTCACAAGACTCCAACAATCAGTGCTAGAATGTAAACAAAGACATGTGACATGTCACAATCCCACACATCTGCAGCCTAAGTGGAAGATAGAGAGTTGCGTGCAAGCATAAAAACCATGACTTTTGCAAGGCTGGAATGCAAAAATACCAAGTCACAGCCACTACTCTACCCATTTTGCCTCTGGTAACACCTGCCACTGCATGCAGCCCACAGAAGGTTCCTCACAAATAAACTTCAGGCCCCTGGCCTGAGGTTTTCTGGCCCGTGGTCTGCCCTGACTGACATTAGCTTTTTAACGCTTCAGATAGATTTCCCCAGCTCTTGAACTCTGACCTGCTGCATGCAAAACACATGTTGTACCAATGAACTACAGCAAAACGCATACACTGGACATACATAGCTAAAGCTAAGACAGATTAAAAGATTCTATACAATATTTAGTCAAAGAACACACAGAAGAGTTCAACGACATGAGAGTGGGTAGTTAATTTAGCAACTTCTGTTTCTAGTGGCTACCACAAAGAAGCATTTGTCTCAGGCTAAATTCGCACACATGGAGTTGTAGTTAACAAATTTCTACTCTGAGTAGAGCCATATGAATTAACATACCTAAGTTACTTATGTCCATTACTTTCAGTGGGTCTACTCTGAGTATGACTGTGAGTATCAATGTGGATACAGCCCATCCAATCTGACAGTTAATATGCAATAGGAGAGAAATTACCACTTACAAGCTCAGTTTTTTTTGCTGCGTAGTTATTTGATGCGATAACTGCCTCTTATCTATGACAGTTAATAAAATTGATACATTATGGATTGTCTTATTATTTCTCATGCTCAGATGATGAAAAGAGCTGTTGTACATGAAGAGTATAAGATAAGGACTCACCCTTCAGCTACTGCTGTCACTGCTGTACCTGTTCTGCGGAGAGAAGACTTGAGTGCCCAAAGTTGTCATTCTGGCTGTTTTTCACCACCAAACTCACTACAAAAGCAAACAAAAACTCACATGTAAAAAAAATATTTTTTAAACAAAGCGAAACAAACAAACAAACAAACAAAACCAGCAAAAGTTTAGCAGGTTCTTATCATTCAACGAAAGTTTCAAGAAAGGTGAAACCGAATCCGTAGGTTCTTCTCATTATATAGAATTCCCTATCTGTATGTATATATCCACAAACATGGCAGATACTCCTAAAGATTATCTCCTTTGCATAGCCTGTATATTGCGCAGGGACACAAATGCATTTTCCTTACTCGTAAGCCGACAGTTAACCTTCTCTCTCTGGGTTATGAGTATGCTGCGTTAGAATTACAATTGCAATTACAACAACCATTTGTACATTTAAACATGAGGGAAAGCACTCCATATTTTTTTAAGTCTAGTCATTTTATTTAACAAGGGACAGCGGAAAATGCCTGCCTGACCAGCTCTCTTTGCTGACACATCAGTAACCAACCACAGACTGAAATTTTGCAAGATTCACTACTTAACCCTGAACGTGTTTAATCAAAAGTCAGCCTTTTCACATGTGTCCAGCCAAATTCTTGACTGCAGAAAAGACAAGTGCATGAACTTTTAGACAATGGCATACCCATGTATTTTTCTTACACCAGTGGTCACTGAACTTTGTATTGAGACCTATCTTTGCTATTTTCAGCTAACATTCTCTTACCTTCTGGTCACTATATGAGTGAATGTCTAATAGGGTTCCAAATTAAAACCAACTGCTGTAATTTGTCATCAATCTTTATCCCAGTTGGTTTTTGTCCTGGATCTGAATTAATGTTATGTATGTATGTATGTATGTATGTATGTATGTATAATTAAAAGAGTTTTTCTAAATGCAACATGCAATATTGTAAATCACATCAATATGCCTCATGGGAAGTAAATAATAATCATCCAATTTTGAGAGGCTTCATTATGACTGTAAAACCAACATTCTCACTCATATAAAGCCATTCACTCCTCATGAAGGGAAGAACAGGACAGTGCTTGCATCCTCTCTCTCACAAACCCCACTATGTACATGTTGGGCGGAGGAAGGTCAAAAGCAAGCAACCTCACGTGATGATAATCAGTCAACGCCTGTGTAAGGCTACAATTAACTCCAAGAAAGATGTAAATATATTACAATGATGCACCAGGCCATGGTTAGCGAAGGCTTCATTTTTCTTTCAATGTATTTCTGCAGGTTTAAACTGGTAAAAAAGGCTCATGGTGTTTTTTTTAGGTAATAACTTTGAAGGAAACCAGACATTTCAGTTGAAGTCTAGCACTTACTAAATGTTTTGAGAGTTACAACAGGAGTGCTAATTTAAGTACTGTACTGGGGTGGAATTGGAATGCTGTAAGAAGAGTTTTCTTGTCAAGCTTCTCCAAGTAGGCCTCACTGAGTTTTGATGACAAGCCACATCTGCATTACTTGATGCTGAACAGCAAAAATGGTAAGGATGACTAGTTCAAGTAGGGTAGGTTATGTGTGTGGAGTCCCATCCCACCATCCCTGGGTACTAAAGAGTACCTTCCTGTGAAGAAATATTTCACCATACTGAACAGTTGTCCAGTGGTCCATCTGCTTATAATTTTGCTCATCCCCAACCACTGGCCATGTTGGCTGAGAGTGATGGGAGGAACTGGAATTCAACCACATCTGGAAGGACATAGGTTCTACTATCCCTGCAATAAGGGGGGTGCAGCAAAAATGATGCATCTCCACTCCATGATTCTATACTTCCATCACATTTTCTTCCTCAATTTTCTTTACAGCCACAGCTGCAAAGCCAGGATTCTAGCAAAATCACCTAGGTATATACTTTCGCTCATATGTAGTTAAAATTACTTGCAACACAAAGAAACCTAAAAGCTAGCCTCTTTTCTTCAAAAACTAAGGTTGAGTCAAGTTGGTGTGGAAGACGACCTTTTGGAAGGTTGAGTTCCCCAATCAAACCACCTACCCCAATCTTACCCACTTCACTGGTATCTGCATTTCCCATTGACCACTGCTTCATCAACATTCTTTATTTGATGTTATATGTAACCAGTCTGATTTAGCTATATGTTGTTGTCATTGAAGACAAGCAAAACTAATTCAGAGAGAAATGCTTCATCTTGGCTGTGAGTCCTGGAAGACCTGCTCCCGGCCGTGCTGGTCTTTTTATTCACCTGGCCTGGGAGGGTGGTGACCTAACTGACTCCAGCTTCAAAAGCAAAGGTCGCTGAACAGACTATTATTGAGCTGAGGTATTGTTTGGGGGAGGTTGTTGCTGTTACTGATATTATTATTATTTTGTATCTTTATTTTAGATCTTATGATTTATGTGGAAATTGTTAAATTTGGCTATGTACCTTTTGATGTTTTATTTTTTGTTTATGAGTACTTATGTCTGTAATAATGTAATTTTTTTGTATGTTGTAACCTGCCTTGATTGATTGATTGATTGATTGATTGATTGACTGATTGTTCATTAACAAGCACAACAAATGGGCAGAAAACCGTCCCAGTCGCAGGATTAATAGATAGTATTAACAGATCTATTAATAATATTGCATATGCCTTATATTTTTAATAGATCTATTACTTATGCTGCATATGTCTTACAATTAGAATTCTCTAATGCTGTAGATTGAAGATTATTATAGAAGGCACACTGAACATGCTGTGCAAGTAGAGCATTTCACGTATTCAAAAAAAATATTTCACGAGTTTTTAGTTTAAGGAAGACTAAGTTTAGAAATCAAGTTTTTATGGAAGGAAATGTTTTGCCCCCATTCTACCAAAGGCTCTGGGAAATTACTCTGGCACTTCACCAGACAATTAATAAATTAGCCTGAGCAGCCACCCTAGACGCAGTGGGCTCTACTCTGTCCAACTAGATGATGAGTGAAACAAGAGATGAAAGGATGAAATTAGAGCACTGTTTCAGCTAGCTTTGCATAAACAAATGAGGGTTAAGAAAACAGACTGCTTCTATTTAGTGCTCAGCAGACAATATACCCAAGCCAGGACTAAGAGGAGGGGAAGCATATTTATTACTGTCTGTAGAACATCCTGTGCATTTTGAAAGCAACAACATATTTAATAAAAGTTTAAGAAGGTGGAAACATAGGGCAGTAATGTAAATGCGGATTAACAGATTTCCACTTGCTAAAACAGACTTAACTCTTCCTCTCCTCACTCTTGCAACCCCTCTAATCTGCGCTGGGGGGTTGGGGGATGCTCCCAAACATGGAGAGAATAGGAGAAAAGGAAGTTCCATCACATCCACTGGCATGGCATAGGGTGTTGCCCATCAAAATCTAAAAGGTGTGGGCACAATATAAAAAGCTCAAAGCCCAAGCTACTGTGCCAAGCTAGTCAAAGACTCAATACAGGCTGAGAAAAAAGGTATGATGCAACTGCATTTGCAACACAGTGGGCAATTCTAGTTATTTCATCTCAAAAAAGAGATCATACGACTGGAAAAGGTAAGGAAAGGGGTAATTAACATAATCAAGAGTCTGGAGTGTTTTACCCATGTGGAAAGGCTTAACAATATTTCCTGGGATTTTTTAAATCTAGAAAAACAACGATGTAGGGGGACGTTTGTTGGTTTTTTGTTTTTAAATGACAAACAACATGGAGAGAGTAGATAGGGGGGGAAACCTCTTAAAACTAGCTGAAGCATCAGACTGATCCAAGAGGGCTCACAATATGACAATCTACCTTGGGCTTAGGGGAGTACACAAATAAGGATGAAGGTAAGCAAGAAAGGAATCCTATTCTTGGAACTGCTGACACATCTGTGTTTGATAAATGTCATTTAGGGTGGAATTTAAGCCTTGAATCACCACATAGAACACAAGTGGCCATTGATAACTCCTTATTTTTTCTGTGTCAACTTGGGGTGTTCTGTGCCACACAAACATATCAAAATCAATCAATCATATCTCCCTGGCCCAAGTTAAGCATTCTATGTAGTACATCACACCAATGCAATGGAGACATTCCACTTTGTGGCTGGAAAAGCAGTGCAGCTTCAAGAGGAAAAATGCAGTGATAGGGAGGTGCATTTATTTGCCCTTTGTTACAGAAGCTATGAAATGAAGCATTTCCTGTATTACAAATAACCAACTCATGAACAATTCTGAAATATTAACATTGCAACATAAGACATCTTCCTCCCAACTTCAGTGTCTAGACAATTAAACTATTAAGATCTCTGGGGTAAAAACAGTTCTCTTTTAAGGACACCAAATATTGCTAAAATGGTATTTGAGCATCTCTGTCTACATTCCTGGAGTCAATACCTCAATCAACATTTTAGGAATTCTGCTCAATATTTCCAACAAGTAGCATTCATAGATTTGGAGAGATCATTTGCAAGGTTACAGCTAATAGATGTCATATCCTACCGATACTGTATTTGACTTGTTAAGTTGAAGTGGCAGCAGGGTTGCATGGCATAAGCTTTCACCTCAGGGCAATACCTGATGATACTAATCCTTCTGCTGTAAACTATTAAGATTTTATCTGCAGGCTGTTAAGTCTCAATGAATGGCAGTGGGCAATTATGTATCTTTGTGCTGGATTATTCTCATGAAATTCTGACAGCTGAAATGCTACTAACTGACAGGTAAACACTAACGTAAATATATGCAATATAAAATAAGTAAATATTTGCCTGTCAGTATAAAGATACCACAAATAACTGCATGTGTCTTGCGGTTGTAGGTTGTCAGTTCAGGGTCTTTGTGTGTGTTAAGAATAAACAGCTCCACAGTTTTTTCACACATACATCCTTTAAGATAGTACAAGTTTTTCCTGATGATTCGGGAAAATAAACTGCTTTCGTAAACCAAGTGTCAAACTGGTAGTCATTCAAATGGTGCATTTCATTGCATGTTACAAAATTACTGCACCTACTGATAACTGAATGGTAAATCAATGTGCTCATTCTTATTATATTCTAATCTTTGGGCCTTTGTTGAAGCAAAAAAAAGGAGCTGTCATTTCTCTTTGGTTTCCAGTTATGATCTTGATGGCTTCTAAATCCCCAGTGGAGAAGATATACAGGCTAGGAAAGGAGGGTCATCGGATCAGCAAACCACAGAAAGCAAACTAACAGAGGGTGGGATTCATCAGTCCCATGAGAAGCTTCTACTTATGCAATTGGGTTTTCCCTCCTTTCCTCCCCATGCCCACCCCAAAATTGGCTTTGGAAATCTCCTGGAACAGCACATGGAGAGGAAGGGGGACTACTCCATGTGGTAAGCTGGTATGCTTGCTCAGACAGAGCATTCAACATAGCACATTGTTGAATTCCACCCAGAGCAATGGAATTACAGAATCAAGCCAAATATAACCTATGTCATGGATGCAGAACCTGTGGCTCTCCATTGTTGTTGGACTACGACTCCCATTAGTCCCAGATAGCATGGCCAATGATCAGGAATGCTGGGAGTTATCAGTTTAAGCCAGCGAAACCTAGAGGGCCACAGGCTCTCTCTGAAGGCTTATTTCTGGCTTCTGTTCTCATGATCTTGTTAAAATCTATCCTTTCCTTTTTTTAAAAAACTGAAATTTGATAATACGATACAAGAAAAAAAATCTGTCACATAATTCCAAACATGCTCACCATTAGGGTAAGGGTTACAGTCAATGAGGTGAATGAAGTAGACATTACACCTTCTAAGTCTATTTTTAAAAGTTTGGAGGGTTCAGCAATGTTTACCCTTATCACTGAGCTGATATAACAATTTCACTAACAGTGTTCTAGTACCTAGTTAAGACCCTGAATTCAAAATTCTAAATCAAGTTTAATTTGTAGAGTGCTAAAAGATCAAAACCAGTTGGTGCATTTTGTCCAAAGAACAATTGTATAAGCAATTCAACAGGTGATGCATGATGTTTCTTCAGGCTACAGATTTTTTTAAAGGTGTCTTTTATCATACTGCACAGTGTTTCTACAATTTCTATTGGAGGCTTTTAAGGTTACAGCTTTTATTCTGTGGCGCAGCATTAAGCACTCATCAACTGCCATCAAAAGTGAGAGAAGTCCTTCATGTAAACAGAAGATCTAGTTCAAGCCCATGGCTTTAAACACCCTCAAAGAACTGACATTTTGAATTTCAGCAGTTAATGGAGGTGACTGCATTGAGCTGACTTGCATTAAACTCTGTTCTCAAACAACACATGAAAAACCATACCCTTTCCCCATTCATCACACTGGCTAAATTAAAACAGAGACTTTAATAATTCTTCCTATAGCACAGGCTCTGCTATTCCTGGGAACACATTATTGAAAAAGCTAGGTAAAACTGGCAAATAAAGGGGGGGGGGATTGAAAACTGGCAGATGATTTTAAAATCCCCATTGAAACTGAACTGTCAAGACTTCACTGAAGTCCTGCTAAATGTAAACAAGTATCACCACTGCATTCTATAATTCCATAGTCTCATAAAACTAAAAGATGGTTGTAGAAGCAAGCACAGATTACTTAGCTGTTTGAAACAACACAGTAGCATCTGTGAAGTAGAGACTGGAGTAGATTCAGCCAAAGTTCCTTGGTTCAGGTTTCAGGCCACTTACTATCCAAAACATGGATAATTCTGACCACTTTCAAACACTGAGGAAATGGTCAACGTAGGCTCTTACCTGCAAAGTTGTCCACCTGCAATTACTGCAGGTGCCACACTATATTGGGTACTTTTTCCCTCTGACCAGTAGGAGGCAGGAAATACCAAATCATTTTCTCAGATGGACTCCTTAGGACCAGGCTCCAGGAGATATTTCAGAGCTTCCGGTAACACTAACCTTTACTATTTGAACTTGAACAATAACAGTACTGTATCATAAAGCAACCCTTCAGTAACAACAATGATTGTCTCTCCACCCATAAAACATAGACTATACTGCCTATCCACCCCTTTCCCCCTGGACTGGCAAAACATTAATAAAATAAAATAAAACTCAATTACAAACCCACAGTCAGTCATCTGGTAAAACCATGACGTAAGTCCCAGATACAAAACAAGACGAAAGTCTTCCAAAACAAACACACTTATCTCTTCCCATCAGTAAAGTATAGAGAAATATGCGCTTTTTGTTCCAACGAAGGACGGCTGCGCTAGCACCCAAGACAATGCCATTTCAAACTGGGTAGTATCAAAGCAGCACACACACACAAAATTGGGAAGAATACATTTGAAACACAGCCAAGTAAGAACAGACTGCTTGGTTGGAACAAACAAACAAAAATGCCAAAGGGGGCTAATACATTTTCTGCAAACGTGCCCTCATTACTTTGTAAGCCTCCATATTAGAAGCTTGTAAGCATTTAGAAACAGATGTCTCAGAGGCTCTTGCCTTGATTTTTCTTATCACAGTAAGTAAAGGAAAGTCAAGTAAAATCTAAAAGATGCTGCTCTGGAAATAAAAATTTAAAAAAAAACTTCAGGGCCCTAACATCTGAGGAAAGACAAGCTTTCTATCCTTTGGGTCACTAAAATTTGGATTGAAAACTGGTGAGATTTATGCAAGCATTTTACACAAATTAGAATTAACCACAGACCTGGATAGAGAACTCTGTAGATAACATCACCTAAAAAATCCCTGAGTGAGGAGTGTGTATGGCAACTAGCAATGAACCTTTAAGAAAGGGAAAGTCAGATAACCTTGGAAATAGACCTTTAATTCAACATGCAACTTAAACTCCCAGTGTGTTGGGAGTTAGATCAGGAAGGCCCATGTGCAAACTCAACCATGATGTTCAGTGGGTGCCTCTGGGCAAGACACTAGCTTTCAGCCTAATTTACCGCTACAGGCTGAAATGACAAAGATTACCAATATGGACTGAGATGCTGTGATACGAGATTACCCTATGCATGTTGCCCTGAGCTCCTTGGAGGAAAGGTAAAACACAAATGCTATAAAATAAATTCACACAGATTACTTCATTTCTGTATGCTTTGGGCAACAACTGTAATTGTGGAAGAACGAGTCCTACTGTAACATCTTGAATTAATAGGTTCAATGTTTTGTAAAGAAATACCCAAATTGCAACACTAACAATTTCAGTATATATATTTTTAATATTACAAAACAACATTTCTATGGAGATCATAGTTTGATTATTGTTGCTGAGCTAGTATAATAAAATTGATAAGAGTGTCTTTGTCATGTTATTCTCAGACGATCAAATTAAGAAGCACACAAGCTTTCCAGTGACACATACCCATAACTCTTATACAGATCTTAAAGGCAGCTAACCTTGACTTCAAGACAAAGCAGTCTGCACCATTTTTTCAATGTAATTCTTTTTAAAAAAGAAAATATTTCCTATTTAAAACAATACATTGGACTGAGCCAAAGTCACAGTATCTACAAAGCAACAAATGCAAATGACAATAGACAGAAACACATGGGGATTCACCGTACTTGACCACTTCCTCTCAAAAAGGAAAGCCATACTAATCTTTAGAAGACATGCCTTAAAACAAGTTACTGAATACAACAGATTGTCTAGAAGTTTTTGATTATAACGGTAGGCTGCAGTCTGTAACTGACGTAGGAAAATGTGTATTGTAAATTCACAATCTAAACCTTAAAGTTAGCATAGTGACTCTGTTTATGCTGGAACAGATATGAGAGGCATCATCTTATTTATTAATCCCAAAATAAATTGTATCTTGGATTGCTTCTAAGACAGACGATGTTTACAGTGTTATTGCTATCACATTTGTAGCAGAAGCTCACCGTCACCACTGAGAATAGTTCTATTAAAAATAGGGCTTCTGTAGTGGAACTCTTTAAAAAAAGCCATACTAATATAAATTATATAGATAAACAGTGACATTAGCAAGTTTTTTTCTTACCTGGTTTCGTTAGTTCACTTTTGAAAGCACACTATAAATATACTTGGGGATGATATTTCATAGCAGTGATACCCACGGAGTCAAGCAACTCTAATTCTTAGTTTTATCTAAGCCCTAAAGAGCAATACTAAAGCTCTGTCTTAAATTGAAGTGGGCAGAGGGGTTGCTGAAGTGGAGATGATTTTTTTTTAAAAAAAACCAACTTCAACTATCTTTCCTTTCTAGGGCTGAACTCTTAAGCCAAATACAGTTACTCAAAGGGAAAGTCCCACTGAACTCTGTGACTTACAATTGCATAAGCATGCACAGGGTTGGGTTGCATGAGTGAAAAAGCATATTATTGATTAAGCTCTGTTAAACCAGAGGTTTGGTGGTAACTGCAGGATTCCCAATCTTGTGTTTGCTGCTGATGTGCAAACTGGAGGAAGGCATTCATAGGGGAGCTGACTTAGGGGGAAAGGGAGGGGTTGCTTAACTGTTCCTCTGCCAGCTGTTACCCCAGCTGCCACCCTTCATTTAGACATTTCAGGAAAGCACAGGAATCAGTGAGAGTGAAAGCTGCCAATTCAGAAATGCCGCTGTACTGCAAATTTGTCCATTTTTTACCCAGACATTTAATGCACGTTTCCACTAATTTCTTCAACTTTATAGTTTTGCACAAAGACTTGTCACACTTGCTTTGTGGTTGTTGTTGTTTTTTTACTGTTTGCTATATTTTAAAAAACCCAAAACTGAAAGTTCATTAACTCTTCCTACACCCAAATTTGTTACAAATCTATCTCACTTTTCTTTCAGCTCAAGGTGGCACAGCTAGAATTTTCTTTATCTTCACAACCACTTGAGGTATGCTTGGCTATGAGTTAGCTAATGGCTCCAGTGAAATTAATGACATAGCAAACAACTGAAATTGGGTCTGGTATATCCAAATCAACCACTGTGCCTATTCCCCTACACTGAACACTATCCAAAAATAAGAAGGGAAGAAATCCTAAACGCTGTCATTTATTTTTGCAATTACGCTTAAATAATTAGAGGTGGCAGTCAGCTAGGTTTTACTCAGAGTAGCCCATGATTAAACTAGGGCCATGAAATTCAACAGGTCTGTTCTGAGTAAAGCTTAGTTGAACACCTTCCTAAATGTGGACCCTTTAAACAGAAAATTGAGTGCTATATGCCAGTCTATGAAATACAGGGATGTTTATAAATCAAAAAAGTGGTTTCCAACCAGTGTGCCATGGCACCCTGAGGTGCCTTGAGTGATGGTCAGGGGTGCTATGGGCAACACTGACCTCTGTCCCTCTTTCCTTCCCTCCTCTGATGCCCTCTCATGTCTCTGCCTCCAAAAGGCTTGCACAGCTGTTTGTTCCAGCAGCCCTGGCTACAAGCTGTCCAGACAAACGGTGGCTCTGGGGCTAGCCAGGGGGTGCTTCCCAGGCCCCTGTGGGACAGTGGGAGGCACCTCTCTTTGGGGCAGGGGAGGCAGCTCAGAGACCAGGGGCGGCGGCAGTAGCTGCCCAAAGCACTCCCAAGGACAGGAGAGAAGGGTGAAGGCACACTCCACAAGGGAGGGTGTTCGAAAAAGGTGAGAGGCTACCAGCTCTGCAGGCAAGGGGTGACATAACTGGGCTCCTGAGCCCCACAGGGGTGCCGCAAAAAGAATGTAGTTGGTCAAGGGAGCCGTGGACCCAAAAAGGTTGAAAACCTCTGATCTAAAGTAATAAAAACTACATTACAAGGGCAATTGGGGACTTCTGAATAGCGTAACTAGGTGAATAGGTAAGTATAGCCAATTATCCCATTTTTTCTTCTCCTCTATGTCCTTTTCACACTTCATCCCATCCTCCAAAAAGCACATGCACACACACTACTAGGAAATTAGCACCATTAACAAGAGCTGATAAAATTACAGTTGAAGTCGCCAAGTAATAAAAATCCACTCTGGATCAGTTTCTCTTTTCGGTACACAACTTCCTCATATCATTGACCACAGATAAACAACATATCGCAAGCAAGTCAGTTATATTGCTCAGAACAGCTAAGACCTTTTACCATATACTTGGTCTCTCTGCTTCAAAAGTTCACATTCTACAAGCAACTATGAGAAATAGCAACTAAGGCATATATTTGCAAAGAAAAATGGGCATTTGGAAGGAAATTGCCTTTACATGTTTATTCTCTTTTTAAAAAAGCAAAATGAAACAGTACAAAAGGAGGAAGGGACTGAGGTGTAATTGCATTTCCTCAGATGCCACTTTTAGCATTTCAGTTAACTACTTTCGCAGTGATGGTTAAAGGTACACCTATTCTGTTCCTCTCTCTTTTATTTCACTAGCCAGCGTGGGATGAGGCGTCCCATAATTAGAACCTGAAGAGACAGAGGTTTAAATAATTAAAAGACGAAAACTGTCAGGTTTCAAAACCATTAAGAAGCATTATTTGCAATGCTTACATTCTCTAAGACAGCAAAAAGCTTCATTTTCTCTTTACCTTTAATATATTTTTCAATTTTATTGGCTAGAGTAAACATGTACTTTGAAACATTTCCGTAAGTGCTTCCAACACAGTACAGGCGCTTTGCAGATCATGTTATCCAACATCCATCACCACCGATCTTGGTAAAATATTAAAACATAGTTATCATAATCAATGATACAGATCTAATTTTGCAGCTATGTTTAACACATTTGAGCAGCCTTCTATATTTCAGTGTTAATTCTTTGATCCTAGCCAAACACAGACACTAATTAACTCCTCCAGCTATAGAACATGAGAGTATTCCTCAAGTTTATTGCTCAGTCATTCTTGAATACTGTATATCAGTTGGGAACTCCCCTCTTGAGACAGAAAAATATTTCTGCTGCTTTTAGGAAAGACTAAAGTACATAGGGACGCAGGTGGCGCTGTGGGTAAAACCTCAGCGCCTAGGGCTTGCCGATCGAAAGGTCGGCGGTTCGAATCCCTGCGGCGGGGTGCGCTCCCGTCGTTCGGTCCCAGCGCCTGCCAACCTAGCAGTTCGAAAGCACCCCTGGGTGCAAGTAGATAAATAGGGACCGCTTACTAGCGGGAAGGTAAACGGCGTTTCCGTGTGCGGCTCTGGCTCTGGCTCTGGCCAGAGCAGCGATGTCACGCTGGCCACGTGACCCGGAAGTGTCTCCGGACAGCGCTGGCCCCCGGCCTCTTGAGTGAGATGGGCGCACCAACCCCAGAGTCTGGCAAGACTGGCCCGTACGGGCAGGGGTACCTTTACCTTTTTAAAGTACATAGGAAAGAACCCCACAATTAGAACAAGATATATTTGTCCTTTATGCAGCTTATTTTATTCAGAGCCTGTCATCAACAGCAAATGAACTCAAAATGTCCTCCCAAGCTGGATCCCCCAGAGTTGCAATACTTCAGAAAGGTTTCGTGCTATTCCTTTCAATTTTTTCGAAGGGAGAAACAATAAAACCACGAATGAACAATAAATGCTGCCCTTGTAACAAGAAGCTAGGAAGGATCTACAGCAGGCATCCCCAAACTCGGCCCTCCAGATTTTTGGGACTACAACTCCCATCATCCCTAGCTAACAGGGCCAGTGGTCAGGGATGGTGGGAATTGTAGTCCCAAAACATCTGGAGGGCCGAGTTTCGGGGTGTCTGATCTACAGTCTGCTTGAGGGCTCCAATAAGTCAGTCATAGGGCAAGCAGCAAAGTTTTTGAATGTGGCCCTCCATATTAGACCACTTATGATGGCTAAGCATTATAATTCTGTGTTTTTAGTTGCATTAATGTGCATCTTTGTTAATGTTATTAATCGTCAATTGTTAGTTGTTATAAAACATTTAAATGGTCAGATGGCTGCAAATAAAGAGATGATATTGATGATGAGTTGTAGTTCAGCTATATCACTAATACCCCTTCTCTACAGCATTTGCAAATTAACAACATTCACACCTACATATGTTTTTAAAAAAGCAACAGCAATACTTTTGAGAAAATGAACCAGTACCATTCAGGCACTAGGGGATAGTAGAAATAGCACTATCAGACAACATTTCATACTAGCTGTTGCTGTAGTCCTATCCACATAGGGGAAAGTGACAGCTTAGGGACTGTCAATCCAACAGAAAGAGAAAATATGTATAAATGAAACATGAAGGCTCTTCATTTGCGTTAGGGATTCTAACCCACATTCTGTAGTCACTGATCAGAATATAAAGCACTGCACATGGTGTCCCACTCATACAGAAGAGATAGTTCAGGCTTCCTTCCCACAACAGCTCCTCACATTCTCCAAAAAATCGCTCCTGAAAGTCAAGCAAAGCTCTTGGTTTTGGGAAGAAGGCATGAGGACTCTGACAGGAGTCAGAGCTCCTGCCTCCTTCTCAAAGCCTGGTTAGCAATTTCTCAGCTTTGGGAAGGAGGTGAGAGGGCAGAGCCCTCACACCTCCTTCCCAAAGCCCAACACCTCACTTAGCCAGCTTTTGGAAGGCAGCACAAGAAGGGGGGGTTATCAAATTTTGGCCTCCCTTCTCCTCCCCCTTGCAACAGGGCAGTGTGTGGCCCACAAGTCCTATATTGAAATACTCTTGCAGTCCACTTGGTGTGAAAAGTTGGACCGCCCTGCTCTAGACAACTCTTAATGCAAAAAATGGGTCTCTGGCTGGAAAGGAAAATCAGTATATATCTCCATGTTATTTTGAGAACCCATGCTGGAGAAACACCACAGAATCCTAACTACCCTTCCATTCAATCAACTGTAGCAGAAACAAGAAAAAAGGTTTACCAGTAAGTAAATTAGGTTCCAATTGTAAAGGTAAAGGGGCCGTTACAGGGGCTGATGACTCTGGGGTTGCGGCGCTCATCTCGCTTTATTGGCCGAGGGAGCCGGCGTACAGCTACCGGGCCATGTGGCCAGCATGACTAAGCCGCTTCTGGCAAACCAGAGCAGTGCACAAAAACGCTGTTTACCTTCCCGCCGGAGCGGTACCTATTTATCTACTTGCACTTTGCCGTGCTTTCGAACTGCTAGGTTGGCAGGAGCTGGGACAGAGCAACGGGAGCTCACCCCATCCCGGGGATTCAAACCGCTGACTTTCTGATCAGCAAGTCCTAGGCTCAGTGGTTTAGACCACAGCACCACCAGCATGCCTTATGTTCCAATTGTAGTTACAGATTTAAACAACCATTTAACATGTGTTATTAACAATGTTTGTTAACAAACTTGTAACTAAGCTCAATGGGCTCAAAGAATACTGAGAAACGGCATATGAATTCAACAGCTATTTTTTTAAAAAGAAAAACTTATTAACCAAGTGAACAGATTCTTATACTCCTTAATTCAGCTCCTAAAAGAAAGTTGCCATTGTTGAAGTATGCACATTTTGCCCCTTTAATATGGAATGTTGCACTTTGTGAATGAAAAGCAGCAAATGTTAGAATGCTATCTAAATTCTGAACTAATTTAAAATTAAGTATATAAGCTAAGTATATAAAAATAATAATCAAACCAAGGTAACATTTGGGTTTCCACAATTATTGCAAGAAAAGCCCATCCACACTCTATTCCTGCTGTCCTGTTACATCAGAGCTTTCACCAATGTTAAAAAACCCATAATGTCCATGGACATCTGGTTTGTTGTCACTTGCAAAATAGTAAACTCTTATTTGAATTTGTGTACATTCTACAAACAGAAGCATGCACTGGTCCTCTGGCTATTGCGAGAAGAACATTTGCTTTGAATGATTTGTTGATGCTGAATTAAGGGCTCATCAATAACATCATACATTTTGCTCTAAGCACAAAAATGATGTCCTCCAACATTATAAATTCTTCTGATTAAGTGACCTACAGCAGTCACTATTATTACTCAACAGCCCACAGGGCTTGTAAAAATAGTTGCTAAATCTACGAATTAAACTTCCTAGAGCAATGTGTCAGGTCACAGAAATTCAAAGCAGCTATATTTATCATTTACTGTCATTAACCCAGCTGAAAGGAATTCTTTACTTGAAGCCAGACAGTTGTATTTCAGTTACACCTCTGGCTTGTTTCCACCTTTGCTAACAGTGGCAGATAAAATATTCAAAGGAATGGGGAGAGGGAGGGAGAGAAGAGGGCAAGGGGAAAAGGTTTAACACCTAATATCTTTGCAGCCTTATAAAGGGATAGGTCGTCAGTACAGATCAGATCACCATGCCACAAAGGAAATAATAACTAACAACCAATCTGGAATAATTTTCAATTGAAAAAGGTGGATTAGGATGGATGAACAAGAATGTCCTGGCCTGCATGTCACTTAAAACCAGAGTTTAAAATATACAACGGTTTACGGTGAACAAGCAGCAAGCTAATGCCTGCTGCTCCGAAGATCACACTTGACTGCTCCCCGGCTCTTTCCTTCAGTGCACCAGGGAGAAAACAAAGCAGAAGCAGGCTTCACATCATGTGCAAGCGCATACTCATAGTTTGCTTTCTCCAAACCAACCACCGTTTGTTTGCCTTGCCACTCATTGTTTGACTGGAGAACTTGTACCATGAAAAGAACTTGTACCACAAAGTGCCTGTAATTTCAACAGCAAATACCAGCAGATTGGCCATTCACCTTATTCACAGTATAAATTAAACTATGGTTTACAGTGTCGTACAAACCTGGCCAATACAGCTGCATTTGATCATGCCCCATGGGAGACCCATAGAGTGTCTAAGCAAACTCTATCTCCCTTGCCACTACATACACATATCACGGCAATCTTGTTTCTGGAGAAAAGTGCACTCTAGTACATTAAGCTCCATTAGTGAATAGAAAAGGAGGCATCCCTGCTTCTTTCCAAAATGAAAGAAAGATTACAAAGTTACCCACATAGAAGGAGGCTCATGGTTTTCATTTACCACAGGAGTGAGGGTTCTGTGGCCCTCTGGGTATTGTTCAACTACAGCTCTTATCACCCTCGACCACTGGCCATACTAACTGGATCTGATGGGAGTTGAAGTCACAAAATTCAGAGGCCCAGGTTCCCCATCTATACTTCACACCCCTCTGATCTCTCACAGCTACTCTATTAGGCCTTCTCTTCCACCAAGAACAACTTCTTTATCATACACGTTAAATGCATATACTAACAGATCCCATTGGAACCAAAGGAATAAACTTCTGAGAAGATGTCCCTTAGGCACAGACTTAAGTTGGGGAAGCAGTGAGAGGCAGCCAGTGTGTCCATGGTGGTAAGCAAAAAAAGAGCAGGTGAGTAGAATGTGCTACAGGTGAGAAAACCATCACCCCATAGAAGCACTGACTCACGGAAAAGCTACCCATCCCCTTCTTTCTTAAGTTTCCAAGAAAACACAAAAGAGGGGAGATGAGGCTATTTCCTCACTATTTCAAGGTTAGGCATGGAGCGGATGAGAAGCAGCAGAGTCATGGCTAGTTAATTCTACATCTGGTGCAGTCCTCCCCCCTCAACCCCCCCCAAAAAAACCCTGGTCCTAACACTCCCTTCCCCACCCCACATTTCTCAACCTTGTGCAGAATTACAGGGCCATGCCAACCAGCTCCTCTTAAGGAAACCTGACAGGGCAGGGGGGGGTGTCTCTGCCTCCTGACCCCCTTGGCCCGCACGAACCCCCCCCCCAAATAAACAGCTATACGCCGGGGAGAAGCGCTGGTTTCTTTTGAGGTGGTGAGGGGGGCAAAGGGACCACCAAGGAACGAATCGTGTGCGGGTGGAGGGGGAGGGTTTGAAAGAGAGCAGCCCTACTCTCCACCTGCCCCCTCTCTTTAAACATCAAGATTTGAGGCGGCGGGGGGGGGGGTTGGATGAAGCGTTGCCAGGCGACGAGGCGAAAACGGAGGCCGACCAAGGTCGAGAGCCTCAAAACTTGCCGCCGTGCGCGCTCTTGAACCCACCCACCCCCCAAGCCTTCCGAGGGGGCGGCTAGCGGGGGTCGTCCCCCCCCCCCGCGACTGTGGGGCCTGGATTCTCAAGGAGGGCCGCTTGGGAAAGGGGGTCACTCACCACCAGGGCCGCCGCCGAGGCTCCTCCCGGCCTCAGGCCCCGCGGAAGGGAGCAGCTCGAGCATGAGGGGCCGGGTGTCCTCCCTCCGTCACCACCGGCTCGCCCTCGCCCTCTCCTCCTCCTCCTCGGCCCAGCGGGGAGGGAGCGGAAATGTCACCGCAGGGAGGGAAGGAGAGAGGCCGCTGGGCTCGCCTCGGCTCCGGCTCCCTTCGGCGTCACTTCCGGCGGCGGCGTCGACGGAGGGGGAAAGGCAGGGGAAAGGCGAAGAGGGAGGAGGCGGGGAAGAGCGGCTGACGCAAGGGCGCGCGCGCCGCGGCAGCGCCGCCTAGCGGCTCCCGGGGCGCGCGCGCGCATTGGGCGGGAAAGCGGAGCCCCTCGCGCGCCTCCAACGGGTTTCCCTCAGGGAAGGCGAAATTGGCGCGCTTTTCCCAACGGCCGCTGACAGGAGTGAAAAGGTTCAGGCTAATCGTAACAAAAATGAAATGAAATGAAATAACACACGTCAAACGTTACAAAAGAACACCGAACATTAATCACAACGTTCTGCAAATGGAAATTTTTTTGCATGTATCTATACCTACCTATATATATATAAATATATATATATATATGATTTCATTATGACTGGGTTATTTATTTATCATTATAACAAGTAAATAATGCAATAAATATGCACGTAATGTTATATATGTTATTAAATTTAGCAGCCACTTTTCTCCTTGCCGCAGGCAAACTAAACAAACCCCATATATGAAGACCCAGAAATGTGTGTGCTCGTGTGTCTATACATATGTTTATATTCATATACACATTCTTCTTTTATTAGATTTATATACTGCCCTTCCTCTGAAGGTCACAAGGTTGACAACATGAAAAATGCCAAAATAAAAACACAAAAAATACATACTACTTAAAGCAGGCTTCCTCAACCTTGGCCCTCCAGATGTTTTTGGCCTACAAATCCCTAGCTAGCAGGACCAGTGGTCAGGGATGATGGGAATTGTAGTCTCAAAAAGCACCTGGAGGGCTGAAGTTGAGGAAGCCTGATTTAGAGCATCAGCTACCAGGAAGGTTCCTGGAGCATCTTACAATCAATTAACCTAAGATAGTAGCTACACTCAGGCATAGATGCATACATGCACATGTGTATGTTTATCTATGGCCTTTTCAGCTTGAAAGTACTGTTTTTGTTTACTTTGCTAAGCATTTTCGAGTTTTTATATTGCAAAACGCCCTGTGATCCTTGGATGAAAGGAGGTCTAGAAATTTAATAAATAAGAATACAAATAAAATTATAAATGTGTGGTAGTTGTGGGAGTGCCTCACTTCTGAATTTTGGCATCACTTTGGATCCACTTTGGATCAGGCCAAAGGGTGTCCATGTAGCTCAGCCTACTGTGCTCATGGTGGGCGACCAGATACACCAGAAGGGAAAGACACAATCAGGATTCGAACACAGGAGTCACTCTCCCCTCCGGCGTTTTCCAGAAACTGCTGCCTCCAACCGTGAAGAGCACAGCCTCCTTGATGGCTAGTTGCCATCAACAGCCTCGCTCTCCTCCATAAATGCGTTAATCCACTTTTAAAGCCATCCCCGTGAGCCATCACTGCTCTCCTGTTCCATAATTTCACCATGTGCTGCATACTTTTCGACTGCCCTGAACTTCCCTAGGATGCCTGCGAGTTCCAGTGTCTTGAGACAGGGAGAAATAACTTCTCTCCATCCATGCCAGGTGGAGTTTTATAGAACTTCTATCACGTCACCTCTTTCTCGCCTATCCTCTAAGAAAGTCCTAAAAGCTGCGACCATTCCTCAGAAGGGAGCCACTCCATCCAATTTCAGTTGCCCTGTTCTGAACCTTTCCCAACCCTAAAATATCCCTTTTGAGGGCAAGGCGACCAGAACTGCGTGCAGTAGCCCACCATAAATTCCTATTATGGTGGCATTATGACAGCTGCCAGTTTGGTTTTCAGTTCCTCTCCTGGCGGTCCCTAGCATTTAATTTGACTTTTCCCACAGCTTTTGCGCACTAAAGGATACAGGAGCACCTCAGAACCCTGCTCAAGAAACACAGCTGGAGAATGACGCCTTTTATACTCCCTCCTGGCCGGAAGGAGCCTATGGCCTGCCTAGGTGGGGTGTCTCAGCTCAGGATTTGAAGGTGATTGGCTGAGGCTGCTACCTGCAGCTCCGTGGCTCACCATGTGAGGGAGCTGTATACAAAACTAGCAACTTCTGGCAGCCCGTGTGCCAAAAATGGAGTGCTGCCATTTAAATTTCCCGCAGTACTTTGGAGCAACTCAATTATCAGATTTTGTTGTTGTTCAGCCATTTAGTTGTGTCCGACTCTTCGTGACCCCCTGGACCAGAGCACGCCAGGCACTCCTGTCTTCCACTGCCTCCCGCAGTTTAGTCAGACTCATGCTGGTAGCTTCGAGAACACTGTCCAACCATCTTGTCCTCTGTCGTCCCCTTCTCCTTGTGCCCTCCATCTTTCCCAACATCAGGGTCTTTTCCAGGGAGTCTTCTCTTCTCATCAGGTGGCCAAAGTATTGGAGCCTCAGCTTCACGATCTGTCCTTCCAGTGAGCACTCAGGGCTGATTTCCTTCAGAATGGAAAAGTCTGATCTTGTTGCAGCCCATGGGACTCTCAAGAGTCTCCTCCAGCACCATAATTCAAAAGCATCAATTATTCGGTGATCAGCCTTCCTTATGGTCCAGCTCTCACTTCCATACATCACTACTGGGAAAACCATAGCTTTAACTATACGGACCTTTGTTGGCAAGGTGATGTCTCTGCTTTTTAAGATGCTGTCTAGGTTTGTCATTGCTTTTCTCCCAAGAAGCAGGCGTCTTTTAATTTCGTGGCTGCTGTCACCATCTGCAGTGATCATGGAGCCCAAGAAAGTAAAATCTCTCACTGCCTCCATTTCTTCCCCTTCTATTTGCCAGGAGGTGATGGGCCCAGTGGCCATGATCTTCGTTTTTTTGATGTTGAGCTTCAGACCATATTTTGCGCTCTCCTTTTTCACCCTCATTAAAAGGTTCTTTAATTCCTCACTTTCTGCCATCAAGGTTGTGTCATCTGCATATCTGAGGTTGTTGATATTTCTTCCGGCGATCTTAATTCCGGCTTGGGAATCATCCAGCCCAGCGTTTCGCATGATGAATTCTGCATATAAGTTAAATAAGCAGGGGGACAATATACAGCCTTGCCGTACTCCTTTCCCAATTTTGAACCAATCAGTTGTTCCATATCCAGTTCTAACTGTAGCTTCTTGTCCCACATAGAGATTTCTCAGGAGACAGATGAGGTGATCAGGCACTCCCATTTCTTTAAGAACTTGCCATAGTTTTCTGTGGTCGACACAGTCAAAGGCTTTTCCCATTACCATTGTCATATTATTTTCCCATTACCATTGTCATATTATTTAAATAAAATGTAAAAAGGTAGAATCATCAACATTACAAGTCTTCTTAAGTCAATGCTGTTAGTGTTGTTAAATGTTTACAATTGTCTTTCAAGTATGGTATAAATTTACCCCGGTCTTTTTGGAAAGCTTGATCACACTGGTTTCGGATTTTCCCGGTCAGCTTCCTAAAGTTAATCAAACCTTGAATGGTTTCTGCTCCTGTATACAATAAGAGTACCGCCTGGAGGGCAGCAGTCAAATCAGATTGCTACACATGTTGATTGTAAAGGATGGTTCAGAAACACTGTTTTATTGTTCATTCTCATGGGGGAAATAGAAAGAAATGTATGCAAAACATGAAGCTGTACATTTTTTAAAATAAAAAAGGCGGAGAAAGGGAAGTGAAGGATAGAGTACAAAGGACACATGAACATAAGAAAGATATACCAAGAGCCACAGAATTTACAATATAGAACTGCCCTTTTGTTTCTGCACCAAGGTCATTAGGAAAAGTGACGTTTGGTAGATAAAGGGACCGAAAGTGCTGTCATATCCACCTTTGCTGAAACCTCGGCCTCAAGAGCTTCCTAGGAAAAGAAGAGAAAAATCAGCACCAATATTTGGATGAGAGTTAAGACACCTTCCCCAACACACAAACATGGAATGGCATGGCAGCGTACCATACAGATGCTTCCCACAAGCTGAAACCAACCAAAAAGGGAATTGGGATGACAGGCATTATTAATCCAATAGATTTATATCCCGCTTTTTAAGAGCATGTTTTCGCAAAGTGGCAAACACGATACACAAAGCAAACACCAACCAACAATACAATAGAAAATGCTCAGACATTCAAAACCCTTAACAGAGACAGTACGGTCAAGCCAACGTTGTGATGAAACAGAATAGGTCAGAATGAAAAGATTTTAGATGTTCTGGAACTATAATCTCCACGCAGCATGGCCACTGGTCAGGGATGATCTAGTCCACAACACCTTATAGGGGGATTAAATGAGGAGGGGGAGAACCATGTACGCCACCTCGAGCTTCTTGGAGAAAAAGGTGGGTTATAAATTTAACAAGTAATAAATAAATGTGAAAGGGATGCGGGTGGCGATGTGGGTTAAAACCACAGAGCCTAGGGCTTGCCGATCAGAAGGTTGGCGGTTCGAATCCCTGCGATGGGGTGAGCTCCCGTTGCTCAGTTCCTGCTCCTGCCAACCTAGCAGTTCGAAAGCACGTCAAAGTGCAAGTAGATAAATAGGTACCGCTCCGGCGGGAAGGTAAACGGCGTTTCCGTGTGCTGCTCTGGTTCGCCAGAAATGGGTTAGTCATGCTGGCCACATGACCCGGAAGCTGTACGCCGGCTCCCTCGGCCAATAAAGCGAGATGAGCGCTGCAACCCCAGAGTCGTCCATGACTGAACCTAATGGTCAGGGTTCTCTTTACCCTTTACAGTCATACCTCGGGATGAATACGCTTCAGGTTGAGCATTTTTGGGTTGTGCAATTTCTCCTGCTGCCTTTAGGACAGAAGAGGTCTGGCCCACCCCTTCAAAATATCCCAGAACAAGAAAAATGCACCAAAATAGCCCAGAAGACCAGTCTGTCCACCGGTACAACTAAGAGAACATATTAATACCAACAAAAGCACCTACCAGCTCCCTCTTTGCTTCTTCGATCTTCACTCGTGCAAGAGAAGGACTCTGAAAAGAGCAGTAGAAAGACATTTAGGCAGATGTAGGGGTTTTCCACGCTCCCGTCTGAATTTTTGAAATCAAGCAAAAGGTCTATGGAGGTATTGCTGCCCCCCAAAAAACCTTTAAAAATAGAGTTTTTAAAGTGCATTTGTTCAGCACACACTCCAGTGCCATCAGAAATCATTCTATGAAATGTAGACGGATAGGCAATGAAGAAGAGTGAGTTTGGAACAAAGATACTTCAGTGTCCAGCAGCAATCTGAAGGTTTCTTGACCCCTCAAACAACCCTACCCACCTTCCTTCCTTGCCACTTATGTCTGCAAATGACCATCAGAAGGGCTGCAACATTTACTGGAGCAACATTTACAGACATTTATTTATTTAAAAACAAGCATAATAGCATGCATATACCGTATTTTTCGCTCTATAAAACACACTTTTTCCCCTTCAAAAATTAAGGGGAAATGTGTGTGTGTCTTATGGAGCGAATGCAGGCTGCTTGGCTTCAGCGATAGCAACGCGAAGCCTCCGAAGCACAGAGGGAGAGCTTCCCCCCGCACTCCGGAGGCTTCGCGTTGCTTTTGCTGAAGCCGCCTGAAGCCCCCGGAGCGCAGCAGGAGTTCCCGCTGTGCTCCGAAGGCTTGCGGATAGCCGCCTGAAGCCTGGAGAGCGAGGGGGGTTGGTGCACACCGATCCCTCTTGCTCTCCAGGCTTGGCTTTGCTGGAGAGGCGCTGCACAGTTTTCCCTCTCTGCGTAGCGCCCCTTCAGCGAAGCGGTAGGAGAAATGGAAGGGGCTCCGTTGATCCTGCCGCTTCGCTGAAGGGGCGCTGAGCAGAGAGGGGGAGATTTTTTTTTCCTGTTCTCCCCCTCCTATGGTCCGGTGCATCCTATAGAGCGAAAAATACGGTATGTGCAAGTGTTGTAGAAATAATAGCAATTCTATAGCCTTGGCAGCAAAGAAAGCTCTGCAATCATGTTTTAAGCTCCTTTCTCATGTCTGCTAACCCATAACCCTCATGTCAGGCCAAACTTCCAAAAGCATACTGAGCCAAGGGATACATGCCAATATTTTAAACTAGCCCTTGGGCAATCTGGTGCTTTCCTGGCGTTTTGGGCCGCAGCAGCCAGCATCCTTGACAATTGGCACCGTATTGGGGAAGTCTGCTGGAAGTTGAGCTACAATTCTAGGATTCTACAGTTCTAAGAGAAATGGGGTACGGGAGATTACAGGGGTCAGGTCCAGATACGACTCCAGTTTCTTCTTCAAAGGTACCGCCTGCTTCTTTAATTCCGCTAGATTCTGTGGATGGAAACACAAAACAAACCATTCACACAGTGACTCCATCTTTCTCGCACCAGAAAGAAAGAAAGAAAGAAAGAAAGAAAGAAAGAAAGAAAGAAAGAAAGAAAGAAAGACAAGGTTTGGGTGGGTGCTTTTTAGCCTCACAATCTGCAATAAATGACACTTCAAAGCCATCTGCAAAATATGCATGCCTATCTACACACAGGGCACGGGTCCAAACTACTGAGCCTAGGGCTTGCCGATCAGAAGGTCGGCGGTTCGAATCCCCACAACGGGGTGAGCTCCCATTGCTCGGTCCCTGCTCCTGCCAACCTAGCAGTTCAAAAGCACATCAGAGTGCAAGTAGATAAATAGGTACCGCTCTGGTGGGAAGATAAACGGCATTTCCGTGCACTGCTCTGGTTCGGCAGAAGCGGCTTAGTCACGCTGGCCACATGACCCATTGTCTGCGGACAAATGTCGGCTCCCTCGGCCAGTAAAACGAGATTTGCGCCGGAACCCCAGAGTCGTTCGCAACTGGACTGAACTGTCAGGGGTCCTTTACCGTTTTCTTTTTTATCTACACACTTAATTTCCATATTTTGGGAAGAATGGCCTGGAGAGTTTGGTTCAGAGTTTCTGATCAGGGCTGGTGAGAAATGTAGTCTAGCAACATCTAAGTGGCCAAAATCCCCTGTCTTAATCTGTATTGAAATTGCAGGAGGGGCGGAGGCCAGGCAGAAGAAATTAGATGAAATGGGAATAGGAGACGCCCGGAATGGCTGGGGAAACCCAGCCAGATGGGCAGGGAATGAATGAATGAATGATGTTGACGACAGTATTATTATTATTTACAATTACAGCCTATGGCTTCCCACCCCCCAATACAAAACACCCTATTTTTGTTTGTATCTTTCATAGCTTGTGCATCAAGAAACCAGATGGGCGGGGTATAAATCATAAGTTATGATGATGATGAAGTGATGATGATGATGATGATTTCTCTCTTGCAGTATTTCAGCTAGCACTATGGGCCCGCCCTTTGATGTAAAATGTGAATCCCTTTGCATTCTCTGAAACACGCATCACAGAGGCATTTGGAGCTGATCTCACCATCTCTAGCAAGCTCACAGCCACCTGCCATCTGGGTAAATGGCATTTCCTCCCTATCATCCAGGTTGAATGCCATTCAATGTGTCATTTTCAAACACCATCAACATTCAAGGCGAAACACCCACCTCTGAGAGATTCACCAGAGACTCGTGAGTTAGTGAAGCATCCATCCCACACATAGATAATTGTTCCTGCCAAGAGATACAAAGCATTAAACCCAGGATAAGAGGGCAAGCAATGACTTCTGTTCAACGCATTGTAGGATTACCCTCAGGAAAAAGACAGAGATGAAAAAGTCATTTTGCTAGTTCCCATATCTTTAAAAATAGCAAAAATGCCATTCTGCTTCATGAACATATGCTTTGCACTGAGTCAGACTGTTGGTCCTCCTAATTCCGTATAGCCTACACTGACAGGAGACTTTCACAGTCCTACTTGGACATGCCAGGGATTAGAGACCTTTCGCATGGAAGCCAGACGCTCCCCCACTGAGCTAAATTGCCATCATTTTATTATTTATTAAATTGATATACAGTGGTACCTCGGAAGTCGAATGGAATCCGTTCCGGAAGTCTGTTCGACTTCCAAAAGGTTGGGAAACCAAGGTGTGGCTTCGGATTGGCTGCAGGAGGCTCCCAAAGCCAATTGGAAGCCCCGTCGGCTGTTCGGGTTCCAAAGAACGTTCGCAAAATGGAACACTCACTTCCGGGTTTGCAGCGTTCGGGAGCCAAAACGTCACAGTACCAAGGTATGATTATACCGCCCTTCATCATAAGATCTCAGGGTGGTTCAGAAGATAAAAATACAGTAATACCTCTGGTTAAATATTATTCAGGTTGAGCGTTTTCAGGTTACGCTCCGCGGCGACCTGGAAGTAACGGAACACGTTACTTCCGGGTTTCGCCGCTCGCGCATGCGCAGACGCTCAAAATGACATCACGCGCATGCACGGAAGCGGCAAAACGCGACCTGCACACGCATGTTACGGTCTACTCAGGATGCGAACGGGGCTCCGGAATGGATCCCGTTCGCATCCAGAGGTACCACTGTACAAGGTACCACTGTACAAGCACGAATAAATAGTTAAAATGAAAACAACAAAACAATAACCCCCTACCCAACACATTTAAAAGACAGTAGAATTTTAATCAGCCCTGCGAGGCCTGGTTCAAGAGTACAGTGGTACCTCGGGTTACAGACGCTCCAGGTTACAGACTCCGCTAACCCAGAACTTTGCTTCAGGATGAGAACAGAAATCATGCTCCGGCAACGCGGCAGCAGTGGGAGGCCCCATTAGCTAAAGTGGTGCTTCAGGTTAAGAATGGACCTCCAGAATGAATTAAGTTCTTAACCCGAGGTACCACTGTATAAGGAAGGCACCAGACCATTCTCCCTGGGAAGGGAGCCGCTAACAGGCAGCCACTGCAGAAAAGGACCCTTCTCATGCTACCACCCTCCGGACCTCAAATGGAGGAGGTACACACAGAAAGAACTCAGAGGATGATCTCAGGGTTTATATGGGGAGAAGCATTCCTTGAGGTATTGTGGTTCTGAGCCGTCTAAGGCTTTATAGGTCAAAAACATCATTCTGAATGGGGCCTGGAAGCTAATTGACAGCCGGTGCCGTCAGAGCAGGATTAGCATTACATGCTCAAACCGTCTTGCTAAACCTGGTGAGCTAAACAGCCTCCAAATTCTGCACCAGGTGGAGCTTCTGAACCGTCTTCAGAGGCAGCCATTCCTCCTTTGTTACCCACGCCTCTCCATCTGCCTCCCCGCTCTGTCAAATTTAGATTGCAAGCTCCTTGGGGCAGGGGCTTTTATTATGCCACTCTGCAAAGCTGCAAAGATAGCACTATGGAAAGCATTAGTAAAAACAAGCTTCCCATTTCAGTGAGTCTCCCCTACAGCAACACCAATAAAGGGTTCTTTGTATTAACCTCTGCTGCCTTAATTCTGAATTTGAAATCTTCCACTTTGTCCTTCAGGAACTTCATGTTCTGGGTCCGGTTATCAGCTTTCGCTTTTTCCACTACCAGTAGTTCTTCGGTTTTCTTAAGGTCACTACAAGAACAAAAACAGCAAAGACTTATTATCAGTGGCAGAAATGCTTTGCTAAATGCCTACATCATCTCTAAGGAGGCCAGGAACCAAACTGCTCGTCTGCTCCCAGAACAGCTCAAGAAACGTCACGTACAACTTCCATCGAACAGGGCTAGTAGGATCTGGAATCTACAGCCCTGGGGTGAACCCTACCCAACCCCCAAATGCCCCACAGTATTCGGATTGTGGTTAGCCGAGTCATCAGGATCACAAAGCATGTGCAAGTTTGCAATAAGGAAGGTTTCTCTTTTGGAAGGCGAGAAAGAAAGGGGAAAATAAAGGCTCACGCTATAGCATCTAACATTTCCAATGCAGCTGACAAAATTCAAGTGAAAGACCCAAATGTACCCTGGCAAACCTGCCTGCCGTGAGAATGGGATTTGCGGAGGCACAACAAGGTCTGCAATATGGAATATTTTCCCTGAAGGCAGTTGTGGGGGGACGTCAGGTTTGGCGGCCAAATGTAAAACCATTTGTAAATGTTCATGAACTTTTAATCCTACAGTATGGAGGTTAACAGCAAGTCAACAGAAGTGGACCTAGAGATTCCCCATGGTTGCTAAGAAGCTTAGACTTAAGACCCTGGAAGGATAAATACCCACTGTCCATTAAAAACAACAATCTGTGCACCTAATAGCCCCAGCTACATTTGAACGTTTTTCATATAGACATCAATTTTGTGTAGACATCTGGAGAGCTTCTATTAAGTTATATGTTTGTTAAGTTATATGTTTAAGGCCCTTTACCTTTTTTAACCTTTAACCTATGTTTAAGTCTAAGATACATGTAATGATGTTTGTGGCTCTGTTGTTGTTGAAAGTCAGGCCTGAATCACAATGGCCCACAAAGCACTTTGCATGCTGTTTTGTGGTTATTACCTGTATGCTTTTAATAGAATACAGTGGTACCTAGGGTTACTTAATTCGTTCAGGAGGTCTGTTCTTAACCTGAAACTGTTCCTAACCGGAAGCACCACTTTAGCTAATGGGGCCTCCTGCTGCTGCTGCTGCGCTGCCGTTGCACGATTTCTGTTCTCATCCTGAAGCAAAGTTCTTAACCCGAGGTACTATTTCTGGGTTAGCAGAGTCTGTAACCTGAAGCGTATGTAACCCAAGGTACCACTGTATATCAATCTACATCTATCTATCTATCTATCTATCTATCTATCTATCTATCTATCTATCATCTATCATCATCATCAACATCAGGAATGTCCAACTCCCAAGAGACTGTGATCCACTCGCAGTATTAAAAAAAAACAACTGGCAGTAATCTACCGATTGTCATTGGAGGGAGGAGGAGCATGCGTGGGGTGGGTGGATTGCCCAGAGTTTTCTAGCTTTCCCCCCATAACTTTTTGTACATGATAAGGATCCCACGATCTACCAAGATCAGCTGGGGATCCACCGGTAGATCATGATCTACTGGTTGGACATCCCTGATCTACATAGTTTTAATTCTATGAATGCTTAATTGCTTTGTAAGTATTTCCCCCCTAAGTTTTTAGCTGTTCTTATTTTATCTGCAAGCCACCTTCAGGGGGGAACGGTGGGGTATAAATAAATGAAGGAGGAGGAGGAGGAGCCATGAGATCAAAATGCACATGATGCAATTCAACTGCTAACATTTTTAAAAACCACCACCCTGGCTACCAGGGTGTTAACTGGCTGGCTGCCAGTGTGTCCGCTGCCCTACTGAAGCTGCTGAGCTCACTGGAGAAAATTAAAACATAAAGGAAACTTCTGTCCAGCTCTTACTCTTGAAGCCGTTTTTCCAGCACCAGCGCCGAGGTGAGCTTTTTCCTCAAAGTGCTCAGTTCCAGCTCCATCTCTTTGTTTTTGGAATCTGCGGCATCCAGCTCTGAAGTCAAATCATTGATGGCAGGAATGAAGCTAGAAAGAATTGGTAATCACAATCATTATTTTTTAAAAAAACAGCAACAACCAAACAAACAGTATCCGGATTTCAGGGCTGCAAGGAGAAGCTCAGCTACCAGCTACCTACGTGCATCAAGGAAGGATTTGGCAAGCTGCGATTGGACCCATCTACCGTATTTTTTGCCCTATAAGACGCACTTTTTCCCCTCCAAAAATGAAGGGGAAATGTGTGTCCGTCCTATGGGGCGAATGCAGGCTTTCGCTGAAGCCTGGAGAGCGAGGGGGGTCGGTACGCACCGACCCCTCTCGCTCTCCAGGTTTCAGGAAGCTATCCACTAGCCGTAGGAGACCCAGCTCTCCCAAGGCTAGCGGAGAGCTTGCCTGCACCCAGAAGCTTGGGGCACGCTGAGCTCCGCACGCCCCAAGCTTCGGGATTAGCGTAGCGCTCCGCTAACCATGGGAGAGCCGCGCGGCTCTCCCACGGGTAGCGGAGACCTTGCCGGCACCCAGAAGCTTGGGGCAGCTGAGCTCCGCTCACCCCAAGCTTCAGGATTAGCAGAGTGCTCTGCTAGCCGTGGGAGAGCCACGCAAAGTCGCGCAGCTCTCCCATGGCTAGCGGAGACCTTGCCAGCACCCAGAAGCTTGGGGCGCGCTGAACTCCGCACACCCCAAGCTTTGGTATTAGCGCAGCGCACCTGGGGGGGAAATAATTTTCCCTCCTTTATTTCCCCCCCCAAAAAAACTAGGTGCGTCATATGGGCCGGTGCGTCCTATGGGGCGAAAAATACGGTAGTTCAGTGTTGTCTACACCAGCTGGCAGAAGTTCTGCATGAGTCCTGGCTGCGTACATTCCCAGCCCTACCAGGAAGTGGTGAGGACTGAACTCAGGAACATATGCATGCAAAGGAGATGCTCTTCCACAAAGATGGCCCTCTCCCCACTTACCTTTTCGGTTCATTCACACAAACTGCTAATAAGACCCTATAGAGTATGGCAACATAGAACTCACGGGCCACACAATAAATTAAATTTTCATATTGTAAATTAATACAGTGGTACCTCGGGATGCGAACGGGATACGTTCCGGAGCCCTGTTCGCCTCCTGAATAGAACGTAAGATGCAACGGTGCGTCTGCGCCTGTGCGGGTCGCGTTTTGCCACTTCTGCGCATGCGCGTGACGTCATTTTGAGCATCTGCGCATGCGCAAGCGGTGAAACCCGGAAGTAACGTGCTCCGTTACTTCCGGGTTACTGCGGAGCGTAACCCGAAAGCGCTCAACCTGAAGCACATTCAACCAAGGTATGACTGTATTCAATATTATTTAATATACACAATATATTTAATTGAATATATACAATTAAATACACAATTGATAGATTTTGTTTATTAAACAAATTCATTACACCAACAGGTGAATGAGCTTTCAGTAACAACACAGGACACACACAAAATATTTTTTAAAGGATTTAAGGGGTTTTTGGACCATCCATTCATGAAAGCACACTGTCTGTGAAAAGTTCATTCAGAGGAAGGTTGAGTGAGGCTTACACCCTAGTAAGTGTATTTATAATTGCAGCCTTGAACTACTCGTATAAACAACCCATTCCAGAGTAGTAGAACATTTATTTGTTCTGTTTATTTTTAGGATTTCTTACCCGCCCTTCACTGTAAGCTCCCAGGTTGCTGATTGCAACTATATGATATAAACACAGGCTAAAACAATTCAAATTGTAAAAACAGACAAACCATTCAGACAAAAACAGGACATGATTCTCTCTTTAAAAGCCTCTCTCATATCCCTCTCTCAGTAAGACTGTAGATGCAAAAGGCACTAAAAGTTCATGAAACCGCAGCGCTTCTTCATGCAAACCGAGCATGAGACTGAACACCCAAAAGAAGCTTATCCGATAACAGAGAAAACCAAAGGCACACATTACCTTGCAAGGGAAGTGTCCTTTGTTTCAAGGGCTAAAGCTGTGTCTACCAATGTGTTCAGATAGCTGGTGCTGCCCTTAGACATGTTGCTGAAAGAAAGATTCAGACTCTCGGTCAGAAGATCCTGTAGGTAAGTGCCTGGGGGAAATATATATATATTAAAAAACACATTTCTATGAAGCAGGCCACAGAAGAGAGGAACTTTGAGTAGTTCAAAAATTGGTGGCTTGACTGGAGGAGAAACTACACCTAAGACAGTTGTTGTGTGCAACAGGAATAGCCAATTGGAGAGCCAGTGTGGTGTAGTGGTTAAGAGCGGTGGACTCATAATCTGGTGAACCGGGTTCGTGTCTCCGCTCCTCCACATGCAGCTGCTGGGTGACCTTGGGCCAGTCTCACTTCTTTGAAGTCTCTCAGCCCCACTCCCCTCACAGAGTGTTTGTTGTGGGGGAGGAAGGGAAAGGAGAACGTTAGCCGCTTTGAGACTCCTTAGGGTAGTGATAAAGCGGGATATCAAATCCAAACTCTTCTTCTTCTTCAATATAGTGCCCTGCAGATGTTGTTGGGACTCCAAACTCCTATAGCCCCCAATCTTTGGACATGCTGGCTGGGACCGAGGAGAGTTGGCCATCCCTGACGTACAGTTTTAAAGAACTATTAATAAGGAGGAGAGAGGTTATTGTATTTTAATGTTAGGTTATTGTATTTTAGTGTTCTGTTGGAAGCCGCCCAAAGTGGCTGGGGAAACCCAGCCAGATGGGCAGGGTATAAATAAAAAATTATTCTTATTCTTATACTAAAGCATGGGTAGGCAAACTAAGACCCACGGGCTGGATCAGGCCCAATTGCCTTCTGGATCTGGCACGGGGATGGTCAGGGAATCGCTGCATAGATTGCCAGCGTATGCGTTCTTTCCCTCTCTCTCCCATGGCGGCGGTGCCTCCTCCCTCCCTCCTCCTGGCTTCTCCCCGCCCTGCCTAGAGGAGGAAGGGGGCTGGGTTTTGTTGGTGCCAGCAGAGCAGTGCTTGAGTGGCTGCCATTTTAAGCAGCCCCTCTCTGGAGTCCTTTCGCACATCACTCATCGTCCCTCCGCCGCTGCTAACCCCTGCCGCTCACAAGACACAGGTAAGCAGCCAACTTATGGTACTCATGGTACTCTTGTGTCATTTTTTTAAATAAAAAAATATATAGTCCGGTCCCCCACAAGGTCTGAGGGACAGTGGACCGGCTCCCTGCTGAAAAAGTTTGCTGACGCCTCTTCTAAAGTGTGCGTCTTAAAAGCGCAACTTTGAATTTAAGCTTTCAATCTCACCGTCAGATTCATACTCTACCGCCTTCTGCTTCATGTCCTCGATTAACAGGCGGACGTCCCCATCCCTGGACTCATTGCACTCTGCCAGTTCGTACAAAATATCCACTGTCCGCGCATCGGCTTCATACGGAGGGATGGGCTGATCCCCAAAGGTCTTCTTCAGCCACGAAGCAACCTAACGGGAAAAGCGGAAAGAAACCAATTACTGTTGTTGTTATTTAGCGCCTTTCATCATTAGAAAAGTTGCTGTAGTTATTTAATTATTATAATATCATACTGTAAGGATAAACATGGGATGTGGGTGGCGCTGTGGTTTAAACCACTGAGCCTCTTGGGCTTGCCGATCAGAAGGTTGGTGGTTCGAATTCCCACGACGGGATGAGCTCCCGTTGCTCGGTCCCAGCTCCTGCCCACCTAGTAGTTCGAAAGCACACCAGTGCAAGTAGATAAATAGGTACCGCTCTGGTGGGAAGGTAAACGGCATTTCTGTGCGCTGCTCTGGTTTCGCCAGAAGCGGCTCGGTCATGCTGGCCACATGACCCGGAAAAACTGTCTGCGGACAAACGCTGGCTCCCTTGGCCAGTAAAGCAAGATGAGCGCCGCAACCCCAGAGTTGTTCACGACTGGACTTAACTGTAAGGGGTCCTTTACCTTTATCTAAGGATAAACATTTCTGGTGGCTGGGATGTTAAGGACCACCTTCCCTTATACAGGTGTGTAGATCAATATAAAGACCTTCTGAGTGTCATCTAGCAGCAGGGCCTTCTCTGGGTTGGCCTCTACTCTCTGAATTGCCCTCCCCCCGTGCTGGGCTGGATTTAAGTTTGATGAGGCCCTAAGCTACTGAAGGCAATGGGGCCCTTTATATGTCCAGCTGTCCTTTGTCAACCACAAAATTGTCACTTTTTTCTGTTGAATATATGCTACATGGTAATTTATGGACCTAATAGGTATCTACAGCCATTTGCACAACATAACAAAATATGCCTTTTATCAAAGTAATTGTTGAACTCAAATACAATTAAGAAGTACAGTGGTACCTCGGGTTAAGAACTTAATTCGTTCTGGAGGTCTGTTCTTAACCTGAAACTGTTCTTAACCTGAAGCACCACTTTAGCTAATGGGGCCTCCTGCTGCCGCTGTACGATTTCTGTTCTCATCCTGAAGCAAAGTTCTTAACCCGAGGTAATATTTCTGCGTTAATGGAGTCTGTAACCTGCAGCGTCTGTAACCTGCAGCGTCTGTAACCCGAGGTACCACTATATATTAATAGTGAAATAATTATTAAGCTTTAACTTAAAATGATTTTTTTATTCATAACAAACTTAATAATGCAAACACATTGGCATTTGGCAATAACAAAAGTTCCTTTAGAAACAAACTTTACAAAGACTCATAATCTAGTCTCCAGAAACTTGCTCTAACATGAAATAATAATAGGTGTAAATATATGATACAAACTACTAATAATGATAAACAGCAGAATGTAGGCACCCTATACAGTGATACCTCGGGTTAAGTACTTAATTCGTTCCGGAGGTCGGGTCTTAACCTGAAACTGTTCTTAACCTGAAGCACCACTTTAGCTAATGGGGCCTTCTGCTGCCGCCACGCCGCTGCTGCGTGATTTCTGTTCTCATCCTGAAGCAAAGTTCTTAACCTGAAGCACTATTTCTGGGTTAGCGGAGTCTGTAACCTGAAGCGTGTGTAACCTAAAGCGTATGTAACCCGAGGTACCACTGTATATAGAAATGAGCAAACCAGTGATATTTTAGGGAGCAGGCTAGCAGGCGGGGCCCATTACCTACATCATAGGAGCCTACACAACACAAAACACTGTTGCTGTATGTAGGTTTTATTTTATTTGATTTTTATCTTATATTTTGGAAATGTACATGCCGGTTTTTTTTTCCTTTATTTTTGGGGGGGCCTCCAAGAGAGCGGGGCCCTAAGCTACAGCCTGTTTAGCTTATAAGTAAATCCGGCACTACCCCCGTGTTATTCAGCTGGGCTCTTCTACTGCTTAGTAAAAATTACTCGTTTGCTCAGCTTTCCCCTAACCACTCGCCCTTTACTCTCCTGCAAGCATTGCCTTCTCGCTCTTCAATTCGCCCTTCCCATCTGCAAAGCGCTTTCCTCTCCGGAAAGATCCCAGGGAGAGAGAGGGGGGGGGATCGCCTTCTCCAGCTCACCTTCTCCAGCTTCGCCTCCATCCCCGACAGCTCCTCTTGCATTGCAAACCTCCCGCTTTTGCTCTTCCTCGGCAACTCCCCCCGTCGCGGAGCGATGGCGTCACCGGGCGAGGTGCCTCTTGGGAGATGTAGTTCGGAGGGGGCCTAGTCAATGAATCAAAGCCCAGCCCACGCTGGGGAGGCGCTGTAACTCCCTGCCCACCTCCGCCCGGCTGCAGAGCTCAAGGGCGGGGAGGAAGCTGCTTCGGGAAGGACAGGCGACCTTGGTTCACCCGGGAAGGGGCCGGGAAAAGCCCCGGGGGGGGGGAGGGGCGGAAGCCGCATTGCTAGTCAATGGGAAAATGCACCCCATTGCATAGATAAGTCGGAGGTCAGCAAACTTTTTCAGCAGGGGGCCGGTCCACTGTCCCTCAGACCTTGTCGGGGGCCGGACTATATTTTGGGAGGGGGGATGAACGAATTCCTATGCCCCACAAATAAACCAGAGATGCCTTTTAAATAAAAGGACACACTCTACTCATGTAAATACACCAGGCAAGCCCCACAAATAACCCAGAGATGCATTTTAAATAAAAGGGCACATTCTACTCCTGTAAAAACATGCTGATTCCCAGACCGTCCATGGGCTGGATTTAGAAGGCGATTAGGCCGAGCCTTAGTTTGCCTACCCATGGATAAGACAAACGCTGCTATCGAACTGGTGCATCAAAGATTTCATGGTCCACAATGGAACAAATATGTTGTTTAGTCGTTTAGTCGTGTCCGACTCTTCATGGATCACTGCCTTGTCGTGGTGAAGGGGCTTGAATAACTCAGAGAAGCTATGAGCTATGCCGTGCAGGGCCACCGAAGATGGACAGGTCATGGTGGAGAGTTTTGACCAAACGTGATCCACCTGGAGCAGGAACCAGCAAGCCACTCCAGTATCCCTGCCAAGAAAACTCCATGGACAAGGACAACAGGAACAAATATATTGTAGCGCTATCGCACACTCAACAGAACGTCATGTACATTGAGCAGCTCCTGGACTCACACCTGGAACTTTGAAACGTTTCCCCATAGGAACCTGTGCTTAGAGGGTGGGGGGTGAGGAGGGGGCCTTGTCAGATGGGGTTCCCAAACTTTACGTTTCTTTTGAAAAACAAATATGAAAAAGTGTGTGCGTGCATATATTTATTGGAGATGCCTGTCTTTTCAATATTATTATTCTTACTACTTTATCCGAGGTTGGTTTATGGAATAAAAACACAAAAATAAATACTATAGTTTGTAACATTATTATGAAGAGAATATATTTTCGTCACATTTGTGGTGTGCCTACTTTATGTGTTTTTCCATATATTATTATAAACAGAAGACGTACCCGTACTCCCTCCCTCCCTAAGAAATAGATATCTGGCAATGAGGGCTGCCGTCGCCGCGTTTACTCAGGAGCAACTTCCAATGACTTGAAATGAGGTTATTCTCAGGCATTTGGGATTAGGAGCACAGCGATTTTACTGTCAGGAGCGATAAGCACTCTGCACGTGCTCACAGGAGCTTCGCTCACTAGGGCAAAAGCCCTGGTCAAGCATGGCAGAAGGACAACAATGTTATTAAGCAGAGGCTCAAATCAAGCTACCGCTCGGGTGCAGCTGACAACGCAGCATTGAACAGCGAGCCACGTGGATCCGGGGCAGTTTGGAAGGGGCGTGGTCAGGGCGTCGGACACGCCCCCTTCGCGGGCAGTTTGCACCAAAGGGGTGGGGTTAGTCCGTTTGGACCGCTCCTCCCCCTTGGACGACCTTCGCGGCTGGGTGGGCGTGGTCTGCCCTCGCGAGGGGACCGTCACGGGTGCCAGACGACCCGACTGGACTCCAACTCCCAGCATGCCTAACAACCAGCCATGTTGGAGGGGGACTTCTGGGAGTTGGAGTCCAACAGCGCTCTCCGCCGCTTAAACGCACACATGAAGAGAAATTTCAGGCATAACTGCAGATAAAGAGACGGGACCGATATAATAATAATATAATAAGATATTATAAGAAATAATAATATCAATATTTTTATTTTTTATATTTTATTATGTAATAAAATAATAATAATAATAATAATAATAATAATAATAATAATAATAATAATAATAAAATTGAACTGAGGTAAAAGGTGGGGAAAGGCAGCAGAAGCGCTTCCGGGTCATGACTTTCTCCTCTCCGCCAGGCTGAAGGAAAGGGGGCGTGGCCTCTTCCGGCAAAAAGGGGGCGGCGCTGCGTGGCGGCCATTTTGTCCGCGGGTCCCTGACGTGAGGCGGCTGCGGCGGCTGCAAGACAAGCAAGAAGAAGCGGCAGCGGCAATAGCGGCGTCTCCTTCTCTCTCTTGGTCCTCCGCCGCCCTCTCCCGCCGCGATGCTGTCCGTGCGCGTAGCCGCCGCCCTCGCCCGCGCCCTGCCCCGGCAGGCTGGCCTGGTGAGAGAGAGACGCGAGAGCGGAAGGAGGGAGGGAGGTCGGTCCGTGTGAGGCGGCCGTCGGCGCCGCCATCTTGGGGCCCTGCGGGTGACATTGAGGAGGGGTGGGAGGCTCCGTGCCCTTGGGGGCCTCGCTGCCCTGCGAGGCGGCCTCTCCCTCCTCTCGTGTGCCTGGGCTCCACGGCGGGATGGGGAGCGGGGTTGGGGGAGCTTCCCGTCCTCTCGCTTCCCTTCGCCCCTGGAGGCCTGGCAAGGTCACTGCGAAGGGAAACGGGTCCCTTTCAGCCGCTGCACGTTGGTGGGGGACAGAGAGCAAAGGCCCTGTGCCCGGTGGTTCTTCTTTTTAAATAAAGCCATGTGATTGTGATTTATTCTGTTTCTACGATGACTTAAAATGCGCAGCTGTACTATGCATTGGAAAGCATGGGTGGTTGTCAGTGGTAATCAATAAATAGCGATAGTAATGGTTGTTCCTCCAATATTACGCAGTTTCTTTTTTAAAGGTTGCAGGAGAGGCATTTTCACCCCTGATTTGCTTCTCTCTAAGCTGCGAACATCTTGGGCAGAAATGCAGTTGGACTCATTTTCCCTCTGAGGGTGCTGAACATGTTATCCAGTCCCCGTCACCTGCAATGCCTCCATTCAATTTCTTATTTTCAAAGCAATTCAGTTTCTGCATGTACAGTCGCCACAGAATGGTAGAGTTGGAGAAGACCCTGAGAGTCCTTTAGTTCAGCCCCCTGCAATGCGTGGTCAACTGGACCACGCACGGCAGATTAGAATATTGAGAAGTTTAAATGTCTTTAAAATGGAATTGAAAGCCTATAAAGACAGAACGCCAGGCAGACCTGCAGCTGCTGATCCTGCAGTGACCGGAACCCAGATGAGGATAGAGGGGGAAAGAGAGAGGGGAAGGCCCTCCGCACAAGGGCCTTGTGGATATATGGAGCGTGCATGGGCTCCTAGGTAGGAGAGAAATGGCTGCTGTTGCAGGCATACTAGCCTTGCCTTGCCAGGATGATAGCGCTTGTGGTGGTGTCAGCACAGCATCGTCTTTTGGTATTTGTGACCTTGGTGGCATCTAATAAGAGAACCCTTTGGTATTGCCTTTTTATGAGCTATATTTGCTCACCTTTTGCATTTAATCAGGGTTTGAGAAAACTGCTTCCCAGACAAGTTTGGGAACTTAAAAAGATAAGTTCAGGGGTTGCAAATGCAACCACTTGCTTGGGGTCTCCCTTGTAGATCTACATGTCTTGAAAGCCTGTCAGTGGTGGAAAGTCCTAGAGTTCTTCCTACTCTGTTTTGTAAGATAGGTTTATATCTTCTTTATTTTTATTACTTATTATTTATTTACAATTTATGTTGCCCTTCCTCAGCGGATCACAGGGCAGTTTACAATAGAAAAACACTAATACATCATTCATTCTTAGCAAATATTTCAGTGTAAATCTTCATTCATTCTAGCATTATACTTGGGTGGTGCAGCCCTAGGTTTCACAGCTGTGACTGCTGCTACATATTTGACGGTTCCATCAATTCTTCACAGTCCTGTGTCTTCACATTTGCCATTACATTACAGAGTTGATATATTTGTCCTTGTTACTCTTTTTGACCAATTAGTGTTGAGAGAGTCCATGTGCAGTATTGCTGGTAGATTCTACTGAAGGTCATTCTTTAGAAAAGGCACCTCAAATTAAATTATTTCAGAATTCCTACATAGTACTTGAAAAGAGCAACAAATACTTGCATCCAATTTCAAATGCAAGGTCTTACATGGGAGAGCTTTTTTAAAAAAAATCTGGACATCTCTATCCAAGAGGTCTGCGATTTCCCCATATTTTCCCAATTTTCAGTACAGTGACTAGGCATTTCTTTTGTCCTGTGAATAGGTTTGTGCAAGAGTGAATCTATGAAAGAAACTTTTCAGATGGCAGGGAGCTAGGCCCATTCCTTCTCCCAGGATTCTACAGAAGGGGAATGGAGGATGCCACTAAAATCAAGATATTTGGGCTGATTATTTCTCTTGCAATACTTTCCAGCCACTAATACTGAGTAGTCTGTACAAATTATTAAGGTTTTGTATCTTCTTTCTCTGTGTTAATGGTGCCAAAACCTTACTTGCTAAAGTCACTTGCAGCAGTATTGAATCTGAAAGCTACAATCTTGTGCATTTCTACCCAGGAGAAAGCCCCATTGGCTACAGTGGGTGTATAATCCCAAGTAAACCTTCATGCTAGAAATGGACTGTACCATATGTCTACCTGTTTCAGATACTGTAGTGATGGAGAACGTTTCAGAGACCAAGTGCCCAAACTGAAACCCAATCCCACTTATTTATTGCAAAGTGCCAACACAGCAATTTAACCTGAATAATGAGGTTTCAGTTTAGAAAAAAACAACAACTCATACATGCTTGGAGCAGTTCACATGATGCACTTGGCTGGCTCTGCCTGACTCAGTAGAGGGGCGCAGAGTGGAGCAGGAGCAGCTGGGCTGGGCAGAGGTGTGGGTGATGTGAGAAATGTCCTCAGGCGCGCATGGAGAATGGGAGGGGAGTAGCCCGGCCCCGCCTCCCTCTGGCTTTCTAGTAACGAACTCTGGCAAACTCTGTGCTGGAGTGATGGCGCGCATGCCCACAGAGAGGGCTCTGAGTCTGAGTGCCCCCTCTGGCACGCTTGCCGTAGGTTTGCCACCACTGAGATACTGTATACCAGTATCATACCTTTATGGTTGAAATAATCAATAGCTGATATATAAGAACTGATAACTGAGATTATCTCCTGCGGGGAGATGGAGTGAGGAGTAGCAAAAACAGGAGTGTGATTTCATAAATGTCAAAGTGATAATAAGTTGAACGTAAAAGTCAAATGATTTTTCTTTATGCTAGGTTTCTCGGAATGCTCTGGGTGCATCATTTGTTGCAACAAGGAACCTCCATGCCTCCAAAACAAGTCAACAGAAAACAGGTGAGTAAAAAATAAATATTTGGAAACTCAACTTTGGTAATAAAGTATGGAAGTGATCACTGTTAATTGCAGCTAAGCATTGATTTGGGGAAACATTTGGAACCAAAAGAAATACATCCTTTTATGTAGTATAGCAATTACCTAACTGGTTACGCTTCTAAATATTTTGGAATAGGCATATTAACTAATGTTTTAATTGTCTGTTGGAGTTTTAAGAAATAGCGGCAGTTGGGCAAATAGAAGAGCACTTTGATTACCATTTAGCTTAATCTAATTCTTGAGTGTGCAGAATCCTTATTTATACAAATAAAAAACAAACAAATACAGAATCATGAAATGAAACTGTTAAACATTTCATCCAGCTTGCCTAACTCATGCAAGCTTTCTTGAGTAATTTATAGAAAGGTAAATCAAATGTTCAAATACACCTTGAAAACATTGTCTGAAGGGTGTGATAAATCCACCAAAGAAAGATAAAACAATAATATTTTTTTATGCTTTTACAATTGTAGATCTGTTCTCTCTCTATATGGTGTCTTGCATGCCATTGGCTAGATGAGAGATGGGCACCTGATCTTTCATAGACTAGATAGAGTCTTGTCACCACACTACAAAGAAGGATGTGCTATAAACAAAATTCAGACCTAGCCTATCTTGTTTAATCCAGACTACCAGAAATGTCATTTTTGATGTAAAGTGAACTAAGATTAGAATGAGTCTCCAGTGGCACAGGAAATTTCATTGCCATGATTTAAATTCTGCCAGGCACTGCTGAAGTATCCTCAATTCTTGAAGAGCGCATTCTGGGCGCTGACACCTCTGCTGAGCTTCAAGAAACTGGCCGTGTGCTTTCCATTGGGGATGGTATTGCCCGTGTGTATGGTCTCAGGAATGTTCAAGCAGAAGAAATGGTTGAGTTCTCTTCTGGGCTTAAGGTAGGTTTTGTTTTCATTGCATCTGTATTTGTATTAAGTGCCTGTGTAAAACTTGTGATTCTTGGTTTGAAGGTCTCTTCATACCCTTTGGTTACATTGTGAAAGGTACCTAATTATGAGTAATGTTGGGACTGGAAATGTGGCTTAAAATCAAATTGTTACAAAGAGACTTTGCTCACTAAAGATATGACACCTGCCACTATGATTATAAAGGTAAAGGTACCCCTGCCCGTACGGGCCAGTCTTGCCAGACTCTGGGGTTGGTGCGCCCATCTCACTCAAGAGGCCAGGGGCCAGCGCTGTCCGGAGACACTTCCGGGTCACGTGGCCAGCGTGACATCGCTGCTCTGGCCAGAGCCAGAGCCGCACACGGAAACGCCGTTTACCTTCCCGCTAGTAAGCGGTCCCTATTTATCTACTTGCACCCAGGGGTGCTTTCGAACTGCTAGGTTGGCAGGCGCTGGGACCGAACGACGGGAGCGCACCCCGCCGCAGGGATTCGAACCGCCGACCTTTCGATCGGCAAGCCCTAGGCGCTGAGGTTTTACCCACAGCGCCACCTACTATGATTATAGCTTTAACATAATATGCTCAGCCATAGCATATCCTATATGGAACTATCATCACTGTCTGATACTGTTTTCAAACCTTATAGCTTGGTAGACTTCAGTTGGTTGTGGGAATCTGCCCTGCCAACACTTGACTGGAGTGTCTCATGAATGCATCTTTTCAATTCCTTCTTAAATTAACTTTCTTTCTAGGGTATGTCCTTGAACTTGGAGCCTGACAACGTTGGTGTTGTCGTATTTGGTAACGACAGGTTGATTAAGGAAGGGGACGTTGTGAAGAGAACAGGAGCCATTGTGGATGTCCCAGTTGGCGAAGAGTTGCTGGGACGTGTTGTAGACGCACTGGGAAATGCCATCGATGGGAAGGTTGGTGTGGCAACGATATTTACTGCTTTTGCATGTCGTTCATAAGTAGTGAGCAAATTTGGAAAAATGACAATGTTGTCTTCCTTTTAAAGGGTGCCATCGCTTCCAAGATTCGCAGGAGGGTTGGTTTGAAGGCACCTGGGATCATTCCTAGAATCTCTGTGCGAGAGCCCATGCAAACTGGCATCAAGGCCGTAGACAGCTTGGTACCAATTGGTCGTGGTCAGCGTGAGCTGATTATTGGAGACAGGCAGACAGGGTAAGGAGCTAGTGTCTCGCCTAACTCAAACTGCTTTGTCCTAACTGCTGTTAAGTTTTCTGTGATGCAAAAATGCCCTGGGAATTCAGAAAAGTGTCTTATTCTCAAAGCTCCCATTTTTTCAGAGATCCCTTTCACACGTTGATTGGTTGGCCAAGGATCCCAGTGCCCCTGTCTCAAATCTCCTGGGCTTTGTAGAAGGCTCTGGGGCATGTTTCTAAGGTGTCCAGTTCAGGCAGTGCACTGACCCTACAACAAACTGCCAATGAATTCCTGATTATATTCAGCTCATTGTAAAATAAGATTCATATAGGCAGAGAAGCTTGTCTATGATTATTATGCTTGCACACAATTATGTTGTAAACTGTCCTGTAATCTTCAGATGAATAGCAGTATATAAATTTAATAAATAATATAATAATTTTCTCAATGAGGAACCTTGGGGTTCCCCAAAATATAGCTTGAAATCCTTTGTAAAAGCTTTGGACAGGCTGTAGGAAATGATGCTAACCGACCTGCTATTCTCCTTGCAGGAAAACTTCAATTGCTATCGATACCATCATCAACCAAAAACGATTTAATGAGGGGACTGATGAAAAGAAGAAACTGTACTGTATTTATGTTGCAATTGGCCAGAAAAGATCCACTGTTGCTCAACTGGTGAAAAGGCTCACTGATGCAGGTATTTATGTATTTTGTACAAACTTCCTAGATGGAAGTGAAGTCTGTGGAAATGGATAACATAAATGTTTTTTGAACTGTCTTTATCTGTGTATGATTGATCTATAACTGTTTTATGTACACAGCTTAGATGTTCATGACAGCAGAATTTTTGTCAAGTTCCATGTCCCGTTATCTTGGTACTAAGCTCTGTTAGTTAAAGACCTGCTTTGCTTTCCTGAAACTGCAGCTTAATTTTATTTCTGTTAAATGCTAAACTTGCACAACTTACAGTGTGCCGGGGTAAGGACAAATAGTAGGAAACATTCCCCCCCTAGTTCCTGCAGATACAAAGAAAAATGGCACACTTTTGTAAACTGTGCCATTTACTGTAGCAAAGCCCCTCCACTTTAAATGGTATGGTGTGATGGGGCAAAATCTAGTAACTGAATGGCTGTTAGCCAATTTGTTTCCATTTCCATTTAATTAGAAACTGATGCTGACAAAACTGTTTTAAACCATTTTTTCCCAGACGCCATGAAGTACACTATCGTGGTCTCTGCTACAGCCTCAGATGCCGCCCCCCTTCAGTATTTGGCTCCTTATTCTGGCTGCTCCATGGGCGAATACTTCAGAGACAATGGCAAACATGCTTTGATTATCTATGATGACTTATCCAAACAGGTTTGAATGTGCTATTGGCGTCTTAATTTGGGGGGGGGGGGGGGGACAAACTTGGACCTTAAGAAGATTCTTGGAGCCGGTGAAACAGATGTAACATCTGTCTTGTATCAACAGGCTGTTGCCTACCGCCAGATGTCCCTGTTGCTGCGTCGTCCACCAGGCCGAGAGGCCTACCCCGGCGATGTATTCTACCTGCACTCCCGCCTTTTGGAAAGAGCAGCCAAAATGAACGATTCCTTTGGAGGTGGCTCTCTGACTGCCCTTCCTGTCATCGAGACTCAAGCTGGTGATGTGTCAGCCTACATTCCAACTAATGTAATTTCTATCACCGATGGTCAGGTAGGATCCCAAAGCACTTAATTGAGAATCCGCATACAGAATGGTTTGGGATGACCTGAAGTCCATATTGGGCCCAATTGCACCTCTTTCGTCACATTAGTGTCTGGTAAATTTATATATTGGTTTTCCCCACAGATCTTCTTGGAAACTGAGCTGTTCTACAAAGGTATCCGCCCAGCCATCAACGTTGGTCTGTCTGTGTCTCGTGTCGGTTCTGCTGCTCAGACAAGGGCTATGAAGCAGGTAAGTGTAAAATCTTAGTTATATTAACACTATGGCTTAGCTAAGCATTCAGTTTGTTGTGTTGGGATGCAGGATCACAGCAGCAGTATCGTTCTGTTCTAGCATTTCATTATCTCAGTTAGAACTGTTGAATAAAAGAGGCTCACGTGGCAAGCTAGTGAGTATTCTCTGGTTAACCTACAGAACTGCATATTCCATGCTGCTGTCTCTGCAGGAATGAGTTTAGTAAAAGTTTAAGTGGAGGCCAGTTTAGCAAAAGCAAGGTTGGAAATTTCTTGAGCAATAGCATAATATGCCAGACCTTTTCTATATCAATTCTGCTTAGACCATTTTTGTCAAATTGTTGTACCTCCTGGTCTTGGTTCCTCTGACTTGGAGCAGTAATTTCTGTAGGACAAGAGAGTACTCTTGAGTGACTTGCAATATATTGGCAATGATATCTGACTAATATCATTAATCTCACTGATTAACAATGACAGTAACAAAAAGGCACTAAATTTAGCTGGATGACAACTGCTGAAACGAATGACAAATTCTGTATCAAAACATTGTGAGCTTAGTTCTGGTACTGAGAAACGTTTGGCGGCAGCTTGTTCCTTAATGCTAAACCTGTGTCAGGCCGCTGAGCTGCCATTTGTACCTAGCACCAATTGGTGGACCTTCGCATCCTAGTAAAAACACAGTTGTTTTCCTAGGCCTGAGGCCTGCCCATCCCTGACAATCCCATATTTAATCTAGATAGTTAACTGTGACCACTCCTATATTGTCATAGTAATTCTGATGGTCCAGGAGGTAGCTGAAGACACAGTCTGGCAAGCGGAAAGTGTTCAGAATGATTTGCCTAGAAAAGGCAATAAGCCTGCCCCCTCCTTTCTCTAGGTGGCCGGAACCATGAAGCTGGAACTGGCTCAGTACCGTGAAGTAGCTGCTTTTGCCCAGTTTGGATCAGATCTGGATGCTGCTACTCAGCAGCTGCTCAATCGTGGTGTACGACTGACTGAACTGCTTAAACAAGGACAATATGGTAAGAATTCTGCATGACATCTGGTTCTAACACACCCTCCCCGTGTCACACAAGGGTGAGGAATGTTTTTCACCCCAAGGTCTGCTTTATTCCTTCTGGACAATCTTCTTTGTGTGGGGGGGGGGGGCTCTGGGCCAGACACAGAAGTGGGGCAGAGGCAAAATTACATTGTTTTCCTTTGTATCTTCTACACACATCCCTCTCTGTTGTCCAGTCAGGCAAACAAGAGGCATTATCAGAGTTCAAGGGCACATTCCAGCCAGGCAGAAAAATTAAAGGATTGTGAAAAGCAGGGTCTCTGAGGGGTGTAGCCTGGGGAGGAGATCCTGGGGGCCAGAGAGAGAAGCTTGGAGGGTTGTGTTTGGCCCCTGGACCTGAGGTGCCCTATGCCTGATGTAAAAGTGAAGGTTTGCTAAATGACTCCTCAGTTTAGTTGAAATCTTGCTGAGCACAAATAAGTGTAGAAATAAAGCATGTGCCTGCTCACGTTCCAGTGTTTTGAGTGAGGTAGTCAGAAACCTTTCCTGACTTTGCAGATCCTTGGGTCCCCTAAGGGAGGATATAACTTCTTTCTTCCTCCTTTTCTGAGCTCCTGTTAGGCCTAATGTTGTAGCATTGCCTAAATCCATCACTATCACTTTGGGTGATGCCGAACAGAGCTTATGTCTGGGCAAAATAGAGTAATAAAAAAACTTTCTCTTTTCCTGAATCAGTTTATTTGATCAAGGGAATAGGCTTATTTGCTGAAGATGAAAGAGACATTCCTTGTACATATGCATGTGTGGGAAGGGGGAAAGAGAAATGTGATTTTCCTGTGTCTGGCTGGGAATCTTGGCAGTCTTAAGATGTTTCCCTGCAGTTCCTTGAGGTCTCTAAGCAGAGAAGTATCTGCCTTGAGCAGTAGCTTGAACCTTTCTATTAAGGGGAGTGTGAAGTGTTCTTAACTTTCTGTACCAAATCCTGTTGCCCCTGTCTTAACTATACTTAGCATAGGCACAGGTTTGCTGTGTTTTACGGCACACTAATGACTAAGTGGTGTAACCTAAGTTTGCACATTTCTCTCTCTCTAGTTCCCATGGCTATTGAGGAACAAGTTGCAGTTATCTATGCTGGGGTAAGAGGCCACCTGGACAAGCTGGAGCCCAGCAAGATCACCAAATTCGAGAGTGCTTTCCTTGCTCACGTTCTGAGCCAGCACCAGGCCCTCCTCTCCACAATCAGGTAAAATAGACTAGAGACTTCCACTTGCTTGTGAGGCAGTCATACATTTCTATGGACTGACTGTGGCTTTGAACAACTGAAAGTTCTTATAGTTCTGTGCATTATTGTTAAAGAGCAGCAATGACTTTATAAAAAAAGTTCTAAGTTTCACTTGGAAGAGCTGCTTCGAGAAGCTGCCTTTGGATGGCGCACAGCACTGCATTTAATATTTAGGTTCATTTTATAATATTGTTAAATATGGCAATTTATGGATAATGGTGGGGGTGGGGGAAAGAGAAAGCTGGTGGCCGAAGAAGTCGCTGCAAAAGTGTTGAAGTGAAGGAGTAGTTGCTACACAGTCTGCTGTGGATGAGAGTTGAAATTTGGTTGGTTTTGCCTTGACAGGACTGATGGGAAGATCTCTGAACAAACTGAAGCCAAGCTGAAGGAAATAGTCACAAATTTCCTGGCAACATTTGAAGCATAAACTCTTTGACAGTTCTCTATACAAGGCATATTTTGTCACTGAACGGTGGTAGCACTCTGGTTCCATTTTTTTACCAGAGGCTTAATAAAAGGTATGTGTGAGTTGAATGTACAGATCTCATTGAGAATTAAAAGTTCCATGTAAAGAAGTCTTGCTGCCATAGTGCTTGCTGCGATAGTGACCTGCTGGCAACCGACATAGGTGTGTACATGGCAAATAAAATCTTGCAAACCATACTGATTTTTTGTTAGGGTAATACTTTTAAGACTCAGTGCAAACATTGCACACTGTCGATTAAAGAACAAAAGCTTTCTTCTAAAGGCTGTTTGCCCTTAAACACACATGTGGGAGAGTTGCTTTGCCTCTTTGCCGTACTGCTCAGACTTTCTAACCTGGGGGTTGATAATGTGGTTTGGGGTTAGGTGGTTGGAATAGTAGCATGGGAAGGTGGGTTTGGGTGGCTGCAAAATGGGCAACAGAGCTTTAATCCATTGTACAAGCTTGCTTGTACAGGCCAAACTGTAGCCCTACCCCATTCTAAAAGGGGTTTACTCAGGTGGCCAAAACCACAAGTTTCAAACAGCCTGTTTTTCCTTTTATTGTCCACACCCCACTAATCAGAGACAGTCCATTCACGAGGGAACCACCTTAGGTGGCACATCAGCCTCCAAGAAGCACATCGCCTGCCGACACATTGCCAGAAAACTAGTCTCACCCCTTTTAGAAATGTTTTGGCCTTGTAGAGGAAAAGAAAAGTATTGGCAAGAAACACACACAGGCCACTTCTCTAAAACACATATTGGAAAGGTAGGTGCACAAACATCTCAACACAGCTATATTTTTTCCTATGTGTGTATTCAGGCCTATGTGCAAACAGGTTGGTGGCATCTACTGCACCTTGAAACTTTGCTTCTGCCTTCACCCCTCAATGAGACATCACATCCAACTCTTTCTGGCATGTTTTCAAGCACCTAAAACTGCCCTTAGCTGGAGGGTGGGGAAGACGTGGTTCTCCAGTTTGCACATTTAGGATTACATGGCTTGTTTGACTGGGAGGTGCTTTCCCTTTGACTCCAGAACAGAGTTTCGCAAATTTTGGCCTCCAGCTGTTTTTGGGCTACAATTTCCATCACCCCTAGCCAGCAGAACCAGTACATTAAATGTATGGACCAGTAGAGGGCAGCACTTGTACAGAAAATAAACCCTAGGGCAGTGTTTCCCAACCGGTGTTCCGCGGCACACTAGTGTGCCGCGAGACTTTGCCTGGTGTGCCGTGGGAGGGAGGCGGGCTCCATGTGCTTAGAGCAACAGGCTGCCGCCCCAAGCCTCGCGCGCCCGACGGGAGCTCCTGCCGGGTGCGCAAGGCTTGCAGACACTCGCCCGAAGCACGGGGAGCCCTCCGTAGGGCTCCCTGTGCTTCGGGCAACAGGCTGCCGCCCCAAGCCTTGCGCGCCTGGCAGGAGCTCCTGCCCGGCGCGCAAGGCTTGCAGACACTCGCCCGAAGCACGGGGAGCCCTCCGTAGGGCTCCCTGTGCTGCGGGCAACAGGCTGCCGCCCCAAGCCTTGCGCGCCTGGCAGGAGCTCCTGCCGGGCGCGCAAGGCTTGCAGACACTCGCCCGAAGCACGGGGAGCCCTCCGTAGGGCTCCCTGTGCTTCGGGCAACAGGCTGCCGCCCCAAGCCTTGCGCGCCTGGCAGGAGCTCCTGCCGGGCGCGCAAGACTTGCAGACACTCGCCCGAAGCATGGGCAGCCCTCCGTAGGGCTCCCTGTGCTTCGGGCAACAGGCTGCCGCCCCAAGCCTTGCGCGCCTGGCAGGAGCTCCTGCCGGGCGCGCAGGGTTGCAGACACTCGCCCGAAGCACGGGGAGCCCTGCGTAGGGCTCCCTGTGCTTCGGGCAACAGGCTGCCGCCCCAAGCCTTGCTGCCTGGCAGGAGCTCCTGCCGGGCGCGCAGGGTTGCAGACACTCGCCCGAAGCACGGGGAGCCCTCCGTAGGGCTCCCTGTGCTTCGGGCAACAAGCTGCCGCCCCAAGCCTTGCGCGCCTGGCAGGAGCTCCTGCCGGGCGCGCAGGGTTGCAGACACTCGCCGGAAGCACGGGGAGCCCTCCGTAGGGCTCCCTGTGCTTCGGACAACAGGCTGCCGCCCCAAGCGGCATATAGTCAATATAGGCACAGAGTTAATTTTTTAAACATTTTCTAATGGTGGTGTGCCTCGAGATTTTTTTCATGAAACAAGTGTGCCTTTGCCCAAAAAAGGTTGGGAAACACTGCCCTAGGGCACTGTGCAATAAAATACATGAAAGCATTGTGTTGCGTGAACATGCCTGCTGCTTTGGCTGTGTTGACTCCTTGAAACCAATTGCCCAGCTTCCCAAGCTGCTGTCCTTCTCCACTGCCTTGTAGTTCATAGCACCCAGCCCTTTCCTAGAACTTAGATAATATACTCTCTCTGAACCTGTTTCCTCATTCACCACCACCTCTTTCCAGCCTTTACCATTCCTTAGGTAAAGGTAAAGTAAAGGTACCCCTGCCCTTACGGGCCAGTCGTGTCCGACTCTAGGGTTGTGCGCTCATCTCGCTCAAGAGGCTGGGAGCCAGCGCTGTCTGGAGACACTTCCGGGTCACATGACCAGCGTGACTAAGCGGCATCTGGCGAGCCAGCACCGCACAAGGAAACGCCGTTTACCTTCCTGCTATAATGCGGTACCTATTTATCTACTTGCACTTAGGGGTGCTTTCAAACTGCTAGGTGGGCAGGAGCTGGGACTGAAAGACGGGAGCTCACCCCGTCGTGGGGATTCGAACTGCCGACCTTGCGATCAGCAAGTCCTAGGCACTGAGGTTTTACCCACAGCGCCACCCGCGTCCCTTAACACCCCACAATTCAACCTGTTTCCTATTTTGACTTTACCCAACCAGATACATTCTAGGTATTTGGGGCTAAGACTCCCATCAATCCTAGGTACTGTAGCCAATGGTTAGGAATGATGGGAATTACAAAGTTCAAAACTGGAGAGCACTAGGCAGGGGAAGTGATTATGGAAGTGAGAGTTTCCTGACCATAAATGATTGCCGTGCTCACTCTAGATCTTGCCTAGCCTCCCTGCCTTTTCATTTCAGGGAATGTGCTGCTATGGGAACTAATAAGGCAGTGATGGGCAACCTGTTGTCATCCTAGTGCTGCTGGACCCCCAACTCCCATCAACCCCAGCTGGCATGGGATAATGGGAATTGCAGTTCACCCATGTGTCCAGGGCCACAGGTTCCCCACACTTGTTCTAAGGCAGCAGTCTCCCCTACTCCCCAACAACATGACCAGAGGAGTTTGGAATCTCCCATGCAACAGCCCTCTGCCAGCACAGTGGTTCCTCGGGTTACATACGCTTCAGGTTACAGACTCCGCAAACCCAGAAATAGTACCTCGGGTTAAGAACTTTGCTTCAGGATAAGAACAGAAATCGTGCTCTGGCGGCACGGTGGCAGCAGGAGGCCCCATTAACTAAAGTGGTGCTTCAGGTTAAGAACAGTTTCAGGTTAAGTACGGACCTCCGGAATGAATTAAGTACCGTATTTTTCACTCTATAAGACACACCAGACTACAAGATGCACCTAGTTTTTGGAGGAAGAAAACAAAAAAAATATTCTGAATCTCAGAAGCCAGAACAGCAAGAGGGATCGCTATGCAGTGAAAGCAGCAATCCCTCTTGCTGTTCTGGCTTCTGGGATAGCTGTGCAGCCTGCATTCGCTCCATAAGACGCACACACATTTCCCCTTACGTTTTAGGAGGGAAAAAGTGAGTCTTACAGAGCAAAAAATACGATACTTAACCCGAGTTACCACTGTAACGTGCAAATGAGGCCTTAGAGCAGTGGTGACCAGACTCTTTCTCCTCACCCCATGGACCACTTGAAAATTGCTAAGGGTCTTTATAGACCACCTAGTGATTTTTCTGTCCTAGTCATTGCTGGACAATTTGTAATGGTATTTTATTGTGCTAGAATTCCATACCGTTCAATATCAAATGCAATATAAGAAATAAAAGAAGCAATACAATTACAATTTTGGAGTATTTAAGGTGATGGATATTCCCTCTCAACTCACAAATCTAATTACATACTGCAGACCAGTTGAATGAAGCCTGTGAGCAGTGTTTTGGGAACCCCTTCCTAGAGATTAAATCCACACCTCTCAGCATGGTGTATTGGGTATGTGAGAGTGAAATAATGGCTTTCAGGTCTCCAGTTTGAGCAACTTTGGAGATGATCAAGAGGCACAAGATTAGAGGAGTCACACATGGAAAAGCCCCAGAGTTCATCCACCCTTCAAAGAAACCTGACACGTACATTCCATTTCCCAGCAGTCAAGAGTTTCCTTCCTAGCCCATGGCTTTTTCCTCTTCCATCAGAAGTCACGTATGTGACGGAAGGCCAGTGCTCCATCTTGTTCACCTGTGCTGTGGCTTGCACAACCAGAGCACACATTTCCAGCTCCCTTTTTGAAACCCCTGACTTTAATACATTGTAATATATTTTAAGCCAACACTGATGGTTCAGATCACAAATACATGATAGACAAAGGGTCACCCGCTAACCCTTTGATCTTGTTGGAAGAGGGGGGTATGTATCCCCCATAATAAACACATGAGGCCAAATAAAACATTTCATTGTAAATGGTACCTCGGTTTACAAACTTAATCCGTTCTGGAAATCTGTTCTTAAGCTGAAACTCCTTAAATTGACAGACCCCTAGCTGGCTCCAGCCCACCGGCCGGCAGCCAGTCGAACTCCAGTCCTCGGTTCTGCATCAAAAAATGTGACTCGGAGCTCAGAAGCCTTTCAGAAGCTGAGCATACAAACCAGCAGAAATAACAAAACTTCGCGACGGAAGGGCGGACAGGCAGATGTCAAGCATATTTACAAGCAGTTTATTCAGCATAAGATAAAGGTAAAGGTACCCCTGCCTGTACGGGCCAGTCTTGACAGACTCTGGGGTTGTGCGCCCATCTCACTTAAGAGGCCAGGGGCCAGCGCTGTCCGGAGACACTTCCGGGTCACGTGGCCAGCATGACATCGCTGCTCTGGCGAGCCAGAGCTGCACACTGAAACGCCGTTTACCTTCCCGCTAGTAAGCGGTCCCTATTTATCTACTTGCACCCGGGGGTGCTTTCGAACTGCTAGGTTGGCAGGCGCTGGGACCGAGCAACGGGAGCATTATTCAGCATAGATCAGGACAAAGAAAACATGTCTGCTCTCTTTCATGTCCAAGAGCAAGAAGCATAAGGCAAAAGCTATACACAAATGGAAGTTCCCAGCAAGCTGTGCTGGAATGTAAACAGACATGTGACAAAAACAGTTCCACACATTTGTTTAGGTGCAACGGAACATCAATATCCTAACACCAACCTGTGTGTGTGTGTACTCAAATGAGCATGGGTTTGTGTGTGCCAAACTGGGTCTTTGACCTGGGTGAAAGAAAGCCTAGTTTCGCCCCTGCTAAACCTCCGCTGCCTTGTGGAATACAGTATATTTGGAAGAAGAAAAGGCTAAGCAGTAAACCCTATGCGAATTTGGAGCGGAGTCCCTAAAACAGTTGTATGGTGCCTTGTTCTCTTCCTTCTGGCAGCTCCTGCGGCCAAGCTGGTGCTAAAAGTCTTCTTCTGCTTTCCTTTGGACCACATCAGCGTGGCCAAGAGGGGGATCTTCTCATCTGTATAATCCAGAACCTCCATAGCCACTGCTCAGGCTTGTGTCCCAGGGACATGAGTGGTACTGTGGTTTAAACAGGTCTAATCTTGGCCTTGAAGCAAGACCCCATAGTTCTTTGACTGGACTAAACCGTCCAGGGGTCCTGTACCTTTTTTTAACCCAGGGAGGCCACTTCGATGCTGTTAAACCAACGGTTTGTCTTCACCCCTGGAGGCACACTCCATTGTCTCTCCAAGCAAAGGGATATCAACCACCACCATGGTATTTTGTGTGTTCATCCCCATGTTGCACATGGATTTAGGGATGTCACTAATCCAATAATTGTGCAGCTTCCTGGAGACACTTTCCAGGAAAGTACGCCTTCCTGCTGGTGTTTTCCCCACCTCCATAGTCTTGCTCCATAGACCTCCTTGCAGTTATATGATGCTTGCGGCTGAATCCTCACAGAACACCCAGTTTCATTCAGGTCTGTCCCTTACACTCAGTCGCACATTACAGCAAGGCAGCCTTCTTGGGTGCAGGAGACAGAAAGGAAAAGAGGACAGAAAGGCTCATGGATTTAATCTGGAATACTTTTTCTACAGTGGAAAGAACGCTCTTCAAAGAAACATCTCTACCAAAGGAGGTAAGAAAGCAATGGTTGGAGAAGAACAGGAAGCACAGCTGATTTTGGAAGAAGTATTAAATCTTTGTTGTGAGTTCTGGCTTAGAGGTCCTTTTGGGTTATCTTGGACATTTTCCAGGGACTGGGCAAAAGCATTTCAATCTAGTGACAAGCACATCCTTTGCAGGCAGACAACCGCCCAGATTTAATCCCTGGCTCAGGCAACTGAAAGATCAGGCAGCAGGTAGAGAACGTAGCTTGAGGCTGGATCTAACATGTATAAGAATGGGGTGGTAAACTCCTGATTCAGGGTAGAATGAAGAGTTCCTCTTTTTTTGTAAATGCTTTTTATTGGTGATTCATTTAATACAAACAAAATACAGTAAAATTCAAGTCATTTACCCACATTCTCTCCTCACACTCTGCTGAACATTGACTTCCTTCCCTCCCTTCAACAGGTTTTCTTATGTCAGTTACTTCTCCAAAGTTTCTTGTTGTATCCAATCCTGTCTACATTGTAGGAATTCTTTCAGAGTCTTGCCAGAGTCTTCAAATTTCTACAGCTATTATTTATGTACAGTGGTACCTCGGGTTAAGTACTTAATTTGTTGCGGAGGTCCATTCTTAACCTGAAGCACCACTTTAGCTAATGGGGCCTCCTGCTGCTGCCGCACCGCCGGTGCACGATTTCTGTTCTCATCCTGAAGCAAAGTTCTTAACCTGAAGCACTATTTCTGGGTTAGCGGAGTCTATAACCTGAAGCGTATGTAAACTGAGGTACCACTGTACTCCATAAATTTACTCCAATCTTTTTGGAATTTTGTTTCCTCCTGATTTTGGATTGTACAGGTCAGTTTTGCTAGTTCCACATAATCAACCATCTTCGTCTGCCACTCCTACTTTCCTGCCACAAAGTTCTGGTAGAATGAACAGTTCCTGTGCAGTTGCGGATCAAATTTACGAATGCCGAAAAAGATAAAATAGAGTAGAGACAGCAGGGAGAGCAAATTGCTTCTCCCAAATGGCTAGTTTTCTGCTTCTAGTTCTTCTTACTCAACGGACCAATAAAAACAATCTCTTCCCTTGAAGTTTGATTTGTACAGTCAATTCTGCCATCTCATAATGTTAAATATCCAATCTGCTGTGAGATGCTGCCGGCCAGAGCAATCCAGTAGTCTGTGTCTTCCTAAGTTAGCTTCATGTTAGCCTGTTGTGATTGTCAAGGGGTGCTTTCAGACTGTCGCTGGTTTAGGGTAGGATCGGGCCTTTTGCAACAAGGAACATCCTGACTCATAGTTCAGTCTCTTAGACACTGGTACGCAAGCAGCTTTCTGACCTTTATTTGCCTCCTGTTCACACATACATGCAAAGACACACATGAAATAGGAGTAAAGCTCATCTTCCAGGCTGTTCGCCCACCAAACCCCTTATTCGCTTACAGCCATGTGAAATCTGCCTCACCGCCCCCCCCCCCCCTTAGCTAGCAAAATCTTAGTGGCCTGATCAGGAAGAAGATTACCCAGGGGTAGCTGTGTGGTGGGTCACAGGAAGTTGCCTTAACACAGGAAGTTGCCTAATAATAATAATAATAATAATAATAAATAAATAAATAAATAAATAAATAATACATTTTTATTTATATCCCACCCTTCCCAGCTGAAGCCAGGCTCAGAGCGGCTAACAACAATAAAAGTAACACAGTTTACATAAAATCACAATCAATTAATTGAAATGCATTCTAAAATCAATTCATTCTAAAATCAATTCAAAATCAAATTAATGGCAACCATTGGGCTAGAGTTCTATGAGGATTACAGAAGGAGAGAGGGGGTCAGACTGTGCCTTGGCCAAAGGCCAGGTGGAACAGCTCTGTCTTGCAGGCCCTGCAGAAAGATGTCAAGTCCCGCAGGGCCCTAGTCTCTTGTGACAGAGCCTTCCACCAGATCGGGGCCACGGCCGAAAAAGCCCTGGCTCTGGTTGAGGCCAGTCTAACCTCCCAAGATGTTTTTGTTTGAGGACCGTAAAGTCCTCCGTGGGACATACCAGGAGAGGCGGTCCCGTAGGTACGAGGGTCCTAGGCTGTATAGGGCTTTAAAGATTAAAACCAGCACCTTAAACCTGATCCTGTACTCCACCGGGAGCCAGTGCAGCTGGTATAGCACTGGATGAATGTGATCCCGTGGCGAAGACCCCATAACGAGTCTCGCCGTGGCATTCTGCACCTGCTGGAGTTTCTGGGTCAGTCTCAAGGGCAGCCCCACGTAGAGTAAGTTACAATAATCAAGCCTAGAGGTGACTGTCGCGTGGATCACAATGTACTTCAGCTGTCTGCAGAAAACTTCTGATGCAAAAGGACATCACTTAGTCCAGAGCCCTCTTTGGCTTCTGGGCTGGCAATGTGGTAAAGTGCCCATCCCTCGTGCGAGGACGGATTAGTCTTGAGGGCTTCTAGTTGCTGACCCCTCTTTGGAAGCATTCCTCCTGAGGTTGAGTTATCAGCAACAGAGAGGGTGTGTTTGTGCGCTTGGGACTTCCTCCTGTATGCATTCTTACTGTCATAACCTGGAAACAAACTAGGCGATTGTCCTGTCCGACCTTCCTCATTGTTCAGCCGTATTTTTAGTAACTCTTGTCAGGCTGGGCAAACCGGGAGAACAGGTGGAGTCTTCATTCTGTGCCAACAGCATCTGACACGTTGTGGATTGCGATGCCTCTCGTTGCAAACTTTGCATAAGAAATGCTCCTGTAATTTCCATGTTCCAGTGGTGGGTGGTTTACCGGTACTTGCAAATACAGCCTTTAATCATTTTCCCCAGCATCAGGGTCTTTTCCAGGGAGTCTTCTCTTCTCATGAGGTGGCCAAAGTATTGGAGCCTCAGCTTCACGATCTGTCCTTCCAGGGAGCTCTCAGGGCTGATTTCCTTCAGAATGGATAGGTTTGATCTTCTTGCAGTCTATGGGGCTCTCAAGAGTCTCCTCCAACACCAGAATTCAAAAGCATCAATTCTTCGGCGATCAGCCTTTTTTATAGTCCAGCTTTCATTTCCATACATCACTACTGGGAAAACCATAGCTTTTACTATACGGACCTTTGTTGGACCTTTGTAAGATGCTGTCTAGGTTTGTCATTGCTTTTCTCCCAAGAAGCAGGCGTCTTTTAATTTTGTGGCTGCTGTCACCATCTGCAGTGATCAGATGGTGCAGTGACCTGGAGTCATCTGCAGTGACCTGGAGCAGGAACCGGCAAGCCACTCCAGTATCCCTGCCAAGAAAACTCCATGGACAAAGATAACAGGCATATAAAAACAATGCTTAGTTGAAAGTAAATCAGAGTTCAATGTGGCTTACTCACAAGTAAGTGTGCAGGAGTGCTGCCTTGCCATTACTACAAATGAATTTCCATTTCCAGTGGGAGTTACTCTCAAGACAGTGTGCCTAAGGACTGCAACTGTGCTGCCCAATGCTATATGCATTATTACTCTCAGGACAAATACTACACAATACATTTAAGGCACATGGCTTCTATCAACAAATTATGGGAATTGTAGTTTGTTAAAGTCGCTGGGAACTCTTTCTCTCTTAGGGGTAAACTACAGTTCTAACCTGGGATGCGGTTGGCGCTGTGGGTTAAACCACAGAGCCTAGGGCTTGCCGATCAGAAGGTCAGCGGTTTGAATCCCTGCGACAGGGTGAGTTCCCGTTGCTCGGTCCCCACTCCTGCCAACCTAGCAGTTCGAAAACACGTCAAAGTGCAAGTAGATAAATAGATACCGCTCCGGCAGGAAGGTAAATGGTGTTTCCATGTGCTGCTCTGGTTCGCCAGAAGCAGCTTAGTCATGCTGGCCACATGACCCAGAAGCTGTACGCCGGCTCCCTTGGCCAATAAAGTGAGATGAGCACCACAACCCCAGAGCTGTCTGCGATTGGACCTAACAGTCAGGGGTCCCTTTACCTTTACCTTACAGTTCTAACCACAACCTTATATCTATAAAATCCAAACCTGCTTTCTTGGTAGTAAAGCCCACTGAAATCAATGGCGGTTAACGTCTGAGTAAACATGGTAAAGATTTGCATCAAAGGTTTTGCAGCAAAATAAGAAACTTCTGTGATATGTTAAAAGACGAACAAATTATCCTATAAACCTTTATAGACTATAGTCCACGTCATCAGACTTATAAAGTGTTGCTCTGAGTTACAAATATGCATAGTATATATTTATTGGGACCTGTTGCTGCAAATTTGTTAAAGTTACTGGGAAGTATAGTTCTTTGAGGAGTGAACTACAATTCCCAAGGTTCTTGGGGTGGGTGTTTTAAATGTATAGTGAGTATGCAGCTTTATTTTGGACCTCTTTAACCTGACTTGTGAAATTTAAGATCATGTACACGATTGTTGGGAACCAGCCTCCCCCCCCCCCCCCAATTAAAACATTGTGTTTTAATTGTAACCTGCCCTGGGACCTTCTGGTGAAGGCTGGGCAAAGTAAAATAATAACTATAATTATTATTAACACCCCATTAAACTCAGTCACTTTTGAGTAACCACATATTAAAAGATGACACTCTCTGTGCTCTGGAGTAGTCCTCAGATTACCCCTCCCCCAAGTCAAGGAAAAGCCTCAAACTCCTTTTTTTTTTTTACAATTTGTGCAAAAAAGAGGAAATTTGAGCATGCATTTCTTAGCCCTCTATGAGAAGCTACACACAGAGAGAAATCCTTCTACACAACTTTTTGTTTTGTTTATTTTTTTGCATTTTTCAACAGTGTTTTTTGCATTTAAAACATTTCCAACTTTTTGCACATCTGGGATTACTTGAATACCCGGACTCCCCCCCCCCTCAGTTTCCAATATTTATCCGTTCTTTTTACTGCATCCAATTACATTTTTTCAAATTCACTTTTAATATTAACCTTGTCAATGTTATAAGTGTTATAACAATCCTGCTGACGTCTTTAAACCTTCACAGCGATCTTGAAGGCGCCCTATGAATTTTTCCCACCTTCTGCACAACTTTTTTAAGGCATTTTGCTAGCGGGCACCAACTCCATCTCAGGGGCCTAACCATCCCCAGCCCTTCCCCTTTTGTCCAATTCAGAGGGGAAAAATGGGTTCCTTTTTTCTTTTCTTTTTTGCGCGTGCACCGGCTTTAAGACCCAGCAGAAAAGGGAAGCAGGGAAGGGAGTGGGGGGGAGTGAGAAGGCACGGAGAATTGAGGAACTTGCGTGGAGCAGCTTGGCCGGGCGGCAGCAGCAGCCTGGGCACTTTTTGCGCACCTGGCAGAAGAGGTGGGCATCTAACCTGTTGCAGCCGCCATGCGGGAGACTCTTTTCAAGGACAACTTCTGGGTGAGAGAGGAGAAAGCGTGGGAGCGTGTCCGGTCTCTGGAAGGAAAAGTTAGACCCCCCACCCTCTCCTTTAAGGCTTAGTTATAAGGGGTTGGGGAGAGGGGGCGTTTGGATACCTGCAGCAAAGCTGCACAGATGCAGTGCGCAGACCCTGCGCCTCTAAGGGCGAATCTCTCTCCAGGTGCGCGGGTCCTCCGGGCGATGCAGCTGTTTGTGTGTCTGTGTGCGGCGGTGGAGGGGAAGCGCAGCTGGCGCAATTGCTCCCTCTGGGCAGCTCTTAAAGGCGCAAGGGCTGTTTGGGAGACTCAAAAGGCGAGACGAGGTCCTACCTAGAGGCTGGTTTTAGCCCTGTGTGGCGCCTCGAGCGAAGCGTCTTGTCCCAGCCAGTGGCGTAGCGTGGGTTGTCAGCACCCGGGGCAAGGCAAGTAATTTGCGCCCCCTAACCCGGTAGGGGCAGAGAGCTGCGAGTGCGAGCGCACCCCCCCCCCAGATGTTGCGCCCGGTGCGGCCCCCCCTGCACCCTCCACGCTACGCCACTGGTCCCAGCTGGAAGGTTGTAAGCAATTATCACGGCTTAAAAGTTTTATTTTGTGCAGGTGAGAGCTAAGGAAATGGACCTTGGTCCCAGAAACGCGTGCCACAGCGAATTTGTGCTGAGCTTTAGGGTGTTGCATATATACATAGAGTCACAGAGTTGGAAGGGACCCTGAGGATCGTCTAGACCAATCCCCTGAAATCCGTGAATTTGCCCCCTGCGAGGATCGAACCTGCAACCTTGGCATTGTCGGCACCAGACTGTAACCCGTGGGTTGGTTGTGTGTTTGGGCTGTGCGGGGTCTGGATTGAGCAGCGGCTGTTTCTGGTTGCAGCTGGTCCCTCCCTGTCCTTAAATGCTCTGCTTTCCTTCTGAGTCTCTTCCTTTTTCTGCCTGCCTCTTCCTGCTCATTCTCCAGGTTCTCAACAGAGAGGTGTGCTGGCCCGTCCAGATGCTGACCCTGTTCTCACAGTGGCCAGCCAGTGGGAAGCCTGCATGGCAGACCTCAGTGCAACAGCATTCACGATTCCTGGCAACTAATATTGAGAGGCAGGGACACGGGTGGCGCTGTGGGTAAAACCTCAGCGCCTAGGACTTGCCAATCGTCAGGTCGGCGGTTCGAATCCCCACGGCGGGGTGCGCTCCCGTTGCTCGGTCCCAGCGCCTGCCAACCTAGCAGTTCGAAAGCACCCCCGGGTGCAAGTAGATAAATATGGACCGCTTACAAGCGGGAAGGTAAACGGCATTTCCGTGTGCTGCGCTGGCTCGCCAGATGCAGCTTGTCATGCTGGCCACGTGACCCGGAAGTGTCTGCGGACAGCGCTGGCTCCCGGCCTATAGAGTGAGATGAGCGCACAACCCTAGAGTCTGTCAAGACTGGCCCGTATGGGCAGGGGTACTTTTACCTTAATATTGAGAGGCACAATGCCTTTGGAGCAAGAGGCGAAACTTAGCCATTTTTAGCCTTCTCCTCCATGAATTTGCCTAACCATCCACTGTTGGTGGCCACCGTTGCCTCTTGAGAGATAGCTTGGGAGCCATCGTGGTGTAGTGGTTAAGAGCGGTAGACTGGTAATCTGGTGAACCGGGTTCGCGTCTCCGCTCCTCCACATGCAGCTACTGGGTGACCTTGGGCTAGTCACACTTGAAGTCCCTCAGCCTCATTCACCTCACAGAGTGTTTGTTGTGGGGGAGGAAGGAGAAAGGAGATTGTTAGCTGCTTTGAGACTCCTTAAGGGGAGTGAAAGGGACGTGGGTGGCACTGTGGGTTAAACCACAGAGCCTAGGACTTGCTGATCAGAAGGCTGGCGGTTCGAATCCCCGCGACGGGTGAGCTCCCGTTGCTCGGTCCCAGCTCCTGCCAACATAGCAGTTCAAAAGCACATCAAAGTGCAAGTAGATAAATAGGTACCGCTCTGGCGGTAAGGTAAACTGCATTTCCGTGCTCTGCTCTGGTTTGCCAGAAGTGGCTTAGTCATGCTGGCCACATGACCTGGACACTGAGGTCCAGCACCGAGGTCTAGCACGTTGGCTCCCTCGGCCTATAGAGTGAGATGAGCGCTGCAGCCCCAGAGTCCATGACTGGACCTAATAGTCGGGTCCCTTTACCTTTAACTTTAAGGGGAGTGAAAGGCGGGGTATTAAGTCCAAACTCTTCTCCTCTTCTTGAGGGATTGAATTCCATGGTTTATTTAAATGTGTGCTGGATGCAAAACGCCCTCTGGTCTGCCCTTGATCTTCTGACATTCAACTTCTTTGGATTTCTATGAGTTCCTCAGTTATGCAAGAGGGAGGAAAGCTATTCTCCATTCCGTTGCATGGGACCGTTCCCAAGTTCTAAAGTTATAGAGAGTGAGAAAAAAACGTATCTACTTTCTTCACACCATTCATAATTTTATAGACTCCTCTCGTGTCTCCCCTGCCTTTTGCTCAGCTTTTTAAAAACTAGCAAGTCCCAGATGTTGTAATCCTTCCTCAGAGCGGAGTTGCTCCAGTCCCTTCTTGATCATTTCGGTTGCTGATTTTGGAATCTTTTTAAGCTCTACAATATCCATTTTGAGGCACAGTGACCAGAACTGTGGTTATATCATAGATTTGCATTTTATGTTCCTGCCCATTCCTAATTATTCATAAAAAGGGAGTTTTCTTATCTACAGCTGCTGCACACTGGCTTGGCACTTTATTTAAAGTGCCTGGTATGACCCCCAAGGTCTCTTTTCTGGTCAGCCACTGCTATTTCAGAGATTGCTAGCATATATATCAAGTTAGAGGTGTTTTTCTTCTCCCTAGTGTGCATCAGTTTACACTTGCTTACGCTGAATTTCATTTGCTATTTTAAAGCCCTTTCAGCCTGTTTTGAGAGATTTTTTGTGGAGCTCTTCACATTCCCTTTATTCAGAATACCAGGATTTGGCCTTGGCTCATCAGTTGTTGTAATGGTCATGAGCATGTGCAGAATGCTTCCCTTGCACTGTCGAACTGTCCACAGATAGGCCAAAAGTTTCTGTGATTAGTAATGGAGAGCCTCTCAGGTCACGCAAGCTGGAATAGCGGTATATATCTTTTTTAAAAAATTAGTCAGTGCCAACCTCCTTCTCTGACTTGTAACTATTATCTTATCTGATAAATGCATTTCTGCAATAAATTTATGCAGTGAATACTGGCATTTTCCTTCTAGCAATCCTAATAGGAACAATTCTGTTCCGATTCTGTTCCATTTGCTTTAGAATCTTATTTCTCTCCCGCTCTCTAAACTGGTGTACCATAGTGGCAAACAGTCTAATCCCAACCAAACAGCCGTTTGGTAGATCCTAAGTTATTGTCTAACTGGATTTTGGAGGGTGTTCTCTCTCTCTCCCTTATGAACTGATAATAATAATAAATAATAAGTTATTATTTGTATCCCGCCCATCTGGCTGGGTTTCCCCAGCCACTCAGGGCAGCTTCTAACAAAGATTAAAAATACATTAAAATGTCAAACATTAAAAACTTCCCTGAACAGGGCTGCCTTCAGATGTCTTCTAAATATCAGGTGTCTTTGACATCTAGTGGAAGGGTGTTCCACAGGGCAGGTGCCACCACCAAGAAGGCCCTCTGCCTGGTTCCCTGTAGCTTTGCTTCTCGCAGTGAGGGAACCGCCAGAAGGCCCTCGGCGCTGGACCTCAGTGTCCGGGCTGAATGATGGGGGGGAGATGCACCTTTAGGTATACTCAACCACTTTCAGAATCGTAGCTTTGTGAGGGGAACGGGGTGGTCTCCTAACAACTCCCTCAGCCCAAACAAACCACAGTTTCCAGGATTTTGGGGGAGGAAGCCATGACCATTTAAAGTGGGATAATACTGCTATACAGCGGTACCTCAGGTTAAGTACCGTATTTTTCGCCCTATAGGACGCACTTTTTCCCCTCCAAAAATGAAGGGGAAATGCGTGTGCGTCCTATGGGGCGAATGCAGGCTTTCGCTGAAGCCTGGAGAGCGAGAGGGGTCGGTGCGCACCGACCCCTCTCGCTCTCCAGGCTTCAGAAAGCTATCCGCAAGCCTTGCAAGCCTGGCGGGAGGTCCCGCAGGCTCGCAAGGCTTGCGGGCAGCAGCCTGCAGCCCACAAGCTCGGGGGACAGCGGGGAGGCGCAGCACCGCCACCCCGCTATTCCCCGACCTGGTCTGGAGGCTGGCGGGGGGGGGGAAGGAAGCTTGTTTCTCCCCCCCACCAGCCCCACAAGCTTGGGGGATAGCGGGGAGGCAGAGCGCCGCCACCCCGCTATTCCCTGACCTGATCTGGAGGCTGGCGGGGGGGCGGGGGAGGAAGCTTACGGAGCGCTCCGTCTCCCTCTTCTAGCTTGGGGATGGCTGCGCAAACCTGGGCAGAAAAAAATTTTTTTCCCTTGATTTCCCCCCAAAAAAACTAGGTGCGCCCTTGGGCCGGTGCGTCCTATAGGGCGAAAAATACGGTACTTAATTCATTCTTAACCTGAAACTGTTCTTAACCTGAAGCACCACTTTAGCTAATGGGGGCCTCCTGTTGCCGCCGGAGCACAATTTCTGTTCTCATCCTGAAGCAAAGTTCTTAACCTGAAGCACTATTTCTGGGTTAGCGGAGTCTGTAACCTGAAGCGTATGTAACCTCAGGTACCACTGTAAATGTACAATGCAAGTGGCGCCTCAATGGATTTACAAAGCCAGGAATGCAGAAAAGGATGCAGACCAGAGGAACAGCGAAAGGTGAAGGACGCAGCAATCGGACAAACAAAAAAAGTCACTTGTGCCATTTCACATCCTGCATATTTACATAGTAGACAGACAACGGACCTTGTCGCCCAGAGTTTAGGATCACACAGCGGGAGAGAGCCTCTTGAAGGCCAACCATCTGGACTCTCTGCTGAAACCAATCCCTCTTCCAAGGGAACTCTGGGAATTATGCTTCTGGGAGGGGAACAGCTTTCAACTTGTGCTGCTTTCAACTTGCAGCACCCTTTACAAAACTCCAGTTCCCAGCAGTGGCGTAGCGTGGGTTGTCAGCACCCAGGGCAAGGCAAGTAATTTGCACCCCCTAACCCGTGGATTTGCGCCCCCTAACCCGTGGATTTGCGCCCCCTAACCCTAACCCCCAGATGTTGCGCCCGGTGTGGCTGGCCCCCACTGCACCCCCCACGCTACGCCACTGGCTCCCAGGATTCTCTGGAAGAAGCAGGAACTGGTAAAAATAGCCAGAAACATCAGGGGGGCAGCTGCCAAATGTGGGTCCTTGGGGTACACGCTCTGTATATCCCCAAGTGCTTTGAGGGGGCTTGCATTTCACTTCCTACTGTTGCGACCTTCATTGCCCTGCCCCCAACGTCTTGGCCTGCCACGTCAGGTGTGAAGCAATTCTCAGAAAACGACCGACTGGAGAGATGGTCGGCTGGAAGCTAGCCTACCTGGCCCTTGCTCCGCCCCCACCGACAGCTGGGGGCGGGGCTACAGTCAGCAAGCAAAGGGGGTATCACCCAGGCACAGGTCACAAACCCCGCCCCCTGCTTCGATGAGTGAGCTGTCATTCTCCCGGCCCTACCCAGAGATGCCTGGGTTTGAATCTGGAGTCTTCTGCATGCAGAACAGACTGAGCTACGGCTCTAACTAACATTTCTCATCTGCAAGGAGTACCGTATTTTTTGCTCTATAGGACGCACTTTTTCCCCTCCAAAAATGAAGGGGAAATGTGTGTGCGTCCAATGGAGCGAATGCAGGGGGGAGGCAGGCAGGAAAAGCCCCCCAAAGCCGCACACAAGCTCTGTGTGGCTCTTGCAGGCTTTTCCCCAGGAGGGAGAAGGGACTGACGCGGCCAGTCAGTCCCTCCTTGTAGAAAAGCCCACAGGAGCCGCATGCTCCTTAAAGGGTGCACGGCTCCTGTGGGCTTTTGCGGGAGGTGGGGGTATTGCCAGAGCCGCGTGCAGCATCTCCCTGCTAGAGAGGTTTTGGCAGCTATGGCAGAAGCCAAGACAGCGAGCAGGATGCGTCCCGCACGCTGTCTTGGCTTCTTTGCTCATTGGGGCTGGGGGGGGGGGGACACGGGCTTCCCCTGCAGCCCTGAGAAGCTCACAGAACAGCGGGAAGGCTGCACGCCTTTCCGCTGCTCCCTGACCTGCTCTTTGGGGCTGGTGGTGGGTTTCCCCCCGCCAGCCCCAAAGAGCAGGTCGAAAGGAACCCGAAGCCTCCGGAGCGTGCTCCAGGGGCTTCGGGTTGCCTTCACTGAAGCCTGGAGAGGGAGAGGGGTCGGTGTGCACCGACCCCTCTCGCTCTCCAGGCTTCCAAGGTAGCCGCCTGAAGGCGACTGAACGCACCTTTAACGGCACCTTGTTTTAGAGGCGGAGAACAAGGGGGGGGGGAATCTCCCCCTCTCTGTGCAGCGCCTCCTGCCGCTTCGCTGAAGGGGCGCTGGGCAGAGAGGGAGAGAATATATTTTTTTTCTTCTTCCCCTCTAAAACAAGGTGTGTCCTATGGTCAGGTGTGTCCTATAGAGCGAAAAATACGGTACTTCAGCAGCTTCTCTCAATCTCCTAGTCCAGCCTTTGCTAACATGGCACTCTCCAGAAGTGACTACAACCCCCAGCAGCCCATGTCACACCCTCTAAATTCTAAATATGCCCAATGGAGCCCAAAAGTTTGGGGACACCCCCCCCCCGCTCTATTGCATACCTCGCTCCTTGCTGCCCCTGCTCCCCAGAGCTCCCCAAGACTCTTAATTTCATGGGTCATGGGTTCAAGATTCCTGCATGGCCGGGGGTTGGACTAGATGACCCTCGTGGTCCCTTCCGACGTTACAATTTTATGATTTCAACACCACACGAAGAGGCTGCCTCTCTTCGCAACCGCTCCCACCTTTGCCTCCTTTTCGCCTCTTTCCATTTCCTCCTGTCACTTTGCCTTTTCAGTCTGAAAACCCGTGGGAAGAATTTGTTCCTTTTGCAAATGCACTTACCGTACAGCACCTACTGACTGAGGCGGGTTAAAAATAACAAATGCTGTGGCACTCGCGCTAATAGCAGACGCAGGTGGTGACAGCTGACAGAAATGGAAACAAGAGGCAGATATCAACATGCTTGGCATGTGCATGTGTGAGAGAAAGAGGAGGAAACCCTGGTTTGCAAAAATATGAAGGAAATATTTAGAAAGAAAAACCCCACGTTTCAGACTGAGGAGAGGGGCAGTGCCCTTCCTGTCAGGGGGGCAGATACAGTTCACCATTATATTAGGAAGTGCCTTGCGAGGTTTGGAGGGGAAACCCAAGTGCCTCGTTGCTTAAAAATGGAACTAGAGGACATCTCAGCAAATGCATAATTGCAACTATGCGGGTGGGTTAAACCACAGAGCCTAGGACTTGCCGATCAGAAGGTCAGCGGTTCGAATCCCCACGACGGGGTGAGCTCCCGCCGCTCGGTCCCTGCTTCTGCCAACCTAGCAGTTCCAAAGCACGTCAAAGTGCAAGTAGATAAATAGGTACCGCTCTGGCGGGAAGGTAAACGACGTTTCCGTGTGCTGCTCTGGTTCGCCAGAAGTGGCTTAGTCATGCTGGCCACATGACCCGGAAGCTGTACGCTGACTCCCTCGGCCAGTAAAGCGAGATGAGCGCCGCAACCCCAGAGTCGGCCACGACTGGACCTAATGGTCAGGGGTCCCTTTACCTTTACCTTTTATCTGTTGAGAGCAGGGCTGGTCCAGGATTTTTGGCCATTTGAGGTAAACCAGAAAATGGCACCTGCGCTCCTCCCATATGCCGCAACTGTCCCGTTTTGAGCGAGACATCCCCAATTGGCAGAAACCACCCCAACCTATATTGTTTTTATTTATGTTTCTGATACAATTCCATATCAAAGAGATAAACAGAAATGACGCAAGAAGCAAAAGAAACAACGACTCTGAAATAGAAAAAAATAAAATAACAATGTTAGGATATCCAAAAGAACAAACAGAAAACCAGAAAGCATTCCTCAGCTGACCTTCCCATCCTCTCCTTCCTTTTGTCTTTCTCATGTTTTCTTGGTTCGCCCCGTCTGTTGCAACTACTTATCACAAGAGACTAGGGCGCTGCGGGACTTGACATCTTTCTGCAGGGCCTGCAAGACAGAGCTGTTCCGCCTGGCCTTTGGTTTGGACTCAATCTGACCCTTATGTTCCCCTCCCCTTATGGTTTTGATCTATGGGCTATTATTAAAATGAGGCTGCATTTTAAATTCCATTTTAACCTGTATCTTAAATTGGTCCCCCCCCCTATTATTGTTTTTACTGTAATTTTACTGGTGTTAGATGCCCTGAGCCCGGCTCTGGCTGGGGAGGGCGGGGTATAAATAAACTTACTTACTTACTTACTTACTTACTTACTTATTTATTTATTTATATAAACTATAGTTAATTCCTACTCTGCCGAAGAAGCCCCTGGAAGTGACCTGGGGAAACAGCACTCAAGGATTGCGCTGTCTTTCTGGATTTGCCGCCCCTCCGGGCTGTCCCCAGCCTGCTGCCCAAGGCAGCTGCCTCAGCCAGGCTAATGGGTGGACTGGCTCTGGTTGAGAGAAAAGGTGTGTTTGAGGAGGTGCCTGCTTGAGGAATCCATGGGTTTCATTGACAGATTGGTGACTACCTGTTGAGCAACCGTTTCCTGCCCTGCTGCCCTGCATACGTTTATTATCTCTGCATTACCAGGGTTTACAGCTTTACTGCCCATTATTCTTGCGTGCAAAGGGTCACTGTGCTTCTGTGAATTGCAGCTGAATTATCACGGCCTGCCCTTTTACATTTGTTCATCCCTCTGAGCTTGTGGCTCACCATTTTAGTGTATTTTTGGTCTTTGTTGGAAGCCACCCAGAGTAGCTGGGGAAACCCAGCCAGATAGGCAGGGTACAAATAATAAATTACAGTGGTACCTTGGGTTAAGTACTTAATTCGTTCCAGAGGTCCGTACTTAACCTGAAACTGTTCTTAACCTGAAGCACCACTTTAGCTAATGGGGCCTCCCGCTTCTGCAGCACCACCGGAGCACAATTTCTGTTCCCATCCTGAAGCAAAGTTCTTAACCTGAAGCACTATTTCTGGGTTAGCGGAGTCTGTAACCTGAAGTGTATGTAACCTGAAGCGTATGTAACCCAAGGTACCACTGTATTATTATTATTATTATTATTATTATTATTATTATTATTATCTGCCCTCCTGCCTGCCTGGTTTGTAAGTGGTGTTCCTGCAACTGAGGACTGTGCCTTCGACCTGTGATTTGGATTTGATATCCCTCTTTATCACTACTGGAAGGAGTTTCAAAGCAGCTAACCTTCTCCTTTCCCTTCCTCCCCCACAACAAACACTCTGTGAGGTGAGTGGGGCTGAGAGACTTCAGAGAAGTGTGACTGGCAGCTGCATGTGGAGGAGCGGGGAAGCGAACCTGATTCCCCAGATTACGAGTCTACCGCTCTTAACCACTGCATAGGACAGCAGCCCATGAAGCTTTACGCTGTGATAAATGAGTTTAGTTTTCAATGCATGCTATGAATGGGGATGTAGAGGGCCAGCAGCTGGCGACTGCATTGCTTTCTTCCCTTCGCCCTTTTGAAACGGCGTCTGTCACTTCCTCCTTCCTCGCCAACTTCTCCCTGTCTCTCTTTGCCTTGCAAAAATGGTGCTTGTGAAAGTGCAACTGGAGGTTTGCTTTCTGAAAGTGGGACTTTGGGATGCAGCAAGATGGTGGGTGAGCGGTTGCTCTTGTTTATTGCTATTGCAGCTGGTGTGTTAATCGGCTTTTAAACCGCTGTCTTGAGGCGATTTGCACATAAAACCATTTGAAATGCCAAAACAACAGGTTAACATACATTGACGGGTCACTGTATGTTAAGAAGCAAAGGGGGGTTGTTGGACTACGACTCCCAACATCCCTGACCACTGGGATGATGGGAGTTGTAGTCCCACAACAACTGGGGACCCAAAGTTGAGAAAGGCTGCCTTTGTTGTTGTTTAGTCGTTTAGTCATGTCCGACTCTTTGTGACCCCATGGACCAGAGCATGCCAGGCACTCCTGTCTTCCACTGCCTCCCGCAGTTTGGTCAAACTCATGCTGGTAGCTTCGAGAACACTGTCCAACCATCTCGTCCTCTGTCGTCCCCTTCTCCTTGTGCCCTCCATCTTTCCCAACATCAGGGTCTTTTCCAGGGAGTCTTCTCTTCTCATGAGGTGGCCAAAGTATTGGAGCCTCAGCTTCACGATCTGTCCTTCCAGTGAGCACTCAGGGCTGATTTCCTTCAGAATGGAGAGGTTTGATCTTCTTGCAGTCCATGGGACTTTCCAGTCTCCTCCAGCACCAGAATTCAAAAGCATAAATTCTTCGGCGATCAGCCTTCTTTATGGTCCAGCTCTCACTTTCTATGTTCCTAAGGCTGCCTTAGGAACATAGAAAAATACCTTGTCCTGAGTCAGACTATTGGTCCATCTCAGCCCTACCTGGAGACGGCGTGTGTCTTCTGTATGCAAATCAAGATGTTCAGGACTGCCTCTCTCCCTATGAACCAACCTGGACCCTGAGATCATCTTCTGAAGCCCTTCTTCATGTGCCTCCTCTGTGAGAGGTCCGGAGGGTGGCAACACAAAAACAGACCTTTTCTGCACTAGCTCCCCATTTGTGGAATGCTCTCCCTAGGGAGGTTCAGCTGCCACACCCATTATACACCTTTTGGCACCAGGCAAAAACATTCCTCTTTAACCAGGCCTTTGGCTGATTCGCATCCAATGCCCTTTTAAAACATGTTGGGGGCGGGGAAACTACTGGGTTGCTCTTGTTTTTATTATGTATTTTGTTTTTTATATTGTGATTTTACATTGTGAACTGGGACCTGCGGGTATAGGACAGTATACAAATTTTTAATCATCATCATAATTAATAATATTGTTTGAGTTATAGCCCTCTTTGGGGAAGAAAGAGAGCAGCTTTTGGACTGGGTCCACTTCTCAATGAATGATTAGAAGACAAACAGGGTTCCTGGTCTGTATTAACAGAAGCTAGATAATGGAGTTAATAATAAATACTACTAATAAATTTTTATTTATACCCTGCCCTTCCCAGTTCAGAAAACCAGGCTCAGGGTGGCTAACAACAAATTTAAAACATTTAATTGATGCAACAAAAACCAGCATAAAATACAGTATAAAACGTGAATAACAATAAATTCAGAATTAAAAAATCAATTTAGGGGGGAAATCCATCCAATAAACATTAGATGATCACCAGGGCTAGCTGGCTAAGTTAGTCCTATTTGGGCCAGTGTGGAGACCAGGGGAGAATTAGCAGTGGGATCCCAGAGCGGGTAATCTTCATAAAAAGGGGAGGGGGAAGGAAGGAAGGGGAATAAAAGATCAGGCTAAGTTCAAATTAGCCTGGACTGTGATAGAAAAGTCACTGGAAAGGAAAATGAAAGTAAGAAAACAGGATACGGGGTCAAGTCTGGATTGTTTAATGTGCTAATGTGAAGCTGCTCTGTGTGCAGAAGTCAGGAGGAGAAGTGGGAAAGGTGGCAACACTTTAATATGTGTAGAGCAGTGAAAACAAAACCCTGGCCCTGTCAGAGGATTCTGCACAGAGTTCAATGCAGGCGGGCAATTTCTGCTGCAATCCTTGCCCACCCCAAATATTTTAAAACTGCATCTTAACAACAGCAAAGAAATGTAAGAAAAGTTGGTTTTAGAGAAAGGGCAAGTTGTCACAGTTGCCCATAAAGATGTATGGTAAAGGGTAAAGGGGACCCCTGACCATTAAATCCAGTCGCGGCCGAGTCTGGGGTTGCGGCGCTCATCTCGCTTTACTGGCCAAGGGAGCCGGCGTACAGCTTCCGGGTCATGTGGCCAGCATGACTAAGCTGCTTCTGGCGAACCAGAGCAGCGCACGGAAATGCTGTTTACCTTCCCGCCGGAGTGGTACCTATTCATCTACTTGCACTGCGTGCTTTCGAACTGCTAGGTTGGCAGGAGCAGGGACAGAGCAACGCGAGCTCACCCCGTCACGGGGATTCGAACCGTTGACCTTATGATCGGCAAGTCCTAGGCTCTGTGGTTTAACTCACAGTGCCACCCACGTCCCTGTAAAGATGTATAGGATACATCAATACGATTTACTGAGCCTGTGACAAAATGGAACAAGAGGAAGTGAGGCCTGTATAGTAATTCCAAAGCAGGTTTTATTAAACTTGGATTTCCATCTGTTGTTGGATCACAACTCCCATCATCCCTAGCTAGCAGGACCAGTGGTCGGGGATGATGGGAGATGTAGTCCAACAACAGCTGAAGACTCAAGTTTGGGAAACGCTGTTCCAAATGGTTCCATGGTTTGAATCGAAACAATTGCAGTTTTTTACTCCAAAGAAAAGGATAAGGAATAACTCTGAACTGTACTAAATCCAGACACTCGCATAGAGCTGTGGTACCTGATGCTCCCGAGTCACTGTATAGAATAAAAGTAAACGGCAAAGAAGCAATCTCGAGGACTTTGGTTCCCGGACACTTTTAGCGAGGTTCTTCCCCTCCAAGAACGGTGATTTGTTAAGTCTTGGAATGCCAATTACAGAATCCTATTGTTAACGAAGAAATCTGAGGGCTCCCTTGGACAAAAAAACAAGGACACCAGCCAGGAATACCAGAGCAAAACAGCAGCCAGTAGGCTTGGTCTTTATTGAAGACTGTCACGACAGGACTCCCACCTGCCACAAGGTGGAACAAGATGCAAGCCCTGAACAAAAGGAGACCCCAACTTTTATTAGCTACTGATCCCCCAAGCTACACCCCTAGAACTACATCACAACTACATCATGACTACATCATAAAAAGTAGGGGTTGTGTTAGGGGTTTGTGGAGGTAACCTGAGTATCTTGTCACCTGGCTGGTCCCTCCTTTCCACCTCCCCATGAGTATTTTCCAGAGGACAAAGGGGAGCTGGCGGTTTCCTGCCCCCAGAGGGAAGAGCTGATCACTGTCCTTTGTTTCAGTCTGTGTTGAATCCACTCCCATATGCAAGTTCTTTGTGTTCTTGATGGTCTTCTGTCTAGGACCATCAAGGTTGGCATGCCAACTGGGTAGGGCTCCTACCTACGTGTTGGTATGCTCAAGGGATTGTGGCTGTCCTGTATCAAACCATCACCTTTTGATAGTCCTTCCTTCATGGAGCAAAATAAAAGTGGACCGGTGTAGATCCGATGTACGGTTGATTTTCTATGAATTTATAACAGAAACATCGCGTATGTCATGTTTGAGTGTGTCGAGTTTGTACAAACTAAATGATTGGGGGGGGGGGGGTTCCTGCAACACTAGGCACACTTACTTGGGAAGGAGCCCCTCTGAATTCAGCAGGGCTTACCCCTGAACAGACATGGAGATGGGCTGGAGCTCAGTGGCGAATCATTTGTCTCGTGTGCAGAAGGTCCCAAGTTCATCTCTAGGGGGGGCCGGGAGAGACCCCTGCCTGAAACCTTGGAGAGCTGCTGCCAGTCAGTGTAAAAAAGAGAAAGAAAAAAAGATAAAGGTAAAGGACTCCTGGATGGTTTAGTACAGTCAAAGGCGACTATGGGGTTGCGGCGCTCATCTCGCTTTCAGGCCGAGGGAGCTGGCGTTTGTCCACAGACAGCTTTCCGGGTCATGTGGCCAGCAGGACTAAACCGCTTCTGGCGCAATGGAACACTGACGGAAACCAGAGCGCATGGAAACGCCGTTTACCTTCCTGTCAGGAGCTGGTCCTACACTGAAGTAGGACCCTGGCAGAGACACGTGCCCGACTAGCATGTTCTTTCCCTCGTGGTCAATCATTCGGGAGTTTCAAAAGCTTTCTTCAGCCCGAACATCACAGCAACCGATGCCATCGGCACACTTAGGGATCCGCAGTCTTCGCAGCTTGCATGACAGACCTCAGTGTTTTGGCTAATCTACTTTATTTACATATAAACACACACGGAGCACTGCAACATGGCTCCCTCTCTCTCTAGCATCAGATAGCAAAGAGAAAAAATAAAGCACAATACAGTAGTCCCACTTCATGGAACACAGTAACACAAACATCCTGTCTCCGTCACTTCCCACTCTGTGGAGTCAAAACATACACCGTCATGTGATAGACAAAAATCCCATGACTGCAATCATGGAGCAGGAATTCTAACACCCGCCACAATGGTACCTATTTATCTACTCGCACTGATATGCTTTCAAACTGCTAAGTTGGCAGAAGCTGGGACAGAGCAACAGGAGCTCACCCCGCTGTGGGGATTCGAACTGCCGACCTTCCGATTGGCAAGCCCAAGAGGCTCAGTGGTTTAGACCACAGTGCCACCCGCATCCCAGTCAGTGTAGGCAATACTGAGCTAAATGGATTGTTGGTCTCATTCAGTAGAAGGCAGTTTTACAAGTTGCACTGTAAGTCTCAGCAGAGCTGCCAGCTTGTGCTGAAGATTGCGAGGGCAATGATGTGTGCATGCTGCTGCGACGTCAGGACATTGGGGGGAGCCGGGGGGGGGGGGGAGAGCTGAACATGGCGGCAGTGCCGACTCAATGGCAGGTGGTTCCTTCTCTCTTGTTCTCGGATGTCTCCTCCTGCTGCCTCTTCACTGTCCTTGGCTCTGCACTCAGCCTACTCCATCCCCTGTTCATTCAGAACATTGGGGGCCCCAGCTCCTCATCCAAAAAAATATTGGGGACCAGGGGACCCCAGAAGAGATGTGCCCCTAGGAGTCGGCGCCCCTGAGTCTCAGTCGGTTCAGTGGGGCTGAACAGAATTGTGCTGTATCTGGAATTTGGTTTCCATCTCACTCTTTCTGTTGCATCAAGGACTCATCAGCGGCTGACTTGTCACCTTGAAGCAGCCTGCCTACAGTTTCCACCGATATTCCTGCAAACAGCTCCTCTGGGGTTATTTCTGTTTATAGCTGTGCCACAGATGGTGACCTAGTTATGTTCCCAGCCGAAACATTTGCACTGGCTTCCCTGCCTCCGGCACTGGTGAGGAGACCTTGCAATGCTGAGGCTGGGCTTCGTGGCACTTGGCTGCCCCAACCCCATCTTGGTGGAGGACTTTGAGCTTTTAAAATTTCAGAGGCGCCTGTGTGCTGCCAACATTTGGCAACCTCCCTGCCCCTTGCCTTCCGTTGTTCGTCATGGTTGCAGTGCCCCCTGTGGCGCTCTCTCGGCTTGGTGCCCAGTGTGGGGGAACCAGTTGCAGTCCCCTAAATCCATCTCTGCCCATCTGAAACTCTCTGGTTATTCCAGGAGCATTTAGGCCACCCTGAGCAAGGAGCAAATATAATCCTGCTGGTGCCAGTTTTTAAAAAACACAGAACCAGAAAGGTGTGTGTTTCAGTCTCGTGACCGATTTACACCATCAAGTTCTCAGGTTGAACAGGTGCACAAATGTTTGCTGTGCCGTAAAACAGCCCAGTGTTGGCTATTTTGCAGATAAGTTGTGCTGCAGAAGGCGTGCTGGGGAGACCACACATTCAAGAAATGCAAAATTAACTTTTGCTAGGTTTTAATAACAAAAACAAAAACTCCTTTAGACTAAATTACAATACAGTGGTACCTCTGGATGCAAACGGAATCCGTTCCGGAGCCCCATTCGCATCCTGAAGTGAACGTAAGGCGCTTCTGCGCATGTGTGGGCCGCGTTTCGCTGTTTCTGTGCATGTGTGTGACGTCATTTTGAGCGTCTGCACATGTGCGAGCAGCGAAACCCGGAAGTAACGCGCTCTGTTACTTCCGGGTCACTGCAGAGCACAACCCAAAAATATTTAAGCTGAAGCGTATTCATCCCTGGAGATCTTGTTGCAATCGCACCATGAGAGATACAGCGGTAAAAAGGTAAAGGTAAAGGCCCCCTGACAGTCCAGTCGCGGACGACTCTGGGGTTGCGGCGCTCATCTCACTTTACTGGCCGAGGGAGCCAACATTTGTCCGCAGACACTTTTTCCGGGTTATGTGGCCAGCATGACTAAGCCACTTCTGGCAAAAGCAGAGCAGTGCACAGAAACTCCGTTTACCTTCCCGCAGGAGTGGTACCTATTTATCTACTTGCACTTTGACGTGCTTTTGAAAAGCTAGGTTGGCAGGAGCAGGGACTGAGCAACGGGAGCTCACCCCATTGCGGGGATTCGAACCGCCGACCTTCCGATCGGCAAGCCCTAGGCTCTGTGGTTTAACCCACGTCCCGTCCAATACAGCAGTAGAGAAAAGTAATTGAAGCTGTTTATTATCGGATAGGACCGTTTCTAGTTCTAAGCTAAATAACTGGTCTGGAGAAAGTAAAAGCAGCTGTGCTTGCTCATTTCTTCTCAGACCATGGGGATCTCTCATCCCAAGCCATGAGAGAGGAGAGGGAAAAGGAAGTGTAAACAGGATGAAACCTAAGATGTATCAGTCTAAACTTCAAAGGATAGAATCACAGAATCAGGAAATTGTAGAGGGGAAGTGTGGGTGGAGCGCTTGATTTTAAAGATTCACCCACCGCTGTTTACATGGAGGCTCCCCTCTTCTTGCTAATTCTATTTGCATACAGTGGTGCCCCGCAAGATGAATGCCTCGCAAGACGAAAAACCCGCTAGACGAAAGGGTTTTCAGTTTTTCGATGCGCTTTGCAAGACGAATTTCCCTATGGGCTTGCTTCGCAAGACGAAAACGTCTTGCGAGTCTTGCGATTTTTTTCGCTTCCCCCCCTTTTTCTAAGCCGCTAAACCGCTAATAGCCTTTTAGCCGCTAAGCCTTTAATAGCCGCTAAGCCGCTAATAGGGTTGCTTCGCAAGACTAAAAACCCGTATGACGAAGAGACTCGCGGAATGGATTATTTTCGTCTTGCGAGGCACCACTGTATGTTGCCTGTGTTTTTGGTGCTTCCCTAACTTTTAAGGCTGCCAAAGCCACCAGATGAGATCCGTGCAGCGTTAAGGAGGCAACTGGCTAGGGAGGCGCTGTTCCGGCGGGCATGGAGTTGGCCGGAGAGTAACGGCTGGTGCGGAAGGGGTTCCTTCACCACTGTCCCACCCTCCGGCGGCTTTCTGATCCGGCGGCCTTCTGAGCCTTGTGCCTTGCGGATGGGCCAGGTTCAGGACCCTGGCAGGCTGGATCTGGCCCGCGGACCGTAGTTTGAGGACCCCTGTTCTAGATCCTTGCTGGGCTGGTTGTTGTTGTTGTTTTAAAGTTATATTTCTTCTAAATATATTTTTCAACCCCCTTTGCTCAGACTACAGATTTAGTCAGCACAGCTGGTTACGATGGCATCATCCAGCACCTCAATGACGGCAGGAAGAACTGCAAGGAGTTTGAAGACTTTTTGAAGGAAAGGTATGTGCTGAAGACTTGTCGGACTTGCTCCGTTATATATTCTTGGTTTTACATAAATTTGTGCACAATAATTTTAACCATTCCAGAACACAAAAAGGAAAAGGTTCTTTTGAACCTTTGGACCTCCTCCCCTCCCTCCATGGGTTCCATTTCCCAAAAAATTATCTTCTCGGTGGTGGCTTCTCCCAGGCTCTGAAACTCCCTCCCTGGAGAAGCTAGACCGGCTCTCTCCTTAATAATAATAAATAATAAATTTTATTTATACCCCCTCCCCTCGCCAGCCAAGACCAGGCTCAGGGTGGCTAACACCAGATATAAAACAATTGACTGAAATACAATTTAAAAAACAAGATTAAAACACAACGTTAAAATGCAGCCTCATTTCAGCAGAAACTCAAAAACTTTTTTGGGGATGAAAACATCTTCACCGAGGCTAACTATCCAGACTGGTCCTATGTGGGCCAGAAAAAAGCCAGGGAAGTCCCCAAATAGGAGTTCCAACACAAAAGGAGAAAGGAAAAAGGAAAGAGGAAGAGGGGAACAAGTTAATTCCAAGCCAAGAGCCAGGCGGAACAACTCCTTGTTGTTCTTCAGCTGGCAGGTATTTTGTTCCAATAGGCCTTTGTTTCGTTTTTTTTAAGGAAAGGAGTTGAATTATGCTGTTTCTCATTATCTGTGATTTGATAATTTATTTATTTTTTTAAAAAAATATTTTTTCAATTCTGTTGAAACTAACGCCTCTCCTTCATGGAAATTTCTAAGCAGAGGTTGGATGGCTACCTGTCATAGTTGCTTACCTGAGATTCCTGCTTTGCAGGGGGTTCGACTAGATGACCTCTGGGGTGCCCTTCCAACTCGGCGGTTCTATGATTCTATTATAGTCCAAATTACTTTGTACTTGTTAATCTTCTGTATGTTTTATTTTATTTTTTTTCAGATGGCCACCCAACCTGTTTATTTAATTTATTTAAAAAAACAACATTTAATTCATTTTTCTTTTTCATTCATTATATGCATCTGAAATTCTTAGCATTTACTATATATTCCTCCCATTTTCACCCACTTTGCTATCTCTTAACAGAAAAAGTTATTAATAACATAACTTCAAGCCTAAAAGCGTAAAAATAAAAGTAAATACGCCATAATCATATTTCACTACCTTCTAAACATTTTCTAATGCTAATAATGTGAATGTTTATTTAAATCCTGCCATCAAGTCTATCGACTTTCTTCGTTTCTGCAAATATAATATGAATGGTTCCCAATCTTTTTCAAAGTCTGTGTTGTCTTTTTCTGTCTGTCATTTTTGCCAGTTCTGCATAGTTCATCAACTTCTCTTGCCATTGTTCTACATCTTCCATATGTTTTAGGCTTTCCCGTATTTTATATGTGTTGCTTCCATTTGTGTAAGCCAACTTGGAGCCCCTGGCTGTGGGGGCGGGGGGTGGAGAGGCAGGATATGAACAAACAAACAAGCAAACAAACAAACAAAATCATTCTCTTTTTTTAAAAAAATAATATTTATTAAGGTTTTGAAAGATTACAAAATTAAAGAAAAAGAAAAGAAAAAAAGAGCAAAAACACAGAGAAATAAAAACAATTAAGAAAAAACAACAACAAATCAATCCTTCCATAACTTATCTTTCATTTGCTTGTTTCCTTGACCTCCTCACACCTCCCTTTTTTGTGTTCTAGTTCAATTAGCTATTTCAGCAAATCCTTTCCATCTTTGTTTTTATAATTTATCTTAATATAATATAACTTTACATTCTCACCAATTAACAATCTATTCTTTCTTAATCTTTTATAACGTTTCTGCTAAAACCACGTGACTTCATTCCAACATCCTTCTAACATTCCTTAATTTTACAATGTTTCTGTAAATAAGCTTTAAATTTCTTCCAATCTTCTTCCACCGACTGTTCTCCCTGGTCTCGGATTCTGCCAGTCATTTCCGCCACAAACAAAATTGTTCTCTTCCCACGCAACAGGGCTTCTATAGAAGAGAGATATGGCAAGGACCTGATTAATTTATCGCGGAAAAAACCCTGCGGGCAGACAGAGCTAAAGTGAGTGACTGCGGTCCCTAAAACTGTGTTGTTTGTGGGGAAAAAGGGGAGGTTAGACCCCATTTTTGGCTCAACCTATGGACTTCCTTTGAATGAAAATAGGGGCAGATTCCAGCAACGTACTTCCATTAGCGCAAGACATTCTAGCTGCGTGATGGAAGGCGCTCGGGGAAGGGTCCCTGAATCAAATCCTGGCATGGCCAGGTAAGGCTTGGAGGAGCTCCTGTCTCGGGAGCACTGGACAGCCGGCTGCCAGCCAGTGTGGGCAATTCTGGCCTGTGGAGTCTGCCTTGGAATAAGGCAGCTCTCTTTTTGCCTTTATGAAGGTCCCCTCCTCTTCCTATAAAGGTAAAGGGACCCCTGACCATTAGGTCTAGTCGTGACTGACTCTGGGGTTGCGGCGCTCATCTCGCTTTATTGGTCAAGGGAGCTGGCGTACATGCTGGTCATGTGGCCAACATGACTAAGCTGCTTCTGGAGAACCAGAGCAGCGCACGGAAACGCCATTTACCTTCCCGCTGGAGTGGTACCTATTTATCTACTTGCACTGGCATGCTTTCGAACTGCTAGGTGGGCAGGAGCAGGGACCGAGCAACGGGAGCTCACCCCGTCACGGGGATTCGAACCGCCGACCTTCTGATCGGCAAGTCCTAGCCTCTGTGGTTTAACTCACAGTGCCACCCGCATCCCTGGAGATTTCTTCTGAGGGGTTTACCCCTGCCCTTTGGAGCAGATTTGTGGGTGTGAATGGGGGTCCACACGGGGAGAGGAAAGTTAAAGCGTACCCTCCAAAAATCACTTTGCTAAAACGGAACTGCTTTGTCTGTTTTTGGTCCAGAATTCAGACAGCCATCTGCCCCCAGTCTAAAAAGTCCCTGAGTCTATTGTGAAAGCAAGGAGGGTTTTTGCTGGAAAAACACTCGCTGGTTTAAAAAACCGTGTGTGACGTAACCCCAGTTCCCTTCATTTCTGCCCAAGTAGGCTCTTCCAGTAACCATCGTTGCCCATGCTCAGAATTCAGTTCCTGCTTTAGTGGAAATGAGAAAAGGCTGTGGCTTAGGGGAAGCTCCGCTGCTTTAAATTGCTCATGGTGGCTGGTTTTGCCGTACGGTGAGACAGCCATCTTGGGAAGCTGTAGGTAAAAAGGGGTGGGAATCCTTCGGCTTTGTGGGTTCAGATTTGCTCGTAACCAGTTCTGGATCTACATATAAATTAAACAAGAATGATGCGGATAGCGCTGTGGTCTAGACCACTGACCCTAGCGCTTGCTGATCGGAAGGTTGGCGGTTCGAATCCCCGCGACGGGGTGAGCTCCCATTGCTCGGTCCCTGCTCCTGCCAACCTAGCAGTTGAAAAGCACCCCAAAAAGTGCAAGTAGATAAATAGGTACCGCTCTGGCAGGAAAGGTAAACAGCGTTCCCGTGCGCTGCTCTGGTTTCGCCAGAATCGGCTTGGTCATGCTGGCCACATGACCCGGAAAAATAGTGACAAAAACCAGACATTAAAAAAACAGTAAGCGTAATTAAAAATATGGATAAAATCAGCAAGTATTTATTTCTTATTTCTTTTTAGCCACAGTTGATTTTAATCATCTTTTGAATATTTTTAAATGACCGATAATTTTAACGTTTTGTTTATTTTTTAAAAAACCAACCAGAAGTTTGGGGTTTCTCCCTGCGGGATATCACTTTGATTAAATTGTAGAAATTTGGAATTATTTTGATATTAATTGGAATAACTGTACAATTGGCGAAACTGTGGTAATATTGGAAAATTAATAAAAAATTATAACAATGTTTGGATTTTTTTAATTTTTGTGTAATCAAGTGATATATAAAGTTAGTTATTTTTTTTTTTAAAGTAACAAAATTGTGTACTAGGCCTGCCTAAAACAAAAGGGTTTTGTTATCTCCTCTTTCTAGATCTGGGCTGGCCTCTTCCTAGGTATATAACACAGCAGCATTTATTTTTTACAGGTGTTACAGTGGAAAATGGGTGGATCTGCGCTACGGGGTACAGCCTGCTTATGGGAAGAGAGAGTCCCCTGGGAAGGTCTCTTGCACAACCCCCTTGCAGTCAAGAGGAGCTGTGCAGGAGACTTTCCCAGTGGAGCTGCCCCATGTTAAATCATCTGCTTGTGTGTGTGTGTGTGAGAGAGAGAGGAGTGTTGTTTGGATTTTGAGCCTCGGTCCCAGCCCCTCTTGAGAAATCTTGGCATATTTACCAAGCCACCAAGTGTTTTTGAGGAGGTCTCTGGAAGCAGAAGAAAGAGAAGTCCAGGACCTCACGCCCAGCCGTAAAAATTTGTCCTCTGAATTTCAAAGGTTGCATCACCCGGTGTTGAAACAAGGCCAGTTTATGCAAGTTCACAAGGAAGTCTTGTTCTGGCGCGTGTGGCATAAAAACAGATTTGATGATTTCTTCCTCTCTCCAAAGTTTTCCAGATTCTAACAGTTTGCTCCTTTCTCTCTCTCTCTCCCCCCTCACTCTTTCTGCATTTCCTCCAGCACCTTGAGAAGAGCTCTTGAGGTTTTTAAGCAACGTAAGTAACTTTTAACGGTCTCCAGAATGTGCAAAGCTGTGGCTCGGGTTGTGTGTGAAGAGATGTACAAACACATACACAGGAGAGTGAAATCACTGGCTCGAAATACTTTGATATTTGCAGGCTACCTTTGGGGGGGGGGGAGCCATGTATTTTTAGATAATTCTCTCTCCTCTCCCCTCCTCCCCACCCTGAATTTCATGGAACGCTCTGGCATTTTAATTTCCTTTACTCCAGTTCCTCCCTAGAAGACTTACAGCAGACTGCAAAGTCTTACCGTATTTTTCGCCCTATAGGACACACTTTTTCCCCCTCCAAAAATGAAGGCTGCGCTTCGCCCCACAAGCTGGGGGGGGGCCAGCGGGAAGGCGCGCGACATCTTAGAGCTGCTCCCCGACCCCGCTTTGAGGCTGGCGGTGGGGGAAAGCAGCGCTTCCCCCCACCGCCAGCCCCACAAGCTGGGTCGAAAAGCCCGCAGGAGCCGCGGAGCGCGCCACTCTTGGGGGCTTTTCCCCAAGGAGGGACAAGGGACTGACTGGCCGTTTCAGTCCCTTCTCCCTCCTGGTCGAAAAGCCCGCAGGAGTCGCGCGCAGCTCCTGTGGGCTTTTGCGGGAGGTGGGGGAATTCCGACACCTCCCGCGTAAGCAGGGAGAAGGTCTTGGAGTAGCGCACAGGATGCGTGCAGCCTGTCCACTGCTCCAAGAGCTGCTGGGGGGGGATCATATTTCCCCCCTTGATTTCCCCCCCCGAAACCTAGGTGCGCCCTATGGCCGGTGCGCCCTATAGGGCGAAAAATACGGTATTTACTCTAAGAATGCGGGCAGCTCATTTCACGGCTGGAAACTGCCAAAACCTTCGGAAAGCAGTGCTTATTAGGAAGGGAAACCCAGTACCTTACTTTTTCTTTACCTCCTTATTCCATTTATATTCCACCTTTCCTCTGAGGTGCTCAATGCAGCATGCACAGTTCTCCCCACTCCCTACAACAACCCTGGGAGGTAGGTCTGGCTGAGACTGAGTGACAGGCGTAAGGTCACTCGGTGAGCTTGGTTCCTGAGCAGGGATTTGAACCCAGGGCTCTCAGGTCCTAGTGCAACACCCTAAACCACTACACCAGGGTCTTCAACCTTTTTCAGCAGGGGGCCGGTCCACTGTCCCTCAGACCTTGTCGGGGGCCGGACTATATTTTGGAGGGGGGGGGGGAAATGAACAAATTCCTATGCCACACAAATAAACCAGAGATGCCTTTTAAATAAAAGCACATATTCTACTCATGTAAATACACACTGATTCCCAGACCGTCCGCAGGCTGGATTTAGAAGGCGATTGGGCATAGGTGCATGGGTAGACTAACTAAGGCCCGGATCCGACCCCCAGGCCTTATTTTCCTTACCCATGCACTGTACCACACTGGCTGTCATTGCAGCCCACTCATATTGCAGCCCTCTTAGCAGGCTAGGAAAGGAACGGTTTGATAATATCCTGCCCATCTGACTGGGTTGCCCTAAAATTGAGGATCAGGTCAGGATGGGTGTGCAGAGCTTGCGGATGTCACGAAGGAGCTGGCACGATTTTGAACATGGTTGCTAAACAGGAGATGTTAATTGCACCGCATGTGACTCTCTGGGGTTGAATAGTTCTTTTTTATATACAGTGGTACCTCGGGTTACATACGCTTCAGGTTACAATCTCACTTCCTCCCTGTTCAGCCCCATATTAATTTGGTGATGAGCACCTTAGCTGGACGAGAACATCTCTACTAAACGCTTCTAAACCCTGTCCCTGCAGGCTGGTGTTTCCTTAGAGGCTGTATTCTGCAACATGTGGTTGACGGAACAATTGTGTGTTAGTGGTGGATTTATATTGGAGCGTTGACACAGCATCCTGTTTTGCTAGTTGCTCTGCGACGTTTCCCCAACATTATTATTGCCGCTATAGAAGAATTAAGCAAAAAATAAAGTCACGAAAACTGCAACATTCACTTTATAAAAAAAATAAATCACAGCGTTTTAGTCGGAAACTTCGCGTCAGATGACCTTGGGAATGTTGCTGTTGTGCTTCAGCCTCGGTTTCCCTTCTGCAAAGCGGCAGTAAAAGTGACGTTCCTTCCAGAGTTGGGTGGCAAGAAGGAACAAAGCCTGCCATTTACATTTCCTCCCGGTGATTCTTTTGTTATACCGTTCCTTGCTTTCATTTTTTTAAAAAGAATAATACTTTATTTAGAATTCAACAATAACAAAGGAAAAAACCACAGTAGTTGCTACATCAATTCATTACAATTAGCCAATTTTAACAATACATAAATAGTAATAGAAAAATTGCACAACAGCACTTTTAACTTACTGAAGTTTTCACATTACACTTTTATTTCTTTCTTATCATATCCTTGCTCTCAGAGGTGGACAGCGTCGGGCAGAGCCACATCCAGTTGGCCCAAACATTGCGCGAAGAGGCGAGGAAGATGGAGGACTTCCGGGAGAAGCAAAAACTCCATCGCAAAAAGGTCAGGAGCACGAGAGGGAATGGAGAAGGTCCTTGGAGACAGATGGTGGTAGCCGGTTCCATTTTGCCGCCTGAGGCCTATCCCGCTTCTTCCTAGAGATAGGGCATTCTGCAAAATGTTGTCACTTGGCTTCTCCACTCAGGACAGATAAGATGAGCAGCGATGGCACACGCTGGAATGCTTCCGCTGATTAGAAGGTTGGTGGTTCGAATCCCTGTGACGGGGTGAGCTCCCGTTGCTCTGTCCCTGCTCCTGCCAACTTAGCAGTTCAAAAGCACGTCAAAGTTCAAGTAGATAAATAGGTACCACTCCTGCGGGAAGGTAAACGGTGTTTCTGTTCACTGCTCTGGTTCGCCAGAAGCATGCTGGCCACATGACCCGGAAGCTGTACACTGGCTCCCTCGGCCAATAAAGCGAGATGAGCGCTGCAACCCCAGAGTCGGTCATGACTAGACCTAAAGGTCAGGGGTCCCTTTACCTTTTTACATTGATTATTGCTTTCATTTTATGGTTCAATGGTCTCGTTAGATAGTAAACTTCATCTTAAATTACTGTTTTAGGGGTTGTTCTTAAAAGTCTGGAACGGATTAATCCATTTTGCATTACTTTCTATGGGAAAGCGCACCTTGGTTTTGGAACGAACTTCCAGAATGGATTAAGTTTGAGAACCAAGGGATCACTGTGTTCTTTGAATCCATAGGCAATAAAATGTGCTTTACCAATGTTTGTGCAGACCCCTCCTCTCAAATCCCTCAAATCCAGACTCCTAGCAGCCTTACCCAACCAGGCACCTTTCAGATGTTTTGGATATCGAGGGAGGGATGGGAGTTGTAGTCTCAAACCTCTGGATGGCACCAGATTGGGGAAGGGGGAGGGTGGCCCAAGGTTCATGTCTGCAACAGGTCTGATATATACAGTGATACCTCGGGTTGCATACCCTTCAGGTTACAGACTCCGCTAACCCAGAAATAGTACCTTGGGTTAAGAACTTTGCTTCAGGATGAGAACAGAAATTGTGCTCTGGCGGCGCAGTGGCAGCGGGAGGCCCCATTAGCTAAAGTGGTGCTTCAGGTTAAGAACAGTTTCAGGTTAAGAACGGGCCTGCAGAATGCATTAAGTACTTAACCCAAGGTACCTATATATATATATATATGCAGGTTTTGGTGTCCTCGGGTGTCTTCCCGTGTAAAAGTTGGGGTGTCTAGGCGACGTTTCGACGAGGTCTCACTCGTCATCTTCAGGCTGGTGCTTTCGGCTTCTTGTTACTGGAACAGAGCGGGATCTCAATGTTTGAGTTCCTATAAATACTGTAGAGGGGGTGTGGTGTCTAGCCTCCAATGTTCTGGGCAGAGAGGAAGTTCCCAGGCTAGTGTGCCTTTTCTTCTTTTGTTCCTTAATTACTTGAGAGATACCTTGAGTGATTTCTTGAGTGATATCCTGAGTACCACTTAGGTGGGTCATTAGGTGTGGATTAGTTGCTAAAGTCTTTGTGTCTTGACCTCTTGAACTTTGTGAAGAGTTTTCCTGAGAAGATGGCTGTATTGTACTTAGTTGTGCTTTGGCTTGGCTTCGTGTATAGGGGCGAGGACACCAAAACCTGCATTCCTGTACCCGTGAAAATCTACGAAAGCATATATATATATATATATATATATATATATATATGTGTGTGTGTGTGTGTGTGTGTCTGTCTGTGTGTCTGTCTGTACACACACACACACACACACACACACACACACACATGCCTGATATTTACTTCTCCAGATCCCAACAACTCAGGGAAATTATCCAGCTCAGCCGGATAGGATATAGTCAGGCATGTTGGGATACGTTACTTTTAGCCATCCTAACGAGGGGTCATAAGAAATTTTGGGAGGCTGTAGCAGACTCCCCACAGACACAGGATGATTCGCTGACATTGATTCCATCTTTATTCCCTCTCTTTTTCACCTTTTTCTTAACAACCTCGCGTCTTCACTAAAACAGGTGGACGCCCATAGCCCAAAACTCAATGCATTAAGCATTCCCATCCTCCTATATGCAGATGATATGATTTTGGTTTCACGGACAAGAATTGGTTTAAAGCAATTGTTAAATTACTGTATTGACTATCTGTCCAGAATGAAATTGTGTATGAGCTTTGATAAAAGCAAAATACTGTAATGGTTTTGGGGAATTCACGCAAGACTTTACATTGCAACTAAACACAGAGCCACATGCAGCCCAGGGATTGCTGAGCTCAGGCACGCAGATTGTGATGTTCAGGTACAGGTAATCTCCACCATCTTTCGGTAGAAATAATAAATATGCTGGCACTCCAGGGAGTGAGCACACAAAAACACACACACCTGTGCTTGCCACCCCACTCCGCTGGTGTTAATTCCAGTTTCCATTGTGTTTGGGAGCCCTAAAATGTGATGAACTCTGGTTCCAAGAAGACAACAACCTCCATTCAGCACCTGAACGTTTCCACCGCTGATGGACAAGGCAGCGTTTCTTGCCTGCCCATTTTAATTTCCTCGTTCCTTTCACAACTGCTTCCCCCTCTCCTCCGCTAGTGGAACAAAATTCAGCTTGCACCTTAACCGCATAGTGCCCAGACCAGGTAACACAGCACAGCTTCCTTGTTTGAGGGCGATATCTTATGTTTCTGCATTTCAAAGCTCTGGAGAAAAAGCTTTTGGTTTTGAATTTCCTTTTCAAACTAAGAGCTTCCATAATTATACCCTCCCTGCTGAAAAGCATAGGGCAGGATCCAGCTATGAATCCATTATTTTATTGCACGTATCAGTTGCTTTTTTAAAGGAACAGTGAACTCAAAGCGACTTAGCAATAAAATATTAAACTTTGGAACCAATAAAAAATAAGAACCGTAGTAGTATTGTGAAACTCCTCAAGATCAAGCCCAAAAGCCTGGCTGAAAATCCTGTCTCCTCTGACCTGAATCAACAGGGAAACTCAACTTGGGTTAAATTAAACCCAAGTTTCTAGCCGCCATGGGTCTGCAAAGGGAATGAAAGAATTTCAAGTAGTACATGAGGAAGCAAAGTGAAGCTGCTGTGCTTTCGGCATGATTGAATGTCTTTTACTGGCGTTCTGCTTCGGTTATTAGGAAATCCAACCCTTTAACAAACCTCAAAATTCGGTGGAATTCAGATTCTCTGTTAGGTGTCCAAATCGGAGGCCTGTAGCAAAGACATGACAATTCAGTTTTGCAAGATGAAGTGGAAGACGTTCGCGGTAATTCCTCTCCTTGTAAAACGCGTGTGGCCTTCTATATTTAGAAAGGGGAAACGGATTTCTCTTTCCTTCCCTGTTCTGCTGAGGAGCAAAAGGCTGCACTAACCCTGATACTCTTTCCGCAGATCGAACTCATAATGGACGCGATTCACAAAAACCGGAATCTGCAGTACAAGAAAACCCTGGACGTGAGTTAATTCTTCTCCTCTGGTTCTTAAGATACCACATGCCCTTGCAGATCACCCTCTCTGGCAGTCGTGTGGTGAAGCAGGTTCAGCTTCATATGGCGAGACGAGCCTGAGTGTAGAAAGCCTCAAAACGATTTGCAGAGAGAATAAAACAGTGCCTGCCTGTTCATCAAGAGGCAGGGAGTTCCAAAGATCAGTTTCTTACAAAAGCAGAGCAGGTATTATATGTGACACCTGTGGCTGCGTTGCTGCCACAAGTTGAAGCGATCCAGAGAGCATTTATGGGACAAATCGGGAGGACCTGGACAACCAACACCCTGTGTTGTGGATGGGTACATTGGTCAGCCACAATACCCGATTGGTAGGTCCCTCAAAACTGGGTGCAATCTGGCCAATGGGACGCAGTCTAAACGGTTCGAGGGACCTATTTATACCCATGCACGGACGCGGGTGGCGCTGTGAGTTAAACCACTGAGCCTAGGGCTTGCCGATCAGAAGGTCGGCAGTTCGAATCCCCGCGACAGGGTAAGTTCCCATTGCTCGGTCCCCGCTCCTGCGAACCTAGCAGTTCGAAAGCACCTCAAAGTGCAAATAGATAAATAGGTACCGTTCTGTCAGGAAGGTAAACACCGTTTCCGTGCGCTGCTCTGGTTCACCAGAAGCGGCTTAGTCATGCTGGCCACATGACCCAGAAGTTTTATGCCGGCTCCCTCGACCAATAAAGCGAGATGAGCACCACAACTCCAGAGTCGGCCACACCTGGGGTCAGGGGTCCCTTTATCTTTACTTTACGTGACCCAGAGCTTCCTCTTTTGGCACGTGCATTCGGAACACCCACCAACCTCTCCCTACTTTTAGGGCTTTGCGCTTGACCTTGCTATGCCGTCATGTGTCATCTGTCGTTGGGACAGGGGCACGTTGGGACAGGGGCATGGCAGGAATTTCCCCCACTTGGCTGATTGGCTGTTGCCGTTTGGGTTTTGCCTGCCGCGTAGCAAATTGTCACAACTTGTAAGGTTGCAGATAGGCTCTGGTTCAGGTGACAGGGATGGGAGAATGCTCTCGCCATCCCTATGTGAAGGGTATTCCGTTAAAGGAATCCAGGGACTCGATGGTTTGGTCCACACCTGAGAAGGGGTTGTTCCCATGCCTGAGTCCAGAGGGGGACATTTGGGTGGCAGAGATGGCCTGTTCCCGTGCCCAGCTTTCTGCTTATCCAGGTGTTCACCCTTGGCTCACCTATGCTGGTGCCCTGGGTCAGCGATACCTGCATGGCAGGGAGCTAGTCAAACCAGAGCCTATGCAACCAGTCACTTTCTGTAATCAATAAAGTTGTGGCCTAAATTCTGCCAAAAACCAAACCTAAAATTTGAGTCAATTGTGAATTTATTTAAGGGGGAGGTTTCTGGGTCTGAACACGCAAGGCCAATCTCATAGGTAGCCTGGTCCAAAGTTGATACGGTCTCTGTCGTAACCCTTTGATGTACATCCTTTGCAACCTGTTGCATCCTGGTTTCCCCTCAGGCCAAGAGGCTGTATGAGCAAAGGTGCCGGGACAAGGATGAGGCGGAGCAGGCCGTCCACCGGAGCGCCAACCTGGTCACGCAAAAGCAGCAGGAAAAGGTTAGGAAGGTGCAAGGGGGGGTCGTGGGGAGAGGGAGCTGGATGGGGCTGAAGTATGACCCTAAACGAGGCCAAAAATAGGGAGATGAAAGAGGGAGCACCATAGCTCAGTGGTGGAGAGCTTTTGGTTTCTTAACAAATGTATTTTTCAACATTTTCATTAACTCATTATATATCATTTCCCAGAAAGCCTTTATGTACCTATTTGCAGGTCCACCACATGTGGTGGAAGGTACCTTCTAAACAAAATGGAAGTTCTAGGGAAGGCTAAGGTCAGGCCCCCTTCCCTTAACCAAGATGGCGGTTGGAGACCCATCTGCCCAACCAGGCTGCTCTCCTAGCTGGCCGAATGACAATTGACCTCTTTCCTTTTTATTCCCTTCCAGCTCTTCGTGAAGTTGGCTCAAACAAAGACAGCCCTGGAAGATTCGGGTGAGTTCACGTCCCCAGAAAAGTTGGGTTGCCAACTTTTGCACGGACCTCTGCTCTGCTGCCTTTAGCAGCAGCTTTATCTGCAGTGGCCCCTTCCAACTCTACAATTCTGTGATTTCCTTTAAATATCTGAAGGGTTAACAACATGGTGGAAGGAGCTCACTCCTTTTCTGCTGGATTCAGGTTACAAGAACGGAGATTCCGACTGAACATCAGGAAGAACGCTCTACACAGCTGACTGTGCCCCCAAATACCCCAGTAATAAGATCATTAAGTTTGCAGATGATACAATGGTGGTTGGTTTAATTATGGCTGGAGAGGGGAAGGAAGTTGAGCAGTTGGGGGAGTGGTGCAGGAAAAACAACTTAACTCCTTAACTTAAAGAAAGCAAAAGAGATTACTGTGGACTTTAGGAAATGTAAATTGAATATTCAGCCACTTATTATTGAGGGGAAGTGCGTGGAACAGGTCTCGGTGTTTCGATTTCTGGGAATGGAGTTGAGAGATGACCTAACCTGGGGAGAAAACAGTAAAGACCTGATGAAGAGAGCACAGCAGAGGTTATATTTTCTGAGAATCCTCCGGAAAAATAATCTCTCAAAGGACCTGTTGATGGCATTTTGCCATTGCACTGTGGAGAGCGTATTAACTTATGGTCTGTGTGTGTGGTTTGGGAGCTGCATGGTCAGGAGAAAAACAATGCCGTCCAGGGTTGTAAAGACTGCGGAGAGAATAATTGGGTGCACTCTTCCCACCTTGGATCAAATCTACGCTTCCTGGTGCCATAAGAAAGCTGCAGAGATAGTGCAGGATCGTGCGCACCCCGGAAATGATCTCTTTCAGCTTCTGCCTTCTGGGAGAAGGCACAGGATTATAAAGACTAGGACCAGCCGCCTGAGAAACAGTTTCTACCCAAATGCGATTTTGGTTTTAAACGCATTGTAAGGAGTCTGTAAGGGACGCAAGTGGCGCTGTGGGTTAAACCACAGAGCCCAGGGCTTGCCGATCAGAAGGTCGGCAGTTTGAATCCCCGCCATGGGATGAGCTCCTGTTGCTCGGTGCCAGCTCCTGCCAACCTAGCAGTTCGAAAGCACCTCAAAGTGCAAGTAGATAAATAGGTACCGCTCTGGCGGAAAGGTAAATGGCGTTTCCGTGCGCTGCTCTGGTTCGCCAGAAGCAGCTTAGTCATGCTGGCCACATGACCCGGAAGCTGTACGCCAGCTCCCTCGGCCAATAAAGCGAGATGAGCGCCGCAACCCCAGAGTCGGTCACGACTGGACCTAATGGTCAGGGGTCCCTTTACCTTTAAGGAGTCTGTATGGAAGTATATTGTATTTAAAAATGGGGTATCAGAGTTTTTAAGGGGCTAACCAGGTTGGGATAGCTGGGATAGCAGGCTTGTTGGGTTTTGAATGTCTTATGTAGATTTTTCAATTTCATTGTTCTGTGTGGAAGAATGACAACAAAGATTATCATATTGTAACTTTCTGACGGAAGGAGCCGTTCGGTGGTAGAATGGAGTCCCATGGAAGATGGTGGACTCTCCTTCCTTGGAGGTCTTCAAACCGAGGTTGGATGGCCAACCGTCAAAGCTTCTATAGCTGTGATTCTTGCACTGCCAGTGGAATTGAACTTGAACCTTGGGGTCCCTTTCCAATTCTGCAATTCTATATTTGGCCCATCTTCTCTTGACGTGACCAGATTTCTCTTTTTTTATTTCTCCAACTGCAGACAGGGTGTATCAGATGAACGTTGGTGCCCTGGAGAAGATCAGGGAAGAATGGAAGAATGAGCATGTCAAGGCGTGTGAGGTAAATACGAATATAACAAAGGTTTGGCTGCCTCTTATAGGAAAGATAAGATGAAATAGTAAAACCAGTAGAATTGGAAAGAAACCTCATAATGGGAAAAATTAAGAAAAGTGATGGATAATGAAAATAATATGTACAGTGGTACCTCAGGTTACATACGCTTCAGGTTAAGGTTACACACCCAGAAATAGTGCTTCAGGTTAAGAACTTTGCTTCAGGATGAGAACAGAAATCATGTGGCGGCAGCGGGAGGCCCCATTAGCTAAAGTGGTGCTTCAGGTTAAGAACAGTTTCAGGTTAAGAACGGAGCTCCGGAACGAATTAAGTACGTAACCTGAGGTAGCACTGTATAAGGAAACGAATATAACTAACAGTAGTTGTAAATGAATACAGACAGACAACAAGAATTGTATAAACACGAGGATTTATTTGTTTATGGATACACTATGGACAAAATATGGAAAATGAATAACAATATACAAAATGGAAGGAAATAATGCGATAAAATTATATGTGACATAAAAAACCAGAAGAAGGAAGGAGGGAAGTCAGCTTTGAAGAGCAAGTATAAATGTAAAATGTAATACAATATGTGCATGTGGAGTATCTAATTGAAAAACTAATAAAGATTATTATTATTATTATTAAAAAAAGGTTTGGCTGCCTCTCCTGAGGTGACGGGATGCTGGGGCAGGCAGTATAGCTCAGAGAGTGTTGTTGTCACAGAAATGTTTTGTTCAATTCGCCTCACAAGTGTTTTTGCCTGACTGGAATATGTCCTCGAAACCTTGATAACGTCTCTTCCTTGCCTGGTGTGTCTGTGGAGAAACTAGGATACTGTTTTTTGCCCTGGCCGCTATTTGCCCTGGCCCCTGGCATGCGGCCCCTGCAAGATTTCCTAGACGGGAATGTGGCCCTTGGGTCTTAAAAGAGGCTCGCCGCGCTTGTAAGAAGGGGTGTCTGCCACTAGCCGCTAGTTCCCCCCCTAAAAAAGCTGTATGGGTGGAACTGAATGTGGCCCCTGGAAGGGCACTCACAAGGAGATGTGGCCCTTGGCCTGCAAAAAAGGTTGCCCTGACCCCTTACCCCAAATACTGGGTTCTGGGTTCGAATTTTGAACACTTCATGTCGAAAAGAAATAGGGCGGAGGAATCCAGATTAGCTAGTAGCAGCCAAAAGACAGAAATAAGTGTGTGGAGGAAACTTTATCCCTCGCCTTTGAACGTTGTGTGTTTTGGATTGCCCTTTGGGTGTGCGTACGTGTAACAAAACAGAGGATTGCCAATCACTTCCTCAAGCGGGTGAGGTTTCTTTGAAAAGCTGCAGGGAGGAGACCCACCCTGCCCCACGGAAAAGGGGGCAGCCCACAAGTAAAGCCAGAGTGTTGCAAGAAAACCATTTCCTGGGCAGGGATTGCTTTTTAGATGCCCTTGAGTTCTCGAAAGCATCTCGAATATCTGCATTCTTTCTTGGGGAACCAGAAATAGTGTTAAGATTATTGCATTTAAATTATCCACATGGAAATGGATATACTGTGCAGGGAATTCATTTCCTTCTTCAGAGCATAGCTGTCAACGTTTCCCATTTTTTAAGGGAAATTCCCTTATTCCGAATAGGATTCCTCACAAGAAAAGGAAAAAGTTGACAGCTGTGCTTCAGAGATGCAGGCAGGATTTGGAACAAAATGTTTTCAAGAATGGGGCTCTTTTCAGATATTTAGGTGCATGCAGCACTGGTCTGGGCTGATGGGAGTTGTAGTTCAATAACAGGGTGCCAGGCTGAGGTAGACTGTCACAGCATGATTTTTTTATTATTTTTTTTGTGGGGAGAGTGTTATGTACTTTTATTTAGAATGCCTGACCCCAGTTTCTCATGTTCAGACTCTGTTCTGGCTTTTCAGTCAGCCTGAGCGTATGAAAAAGAACTGGATTTCAAGAGTATAAATTGATGGCTCGCTTTGCCAGTTCTAATCAGATTGAAAACCTGGCAGCGATTTTATAGAGCGTAGATGACATCGCAAGGGATCGATGCCTTAGGAAAGCTTGACTAAGATCCAGGAGACCAAGGTTATGTAACTTTTTTATTTTATTTGTATGCGTCTTTCTACAGTTCAAACCATGCACAAGGCAGCTTACATCATGGAAGAAGACCTAATAATAATAATAATAATAATAATAATAATAATAATAATAATTTATTTATACCCCACCCATCTAGCTGGGTTTCCCCAGCCACCCTGGGCGGCTTCCAACAGAACACTAAAATACAATAATCTATTACACATTAAAAGCTTCCCTAAACAGGGCTGCCTTCAGATATCTTCTAAACGTATGGTAGTTATTTTTCTCTTTGACATCTGGAGGGAGGGCATTCCACAGGTGGGGTGCCACTCCCAAGAAGGCCCTCTGCCTGGTTCCCTGTAACCTCACTTCTCGTAGTGAGTGAACCGCCAGAAGGCCCTCGGAGCTGGACCTCAGTGTCTGGGTAGAATGATGGGGGTGGAGACGCTCCTTCAGATATACTGGACCGAGGCCGTTTAGGGCTTTAAAGGTCAGCACCAACACTTTGAATTGTGCTCGGAAACGTCAGTGTACAACGTGTATTGTCAGTGTACAACCTGTGTACAATGAAATTAACCAAGCCTCCCTCCCGCCCCACACAAACACTCAATCTCATTGCACTCTGTGTGCTTGTCGCACAACACACCGACCCCAAAATTCAGTTGCACTATATTATTTTCCGTTCAGCAGCCTAACAGCCCATGGATAGAAACTGTTTCTTAGCCTGTTGGTACGACTGATTATACTTCTATATCTCCTGCCCGAGGGTGGAAGATTAAAGAGGTGCTGGCCAGGGTGTGAATCGTCCCTGAAATTTTTTCTCGCTTTCCTAAGGCATCGATCCCTTGTGATGTCATCTAGCGGACTCAGGGAACAGCCCATGATATCATGTGCTGTGTTCACCACCCTCTGTAGAGACTTTCTGTCCGTGGCTGTCAAGCCAATGTACCACACTGTAATACAATATGAAAGGACACTTTCTATTGTGGACGGCTAGAAGGAGGTCATAAATTGTTGTTTAACATTGCTCTTTCGCAAGACCCTGATTGCAACGTAACAAAAGTAGTAAATAGATCATCACAAAATGCACTGCCAAACTGAACAATTTCCACATAAATCGTTAAGATCTAAAATAAATATTTTTTAAAATGACATCAAAAGCCCCAAACAACACCCCAGTCCAATAGTCTTCGCTTTTGTAGCTGGAGTCAGTCCGGGCCCTTGCGGGACAGAAATGTAAGGAAGAACGTTATATCTGTAATGATATGGTAAAAGATAATCCTAACAATGGCTGTGTGTGGGTGTTGAGGAAAAACATTCCTAAAAACAATGACAGGTCCAAAGGGAGTGTGTTGCTTATGTCAGAGTGCATTTTTCAAAGAGTTTTAGTTATTTTGACAAATAATAAACAAACAGGCGGTGTGGGTGGAGCCTGTTCAGAATCTGTTATTGATACTTCATTGCCTTCTTATGGCTATCTCTGAGAACACAATTTTATTGGTTGCGTCAGTTAAATGCTGCCTTGCAATTCCTGCCCCCCCTTGCACTAGTGAGTAACGTGTTGCACAGCACATTTTGCACGGGGACCTTGATGCCCCAGGGGAGACGAACATCACAAGCTGCACCTTCCCATACAATTTGGGGGTTGCTTTTGAAAAGTTAGATTGACAACTTGCTGCCGTTTCTCAAGTCCGATGCTGATTGCTTCATTTGCTGATGTTTTTTAAAGGTGGGGTTTCTTTGGTGTGGGTTTAGTTTCCTAATTATTATCTGTGCTTAAGGTTATAATTACTCCCAACGAAGGGGAAAAGACCAAAGCAAGCTTCTTTCCAAAAGAAGATACTGATACTGATATTTTGATACTGATATTTTGCCTCTACATTCAGCCTTGTCCTCTGCCTCTCTCCCCCTGCAGTTCTTCGAGAGCCAAGAGACCGAAAGGATAAACTATTTCCGGAATGCTCTGTGGCTTCACGTCAACCAGCTCTCTCAGGAATGTGTCAAGAACGACGAGGTAAGTAGAGGAACGCATTGTCTGCATTCTGTAGGACAGGGCTGTAGACCAAGAACTGCCAGCATGAACAATGGTCTGGGTCGATGGGGCCTGGAGTCCTTCAACATCTGGGGGACCATGGGTTCCCTGTCCCTATCCTTGGTTTCATTTCCACTTAACTCTGGAGATCACAAACGTACATCTCCTGCTTCCTGTTTGCTGTGACCCTCACTGTTCAGTGCCAATAAGTTTGGTTTTTTTTAATGGATGGAGACAGAGGCGTTGGTGGGAAGTAGAACCCAATGGACTGGCAGGGACTGAGAGAACCTGAATTTGCCCCAATGATTTTGTTCCCTCTCAGAAAGATAATTTGACCTCTTGTGACGTAACAGAAGACAAGCCACTTTCAAAGATGAGGTGGTGTGCCCTCTTTCTTCCCGACCCCTTGTCAGAATATTTCTTTGGAGCCACCGGGATAATAATAATAATAATAAAAATTATTATTATTATTATTATTATTATTATTATTATTATTATTATTAATTACTTATACCATGCCCATCTGGCCAGGCAAGATAAAACATCAAACATTAAAAACTTCCCTAAACAGGGCTGCCTTCAAATGTCTTCTAAAAGTCAGATAGTTGTTTGTTTCCTTGACATCTGGTGGGAGGGCGTTCCACAGGGCAGGCGCCACTACTGAGAAGGCCCTCAGCCTGGTTCCCTGTAACCTCACTTCTCGCAGTGAGGGAACCGCCAGAAGGCCCTCGGAGCTGGACCTCGGTGTCCGGGCTGAACGATGGGGGTGGAAACACACCTTTAGGTATACAGAACCGAGGCCATTTAGGGCTTTAAAGGTCAGCACCAACACTTTGAATTGGGCTCAGAAACGTACTGTGAGCTAATGCAAATATCTCAGGACTGGTGTTATGTGGTCCCGGCGGCCGCTCCCAGTCACCAGTCTAGCTGCTGCATTCTGGATTAATTGCAGTTTCCAGGTCACCTTCAAAGGTAGCCCCACGTAGAACGCATTGCAGTAGTCCAAGCGAGAGATAACCAGAGCATGCACCACTCTGGTGAGACAGTCTGTGGGCAGATAGGTTCTCAGCCTGCATACCTGATAGAGCTGATAAACAGCTGCCCTGGACACAGAATTGACCTGCACCTCCATGGACAGCTGTGAGTCCAAAATGACTCCCAGGCTGTGCACCTGGTCCTTCAGGGGCACAGTTACCCCATTCAGGACCAGGGATGATTCCTTCTGTTTTGCACCTTGCAGAACTACGAGGAGATACGCAAGAGCCTTGAGCAGTGCAGCATCGAGAAGGACATCGAGTTTTTTGTGAATGCCCGCAAAACAGGCACCGTCCCACCAAGTAAGTAGACCCATCTCAGATTCTGGATGCAGAGAACATCACAGCAGTGGGTGAACCATGTCCGTTTTTGGTATCCGTTTTTCCTGTAAAGAGAGAGAGGGGGAATGTCACTATGTGTGGGTCAAAAAGTTGCACGCAGGGGTATGACTCTTCCTTGACTGGGAAGTCAAGGAGGAGGAGGTCACAGCGGCTGTGGTAAAGTGGTTGCAATACTTCGGGTATACAATAACCATGAAGTAGTGGGAAAACCTGTGGAAAATAATCTGGAAATTTACGGTTTGTTACGCTTTGAGAGAGATATCTCTCAAAGGAAATTTATCTAACTCCCTGGAAATTTTCTAATATGTACAAAAGCATCTCAAGTAATTGTTGGAGGTGTGGTGGCAGTGTAAAGAAATTAAGGTCTTTTGGGAGGACATCCGTATAGAATTTGAAAAAATGCTTAAAATATCCTTTAAGAGAAAACCAGAAGCTTTCCTTTTGGGAATCACGGATTCGGATATTCCCAAAAAGGTAAGAGCGATCTTTTTATATGCCACAGTCACAGCAAGAGTTCTCAGTGCGGCAAATTGGAAGAGTGACAAAGTTCCGTCAAGATTAGAATGGATTCAAAAACTGGCGGAATATGCGGAATGGGATAGTATGTCAGGGGAAAAAACAAAAAGCAAACCAAAACAGGCATTTATTTCAAAATGGAAAGTCTTTAAAATCTAATTGAAAAATAATCATTGTAGTTTAAGGTCATTTGCAGCATTCAAATAATTTCAGCAGTAGTTTCAAGAATGATGTAAAGTCTAAGAATGGATTAAAGATTATTAAATTATTAAAAAAAAACTTGTTATGTAACGGCAGTGAACAAATAATGAGAATTTGAAGAAAGGAATAGACGGGAAGTCTGGTTGATAGAAAAAGAACATTTTTATTTTTAAGGTTTAGAGACTACTTGTTGATGTATCATTTTTTTCCCCTTTGTTGTTTTGTGGTGATGGATATTTGCTTTCTTTTTCTGTATGGTATGTTAAAGTGAATGATAACAATAATTTTTTTTTTTCAAAAAAAGTTGCACTCAGGGTGGGGGAAGGGTTCTGTCTGGGTCTTCCTCTCAGTATGTTCTACTCCCCAGCTGTAACAATTGTAGTGGTTTTCCCGTCCAAAATTTGGCCAAGAAGCAAGCAGCTTTTGGCGATGGTTCTGCAGCCTGTTTTACAAAACGATGACCGCTTTGCAATCTGCCTGCTCTCCCTTCCGCTCTCTGCAGATCCAGTGGTCTACGAAAACTATTACAACACTCAGAAGAATGCAGCGCCAGGGAAAAATCAAGCCCCCGCCCCTGGGAGGTAAGGATAAAGGAGGGAATCGCAAGTTAACTAATCGATTAAGTTGCATCAGGGGACGCCAATCACAATCATTTTGGTGGTGAGCTGCCTTTGCGCAAAAGGAGCGACTCGCAGCCGAGAAAATGGGAACACATCTCAAAACCAACTGTCCTAAGAACAGTTTCATAACCGTGCAATAAAGTAGCAGCTTAATAGCTAATGCAAAAAAACCCTAAACAAACCCTTTCAGTAGTATAAATATAAGATGGTATTAATGGCATTGCACCTCCTGGCAAGAATAAAAATAGAAAAGGCACTTCATGGTTTCACTAGTGCAGACTGTCTGTCTGTTGCTGGGTTAACATGCAGGTGTGATTATGGATCAATTTTATAGTTGTAAACCGCTTAGAAGGTTTTTTGACATATGAGTGAAACAACAGCAACAACCCTAAAAGCTGAATTCTATTAAATTTTTAAATAAACCTCTAGGTTAGATTACTGCAGCACATTATATGTAGGGCTGCCTCTGAAGATACAGAATTATCACTTCCCCAGTGGCACAAAACATTTGCTAAAAGAAAGGAGGCAGAGCAGTCTATCATCACATCTCTTGGTCTCCAGGGAGATCAGACGTTCGCAGTGTATTTTGATGACAAAAAACCAAATAGAGATAGTTACAGATAGGTAGCCGTGTTGGTCTGCCATAGTCAAAACAAAAAAATTCCTTCCAGTAGCACCTTAAAGACCAACTAAGTTAGTTCTTGGTATGAGCTTTCGTGTGCATCAGTGTATCTGAAGAAGAGTGAATGCACACGAAAGCTCATACCAAGAACTAACTTAATTGGTCTTTAAGGTGCTACTGGAAGGAATTTTTTTGTTTCAAATAGAGATATTTAGCGACTAACTTGGTGAGCTCCTGATCATTCCCCAGTAATAGAAAATGTATGACCTCTGACTCTGGTTTCCATTTGGGGATACAGAGTTGATCTAGAAATTGCCGACGGAGATCAGCGTATAGTTTACAATTGAGAACCATATGTGTAAGGGTTTCCACCAGATGGTCTTCACATGGGCAAGTTCTTTCTCCTTCCACCCTGCCTGAGAACCTTCCCCAAAGGAGGTTTGATGGATTTGATTTAAACCTGGCCAGCGAAAATGCCCTTCTGAAGACTGTTCGGAAACTTCAGCTGGTGCAGAATTCAGTGGCCAGGTTGCTCACCAGAGCAAGATGGTTTGAGCATATTATACCGATCGTGGCTTGACTGCCCTAGCTGCCAATTAGCTTCTGGGCCCAATTCAAAGTGCTGGTTTTGACCTATAAAAACTTAGACAGCTCAGGACCTCAATACCTCAAGGACTGCCTCTGAACCAACCCAAACCCTGCAATCATCACCCGAAGCCTTTTCTGCAGTGGCTCCCCATCTGTGGAACGCTCTCTCCAGGGAAGCTCACTTGCTACCTTCAGTGAATATATTTAGGCGCCAGCCCCCAGCAAGTAGGACTCAGCCACTTGATGGAACATGATGACGTCATCCAGGTTGTCAAGAAATAATCCTCGTAGCTGGTCCCTCTCCCTGCTCCGCTCTGCAGTATTTTCAAAGCGACTCAGCCGAAAACTGTCTAAAAGCCAAAAAGAAGAAGAAAAGCCTCTGTCTGTAATGGGAGGTTTTTCCTTCAACTCCTCACGAGTTTCCATGAATTTCCACGGAGGATAAGAGACTACTGTGGAACTTCTTGCAGGTTACGGACATGGAGAAGAGAGTTTCTTATCTTACACACTGACATGCTTAAGGGGCACCTTTCAATAACATGGTCTTGGGTGCCTTTAAGATGCTCGGAGCAGGTTTGGTTGTGACTTGACAGCTGCCCAGAAAAGTGGCCTTGGATTCATGAGCCGAAAAACACAGGAAAAGAACCATCCACCCTTCTCCTGTTCTTCCTCCCTTCCTCCCATGTGTGTTGGTTCACGAGCAGAACAAACAGCCCTGTTCAAGAACCTGCACTTCCAGTTGGACAAAATTGATTCCGGGCAACGCAAGGATTTGTTTACAGGTGGATCGCTTTTTCACATTCACAGAGTGCCCCGTGGAAGTTCATTTCCACTCATTTCTGGCTAAGAGGGGTGGTGTTGATAATTTCCATTGGGGTTAACAGAAACGAGGCCATCTCCTCCCTCTCCCATATCACCCGTTTGGCAAGATGGCAACCAAGAAACAGAGCACCTGCTGCTCCTGCAGCTCTGCTTGAGAAATTTACTCCAGAGTCCAGACCCATCAGAAGCCATTTGTCCTTCAGTTTAGGGGCCAGGCGAAAACTTCCCTCTTCTCCCAGGCTTTTGCTAATTAAATAATCTATGGCCTTTTAAAACTCTGTATGTGTGTGTGTGTGTGTGTGTTATTCTTTGGTTTGTTATTGTGTTATGTATTTTTATACCACAAACCTCTCTGTGATCCTAAAATGAAGGGCTGTATAAAAAATCAACAAATGAAAAATAAATAAATGAATTTTTCTTCTCTCTCGGCAGGAGGCCAAAGTTACCTATTCCTTCCAGTGGGCCATGTAAGTAACCCGAAGTTTTCTTCCAAACCAGCTGCATTTTTTTTTGAGAATTATGCTGCTGCTGCTTTTTATGTTGAGAGGGGGGAGCCGACACAGATCTCCACCATCTTGCTCTGCCCCGAAACTCTGGGAATTCCTGTAGTATGATGGTGCTGTAAATTCTCTGGTCGCCTCCAGACTATCAGTATTTTCGGGGAGAGACTGAAGTGCATACCAGAAAATTTAGGTTTGCTCGCACACTTTAATCTGTCACCCATGTGCAACAAACCCACTTTTTTAAGGTTTAGAAATTGATGGGGAGATTCACTGAAAAAATGTGAGTCGAGATGAATTCAGGACCATTGCTATTTTTTCGTATAAACTCCCTGCAAGCAAATCCCAACAAATGCTCAGTAATGACCGGATGGAGCCGAACCCAGTGATTCCCAAAGTTTTTGGAGCCACCACTTTCTTGCTTCCATAAACTCATCTCTGATTCCAACCCTATAAATAGTGCTGCTTAAAATAGTGGTTTGCCCAGCCCACTAAGGAAGAGAACAACCCTGCAAAGTTCAAAACAATTGCACATTCGTTCAAAATCCAATTGAAACAATTTAGTTTAACGGATTCAACAAAAGTGATGAATTTGATCCAGTGATACAAAGACTGATGTTCAATGACACCTCCTGCACCCGGTTACCCCCTTGTCTCTTAGTGTGTGCCCCCCCTACATAATCGTCCCATTTTGGGAACCGCTGGCCTAACCTCTGCGTAAGCCGGGCTTGTCCAAAGTCTGTTTCGGGGGCCTAATATCTGGCCCGCTGGTTTGTTTAATCTGGCCCCCGTGGCAGTTTATGTCCTGGGGTAAAATCTTTTAAAAAGCTCAGCAACTTCAACCCTAAAAAACAACAACTTGGGGAAAAATTGTAAAAAAAACACAACAACAAAAAGCTCAATGACTTCATCAAATTTGGCCCTCTTTGAAAAAAGTTTGGGCACCCCCGGCATAAGCAAAGCAAGATGCATGCTCAATAAACAGATCCCTTTGCTAGAGGTCAGGAGATTCCCCTCTCAGGACCGCATTTGTAGGATTCCCAAGTCGAGTTGGGGATTCCTGGCAGTTGCGCCGTCTTGTCGCGCATGTGCCCTTTCCATCTTTTGCAATGTTAATTTATTGTACATCTGCTTCTTACAGTAGACCCTGAATACTCTACGGTGGATGGATACAGTTTAATACATCACCACTAGCCCAGAGAGTGTAAGTTTGCTGATTCCAAAAGGGACTGATTGAGGTGGGATGCAGCAGCGCCGGGCCGGGTTTACGTCCCGTCATTCATGGCTTATTTTTTATTAAATTTCTTTACCACCCTTCACCCAAGGGTCACAGAGCGGTTTACAAAATAAAAACGCTTTCAGTTATCTGAATTATACTTTCTTTGGGGTTTCCAACCCTCAGAATCAGGTCATCCGCAAATGCTTTGATCTTATATTCCTTTCCCCCTAATGAGATACCTTTTATTTTATTACCATTTCTTATGGCATTCACCAATAATTCCAGTACCGTAATAAATAGTAGTGGTGACAAGGGGCAACCTTGTCTTGTCCCCCTCTCTGTACAAAATTCTTCTGTTATTTCATTATTGAGAATAAGTTTGGCTTTTTGTTTCCTATATATTGCCTCTATAGCTTTAATATAGTCTTCCCTCAGTTTCATTGAGCCAAATGGGGAGGGCTGGTGGGCCAAATTTGTCCCTTTGGTCGGTGGTTCCCGACTCCTGTAAGAAACCCTCCAGCTTGGTTCCAAAAGAGGGGACAATGACAATAAAGATATTATTATTATTATTATTATTATTATTATTATTATTATTATTAAAATGAATTAGAAGTCAATTCATTCAGCACAGAATTGATTCCCAGGAACCTCCAGGATGTGGACTCTGCCATTCTGCCCTCTCAGGAGCCTGACCGCCTTAGAAGTTTCCTTCGGTTTAGATGCACTCCGCTCACTTTCTATATCCTTCTTTTCTCCAGATCTTGAAGCTGTTCCGCCCAGCTGCCCCTCCTTGAGGAAAGCAAGTGAGAAAATAACAGCGTATTAAAAGCTGTGGCTTGCTCTCCACTCTCCCATCCCTGATGACTGTGTTTTCGGCTGGACTGTTTAAAAGCAAGATCTCCAGAGGAGATTATTTCATTCACAAGGGAGGACGTGCGCCAGCGATGGGGGGAAAAAACCTCTAGCTTTTCTCACAACAAATCCGAAAGACTTTTCATTTGAGGGAGTGGGGGATACCCTTAAGTGGCGTCCTGTCTCAGCCATTGGGTTTGGGTGTGTGACTCCTGAATTCAGATCCTCATCTAATAGTGAAAATACATAAGTGGAAGACCTTGGGCACATTCCTCGCTATCTCCTGACCTACCTCACAGGGTTGTTGTGAGGGTAAAGTGAGATAATCCCATTACGTTGTCCTGAACTCTTTTCAGGAACAGTGAGATGCTAATATGATGGCTAGCTTTGCTAGGATTGAAAAAGGCAAGGTGGAATGGGAGAGAGGGAGATGGCTTTGATTTTTTTCTTTTCTTTTTAAAGCATCAATCTGAGTCTAGTGAGGTCCAGAACTGAAGGACTCTCAACGATTCAATCATTTAAATGATGCCATCTTTCGATGGCTGTAAGTCAAAATCAGATAACGGCACTAACATCTGGGGTTCTTCATATTCTCCACTGCTGCGTGTACTCTGGTGATGCAGAATGCAGCTTTCTGAGAATAATAATAATAATATAATAATAAATTTTATTTATACCCTGCCCTCCCCGGCCAGAGCCAGGCCCAGGGCAGCTAACACCAATAAAATCACAGTAAAAACCCAATAGGAGAAAAAGAGAGGGTGAAAACAAAACCAGTGTAAAATACAGGTTAAAATGCAATTTAAAATGCAGTCTCATTTTAAAATAGCTGATAAATCAAGACCATAAGGGGAGGGAAACATAAGGGTCAGACTGAGTCCAAACCAAAGGCCAGGTGGAACAGCTCTGTCTTGCAGGCCCTGCGGAAAGATGTCAAGTCCCGCAGGGCCCTAGTCTCTTGTGACAGAGCGTTCCACTAAGTTGGGGCCAGTACTGAAAGGGCCCTAGTTGAGACCAATCTAACCACCTTGAGGCTCGGGACCTCCAAAGTGTTGTTATTTGTGGGCCTTAAGGTCCTCCGCAGGGCATACTAGGAGAGGCGATCCTTTCATTTTAAATAAGGGTGGCTAGTCCTCAGGGTTTTGAGATGTGGAAAACGTGTGACTGCGGCTTGTTGAATGAAGAGGCCTGTAATCTAGAGAAAACTGCAGAGTGAGGCTTGCGTCTTCTCTCCCCATGGCTTCTAATCCTTTCTCCTGTGTCCAATTTCATTCTCTAGCCCTGGCAAGGCCCTGTCTTTAAAACATTGCCTTGTGAGAGAAACGGAGGAAATGTTGTGGGAATGAGGTAGCTAAGGGTTATCTGGCACAGTTGTGGGGCTTCCTTCACACATCACCCCTCCAGGTGCTCTTGTGACAGTATCAGGGAAGTTCTTTGCAATGCCACTTTTAATACTTCTGTTGCCTGCATAAGTTTGGGGGCTGATGTGCCACTTTGTGTCCTGCAATTTCCTGCTGGAATCCTGGAACTTTAAAACCAGAAAGATTCTGTTTTAATTTGTTGCAAGAGCTCCCCTTCTGGCAGCAATAGTGTGACAACGTTGGGGTGGGGGAAGGAAGCATTGCAGCCCAACCAAGGAAGCAGAATGATGTGCAGAATGATCTATAAAGGTAAATGTAAAGGGACCCCTGACCATTAGGTCCAGTCGCGGCCGACTCTGGGGTTGCGGCACTCATCTCGCTTTATTGGCCGAGGGAGCCGGCGTACAGCTTCCAGGTCATGTGGCCAGCATGACTAAGCCGCTTCTGGCGAGCCAGAGCAGCGCACGGAAACGCCGTTTACCTTCCCGCTGAAGAGGTACCTATTTATCTACTTGCACTTTGATGTGCTTTTGAACTGCTAGGTTGGCAGGAACAGGGACTGAGCAACGGGAGCTCACCCCGTCATGGGGATTCGAACCACCGACCTTCTAATCGGCAAGTCCTAGGCTCTGTGGTTTAACCCACAGTGCCACCTTTGTCCCTAGAATGATCTATACAATTTAGCATAAACCCACCACAAATGCACTATTTTACTGCATTAAAGTTATGTAACCACTGCTACTGACTTCATGCTGCAAGAAACCTAAAAATCTGACCCCAGGTGGTGCTCATAACAAGGAGATTGAGATCACATTGTTGTACTTGATCATCATGTTGGCTTTGGATATTACTGATATTTGCTTGCAACACAGGGGTTTAATTGTTTGGTTATTTACTGCACTGCTCTCTGCCATAGACTCTTCCTGCTCACTAAGCCCTGTTGCCTCTTCAGCTTCCGACACTTCCTCCTCCCAGGCTTCTCCCTCTGACCTCCCAACATTGTTAATGGAGAAATCTGAGGGCTCCCTTGGACAAAAAACAAAGACACCAGCCAGGAATACCAGAGCAAAACAGCAGCCAGAAGGCTTGGTCTTTATTAAAGACTGTCGCCACAGGACTCCCACCTGCCACCAGGTGGAACAAGGTGGAAGCCCCGAACAAAAGAAAACCCCAACTTTTATTAGCGACTAATCCCCCAAGCTACACCCCTAGAACTACATCACAACTACATCATGACTACATCATAAAAAGGAGGAGTTGTGTTAGGGGTTTGTGGAGGTAACCTGAGTATCTTGTCACCTGGCTGGTCCCTCCTTTTCCCCCTCCCCATGAATATTTTCCAGAGGACAAAGGGGAGCTGGCAGGTTCCTGCCCCCAGAGGGAAGAGCTGATCACTGTCCTTTGTTTCTGTCTGTGTTGAATTCACTCCCATATGCAAGTTCTTTGAGTCCTTCATGGTCTTCTGTCTGGGACCATCAAGGTTGGCATGCCAACTGGGCAGGGCTCCTGCCTGTGTGTTGGTACCCTCAAGGGATTATGGCTGTCCTGTATCAAACCACCCCCCTTTGATAGTCCTTCCTTTATGGAGCAAAATAAAAGTGGACCGGTGTAGATCCGATGTACGGTTGATTCATAACAGAAACATTGCATATGTCGTGTGTGAGTATGTGTTGAGTTTGTACAAACTAAATGTTGGGGGGGGGGGTTTCCTGTAACAACATTGACCCACCACCTGACTCCGAGCCTTCTTTCCCTGGGGGTGCCCTTGGGGGTTCCCCAATTGGTACCTCCCCCCACTCCTCTGCACCCAGCCAGCCCATGACAGTTAATGCGGACAGCAAGCTTTCTGTACTTCCACTGATTCTCTGTTATCCATTTTATGTTCTCATCCAAATCACTGACTTCTCACACTTCCCCATCCCCTCCTCATTCCGGATTTTTTCATGGGCGCTCTGAAAATGAGAGGACATAAAATAAAAAGTGCAAAAATGGCCATGTTCATTAGCCCCTGTGCATCTTCCCAAAATAATCCTCAGGAGGTCATTGCAATAAAGGTCATAAAAAATTCTACGCAGCTTAATTGTAAAAAATAAATAAAAGTGGATAGTTTAAATTTTGAGCCTAGGCTGGGATTTGTTTTAAGATGCTGCTATAATGCTGCGTCTCAGTCTTGAATTACTTGTCTCTGGGCACATGCAGAGTTTCCTTTCCTGCACTAAGTATTCTAATCAGGCAACCCTTTCTCTCTCTCTTTAAAAATATATTTTTATTAGTTTTTTAACATATCATTTCCAACCATCATTTAACATAACTTGTTATCTTATACAATATTTTAGACTTCCGTCAACAACTTCTGAAGATTTTCCATTCCGTTCTTTATCGCTTATTCTGCATTTCTTAATTTCTCTATTACACTTAAAGGTAAAGGTAAAGGGGACCCCTGACCATTAGGTCCAGTCGTGGCCGACTCTGGGGTTGCGCTGCTCATCTCGCTTTATTGGATGAGGGAGCCGGCATACAGCTTCCAGGTCATGTGGCCAGCATGACTAAGCCACTTCTGGCGAACCAGAGCAGCACACGGAAATGCCATTTACCTTCCTGCCGGAGCGGTACTATTTATCTACTTGCACTTTGACGTGCTTTCGAACTGCTAGGTTGGCAGGATCAGGGACCGAGCAACGGGAGCTCACCCTGTCACAGGGATTCGAACCGCCGACCTTCTGATCGGCAAGTTCTGGGCTCTGTGGTTTAACCCACAGCGCCAGATTAACTAATAATTCTCTTCATAGTCTTCCTTGCAATATTTCATATAGTCCTCCTTACAGAACTTCTTGCAGTCCTACTAGCGCAATCTGTTTATTACAATTGCTTTTCAAATAGTTCAAATATTTACTCCAGCCTTCTAAGAATCTCTGGTCCCCTAGGTTTTGAATTCTTCCTGTGAATTTATCTAATTCTACACAGTCCATTAATTTCATTTCAGGCAACCCTTTTTCACATGCATATATAGGATTACAAGGAGATTAGTTCTAAAGTCTAAAGGCACGACTCGCAGCCTTCGACACCACTTTTTAATTTTTGCAGAACAACGTAGCAGGGAACAATCGCTCCCATTATAGACCTTCATAGAATCGCCATTCCCACCCCGCGCCGCCAGGGGTCGCTGCTGTGAACAGAGCGCCGGAACCGCGGGCGCTATTTCGCCCCCTTTTATAACCCTCTTCGCCGCCCGTCGCTTCCGCGTCTCGCTCGGCGGCGATTGGCGGAAAACAGAGTGGCCTTAGATGTACTAAAAATGTAGAGCTGACGCTTCGATTCGACTTGGAGGTCCTGCCAGTGATGGAGCTGCGGGGTGAGAAAAGCAACACGAGAAAATAAAGCAACGGGGAAGGAAAGCGAGGGGAGAAAAGGAGAAAAAACCGCCCTTTCGGCGTGGCTATGATTGCGTATAGCAGTATCACTCTATAATGCCTCTCTTCGTATCTCTACGGCCCGGCGGGGAGGCGTGGCCTGGCGCTCACGTGACTCGGCGGGAGCCCAGAGCAACAACACTAGAGGAGGGAGGGACGGAGGGAGACCCTGCCTGGGCGTCGGAGGGCGAGGCGGGCGGCATGGCGGAGGCCGTGAAGCCCCGGAGCAGGCCGAGGAGCAGCCGGGGAAGGACCAAGGTAACCCGGGGAGCGAGCGAGGGAGGCAGGCAGGCAGGCGCCTTGCTCCCTCGCAGGTAGACTGCCTCTCGCCAGGGAGGCTCCACTAGGCTTCTCGCAGGTAGACTGCTGCTAGACAGGAGAGGCTCCATTTAGGTATTTCAGAGGCTGGCTCTCTTTTTAGAGGGTGGGAAATCCATTAAGGCATCTCACAGGTAGACTGCCCTCTAGCAGGGAGGCTCCACTGAGGCTTCTCGCAGGTAGACTGCTGCTTGACAGAAGAGGTTGCATTTAGGTATTTCAGAGGCTGGCTGTCTTTCTGATGTTTGGGGTGGCATCTCACAGGCTGCTTCTGGATAGAAGAGGCTCCATTTAGGTGTTCTAGAGGCTGACTGCCGGGGGGGGGGGGGAAGGCTCTGTTAAGGCATCTCGCAGGTAGGCTGCCTCTCGCCGGGAGGCTCCACCAACGCTTCTTGCAGGTAGATTGCTGCTATACAGGAGAGGCTTCACTTAGGTATTTCAGAGGCTGGCTGCCTTTTTCGGGGGTGGGAGGGAAATCCATCAAGGCTTCTCACAGGTAGACTGTTTCTCATTAGGGGAGGTTCCATTAAGGTAGACTGCCCCCTAGCAGGGAAGCTCTCGCAGGTAGACATGACAGAAGAGGCTGCATTTAGGTACAGTATTTCAGAGACTGGCTCTCTTTTTCAGGGGGTGTGAAATCCATTAAGGCATCTCACAGGTAGACTGCCTCTTAGCAGGGAGGCTCCACTGAAGCTTCTCGGACGTAGACTGTTTCTCATTAGGGGAGGCGCCATCTTATAGGACAGGTAGACTGCCCTCTAGCAGGGAGGCTCCACTGAGGCTTCTCACAGGTAGACTGCTGCTTGCCAGTAGAGGCTGCATTTAGGTATTTCAGAGGCTGGCTGCCTTTGTGATGTTTGGGATGGGGGGCTCCATTAAGGCATCTCCCAGGTAGGCTGCTCCTGGATAGAAGAGTCTCCATTTAGGTGTTCTAGAGGCTGACTGCCTTTTTTTGGGGGGGGGGGGGAGAGGAAGGCTCTATTAAGGCATCTCACAGGTAGACTGCCTCTTAGCAGGGAGGCTCCACTGAGGCATTTTGCAGGTAGGCGCGATCTTATAGGACAGGTAGACTGCCCTCTAGCAGGGAGGCTCCACTGAGGCATCTCGCAGGTAGGCTGCTGCTTGACTGAAGAGGCTGCATTTAGGTACTGTATTTCAGAGACTGGCTCTCTTTTTTAGGGGGTGGAGGGGGGTCCATTAAGGCATCTCACAGGTGGACTGCCTCTTAGCAGGGAAGCTCCACTAAGACATTTTGGAGGTAGGCTGTTTCTCAGTAGGGTATGCCCCATTAAGACTTTTTACAGGTAGACTATTTTTTGCCTCCATCACGTAGGTAGACTGCCTCTCAGCGGGAAGGATCCATTGAGGCGGCTGGTAGCCTGTTTACCAATAGGAGCCGCTTCATTAAGGCCTCTTGCAGGTAGACTGCCTCTCAATGGAGAGGTTCCACTTAGGAAGCTGACAGGTGGTCTGTTTATCGATACTGGAGGCTCCATTTAGGTATTCTGTAAGCTGCCTCTCAACTATGCCTGTCAGCAAGCAAGTTCCATTCAGGCGGCTCACAGGTAGACTGCTTTTTCGGTAGGGAGGCTCTTTGTAGGTATAACAGAGGTAGACTCCCTCTCAGCAAGTGGGGTGAGGGAGCTCTCAATTCAGGTGGCCCACAGGTAGACTCATTATCTATACAGGGAGGCTTCATTGAGTTATTCCGCAGGTAGACTGTCTTTAGGCAAGGAGGCTCCATATAATAATAATAAAAATAATAAAATTTTATTTATACCCCGCCCTCCCCAGCCAAGGTCGGGCTCAGGGCGGCTAACAAGCAATAATAAAAACAAGTTGAATTAATACAACTTAAAAACAAGATTAAAATACAACATTAAAACATTGAAACAATAAAATGCAGCCTCATCACAGGAGGAGAAGGGAAAAAAGAAAGGGGGGGGGAATCAAATTGACTCCAAGCCAAAGGCCAGGTGGAACAACTGTGTCTTACAGGCCCTGCGGAAAGAAATCAGATCCTGCAGGGCCCTGGTCTCAGGAGACAGAGCGTTCCACCAGACTGGAGCCAGTGTTGAAAAGGCCCTGGCTCTGGTTGAAGCCAGTCTAACTTCTTTAGGGCCCGGGACCACTAGGGTGTTGCTATTTATGGACCTGAAGGTCCTCCGTGGGGCATACTAGGAGAGGCGGTCCCGTAGGTACGAGGGCCCTAGGCCGTGAAGGGCTTTAAAGGTCAAAACCAGCACCTTAAATCTGACTCTGTAGGCTGTTGACAAGCAAAACTGCCCCTTGAGGGAGGCTATCTCCCAGATAGAGCTGCTCCTCCATAGGGAGGCTCCATCTTGCCATCCTTGCGAGGGCTTTGAAAAGGTCTGGCTGGCCAGTGTTTGAAACAAAAGGCTAGGCTATGGCCTTCTAGCTTGATCTAGCAAAGCAGCTTTTACGTTCTGTCCACATTTATGGAATTTTACTCTGGCAACCCTTGATGGCCATGGAGATGCAATCAGATGCTGCTGCAACCCTGGATTGCAATACCATTCTTTGTATCCGGGAAGCGTTTGTTTATTGATGGATTAAGTGGAAGTTCTAGCGCTGCTACTGTTGCTGCTGCTCATCAGCATGCCTGGCATTTCATGGAGTTTCGTAAGCAGAGAAGTCGGTTTGCAGCTCTGCAAGACAGCAACCATTTAAGTGTTGACGGTATTGAGAAACCACGAAGCTGAGGTAAGGATGGAGGAGGCAGTTAGATGCATGGGCTTGGACTTTCACCTCACTTGGGGAAGATCGAAGTGATGGGTGGAATTTGAGGCAAAGCAGGTGAATATACAAAATGCAGACAAAAGTGCCAGAAAAGTATAAAGGCATTTGGAGGAGTTTGGTGCAGGGACTTGCAGAATCCAGGTCAGGCTTTAGCGTTCTGCTGGTGGGCTTTGAAATGAGGTCATACCTCTTGTTACGTTTGCTTCATGATACTTAAAAAAAAAAAAAAAAATATTTATTACTTTTAAAGCTTACAAAAAATAAAAAGAAGAAAGAAGACAACAGAAAAACGAAGAACAAAAAAAAGAAAAAACAATACAATACAATATACAAAACACAACCTTAACAGATTAAACTAACACAATAAACTAAACCAAACCAAACAAAAACAATTTAAAAAACATACATCATACCTTTTCCATATTCTATCTTTCATTCCCTTGTATCATCGACCTCCTCTCACCTCCCTCTTTGTATTCCACTTCCATTAATTGTTTCAGCAATCCCTTTCCATCTTTCTCTATTTTCTATCGTATAAATGTTCAGGATGCGTTCCGCGGCGACCCGGAAGTACCGGAAAGGGTTACTTCTGGGTTTCACCGCTCGCATATGCGCAGATGAGCAAAATGATGTCGCGCGCATGCGCAGAAGCGGCGAATCGTGACCCGCACATGCACAGACGCGGGTGGCGTTTCTTTCAGGTTGTGAACAGTGCTCCGGAACGAATCCCGTTCGCAACCAGAGAAACCACTGTGGTTGATACTGTAGATGGCTAAGAGATAGAAGGCTTGTTCACACATTATACCAAACCCAACTGCAAGCTGTCTCTACAATTATAAAAGCGTACGTATGAAGGAGCTCATGCTTGTTGACTTTATGCAGTTCAGTGACTGTGTACACAGGTACAGATTCTACATGTGTTGCATGTAACGGGGGAAAACTCCTAGAGTCGGAAGTGAGGCTTAGAAGAAGCTCTTTGCTTCTAATACTTGCGTATTCCTGCCTCCTCTCTCTCTCTCTCTCTCTCTCTCTCTCTCTCTCTCTCTCTTCTCCCTGCTGCCTCTGATTCTCTCTGTGTCATTGTGGCCAGTTCAGGTTCTGCCCTTGCTTGCTCCACTATTCTATATACAGTGGTACCTCGGGTTAAGTACTTAATTCGTTCTGGAGGTCCGTACTTAACCTGAAACTGTTCTTAACCTGAAGACCACTTTAGCTAATGGGGCCTTCTGCCACCGCGCCACCGGAGCCCGATTTCTGTCCTTATCCTGAAGCAAAGTTCTTAACCTGAAGCGCTGTTTCTGGGTAAGCGGAGTGTGTAACCTGAAGCGTATGTAATCCGAGGTACCACTGTATCCCAAGCCCTCTGTGCAAGCAGCTTCAGCAAAAGAAAGAGGAAAAGGGATCGGTGGGACTTGATGGCCAGGTTCTGTTGTCAGAGAGGATTAAAAGCCCCCTAGCTTTTCATAAGCATACGGCTGCAGTCATGGGGGCTAGAAACTTACTTGTTGCTCAAAAGGACAAGGGAGCTTGGATCCTTTGGAATCTGATGGACACACCCTGGATTTTGTGCTGAAAAGCTACGGCTGCTTTTTAAGGCTTCCCCTCCTGGCCTTTGTGGATAAGCGTTCTTTTGCTGCTGGAAAAGTTCAGATAAGGTGATATATGACTGTCGGAGGCAGGGTGATCTGTGGCATCCTTGGCCAAGCTGGTACCTTGCAGATGTTTGGGGCTATTCTCCCATCAGCCCCAGCCAGTGTACCAGCAGGGTACCAGTTTGTCGAAAACTGAATCTGTGGCATTAGTTAACCTCGAGTCTTGGGAATAATGTGACTCTCACATGGCATTTCCTTTGGCTCTTGGCTCACATTCAACATTTTCGGTTTCTCATCTCCCCCCCCTCCCTTCCAGAAAGCGCTTTCATTAGTTGGGGAAGTGTTCCATGATGTGGCAAGCCAAACACTTCTGCAAGAAACGGGTGAGAGGTTGTTTGTTGTCGGTATTCTTATCTTGCCTGTCACAACAGCTTCAAGGTGGCTTGCAGTGAAAACATTAAAAATACAACAAGACTCGAACACACAAACACACACACACAACCCAGCTCTAACAAGCAATCAAAGAGCAGATTGCAGCAGGGGAACGCACACAGGCAATAGACTATAAAGGGGTGAAACACTCTAAATAAAACATCAATTTAATGGTATACTTAAGTAAAAGAGGAGGGTTTGTAATAGTTGTAGCAGTGAACCCATATACGCTTATATTCATTGGCATTGATATAGGCTAATTGTATTGCTTTGATGTTACCCTTATCTGTGGAGCTTGAAGTGCTGAGCTCTGAGCTCAGAAGAGGGGAGCTATCGGAAAGATCAGATATATATGAGATCAAAAGTTCATTGAAGACTGGGGAAAATTTTCAGATTATCTGAAATGTGTATGTGATGAGCAAATAACGCTAGTGGGATTTCAAGAAGTTCTGTAAATGATAGAGGACTATTGTATTGATGAAAACTAAGTGTGTGAAGGTTTATAAAATGCAATATAAAATTAGGAAATGCATATTTAAAAATTAGAATAATGGATGATTGTCAGAGAGGTTGAAGGAAGTCTAAAAGAGAAAACATGTGATAAATTTAGATTGGATACTATAAATGTATGTTGGAAAATTTAATAAAAAAGAAAAAGAAAAGAAAAAAAGAAAAGGGGAGCTATCTGTAAGGTTTGGGTATTTGGCACCTACGCCCTCAGCTAGTCAGGTGAAATGATGTATGCTTCTTTGCTGTATAAGGAATGTATAAATATTTGCTTGGGTGCAGACAAGGCAGCTCCTGATTGCAAAACCTAGGAGAACTGGAAGGATGTTTTGCTGTAAGTCTACACCTTCTTTAATAGAGAATAATAATAATAATAATTTTATTTATTTATTTATACCTCGCCCATCTGGCTGGGTTTCTCCAGCCACTCTGGGCAGCTCCCAACAGAATATTAAAAACTTGATAAAACACCAGACATCAAAAACTTACCTAAACAGGGCTGCCTTCAGATGTCTTCTAAAAGTCAGGTAGTTGTTTATTTCCCTGACATCTGGTGGGAGGGTGTTCCGCAGGACAGGTGCCACTACCGAGAAGACCCTCTGCCTGGTTCCCTGTAACTTGGCTTCTCGCAATGAGGGAACCGCCAGAAGGTCCTCGGAGCTGGACCTCAGTGTCCGGGCTGGACGATGGGGGTGGAGATGCTCCTTCAGGTATACCGATCACTCTGGTGTTTTTGGCATTCTCCTTTGGTATCCCTGCATCCATTCACTCTCACGAGCCATCCTCTGGGCCTGTAGATCAGGATATCTATATCTATCTATCTATCATCATCATCTATCTATCATCTATCTCTATCTATCTATCATCTATCTATCTATCTATCTATCTATCTATCTATCATCTATCTATATCTATCTATCATCATCTATCTATCTATCATCTATCTATCTATCTATCTATCTATATCTATCATCATCATCTATCTAATCTATCTATATATCATCATCATCATCTATCATCATCTATCTATCATCTATCTATCTATCTATCTATCTATCTATCTATCTATCATCTATCTATATCTATCTATCTATCTATCTAATCTATCTATCATCTATCTATCTATCTATCATCTATCTATATATCATCATCATCTATCTATCTATATCTATATCTATCTATCTATCATCTATCTATCTATCTATCTATCTATCTATCTATCTATCATCTATCATCATCTATCTCTGTCTGTGTGTGATCAAGCAATTCCTTCAGTGGTAGAGCATCTCCTTTGCATACACAAGACCCCAGGATCACCCCCTGGCATCTCTAGGTGACACAAGGGAATGCCTTTTGTCTGAAATCCCAGATAGTTGCTACCAGTCAGTGTGGACATTGCTGAGCTAGATGGATCAATGGCCTTACTCCATTGTTCTGCCCAGACACTGAGGTCCAGCTCCGAGGGCCTTCTGGCGGTTCCCTCGCTTCGAGAAGCCAAGTTACAGGGAACCAGGCAGAGGGCCTTCTTGGTGGTGGCACCCGTCCTGTGGAATGCCCTCCCACCAGATGTCAAAGAGAAAAACAACTACCAGGCCTTTAGAAAACATCTGAAGGCAGCCCTGTTTAGGGAAGCTTTTAATGTTTAATAGGTTATTGTATTTTAGTGTTTTGTTGGAAGCTGTCCAGAGTGGTTGGGGAAGCCTAGCTAGATGGGCGGGGTATAAATAATAAATTATTATTATTATTATTATTATTATTACTATTATTACTCCCCATAAGGGACCATCTTACGTTCCTATGGGTCTTTTGTTCCTATGGGTCTTTTGTTCCTCAAATCTCATTCTTCAGTGTTGCTCTCTCCCCCACCCCAATTCTTTCCACTAGGAAAAAAAGAAAAAAAGCGAAGAGGAGGAGAGCGTCGCCTCTCAGCTGTCTCTTCCAGATTCAGTTAGAGATGGAGAGGAACCATCTCAGTCCTGCGACACCCAGGGAGAACGCTTTCCAGAGCCCAGGCTCTGCAACGAAGCCAAAGAGAGAGAAAATGTGAAGGATGCCTGCGATGTCCCACCGAGTGCAGTAACTGTAGAAAATGAAGGATCTCCAGAAACTGCCCCGTCGGAGCCCCCAATCCAGGGGGAAGAATTTGCAGGCAGAGCTTTGCAGGAGCAGAAAAGTATTGGGGGAAACCTAGCCAGTCCTCAGAGCCTCACTGAAGCAGTCACTAGGGAAATGGCTTCCTGCGACCTGTCAGAAAGCAATGCTCCTTGTGCGCCTTCTTGGCTGGGGAGTGCGCAGGGCCCAGAGACTGAGACTGTACGCAGTGACAAACAGTCTGCTTCCCATCCTTCGGAAGAGGTTCTTCCCGCCGTCTGTTCCCCCAGCAAAGAGCAGGTTCAGAAATCCGCTCCCAAAATGCTCTATCCGGATCTCCCACTGGAGCTGTTCAGGGAGAGGCTGGCGGCGGTTGCTCCCCTCAAACCGAAGGAGAGGCTCTACCCTGAGATCCCGGCAGAGCCGGAGCTGTTGCCTTTCACCCGAGAGCAGCTGAAGGTCTTTGAGCCCTGCTCCTGGCTGGAGAACGTTGACGCCTACGTGGAAGAGTTTGGGACTGCGGCGCACCAGGACAGACACGAATTCTTTGAGCTGCTGCTGAACTACTGGCGGTGCCGCAAGCAGCTGCTCCTTGCTGAAGCGGAGCTGCAAACCATTACCTTGGATTGCCAGAGCGCCAGGAGCCGCCTGTGGACTTTCAAGGACGAACAGCAGCCCATCCAGGTGTAGTAACCGAAGCACGTTTCTAAAAACCGGTTCATACGTTCGCGGAAAATCAGGTGGTTCAGCCCTCCGGAGACGTAACATTTATAAAAAATCAGAGATGCAGTGTGGCATAGTGGTTAGTGGCATGGGACGCAGGTGGCGCTGTGGTCTGAACCACTGAGCCTCTTGGGCTTGCCGATCGGAAGGTCGGTGGTTCGAATCCCTGCGACGGAGTGAGCTCCCGTTGTTCGATCCCAGCTCCTGCCAACCTAGCAGTTCGAAAGCACACCAGTGCAAGTAGATAAATAGGAACCACTGCAGCAGGAAGGTAAATGGCATTTCCGTGCGCTCTGGTTTCCATCACGGTGTCCTGTTGTGCCAGAAGCGGTTTAGTCATGCTGGCCACATGACCCCCAAAAGCTGTCTGCGGATAAACACTGGCTCCCTCGGCCTGATAGCAAGATGAGTGCCGCAACCCCATAGTCGCCTTTGACTGGACTTAACCGTTCTGGGGTCCTTTACCTTTTATTACCTTTTTAGAGCAGTGCTTCCCAAACTTGGATCTTCACCACTTTTTGGACTACGGTTCCCATTATCCCTGACCACTCGTTCTCCAATTACGGATGATGGTATTTGTACTCCCCCCAAAAAGCTGGAGTCCCAAGTTTGGGAAACACTGGGTTAGAGTGTCAGACTAAGACCTGGGAGGCCAGGGTTTGAATCCCCATTGGGCCAGTTGCTGCTGTCAGCCTAGCCAACCTCACAGGGTTGTTGTTCTGGGAGTTAGTTAAATGAAGAGGGCCAGAATTGTGTGTGCACCACCTTGAGCTCCCTGGAGAGAAAGGCGGGATATAAACACAGTTAAATAAATGTGTTTCATTTGCTGGAAGCTGCTCAGAGTGGCTGTGGCAACCCAGTCAGATGGGTGGCATATAAATAAATTACTATTGTTAATATTATAAAAGACAGCTATTTCAGAATGCAGGTATTAGTAGTGTGGGGGAATTTGCTTGTTTGAATTTCCCACCCCCCAAAATGGTGAGTCCTAACATGCCTTGTTGGGACGCGGATGGCGCTGTGGGTTACACCACAGAGCCTAGGACTTGCCGATCAGTAGGTTGGCGGTTCGAATCGCTGTGACAGGGTGAGCTTCCGTTGCTCGGTCCCTGCTCCTGCCAACCTAGCAGTTCGAAAGCACGTCAAAGTGCAAGTAGATAAATAGGTACCGCTCCGGCGGGAAGGTAAACGGCGTTTCCGTGCGCTGCTCTGGTTCGCCAGAAGCGGCTTAGTCCTGCTGGCCACATGACCTGGAAGCTGTACGCCGGCTCCCTTGGCCAATAAAGCGAGATGAGCGCCACAACCCCAGAGTCAGCCATGACTGGACCTAATGGTCAGGGGTCCCTTTACCTTTACCTTTTAACATGCCTTGAACATAGCCTCCTAGACCAGAGTTTTTCCATAGCTTTCATCTTTGAGGGAACACCTCTTGACTTGCAGAAATGCTTCTGGTATGGGATCCTGAAAGAGCATCCTGAGAGGGCTATACCACACGCTTTTAAGGAATGTCTTCAATCGGCTCAGGAGCGCCCACACTCAGCTACAGACTCTTTGGAGCTTTCTGTTTCTTTCTTTTAATTAGTACTCCGCCTTTCTATATTATTATACACAGGGCGGTTTGCGAGCTGCGAAAACGATAAAATATACAAGGCCACACATCTTAATAGCAAACTGATCCGGTACAAAGAAATCTATAATAAAAAATTAGGGTTCGTAACCTGTCAAAGTAATATTTAATGACCTATCAGGATATAATAGCGCACAACAAAATGAACTCTCAGAATATCAACAAATAATTGCAGAGAAATTCACTCTCGACAGTTGCAATCATCATACTAAAAACCCTGATACCTAAAATGCTGCAATACGTTGAGAAAGTCACGTTAGGAGATCGAATTGTGCAACAAGGTCACTTAATAAAATTATTAAAAGGATCCCACCCCACCGGCCTTAACTCCTCATTTTGAACCTTGCTTCCCTTGCAGGGCGTCTGTGCTGATCAGTGCAAAGTGTCCGGCCACCATCGCTACCAGACGGTCGAGATGAACAAAGGCGCTTTGGGAGACCTGAAGAGGCTCTTCGAAGCCCAGGCTGAGCATGTGCACCAGACCCTCGCCTTGCACTTGTACACGTCTGTGTTGTCCCGCCTGCAGGTGGAGTCTTACATCTACAGGCTTCTCAGCAGCTCTTCCTCGCTGAGGTCTGTGGGCATTCAGCAGCCGCCGCCGCCGCCAGGTGTGTGTATCCGAGTTATATTCCAATTAACTCCCCATGGGCTGGGAGCATCAGGGACGCCGTGTGCAGAAAGCGGCAGAATTCCGCTCCCGTTCTGCAACCTGCATAAATTACGCGAGCGAAGCGCATTTGCTCATTTGACGTGCTTGATTCTGGGGAGGCTCAGACTACCTTCTTGTACGTTCTGGCAATGCACGATGGGTTTGTGGGGCTGTTTTTGCTCTCCCTGCCCTCCCACTATCCACAGAGTGTGTGAGAGAAGGGGCTGTGGCATATGTATTGGGGTGTTGACGTAGAACCCCTTTGTGAAAACGGAGGGGGGGATCCTGTTTGGCAGCTTCTCATGCTCTGGGCACATGGACAGTGCTGAGAGCATCTGTGTGTGTGCGTGCACAACCCTGCAATTGCGTGTTCCCTTCAGCCAAGGAGGGGGACTTTAGTCGTACCTTGGTTCTCAAACGTACCGTATTTTTCGCTCTATATGACGCACCGGACCATAGGACGCACCGGACCATAGGAGGGGGAGAACAGAATTTTTTTTTCTTGTTCTCCCCCTCCAAAACAAGGTGCATTCTGTGTGTTCAAGGTGCGTTCACCTGAAGCCTCTGGAGCCCAGCGGGAACTCCCGCTGGGCTCCGGAGGCTTTGGGTTCCTTTCGACTTGCTCCTTGCGGCTGGCAGGGGGGAAGCGCTGCTTTCCCCCATCGCCAGCCCCAAAGACCAGGTCGGGGAGCAGTGCAAAGGCAGCGTGCCGCCTTCCCGCTGCCCCCCGAGCTTGTGGGGCTGGCGGTGGGGGGAAGCGTTGCAACCTTCCCCCACCTTTGTACAGCCTTCGTAGCCTCCGCTGCCCTGTGGAGGCTTTGCGCTGCTAACCCCAAGCTAGAACAGCGAGACGGAGCGCTGCGGAGCACTCCGTCTTCCTGTTCTGGCTTTGGGCTTAGCCGTGCAGCCTGCATTCGCTCTTTAGGACGCACACACATTTCCCCTTAATTTTTGGAGGGGAAAAAGTGTGTCCTATAGAGCGAAAAATACGGTAATCCATTCCGGAAGGTACGAGTGTATTTACGTCATTAAATTGCATCTGCCCCCAGTTCCCCAGTGGGGTGACGGTTATCCCATTCCCACCCCTTTACAACCACCAGAGTGAGACCAGGGTTCAGATCCCCACTTGGCCATGAAGCTCACTGGGTGACCTTGTAACAATTTAAACAGTTTAATTATTTGTACCCCATCCATCTGGCTGGGCTGCCCCGGCCATGCTGGGCGGCTATTCCCCTCCCTAGCCTCACCCTAACTGACCTCATAGGGTTATGGTAGGGATTAAACGAGGAGGGGGAGAACCGTGTGGACCACCTCGAGCTTCATGGAGAAAAGCTGGAATATAAATAAAATCAGTCCATCAATAAGTAAGGTGGCAACTTGGTGCAGGCCTCCTCATGCCTAGGCAAGGTTTCGAACCCAGTGCAGGCTTCCTAGCAGAGGCCCAGTACAATGGTACCTCAGGTTAAGAACTTTATTCGTTCTGGAGGTCCGTTCTTAACTTGAGGTACGACTTTAGCCAATGGGGCTTCCTGCTGCCGTGCAATTTCTGTTCTCACCCTGAAGCAAAATTCTTAACCCAAGGTATTACAGTGGTACCTCGCAAGACGAATGCCTCGCAAGACGAAAAACTCGCAAAACGAAAGAGTTTTTTGTTTTTTGAGTTGCTCCGCAAGACGGATTTCCCTATGGGCTTGCTTCGCAAGACGAAAACGTCTTGCAAGTTTGTTTCCTTTGTCTTGCAACTTTGTTTCCTTTTTCTTAAAACCGTGCATTCACTTCGAGGAGCAACTCATAGCACGCGGTGCGGTAGCCTTTTTTGAGGTTTTTGAAGACTTTGGTGATTTTTGAAGCTTTTCCAAAGTCCGTGCTTCGCAAGACCACTGTATTTCTGGGTTAGCGGAGTCTGCAACCTGAAGTGTCTTTACACTTAAATTAAATTAAATTAATTCGTTCCGCGAGTCTCTTCGTCTTGCGGTTTCTTCGTCTTGCGAAGCGCGGCTATTAGCGGATTAGCGGCTTAGAAAAAGGGAAAAAAGGGGAAAAACTCGCAAGAACTCGCAAGGCGTTTCGTCTTGCGAAGCAAGCCCATAGGGAAATTCGTCTTGCGAAGCACCTCAAAAGACGGAAAACTCTTTCGCCTAGTGAGTTTTTCGTCTTGCGAGGCGTTCGTCTTGCGGGGCACCACTGTAATCAGAAGCATCTGTAACCCAAGGTGTCACTGTACTCTGCATTATTTCACTCCAACTGTGAGGTCGCTCAATCCTTTTTCTTCTCTCCTCATTTGCAGTTCTTAAACAGGCTGAAAATGTTTCCTCAGACGTGGGTCCCTTGAAGGAGTGCATCAGTGTCCTCTTCAGTTTCACGCGCAGGGTCGTTGAGGATCCTCAGTTTGAGAGCGACGTGCTCTCCTGGCTGCAGAGGCTGGTGAGAAACACAGGGAGTCAGATCTACCCTAAATCTGGTGCTAGGGCAGTCCTTTTATATTTATAAGGTAACAGTAAAGGGACCTCTGAGCATTAGGTCCAGTCGTGGCTGATTCTGGGGTTGTGGCGCTCATCTTGCTTTACTGGCCGAGGGAGCCGGCGTACAGCTTCCAGGTCATGTGGCCAGCATGACTAAGCCGCTTCTGGCGAACCAGAGCAGCACACGGAAACGCCGTTTACCTTCCTGCCGGAGCGGTACCTATTTATCTACTTGCACTTTGATGTGCTTTTGAACTGCTAGGTGGGCAGGAGCAGGGACCAAGCAACGGGAGCTCACCCTGTCGTGGGGATTTGAACCGCCAACCTTCTGATCGGCAAGTCCTAGGCTCTGTGGTTTAACCCACAGTGCCACCCGCGTCCTATTCCCCTACTGACCTAGCAAAAGGAAGTCAAGAATAGCAATGCAAGGAGAAGAGGGTGTGGAATGGGGAGCTTTGAAGAGGGACCGTGCCTTTCAGTAGGCTTCTATTTTAAGAGATCCATTTTAACTGTGGCTTTGCAGTCCTTCCCTCCCTTAACTGCCTTTCAAATTGTCTCCTGTCTCTCCAGGTGTCCGTCTTGCAAAAGGTTGGTTGTCCAGGGGACCACATTTTCCTCTTAAACCACATCCTCCGCTGCCCGGCCGGAGTTAGCAAGTGGGCTGTTCCTTTCATTCAGGTGTGGATGTTTAATCTTTGCTTCTTACAGTGATGTTCTGGGGAACCAGATATCACTGTCTCTTGGGCAGTTGCACTTTAGGAGGCAGGTGTGGGGGGTCTTGCCCATGGGTCAGCAAACTACGGCCCGTGGGCTGGATCCGGCCTTCTAAATCTGGCGGACGGTCCGGGAATCAGCGTGTATTTACATGTCTGACCCTTATGTTTCCCTCCCCTTATGGTCTTGATTTATCGGCTACTTTAAAATGAGGCTGCATTTTAAATTGCATTTTAACCTGTATTTTAAATTGTTTTGTTTTTTTTAATCTCTCCCTCCTCCCCCCCCTTATGTTTTTACTGTGATTTTATTGGTGTTAGCCACCCTCTGGCCGAGGATGGCGGGGTATAAATAAAATTTATTATTATGATGTGTAGAATGTGTCCTTTCCTTTAAAATACATCTCTGGGTTATTTGTGGGGCATAGGAATTTGTTCATTTTCCCCCTTCAAAATATAGTCCGGCCCCCCGCAAGGTCTGAGGGACAGTGGACTGGGTCCCCTGTAGAAAAAGTTTGCTGACCCCTGGTCTTGCCCCACAAGAATGCCCCAAACTGAGGTGCCAAACCGCAAATGAGTTACAGTTTTTCAGATTAGTGAAACCTTTTAAAGGGGGGCAGGGGGACAAATGTAGTCGTTCTAGGGCCACTCCATTACACATTGTCGGGATGGTGATCCTCGGATGAAGAGCTATATAGAAATGTAATGATAATGCAGCATGTTTGAAACTTGAATGTGCAAAGGCTAGCCTTTGTTTTTAAAAGGGAAAAGCAGTTTAGCCTTCCCTTGCCCCTTGACATGCATGTTTTCACAGGCAGGTGTGTTTTATCTTAGGGAGCATTAAAAGTATAATCCTCTACCTGCGTTTTGAAATGGCGCAGTCTGGGATGGGCTGCACCAACATATTTTCCTGCATATTCTAATCTGCTCTCAGAGCTCGTTTTGTGTTTATCTGCCTTTGAGCATCTCACCTCAGCTCTTGTGGAAACAGTTTCCTCGCCTGCATCTCCATAAATTGGATGTATCAGGTGCCTTTTGATTTTGATTTCCTAGACACCCGAGTTTAAGTAGCACCTATTTTTTTTTTTTTTTTAAATCCCTCATTGAATTTCTTGTTTGCTTTCAGATTCGGGTTCTGGATAACCCCTCGGGGCTCTTTCACTTCATGCAGTCCCTTGCTTTGCTTATGTCTCCTGCCAAGTAAGTATACAAAAGAGCCTCTCTCCGTGGGGCTAGGGGTGTTATTCTGCTTAGCACTGTGCAGGGATGACGTGTTTCAAAACCAAGCAAAAAAAGTTATTTCCCCCCTGTGCAGGTAACCTCATAGCTGCCCACAAAATGTCAAACTGGATATATTCAGTTTGGGATGTTTCCACTTGCAATAAGAGTCCTCAGAGCGTGCTCTGAGCATGCCTGACAGATCCTTAGCTTCTGAGAAAGAGCAGAATCCTCTTCATCGCAGGATTTATCTTGCTGGTTCTGTACCCAGTGCGCAAGTCAATCCCATTTGCTGCCTTGGCCTCTTCCTCTTTGTATAACTTGACTTTCTTCTTCCTCCTTTGGCTTCCTCTGTTCTTTAGCCTTCTCTGAACCACATCCATCCTACCTTCCCTTAGACCTGCATTCCTTTCATCCATCCTCTGGTCTTCTTATCTTTTTTCACTCCCATCCATCAACCATGTCTGCTGCTCCTGACAGCTGCCTCGTTTATTTATTTCACAAAATGTAGTTACCGCTTGATTGTAAAACAACAACAGCAACAAACCTCAAAGCGTTTTACAAAAAAGAAAAGCAATAAAATGATAACTAATAGGAATTATGGCAGTAAGGTGAGACATTCGAAAAATTTAGATAACAATAGGCTGAAAAGCCATTAAGACTCACATCAACTTTCTAAACATCTTGGTAGGTTTTCCTAAACCAAAGTGTATTTAGCAGGATCCCAAAAAAGCACAGTGCCCGATATTGATAGGCAGGGAGTTCCAAAATGGAGGTTCTGCCAGGCTAAAAGATCAGGTTCTTAAAAATGCAAAATGGGTCTTAATGTGGCCTCTGGCATAGTGCCAGTTCCACCGATCGAAGCTGTCAAGTGGGCACCTATGGGGTAGGGTGATAGGTAAACTGGCCCCAAATTGTTCCCTCCCCCATTTTTAAATTCCACCCCCCCAATACATATTTACAATCAAACAGTTTGTATAATCATTTCTTGAGATTCTCTGAATCTCCTGACTTCCCTCCATTCCCTACATGGGTCCTTAGGAGAGTCTCCCGTTCTCCACAGTTTCCATTTTTCCAAATTGTCCATAGTTTCCGTCACGTTGCAAGTGAGTCTTAAAGTCCAGCTAAAGTTTTAATTTGCTTACAATGGTCTCTTAGGTGAATTGTAAATTTCCCCCATTCTTTTTTAAAGTCCTTGTCTTCTTGATTCCTGAGTCTCCTGGTTAGTTTTGCCATTTTGGCATAGTCCAGCAGTTTGGCTTGCCCTTCTTCCCTAGCTGGGATTATTTCTTCTTTCCATCTTTGGGCTAGTAACATCCATGCAGCTGTTGCCACATACATAAAAAGTATTTTCTGGTCTTTTGGAAACTCTTAAGGGTTTTGTAGACTAATAGTAACACTTGGACCTGGTCCAGTAGCACATCAGCAGCCAGTGAAGATTCCTGAGCACAGGTGCTATATGCTGACAAGGCCTCACTCCTGCCAGCCATTGTGCTGCAAAATTCTGCCCTAAGCGCTGCTTCTGGATCAAGCTCAAGGGAAGCCCATTCCCTGTGACTCAGCTTCCCTTTTGGGCTGCCTGTGTTTGCAGTTGGGTCAGCTGCAAGAGGGGGTGCCGAGGCAATTGAGAGCTGCTGGCCTTGCTCTCCCCTCTCCCTTGCCCCCCCCCCCCCAGAACACTAGCCAGCAAGGACGGAGCCTCCTCCCCCTCTTTTGGTCTCTGTGACCCAATTTTCACGGCCTGCTGCATTTTGTGATTCGCAGAAATCGAGCGGAGTTCATGTGCCACATGAAACCGAGCGAACGGAAGGCGTCTTCCTCATCCGGGCAGGAATCTGGGAACTGGACTCTGGTGGATGAAGGAGGAGAAGAGGTAACTTTTAAGAGGGATGGCACTAACAGGGAGGATAAAAGGAGATATGGTACAAAAAGTGAATAAAGAGTGAGCTATCCTTAAGGAATTAAGGGACGCGGGTGGCGCTGTGGGTTAAACCACAGAGCCTAGGGCTTGGCAATCAGAAGGTCGGCGGTTTGAATCCCCGCGACGGGGTGAGCTCCCGTTGCTCGGTCCCTGCTCCTGCCAACCTAGCAGTTTGAAAGCACGTCAAAATGCAAGTAGATAAACACGTACCGCTCTGGCGGGAAGGTAAACGGCGTTTCCGTGCGCTGCTCTGGTTCGCCAGAAGCGGCTTAGTCATGACCACATGACCTGGAAGCTGTACGCCGGCTCCCTCGGCCAATAAAGCGAGATGAGCGCCGCAACCCCAGAGTCAGCCACGACTGGACCTAATGGTCAGGGGTCCCTTTACCTTTACCTGTCTTTAAGGAATACATCAAAATTTATGTGGAAAAGGTAGAATTTCTGACAGATACTGAGTGAATCCAGAAAATGATTAGAGTGAAAGGAGAGTAAAGTTAAGATAGAAGAAGAGACTAAAGAAGTAATGAAATGCGTTTAAGCTAGTTGGAAAAATAAAGTAGCATAACAAGAACGGCTGGAAGTCAAGTCACTTGGTGGGTTTCCGAGTCGGATAGGTGTGTAGGTATGTTGATATGTACAGTATAGGTAGCTACTATATAGAGTAATGTAGGTATGTTTTATGTTTTGAAAATAAGGTACAGTGGTACCTCGGGTTACATACGCTTCAGGTTACATACGCTTCAGGTTACAGACTCCGCTAACCCAGAAATAGTGCTTCAGGTTAAGAACTTTGCTTCAGGATGAGAACAGAAATCGTGCTCCTGCGGCGCGGCAGCAGCTGGAGGCCCCATTAGCTAAAGTGGTGCTTCAGGTTAAGAACAGTTTCAGGTTAAGTATGGACCTCCGGAACGAATTAAGTACTTAACCCGAGGTACCACTATAGTGTGTTATGTATGTGTGTTGTGTAATTGTGTAAATGTATATGTATGTGTTTTATATGTCAATGAAATTTAAAAAGTTAAAAAAAAATCCAGAGAGATGGTACTGTGCACTTCTGGGACAGCGGGAAATGCAGCCTCTTGATGCGCTGTTGTCTTTTGTCCTAGGACGAAGATTCTGAGACTAGCTGGGTCCTCCTCCTGGAAGACGACTTGATTGCGCTTCTGTCCCAGTTCCCCTTTCACGAACTCTTCCAGCACATCCTTGGGTTTGATTCTAAAGGTAAGCAAAGTCCCCAAGGGATGTGGGTCGGGCAATATGGAAACAGTGTGGAATGTCAACTAAAGTAGTTGGTATATATGGAAAGGCCGTGGGTTTAGTCCCCAGAACCTCCACGTAGGCCTGGGGAGAAAGACCGCTGTATAAAATCCCGAAGGAGCTGCTGGCAATCAGTGTAGACTAAGAGGAATCAACACTCGAACTCTGTGCTAGGCAGTTTCCTATGTTCCTACTTAGTAGGTTGGGAACAGGGAGTGAGCCTAGTTCAGTAGGACTGGCACCCTGAGTTAGAGGTTAAGATTAATTTTTTAAATAATAATTTTATAAGTGGTGTGTCTTCGTTTCTCAATTTGATCCCTTTACTCGGTTTTGCATGTATTGTAGTAGTTTATGCACGGTGACTTGCAGTTATTTTTATTGATCATAGTTTAGTAGTTATTTATTGTAATTGTTAAGAGTGATTTTCAGTTTAGCTATTATTTGCTGATGTTTCGAGAGTTAATTTTACTGTGTACTATTCTAATAGATTATTGGATATTACTTTATTTGATGTAGGCCGTTTCATTTTAAAATTATGTTTTATCATGGCTTTTTGTATTGGATCAGATTATTATAAGGTATGCTGTATATTTCGCCGCTGTAAACTGCCTTGTGTGTAGTTATGTAGAAAGGCAGTGTACAAATTAAAAGGGAAATGAAATGGAAAAATAAGAAATATATATGGACTACTTGTTGTAGTCTGAACTATATTCCAGTTTCAACAGGACTTTATTGATAACATGCTAATCCTCCTCACCACTACCTTTGCCAATCCTGATCTGTTTTATCACGAAGGCATCTACGTTCCTGAGAAAACAACGCCTCAAGAGATGATGAAGGTCTTTGCGTTTGCAAACTCTTTAGTGGAACTTCTGGCCGTGGGACTGGAAACCTTCAACAGAGCCCGCTACAGGCAGTTTGTGAAACGAATCGGCCACCTCATCAGGTAAGGAGCATCGCTTGGTAATCTCGGGCAGCAACAGAGGCCCCTTCTTGGCCAACGTGGGATTGTGGAGGTCGCTGTTTGTCCAGCTTGCCTTGGCATCCCCTCCCAGTTTTGTAATTGCCGCTTTGCTCCAAAGGAAACACCGGAGCGATTTTGTTCTTCTGCCAGCGTTAGATTAGCGCCTTGATGTATAGATCTTTGTGTGCAGCAGCAGATGTCAGGTGAGCAGCTGTGTACAAGGGAACTTTCCTGTTGTGCTGTGTACAGGTGATGTGTTGTGCGGTGTACAGGTGATGCCAGAGCCAGCAACAGGCAGAGCCAACTGATTCTGGCTCCGACCCCATCCTTCTCTCTGCTGAGTCTTACAAGGGCAACACCTAGACTCATCTACACTTTCATTTTGCCCCATGCTTTCTAGGCACAGGTCTACACGGGTGGCCCTCTGCTCTAAACCACTGAGCCTCTTGTGCTTGCCGATCGGAAGGTTGGCGGTTCGAATCCCCACGATGGGGTGAGCTCCTGTTGCTCTGTCCCAGCTCCTGCTAACCTAGCAGTTTGAAAGCACACCAGTGCAAGTAGATAAATAGGTACCACTCTGGCGGGAAGGTAAACGGCATTTCCATGCGCTCTGGTTTCCATCATGGTGTCCTGTTGCGCCAGAAGCGGTTTAGTCCTGCTGGCCACATGACCCGAAAAGCTCTCTGTGGACAAACGCTGGCTCCCTTGGCCTGAAAGCGAGATGAGTGCCACAACCCCATAGTCGCGTCTGACTGGACTTAACTGTCCAGGGGTCCTTTACCTTTTTTAGAATCGAAATACCTTAGAATTTTAGAGTTGGAAGTGGTCTGAGGGCCATGCAACAGCTTCTTTACATGTTTCCAAAGGGGCCTTTTTTATGTGTAGTTCAGCAGCTGTTGCATCATCCTCATTATTTACAGATTACAGAATCAGAAAATTGTGGAGTTGGCCATCCCTTGCATTTCAGGGATCTGAGCTAAAGCATCCAAGACGGATAGCCATCCAGCCTCTGCTTAAAAACCTCCAAGGAAGGAGAGTCCACAGTGGTTGGCCACCGTGAAAGCAGGAGGCTGGACTACAATGCACCGTTGGCCTGATCCAGGTGCAAGACTCTTCTTACGTTCTTAAATGATTTGTAGACATTCAGATTTTCCGCATTGTCCTGTTCCCCCTCCCCGTTCCCCCTCTCTCGCCTCCTGCTGTTAGGATGACGCTTTGCTATGTGAGTGACCACTGGGCCCAGTATGCCAGCCAGGCCAAAGGCTACGGCTACGAGATGCACCCTTACTCTGTTGACAAACTGCAGGTGGAATTCGATCAGCTCTTCCTGAGGGCTGTCCTCCAAGTCCTGAAAGCTAAAAGGTAGGAAACGATGGGCTGGGCCAGGGACAGGGGGTGGCATTTGTGGCAGTTTGGGAAGTCTAGGTTGTGTCTAGAAGAGAGCTGTGAAGTCAGGTGGGACCCGATAGAAGCCAGGAACTCAGCTCCTCAAGCCGTGGAGGGAAATGGCTTTTATCAGAGCTTTTTAGCATGCAGTTAATTGACAAGGTTAGGGGCATATGTGTTTCCTCTGCGGGAGAGATGCACCGAAGCTGACAAAGTGAGAGGCTGGACCATTTGAGAATCCTCTCTGCCTTGGCAGCAAGGGTAGCTGCCCGTGCACTGTCTCGCCAGAGTGGTTACAGCAATGCGCTCTACGTGGGGCTACCTTTGAAGGTGACCCAGAAACTACAACTAATCCAGAATGCAGCTGCTAGACTGGTGACTGGGAGTGGCCACTGAGACCACATAACACCGGTCCTGAAAGACCTACATTTGCTCTCAGTACGTTTCTGAGCACAATTCAAAGTGTTGGTGCTGACCTTTAAAGCCCTAAATGGCCTCAGTCCAGTATACCTGAAGGAGCATCTCTATCCCCATCGTTCTGCCTGGACACTGAGGTCCAGCTCCGAGGGCCTTCTGGCGGTTCCCTTATTGCGAGAAGTGAAGTTACAGGGAACCAGGTGGAGGGCCTTCTTGGTAGTGGCACCAGCCCTGTGGAACTCCCTCCCACCAGATGTCAAAGAAATAAACAACTATCTGACTTTTAGAAGGCATCTGAAGGCAGCACCTTTTTGAGAAGCTTTAAATATTTGATGAATTATTGTATTTTAATATTTTGCTGGAAGCCGCCCAGAGTGGCTGGGGAAACCCAGCCAGATGGGCGTGGTATAAATAATAAATTATTATTATTAATCCTGTGCCCGAAACATTTCTGTTTGGTCTTCCCATTCCCAAAAGGTTAGGGGTCTGGCTCTTTATGTCCGAGATGCCGTACGGGACCCTGTCCTGCAACATGCTCTGGAAACTCTTCTCCATCATGCACTGCACAGAAAGCGAGAACCTGGAAAAGCTATGTGCCGCGGTGCAGCTGGCCGACTGCAAACGCCAACTCAATGGTAGCGTCTCAACCCCCCCCCTTCCTTCCTTTCTTTGGGTGTTTGCATGTGGAATTTCAGCCAGGTATATTTGGATGCTCATCTGCCTGCAGTGTAGGGATGCGGGTGGCGCTGTGGGTTAAAGCACAGAGCCTAGGACTTGCCGATCAAAAGGTCAGTGGTTTGAATCCCTGCGACGGGGTGAGCTCCCGTTGCTCGGTCCCTGCTCCTGCCAACCTAGCAGTTCAAAAGCACATCAAAGTGCAAGTAGATAAATAGGTATCGCTCTAGCAGGAAGGTAAACGGCGTTTCCGTGCACTGCTCTGGTTCGCCAGAAGTGGCTTAGTCATGCTGGCCACATGACCTGGAAGCTGTACGCCAGCTCCCTCGGCCAGTAAAGCGAGATGAGCACCGCAACCCCAGAGTTGGCCACGACTGGACCTAATGGTCAGGGGTCCCTTTACCTTTACCTTTTACTGCCTGCGGTGTAAGTGTCAGGGCTGGTGTCCTGGGACCAAGCAAGTGGTCATGCTGGCAAGCACCAGTTCTGGCCATCTTCCTGTGATGGTGGTGGTGCAACGTTGGGGAATCTTTTTTGGCCTGAGAGCCACATTCCCTTCTGTGTAAACTTCTGAAGGCTGGTGGGTTGATCTGAGAGCCAGCGTGGTGTAGTGGTTAAGAGCGGTAGTCTCGTAATCTGGGGAACCAGGTTCGTGTCTCCGCTCCTCCACATGCAGCTGCTGGGTGACCTTGGGCCAGTCACACTTCTCTGAAGTCTCTCAGCCTGACTCACCTCACAGAGTCTTTGTTGTGGGGGAGGAAGGGAAAGGAGATAGTTAGCCACTTTGAGACTCCTTCGGGTAGTGATAAAGTGGGATATCAAATCCAAACTCTTCTTCTTCTTCTTGCTTTGGAGACAAATGGCTGGGCTTAGGCAGATGGCTTTTCTTTTCTTTCTTTTTACAGCTGTTTGTGTGCTTCCACCCCCCCCCCCAATTCTTTGCCACTAGGAAGAGATCTGCCCGCCTCCACCCCATGCGAGCTGCTGTGTGCAGACTTGGTTATGCTGGGCAGCCGTTCAGGCCCCTTATCTATTTAGAACACAGCAGTGGTAGCCAATTTGGAAATAAACAACTATCTGACTTTTAGAAAACATCGGAAAGCTGTGTTGGGAAGTTTTTTTATGTCTAACAATTTTTATGTGCTGTAAGCTGCCCAGAGTGGCAGGGGAAACCCAGCCAGATGGGCAGGGTATAAATAAAATAATAATAATCTATTTTAATAAATAACTATTTTACTTTTAAAAGACAACTGAAGGCGGCCCTGTTTAGGGAAGTTTTTAATGTCTGACACTGTATTGTTTTTAATATTCGGTTGGAAGCTGCCCAGAGCGGCTGGGGAAACCCAGCCAGATGGGCAGGGTATAATAATTTATTATTATTATTATTATTATTATTATTATTATTATTATATTTATTATCCTCATCCTCCATATGATGCTGGACTAAAGCTCCCCTCTGCCCCAGACAGCAGACTCCATTTCTCAGGGAGAGTGGGTGTTGCGGTCAGACAATATCTGGAGCTCACCGCTGTGACGCAGAGTGGAATGAAACGCGCATTAAAAGAGGACCTCTGATCTTTGCCCTTGAAATAAAACCAGCCCCCTCTTTTGCCACCGGCAGACCCAGCCCACCTGGAGAATTTCGAAAAGTATCTCCAGTCGATGAATGGCTCCGAGGAGATCTGCCTGCTGACGACGTTTGCCCAGATGGCTCAGGCGAAACGCGAGGATGCTGACCAGGACTTTGTCAGAGTCATCGTGCTGGAAATCTATGAGGTGAGCCAGGAGCAGTTCGATAGGTGAGAGGGAGCTGCGGTGTTGGGTGGAAAGCTCCGACCTGGGAGTGGCTTCCGCACTGCAGCTGCGAGGCGGAGCTGCAAAGGAAGCAGCCCCGGGTTCGAATCTTGCCTCTGCTCCGAACTTGCTAAGAGATGGCTGTGTGTCGGCCTCCTTTTCCTGGTCCCAGCCAGCCATTCATCTGCTGGAAGCTGAGCAAGGCTGTTTGCTGAGAAAGGGCGTTTTGACTCCGTGCTAGCATTCGAGTGACAAAGGAAGTAAAAGGAGGTGGATAACAATTAAGGATTTATTATGTTTTCTGAATGTATTGAAAAATTCATATAGAAAGGTTTATTGTTTTGTGTGCATTCAATTGTAAGATATAACATATCAAAGGGACTTGACAGGAAGTCAAAATTGAAGAAAAGTTTTTTTAAGATAAAAGGGGAAAAATATTTATTTTCATTATCAATTTTTTCTTTTCTTTTTTCTGTTTGTGTGTGTTGTATGGAATGGAATGTTTGGGAGGAAATAAGACGGTAAATAACAAATAAACAAAATGTTGTAATTTTTATTTCTCAATTATATTTTGTGGTAGTATGGTTGTAACATAAAATCATTCAATAAAAATTATTTTTTTAAAAAGAATAAAAGAGAGAAATGGTGTTTTACCAGGGAAAGCCCCAGCGGGCGGCTAAAAATGAAATAAAAACCGCTGTATTTCTCCAGGTGTCTTACGTCAGCCTATCTACCAGAGAGACTTTCTCAAAGGTTGGCCGGGAGCTCCTGGGCGCCATCACCACTGTCCACACCAGCATGATCTCTGTTCTTCTGGACCGAGTCAAAGAGACCATTGAAAAGGTTGGCATGGTAAGAACCACGCTATGCTGGGCTGCTGCTGGGCACAGATGATGGAGAACGTCCTTTGGCCATGTGCAAACCGCGACTTAAAATGCTCCCGCCAGAATTGTACTCCAGCCCTGCTGTTTTGCTTTTATTCTGGTTCGGAAGGGGAACGGCAAGGACCTTCAGCCTCACCTTCTGAATGATGGAAACTTCATTCACCCACGCCCTGATATTTCACCGCCTGCCACCTCCCAAATGCATACCTTACAGCTCCTATCTGGGTAAACAGTAGGGACTAGAAGCACGTTCTGAATCACAGAACACCTACAGGCTTGTTGGAGATAGGACCCAAGAGCCATAGAGCCCATACTGCTGAATCAGAGCCACCTTAAAAGACCATGAGCTGAGAGCCAAGGGGCAGATAGGGCTTGGCAGCCTGGGGAAGTAGCCCGTGTGGGAGAATGAAAACTCTCCTCCTAAACCTTCGCTGCCTTGTGGGATATTGCATTTTTTGCTCTATAAGACACACTTTCCCCCTCCTAAAAAGTAATGGGAAATGTGTGTGCGTCTTATGGAGCGAATGCAGGCGGGAGGTTCTGCTCAGCACTCCCTTTAAAGAGCGTGCAGAGTGTGTGTGTGGCTCTTCGGAGCTTTTCCCAGAGGAGGAAGAAGGGCTGCCCTTCCTCCTCCTCAGGGAAAAGCCCTGAAGAGCCACACACACACTCCACACGCTCTTTAAAGGGAGTGCGGCTCTTGGGGGAGCCTTAGCTGTGTGCAGCCTCTCCTGGGCAGGGGATGAAGGCTCCCATTGCCCGGGAGAGGCTGCACGCGGCTATCCCAGAAGCCAGGACAGCCAGCGGGATCGCTGCACAGCGATCCCTCTTGCTGTCCTGGCTTTTGGGATTCAGAATCTTTCCCCCCCTTGTTTTCCTCTTCCAAAAACTAGGTGCGTCTTATGGTCTGGTGCTTCTTATAGAGCGAAAAATACGGTAAAGGGCTAAGGAGTAAATCCTGCACAAATCTGGAGCTGAGTCCCTGAGACGGTTGGATGGCGCCTTGTTTGCCTCCTTCTGGCAACTCCTGCAGCCAAGCTGGTGCCAGACGTCTTGCTCTGCTTTCCTTTGCATCCCATCAGCGAGGCTGGGGGGGGGGGCGGGTCTTGTCGTCTGAGCAGCCCAGGACCTCCAGACACACTGCCCAGTCTTGCGCCTGGGGAGCTCACTTCGGCGCTGCTATCACAGCAGTTTGACTTCGCCCCTGGAAGTACACTCCCTTGTCTCTTGAGATAGATGGATGCCAACAGAGGCTTGTGTAAACGGGTCCAAGATTTCCATTCTGTTGCTTTATGAGCCTTTATTTCTGCAAGATTACTCACGCCCAACAGCGTTAAAAAAGACTTCCCTGGACCTTTGAGATGGTCTTTTTTATTATAATATTTTTCATTAGTTTTCAAATACAGTCCAATAACAGCCTCATTATAACAACACCAATTTGTAATACAGCTACTAATACCAATCGTTCAAATACCGAATTACGTAATTTAGCCTCCCCCCCCCCACGTGCTAGAATGGATGGTCTTATGCTTTTCTTTATTTATGCGTTCCAAAATCTTATTAATTTCTATTACATTCCGGTCATCATCATTATACAACAACTGCAATATTAATAACTTCTATTTGTGTTGGCACATTAAATGCTTTATAAAACTACAAGTGAGGCACTCAAACTATATCCTGTGTGTGGCAGTTATTCTGTCCGTGGTGTTTCTTCCTTTTCTTGTAAAATGTTATGTCTTATCTTTTCTCGGTTGTTGCTCTACTCTAGCATCTTCATCGGCATACCTGTCACCTTTTTCTTCTTAGGTTTCTCTGTATTTATTTAAAGAGCTGCCCATGCACCTCTGGAAGCCGTCTTCATCCGAGGTAGCCCTGATCCGCGACTGGCTTCTGAATCACAGCCTCACTGAAGTAGAGAACAAACTCGCCTGTATTATCCTGGAAGGACTGAACTGGGGACTCGGTGAGCAGGTGCGTGTGGAGAAAGAAGGCTACGGCTTTTTAATCAGCGAATCGAACAATCCTTAGAAATTTCCAGTTATGTTTAATACCAGTACTTTGGGGTGGGGGGTGGGAACTGCAGGTGGCAAGCTCCATTTTTGAAGACACCCGCCGCCCCACAAACACACACACTTGTGCAGGAGTGAAAAGCTCCTTTGAATGGGCTTTTGCTACGTCGTAATGAATGCATCAGCTGATTGCAAAGTAAAGACCTACACTGGCTCCCAGTACGTTTCCGAGCACAATTCAAAGTGTTGGTGCTGACCTTTAAAGCCCTAAACGGCCTCGGCCCACTATACCTGAAGGAGCATCTCCACCTCCATCATTCTGCCCAGACACTAAGGTCCAGTGCCGAGGGCCTTCTGGCAGTTCCCTCGCTGCGAGAAGCCAAGTTACAGGGAACCAGGCAGAGGGCCTTCTCGGTAGTGGCACCCGCCCTGTGGAATGCCCTTCCATCAGATGTCAAAGAGAAAAACAACTGCCAGACTTTTAGAAGTCATCTAAAGGCAGCCCTGTTTAGGGAAGCTTTTAATGTTTGATGCATTACTGTATTTTAATATTGTGTTGGAAGATGCCCAGAGTGGCTGCGGGAACCCAGCCAGATGGGTGGGGTATAAATAATAAATTATTATTATTATTATTATTATTATTATTATTATTATTATTATTATTAAACCTGGTTTCAGTCCAGAGGAAGGTTTGTGTAGATTTCATGGAGCCCTTTTCTACATGAGGGCTGCATTCTCTTATGGGCCATTTTGTGAGGCCACTGGATGGGGGGGGACAGAGCGGAAACGGGCGGAGCAACAAATGCAAATTTTACCTCTATACAAAAGGCTAGTTTTTATCCACATTGCAAATGCGCAGCCCAATGCTTGGGTAAATGGAATTTTTTTACCCCTGGCCTCTGAAAACAGACATAATAATAATAATTTATTATTTATACCCTGCCCATCTGGCTGGGCTTCCCCAGCCACTCTGGGCGGCTTCCAACAAAATATTAAAACACAGAGGCATGCCTCTGCAAGCCACCACTGTTTATGTGCCAACATGCTCCCTTCTGGGTTGTTTTGCCTTCTCGCTGCTAGTGCAGAGAGGAAACAGCCCAGGGGCTGTTACTCTTCACGGATCTCTGCTCATTAAGCCAAGAACAACCCTCAGTTCATTGGGACTGAGACAGACCGCAGTCCCTTGTTCAAACATACCTGCCCCAGGGACCACGCTTTACTGTGATGTGATGGGAGGGTTGTACATTTAAGGCCCGTGTCTTGAATGTCATTCATCGTCAGGGCGGCCTTCATCTCGACCCAGCGGTCCACGCTGAAGTTGCGCTCATGGTCTTAGAAGCTTACCAGAAGTACCTCTCTCAGAAACCGTACAGCGGGCTCATCTCTGAAAGCATCAAGCAGGTATGTCCTTCTTCCTCGAATGCTTCTTGTTAGCTTGGCTTTTTTGCACTGAAGGTTTTTTTTTTATTAAGTTTTCCAAAATTCACACATACATTTCAGTACAGTGGAACCTTGGGTTGTGAATGTGATCCGTGCGGGAGGCACATTCGCAACCCTCAGCGCTGCGCATGCGCAAAGTGCTATTTAGTGCTTCTGTGCATGTGTGAGCACCGAAACCCAGAAGTAACCCCTTCTGGTGCTTCCGGGTTCAGCGCGGTGTGCAACCTGAAAATTTCGTAACCTGAAGCGTCTGTAACCCGAGGTACCACTGTACATAATAAAAACTTTCCCCCAACTTCTCACCTGCTTTTCCATGGTGTTTCCATTTCTCACCCCCTGCTGCCCCCTCTCTTAAACCTTAAGAAAACTGCTGTAATCTTTAATCCCTTCTCACAGTGTCAAATCCTTCTTGTGTGTTCATCATGTAATAATACTTCTTTATACAATCCTGTTTGCTATGGGGGAGGCAGCGGCGAGCTGGGTTCCCATAAACTGTTGCTTAAAAACTGCCCTGCACTTCTGTTGGATGTAAGGTTGGGCAATTGTTACTTCAGTCCCTCCCATAAATGTAGATGAAGCCTGTGGCCAATGCAGATTTTTGCTGGACTACAATTCCCATCATTCCTGACCATTAGCGGTGCTGGTGTGCTGATGGGAGTTGGAGTCCATCAATCTTCAGGTTAAAGCAACGCTAAGCGACTTTGCACCGCTCCAAGATGCTGTGTAGACAAACCGGAAGTCCCGTCTCTCTTACGGGATCACCTCTCCCGATATGCCCCACGGAGGACCTTAAGGTCCATAAATAGCAACACCCTAAAGGTCCCTAAGGAAGTCAGATTAGCCTCAACCAGAGCCAAGGCCTTTTTAGCACTGGCTCTGGCCTGGTGGAAAGCTCTGTCTCATGAGACCAGGGCCCTGCAGGATCTGATTTCTTTCCGCAGGACCTGTAAGACAGAGTTGTTCCACCTGGCCTTTGGCTTGGAATCAACTTGATCCCCTTCCCCTCTATCCTTTTTCCTTTCTCCTTCTGTGATGGAACTCCTATTTGGGGACTTCCCTGGCTTTTTTCTGGCCCACGTAGGACCAGCCTGGATAGTTGGCCTTGGTGAAGATTTGACGTTTTCATCCCCAAAAAGTTTTTGATTTGAGTTTCTACTGAAATGAGGCTGCATTTTAATGTTGTACTTAATCTTGTTTGTAAGCTGTATTTTAATCGATTGTTTTTACCTTGTGTTATCCGCCCTGAGCCCGGTCTTGGCTGGGGAGGACGGGGTATAATAAAATTTATTATTATCATTTATCATTGTCTAGGTCTCCTACCTGGCCAGCGTCGTCCGTTATGGAGAGACACCCGAAACCTCCTTCAACCAGTGGGCCTGGGGGCTGGTTTTGAGGCTGAAACTGCACGCCAACGACTACGGCATGCAGCAGGGCTGGCCTCTCGCTCCTGTCTCCTCTGCGGTGCTCGAGCTGGCGGAATCGCCTACATTTCACCCACTGTTGAAGGCCGTCCGGTCGGGCCTCCCCATTGGCTGCTACCTGGCGTTGGCCATGACGACGGTGGGGCATAGGTGAGTGCTGGGAGAACCTCTCCCTTGCCCTCTGTGTCCTCGGCTGTGCATTTCTGGGTTTACATGCACCCCCCACCCCTGGCCTGCAGCTCATTCACAGTCAATCAGAAAGCATAGCGAAGGTAGTGCAATCATGGCTCAGAGGAACCTGGTGAACCCCCCCCCCCCAAAAAAAAAACAACAACCCCTCATGCTGACCTGCCCTTGCATCACAGGAACATAGGAAGCTGCCTTATACAGAGCCAGACCATTGGTCTGTATAACTGACTGACAATGGCTCTCCTAGGTTTCAGGGCGGGGTATAAATAATTATTATTCTGGGAATGGAACTTGGCATCTTCCTCAGGCAAATCAGGTTCTCTTTTTTAAAAAAATATTATATTTATTCAAATTTTAAAGATTACAAAAAGAAAATTAGAAAAAGCAAAAAAAGGAAGATAAAAAAATACAGAAAATACAATACAAAAATACAAACAGTTAGAAAAAAAAGGAAAAACAGCTCAAACCTTTACATAACTTTATTTCCTTTGCTTATTTCCTTGACCTCCTCACACCTCCCTTTTTTGTATTCTAGTTCAATTAGACATTTCAGCAAATCCTTTCCAGCTTTGTTTTTATCCTAATAATTTATCTTAATATACTGTAATTTTACATTCTCGTCTTTCTCCAATTAAAAAATCAATTTTTACCTAATCCTTTATATCATTTCTGCTAAAACCACATTACTTCATTCCAACATCCTTCTAACATTCCTTAATTTTGCAATGCTTCTGTAAATAAACTTTAAATTTTTTCCAATCTTCTTCCACCAATTTTTTCACCTTGGTCTCGGACAGGCAAATCAGGTTCTCTGCCCCTGAGCAATGGCCCTTCCCCTTGCTTATTTGTTTATTTATTAAACTTACCACAGCCATACCTCGGGTTGCGAACATGATCCGTGCGGGAGGCACGCTCGCAACCAGCAGCGCTGCGCCTGTGTATGCGCATCATGTGATTCGGCGCTTCTGCATATTCGTGTGACGTCATTTTGTGTATTTGCGCATGCGCGAGCGCCGAAACCCGGAAGTAACCTGTTCCTGTACTTCTGGGTTCGGCGCGGTCCACAACCCAAAAATGCACAACCCGCAGTGTTCGTAATCTAAGGTATTACTGTACAGTGGTACCTTGGTTTTTGAACAGAATGCGTTCCGGGAGCCCATTCGACTCCCGGAACTGTTTGAAAACCAAAGCGCGGCTTCCAGTTGGCTACAGGAGGGTCCTGCAGCCAATCAGAAGCTGCACTGGCCGTTCAGCTTCTGAAAATTGTTCGAAAGCCGGAACACTCTCTTCCGGGTTTCGATCGTTCGGGAGCCGATCTGTTCGGGAGCCAAGGCGTTCGGGATCCAAGGTACAACTGTAGTTGCTTGTCATGTGAAAGTCTCCAAGCAATGTACAGTAAAGATAGATTTACAGCACATAATGGAGGGAGGTGGCAGCTGCCCAATGCATCTTCATGTCTGTCTCCACATAATAGCTTTGAGGCTGGAATCCCCTCAGAAGAATTTGTGTCAGCTTCCTGGAAGCCTGCAGGCATGGGAGCAGATCACCCTTCTGCCTGTTAATACTGTTATCATTTTGTCCGATGACTAACATACGTTTCCCTCTTCTTATCCTTCGATAGCGTCGAGAAGTTCTGCGCTGAAGGGATCCCACTCCTGGGCGTTTTGGTGCAGTCGCGGCATCTGAGAACAGTGGTTCACGTGCTGGATAAAGTCTTACCGTTATTCTACCCGTGCCAGTATTACTTGCTGAAGAACGAACAGTAAGCCCAAGACTGCCTGCCTTGCTCGTATCCCCCATCCATCCTTTCAAAATTCTGCTGTCATTGCATCTCAAGGAAAGTTTTTAATCTTTAATGTTTTATTATGTTTTTGAATATGCTGGAAGCCGCCCAGAGTGGCTGGGACAACCCAGTCAGATGGACAAGGGTACAAATATTAATTAATTAATTAATTAATTAATTAGGGCAGACTGGTTTTTGCAGCTCAGCCAGAGGGCCCTTTCTGAGAGTTGGTATATGTCAGGCATAGGCAAACCTGGCCCTCCAGATGTTTTTTTGTCCTACAACTCCCGTGATCCCTAGCTAACAGGACCAGTGGTCAGGGATGATGGGAACTGTAGTCCCAAAACATCTGGAGGGCTGAGTTTACCTATGCCTGGTATATGTAGCGCACAGCGTTTGAAATTAGCTGGGCATTTTGCAACAGAATTGCTATCCTTTGGTGCCTCTGCATATCCACCTGTCTGGGGGGCGATTCAGGGAGCCTGCAGGGTAGTGTAGCAGCAACAGACACGCCTTTGTGTTTTTTTTGCTGCTGCGCTGCCAGGTAAATCAGCTGTTTTGCGGGGTAGCGCGGTAGCAAAATACATGTCTTTTGCTGCTGTGCTACCTTGCAGACCCCCTGAATCACCTGGCAGCAAAAAAATGAAAGAAAGAACTTTTTTTTTTTACTGCTATCTGTCTTTAAAAAAGAAATCCCAATCTATGTACATAAAATGGCGACTAGACATTCTGTTTTGCTACCCACTATCCAGATCCCAGCAGCCATATGGCTCCTAGCTTTCGTATCCCAGTTTGTAACAATGGTACAGTAGTGGGCCAACTGTACCTTTTTGACCTGGCAACTAAATTGGCAACTTATTCTTTATTCTGTCCCCCGACCACCTAGGTTTCTGTCTTGCCTCTATCAATTCCTTCAGCTGGACAGTGGCGTCCCCCAAGGGATGACTCAACAAGTGACACAGAAAGTCACTCAGCACTTAACTGGGACGAGTTACGGTGAAAACATCAAGCTGCTCAACTGCATGATTCAGGTCAGGAGCTAGAAGCATGTCTTCTTCAACTGTGGACCCTTTTAAGGCTGGAAGGGAACCAAGGGACCAAGCACCCATTCCTTTGCTCCTAAAGATCAGCCTACACGGTGCCAGACTAGAATGTGCCACAAGATGACAGCAAGAAGTTATTGACAGTTTTACCGTTTCCTTTAAACTGCTTAGAGGCTTTACAGCAATCAAGCAGCATATGATTTTTTGTTAAATAAAATAAGCATGGCTGCCCCATGTAAACGAATGTGCGTGTCCCCGCAAGCATGGAATCTCAGAATCATCAAATTGTCGAGTTGGAAATGACCCGTAGGGCCCCTTATTCTAAGCCCCTGCAATGCAGGAATCTCAGCTAAAGAATCTTTTGACAAAACATGTGTAGTATTGCAAGTGTATAATGCAGCTTTCTGAGAATCTTGGCTCTTCCTTCCTTTCCCAAATTAAGCTTCTTCATCCTTAGGCTTGACAAGATAGGCTTGAGAGCTTGTAGATCCGTATCTGCTGAAATTCCAGGAGCTCCAGGGATGACTGAATGAGAGCGACAGTGGTCAGGGTGGGGTTCGGGGTACATCAATGCAGCTAAAATGTAATGGCCCCAACCTCTGGAAGCAGCCAGGACTTTGATGCAGGGGAACAGAAGCCAGGACCAGCTGTGCAAGCAACATCAGACCACATAACACCGGTCTTGAAAGACCTACACTGGCTCCCAGTATGTTTCAGAGCAGAGTTCAAAGTGTTGGTGCTGACCTTTAAAACCCTAAACAGCCTCGGTCCAGTATATCTGAAGGAGTGTCTCCACCCCCATTGTTCTACCCGGACACTGAGGTCCATTGCCGAGGGCCTTCTGGCGGTTCCCTCATTGCGAGAAGTGAGGTTACACGGAACCAGGCAGAGGGCCTTCTCGGTAGTGGCACGCTCCCTGTGGAACGCCCTCCCATCAGATGTCAAAGAAAAAAACAACTACCAGACTTTTAGAAGACATCCCCTGTTTAGGGAAGCTTTTAATGTTTAATAGGTTATTGTATTTTAATATTCTGTTGGAAGCCTCTCAGAGTGGCAGGGGAAACCCAGCCAGATGGGTGGGGTATAAATAATAAATTAATATTATTATTATTAGTTGAGATTCTTGCAATGCAAGGGGTTGGACTACATGACGCTCGGGGTCCCTTCTGGCACTACAATTCTCTGACCAGAAGAAGCATGCAAAAATGGTGGGCAAAAGATACAGGGTCAGTGAGTTGACCATGCTGTGGATGAGTGGGAATCAGGCCCTGTACACAATCACTCTGTGTGTGTGTGTGTGTGTGTGTGTGTGTGTGTGTGAAGCCCATCCAGTGAGCACCCCCAATCAAATACAGTTTTGACTGCTTTTCTGTCGCCTGCAGAAATCGGTCCCAAATCGTGGCAGCGTTTTAATAAGCATGGCTGTTCTCGCGCCTTGTTGCTGCTGCCCTGGTGTTTGGGTTCTCCCTGCCCCTTGTTGCTATCTCCTTTCATCCTTCCGCCCTTTTTCTTGGCAGACTCACATTTTCATGAGCAGTCTTCCCAACGGAGTCGGGCCAGCGGCCGTGTTGGAGTTCTGGGTCCAGGCCCTAACCAGCCAGCCGCTGTGGCACAAGGAGAGAGCCGTACTCTGCCTGATGGACCACTTGTGCCAAGCCGCTTTCCAGTTCAACCAAGAGGACTGTGTGCAGAAGCTGCTGTACCAGCAACACAAGGTACGGACGCCCCAACCCTCTTTGCCTCCTGGGTTAGGAGACGCTTTAACTAGCAGTGTCTGTTGGTGTTTTGCAACTTTGACCTGTTGCAGAACCTTAGCTAGACCTTAGCAGAGTTCCAGAAAGCAATCAGTTGCAGGCAGGATGGACGAAGCAGGAACAAAAGCTGCTACTAGTAACTGTGTTTGTTATTTACGGCAGACTCTACAAGTTACTACAGTGGTACCTTTAGATATGAACGGGATCCGTTCTGGAGCCCCGTTCGCATATAGAAGCAAACGTAACTAGTGACGGCATGTCTGTGCACTGGCACGTCGCTTTTTGCCGCTTCTGCGCATGCGCATGATGTCATTTTGAGCGTCTGCGCATGCGCAAGTGGCAAAACCCAGAAGTAACGCGCGCCGTTACTTCCGGGTTGCCGCGGAGTGCAACTTGAACGTGCTCAACCCGAAGCGCATTCAGCCTGAGGTATGACTGTATATACGAGAACAGAAACGCGGATCTTAGCTAGCTCTCTCTTAACAAACTCCAAATGACTCTCAGAACACCACACTGACTGACAACACAGTCCAGTCAGTAAAGTCATAAATCATCATGCCTGTGGGAGACTTCAACCAATGGTAGAGCAGTTTCCAGGCTCCCATATCTCTAGGCAGAATTACTCCTCTCTGCTCAGTCATCCTTGGCTGTCGGCCAACTCTTAATTGACTCTGTGTGAAGCTGCACAGAATAGCACGTAGTCAAAAATCCCAACAGTGTTTGTCTCAAGAGACAATGGAGTGCACTTCTTGGGGTGACCATCCCCGGAAGTGCAAGCCTGGAGGTGCTGGGCTGCCCAGACGACAAGCCCCTCCTCTCTCAGCCTCACTGATGTGGTCCAAAGGGAAGCCAAAGCAACATCTTTGGCACCAGCTTGGCTGCAGGAATTGCTGGATGGAAGTGTACCAGGCGCCATCCAACCATTTTAGGGACTCCACTCTGCATTTGTGTAGGGTTTTCTTCTCCTAAAGATATCCAGCAAGGCAGCGGAGGTTTCGGATCAAGAGTTCTCCTTCTCCTTGATGGGCTTCCTTCCCTGGCTGATGACTCCCATCTGCCCCTCATATTTAAATAATGGCCAAGTAATGCGGAATGTGGGACGCGGGTGGCGCTGTGGGTTAAACCACAGAGCCTAGGACTTGCCGATCAGAAGGTCGGTGGTTTGAATCCCCACGATGGTCCCTGCTCCTGCCAACCTAGCAGTTTGAAAGCACATCAAAGTGCAAGTAGATAAATAGGGAAAAGTAAACGGTGTTTCCATGCGCTGCTCTGGTTCACCAGAAGTGACTTAGTCATGCTGACCACATGACCCAGAAGCTGTATGCCGGCTCCCTCGGCCAGTAAAGCGAGATGAGCGCCGCAACCCCAGAGTCGGCCACGACTGGACCTAATGGTCAGGGGCCCCTTTACCTTTAATGCAGAATGTGTTGGGATGCTCTGGTTGCCTATTCCCTGCTCTGGAAGTGAGTTGGACTTGTTGAGCTTTGGGATCCCATCTAACACTGGTACTCTGTGATTCCTGGGTGTGTGGCTATTTAATTCAGGATATGGCTCTTCCTTCTTCCTATGACCTAATGCAGGTTTCCTCAACCTTGGCCCTCCAGATGTTTTTTTGCCTACAACTCCCATGATCCCTAGCTAGCAGGACCAGTGGTCAGGGATGATGGGAATTGTAGTCTCAGAACATCTGGAGGGCCGAGGTTGAGGAAGCCTGACCTAATGTTTAGAAGAAATCATCACTCTTGGAAGCTGAACCTGTTGATTGCCACCCTCTGGAGGAGATTTGCTCTATTTATGTGTCAGCTCTTCAGATATTTGAAGATGGCGGTCCCCAGTGCTTCTTCCTCGTCTCTTTTCCAAGCTAAACTTGCACATCTTCTTGAACCCTTCCTGCTAGGACACTCTCCAGACTCCAAAGCCTCGTTGCTGCCCTCTTCACACTAGAGCTTGGCTTCCCTGTGCTATATATTGCCTCAAACATTGTTATGTCAAATGCTGTTTGAAATGGTGTTCTCCTGACCTCTGATAACAGGCAAAAAGAGTCTTCTTAAAGGCTGAAGAGACTTCTATGGCTTAATTCCCATTGCCTTTCAGCCTAAATCTCTGGCCCGCAATGGCTCACCTGGCCTTTTCTCTCTCACCCAACCTTCCCAGAATGCCTTGGGCTACCACTGCGACAAGGGGCTGCTCTCTTCCTTAGTCAGCTGGATCGTGGCCGGAAATGTCACGCCTTCCTTCATCGAGGGAAACGCAAATCCCGCGCAGGTAGGGAAGTGCCATAGAGTTGACATCCTAGAATGGGTTTGCTCTCTGACTGGGAAGAAACCAGGGTGGATTTGATTTAAATCACAATTTAAATCACCAGTCAGTAAGACTTGATTCAAATCTTCTTCTTTTTTTTTTTACAGAAAGATTCATTCTTGCTGGTATAATCTTAATATTTGTAACCAGACAAAGGTTTCATTTTTGGAATAATAAATTTTCAGAGTAGTTTTTTACAGTTATATCAGAAATCACTGATTTGTTTATACTATTAGAAATACATAGATAGATAATTATGAAATTATTGTGAGGTTGAATAAGTTAGCTGTTTATAGTTGGAGAACTTTTCTGCTGTACTTTATTGGAAGGAGAAAAAGAATCATTTCCTTAATAACAATTTAAACAATTTATTTAACTAAAACAGTAACATTATGGCATATGTATCCATGTTTGTCAACTGATGTGGTTAAAATAATTTTAGAAAACCGAAAACTTAGACTTAGTTGTAGCACACATGAAAAACCTAAAACAAATCCTTATTCCTGATGAATAGCCTTTGGACTATAACGTAACTTAAATAGAAAACTATCTTTAGAAAGATAGTTCCCCCCCCCCCCCAAAGCATTTTATTTTAAAAATACTATTTAAATTTTAAAAATCCGATTTAAATAGAAAAAAATCCATTTAAAAATATTTTTTAAAATAAAAAAAACCATTGATTTTTATCCTCCCCGGAAGAAACCATTTTGAGGCTTCATGGGTCTCCTGGGAGCAGATTCTTCTCTTTCCTTGGTAGCCTTTGCTTTTTTTACTTTCAGGTCTGGTTTGCGTGGACCATTCTGAACACGGAGTCCATCTTCGAAGAGGATTCCCAGCTTCGCAGAGTGGTGGAAAAGGAGTTGGTGATCAGCAATTCGGCTCCTGATCAGGCTCTGAAGGTAGGACCAACATGTCTTCTCTAGGCGATGGATGCCTTCTCTGAAAAGGCACCCGATGTTAGGATATAGTTCCGTTCCACCTTTAGAACAGGCATGTGGAGTTGTTGCATGTCACATGCCTGTTTACTTCCAGCACAGTCTGCTGGGAACTTCCGTTGTATATAGCTTTTGCCTATTGCTGTTTGCTTGGACACGAAGGGAAGCAGACATGTTTTTCCTCTGTCCTGATGCTGAATAAACACTTGTAAATATGCTTACATATGCCTCTGTCCGCTACTTCTGTTGCAAGGAGTTCTTATCTCTGCTAGCTTGTGTGCTCAGTCTCTAAAGGTCGCAGTTTTGATACTGTTCCAAGAACTGGAGTTCGCCCGGCTGCCGGTCGGTGGGCTGGAGCCAGCTGGGGGCCTGCCAATTGCCTCCGTCTCCCTGGATGTATCCCAACACCCAGAACGAGCTCGTGATGGGGGAAATTGACTTCACAGATATTGGCATAACCTATTTGGTGTTTCACAATTTTCTGGCTAGTTGCAGGACCTTAGCCAGACCTAGCAGAGTACACGCAGAATCTATGGAAGCAATTGGTGACTTGGCTGCAGACAGGATAGACGAAGCGGGAACCAGGAACTTGTAGTTAGGTGTTTATTATATACAGTGGACTATTTACAGGAACAGAACACGGATCTTTTGCTAGCTCTCTCTGACACGACTCACAACTCCTACACTCACTGACACAGAACTCTGAACACTGAACTCCTGAACTAACACATTCCAGTTAGTAGGCCATTAATTATCACTCCCTTGAGAGAGCTTGACCAATCAGGGAGTTGTCTCCATGTTTCTGTTATCACCAGGCAGACTTACTCCTTCAGATTGCCTTCTGGCTGTCTGCCAAACCTTAATTGAGTCTGTGTGAGTAGCTGCACGTACACAGTTTCCCAACAACAGAAGGCGACGCAACCAACTTTCTTTTCTGTTTGCAGAAAGCTCAGAGCCAGCTGAAGCTGCCCATCGTCCCATCTCTCCAGCGGCTGCTGATTTATCGTTGGGCTCATCAAGCCCTCGCTACCCCCGCCGACCACCCGCTGCTCCCGCTCATCTGGCAGAAATTCTTCCTCCTCTACCTCCACCGCCCGGGGCCGCAATATGGGTGAATTCACATCTGGAGGGTTTTTATTTAATTATTGTTATTTATTTCATTTCCTGTGTTGCTTCCCCACCAGGCGTCCTGAAACTATTTACCCTGTAATGACATAAGATATAAGAACTGGCTAAAAACAATTGCACACAATCACAGAAACAATTTTAGGAAACAACTGCAAATATAAAGGCAGTTTAAAGTGACAACATGACATCAATTCAGATCCCAGGCAGATCCCAGCTGGGATGAATGTTTTAGAAGGCTCATTGAAAGGGGAACACATTTTGCTTTTTGGTTATATGGGTTGCTCTGCATGCCAGGGGCCTTTGGCCGCCTGTTAATCCCTGGCAGCCTCACCAACTGTAAAGGTTCAGTTAGAGTAGGTGATAAAGAAAGGTAACCTTCGGCCTGAGACCCTGGGGAGCTGCTGCCAGCCAGAGAAAACAACACTAGGGATAGACAGGCAAATAGTCAATCCCGTAAAAGGCAGGTTTTTATGTTCGTGCATTGGAGACGAGCAGGGGACGCGGGTGGCGCTGTGGGTTAAACCACAGAGCCTAGGACTTGCCGATCAGAAGGTCGGCGGTTTGAATCCCCGCGACAGGGTGAGCTCCCGTTGCTCGGTCCCTGCTCCTGCCAACCTAGCAGTTCGAAAGCACGTCAGAGTGCAAGTAGATAAATAGGTACCGCTCCGGCGGGAAGGTAAATAGCATTTCCGTGCGCTGCTCTGGTTCACCAGAAGCGGCTTAGTCATGCTGGCCAAATGACCCGGAAGCTGTACACCGGCTCCCTCTGCCAATAAAGCGAGATGAGCGCTGCAACCCCAAAGTCGGTCACGACTGGTCCTAATGGTCAGGGGTCCCTTTACCTTTTTATTGGGTATGAGCAGGTGGCAGCTCAGGAATCCTGGTTAAAACTGAACTTACCACGACACAAAAACCTGCCTCTCTCTTGATGTACTGGGCTCCCAGCTCCCACCAGCCCGAGCCAGCATAGCCAAATATATTTAGAAACATGTATTAAGTTTCATTTGGGTTTTTCTTTTTAAAAATTGCAGAAATCGGACAAACCTAACAAAATAACTCATGCAACTGGAAGTAGACTGATTTCTCCATTGCTACGTTTCATTATAAAGAAACGTGGGTGGCGCTGTGGGTTAAACCACAGAGCCTAGGGCTTGCCGATCAGAATGTCGGCGGTTCAAATCCCCACGACGGGGTGAGCTCCCGTTGCTCAGTCCCAGCTCTTTCCAACCTAGCAGTTCGAAAGCATGTCAAAGTGCAAGTAGATAAATAGGTACCGCTCCAGCGGGAAGGTAAACGGCGTTTCCATGTGCTGCTCTGGTTCACCAGAAGCGGCTCAGTCATGCTGGCCACATGACCCAGAAGCTGTACGCTGGCTCCCTCAGCCAATAAAGCGAGATGAGCGCCACAACCCCAGAGTCGTCCGCGACTGGACCTAATGGTCAGGGGTCCCTTTATCTTTAAGTTTCATTATGACCACCTTAGTCTCTTTTTCTTCAAAAGGGAAAAGGTCTACATAGCGCTTTTCTAAGCGATTTCACTTGTGTTGGTTGTAAATGAGAAAGATTCTTCTTTTTAAGGTTACCTGTAGATGGATGCATTGGGAAAAGGTTCTTCCAGAGTCCCGCTCACCTGGGCTTATTAAGCGACCTGAAGCATCGCCTGATCGAGGCTGCAGACTTCCACCACTCAGCCAGCAAAGCTCTCAGGTTGGAGAGCCCGGCAGGGGGCAGCGAAAGCTTAGCAGAGAAAGGAGGTGGCAGGAAGGTCTACCTGACCTCCCCTGAACTGCACAAGGAGCTCGTCAGGTAATCATATATCTCCAAAGAAGACCTTGTCCTGAAGCAGAACCTGGGGTGCTGTTTTTCTGGAGCATGCTTCCAGTCACAGTTCACCCATCCCTTGCCTCTCCTGGTATACCCCGCAGAGGACCTTAAGGCCCATGGATAACCATAGTTTAGAGGTCCCGGGCCCTAAGGAAGTCAGATTATCCTGCACCAGGGCCTTTTCAGTGATGGCTCCAACATGGTGGAATGCTCTGTCCCATGAGACTAGGGCCCTTCAGGATTTAACCTCCTTCTGCTGGGCCTGTAAGGCAGAGCTATTCCGCCTGGCCTTTAATTTGAATTCAACCTGATCTTTTATTTCCTTTCTCTTCCCTCCCCCTCCCCTTTTATGAAGATCACCCGCTCTGAGACTCCACAGCTAATTCTCCCCTGGCCTCCTCGCTGGCCCAAGTAGAACAAATTCAGCCAGCTAGCCCTGGGGATTATCTTTTTGATTTTTCAATTTTATTGTTATTCATGTTTTTATACTGCTTTTTATGCTGCTTTTATAATTAAGTGTTTTAAATTTGTTGTTAGCCACCCTGAGCCCAGTTTTTGAACTGGGGAGGGCGAGGTATTAATAATAATAATAATAATAATAATAATAATAATAATAATAATAATAATAATAATAATAAAAAATAATTAGAGTATCCCTGCCTCAGGGATGGGCTTTTAGATGCACGGTCTCCACGCATTCTAGATCCGGAGAACCCTTTCTTCAACGACCTGCCTCCCTCAGACTCCCCACTATGTGCTGCAAAGGATTCTGGGAAATGTTCTAGGGTTGGGGGAACCCTTTTTAGCTCACAGGTGACATCTGCTTGGGGGCCGCCTCCTGGAGGCCACAGGCCTTTGCACAAGCAAATGGAGCAGTGTGTGCGAATGTTACCTTTGTACACAGCCCTCTCTGACTGTCATCCAGGCATTGGCAAAGTCCAAGGGTACGTTCTGGGCAGGCAAGAACTCTTGAGGGGTGCAGCTTGGAAGGGTGTGTGGCCTGTGGGGGGGGTGGGGAGATAATAATATATATTTTTTTATTTACACCCTGCCTGGCTGGAGATCATCATCATCATCATCATCATCATCTTATTATTATTTAGATCCTCTGGCTAGGTTTCTCCTAGGTTTTCTTTCTTTCTTTTTTAAATAAATTTTTAATTAGTTTTTCAGCATATCATTTTCAAAAGCAATTAAGCGTACTTTTACATCTTACACAGGTTTTTTTTGACTCCCATCAATCACATCTGAAAATTTTCCAATCTATTCACTCAATTTACATTTCTTGTTTTCACTATTGCATTTGTACCTCATAACTAATATCTCTCCTCTTTGCAATATTTCATATATTCCTCCGTACAAAACTTCCTGTAGCCCTACTAGCGTAATTTGTTGATTATAGTTGCTCTTCAAATAGTTCATGTCCTTCTTCCAATCGTCTGTGAATCTCCGGTCCCGCAGGTTTCGAATCCTTCCTTGTCATTTTACGCAATTCTGCGTAGTCCGTTGATTTTGTTTGCCATTCTTCTTTCGCCGGAATTTCTTCCTGTTATGCTTTTCAGGCTTTTCAACACGTTTGTTTTGTGGCTGGAAGAAGAGAGCTTTCAGAAGGGAGACACATACATCCCCTCCTTACCAAAGCAATATGATGCCCACAGGCTTGCGAAGATCATGCAGAACCAGCAGGTAATTTGCAGGGTCAAAGGTGAGGTTGCTATAACTCTGCCCCCCCCCGTAATACACCTCCAACTTAACAATTAACTTCGCGGGTTGCCATTCCCTGGAAAATCCATCAACCCCCAACACTTCATTCTTCTTAGACTCTGGCGGAAACCTGCCTGTTCCAGAAGACTTTCAGCTTATTGATCTCTTTGTAATTTTTTTAATATACATGATGTTTCTAGCGGATGCATTTTAATGTAGTGTATCTTTTTCCATGTTCTGTAAGCCAGCCTTCACTTACCGGGTGCCCTCTATTTTTTAAAAAAATAATTTTTATTGAATGATTATGTGTTACAAAAAACATTACAACCATACTACCACTAAATATAATTGAGAAATAAAAATTACATACATCAATATTTAGCGTATTTTTCGCCCCATAGGGCGCACCGGCCCATAGGACGCACCTAGTTGGTTTTTTTTGGGGGGGGTAATAAAGGAAAAAAAAAATATTTCCCCCCCAGGCACGGGGTTGGGGTGGGGGACGTGAGCTTCCCCCGACCCCAGCCCCCAGAACAGGCAGCTCTCCGCAAGCCTTGGGAGACCAGCGTGACTTCCCGCCGGGCTCCCACGCCTTGCGGAAATCTGCCTGAAGCCCAAACCAGGTCCGGGAACAGCGGGATGGCGGCGCTCCGCCTCCCCACTGTCCCCTGAGCTTGTGGGGCTGGCAGCGGGGAGAAGCGTGCAGCGCGCCCCAGGCTTCGAGATGCAGGCTGCTATCCGCAAGCCTAGGGAGCCCGACGGGAACTCCCGCGGGCTCCCAAGGCTTGGGGAGAGCTTCCTGAAGCCTGGAGAGCGAGAGGGGTCCTTCATTTTTTTTTTTTAAATAAGATTTGTGTTACATTTTCAGTTTACAGAAAAGGAAAAAAGAACAAACCAGACAAAAGAAAAAAGAAAAATAATCCAACTTTCAAAATGCATTTTTACGTTACTAACTGGACTTCCCCACATCTCCCTCACCCTGCGTTCTTTACAATAAACATATTAGCAAATTATTACCTTGTTTCGTATCTTGTTTATATCTTTCAAAATATTTTACTTCTAAATTTAAAGTACCTTTTGTCAAATATTTATGCCTTAAAATAATACATAAAATAACTTTAAATTTCAACTTTTTCTTACTTATAACTTAATTTTCTATTTTCCCAATCTAGTTGCAGGAGCTAAAATTTCCAAATCATGCAGATTCTTAACATTCATACAACTTATAATGTTTTTGTAAATAGTCCTTAAATTTCTTCCAGTCCTCTTCCATTGTCTCTTCTCCCAAATCTCGGATTCTGCCAGTCATTTCAGCCAGTTCCATATAGTCCATCAACTGCGTCTGCCACTCTTCCAGCGTGGGAAGATCTTGTATCTTCCAATATTTTGCAATAAGTATTCTTGCTGCTGTAGTTGCATACATAAAAAGTGTTCTATCCTTCTTTAACACCTTTTGGTCCACAATGCCCAGGAGGAAGGCCTCTGGTTTCTTAGGAAAGGTGTACCTAAACACCTTTTTTAACTCATTATAGATCATTTCCCAGAAGGCCTTCACTTTGGGACAAGTCCACCAAAGGTGAAAGAATGTCCCTTCAGCCTCCTTACATTTCCAACATTTATTATCAGACCGATGATATATTCATTTTTGGAGGGCGAAAAAGTGCGTCCTATAGGGCAAAAAATACAGTAGTTGGTTATTTGTTATATACCATCTTGTTTCCTCCCAAACATTCCATACAAAGCACACATATGTACAGACATAGGTACACACATATGTACATACAGCTCTCCTCCCCGCGCTCCCTCTAATGGTTCTCTCCAGTAATTTTTCTATCAGCCTTTAACCTACTTCCCATAAGGTAACAATAAAGGTAAAAGTAAAGGGATCCCTGACCATTAGGTCCAGTCATGGCTGACTCTGGGGTTGCGGCGCTCATCTCGCTTTATTGGCCGAGGGAGCCAGCGTACAGCTTCCGGGTCATGTGGCCAGCATGACTAAGCCGCTTCTGGCAAACCAGGGCAGCGCACGGAAACGCGGTTTACCTTCCCGCCGGAGCGGTACCTATTTATCTACTTGCACTTTTGACGTGCTTTCAAACTGCTAGGTTGGCAGGAGCAGGGACCGAGCAACGGGAGCTCACCCCGTCGCGGGGATTCGAACTGCCAACCTTCTGATCGGCAAGTCCTAGGCTCTTTGGTTTAACCCACAGCGCCACCCGTGTCCCCACATGTATATTACGTATGGGGTTCTCAGGAAGCCCAGCTTCATTCTCAAAACTTATTCTTTCTTTGGGGGGGGGGGGAAACCTCAACCCACTGGGCAGGTTATTGGACGGAACCCCCATTAGGGAGGAGCTTCATGCAAGCCACACCCCTTTGGGGAGAGGTTGGAATTGCATTCCTTATGGTGGGGTTGAGAAACCTCAAGAGACCATGAGATGGACACCAGTGCGATGTTCTCTGTTGCTCTGCTTTTCTTCTCTACCCATATCTGATGCCCCTGCCGCCGTGATGTAAAAGAGACGGAGAGCGTTCCCTTCCACGGCCATCCATATTTGCCCACCTCTGTTTCTTTTCTCTCGTCCCGTCGTAGGATTTGTGGATAGAGTTTGTGGACACTGAGCGCGTTCAGCACGAATTCCAGGAAGTTCTGGACACTTGGTTTCAAGTCAAAGTAGAATCACATGCAGCCTCAAGTATTTTGTCTTCACAGACGGACTTCACAGACCCTCTGCTAGGTAGGCAACGCTCACGGTGCTTAGAAACACAACAACAAGACATCAGTGCTTTAACTGAGACTTTTGCTTACAGTACTTTAATGGTGCAGCTGTTTTGGATCATTAATAGAGAAAAGGCATTTGTAACTCCAGTTTCCTTAGTAATTGCTGCAGTGATTGTATTTATATACTCCTACTTTTTGGTGGAAAAGTAAAAACCCACTTAGATTAAAATGCTCACAAGAACTTTTGTTTCTTAAGTAGGTCTTCCTGATAAACTTACGCTGAGCCTACAATTCTGATTTGGCAATCCCTGTAATCTGTTTCTGCAAAACTACACAAGTGTTTTTAGTGCAGTGCACTCTTGCATTTTTTATTTTATTTTTAAATTGCTCAGAATAGTGACTAGGCGAACCGCTCATCATAATGGGAGACTGCTGAAAGAAATGATCTTCATGTTGTTTCCACTTTGATATTTTTATTGATATTCTTACATTAATCTTGCTTTCAGAGTAGAGTAGGGTAGGTGGGGGGGTTATTATTTTGCTGTTTTGTTTTACTTATTTACATGTTTTTATCCTGTGTTTTATTCTGTGAACTACCCTAAGTTCTTGTGTTGAAGGGTGCTATGAACGAACGAACGAACGAACGAATTAAATCAATAAATACATTCATTCATTCATTCCTGAGAAGGGTGAATAGAGTCATCTAAATCTCCTTGCTTGATAATTGGCTAAAAGCTCTGCAAGTTTAGTCTGCACAGGTCTTCTGAGTTGTAGCCCATAAAGTTCTACTCAAGGTTGGCCCATTGAAGTTAATGGATGCTGGTTAGTCATGCCCATTAATTTTAACAGGTCCACTCTGAGCAGAGCTAAAATGGGATGGAGCCCCATGTTTGGAAATTGGCAGTCATAGGAAGAGGCTGACTTTCACAAGCTTAGTACCAGGCAGAGGGCCTTTTTGGTAGTGGAATGCCGTCCCATCAGGTGTTAAGGGGATGAGTGATTATATAACATTTAGGACACATCTGAAGGCAGCCCTGTATAGGGAAGCTTTTTAAGGTTAAATGTTTTATTATGTTTTTATATACACTGGAAGCAGCCCAGAGTGGCCAGTAAGATGGGCAGGGTACAAGTAATAAATTATTATTATTGTTATTGTTATTGTTGTTGTTGTTGTTGTTATTGTTATTGTTATTATTATTATTGCTATGGTTGTTGTTGTTGTTATACCTGCAGGCTCATAAGTGGTCATCTCCTCTTATGTGGTGACTATTCAGAGTAGTTAAAGCAAACCAGACTCAGACTACAGTTTGATATCCAGGTTTGTCAGATAACCTGCTCACTAGAATTAAAGAGTAACCGGGGGAGCCAGGAGGCGCTGGTGGGGAATCCAGTTGATCCCATGTTGTAAAGTGTGGCGTTTTAGTTTTGCAGAGGGGCAGCAATGAATGGCATTGTGCAGACGTTCTGAGAGCGGTAGAGACCTTCTTAAAGGTGTGAAATGATTTCTCGGTGCAAATTTTGCTTTCTACCTGTTGCTGATGTTGTAAACAAAAATTGCCCTTTTCCCTTATGGGGTATCCAAGAGCCCATATAGAGTCCTTACATAGGTTCCCTATTGGTAGGAGAAAATAATAGAGGCCAACCAGAGAATATTGAGAAGGAAAGCAGCTAGTAAGCTTGATCTTTATTGAACTGTTGTAATAGGGTGCTCCCCTCACCCGCAGGAGAGGAGGAGCAACCCAGAGGAGTGGTGCGCAAGGCCTTATAAAGACTTTTGAAATTGCCACCCTGTAGATCAAGACCACCCCCAGAAACATCATACATACATCACAGAAGGGGTGTAACCTAAGACCACCCCTCAGATACATCATACCTACATCAGATAAAAGGCTGTCTAAAACAGAAATTTGAATGTTGTTTTTCTCCTGTCTGGCAGGTTACTTGATTGGATACCCTGCTTACTAGATTGGATTGCCTGGGGAGCCTGGCCAGTCTTTTGTAATGATAAATACTTAGTTCCTGGGCCAGGTCACAGGTTCACACCCTATTCAAACACAGACATACCCTTAAGACAGGATTTGTGAAGGAAAAGACAATGGGGAGGCTTTTCCATTTTCCTTTGACCTTGCAGAGAAAACATTTGGTCAGTTTGGGAATCAAAATGGTTCCAGGTCGATCTTCCTGTGCTGATCTATGTACGTGCTTGGTTGGTACGCTTATGAACATTTAACATATACAGTGGTGCCTCGCAAGACGAAATTAATCCGTTCCGTGAGGCTCTTGGTATAGCGGTTTTTTCGTCTTGCGAAGCAAGCCCATTGACAGCTTAGCGGATTAGCGCTATTAGCGGTTTAGCGGCTTTTAGCGATCAGCTGTTAAGTGGCTTATCAGCTGATCAGCTGATAGGCGGCTTAGCGGCTTAGGAAAAGCGGGGAAAAAGGGGGAAAAACCTGCAGGAACTCGCAATACATTTTCGCCTTGCGAAGCAAGCCCATAGGGAAATTCGTTTTGCGAAGCGCCTCCAAAACGGAAAACCCTTTCGTCTAGCGGGTTTTCCGTCTTGCGAGGCGTTCGTCTTGCGGGGCACCACTGTATCTAAGACCTCAAAATTCCTATCACACTGATCAACCAGAAAGCGGTGTGACTGCTGACCGCTTCACATGTCTCTTCTCTTTCAGCCAAAGAGAGAATCATCAGCAGCTTAAAGAAGTATGACGCCCCCCAGCCCCCTCTCCACCTTCAGCCGATGAAAGCTCCTGTGCCTGCTATTTCTCCTGCCAGCTTGGTGAATCAGAGAGAAGCCAAAGAGCTGGTTCGCGCCAACCTCAGGATCCTGCAGCACCGTGCCAAGTGAGACACAGGCTTCCTTGTCGTTGTCTTTGTGCATCTCTCTTCTGTGTTGTGTTGAGCCCCTTTAAGCGTAGCCCAGCCTCCAGGCTGCCTCCTCCCTCTCTTCCTAAGGACAGGGAGAAACCCTGCCGCAGGCCTGTGTTAGGCGCTCTGGGTGCTGCATGCAAACCTTTGGGGGCATCACTTTCCCCTCTTCTTTCTTACGTGCAGTATCCATGGCTAGAAAAAGAATCTCATGTGCCTGGAAGCCTAAACGTTTGAGGAGAGCTCTGTTCTTATTATTATTTTGGTTAATGTATGGGTTGCTGCCGTTGTTGATTTTTCAGGTCTGCGGCGCTCCGAGAGTCCCAGCAAGTGGCTTTCAACAACGAGATCCTGGACACGCTGCCAAAACTTTACAGCAACAGAGAAGAGCAAGTTACTCACCATCTGGAGTGTCGGGGCAGCTCCGGGAAAAGTTGCCAGGGAGCAGCTCTCGTGACCATCCAGGTTGGAACAGACACCTCTCCCTTCTAGAGTGTGAGGGCCTCGGCCAGCCCCACGCCCTCATTTCTAAGCGCTATGGGGTGGGTTTTTGAGTACAGGGGTTGTATTCAACTTAGCAATTTCCTAGACTGGTTGGACGCAGAGGGATGGTGGGAGGAACCAGCTGGGGAACTTCCAAGGGACTGGTCCAGCGTCACCCAAGTATAATTTATAATTTATAATTTATAATTTATTATGTATACCCTGCCCATCTGGCTGAGTTTCCCCAGCCACTCTGGGCGGCTTCCAACAAAATACTGTAATGCATCAAACATTAAAAACTTCCCTAAACAGGGCTGCCTTCAGATGTCTTCTAAAAGTCTGGTAGTTGTTTTTCTCTTTGACATCTGGTGGGAGGGCATTCCACAGGGCAGGCACCACTACCAAGAAGGGCTTCTGCCTGGTTCCCTGTAACTTGGCTTCTCGCAGCGAGGGAACCGCCAGAAGGCTCTCTGCCCTGGACCTCAGTGTCCGGGCAGAACGATGGGGGTGGAGATGCTCCTTCAGGTATACTGGGCCGAGGCCGTTTAGGGCTTTAAAGGTCAACACCAACACTTTGAATTGTGCTCGGAAATGTACTGGGAGCCAGTAATCTTCATGGGTGAGTTCGGAAGTTGAAATCTGTTCTCCCAGGTCCCAGTCCAACACTCTGATCCCCACAACACGCACACAAACACTTTTTCTCCCTTATGACTATGGATACGAGATACTTGCTCTAAAAATTCCAGGGGGAGATTCTGTGTCATGAGTCACATTCTGGGCCTCTGTGATGCTGCACGCCTTGCATGGGCCCTGCTGTAACTCACTGTTCCCTCTTTAAGTTTGAAGGGAAGCACAAAAACGAAGCCATCAGTCAGCAGCTTCATGCTCTGAAGAAAGAAGTGAAGCAGCTGCAAGCAGAGGCCTCTCAGCCCCCTTCTCTGAGTGTGGTGGAAGCCGCTGTGCACGTGGAAAACTTTATAACGTAAGTTGTTGGGACATATCTCTCTCAGGTCATGCTTCTCTGGTCCTGATGATGTCCAGTGCTGGAAACTTCATTCATACAACTGGAATCTAGCTCAACATCTGTTTGGTGGGATAAAGCAAAATAAAGTGGTACCTCGGGTTACATACGCTTCAGGTTACATACCCTTCAGGTTACAGACTCCGCTAACCCAGAAATAGTACCTCGGGTTAAGAACTTTGCTTCAGGATGGGAACAGAAATCGTGCGGCGGCAGCGCGGCAGCAGTGGGAGTCTCCATTAGCTAAAGTGGTGCTTTAGGTTAAGAACAGTTTCAGGTTAAGAACGGACCTCCGGAACGAATTAAGTACGTAACCAGACGTACCACTGTACCTTTGTTCATCAGGCTGTGGGCAGGGCGCAAAGGACTCTATGCAAGGTTCATTCCTGGTCCTGGTTCTTTGTAGCCTCTCCTCCTTCATACCATAGCCCCTCACAACCCCTTCAAATGTATTCTAAAAGGCCTCTTTTAATGTATCCCATAGATGGAAACTTCCTTCATCTTGAGAACCATCATGCAAAATTTTATTATTAAGAAGTGTCTGATCATGCAAAGAACTTCCCAGAATGGGTAGCAGGTTGAATGGCTGCAGTGTGGCTTCCTGCGTAATACGTTTCCTAATTTCATTTGGTTTTGCACAGAGCTTTGATAAATATCTACAAGCTTCAGTCTTCGCCCGGGATTCACAGAGTCGGGATCGACCTGTTCTTTGCCGTGGTGGGATTTGTCTGTGACGAAACACAACGGCATCCGCCTGCGAGGCAGTTCTTCACCTCCTGCATTGAGATCCTTGGCCAAGTAAGCTGGTCTGGCGTAGAATTCTTTTTTGCTCATTGCAAATGTTTTCTTTGTCATGGACGCTTTAGGCCTAACTTACACCTCCTTACCACCTTCTTGATGACATCCATGCAGCCATGAAATTAAACCTCATAAATAAGTTTGAAGTGAGGATCTTCACCACTTTCCTTTTTTAAAAACAGTTTTTATTAAGTTTTTCTAATTTACATTTCAAGATGATCATTTAGACTTCCCTTCTTCTCTTTCCATGGTTCATTTTGCATACCATACATCCCTGCATATTTTACATGAATTAAACTATTCAGTAATCCATTTACACTGTTAAATTTATCTTAATGCTACCAGTGTTTTTAAATGTACACAACTTTCACCCAAATAATCAGTAAACATTTCCCAGTCTTCTTTAAACGTATATTCTTCTTGTTCTCTTTTTCTATATGTTAAATCTGCAAACTGTGCATATTCCATCAATTTAAGTTGCCATTCTTTGGTTGGGACCTCACTCGTTTTCCATTCACTTTTCTAAGGCCCATTAATAGGTCTTGTCTAAGGCCCTTGTGAGGGATGCGGGTGGCGCTGTGGGTTAAACCACAGAGCCTAGGGCTTGCCGATCAGAAGGTTGGCAGTTCGAATCCCCACGATGGGGTGAGCTCCCGTTGCTCAGTCCCTGCTCCTGCCAACCTAGCAGTTTGAAAGCACCTCAAAGTGCAAGTAGATAAATAGGTACCACTCTGGCGGGAAGGTAAACGGCGTTTCTGTGCGCTCCTCTGGTTTGCCAGAAGCAGCTTAGTCATGCTGGCCACGTCACCCGAAAGCCATACGCCGGCTCCCTCGGCCAGTAAAGCGAGATGAGCACCACAACCCCAGAGTCGGCCACGACTGGACCTAATGGTCAGGGGTCCCTTTACCTTTAGCTTTAAGGCACTTGTGTAAAATTGTCTTTGGTCCTCACTTAAGTGCAGGTCTATCTATTAACAGAGACTTGAACTGAAGACTGATGCTCCGTAGTCCAAGTGTAGATGAGCTGTGGCAAAGCCAAGCAGAATACAGAAGGGTCTTGCTGTGCTGTGTCTTTGCTGAACAAATCTAAGTCTCTTTCCAGGTGTTCATCTCTGGAACCAAATCGGAATGCAAGCCGGTGCTGCAAACAATCCTGAAGAATCGGAGGCTCTGCACGCTCCTGTCTCCTTACTTCACTCCTGTTGCCTCCCCAGGAGAATTCGTCAGCTTGTATGAGAAAGTTGTGTCTTTCCTTGGCGACGACAACAGCGATGTCATTTTCATGCTGCTCACAAAGGCAAGAGGCTCTCAAAGCTCTCCCTTTTATGACCCGGGAAGTTGATTTCACATGGGTTTCCCTTTTTGAAGTGTTTGTTGTGGGTGCAGAGAGGGTGGAAGAATGTTAATTCAAGTACAACCAAGCTGGGCAATCTTACTGAAACGTACTCCTTTAACCTGCGTGTTGGAGGCTTAATGTGCTAAGATGTTCCAGCATAACAATACAAAGTGAATGTCCAGCTTCTTCCAGGCTAGTGTAGATGGAACATCCCACACTTTTAATCAGTGGCTTGATTCCCCGTTACACTAAACTATGGCTTGTTTAGCTTATCTGTGGTTTGCTTGAACACCTGAATGATGGTTTGCTATTTCAAAGAAGCTATGGTTTGCTTGCAGCCCACAAACCACAATATTAGAATTGAAGTTTACTTACTTATCTCAGCTTATGTGAGCCATAGTTTCTTGTTATGTCCAAACACGCTACCCTGGGAGTAACTCTGGTTTGTCTTGATGCCCCTCTCCAGGTGCTTGCCTGGCTACAGAGACCGAAGGCAGGAGCAGTGAGCAAATGAAACCAACAGTAGGCAAAACAAGCCATGGTTTCTTTGCAAGGCTGCCCCTGGTTTGTTCAATAAACCATGGTTCGAACAAGCCGTGGCTTACTGTTTGGGGCATACGCAGCTAGCATTAAGAAATCCAGAATGCATGCTTGCATCCTCCCCACTGCTCTCTTCAGATTGTGAAGTTCTTTTTTTGAATCCCTAATCAGTGTTAACTTATGTTTTGAACATAAGGAGAAGAGAGGGAAACTGGAATCGAATAAGTATTCAGGGTCTCCCAACTTGTTTTTATGCCTCTGATCAGCAACAGTTTGGCTGCAGCGGCCCTCTCTCACACGTTCATTTTGAAGGGGCAGGCAGATTCTGATTTATTACTTCTTTGTCTGAAGGTTACGCTTCAGGCACTGGAGAACTATGCTCACGACTTCCTTTCTCAGATCTCCCAGTTCCCCGCAGCCCCATTCTCAAAGCTCTTTTTGCAAATTCTTGTGGCGATCTCACAGGGTCCCCGGACATTTCACCGTCTATTGATCCCTGTGCCACCACTTTATTTCTCGCTGCCACCACCCAGGCCCTACCTGGGACAATACTGAGTCCAGTCAGGGTTAAATTGGAACATAAACGTTTGTTTATTTATTGCAGTTTAACAAGCGTACGGTTTCATAACAGTATCGGTCAGTTACAATCATGGGGTGCCTATCCAGACCTATAACTTTCACAACCTGCTCTCACTCACTAAACCACCTCTCAGATATTTACTTGTCTTCCTAGTTCCTAACTGTTCCTGACTCTGCTTATTTCACTACACTAACTCAACCTACCCACAGACTCTATCCCAGTTCACTCCCACTCCAACCAACCACCCAACTCCCAACAAACCCCCCTCTTCGCCCTTCCCAGAGCTGGTTTTATAGTCCCTCTGACTCCAGTGCTCCTGACTGGGCAACCTGTTTAATTATTTCACCTCCAGCACTCTCTCATATTTTAACGTCACAATGCTCGTCCTCCTTTTCCTCTTCCAGTTTGACCTTCCTCAGTGGCTGCACAGCTCAAAGCCCCCGCTCTCTGAGCGGACCAGACTTCTGGAGTCCATCCACCTGGCGCTCAAAGCCTGTGGCCTGGAGCCCGACGAAGACCTTCTGATTCCTTTTTCGATCTTCTGCAAGCACTGGACTTGCCTTCTCCAGTACCAGTTCCCCGACCACTACAGCAGCTACCTGCGGCTGCTCATGGAAAGTAAGTACCTGGTGGGGCACTACACCTGGTGGGGCCTTCAGGCCAAATTCGGCCACCTGTTTCAAAACAGCTTCCACTGAAATTTGGTCCCACCTTTTGTGTGGGTGTGTCTGCATGTGTGGGATAGATGTAAGGTACCCTGCCCTGAAACACTTCATACCCTGCAAGGAGAAAAAGCAGATTTCTGCGGCCTGTATAGATGCACACTAATCATACGCAAACAAAGAGGCGCTGCTCAGCTTTCTTACATTTTATGACTCACTTTTGCAATTGTTCCTTAGAAAAAGAAGAGAATGAAAGTTAAGATGCTTTAGACTTTTCTTGGTCTCTTGTGGACCTGCTGCGAAATACATAGCGTTATAGATTGTAGAGTTGGAAGGGACCACGAGGGTCATCTAGTCCAACCCTCTGCAATGCAGGAATCTTTCTGCCTGAACCCAGGACCCTGAGATTTGTGAGCCTCATGCTCTGCCGAGTGAACTATCCTCCACACTGGTTAGCTTATACTAAGCCCCACCTAATGCAGCGATGGGCACCTTCTTGGCTTGGCGGGCCACCCCTGTGGGCCTATGTTGAAGTGGGACAAACCGCCTTTCAACCATCTTACATCCTTAATAGTTCTTAGCACATGGCTGGTAGTCAGGGACATGGGATCTGTAGTGTGTGGGGACTTTGCCAGCCCTGCACTTGGCATTTCAACAATCAGAGGACTGGCGAAGCAGTTGGCTTTGTCCTTGAGCCCCAGCCCCCTGGAGAACTTGGAGCCGATCTGGCAGGGTAAAACTGGTCACCTGTGGCCTGTGAGTTTAACCCTGCTTTCAGAAGGGATCACCTTCACAGCTGATCCAACTTTGTCTCTGCCTTCCCACCCCTTATGTCAAATATAAGGATGGGCGTGAGACAGGTTGGGTGTGTTTTGAGCGAAATGGCTTCATGGGCCAAATTGGGAGGTGGGCCACATTTGACCTCAGGGCCGGCGGTTCCCGACACCTGCTCCCATGTAATTTCTGGTTATTGGACCTGTTACTTGGACAATCCGCTCTGGGCCTGCCCCCTCAGGTTCCTCGGATCAGCTCCTGAGCCCTGACTGCTGGAAGGTGTCCCTGAAAGCCTTGGGCTGCGGCTCTGTGGCAGCGAAGAAAGATGCCGGGAAGGAGAACGCCGGCGAAAACATCGCGCTGCAAACTTCCGTGCAGCTGTTTCTCTCCGCAGATCAGGTGGGTGGCTGGTGTAGCATTGTGATACAATCTCCTTGCGAACAAGGGGAAGGGCTGTAGCTCAACAGTGGAGCATCTTTCTTTCATGCAGGAAGGATCTACTCTGAGGTTTCATGGGCACCAGGGAATGTCCCCCCAAAACACCATTTAGCCCATGGGTACCATGCTGGTGGTGCTGTGGGTTAAACCACAGAGCCTAGGACTTGCCGATCAGAAGGTCGGCGGTTTGAATCCCCGTGACGGGGTGAGCTCCTGTTGCTCGGTCCCTGCTCCTGCCAACCTAGCAGTTCGAAAGGACGTCAAAGTGCAAGTAGATAAATAGGTACCACTAGCAGGAAGGTAAACAGCGTTTCCGTGTGCTGCTCTGGTTCGCCAGAAGCGGCTTAGTCATGCTGGCCACATGACCCGGAAGCTGTACGCTGGCTCCCTTGGCCAATAAAGCAAGATGAGCGCCGCAACCCCAGAGTTGGCCACGACTGGACCTAATGGTCAGGGGTCCCTTTACCTTTACCATGCTGGTAACTTCAAGCTTAAAGCACAGGCACTACATGTCTATGATTAAATAGGAAGGAGGGTATTTAAAAGGATCTGCGTGTAGTAAGGCTTCAGTGACCCTCTGCCCTTGTTCTGTCAAGGCAAATGCTATTTAGCAGCTGGAAATTTAACGTCCTGCCATCTGTTCTTTTGGAAGGTAGATATAGAAGGATTCTGGATCTGTCCATGTAAGAGTGGTCGAATAAAAACAGTGAGCTGTGTTCTATTTCATTGTATATTTTATTCAGATTCCAGAGCCTCTCTCATAACGCCCCTTGTATGAAAAGTGTCAGGGAGGACAGAGGAATGCTATTTAAATTACCTCTTGTCCGACCAGAATTCGTACGTCGCTAGAAATGTAGCTAGATTTTGTGCAACAGCCGTAAGTCAAAGAAAGCAAAAGAATACACAGCTGCATAAATCGTCATAAACCGCTACAGTTCTTAGTTAAATCTCTTACTCTTTTAAACTTTTATGGCGTTTTATTCTCTCTGGATGCATATTTCAAGTACATTCCATTAGTATATTGATTGTTAAATCCCATATCAATCATTTTTGTTTACGTAGAGCAGTGTTTCCCAACCTTGGGTCTATAGCTGTTTTTGGACTACAACTCCCATCATACTTAGCGAGCAAGACCAGTGATCAGGGATGATGGGAAGTGTAGTCCAAAAACAGCTAGAGACCAAAGGTTGGGAAACACAGACGTAGAGAATTATGCAGAAATTCTGGTTTAATATGCTGGTTGTTTGCCGTAATAAACATTGATTGATTGATATTTAGCTGCTACAGTAGATGGAACTCTGGTGTGTGGCAGCCTAAGGCAGTTTCTTATTTCCTTGAGTGATGCCGTTAAAATGCATCATCTAAGGCAGAGCTAGGCAGGTGGTAGGTTGGGAACTACTGGTAAATCTCTGGATCGCCTACAGGAGGCGGTCCAAAGTTTCCCATAATCTACTGGCGGCAAAGTAAAGTGGTGAGCTCTCCGTCTGGGATGGCAAGCCATGATCTGCTTTGTACATCTTCCCAGGCCTCAGAGCTTTCTTCCTCTGCAGGTGATGGAGACAATCGACTGGCTTTCCGACTACTTCCTTAAGCTGCGCTTGTCTTCGCAAGACTTCCGGAGCTTTGGCCTGTTCTCCAAGTGGGCTCCCTACATAGACGAAGTGACCTGCTTCGAGGAGTATCTCGTCAACCGCCTGGTGGACTCGGAAGTCGCCAACTTGGCACGAGAGCCAGTCGGCAGCGGCAGGACTCTGGAAGGTAACACACAGGCAAGAGTGTAGAACTCTACAGTTCTACAATTTTACCTCTTTTGAAGAAAGTGGTTAGAAGTTTGTGCTGTAAAAATATCTCTGCTATGTTGCACATGTGTTTTTTTCTCCGCCTTCCCAGCGCTGCGCTCTTTGCATTTGGTCATCACCAGACTTTTTAGGCCTTGGATCCTGGTTTTGGAGAGAGAAGACGCAAGGTGAGCTGGAAGTCGAAGGGAGGAAACATTTCATGTGTCTGTGTCTGTGAAAGGGCATTTGTGTGATTCCGTTTGCGATAATCAGTCAGCTCCTCGTTTATTTCTTTTTTGGGGGAAAAATGGTTTATTGAATTTTAATAACGATGAGCAAGTTATAGAAAAAAGGAAAGGAAAGAAAAATGGTCTTTAATTTTTTTAAAAAATAAACACTAAGCTGTCACAATTGCCAATAAGGAAAGCAATAGGATACAGCTGTGTGATTTACTGAATCAATAATGAAACATACCTGGAGGAAAATGATATATATTTGATACAATTCTTTGACTCCAATTACAAAAGGTTCCATGGTCTAAATTAAAATAATTACAAGTGTTTATTAAGAGATTTTTAAAAATAACCTTGGATTGTACTCAGAATCCCGAAACTTTGGTCCCTGGACACTCTTTGCTAATTGATATGAATGTATGTTTTTATCTACAGCTCTGTTAAGAATACAGTCGTACCTTGATTTTCGAACAGCTTAGTTCTCGAACGTTTTGGCTCCTGAATGCTGCAAAGACTGTTCTGGTTTGCGAACCATTTTTGGAAGCCGAACGTCCGACGCTGCTTCCGTGGCTTCCAATTGGCTGCAGGAAGCTTCCTGCAGCCAATCAGAAGCCACGCTTTGGTTTCTGAACATTTTGGAAGTCGAACTGACTTCCGGAACGGATTCCGTTCGACTTCCAAGGTACGACTGTATTGTATATTTACTTAATGAGCATGCTTCCTCTTAAATACTGTGTATTTCTCTTTTTGCATTTCCTGTGCTACACTGGGATAGATGGCCCACAATGGTCTGAATTGGCACAAGGCAATTTTATAAGCTTATATTGGTTGACCTCTTGAAACTGTGGCAGGGTGCCAGGAAGCAGGTGGAGGGTAGTGGCTGTTGTCTAAAATCTCTCTTACCTCTCTCCCTCTCCCTGCATTTTGTTCCTTAATCAAGCAAACAGACCTGTTACCCCTGGCTGGAGAGCGACACACCTGTGGCTTCAAATATGGTGCAGTTATACGCAGGCAGCATAGGAGTTCTGCACGAAAGCTTTAAAGGTAGGCAAAAGTCCATACTGGCAGCCATTAAATATATCCTTTAATATTCATACCCACCATGAATGTTTCCCTTCCTTAGCCTTTTTCTGAATTGCACATTATTTGTGTGTGGATTTCGTTCCCACTTGTGCTATCCATGCTGCTGGGAAGGTGTTCATCCATCCAATTTCTCCAACAGGCGAGGCTTATTATTATTATTAAGAAGAAGCTTGTTAGTTGCTTGCCATTCGAAGGTCTCCAAACAACGTAACAGCAATACACACACGCAACACATAAGAGAAGGCAAAAAAAGTGGGGGTCATTCATTTTTTTCTTTTCTTTTTAAAAAAGTATTTCTACTTTTCAGATTTATACATTTCACTGATTTTACAATCATTTGGACGTTTTGAAACTTGACTTCCTTCCCCCACTTTCTGCGGTTCCTAAAATTTATTTTTAATATCTTCTGCATATCCAAATTAGCTTAACCTGTTCATTTATTCATCTTCTTTAAATATATACTCTCATGAAACTGCAGGTGATTACAGTAACTCTGCCAGTGCTTTTATCTGTTTACAATTTATCTGTAAACATTCAATAAACCATTTCCGTTCTTTTATAAAAAGTTTGTTATCTTGATTTCTTATTCTTCCGGTAAGTTTCACCATTTCTGCATATTCCATAATTTTTGTACCCATTCTTCCTTTGCTGGGACTTCTGCCTCATTTTTGGGTGAGTCACATTCTAGCCGCTGTAGTCGCATACATGAATAAGTTTCTATATGTTTTAGGTAGTCCTGTCCCTATAATTCCCAACAGAAAAGCTTCTGGGTTTTTTTTTAAACGAACACTACTTTAAACATCCTTTTCATTTCATTATATATCATTTCCCAGTAAGCCTTAACCTTACTATAAGACCACTACATATGATAAAAGAACAACAACGGGAAGGCTGTTAGAATTCCTGCTCCATGATTTTTATCTATCACATGACGGTATATGTTTTGACTCCACAGAGTGGGAAGTGACAGAGACAGGATGTTTGTGTTACTGTGTTCCGTGAAGTGGGATTATTGTCCTTTTTCTCTTTGCTGTCTGATGCTAGAGAGAGAGGGAGCCATGTTGCAGTGCTTCGTGTGTGTTTATATGTAAATAAAGTAGATTAGCCAAAATGCTGAGTTGCTGAGGTCTGTTACGCAAGCTGTGAAGACTCTGCGGATCCTTAAGTGTGCCGGTGTCGGTTGGCATCGGTCGCTGTGATGTTCGGGCAGAAGAAAGCCTTTGAAGCTCCCAAACGCTCGACCAGGAGGGAGAGAACATTCCAGTCGGGCATGTGTCTCTGCCAGGGTCCTACTCGAGTGTAGGCTGAGCTCCTGACCAAGGCTACCTTATCTGATTCTATGGGACATCTTGTGGGCTTCCTATAGGCAAGTGGTTGGCAGGAACCTGGGCTAAATTTGCCATTTCCATTTTCCAGATAAACTGCTGCCAAGCCACCACGGGCCACTTTGGCTCCACCTGATGCACTATTGCGAGACGTGTACGGCCCCCAAAATGCCGGAGCACATTCTCTACACGTTCCACGCCGAGTTTGGACGCCTTCCCTGGAGGGAGATGCATCCGGACCGGCAACTCATGGAAGAATTCTTTAAAGTAAGAGTCAGGTGCTTTGGATAGAGAGCCATAGCAAGGGAGGGGGAACGGGGAAGGAAGTTTGGAAGGAGCTCCCTGTCCTCTTCAGGCGGTGCAATTCAGGGGGCAGGTTATGCAACAGAGCCCTGAACTTGGGATGGTGAATGTGTGGTCCTCCCAGTGGGTCAAGAAGTGGGAAAGTCTGTTGGGCTTAATGAGGATCTGTGAGCCAGAAATTCCCCACCCTAGTTACTATTGGCTCCCAGTACGTTTCCAAGCACAATTCAAAGTGTTGGTGCTGACCTTTAAAGCCCTAAACGGTCTCGGCCCAGTAGACCTGAAGGAGCGTCTCCACCCCCATCGTTCAACCTGGACAATGAGGTCCAGCTCTGAGTGCCTTCTGGTGGTTCCCTTCCTGCAGTTCTCTTCAGAGTGTGTTCAAGGAAATTGTGGGTTCCTCAAATGCCTGATAGGGGTTTGTCAATGAGCAGAACAGCAAGGTTCCTTGTAAGACAGTTTCCCACTGCTACCACTGCGTATCTGCAGGGTGAGCACCTCTGGGAGGCATTCCCAAATTTTGCCAGCACCTTCCCTGAACTGTACACCTGGAGAAGAGGGGTGAGGAACCAAATACTGTCCTTCTGCCCTCTCCCCTTTCAGACGTCCAGCGCCGAGGGCCTTCTGGCGGTTCCCTCCCTGCAAGAAGCGAGGTTACAGGGAACCAGGCAGAGGGCCTTCTTGGTAGTGGCACCAGCCCTGTGGAACTCCCTCCCACCAGATGTCAAAGAAATAAACAACTATCTGACTTTTAGAAGGCATCTGAATGTAGCGCCTTTTTGAGAAGCTTTTAATGTTTTATGTTTTATCTTGTTTTTAATATCCTGCTGGAAGCTGCCCAGGGTGGCTGGGGAAACCCAGCCAGATGGGCGGGGTATAAATAATAAATTGTTGTTGTTCTTTCCTTTTCACTTTTCCAGGTTGAGAGAGGCAGTCCCAAAAGCTGCTTCCTCTTCCTGGGCTCGGTTCTATGCGAGATCAACTGGGTCAGCGTCCTCTCTGATGCATGGAACCCCAACCCGCCTCCGGGAACTCAGGACATGATTGTGTGCCTGCTTTATATGGTGGTCCTTCTGGCAAAGGAAGAGCAACTTATAACCAGGGAGGTATGTCCCAGGACTAAGCAGCTCCCCCCCCCCCCGGCCCAACGGTTGTCCGCTAGACCCTCCCTCCCGAATTGAGCTTCTCAGACGTTTTCCTGTGCCAACCAAAGTTGGTACTGATTTCTGCTGCACAAACGGTTGCACGGAAAAATTCCATATCCCGCAGCAGCAGGAAGATGCTACTCTCCAGATCTCTTTCCACAGGACTCTCCTTGGGCCATGGCAGCTCACCGGTCCTACAATCCTAGAATCCTAGAATCATACGAGTTGGAAGAGACCACAAGGGCCATCGAGTCACCATCAGAGCACTCCTGACATATGGTTGTCAAGCCTCTGCTCTGCACATTGCAGAATTGCTTTTGCCCTGCTGGAATATGTCCTTGAAAGGGAATGTTCATGGGCCCAAATCTCTCTTGAACGCTTTTTTTTTTGGGGGGGGGGGCGGTTCAAAACTGCAAAAATCTGATCTTTTATTTCCCTTCTCTTTCCCTCCCCTCCCCTTTTATGAAGATCACCCGCTCTGAGACTCCACAGCTAATTCTCCCCTGGCCTCCTCGTGGGCCCAAGTAGGACCAATTCATCCAGCTAGCCCTGGGGATTATCTAATTGATTTTATTGTTATTCATGTTTTTATGCTGTATTTTATGATGCTTTTATAATTAAGTGTTTTAGATGTGTTGTTAGCCGCCCTGAGCCCAGTTTTTGAACCGTGAAGGGCGGGGTTTAAATAAAAAAATATTATTATTATTATTAATAATAATAAGCAGAGGCTTAGCTGGAATGTATGCCACAGGTCAGGTAAAGGCACCAACGAGGTTGAGAGGTTGTCAGCAAGGCTGAAAAGGAAAGTCAAGGAGGCTGTTAGGGCAAAGAAGACTTACTTATTCAGAAATGGTGTTGTGGTGTTCTGTTCTATACTCATTGAAGTTAATCCCCATGACAACCTTAGGCCCATTGATTTCAGGAGGTCTGCTCTGAGTGAAGGTTAAAGGTAAAGGGACCCCTGACCATTAGGTCCAGTTTTGGCCGGCTCTGGGGTTGTGGCGCTCATCTCGCTTTATTGGCCGAGGGAGCCAGTGTACAGCTTCTGGGTCATGTGGCCGGCAAACCAGAGCAGCGCACGGAAACTCTGTTTACCTTCCCACCAGAGCGGTACCTATTTATCTACTTGCACTGGCATGCTTTCGAACTGCTAGGTTGGCAGGAACAGGGACCGAGCAACGGGAGCTCACCCTGTCGTGGGGATTCGAACCGCCGACCTTCTGATCGGCAAGTCCTAGGCTCTGTGGTTTAACCCAAAGTGCCACCCGTGTCCCGAGTAAAGGTTAGCTGAAGGCAAAGTGTGGTTCTTTGGTTGACTGAACCATGAACGAGATCTCAATTCCCCCCCCCCCCCAAACGTCAGGAGTCTCCGCTGCTGAACCTCCTGGGCCAGACCAGCTCCCTCCCTTGGCAGCACGTCAGCGTTTTGTCCTATCAGAGCATCATCGGCTACTTCAACACCCACTATCCTCCGTCTATCATCCTGGCCAAGGAGCCGGCAGCTGAGCTGATCGTCAAGCTGCTCAAGGCGTCGGCGGGCTTCGGCGCTTCCTCCGACAGCCACATGCATCTGGTAAGGACAGCCCTGTGTGGGTGGGGACAGTGGTGGAATTGGGGGTCTCAAAATCAGCCCTGTGCGAGGCCAAAATTTGGCTCCCCTCACCGCCTCTCGCCGTCCATTCTGCCTCATAGTTGCGGCTTCCCCGAGGCTCTGCAACCAAACTGGCCCCCGATCTCCCAAATCTGCTTCTGGTGGGGATGAAAGAGACGCTCCACCTTGTGGTTTCTGTGCTACGAGATCGCCTCGCCCCACAGGCACCCATTTGCCAGCTTAAATTGGCCAAATTAGTGCCTACAGGTGCTACACAATGCAATTCTGCATTTGTAAGGGCTCAACCTTTTAGTTGTTGTTGTTGTTTAGTTGTGTCCGACTCTTCGTGACCCCATGGACCAGAGCCCGCCAGGCACTCCTGTCTTCCACTGCCTCCCGCAGTTTGGTCAAGCTCATGTTGGTAGCTTTGAGAACACTGTCCATCCATCTTGTCCTGTGTCGTCCCCTTCTCCTTGTGTCCTCCATCTTTCCCAACATCAGGGTGTTTTCCAGGGAGTCTTCTCTTCTCATTAGGTGGCCAAAGTATTGGAGTCTCAGCTTCAGGACCTGTCCTTCCAGTGAGCACTCAGGGCTGATTTCCTTCAGAATGGAGAGGTTTGATCTTCTTGCAGTACATGGGACTTTCAAGAGTCTCCTCCAGCACCATAATTCAAAAGCATCCATTCTTCGGCGATCAGCCTTCTTCATGGTCCAGCTCTCACTTCCATACATCACTATTGGGAAAACCATAGCTTTAATTATACGGACCTTGTTTGGCAAGGTGATGTCTCTGCTTTAATGCCATTCTGCCATTGTAAGAGCTCAACTTTTTAGTGGCAGTGACTAAACTTTCAAACTCCCGGACTACTGACATCAAGCAGGCACCGTCACATTTCGGCATCTGATAGAAACATTTTTTTTAATTTAAAAATTTATTAATTTAACATAATTATTACAAAATATAAGCAAAATATTGCAAATACACATATATATCAGATAAACACACATACATAAAAAAGAGTGGAAGAGAAAAAAAGAATAAAAGGAAAAAGAAGAAATAGAAAGAAAAAAGAAGAAAAGTTGGAAGAATTTCTTCCAAATTTATTCTACAAATATCTCAATATGAAAATATTAATAAAATTTCATTGATTGACTTCCATCGCTTACATTGCACTTCCTATATACATTTTTAAGCAAAATAAAAAATAAAAAATAGAAATGTTTTTGTTTAGGCAAGTCTACCCAGGGATGGTGCAAGTTTTAATGTGGGTTTTTAAAAAAATAAATAAATCTGTAGCCGTACCTTGGTTTTCGAGCAGAATGCGTTCCAGCAGTCCATTTAACTCCCGGAACCATTCGAAAACCAAGGCACAGTTTCCGATTGGCTGCAGGAACGTCCTGCAGCCATTCGGAAGCCGCACAGGATATTCGGCTTCCGAAAATCGTTCAGAAACCGGAACACTCACTCCTGGGTTTCATCATTTGGGAGCCGATTTGTTTGGGAGCCAAGGCGTTTGAGATCCAAGGCACAACTGTATTGTTATTCTAACTTATAGAAAGTCTTAGGTTGTCGCTGTTAGTTGTTCTTATTAGTATTTTTACCTTTCTTCGGAAACCACTTTGAAGTTTTAATATACACGCTTAGAATTAAGCGATGTATGAATTTTATGAAACAAATAAATTTAGAGCAGCTCCTTTGAAGAACAGGGAGGCGGTGAGCTAACTGTTTCCCCCTTGGCTTTTCCTAGGATGCAACCCTCAAATGCAGGGCTTACATTCGCCAGGTTGTCCATTTCCTCAGCATCCTGGAGCAAAATGGGAAGATAACCCTGCCTTCTCTGGAGCAAGAGATGTCAAAGCTGTTGGATGATATTACCATCTTTAACCCTCCAGGTTGGTCTCTATGTGTCTGTAGCTTGTGGAGTTGCAGAGAGAAGGGTGCTGTTCTATATGTCGCTTGAAATTTAAGAATAGATTTATGAAAGATTTAGAAAATGTATGGCTTAGAATATTTGTATGAGATTGTATGGGGGAAATATGGAATAACAGATACAATCTTGCTTTAAATGTATATAGGAAGTGCAGTGTAAGCGATGGAAGTCAATCAATGAAATGTTAGGATTGAGATATTTGTAGAATAAATTTGGAAGAAATTCTTCCAACTTTTCTTCTTCTTTTTTCTTTCTTTCCTTCCTTTTTTCTTTTTTTGATCTTTTTTATATGTGTGTGCTTATCTGAAATATATATGTATGTATTTGCAATATTTTGCTTATATTTTGTAATAATTATGTTAAATAAAATTATATTTAAAAAAAATAAATTTAAGAACAGGACGCTGGACTAGATGGGTTGCTGGCCTGATCCAGCACGCCCTTCTTATGATCTCAGGATCTTTGGTCCAATCCTGCTGACCCCTTTTTATGTCCTTTGGGCTGTAACTGCGTGGCTGAGCACCCGTTTCATGTGGAGCACATCTCTGTCGCCTTTCAGGGCAAAGCCTGGCGACCTACGAAAGATAATTGAAACCATCAGACTGTTTTCAAAATAAAAAACAAACCAATCCAATTAGGAAAACTCCAAAACAAAACAGCCGTGGGTGTTAAAACCCCAGTTCTCTGTACTCTTAATAGAGCACAGCTTGGAACAAATAGCTTTTAAAAACGAACCTTTAAAATGGGTGAGTCGCCTTTTTAGGGGGGCTGAGGGCCACATTAACTCATGGCCAGCCTTCTGGGGGCCAAAGTGCAAAGTGGGCTTGGCAAGAATGAAATATTTCAAGGCTGCCTTATAAAAGACTTTCCCATTAGCTACTTTACAGTATTTAAAACCATTTTTCTTATTCAATTAAGTGAAAAAGGACACATTTGGGGCAGCTTCAAACCTTAAATAATCTCCTGCTGCGAGCTATAAGTACAAAGTTTCCAAGGCCACATTTTCATGGTTCTGTGGCCCCATTTTGGGGGTCACAGTATTACAGAGGGGACCTATGGTGTGTCATTTTTTAAATAAAAAATAAACATTTTAATGGATTTTGAGGGGGAGGTTTAGGGAAGGTACGCAAATCTTTTGGGAAGGGCTGTATATGGCAGGTTTGTTGTCGTTTAGTCGTGTCCGACTCTTCGTGACCCCCTGGACCAGAGCACACCAGGCCCTCCTGTCTTCCACTGCCTCCCACAGTTTGGTCAGACTCATGTTAGTAGCTTCGAGAACACTGTCCAACCATCTCGTCCTCTGTCGTCCCCTTCTCCTTGTGCCCTCCATCTTTCCCAACATCAGGGTTTTTTCCAGGGAGTCTTCTCTTCTCATGAGGTGCCCAAAGTATTGGAGTCTCAGCTTCAGGATCTGTCCTTCCAGTGAGCACTCAGGGCTGATTTCCCTCAGAATGGATAGGTTGGATCTTCTTGCAGTCCCTGGGACTCTCAAGAGTCTCCTCCAGCACCAGAATTCAAAAGCATCCATTCTTCAGCGATCAGCCTTCTTTGTGGTCCAGCTCTCACTTCCATACATCACAACTGGGAAAACCATAGCTTTAACTATACAGACCTTTGTTGGCAAAGGTCTCTGCTTTTTAAGACGCTGTCTTATGGCAGGTTAGCCTCTCCTATTTTAAGATTTAACAAAAGTGAGGCCCGGCAGACATTTTGGAGGAAGTTCTAGAGGAATAAGGCTGCTGCAGAAAAGGCCCCGCACCCCAACTTTAAGGGTCTCTGGTGTTCAGGACTGGAACGTACATGGAGTCCTGCTGCCTCCCGTTATTGGTAGTACAGTGGTACCTTGGTTCTTGAACATAATCCGTTCCGGAAGTCCGTTTGACTTCCAAAACATTTGAAAACCAAGGCACGGCTTCCGATTGGTGCAGGCGACCCAGAAACAATAGCTGACAGCAGCATCGGACGTTCTGCTTCCGAAAAATGTTCAGTAATAATAATAATTTATTATTTGTACCCCATCCATCTGGCTGGGTTTCCCCAGCCACTCTGGGCAGCTTCCAACAAAGATTAAAAATATATCAAAAACAGGAACACTTCTGGGTTTTTGGTGTTTGGGAGCCAAAATGTTTGAGTACCAAGGCATTTGAGAAGCAAGGTTCCACTCTACTGAGCAAGATGGCATCTTCAGAAGTTGATAGGGGGTGAAACTAGAAATTCAACAAATTTCTGCTCGTTTTGCAGTACTGGGGTTCAGCGGAGCTGTTTTTCACCAGTGCTGGCAGAGCGCTAGATCTCATGAATCTCCGTTGGTGTAGTAGACGGGAACAATACTGTATATGTGTAATTTACAATTAATAAAGATTTTTTTAAAAAAAAATCTCATGAATCTCAGCCCTGCGCTTTATGCAGAAAAGCCACCCTTCCTCTTTCCTTCCTGTGATTTCAAATGTTTTGCTTGATTGTTTTTTTAATTAAAGAAAAATACAAACCTTTTGCTTGCTGCCTTTGCAGACACGGACATGCACTCTCGCCACCTGGCCTTAAGCAGCCTTTTCACAGAAGCCCTGACGATGATGAATAACGCCAGCGTCGCCACAGCAGAGTCTCTGCGCGTCAGTCTGCGAGGCTGGATCGACGGTGCCGTGCATGGTTTAGGGGTGATGCCTCTCTTAACAGCTGCGTGCCAGAGTCTGGCGTCGGTCCGGCACATGGCAGAGACCACGGAAGCCTGCGTCACGGCTTATTTTAACGAAGGTGAGAGAGAGGAACATAGCTGTCAACCATCCCTTATTTGGCGGGACAGTCCCTTATCCCAGCGTTGTGTCCCGCTGCTGTCCCTTATTGATGATGTCCCTTAAATTTCCCGGGTTTCAAAGGAAGCAGCTCCTCTCCCTCCCTCCCTGCTGGCCAGGGAGGAGGGAGGCTCCAACTGTGTTGCTTGGCTGCGTTGCTCACCCAATAAGGAGTCTAAGAACGACTGGGGGGTGGAGCTTGCATGGCTTGTGTCGATCAAATCGGCCTCGTTGCCTGGGGACTCGCCTTTGCTCAGCGCTTCCCAGCAGAGAGGGGACGGTGGTTTTCCTTGCTGCATCCCCTTTGCCGGGTTGCTGTGCTGTGGGAACCACCGCTTGAGGCTTTGTTTGGCTGCTGGCTGGGCTTTCCGCCTTTGGCTCGGAGGGGCTCAGAAGTTGAACATACCTGTGCTTGGAAAATCCCTTACTTTGGCTGCTGATCCCTTATTTTCGAGGCTGCTGGTCCCTTATTTTCAAATCTGTAAGTTGACAGCTATGGAGAGGAAGGCTTTTGAGTATCCTTCCTCGTGACTCACTGTCGACTCAGGATGGCCCTGCCTGTCTGTCTAGGGATGGCAGTTTGCACCCAGTGAAGCTGTCCTGTTAGCGCCGTGGTTCTCAACCTGTGGGTCCCCAGATGTTGTTGGACTGCAACTCCCATCATCCCTGAGCTCTGGCCTTGGTAGCTAGGGGCGATGGGAGTTGTAGTTCAACAACATCTGGGGACCCACAGGTTGAGAAGGGCTGTGTTAGTGCAAGGACTTCTGCCTTTGTGATGATACCTCATAGAATTGTAGCGTTGGAAAGGACCTGGATGTTGTTTTAAGTGTACAGGTTTCAGCATCCCAAGAACCTAAGGATTTAAACAAAAAGCCAAGCTTCTAGTCCTTATGTTACCAAGATTGTAGCTGGCACCCATCTGTCTCAGAAGACAATAGAAGAGTATGCCTTTGTGGGTTGAGGTCAAACTGTTGGAAGGTCACAAGGCCTGCTGTGGCTGTAGAGACCAATATGCGAGAGACATGTTTTGTTGCAGCTGGGGCAGATGGAGGAGTCCAGTTGTGCTGCTGCAGATGCCCCATGGCGTTTCTTCTCTCTGCGCTCTCTGTTCGGTGCTTGCAGGCTTTTCCCTGAGGAGGGAGAAGGGCAGCCCATCCTTGAAAGGGAGTGCGGCTCTTGGGGGCTTTTCCGCGAGGTGGGGGAAGAGACTGAGACTCTCTTTAAAGAGCTGCGCGGAGCATGTGTGTGGCTCTTGGGGGCTTTCTCCCTCCTCGGGGAAAAGCCTGTAAGCGTCGCGCACACACTCTATGCGGCTTGTGAAAGGGAGCGCTGAGCAGAGCCTGGGATTCATACAGGCCTTGCTCTGCGCTCCCTTTAAAGAATATTTTTTCCCTGGCATTCCCCCTCTAAAAACTAGGTGTGTCTTATGGAGTGAAAAATATGGTAAATATGCAGGGGGAAAGTGAATAATTTAGTCTGATTCTGCCTACCATGGGGGAGGAACAAATAATTGTGTGAAGCACTGAGGATTAATCCCCTGGATGCTTCATCCCCTGCCTGCTTCACGTCCATATTTTTCAAGTTTATCTACATAAGGAGCTCAGAGAGAAGAAACGCCATGGGGCATCTGCAGCAGCACAACCGGACTCCTCCATCTGCCCCAGCTGCAACAAAACATGTCTCTCCCATATGCATTTGCTCCATAAGACGCACACGCATTTCCCCTTACTTTTTAGGAGGGAAAAAGTGCGTCTTATGGAGCGAGAAATATGGTAAAATTGTACTGTTTTTTTAGAGAGACGGTTTATTCGGGGTGTGGATTTGACCCTTTTGGAGTCCCATTTGGCCCCCCCGTTCCTACTCCATACTATATTTTGTGCTCCTTTCACCTCTTTGGGTTCTCTGTCGGAACTCAGGGATATTTACAGATTAAAAGGAACTGCTTTGGAATTAAAGGAACATCTCGGAGCTCTGACTCATTCGGGTCTTCTGACCACTTTAGCCTAACAGTGCTTCGTCTCCTTCTCTCTCCTCCCACCGCCAACTCCCTCTTTGTACAAAGATTCTCCACTCAGCCAGGATTTGGGCTGGGGGCCGATCGTGGCCTCCCTACAGGTCCCCGAACTCACAGCCGAAGACTTCCTGCAGGAGTGCCTTTCGCTGGGTGGCTACCTAACTCTTTACGTCTACGCTCTGCAGCGGTTGAACGCCAAGCAGACGCTGGACAATGAAATGAAAGTGGTGCTGACGTTGAGCAAGTGGCTGGAACAGGTGTTCCCCAGGTACAGACATCTTGTGGTTGGGAGGGAGATGAGGACAGATGTTTGGGGCAGGACTTCTCACCTTGGCTACCGGTTGCCAGGCAAATTCTTCTCTTTGGGCCTTCCAAAATGCTCACTCATAGTCAACGTTCCACAGGGCGGGCGCTACCACCGAGAAGGCCCTCTGCCTGGTTCTCTGTAACGTCACTTCTTGCAGTGAGGGAACCGCCAGAAGGCCCTCGGAGCTGGACCTCAGTGTCCAAACTGAACGATGGGGGTGGAAACGCTCCTTCAGGTATGCAGGACCAAAACCGTTTAGCTGTTTGTCTCTTCTCTGAGGCGGATTTAAGGACCCTCTCCAAAATTGGCATGTCTCTCCCACTTCCACCCTGGTTATCTCTGTGATATGGGGATAATCTTTCCTTACAATACGATACAATAATCTTTATTGTCATTGTCCCATACAGAACAACGAAATTGAAAAAAATCTACATCAGACATTCAAAAATCAACAGGCCTGCTACCCCAGCTATCCCAGGCTGGTTGACCCCCTAAAAATTCTGATACTCCATAATTAATTACAATATACTCCCATATAGACTACCTTAAAGGTAAAGTGACCCCTGACCATTAGGTCCAGCCATGACTGACTCTGGGGTTGCGGTGCTCATCTCGCTTTATTGGCCGAGGGAGCCGGCGTACAGCTTCTGGGTCATGTGGCCAGCATGACTAAGCCGCTTCTGGCGAACCAGAGCAGGGCACGGAAACGCCATTTACCTTCCCGCCGGAGCGGTACCTATTTATCTACTTGCAGTTTGATGTGCTTTCGAACTGCTACGTTGGCAGGAGCAGGGAGCGAGAAATGGGAGCTCACCCCGTCGTGGGGATTCGAACCGCCAACCTTCTGATCGGCAAGCCCTAGGCTCTGTGGTATAACCCACAGCGCCACCCGCGTCCCTCGGAGACTACCTTAAAACCAAAATCGCATATGGATAGAAACTGTTTCTCAGGCGGCTAGTCCTAGTCTTTATAACCCTGTACCTTCTTCCAGAAGGCAGAAGCTGAGAGAGATCATTTCCGGGGTGTGCACTATCCTGCGCTATATCTGCAGCTTTCTTATGACACCTGAATGAAACCGGAATGTGGGAAGTGTTTTAAGAGCTTAAATAGCAAGTTCTTAACTGCACAAGCTTTAAATCTTCAGAGGGCGACCGGGGACGGACAAAGGATGGACAAGGGAGACTTTTAATCTTGCCTGTGGTTCCATCAGAATTGCTCTATCATTCAGCCCAGCTGTGAGTGAGGCCAGCAGTCACGCGCTGATGCTTCGCCTTGGAAAGTGTGGCTTTGGCGGAGCCGGGGTTATTTTTGGAAGCCTTTAAAAAATAGCCAGCAGGGGAAGTTCGCCCTCGTGGTTCAGAGCTATGTGGTTTCTGTTGGCAAATTGCAGGGCAGTGATCATGTTTTTAAATCCTTGTAGCTAGATCAGAGATGGATGGACTCAGGAAACTGTCTGCCCGCACTCCTGGCTATGCAAAATGCGGTCAGTTGTTTGTGGGGATGCCTCTTCATGTTCTTGCATGCAGAATATCCTGGGTTCAGTTCTTGACTTCTCCCAGGTAGAACTGGGAGCCACTCTCACTGCCTGAAACCTGGGAGAACCATTTAGGTTGAGTCAGCTTCTGCTATTTAAATCAGAACACTGATGACTAGAACCTTGCTTTATTTTTAGGGAAAGGGCCATAGCTCAGTGTCAGGACACAATTGGAAGGTTTTAGGTTCAATCCCTGACACCTCCAGGTTCAGAGAGAGACCTGCCATCTGCTTGCAGAAAAATGGCAGATTAAACTGATGGATTATGCCGAAATGGCAAAAATGACCAGAAGAATCAGAAATCTGGAAGACCATTTTCATTGATTTTCCAATAAAAAACTTCCAATTAATATATCCAATCATAATACTTCAATTAAAATAAAAAACTAAAATAAAAAGATCAAATTATAGTCCAAATTGTATTTATAATTTCTCGGAGTGCCCCACGGTCTGGATCTCTGAAGCATATCTCCACATCTTAGTCCTGCTTCTCCTCATTGTTTCCATATTTTCCACAACTCGGTTTTGACGCTTCATAATTCTTTGTCCCTGGGTCGGTGATTCTCATTCATGTCAAACATCATATGCTTTCATCCGCCAAATACATCTTTGTTAATATATTTTTTTTCCAACTGTATTTTTATCAGCTCAGCTTCCTCTGATTCCATTCCAATCTGGGATGTTGTCCAAATCTGTTATCTTTGATGGTGCAGCAACTCATTAATTGTCCAAACCTTCCTTTGAAGCTTTATTAAACCAGTAGGAATGGGGGAAATTTCTAATTTACCTTTAAAACCATTGTAAACAGTTAAAATTGTTAGGATTGGAACAATGGTGAATTTTGGATATAACGGAGATGTAAAAGGTTTGGCAGGAGGAAACGATAGGACCCATATCCTGGAACATTGCTGCCTCCAACTGTAGAGGCTAGTAGCCATCGATAGCTTTCTCCAACCCCACGATTTTCTCTAATCCTCTTTTAAAGCGATCTACGTTGGCAGCCATTGCTGACTCCTGAGGGAGGGAGTTCCGCAGTTTTATTTTATTTTTTAAAATAAATTTTGTTAGATTTTCCACAGTGGTAACACAAACCACAAAGCAAAATGATACACAAAAACAGAAAAAGAAAAAAAAGGGGGGACAATAAACAGATAAACAATAACAACAAAATTTAATTCTTCACAAATCCAACCTTTTAAACATCTTGGTTGACTTCCTCAAATCCCTCCCTTCTGAGTTTCCTTCTAATTAAAAGTAACAGCTTTCCACTATCATTATTAAGCTAAAACAATTTCCAATTATAGTCCATCTTATTCACTTTTCTTAACATTCTAAATCCCATTTTTTTAATTATAACTTCATTTAATACTAGGCCTATTTGTTTCTTTCAAGTAATTTCTAATTTTTTATGTTACAACATTTATTGAAATAGTCCTTGAATTTCCTCCAGTCCTCTTGAAACTCTTCTTCTTTCTGGTCACAGATTCTTTCAGTCAGGTCAGCTAGCTCCGAAAAGTCCATCATCTTCATCTGCCAATCTTCCACTGTCGGTAGTTCTTGTGTTTTCCAATTTTTAGCAAGTAATATTTGGGCAGCTGTTGTGGGAGTTCCACAGTTTTAACTATGCGCCGTGTGAAGAAGGACAGTCTTTATTTGGCATATACCGTATTTTTCGCTCCATAGGACGCACCGGACCATAGGAGGGGTAGAACAGGGAAAAAATATTTCTCCCCCTCTCTGCTCAGTGCCCCTTCAGCGAAGCGGCAGGAGAAACGGAGCCCCTTCCATTTCTCCTCCCGCTTCGCTGAAGGGGCGCTGCACAGAGAGGGAAAACAGTGCAGCGCTTCTCCAACGAAGTGAAGCCTGGAGAGCAAGAGGGATCGGTGTGCACCGACCCCTCTCGCTCTCCAGGCTTCAGGCGGCTATCCGCAAGCCTTCGGAGCACAGCGGGAACTCCTGCTCTGCTCTGAAGGCTTGCAGATATCTGCCTGAAGCCCGCGGAGCACAGCGGGAGTTCTCTGCGCTCCGGGGGCTTCAGGCGGCTTCAGCGAAAGCAACGCGAAGCCTCTGGAGCATGGGGGGAGCTCTCCCTCTGTGCTTCGGAGGCTTCATGTTGCTATCGCTGAAGCCAACCAGCCTGCATTCGCTCCATAGGACGCACACAACATTTCTCCTTCATTTTTGGAGGGGGAAAAGTGCGTCCTATAGAGCGGAAAATACGGTACTTCTCGCAAGAGGGATAACAGCTAACGGGAAGTAACATCAGGGTGATGGGCAGTTTCTAATGGTGTCTGGTTTTGTCTGTGTCTCTCCCCCCCTTCCCTGTCCCCCCCCCAAATCCTCACGATTCCCCCCGAAAGCTCCACCAAGGACGAAGCGAAGCTGTTCCTTTGGTGGCACAAAATCCTGCAGCTCTGCCTCCTCCAAGTAGACCAGGACGATGCCATCCTGATTGAGTCGGTCGTCCGTATCTTGATGTCTCTGCAAGGCAGGCAGAACCTCCTGGCCGAAGAGAGACTCACCTCTGGGATACTCGGTGCTCTAGGGCTGGGCAGGAAGTCTCCTTTGTCAAACAGGTGAAAATGGGTTGTTGTCCTTATGATGATTAACGAAAGGTGGGCCCAAATAAAAAGATAGCAGCTATGTAAGACTGAATGTTTAATTATTAAGATAAGAAAATACAATCTCAATAATAAAGTTATAAAGTAATAACAAGGAAGTCACCCACGGGTGGAGGGGAGGCACAGGGCAAGAATTAAGAAATGGATAAACGTTGGTACATAATGAAATGTGAAAAATGTGACTTTATGAATATAATGTACAGTGGTACCTCGGGTTACATATGCTTCAGGTTACAGACTCTGCTAACCCAGAAATAGTACCTGAGGTTAAGAACTTTGCTTCAGGATGAGAACAGAAATCGTGCGGTGGCAGTGGGGGGGCCCCATTAGCTAAAGTGGTGCTTCAGGTTAAGAACAGTTTCAGGTTAAGAACAGACCTCCGGAACGAATTAGGTTCTTAACCCGAGGTACCACTGTATATGTATCATTATGTAAAGATTTCATATATGTATAGCAACATAAATAAAATAAAATAAAATAAAAGATTGACTTTTTGGAAGGCAAGCAACAGCTGCTGCTGCATATGTTGCAATGTGAAGGGCTTGCTGCGTGGCTGGAATCTTGCCCCGTTCCCGGATACTCCATTCCATTCCCACCATCAACAACCAACGTTCTGCCACCGCGGGGCATGCCTGACCCTTGTTGGGTTGTTGAGAGTTTCCTCCCAGTTCTCCGCCCAGTTTTATTTTCCCTCCCAAAGCCTACTGATGTCTTCCTCTAGTGTGTGAAGGAGAGGGCAGGGTGTACTGCCCGCAACAAAACCTGCACATTAATTATTATTGTTATTGTTATTGCTATTATTATTATTATTATTATTATTATTATTATTATTATTCCCCGGTATTATTATAATTTATTCCCTGGTAGTGGTGCCTGCCCTGTGGAACTCCCTCCCACTAGATATCAAGGAAATAAACAGCTATCTTATTTTTGAAAGACATCTGAAGGCAGCCCTCTTTAGGGATGTTTTTAATATTTAATGCTGTATTGTTTTTAACACTCAATTGGGAGCCACCCAGAGTGGCTGGGGAAACTCAGCCAGATGGGCGGGGTATATAAATCATTATTATTATAGAAAGTGCAGAGCAAAAGGATGCCAAAGAATCACCCTTTCCTCTGAAAAGGAGAGTATCCACCTCCTTGGTCTCCTGCCCTCCTCAGAGCAGTTTGCAGGGCTCCGTTTTGCCCTCTCTTCTCTCCTGCCTCCCTTCTTGTCCTCACCATAACCCTTCCATTAGGTTAGGATGAGAGAGATTGGCAGCGATCGCGCAGAGACGTAATGCAGGGCAAAAATAAAGCCGGGCCGGAACTGCATATTTTTTACGTGGAACCTGCAGGGAAAGAGCTCTTTGTGTTTGTGTGTGTGTTTCTCTGTTTTCAACACAGAGAGGAGCTCCTTGCCCACTCCCTTCCCTCTTCATGTTCTCGTTGAAGGTTCCGTGTGGCTGCCCGGAGCATGTCCGCCTTCCTGCTGGTGCAGATTCCGGTGGAGAACCAGATCCGCCTGAGGCCTGGCGTGGAGCTGCACCTTTCTGCCAAAGCTCAGCAGGTAGATCGGATGCATCTTGAGTGGTTTAATCGGGTGCTTGTATCAAGAATGCTCTTTGTGCCCCTTGGTAGATGTAAGGTCCTTAAGGTCCATAAATAGCAACACCCTAGAGGTCCCGGGCCCTAAGGAAGTCAGATTAGCCTCAACCAGTGCCAGGGCCTTTTCAACACTGGCTCCGGCCTGGTGGAACGCTCTGTCTCCTGAGACCAGGGCCCTGCAGGATATGATTTTTTTCCGCAGGGCCTGTAAGACAGAGTTGTTCTGCCTGGCCTTCGGCTTGGAATCAATTTGATTCCCTTCCCCTCGTCTTTTTTTCCTTTTTCCTCCTGTGATGGAACTCCTATTTGGGGACTTCCCTGGCTTTTTTCTGGCCCATGTAGGACCAGTCTGGATAGTTAGCCTGGGTGAATACTTGACGTTTTCATCCCCCAAAAAGTTTTTGATTTGAGTTTCCATTGAAATGAGGCTGTACTTTAACGTTTGAATGTTGTATTTTAATCAATTTGCTTTTATATCGGGTGTTAGCCTCCCTGAGCCCGGTCTTGGCTGGGGAGGGCAGGGTAAAAATAAAATTATTTATTATTATTATTATTATTATTATTATTATTATTATTATTTATCTCATTTCCACCTTTGCAGGCTCTGAGTGCTCTCGATTCCATGACTTCAAATAAACAGTACACAGAATACCAGGAGCAGATCTCCCAAGCCTCCCAATTTGTCAGGGACTCTCGCCGCTGCCTTCGCGATGGGCCGAACCTTCTGGCTATCCTCGTCAACACCTTGTACCCAGAAGTGCATTACTTAGACGCCATACGGTAGCAGCAAGCGAGGGGAAGTGGCCTCATCCTGCCTCGCATTGCAATCATGGATTATCTTCAGTTTACAGTCGGCGGTGACGTTGCACAAGTAGCTGTCATTCACAGGGTTTCACTTTGTCAAAAGTGGTGAAAGAGAGAGAGAGGGCGAAGATTAGATAGACTGGTTTGAAAGCCAGCTTGAAGGTTTTCGTAGCTGGGCTTTAAAACCTGCACAAATCTCTCTTGTGTTTCTGCCAAGCCAAAACACTTCTCTGGATTTTTTTCTTTGTTTTAATACAGTCTTAACGGCGTGGTTCAGGGCTTTGCGGGGCTCTGGTTTGATTTTTCCATGGACTTTACGAAGACCTCCATGCTGGATTGTGCTTGAAGACTGTTAAGTGACTTGAGTGCTTCACCGTTTTGGAAATAACACAGGGTTTGTTTGCCCCAGCACTTTCTCCAACTTGATTTTTCTTTCTGTGCCTTTTCTTCTTTCTTTGTTTGGCTGACTGTGAAATTCGTGGGCCAGTCTGGACTCACTGGTCATCACCTAATCAGGATTTTGGACCATCTCTCTCATCATCCCGCTGCTCTTGCTTAATTTGCCTCCATCTACTTGTCCTCAATGCTTCTGATGTGTGATGAAAATGGAACCTAGTGAGACAAACCTTCTGCATCTTTGCCCAGCCAAATTGACAGAAACTGGATTCATTTGTTTTAAGAGTTCTGGGGAAAGGGAGAGAGTCTCCTGTATCACTTCCTTATTATGTGCATGGGACAAGCTATCGCTTTCATACTTCTTTTTTTATTATAAGGCAGTAAAAGGAGCAAAGAAGAACAAAAAATTTGTCGGATTTCAGTAGCATGGAGAAGACAGCAGCGTCCTAGTTACTGGAGTGCTCTTAAGAGTTTAATTAGGAAAATTATGGTTTTCTTGTAATGGTACAATGGACCATCAATGCTGGCAGGGTAGGAAGACTGCAAAGTGCCCAGGATTCACCTCAGCTGGAGCAGATACAACTCACAAGCTGGCTACCCTATCCTTAAAACACATCATTTGAATAGCTTGGATTCTTTCTGTCAGTACAGCAAAGCAAGTTTGATTTCTCCCCACCCAACACCTTTTCCCTAAGCTGAGGTCGCTAACCTGTGGTCCTACACAGAGAGATAAGCTTTATAGTAATCAGTTGAACATTTACTGCTAAGTGTCCTAAGGAAGGGGCTGTGGAGCCTTTTTGTGAGGCTCGGATGACACTCCAGAATTGTCTGTCCAAATCTTGCAATATACAGAGTACAGCTGGTTGTGTGTGTGTGTGTGTGTGTGTGCCCTTTATTTACCTGTGTGTATACGACGTGCCTCTCAAGCTGCGTTTCCTGGCTCACTGATTTATTCTGTTGCTGTTGCTTTATTTGAGTGAGTTTGCTAAGGTTGTCCCCCTTCCTTTTGAGAAAAAAAAAGATATTTATCACCTCCACACACACTCTTGGTGCAACTCGCTATGCCTGGCATAGCCAGTGGGGTGCCCTGCAGATGTTGCTGAACTCTCCACCCCCATTGGCCCCAACCACCGTGGCCGGTGGCCACAGAGAATGGGAATTATAATCTAGCATCGTCAGTGGGCCAATATGCTCAGTTCATTTCAATGGGCTGACTCACAACTGTCTTTTGAGTCTCATTGAAATGCACTTGGACGGTGAAGCTGCTATGCTTTGGCAACAGGCCTTTCGAGATATATATATATATTTGCTCGGATTTCATTTGCTCAAATATAGATTCCGACAAACACTTCAGGCACCTCCAGCCCCCTTTTTGGGTTTAAAGATGCTTTTCCTTTCTGAGCTCATCAGTAAAAACAAAACAAAACCCAAGAAGTGCATTTCTGTTTGAATATGTACCTTCATATTCATGCCTTTAGCTCCACTTGGCAGGCAAGGTTTTCTCTCTCCTAACTTTTCAGCGTCTCGCACCGGCAAATGATATTGTAGCATTTGCCTTCAGCTAATGATTTCTGAAACTGCAAATCCCACAGTCTTTCCTTGCGAAATTGCCAAATTATGCCAAATAAGGTCCTTGTGCATCAGGTTCTTCAGAACTCACGTTGTGGATTGAGCTTCCAGATATAGGACAAGTCAGCTTGCCCCTGTGGTGCACTGGTAATGAAATATCACTGTTTGGGTGGGACTTCATGTTTAGAGGACCTCACAACTGGAAGAAGAATTATTGCTGCTTTTTAGAGAGAGAGAAGAGGAAGAAGAGAAGCCTTCTGAGATGTTTCTTTTCCTCCCCTCAGCTCAGAATTAATAAATTTATATTAAAAAAAAATGAAGACTGTGAAAAGGCAGAAACTATTATGTGTGCATCGGGCGTGGTAGTTCTGATATGGGAGCTATTGTTTTCCCTGTGGTTTCAACAGGACGTGTGTTTATAGTTGTTTGTGTCTGCAAGGACCATGTGAAATAAAACAGTGAGAAACACTAGAACGGTGATTGAGACTCTTATTGGGGATAGGCTGTTTTGTCAGTTGGGGTACCAGTTGTGGGGTTTGTGTTGACGGGGCAGTGGGATTCTCTTCCTTCATGCGAGGCTTGCTGAACATTTGAGGCAGGACACTTGGTGTCAGGGAACTGACATCAGAGCGAGAGGCGGAGGCAGGGTTCCAGAGCGATGCCGGAGAGGGGACCAGCAGGGGGGAAGGAATGCAGCGTAACACCAATAGAGTAGAGAGGGCGATGGAGGAATTGGAGACAGGGCTCCAAGACCCTTCACCCGAAACTAGTGGAGAGAGCGCTGACACGCCCCTGCCTTCCCCTTACTTGCGCAGACGCATTCCACGCAGGGAACATAGGAGGAGACTAGGCGTCAAACAGCTTTTATGCTGGAAGAGGTTCAAGAAACGCCCACTGACGGATTCTGCAAGTGACTAACAGGTCACGGAGGGCGAGCTGTGAGCCTAAGCATGGTTGGGCAAGCAATCTAACTAAACTGAAGGCAATTTACGCACAAGTAACCCCCTCACAACCATTACACTTGGCAAAATATTTTATTACGCTTATAGTTCACCTTCCATCCAGGAAGAAAGCCAAGGCAGAGAAATCATGTGATCCCCTTACTGGTGCCCATCCAGGCATTGACCAGCTCCAGCCTGGCTTAGGTTCATCAAGATAGGGATTTCGTTTGCCTTCAGACCAGACCTCCTGAGATTGACTGATGGAACCCCTCACCTCACAATTCAGGGCGGTTTGCAAAGGAAAACACTTCGGCTGATGGTTGATGGACAGCTATGTGGCCATGCCAGTGCAAGCTTGCTGCTGTTGATGTTTATTTAATTCATTAGGCGGCCACGGCCCAAAAAGCGACTTACAACATGTTTGAAAACACATACTCTGGTTTCTCTTCAGATCGTATACAAACCATTCGCCTTTTACTGAAAGCACAAGCAGAGAGGCATTATGGTGTAAACACATTAACACAAAACCACTTTCAATTCATAAAAAAACAACATACAAAGCAAAGCAAGCCTCAACAATGCTAGCAGAAAGATTCAGCAGCACAATTTTAACAGCAACAAACAACGTCCCGGCCCATCAAGATGTTCCATCGCAAGGGAGTTGTTAGTTTTTATCCACGCCTGTCATTTTGCATCACAACATCTGTGAGTGATAACGCTCTGCGTGGGATCTCTGCTTTGCTACATGAAACGGCCTGAGTGCCACATAGCTGAGGATCTTTTGACACATGTGCACAACATTGTTTTAGTTCTTCGTGCATGTACTGCTTAATGCACAAATGGCTTTCTTCTATCTCTCTCACTCGGGCAGGCTTTGACTTATGGAGTTGATCCTGCGGTTGAGGTTTTCGTATGGAGAATCTTGCATGGCTTGCCTGCCGGTAAAAAGTGTCAACAACATAAGTTCCAAGAAGCAGGAAGCAGGCCATGGCGGAAAGCATTTATTTTTATTTATTTTAACAAAATTTATATAACAATCTTTTTTTAAAACCCAAACACTTTTAGGTCGTTTACAACAAAGAAAGCCCAACTGCTTAAAATTGAAGAACATCAACTCTAAATCCATTTGATTCCCCCCTATTTTTATGTCCTGTTGAGCAACCCTGTGGATTCTACTCCAAAATAAACTCCACTGAATTTAATGGACTTCTAGGTTGTAAGTTAATTCCCCAATGGAAAAAGGCAGTGAGCTTTGGCTGGATCATGCCTGAAAGGTTTTAATCGGTGAAAGGTGTTGCCATGAAAACAACCACTTTGATTCATCCAGATCAGTGAATTGGTGAAGCTTGCTTGCTATGGTGCCAAGGTTTTGTCTAATTCCATGTTTCCCAAACTTGGGTCTCCAGCTGTTTTTGGACCACAAATCTCATAATCCCTCACCACTGGTCCTTCTAGCTAGGGATGGTGGGAGTTGTAGCTGAAGACCAAAGTTTGGGAAACTGCTGGGTGAGGGAACCTGTGGCACTCTAGATGTTCCTGGACTCCCCCAGTCCAATTTACTGTGGCCAGTGGTCACGAATGGCGGGAGCTGCAACTTCAGGAAGGCCATAGGTTCCTCACTCCTGTTTTCAAACCACCTGCGGCAAGAGACAGGGAACTGGGGCAGGGCTGTAGCTCAGAAGGAGCACATCTGCCTTGCATGCAAGAAGGTCTCAGGATCAGTCCCCAAGTAAGGCTAGGAGAGAGACTGGGTCTCAGACCCCAGATAGCTGCTGCCAGATGGAGTGGTGGATCTGATTCATCATCATCATCATCATCATCATCATCATCATCATCATCATCATAATTTATTATCTGTACCCCGCCCATCTGGCTGGGTTTCCCCAGCCACTCTGGGCGGCTTCCAACAAAGATGAAAAATACACTAAAATGTCACATATTAAAAAGTTCCCTCAACAGGGCTGCCTTCAGATGTCTTCTGAATGTCAGGTAGTTGTTTATCACTTTGACATCTGATGGGAGGGCGTTCCACAGGGCGGGCGCCACTACAGAGAAGGCCCTCTGTCTGGTTCCCTGTAACTTGGCCTCTCGCAGTGAGGGAACCGCCAGAAGGCCCTCTGAGCTGGACCTCATAAGGCAGCTTCCTACGTCAATTATGCCCTTAGAGCTGAGAGTAGTTGGGAAGAACGCTCTTCTCAATTTCATCTCCCGCAAACAGGTTTGGCAAAGCTCTGTTTCTAAATTCCGCCAAACCTAGGTTTCCGCAGCAGAAACGAAGAAGCATTACGGGGAACAAAGTGATACGTCTCTCACTGCTTTCAGCTCTCTCAAAGGCCCTCTGTCTCTGCCATTTTGTGTAGCGGCAACTGCTACCCTCTATTTTTTAAAAAATAAATGGGTGCGTTTGTGTGCTCATGCCAGACAATGAAGGAAAAAACAAAAAACAGTGTTTGAAAGTGGGCACCTCGAAATATAGGCTATCAGTTGCCCAAAGGCAGAGATAGGGGAAAGCGTCTCTGCTCTCAGGTCCTGTTTGTGGTCTTCGTTGGTTTACTGTGAGAACTGACCTTGATGGGCTACTCAGCTCCTGGAACAGGGCTGTTCTTATGTTCTTATAATTGCAATCTAAATTACCGTATTTTTCCCTCTATAACACGCAGATTTTTTCTCCTAAAAAGGAAGGGGAAATGTCTGTGCGTGTTATAGAGCGAATGTGTGGTCCCTGGAGCCGAAAAACCAGGCAAATATCAAATCGCCAGGCAAAAATCAAATTGCGGTGCTTCACTGAGAAGGGAAAACTGAAAAGAGGAAGCGGCTGCTTTCCTGCATTCTGCCTCAGGGTCTTACTGCCCACCCTCCTCTGTTTCGTTGCTGTGTTTGCTGAAACGGAACAAAGAGCAGGGAAAGCCCCTCCCCTCCAGGCAAGCTCCGTTGCTGCTGGGGGAGAGGGAGAGAGAGGGGGGAAGGGAGAGAGAGGGGGGGAGGGAGAGAGAGAGAGAGGAGGAGGGAGGGAGGGAGGGAGGGAGGGAGAGAGAGAGAGAGAGAGAGAGAGAGAGAGAGAGAGAGAGAGAGAGAGATGGCTGGCTGGCTGGCTTGGGTGGGGGAAAACTTTTGCCTTTCTTTTCTCCAACCCGTTAAATCCCTCTCCTGCATTCTTAGCCAGCTGCTTCTCTGCACACCCCTCTAATATCCCTTCTTTGTTTTTCCTTCGTTCCCCACTTAAAATGTGGTTACAAAGCATAGATCCACATAGATCCTCAGGATCTTTGCATTGGGTCACCCCAAATTCACCATCAGATCACATAGCATGTCCATGGCTACAGCCTGCCCCCCCAAAATCACGCACCCACTGTTGCCTGGGGCTGCAATGGTGCAAAAACGTGGTTAAAAAGCATGGATCCACATGGATCCTCAGGATCTTTGCATTGGGTCACCCCAAATTCACCATCAGATCACATAGCATGTCCATGGCTACAGCCTGCCCCCCCAAAATCATGCACCCACTGTTGCCTGGGGCTGCAATGGTGCAAAAATGTGGTTAAAAAGCATGGATCCACAGGGATTCTCAGGATCCTTGCATTGGGTCACCCCAAATTCACCATCAGATCACATAGCATGTCCATGGCTACAGCCTGCACCAAAAAAATCACGCACCCACTGTTGCCTGGGGCTGCAATGGTGCAAAAATGTGGTTAAAAAGCATGGATCCACAGGGATTCTCAGGATCCTTGCATTGGGTCACCCCAAATTCACCATCAGATCACATAGCATGTCCATGGCTACAGCCTGCACCAAAAAAATAACGCACCCACTGTTGCCTGGGGCTGCAATGGTGCAAAAACGTGGTTACAAAGCATGGATCCACAGGAATTCTCAGGATTTTGGCATTGGGTCACCCCAAATTCACCATCAGATCACATGTCTGTGGCCACAGCATGAAGCCCAAAAATGATACATCCACTGTTTCATTCAGAATGTTTTTTCCCTTGTTTTCCTCCTCTAAAAACAATGTGCGTGTTATGGTCAGGTGCGTGTTATAGAGCGAAAAATACGGTAAGCGGGCCGGAGGGAAACTGCTAAGTCATGCTGAAAACCACTGACTCTTCTCTGCCCAAATTCTCAAATATTCTGCACTTTGAAGTTGGGCAGAAACAAAGTTGAAAGGTGATGTGTCTGCTAATGGTTCAGAAATGATTCTCTCTCTCTCTCTCTCTCTCTCTCTCTCTCTCTCTCTCTCTCTCTGTATGCGTGCGCATTTGTTGATGGGTGGAATGAATGAGAGTGGAATGCCCTAATTTGGCATAATTCCTTCCTTGCCAGGAAAAATAATGACCAGGAAGCAGGTGATGGGAAAGTCCTTCTTTGCCAGAGACTCTTGCCAGTCACAGTGGGCAGTACAGTGGTACCTCGGGTTACATACGCTTCAGGTTACATACGCTTCAGGTTACAGATTCCGCTAACCCAGAAATAGTGCTTCAGGTTAAGAATTTTGCTTCAGGATGAGAACAGCGGTGCGGCAGCAGCAGGAGGCCCCATTAGCTAAAGTGGTGATTCAGGTTAAGAACGGACCTCCAGAACGAATTAAGTACTTAACCCGAGGTACCACTGTACTGGGCTAGATGCTCAAATGGTCTGTCTGACCTGTTTATAAGGCAGCGTCTTCTATTCCACGGATCTTTGCCCCACTCTCCCACTCTGTGTCCACGTCCTGCAGTAGTTCCTTATGACAAAAACTCTTTAAAAAACAGCTTGTGCTGTTTAGTGGCTATTCCTGGTCCTCTGGCTTATCACACTTGGCATCCAAAAGGGGGATCAATGGTACCCTATTTTCAAAGAATCTTAGTATTGTTATCCTTTCCTTTAAGAATAGATGTCTTGAGTTGTGGATAGATTTGGCCAAATTTTGATCTTGAAAGGTGATCATTGCTCATACTGACTAACCATCATAATTTAAGTACCGTACTCTATAGAAGCAATATTGTTTGGCTTTACCACTCCTGGCAACATATCATTCAGGATGTTGAGGAAATGCATTATACGATCCATCTGTGAGAGGAAACCCTTCGGTTTTGGGTAGTTAACAAACACAAGTTTTTGAGGGATTAGTATCAAGTTCCAGTCTTTTTTCTGGATTGGAACTTGCCAGCCCTGTCACCATCAATATTGTGGGCCACGCTCTCTTTAATACCCGTATTTCTAACTGATTTCCTTCCAGGGCTCTGAGATGTTACTTCCATTATTACGTTTGTTTCAGGGCTCTGCTTTGGGGTTTCCTCCTCAGGTGTTATCTGGGGTTTTTCATTGTTTAATCCCACTTTGCCTTTCTCTTTACTGTCCCGTGGGGTGGAGCTGTGGGTTAAACCACAGAGCCTAGGACTTGCCGATCAGAATGTCGGCGGTTCGAATCCCTGCGACGGGGTGAGAGCCCATTGTTCGGTCCCTGCTCCTGCCAACCTAGCAGTTTGAAAGCGCATCAAAGTGCAAGTAGATAAATAGGTACCACTCTGGCATGAAGGTAAATGGCATTTTTGTGCGCTGCTCTGGTTCACAAGAAGCGGCTTAGTCATGCTGGGCACATGACCCAGAAGCTGTACTCCGTCTCCCTTAAAAAAACCCCAACTCTTCATCAATTAATGAGAAAATTAATGAGAAACTACATTGCATACATGAAAGGGATGTGGGTGGCGCTGTGGGTTAAACCACAGAGCCTAGGACTTGCCAATCAGAAGGTCGGTGGATCAAATCCCCGCGACGGGGTGAGCTCCCGTTGCTCGGTCCCTGCTCCTGCCAACCTAGCAGTTTGAAAGCGCATCAAAGTGCAAGCAGATAAATAGGTACCACTCTGGCGGGAAGGTAAACAGCGTTTCCGTGCGCTGCTCTGGTTTGCCAGAATCGGCTTAGTCATGCTGGCCACATGACCCGGAAGCTGTATGCTGGCTCCCTCGGCCAATAAAGCGAGATGAGCGCCGCAAGCCCAGAGTCGGCCACAATTGGACCTAATGGTCAGGGGTCCCTTTACTTTTAGTGTAGAGGATGGTGGAAGTAGGCTGTTAAGTTTCTGCCTTAGTGGCTATTCATGCACTTCTGACAGTTGGGCTGAGATTCTACTTCTATGGAAGAACCAATAGAAAGCATTGAGGAGGTATTGGATGAGATGGACAAATTTGGCACGGTGGCAGGATTCAGATTGAATAAAAGGAAGACAAAAATGATTGTAAAAAATATGGACTCAAACATGATTGAATTAATGCAACATCGAACAGAGATAGAGGTGGCGAAAAAAGTTAAATATCTGGGAATTTGGGTAACAGCCAAGAATATCGATTTATATCAAAATAATTATATCCCGGTTTGGAAGGGAATAAAGAAGGATCTGGAGGTGTGGGCTGGAATGAAATTATCATTCTGGGGAAGAATTTCCACGATAAAAATGACGGTGCTCCCAAAGATGTTATTTCTATTTCAGACTATACCCATACTAAAGGGTATAGGAATTTTTAAAGAATGGCAAAAAGTGATCTCAAGGTATATCTGGCAGGGGAAGAAGCCTAGAATAAAATTTAAATTATTGACAGATGTAAAAGAAAGAGGAGGCTTCGCCCTGCCAGATATGAGACTGTATTATGAAGCAGCCTGCCTTTGTTGGTTAAAATAATGGATAAAGTTAGAAAATAATGAATTGTTAGATCTTGAAGGATTTGATAACAGATTTGGGTGGCATGCGTACCTCTGGTGTGACAAAAAGAGGGTTCATAAAGGATTTGGGAACCACATCTTCAGAGGTTCTTTAATAGAGGTTTGGGAGAGATACAAAAACATATTGGAACCAAAAGTTCCACATTGGCTGTCCCCGTTAGAGGTAATAAGTGGGAAGAAGATTAATATGAGAAATAAATGGGCCACCTATGGGGAACTGATAATTAACGAAGGAGGAAAATGGAAAGTGAAGCCATATGAACAAGTCAAAGATTTAGTTTATGATTGGCTACATCATTATCAGGTAAACGAAATATTCAAAAAGGATTTGAAGGAAAAAGGTTATGTAGAAAAAGAATCAAGTTTCCAAAAGGACATTATAAATAATGAGTATAAAACTTTGTCAAAAATGTATAAGATATTGCTGGAATGGAATACGAAAGATGAAGAGGTTAAATCGGTAATGATACAGTGGGCAAAGGATTTTGGGTATAATATTCAATTTGAAGATTGGGAAAAACTGTGGAAAGAGCATTTAAAATTTACGGCTTGTATTACACTGAAGGAGAATGTGATGAAAATGTTTTATAGATGGTATATGACACCTGTAAAATTAGCAAAGATGTATAAGGTTGATAACAAATGTTGGAAGTGTAAAGATAAGGAAGGGACATTCTTTCATCAGTGGTGGGAATGTAAGAAAGTGAAAAGTTTTGGGGAAATGATATACAACGAGTTGAAAAAAATGTTAAGATATACTTTTGTGAAAAAACCCGAAGCTTTTCTCTTAGGTATGGTAGGAAAGGACATTAGAAGAAAGGACTGCAAGCTTTTCCAGTACGCGGTAACGGCAGCCAGAATCCTGTTAGCCCAGAGGTGGAAACAAGAGGAAATACCGACGATAGAAGAATGGAGACTAAAAATGACAGACTATGCAGAACTGGATAAATTAACTGGGAAAATCAGATATACTAAAGATCAAAAGTTCATCGAAGACTGGGGGGAATTTGTGGATTATCTGAAAAATACATGTGGCGTGAATACAACGCTAGTGGGTTTTAAAGAGGCACTGTAAAAAAAAAAAGAAAACAAGTATTGTTTATTAGAAATAATGGGAGTAAGGAGGAAAAATGGCAATACGAGAAAAGGGAATGTGTATTAAAGGTATAACCATGGATGATTGTCAGAGACGCTGAAGGAAGTAAAAAAATAACTAAGATTTGTTGTAGGCGGGTTTAAACGAAAAATTGGATGGAATTTTATAAAATGTATAACAATAAAAATTATTATAAAAAAAAAAGAGATTCTACTTCTACTGTAGGTTTTGCCAGATAAAAAAATGTGAAAGACCTACCAGAGCACCGTATAGTTTTGTATGCCAGCTGGTGGGAGGCAGAGGGAGCAGAGGGTATGTCGCAGCGCTCTGTCAACTAAGAACAAGCCTGCATGTGGAAATTCAGTGTAATCTGGAAGGTCAGCATATTGGGAATTGGCACGATGGCCCAAGCAAGCCCATGAAACCCTTCCTATAGTTCAGGCTTCTTCAAACTCAGCCCTCCAGATGTTTTTGGCCTACAACTCCCATGATCCCTAGCTAGCAGGACCAGTAGTCCGGGATGATGGGAATTGTAGTTGCAATGCATCTGGAGGGCCAAGTTTGAGCAAGCCTGCTCTAGCTTCTGGCACCCACCCAGACCTGCTGACCCAATTTGAAGCTGAGATGTAATAATTTCTTACCGTGATAGGCCGGTTGGAGCCATCAAGTTGTCTGTGATTTGATGCAAGAGACAAAAAATAAAGAGAAAGGTGTATCAGTTTTCTTACTGCATTGAAGAAGAAGAAGAGTAGTAGTAGGAGGAGGAGTTTGGATTTGATATCCCGCTTTATCACTACCCAAAGGAGTCTCAAAGCAGCCAACATTCTCCTTTCCCTTCCTCCCCCACAACAAACACTCTGTGAGGTGAGTGAGGCTGAGAGACTTCAGAGAAGTGTGACTAGCCCAAGGTCACCCAGCAGCTGCATGTGGAGGAGTGGGGAATCGAACCCGGTTCACCAGATTACGAGTCCACTGCTCTTAACCACTACTCCACACTGGCTCTGTTGTGTAATGTTCAAATGAACAAACACTGGAGAGCCAGCAAAAGCCCAGGTCCTTGATAGACCAAGACCTGGTTCTTACTGAAACAATAGACCTGTGTCTGGGCCATAGTATTTCAAGCTGCTTGTGGGGGTCGGCAGATTGAATGCTCCTCTGCACAAAGGTTCCCTGCATGGAGAAAACTAGATGTCAGGACGAGGGTTCCCCCCCTCTTTGTAGCCTAGTCTTCTCCTTAACACGCCAGTTGTCCATGCACAGGGATAGTTTCCTTATTGAGGACCTCAGTGTTCCTTTGTACAGCGCAACCTTCCCCCAACATGATTTACTCTACCTGGTGTTGGATTCTCCAGCATCCATTGTCTCTGACCATTAGCCATGCTGGTTGGGGCTGATGGGAAATTGAGCCCCACAAGGTCTGGAATTCACACCCTGCAGGCTGCTTCTGCAACTCCGCTTGCAACAAAGATTTTCTGCATGTTGAATTTTAGATCATAAGCTCCCCAGGACAAGGGCTTGACTTTCTGCACACTAAATCACGGTTTTCCCAAACTTGAGCCTCCAGCAGTTTTGGGACTACAATTCCCACCATCCCTCTGATCCTACTAGCTAGGGATGATGGGAGCTGTAGTCCAACAACAGCTGGAGATCCAAGTTTGTGAAACTCTGTTCTAAAGCATTGGTCTTCAGCTGGCCAGATCTAAAATGGGTCCTAACAGCAGCAGCACACATCTTTTGAATATAGTGCAATTTTTTAAAAAAGAAATGGGGCCTAAATGCATGTATGGGTTAAAAGTGATCAAAATGATCAAGTTGACGACATAAAACACCATGCATGCTGATGGTGCAAATATATAAAAACCAGTGCTCCCTCTGCAAATCCAGGCTGCAAAACTGGAATGTGAAACCGGATCTCTATTTTCATCCCCTTTGGTTTCTCAATGAATATCGCTGCTGTTCCTGCTACTACCACCACCACTACTACTATTATTATTAATAATAAAATTTTATTTATACCCCGCCCTCCCTGGCCAGAGCCGGGCTCAGGGTGGCTAACACCAGTAAAATTACAATAAAAACATAATGGGGGGGGGGGGACAATTAAACATACAGGTTAAAAATACAATTTAAAATTCAGCCTCATTTTAAAGGTAGCCGATAGATCAAGACCATAAGGGGAGGGAAACCTAAGGGTCAGACTGAGTCCAAAGCAAAGGCCAGGTTCAAACCTAATAGTCAGACTGAGTCCAAACCAAAGGCCAAGACAGCTCTGTCTTGCAGGCCCTGTGGAAAGATGTCAAGTCCCGCAGGGCCCTAGTCTCTTGTGACAGAGCGTTCCACCAAGTCGGGGCCAGTGCTGAAAAGCCCCTGGCCCTAGTTGAGACCAATCTAACCATCTTGCGACTTGGGACCTCCAAAATGCTGTCATTTGTGGACCTTAAGGTCCTCCACAGGGCATACCAGGAGAGACGGTATTGCTTTGTTTCATAGCTGTCAAGTGTCCCTTATTTGAAGGGACAGTCCCTTATTCCAGCGCCATGTCCTGCTGCTGTCCCTTATTGATGGATGTCCCTTAAATATCCCTTAAATGATGTCCCTTAAATTTCAAAGGAAGCAGCTCCTCTCCCTCCCTCCCTGCTGGCCAGGGAGGAGGGAGGCTCCAACTGTGTTGCTTGGCTGTGTTGCTCACCCAATAAGAACGACTGGGTGTGTGTGTGTGGAGCTTGCATGCCTTGTGTGTGGCTAGTTAATGCAGGCTGAGGGGTTTTTTGAATGCTGGACGCCATTTTGTTGCACGTGCTGCTGCAAACTTTGCAGTGCAAAGCCAGGCCGGGGAGCCATCTTAAGTTGAGGCTGCATAGGCCTTGTGGTCCATGTGATTCAGATTCTATTCAGTTGAACCTCTGGTTACAAAGTTGGTTGGACAGTGTTCTCGAAGCTACCAGCAAGAGTTTGACCAGACTGCAGGAGGACAGGAAGACTGGAGTGCCTGGAACAGGTGAGGCTGCAGGTCCCTTATTTTCAAGGGTGCTGGTCCCTTATTTTCAAGGCTGCTGGTCCCTTATTTTCAAATCTGTAAGTTGACAGCTATGCTTTGTTTAATTAGGAAGCATCTCTGAGTGATTGAGAACGCAACAGAAACATGCACCTACCTCTCTTCCAGAAAGCACCAAACCCCAGTATCGCCACCAGCGCCAACATCTTAATCCCCAAGGCGGCAAACAAGAGGACCAGGACCCAGGAGCTGCCCCCAGCTCTGAATTTGTAGAAGTATACGGCCCCCTCTGCTCTTCCCAAGCTGTTAACAGCTGTGCAGGTGTATTTCCCATCGTGTGTCAGGCGCTGAAGTTCCTTGGTTATCTGGTGGGCTGCAGTTGAAGCCGAGGTGATGTTGTCGGAGGGAGGACCGGTCCACGTCAGGGTGGGCAGAGGCTCCCCTTCGGCTGTGCACTTTGCGTGGAAAGCGTGGTCCTGGCTGGTCTGGACAGAGATGTTAATGATCCTGGGGGGAGCTGCAGAAAGTCCCGAAATATGAACACAATGCAAATACAGTGGTACCTCGGTTTAAGAACAGCTTAATTTATGAACTGCTACTACTACTACTACTACTACTACTATAATTTATTATTTATACCCTGGGTAGCTTCCAACAAAATATTAAAATACTGGGACATGTTCTGCTTCCAAGGCAAACCTCTACTTTTGGGTTTGCAGCATTCAAAGTGTTGGTGCTGACCTTTGAAGCACTAAACGGCCTCGGTCCTGTATACCTGAAGGAGCGTCTCCACCCCCATCGTTCTGCCGGACGCTGAGATCCAGCACCAAGGGCCTTCTGGTGGTTCCCTCATTGCGAGAAGTGAGGTTACAGGGAACCAGACAGAGGACCTTCTCTGTGGTGGCGCCCGCCCTGTGGAACGCCCTCCCTTCAGATGTGAAGGAAATAAGCAGCTATCTTATCTTTAAAAGACATCTGAAGGCAGCCCTGATTAGGGAAGTTTTTAATATTTAATGCTGTATTGTTTTTAACACTTGATTAGGAGCCGCCCAGAGTGGCTGGAGAGACTCAGCCAGATGGGCGGGGTATAAATAAACAAATTATTATTATTATTATTATTATTATTATTATTATTACTACTACTACTACTACTACTACTACTACTACTACTACTACCCTGCCTTTCACTCAGTTTGGGACCTGCCCTGCTTACCACAAAGCAGGACAGTCGCTGCCAAGGCTGCTTCTTTCATATTGCCCTCCTCCCATGCCCCAAAATGGGCAGGTAAATGGGCAGGACGTTGAACAGGAACAGAGGCAATAGACTGTGGACGCCCCTGCTGGGTTTGGACCTCACTCAGCGCCAATCTCTATGCCAACCTTTCACACTGGTCATCCATTTCCAGCTCTGCCCCCTTCCCTCTCTATCGGATCTGAAGTTCCTCTCACCTATGAGATGGAGCCTGAGTCCCATTCTGCTCTCATACTTGTCGTGGAAATCCCCGGAGAACTCGACCCGGCAGAAGTATCTGTTCTTGTCGTTCCACGTCAGGCTGTTGATCTGGAGCGAGAGGTTGTTCTGCCTCGGGTTCCCCAAGAGCTTGTATCTGCCCTCCGAGCCGACGGTGGTTTTGCAGGGGTCGCTTGAGCTATGGGAAATGCACTTGAAAACAACGGCTCCGTTGAAAGGCTCCTTGACCCGCCAAATGGCTGTCAGGGTCTGGTCGTTGGTGTTCTGTGGGTGTGTGAATGTGCAGGGCAAGGCAACTGCCTTGCCAATTTCACCAGTTACCTCTGATGGGATCTGCATGGACCAGCCTTTGGAAGAAACACCTGGAAGGGAAAGCATCAATGATCTTTAGTTAACCAAGAAAACCCTACCCTGTCTGACGCAAACTCCGCCGTATCAAGCAGTTGGTCCCTTACCTTTCTCGCCCTGATCTGGCCGCAGTGATCCATGCGACAGTCGCCTCCAGGCTTGATTATTGTAACTCACTCTATGCGGGGCTGTCCTTGAAGCTGACCCAGAAACTCCAGCGGGTGCAGAATGTTGTGGCAAGGCTCCTTACGGGGTCCTTGCTGCAGGATCACATTCATCCAGTGCTTTACCAACTGCACTGGCTCAAGGTGGAGTACAGGGTCAGGTTTAAGGTGCTGGTTTTGACCTTTAAAGCCCTTCACGGCCTAGGACCCTCGTACCTACGGGACCGCCTCTCCTGGTATGCCCTGCAGAGGACCTTAAGGTCCACAAATGACAACATTTTGGAGGTCCCAAGTCACAAGGTGGTTAGATTGGTCTCAACTAGGGCTAGGGCCTTTTCAGTACTGGCCCCGACTTGGTGGAACGATCTGTCACAAGAGACTAGGGCCCTGCGGGACTTGACATCTTTTTGTAGGGCCTGCAAGACAGAGCCGTTCCGCCTGGCCTTTGGTTTGGACTCAGTCTGGCCCTTATGTTTCCCTCCCCTTATGGTTTTGATCTATGGGCTACTTTTAAAATGAGGCTGCATTTTAAATTGCATTTTTAACCTGTATACCTGTATTTTAAATTGGTCCCCCCCCCCCCCCATATTATGTTTTTACTGTTGTTAGCTGCCCTGAGCCCGGCTCTGGCCAGGGTATAAATAAATTTATTATTATTATTATTATTATTATTATTATTATTATTATTATTTTGAGTGCACAACTGAAACTGGAATGTGAGAATGTGACAAAATAAGTGTTTGCAAAGGGATTATATCCTACAGGGATGGTTGTAAGGGAGCCAGGAATGACAACAGTTCCCGTCGACATGGCAGGCAGAGTTCAGGGCAAGGCTCAAATTACAGAGGGGTCAAGGCAGAGCATAATAGAACCATAGAATTGTAGAGTTGGAAGGGACCCTGATGCTTGTCTAGTTCAACCCCTTGCAAGAATGGCTGGCTCTTTTAGCTGGTATTTTTTAGGATGGTTAAAATAAACATGGTTTGTCAGAAACTGGGGGAGGAAAGTGTGGGGTTAGGACTTGTGGATTAAAGAAGAAGAAGAAGCTAGGATATTCACAAGCTGTGTGCAGTTGCACAGATCCCCTTTGTTTTCACTTCTCAGCTCCCATTGAGTGCGCAAGGAATCAAACCCGGAAGCTGCAGTCAGCTATGGCTTCCCATTACGTAGAAACCAAGAAACCATGGTTAAGTGTTTCCAAACAAGTGAGGCTATGAAGCCACGGTACACAATGGATTGTGTGGATGCTGCTGTGTTCTGTCTAAGGCAGAGTAACAGCAGACGAAGATTGCTGTTGGAGCAGGCCAAAAACCCATCATAGTCCATCATCCTGTTGCCATAGTGACTAGCCAGATGTCTGCAGGAAGTCTGAAAGGAGGACCTGATCCCAACAACGCCCCATCTGTGATTCCCAGCAGCTGCTATTCAGAGGAAACACTGCTTCAACAGGAAAAACATAGTCAATAGGACCAGCGGCCATTGATAGAGCTCCATTGGCCACCAATAAGTTTTTGATCAAGACCTGCAACGTCTTGGGTTTTGCCCTCCGTTCTGTCCCACAGGGAATTGGGCAATTCCAAGAACAACGTAAGGGTGAGAGGGGAAAAGTTTTCCCAAAGCAAAACTCACCTTTCTTAAGAAAGCAAAGCAGACATGCGAGCAAGAAGCTAGTGCCTTCCATCTTCTGGGCTTGCTCCACGGTGAAGCTTGTTTGCTGATCTGATCAGATCCACTCTTTGTTTGCTGTTGGGTAAAATGCTGAAGCAGTGATTCCACTCTGCAGAATGAATGTGACTGGACTTCCCTTATCCTGGAAAATATGCGTTGTTCACATGGCTGGCCAGCTGATGAGTCTTTTTGCTAGCCATGCTGGGATGAGTGTAAAAGCCATCGCAGAGAAAAGCCATTGGGTTCTTCCTCTCCCAACCCTTCCTCCCCCTTTCTATTTAACCAGAGTGAACGCAAGTGATGAAATGACTTGGGTAAACTAGTGCTGTGCTGAAAATGTCTCCCTTAAAAAAAACCCAACTCTTCATCAATTAATGAGAAAATTAATGAGAAACTACATTGCATACATGAAAGGGATGTGGGTGGCGCTGTGGGTTAAACCACAGAGCCTAGGACTTGCCAATCAGAAGGTTGGCGGATCGAATCCCCACGACGGGGTGAGCTCCCATTGCTCGGTCCCTGCTCCTGCCAACCTAGCAGTTTGAAAGCATGTCAAAGTGCAAGTAGATAAATAGGTACCGCTCCGGCGGGAAGGTAAACGGCGTTTCCGTGTGCTGCTCTGGTTTGCCATACTGGCCACATGACCCGGAAGCTGTACACCAGCTCCCTCGGCCAATAAAGCGAGATGAGCGCCGCACCCCCAGATTTGGCCACAACGGAACCTAATGGTCAGGGGTCCCTTTACCTTTTTACATTGCATACACAGGGAGAGAAAATTTAGGTTAAATTCTCATGATCCTTGGGTGCAGAGGTTATTCTTTTGATCATGCATGCCTTATTGCTGTGGCTGAGGGGTGTTTGTGGGTGCCCTTTCTTCCATCCTACAAATCATCTGCACTCTGCAGCCTTCCTGGGTGCCTACACTCCAGAGTAAAGTCCATGGGAAGACATCATGAGGATTTTCCCCATCAGACTCTTTCAGATCAGGAAACACGGGCAGACAAGGAGGCTGCAAAGTGCTAGAGAAATGTTTAGGTAAAGGTAAAGGACCCCTAACCATTAGGTCCAGTCGTGGCCGACTCTGCGGTTGTGGCGTTCATCTCACTTTATTGACCGAGGGAGCCGGCGTACAGCTTTCGGGTCATGTGGCCAGCATGACTAAGCCGCTTCTGGCGAACCAGAGCAGCGCACGGAAACGCTGTTTACATTCCCGCCAGAGTGGTACCTACGGTATTTATCTACTTGCACTTTGACGTGCTTTACAGGAAAAGAAAACACATGCATCATTCTTGGCCACTTTGCATAATTTTGTGCACTTCTATCGTATCTATGCAATGTTGGTGGTGGAGAAGCATATAGACTGCCCTGATCTCCTTGGAGTAAGGGTGAGATGGAAAGGAGAATAAATGCATAATAAAAGCAGCAAGAGCACATTTAATCCACACATTAGACTGATTGGGTTTCTACATATCAGATGCTTCAAAGAAAGTGTCAAAGGTGAGGAACAGGCAGCAACAATTAAATTATCCTAAAGCGCCACAGAGGGATGCGGTTGGTGCTGTGGGTTAAACAACAGAGCCTAGGACGTGCCGATCAGAAGATCGGTGGTTCAAATCCCCGCAGTGGGGTGAGCTCCCGTTGCTTGGTCCCTGCTCCTGCCAACCTAGCAGTTCAAAAGCACATCAAAGTGCAAGTAGATAAATAGGTACCACTCTGGCGGGAAGGTATACGGTGTTTCCGTGAGCTGCTCTGGTTCGCCAGAAGCAGCTTAGTCATGCTGGCCACATGTATGCCTGCTCCCTCAGACAATAAAGCGAGATGAGCTCCACAACCCCAGAGTCGGCTACGACTGGACCTAATGGTCAGGGGTCCCTTTATCTTTACCTTTAAAGCGCCACAGTAAGTGTTCTAATGTGCTTTGGAATGCTTTGGTCGTGGCATTGCAGTCTTCTTGCAATCTCTTATCTGTTCCTTTTCTGATACAGTCCTTTGGCCCCTTGAAAGGAGTGAGCATGGTTATCTTGATGCACCAGCCCTCTTAATGGGCATGTGGTTTTCTGGTCCTCCTGTGTTTTACTCCACGAAGGCAGTGAGACACAATTGTGGTGCTAAGAAGTGAGCTTTTTGCCACAAGGGGGCAGTGGGGCTTGAAGGAGATGCCGTGAACTTGAGTAGGACTTACCCCCAAGAAAACGGCCTTGCCGGGTGGCGGGGAGGGGAAACAGTAGGCAGAATAGGGAGCCCGAGGCATTGCGCAGCTCATTATGCCAGGTTTTATGTGAAATCGAAGAAGCTTATCTGGCTCTAAGTAGAGTGACTTCTGGAGCAAAAAGGAAGTGGAACCCTACAGGATCAGGCCAATGGCCCATCAGGTCCAGCAGTCTGTTCTCACAGTGGTCAGCCAGATAGTTATGGCAAGCAGCTGGCATTCAGGGGGCAGGCTGACAGTGGCTGGAGAATGTAGCCACAATGGCAAATAGTGGCTGATAGCCGAATCCACAATGAATTTCTCTAATCCTCTTTTTTTTTTTGGAATAATTTTTATTAAGAATTTCAACATCACAATTTATCAAAAACATATCATCTTCTCTCCCTCCCCACAATTTTCCCTCCCCCCTCCCTGAGATTACCAGATGGGCAGAATAGGCACTGGCCTGTGGGCCCCATGCCTTTTAGGGGCAACAGATCAAAACAATATTGATTTGATCTTGAAATAAAATTACAATCAAGTATTAGGAGATAATTTGCAAGCCACCCCCCCTGAGATTTCGCCTGTCTAGGTGCCTCCACAGGGTCTAATTTTTCACTGCTTTCCAACTCTACAATTCTACGATGCTACAAGTCATTCACCTAGTTCTCTTTCTCAATCTTTACATGTATGCTGTAATTTTGCCTGCCGCCACCCTAATCTCCGAGTGGCGCGAGATTCCAGGGGTTCCAGGCAAGTGTTCACATTTCCTTTTGGAAATGAGGCACAGTGAATAGGATTTATTTGCAAGAACCTAGGGTTTGCTGATCAGAACGTCGGTGGTTCGAATCCCCACGACGGGGTGAGCTCCCGTTGCTCGGTCCCAGCTCCTGCCAACCTAACAGTTCGAAAGCACGTCAAAGTGCAAGTAGATAAATAGGTACCGCTCCAGTGGGAAGGTAAACGGTGTTTCCGTGCGCTGCTCTGGTTCACCAGAAGCGGCTTAGTCATGCTGGCCACATGACCTGGAAGCTGTACACCGGCTCCCTTGGCCAATAAAGCGAGATGAGCGCCGCAACCCCAGAGTCGGTCATGACTGGACCTAATGGTCAAGGGTCCCTTTACCTTTTTGTATACGGTCTGAGCCTGCCATGGAGGGTTTCACAGCCTTCCTGACATCGCCACAGCCTTGGATTCAAGCAGAAACCAAACATTAATTCCAAGTGCTTCTCTTTCTCTCCCCAGCACGCTGCTTGGCTTCTAGCTCACATCACGGCAATCCAACTCTAAACCCAGCTTTTGCCCTATTGCTTGTTCTCCCTAATGGCCCATCACCCAGACTATCACCGCGACACAGGGAGCAATCCTGGCTTATATTTTAACACTTGCCGAATCCAGGAGTTAGCAGGATCTCGTCTTCAGCTGACTGCCCCCCCCCCGCAAACTCATAATAATATTTTAATGGCTGAAGAGACTGTTGATAAAGCCTGCCCTGCCCAACTTTGCAAATCTCCAAGCTGTAAATTGCAGGCTCAAATACTTTTGTGCTCAATAAAAAAAATATATTGCCCAGCCCTTCGCCGCAGAGAGGGGGTGAATCAGAAAGGGCAGTGGAATTTTTCCCTTTTTTGCCAGAGGGGAAAATTCCAGTCAGCTGAGCTGCAGGGCGCCCAGGACCAAAGCTGTGTCATGGCGCTTCAGAAAGTGGGGCTCTGAGGTGGAGCTATGCTAACCTTTCCTTTGTGTGCATTTGACCCCCCACGCAGCCAAGAAAATGTTGAATGTTGAATTTTTCTTGGTGTGTGTGTGTGTTAGGGAAGGATTACCGGGCCTGGCAGCCTTCCACCCTCCATAGTGCGGCAGTGGCGCTTGGTTTCCATGGCGACAGACTTGCCGCCATCTTTTTTCCTCGCAGTGGAACTTCTGGAGGGGGGTTACGAATTTCACATTGTGGCAGCAGTTGCTAGTTCCAGGCTTTAAATACCGATTTGCATTCATTTGAGCTTCAAATGGGGTTATTATTGCAATATCTGTATTCTATTCAGACACACCTGCCCACAATTCTCTTGGCAGGAGTTCAGGGCCTTGAACAGCCGATAAGCAAAAATTCAAAGATGGGAAGCTTTCCCCTTTGCTACACAGCCATGCTGGTGAAATGTTCCTCCTCAGAGATGGGGGGGGGGGGAACCTGCAGTTGGGTGGGACTCCAACTCCCATCATCCCCGGATGTTGGCTAATGCTGGCTGGGGCTGATGGGAGTTGGAGTCCAGTAGCATTTTCAGGACTGCAGGTTCCTTGCCTCTGATTGAAAGAAGGATGCTCACTAAAGTATATATGCTGTTTATTTTTTAAAAAAATAGTATTAATTAGATTTTCAACAAGAAAAAAGTTACAAAAATAGTAAAAAGAGAATACAAAAAATACAAAAACCAAAAAAGATAGAAATAATAAAGAAAAATACAGACAGTTAAAAATAAATCCCTCTTTCTATTATCTTACCACTCATTTACTTATTTTCATGACTTCCTCGCACCTCCCTTTTTGTATTCCATTTAATAATTAGTTCAGCAAATTCATACACTCTTTGTTTACCCTTAATTCTTTATCTTCACATATTATAACTTCGAATTTTCATCTAGTATCAATCCATTTTTACATATTCCTGTTTTGCCTTATTGCTAGAACCACTTCATTTCATTCCAACATCATTAACATTCAATAATTTTACAGTGTTTCTGTCAATAGTCTTTAAATTTCTTCCAGTCTTCTTCCACCAACTCTTCTCCCTGGTCCTGGATTCTGCCAGTCATTTCCGCCAATTCCAATGTAGTCCATTACTTTCATCTGCCATTCTTCCAAGGTGGGTAGATCTTGTGTTGTATATATGCTGTTTAATGAACTGCATTAATTCCTGTGCTAAAACCTTCACCAGCAATAGCACCGATAATCTAACATGCCATATGTAAGTGAAACAGATAGGGTGGGCATCTTCTTTCTTTCCAACTGCTCCTGTCAGACAGAGCACTCTGCTCTGCAAAATTGTGCAGAAGTGACTCCCTCAAAATAATAATACAGTGGTACCTCGGATTACATACACTTCAGGTTGCATACACTTCAGGTTACAGACTCCGCTAACCCAGAAATAGTACCTCAGGTTAAGAACTTTGCTTCAGGATGAGAACTGAAATCGTGCTCTGGCAATGCAGCAGCAGGAGGAGGCCCCATTAGCTAAAGTGGTGCTTCAGGTTAAGAACAGTTTCAGGTTAAGAACGGACCTCTGGAACGAATTAAGTACTTAACCTGAGGTATCACTGTAATAGTAATAGTAATAATAATAATAATAATTTTATACCCACCCTTCTGGCTGGGTTTCCCCAGCCACCCTGGGTGGCTTCCAACAAAAGATTAAAAATACTTCAAAACATCAGTCATTAAAAACTTCCCTAAACAGGGCTGCCTTCAGATGTCTTCTAAAAGTCAAATAGTCATTTATTTCCTTGACATCTGGTGGGAGGGCGTTCCACAGGGCGGGCGCCACTACCGAGAAGGCCCTCTGCCTGGTTCCCTGTAACTTCACTTCTCGTAGCGAGGGAACCGCCAGATGGCCTTGGAGCTGGACCTCAGTGTCTGGGCTGAATGATGGAGGTGGAGACGCTCCTTCAGGTATACTGGACCAAGATCTTTTAGGGCTTTAAAGGTCAGCACCAACTCTTTAATAGCTATGTCAGGCCTGCTTTTCAAAGCAGAGATGGAACAGTTTTTAATAAAAGCAAAACTGAGAACACCCAGTGAAGCGTTTGAAGGACTAATTAGGTGTCACTCAAAGATATGGGTTTTAAAAAAACTGCATACTAGGGCTTATACATGTTGGCATCTGTCTGTCTTGGGAGACAGTTGGGGAGTGCTCCTTTGGGGGTGAGGTCAATGGAGGCAACCCATTGTGCTCATACCTTCTGCCAATCTGGTTGAGCTTCTAACTACTGCCTCCCTTGTTGTTTTCGCTGCGTTTGGAGCACTGGCCTGGCCTCTCCCGAGTGCAAGTCTGGGCAGTGTGTCTGGAGGTCCTGCCCAGATGACAGGACCCCACCCTCGGCTTTGCTGATGTGGTCCAAAGTTTCCTGGAAAGCACCAGTTTGGCTGTAGGAGTTGCTGGAAGGAGGCATACAAAGCACCATTCAACCAGCTTAGGGACTCCACTCCAGATTTGTGTACGGTTTACTCCTTAGCCTTTTCTTCTCCTGAAGATGTCCCGCAAGGCAGCAGGTACTGATTTTTCCTCAGGGTTTGCTCCTGAAGCCTTTCTGTGGCGAGTTCCCGCCTCCCCCCAGTGGAAATAATGACACATGACACAATTATTAAGGTTAATGGGCTAAATAAGGCCACAACTTTATTGGTTACAGGTGATGAGCGGTATTGGCTTAGGCATTGGTCCTAACTGACTATATCCGACTTCAGCCCATCTGCTTGAAGTCCAGGAAGGGTTAACCACCAGTAGGGGGAGTCCTGCTGATGCACATCAACTAGGAACTCCCCTGGGGTCACTGCTAGGGGGCGTGCCTTAGGCCCTCACCTCCATAGGCTTCGGACAGGGCCACGCCCCCCGGAATCCTTTATCAGACTACTCTTCAATATGCGGGGGAGGTGATGGCGCTACCTCCCCTCTTCCATCTACAGAGCAATACCAATGCCTAACCGCCAATACCAAGAAAGTTGTGACGATTTACTACGAGGTAGGCGAGAACCAAGTGGCTGGTGCCAATTTGCCAAGTGGAAAAATTCCTACCAGGCCCCTCAACGGTGACCAACCGAGGTCCATAGCAAGGTCAAGGAACGAAAACCTTAAAGGGTGAGAGGGTGGGAAACAGGAGCAGCTGGAGGCGGCAAAAAAGGGAGATCCCCGGCCGCGTCCTGGTTTAAATAAGGCAGGCCAAACCCCCAGAGTCAACCGATTGGCTGGTCAGGAAGTGACGTGGCTGGGAATCCCCCCAATCGCACGGGGGCTGGGGCTGTGAAGCCCGCAACTCTACCTCCTCCAAAGGGCAGAAGTGGCTTTCTCCCAAATGAGTGTAGCTGCAAGGTAGCAGAGGTTGAGGATAAGAGTTTTCCTTCTCCTAGTTTGGCTCCCTTCCCAGGTGGACGAGCCCCACCTGCCCCTCAACCCTTCAACAGCTCATGCAGAAAGCACCTTCTTGAGACCCAATAGTGGTCTATCATCTGCTCAATCTGCCAGAGTCTGTCCTTGCATGCAGGGCACATACCTAACTCACCGAGAGTTGGAGACCCATTGGCTACCCTCACCTGGTTTACCTGCCTATACAAAGCCAGGGGTGTGGCCGCTGTCACATACTGACAGCTTCTAGGAGCCACAACCGAGAGCTGAGTGCAAGGGGTGGGGACCAATGGCAGATGAACTGCCCAGAAGGACACCTTGTGTCCCCACCAGAGATGCTGACCCCAGTTGACTCCTCATAAAGCTACAATTCCCAACATCCTTAATGAACCATGGGGGGACATTTCCCTAATATTCATTGTGGCTGCAAGATGCTGGGAAGGGAGGTTTAATGCTTCCTTCCCCAGAGATCCTGACACAAATCTCCCCCTCATGCTGCACAGAGCCTTTGGGTGGGGGGAGCCCCCATGGGAGGGTGCAAAACAAGTCGGTTATGTTCCTTTGATTCCACTTGCAACTGTGTGCTTGAAGAGGGCAACGGGCATTGACAGATGATGAAACCCGAATACAATAAAGGTGGCAATAGACGTTTTACAGCTGCAATAAAAGCGGAACTGGCCTCTGAAGTGAATCTCTGGTGTCACGGTGTCCTTTTCAGGACACCAGATGGGTTGGCCCTACCATGAGGCAGAGTGAGGCAATCGCCTCAGGCGGCAGATGTTGGAGGTCAGGTCAGCTGCAGACATTTTCTCTGAGACTCCCTCCAACCATTCACCTCTGTTGGAGATCGCATGCCTTTCATATACAGTGGACGCTTGGGTTGTGAACATGATCCGTGCAGGATGCACGTTCACAGCCCGCAGAGTTCGCAACCCATGTCTGCACATGCACAGGTTGCAACTCAGTGCTTCTGCGCATGCACAAAGTGTGATTTAGCGCTTCTGCGCATGCGCGACTGCTGAAACCCAGAAGTAACCCGTTTCAGTACTTCGAGATTTTGGCAGTCCTCAACCTGAAAAAACGCAACCTGAAGCGTTTGTAACCTGAGGTATGTCTGTATCTCCTAAATTAGCCTTCTGCCCTCAGGGGCAATGGAGGAACGTTATCCTGTTACCAGTGCTGAAGAAAGAGTCGATTGCCAATCCACTTAGCTTCTGTACATGGCACGAAGGGGGCACCAACTTCTGCTTTGTCTCAGCCAGCAAAAGTCCTTGAGCTGGCTCTAGGCTCCGGCTGTTTTTAAAGATGAAGGAAGTTGAGAACATCTCTTGTGTTTTGCTCCCCCTCCCTTCTCAATCAGTGAACAAGTCAATAAATTGCATTTGAAAATTATGAAAGAGGAGAGAACATTTCCGTGACGATGGAGCAAGCTTGTTTTCTTCTGCTCCAAAGGGTAGGACCTGAACCAACGTGAAATATACTTGGAGTCGAGAGTGGATTTCATGCTCTTTATTCAGCTCATAGTAGTGAGGAGGAATGGATGTTCCCCCACAATATCTGCTTTATATACATTATTTACACAGTGGGCTGCACATGATTGGCTAATTCCGGGATTCTCCTGTAGGCCAATCAGATTGTGGATTCACTTCCACCTGGAGCTGGATTGGGTGGCTCCTGTGGACTGCTGCATTTTGGATCCTATTCAACTCAGTACATAACACAATGGCTTCAAGTTACAAGAAAGGAGATTCCAAGGAAACATCAGGAAGAACTTTCTGACAGTAAGAGCTGTTCAGCAGAGGAATGGACTCCCTCAAGAGGTGGTAGACTCTCCTTTCTTGGAGGTTTTTAAGAAGAAATTGGATGGACATCTGTCATGTATGACCTAGTTGAGATTCCTGCATCGTAGGGGCTGAGCTACATGATCCTTGAGGTTCTTTCAAGCTCTACAATTCTGTGATTCCATGATTCTATGTTCATGTGCTTGCATGGCGACTTCCCACCCCTTAGGCCCTCACCTTCCCAGGCTTCAGACAGGGCTACACCCCCCAGAATCCTTTATCAGACTACCCTTCAATATTCGGGGCAGGTGATGGCGCTACCTCCCTTCTTCCATCTACATAGCAATATCCATACCAATGCCTAACCGCCAATATCGAGAAAGTTGTGGTGATTTGCTACCAGGTAGGCAAAAACCAAGTGGCTGGTGCCAATTTGCCAAGTGGAAAAATTCCTACCAGGCCCCTCAATGGCGACCAGCCAAGGTCCATAGCAAGGTCAAGGAATGAAAACCTTATAGGGTGGCAGGGTGGGAAACAGGAGCAGCTGGAGGCGGCAAAAAAGGGAGATCCCCGGCCACGTCCTGGTTTAAATAAGGCAGGCCACACCCCCAGAGTCAACCGATTGGCTGGTCAGGAGGTGACATGGCCGGGAATCCCGCCAATCGCGCAGGGGCTGGGGCTGTGAAGCCCACAACTCCATCTCCTCTGAAGGGCGGAAGTGGCTTTCTTCTAAATGAGTGCAGCTGCAAGGCAGCAGAAGTTAAGGATCAGAGTTAGCAAGGTCAAGGAATGAAAACCTTATAGGGTGGGAGGGTGGGAAACAGGAGCAGCTGGAGGTGGCAAAAGAGGGAGATCCCCGGCCGCATCCTGGTTTAAATAGGGCAGGCCACGCCCCCTGAGCTCCAGCTACCGTGTGCGTGGTGGGGTGTGAAACCTGCAACCCACCTCCTCCGCAGGGCGGAAGTGGCTTTGCCTTCTGAGGTGTCTGAAGGCTGTTTTTAAATATCTTTTTGTTCATTCTGCAAAGCATCTCACGAGTGATTTGCACTCCATGCCCTTCCCAGGTGCTCACTCTTCAATTAAATCCTTGGAGAAGGTGTCCAGAGCAAACTTCTCCCCTGGATGTCTCCCCACCCAGATCAGGAAGTCTCGGCAGCCAGGAAGGCTGCAGAGTCCCAGAGTAATATTTAATGGAAAGGAAAACTCTCCGAATGATAAAGTAAACTCAAAATCCTGCACCCAAAGCAATTCTCAAGTGCCCCATTTTCATGATGCACATGAAAAATGGAAGCCTCTTTCAGAAAGAGAGAGAAAGAAATTGGAGGAAGGGTTTTGGCCAAACATTAGATGGAAGTAGTACTGGTCTCCATGTGACTAGTCATGGTCCAGAAGACTAGAGTATGGGAGAAACTTAATTTTGGTGAACCCCTTGGAGCAGGACTTGTGGGCTCAGGAAGGTTCGGAGAGGTACTCAGTGCAAGCTGATTGTATTGAAATGGGAACCTGGCAGAATAGTGTTGGTTTGTTTTTTTAACGGTCCTTTATTCTAGGTCTTTAATGGTAGGTTGATCTGCAAATACTAGGTGGCTATAGATCCTACTTTCTGTGGGCCATTTTGACAGGTAGGTGAGTTAGAATGAGGTAGAATGCTCTGTGTATTCATATATAATAATAATAATTTAATATTTATACCCCGCTCATCTGGCTGGATTTCCCCAGCCACTCTGGGCGGCTTCCAACCAAATATTAAAAACAACACAGCGTCAAACATTAAAAACTTCCCTAAACAGGGCTGCCTTCAGTTGTCTTTTAAAAGTAAAATAGTTGCTTATTGCCTTGACATCTGCTGGGAGGGCGTTCCACAAGGCAAGCGTCACTACCGAGAAATTGGCAATCTTTGCCAAACTAGTTAGGAATGACACCTCCAAAGGGCTTCTTCTAAAAGAGCCGTTCTGCTGAAAGAAGCCAAGATGGTTTTCCCTTGTTGCAATAGTGCAACATTGCTGCTCTGTACAAAACCATACTTAGGATGTTTCATTGCTGAAAGTGTCCCGTCACCAGAACTTCTTTTCTCCTTTTCTTGCACTGTAGAGCAACAAACCTGCATGAAAAAACCAGCTTTGTTTTGCTTCGCTTTTGCAGTCCTTGCCTTAGGAGTGAATCAGCTTCCACCTAATTGCTTTGATATGGAAGATCTGTTTCTATGATGCTGCCCAGCACATGATTTCCACCAGAAGGGAAACCGCAGGTGACACAGCTCAGACTGCAGAAAAGAGAATGAGGAACAGCAAGTTCCTAATCTTCCAGTGCCCCAAAAAAGAGAATAGGAAACTGCCACAACTTGTGAACTTTGTCTATGGTTTTATTTGGCACACAGGAAACACCCTCCCTACCTCCTTTAAGGCACATTTATTACAATAGCTGCAATAATCCAGAAAACTATTAACATAGCAGTTCAAATTGCATGACCTTTATCCACTGCTGCTCAAGGATCCCCTTGTTTACTGCCTGACCTTTTCCTAACTATAGTTTGCCAAGATAAACACAGTAGCAAACAGTGGTTAGCACCAAGCCTTCGAACCATGGCTTGAAACAGCTTTGCAAACCATGGTTTGGAGGCAAGGCACTAGTCCACCCTGGCATCCACATCTCAATAGGGGGCTCACTGCCAATATTGGAATTATAATAGTTTCATCCTTGCTATATGGTATATAATAGTTTTAATTGAATCATGTTATACAAAATGCTCCATATTCTTATTTGCAGTGTCCCTGAAGAAGAGGCATATTTTCAAATGTGTTAGGCCAATGAAACCTTCATATTTCACCCGTCCCATTTCTCCCTATTATGGTTGCCTTCTCTCCTTCTGTTTCTCCACTGGCAAAACACCGGCCAATTAGTGGCAGGAAGCATGTATAGAGTCAGGCCATTGGTCTAACTAGCTCAGTATTAATTGGAAAGTCTCCTACCCAGGATTTATTTATTTTTTTAAGACGGGGGTCTCTCCCAGCCCCTACCTGGAAATGGCAGGGATTGAACCTGGAAACCTGTGGTCTTCCAGATACTGGATTCCAACTCTCACCAGTGCCATTCTGCATGGGAGGCAGGAGATTTGAGTGCCTTCTGGCTGCTGCAGTTCTTACCTAGGATATTGGTCTGATCTACCAAGAAGACACTTCCAATGCCATTAAAGAAGTGTGGATACTCAGGAGCGCTGAACACAGATTACCGTATTTTTCGCCCCATAGGACGCACCTAGTTTTTTGGGAAGGAAATAAAGGGAAAAGAATTATTTCCCCCCAGGCGCGGGGCTGGGGCGGGGGATGCCGAAGCTTCCCCCGACCCCAGCCCCCAGAACAGGCTGCTATCCGCAAGCCTAGGGAGCCCGGCGGGAAGTCACACTGGTCTCCCCAGGCTTGCGGATATCTGTCCCCCGAGCATGTGGGGCTGGCGCTGGGGAGAAGCCCGCTTCTCCCAGCACCAGCCTCCAAACCCACCAGTCAACCATGGGGATTCCAGCAAGGTGATACAAACTGTGCAAGTATGGTTAGCCCACATCTCTTCTGTTACCTGTGATCGGACACTCCCATTGCATACAATTAATACAAAAATACTCTCCCCAGACATGCAACTCTCCCATTGCTTGCTTTGTCCTCTCAATTAGATGTCCTCTTGATTGAATATCATCTAATCTAGAAATCACCAAAGCCTCTTTTCTCAGGAGCCGTTCTGTTCCCGAAAGTGGTCTGGGTCTTCAATATGTCTCTTTTTCATATGAACTGGCCCCTATAGGAGTGCTCAAAGTTGGTGCCCTCCAGCACTAAAGTCCTGTGAATGTAACTTGCATACAATATTGCATTGTGACACACAATAACGGTTTCCTCCTAGTCCTTACAAGTGACACTGTATAGCATTGTTTAAAAAACCACACTGTGATTATACACACACACACACACACACACACACACACACACATATATATATGTATGCTGGTGGTATCAGCTAATATTGCTTTAGAAGACTGGCTCCAGCCAGTGAACCTGCAGTTGGTCACCACAGATCTCAGCCCTCATTTGTTCCATCAATGTCACACCCCTTTCTAAACAAACAGGATATTCTGCTCACTTCTGACTGGCATACGGAGAGAATTCCGAGACTTGCTGATCTGCGTGAAGTTATTTGCGACTTAAAATGGATGAAGACCTCCACCAACAGCTTTGTTTTCCTTCTGAGCTGTTTATCTTCCTTGGGAAGTCCAGACACCACTACGGACAGGAAGATGCACGAGGCTCAGCCTGTCACACGTCGCAGGTGGACTTGGCGTTTTGTCCGTCGTTTCTCGACAAGTAATAGGCCCGGTTGGCTTCTGGGTAGGAGACTTTGGAGAGAGGAAGTTTGTAGATGGCGTCGTTGGTGGTAGTTAAGAGCAGGAAAGTGAGCGAAGATAAACAGAAAGGCCATGTTCCCAAAGGCATTCCGAACTGAAGGAGAAGAGAGGTTCAGAAATGGGGATCAGTCATTGCTTCTTTATCCCAGATTCCTAAGTGCGTAAACTTGGTACCCATTGCATCTAGAAGAGACTAACCCAATCTCCTTTTTGGACCTGAAACTAGATGCAGAACCCCATGGACTGTAACATCCCCAACTTGTTTTGCTCCTTGTTTGTTCACTCCATCTGCCCACTTCCGCTTGTTGCTTTGTCAAACGCAACCTTCCTCCAACATGGTACTTGGAGGAACTCAAACTCCTGTGTTCAGGAATGTTGGAAGCTACTGTCCAATCACAACTGAGGCTGAGAAAGGCCATTGCAGTATCTGGCCAAAGAAGAGCTTGTGCAGTAGTTCGTGACATTTTGTTTGGTCTCTAAAAAAGATATTAGCCAATGGCAGATTTGGGAAGTACTTATTATGGACCAGGGGCCTATGCTTTTTAAGCATCTTAGGTTGGTTTGTTCATTTGCTCTGGCTCTGAACAGGCAACAGGTATTCAAAGTGAAAAGACAACATGATAAAGTAAGGAACAGAGGATTTTCTGCATTGCATCTCTTTACTATTCTGAGGTCTCCTCTCATTTCATTTCATTTCATTTCATTTCAGGGGTTTGCCCAGTTGTCGGGGAAACCCCAAAATGAAACAGTGGGGTTATGCAGGTGGCATGGAACAATGTATGCCATCACGTATAACATTTGTTTGCCTGTATCTGTTTTAAAAGGTGTATTGAGTTTGAATTTTAATGATGAATGACCTTATGTATGTGTGTTCTGGACAGTGGATTCCAATTTCATTAGTATACTGGCTGTAAAACCATTCGATCCAGCAGTTTACACATTTTCTAAATAATGAATAATTGCAAGAAGACAGGAGTGCTGTAGAATAGCAGCTTTACTTTTTTTTATTCCCCTTTTAAATCTCCCAGAGTCAGGAGCCAACAAGCTCCTTTTTGTGTGCTTCCATTTTTTTAAAGGGGGGTGGGAATTCAGCCATCTCCCTGCTACTTACCCTCCCAGGACTCTTAAGGGGATGGTGACCTTATCACTAAGAAAGCGACTCTGAACACTTAATGATGAATTCAACCCCTTAAAGCCTGCAAAACTCACCACGGAAAACATATGGCCCAGTGCTCCTCCTGAGTAGGCAGTAAACAGAGCTGGGGGAAAAAAGAGAGGCATGGGTGGGGGGAGATGAGACAAAGGAGAAGTAAATTAGACTAGTATATATGGCAGATTCTGAAGTGGCCAAACAATTAAACCCCTGTGTTGCAAACAATTAATAGCCAAGGCAACACAATGACCAAGTACAACAATAAAAAAAATTCCTTCCAGTAGCACCTTAAAGACCAACTAAGTCAGTTCTTGGTATGAGCTTTCGTGTGCATGCTACTGGAAGGAATTTTTTTTGTTTTGACTATGGCAGACCAACACGGCTACCTATCTGTAACAAGTACAACAATGTGATGTCAATATAAACTCTCTATATACTCTATACAGAACCTTGAACAGCATGAAATATATGAAATATGCACTCTCAGCCAGCGAAACCAAATAAACAGAAATCTTATAAATCTCTGAAAGTCGCAAAACATGCACTCTTGATGGATTATATTGCAAACATAGAACCAATTAAACAGAAGTCTGTTTTCAAGACTGTTTTTAAGGAAAGAACTTATTTTTCTATTCCAATGGGACCCCTCTATTTCCCTTTTTTAAAACAAAAGTAATGAGAATGAGACAGAAGGGGTGGCAGAGGAAATGGGTAGACTCAGCTTCCAAGCTTTAAATTCTGCTATAAACTAAGTCAATGTATATTTTTTTAAATCCAAGAGAAATTCCCCAAGTTCAATCCCTGGCATCTTCAGGGAGCAAGTGATGGGAAATGAGACTCTGGAGAGAAGCTAGCAATCATAGGAGGCTAATACTGGGCAACAGGGACAAATGCTCTGACAGTTCCCTATGGGTTGTGTGAGCACAATAGGGATGAAACTGGGTACCTACCACAAGCAAGTGCAAGAAGGAAGGTCTGCCAGGTGAGGGCGTAGAACATGCCCCCGATTGCGATGCAAGAGAGGCAACTGTTGTAATTCCACAAGCCGGCGTAAATATTGTTGAAAGGTGTGGCTAGGCTCAGGGCTGCAAAGAGGACAGGTGAGAAGAAGACACGTCACTCCTGGGCTGAAGTCAGGGCAAGGCACTTTTGGCCCTCCAGATGTTGCTGAACTAAAATTTGGCCCATCCGATGGGAGATGGCGTCCTGCCACATCTGGAGGGTCAAGTGTTCCCCAGCCTTGATACCTAGGAAATAATAGGAGCAGCTGCCGAGACCATATAACACCGGTCTTGCACTATTGCGAGACGTGTACGGCCCCCAAAATGCCGGAGCACATTCTCTACACGTTCCACGCCGAGTTTGGACGCCTTCCCTGGAGGGAGATGCATCCGGACCGGCAACTCATGGAAGAATTCTTTAAAGTAAGAGGCAGGTGCTTTGGATAGAGAGCCATAGCAAGGGGGGGGGGGGAACGGGGAAGGAAGTTTGGAAGGAGCTCCCTGTCCTCTTCAGGCGGTGCAATTCAGGTTATGCAACAGAGCCCCGAACCTGGGATGGCGAATGTGTGGTCCTCCCAGTGGGTCAAGAAGTGGGAAAGTCTGGTGGGTTTAATGAGGGTCTGTGAGCCAGACGTTCCCCATCCTAGTTACTATTGGCTCCCAGTATGTTTCCAAACACAATTCAAAGTGTTGGTGCTGACCTTGAAAGCCCTAAATGGCCTTGGTCCAGTATACCTGAAGGAGCGTCTCCACCCCCATCGTTCAACCCAGACACCGAGGTCCAGTGCCAAGGGTCTTCTGGCGGTTCCCTCACTGCAAGAAGCCAAGTTACAGGGAACCAGACAGAGGACCTTCTTGGTAGTGGCACCAGCCCTGTGGAACGCCCTCCCGCCGGATGTCAAAGAGAACAACAACTACCAGAGTTTTTGAAGACATCTGAAGGCAGCCCTGTTTAGGGAAGCTTTTAATGTTTAATAGGTTATTGTATTTTAATGTTCTGTTGGAAGCTGCCCAGAGTGGTTGGGGAAACCCAGCCAGATGGGCGGGGTATAATAATAATAATAATAATAATAATAATAATAATAATAATTTGATTAGGTCAACACAATCTCTAGAAACCTTCTACCCTAGGATCTCAAGATGGAATTTGACATGCAAAGGTATCTGTGGTGAGTCCCCCCTCATTTCACCTAGAGGCAAGTTCTTCCCTCTTTAGACCCCAAGCATGGTTTGTTTATCTGGCAAGCTAACCAGATACTAACATCTCAGTTATAACCCCAGTTTGGCTGGATATATGATGGAGTACTTAGGATAATGGTTTAAGCCAGTTCTGGCTGCCTAGGGCACTCTCATACCTGCAGGCACCCCCAGTGCCGAGCCAATCACGGCATGGATGAAGATGAGCGGGGAGGAAATGAACAGAGCCACCATGATAATGCCTCCGGTCCAAGGGTTATCACAGCCGTACACTTGCCCAACTCCCACTGGGACGGACTGCAATATCTGTGGAACAGGTATTGGGAAAAGATATATCAGGTTTCAAGGTTGTATGATAATGGTCTTCCATACAAATGCCTCCATATTAATAAGGACCATCAATTGCCCAGAATCCAGTCTCCCACCATACTCGGGTCTAAATGATTCAGAGAATTTATGACAGCATAGGATAGTGATAAAATATACCATTTCTGATGTATATTCTCAGCCTTCAATAGTTTTAAAATCTAGGTGTGTTCGATTCTTGGATTATGTCACCAGGAACATGTATCTATGTTTGCAGAGTGCAAGTATTATTTAGGACACTCTGTGTATGTGTGTGTGTTAAGGTGGGTCCCATAGCCACCTGGTTGGCCATTGTGAGAAATAAATGCTGGACTAGATGGGCCATTGGCCTGATCCAGCGGACTCTTCTTACATTCTCATTTGTCAGTCTCCTACCGGGGCTCTCAGAAACCAGGCTCTGGCATCTTAAAGCCTCTCTGGACTTGTGTTCTAATGCAGGTGCATTCTGTAACACGATGCTGGCACAATAGTAGTATATGAGTGATGGGTTTCTTCTGCTTGTTATCCTGTTTGTTTCTATGATGTTTTTCTCATGCTACCACATTATTGCTCTCCTTAGGGCAGGCATAGGCAATCTCAGCCCTCCAGATGTTTTGGGACTACAACTCCCATCATCCCTAGCTAACAGGACCAGTGGTCAGGGATGATGGGAATTGTAGTCTCAAAACATCTGGAGGGCCGAGTTTGCCTATGCCTGCCATAGGGACTACAGCTCAACAAAAGTGGGGGAAAACCAAACCAGAACATTTGCAATAGGTCAGTCTGTAGAGCATGAGACTCTTAATCTCAAGGTCATGAGTTCAAGCAAAAGTTTCCTACGTTGAAGTGGGTTGGATTAGATGACCCTCCAACTCTACAAATCTGTGATTCTATGAAAAAGGTTATGAGGTTTCAGCAGGACGTTACAGGAGAGGCTCTGATTGAAAATGAAGCAGTTTGACCACCCGAGAACTTTTGCAGACATGAAGAGTATTGAAAGAGGGGTCTCATGTGACCGACCCATTAGCATTATGAACACAAATCACCATGAATGAACAATAACCAATGCTCTGTTTCCAATAACCAATAACCAATGCTCTGTTTACAGGGACGCGGGTGGTGCTGTGGGTTAAACCACAGAGCCTAGGACTTGCAGATCAGATGTTCGGCGGTTCGAATCCCCGCGACGGGGTGATGTCCCGTTGCTCGGTCCCTGCTCCTGCCCACCTAGCAGTTCGAAAGCACGTCAAAGTGCAAGTAGATAAATAGGTACTGCTCTGGCGGGAAGGTAAATGGTGTTTCCGTGTGCTGCTCTGGTTTACCAGAAGCGGCTTAGTCATGCTGGCCACATGACCCGGAAGCTGTTTGCGGACAAACGCCGTCTCCCTCGGCCAATAAAGCGAGATGAGCGCCACAACCCCAGAGTCGGTCACTGTTGCTCAAGGGCACCATCTATGCTGCCTTGCTACCTGAGGAATCCAGAAATACTGGCCTCCCCTTGTCAGCCCTCCTGGGTGATGGACACTGTGGCTTCCAGATGCTGCTGATCTTCAGGCCCCATCACCTCTGGTGTTGATGGGAGTTGGTGTCCAGCAACATCTGGAGCAGGGCTGTCCCAAGATGTTTTGGCACCTGAGGCAGATCACAAAATGTTAAATGTTCGGGAAAAGTCAGAAGCCCAAGGCAGTGTAAGTTCCTCAGCTAAGTTCATTCAACATTTGTCAGTGAAAAACAGCTCACTCATAGGAAAACAAGAGCCGAACTGACTGGACAACACAGTAATAAACCGTGCATGAACTGGCCGTTGAAAATGCATGCTTTTACTTGCCATTGGAACGTTCGACTACCAACGCTTATACGATTGGATAGAACACGCCTTGTAACATAAGATGTGTTAAACCCAATACATAACAGTATCAGGAACAAAGGGGAAAGGAGTGATCTGCCACCCCGGTGGATCCTGCTGCCTGAGGTGGCTGTGTCACCTTGCCTAACTGGTGGGCCGGCCCTGGTCTGGAGGGCTGCAGGTTCCCCATCTCTGTGGCGAGGATTCTGCAAGGACATTCCATTCATTAAATTCCTCCTTCTCCTGAAAGGAGAATTGGGCATCTCAGCCACCTGCACGGAGTGGAAAGTTAGCTATCAACAGGGAGCTCCCATCTTAAGACCTGACACTATCTGCTAAGGGGAGGGGAGGGACGCTGTTACTGCTCCCCCTCCAGTTGAATGAAGTTTGCTACTGTTCCAGGGACATATAAACTGGGCTTTTGTCAGCTGAACTCTCAACCCCTGAGCTGGTATGCGCCCTTCCTTCCTTTCAAACAAGCAGCTAATGTCAGGCAGTGAATGTTATGAATCTGAACCGTGATGAGCCAGCCGCCGAAACAAAGGCCCCCTTTTAAATGAAATTAAATGCCCGACGCATGAGTCTGCTTCAGCTTGACAGCAGAAAACTCATTACTGCTTTGGCTAAGTCACAGGGGAGCGTTCCACTAAATGACGCTGCTGGCACGCGCTTTCTGAAGTCTCTTGCGGAGATAAGAATAAAAAATATTTCTAATAACCTGTTAATCTCACATAATACGTCTCCCCTCCATGGAAGCTGGAGGTGACTGGTCTCAGTGCCAAAAAAACCATTTGCCAACGGAGGCCCCAAACTGTACTTTTCCACTCAGTTTGTGGGACACAGCGCTGCTCGCGTTAACAGTGTCTTGACGGTTTTCAGGAACATGGCTCCCGAACGTACAATTCTGTGCATATCCCAAATATTTCATTACAGCTAACTGAGCGAGCGATTGAGGGGCCGGGTGTGTGGCCCTGAATCAATATGATCTTGAATCTAACTCTCAGGTTAAAAGAGACAACGATGGGGAGTGATGGAGGTATGAAGAACACCATTAGGACAATTGGGGTTAAAATCCAGAGGAGCATTTGAGGGAAAAAAACACATTCTCCTTCCCTCCCTCCAACGTAATTTTTGGTGGAGAAAACTCTTCTCCATGCTATGAGTGGGGAGAAATTTGATTCTCTGAACTTCACGGATGCCGTGCGAGTAATTCACTTATTTGTTTTTTTAAAAATTGTTTCTATTAAATATTTTCTTGGTTACAAAAGCACATAACGGCGTCTCTGCTTTCAGTTCACAGAGTTTTCTACAGATCATTCATATTCAACATGAGATGCTAATGTTATAGACCATATAAAATTGGGGGAGAAGAGAAGGAGGGCAGCAAACTTTTGTTCATCTACATAGTGTACGCATAAGGTTTTTGTGTCAGCATCACATGGGTTGGTCCTATTTCTATTCATTTATTAGTTTTTGTTGGCGGAGAGAGAGATTGGGACACAGGGCAGGGTTGGTTGCCTATAGTTGACTGCAGTGGGTTTTGTTTGCGTGTGTGAGAATTGTTGGGTCAATTTAGCCATACTGATTCATATGCTGTTGGTGGGTTCCTGTTGTCGTCTTGTTGGGCTGCGTATGTAACAAAGGGGAGCCACACAGGGGTGAAGATGTCCTCTTTTATTCATCCCCATGCTAGTTTCAATTTGTTGGTTTATTTTTCTAGTAGGGCTGTTTCCCATAAGGTTTGGTACCAGTGGTCCATGTTTACTCCTGACAGGTCCCTCCAGTGTCTGGCTATGATGCTCCTGACTGCTGAGAGAAGGTGGCTTAGGAGTACATTGTAGTGCGCATGTGAGTTGCTTCTGACCTGCCACGGACAATCTGGAAGGGAATGCGGACCTCAGGCTACCTTGACACATAAATTCAATCCCCCTCCCCACATCTACAGGACCGCCTCTCCTGGTATGCCCTGCGGAGGACCTTAAAGTCCACAAATGACAACATTTTGGAGGTCCCAGGTTGTAAGGTGGTTAGATTGGTCGCAACTAGGGCTAGGGCCTTTTCAGTACTGGCCCCGATTTGGTGGAACGCTCTGTCACAAGAGACTAGAGCCCTGCGGGACTTGACATCTTTCTGCAGGGCCTGCAAGACAAAGCTGTTCCACCAGGCCTTTGGTTTGGACTCAGTCTGACCCTTACGTTTTCCTCCCCTTACAGTCTAGATCTATCTGCTACTTTTAAAATGAGGCTGGATTTTAAATTGCATTTTAACCTGTATTTTAAATGGCTCCCCCATTATGATTTTACTGCAATTTTTCTGGTGTTAGCTGCCCTGAGCCTGGGTCTGGCTGGGGAGGGCGGGGTATAAATAAAATCATCATCATCATCATCATCTTGGCAGCTTCACACTTTGAAGGTCTCTTCACGTAATTATTCAATGGGTGACCAACTGAAGCTAAAGTGGTTATAGATAAGGCTAGGACGATTGCTGAGCTTGGATCTGTTCGCAGGAAGCATGGCACTGCTCCTTTTCCACCTGATCACGTTTATTTGCCCTCGTGCCAACGAGAGACCAAAGTCTCCGAGATCCAGGGTGTTTGGAGGTTGGAAAGATCACTTGGATGCCATAACGTGTCAATTGGGCCCAATTAGGCAGTTAGGGGAGTTAGTTGGTGGCGCATATAAAAGTTGATTGCCACAATAAAATCTTATGCACAACTTTACCACCCGGGTGTTTTTCTATGGCTCTGGGGTTGTCATATAAACCAAACCCACAAACAGCCGCTTTGTGGGTTAGGGGGCAAAGGAAACTGCTTAAAATCAGCGCAAGGTTTGCTGCTGCTATTTCCAGTGTGACCCATGCCAGATTAAACCCTGTGGAGGCCCCTAGTCAGTCAAAATATCAGGGCCCCCTCTCACACTGAACGAAGAAGGCTAGATTGTAATTTTCCATCAATATCACACCAATAATATTTTGATCTGTTGTCGCAGGGCCCCTAAAGGGTGTGGGGCCCAGAGGTCAGTGCCTACTCTGCCTATTTGGTAAACCGGCACTGTTTGTGGCTTACCTAGGCAAATTTGGTGTTGGGCATGGGCCACACACAGCACCCACAAATCGAGGAGCGGGGAGGGGATCCTGCCTGGGATGTATCTGGTGTTTTTATGTTGTAAACCGCAAATAGAAGGGGAAGAAATGGAGGCAGTGAGAGATTTTACTTTCTTGGGCTCCATGATCACTGCAGATGGTGACAGCAGCTGTGAAATTAAAAGACATCTGCTTCTTGGGAGAAAAGCAATGACAAACCTAGACAGCATCTTAAAAAGTAGAGACATCACCTTGCCAACAAAGGCCTGTATAGTTAAAGCTATGGTTTTCCCAGTAGTGATGTATGGAAGTGAGAGCTGGACCATAAAGAAGGCTGATCGCCAAAGAATTGATGCTTTTGAATTATATTGCTGGAGGAGACTTTTGAGAGTCCCAAGAAGATCAAACGTATCCATTTTGAAGGAAATCAGCCCTGAGTGCTCACTGGAAGGACAGATCCTGAAGCTGAGGCTCTAAGACTTTGGCCACCTCATGAGAAGAGAAGAATCCCTGGAAAAGACCCTGATGTTGGGAAAGATGGAGGGCACAAGGAGAAGGGGACAACAGAGGATGAGATGGTTGGACGGTGTTCTCAAAGCTACCAGCATGAGTTTGACCAAACTGCAGGAGGCAGTGGAAGACAGGAGTGCCTGGCGTGCTCTGGTCCATGGGGTCACGAAGTCGGACACGACTAAATGACTAAACAACAACAACATGTTGTAAACCACCCTGTGTTCTTCGGGTGAAGGGTGTTATATAAAATAATAATAATAATAATAATAATAATAATAACAATAATGCCATTAGGCAGAGTGCAGTGACCACCTCAGGCAAACCAAGCATCCTCACTGCTAATAATTCCAAGTTTACTCCTCAAATCCCCTATGTTTCAGCCACCACATGAGTGGGTGAACAGGAACATTATAAAAAACTACTGAAATATTAAGAGCAAGGAGGGGGGAGCAGATGGACACCACCAGGGAGGGGATTGCAGAAGCATGGGACTGCTACTAAGTAGACCATTTAGGCAGCATGCCATAATATCACCACTCTGAGAGCCAGAGGGCCTGAGATGGTTGATATTGGGGGAGGCAATCTTTTACGTACTTGGGCAACAGCATAGAAGCACTGTGAAACCACAAGCCAGGATGAAACCTCAAGTCATGTAATCAACTTATTAAAACTGTATTTGATATTTGATGCTTATTTATATAAAGGTAAAGGTAAAGGTAAAGGGACCCCTGACCATTAAGTCCAGTCGCGGACGACTCTGGAGTTGTGTGCTCATCTCGCTCTATAGGCCGAGGGAGCCGGCATTTGTCCTCAGACAGCTTCCGGGTCATGTGGCCAGCATGACTAAGCTGCTTCTGGCGAACCAGAGCAGCGCACGGAAACGCTGTTTACCTTCCCGCTGGAGCGGTACCTATTTATCTACTTGCACTTTGATGTGGTTTCAAACTGCTAGGTTGCCAGGAGCTGGGACTGAACAATGGGATCTCACCCAGTCACGGGCATTCAAACTGCCAACCTTCTGATTGGCAAGCCCTAGGCTCAGTGGTTTAGACCACAGCGCCACCCGCATTCCATCCTTATTTATATACATGCACTCAATTAGGGCCAACGAGGAAGGCATCAAAGTCGAAATGTGTTTGGGTCAAATTTTTACCTCCAGTACAGTTGTTATACATTGATTATTTATTGAGTTATGGTGCTTTCTTGAAAGACTATTACCTGTTAATCACATAGTTCCATCCACATTTTTTAAAATAAAAAAATAGAGAATCATTTTCACTGGATTCATTGTCCAGTGTCCATGACTCAAGGCTTGTTCTCAGCTCGATGTTTTGCAATTGTCTTGTCCCTTGGTGCAGAATCCCATTGTGCTCAGCCCAGTATAGGAGCAACCAGCATGTAAAGGGTAATAAATGCAGGAATTGGGCCCCGCAATCCTTTGTCTGAAAGTGGTTTGTTTCCACCCCCTGTTCCCTCATTCAGAGGGCCCCCCTCCCCTCCGTATGAATCCCCTTGGCTGAGAGATGCGAGCATTTGAAATGGCCCTTACCAAAGATGCTTCGGCCTCCCACCACGTTATGTTGGGCACTGAGGTCACGGGTTGAATGAGTGTCGAGGGGAAGAAGGGGTTGTGGGGGCCGGTGGCGGCCACGTACATGCTCAAAGCCAGGTTGAAGGGCAGCGTGAAAACTGGCAGGTCCCATTTGCTGAAGACGGAGGCCAAGGCACTCGTGAAAATAGGACTGGAATAGAAAAACAAAAGAGCATAACTGTACACAGACAGGAAACACAACAGAGCTAAGGGGGACACAGTTTTGCGTTAAAATGTGCTTACGCTAACTTATATGTATAGATTCACAGTTAGTAATATTGCATGGGATTCAGCTAATAGGTCCTGCCAGCAGTGATTTGCACTTGCACAACGGGATGTCCCATGCAATTTTTTGCATGCAGTCATACCTCATGTTACGTCCGCTTCATGTTACATTCTTTCAGGTTACGTCCTGTGGCGACCCGGAAGTACCGGAAAGGGTTACTTCTGGATTTTGCCGCTCATGTATGTATAGACGCACAAAATGACGTCACGTGCATGCACAGAAGTGGCCAATCACAACCTGCGTGTGCACAGACGTGTCGCTGCAGGTTGCGCTCTTTTCATGTTGTGAACAGGCCTCCGGAACGGATCCCGTTCACAACCAGAAGTACCACTGTACATGTTTTTGCAAAGCAGTTTCCACAAATATAATGCATTTTTAATGTTACTTTCATTATTACAGTGGTACCTTGGTTCTCAAGCTTTAGGGAAGCTTTTAATGTTTAATAGACTATTGTATTTTAATATTATGCTGGAAGCTGCCCAGAGTGGCTGGGGAAACCCAGCCAGATGGGTGGGGTATAAATAATAAATTATTATTATTATTATTATTATTATTATTATTATTATTATTATTTGTTCTGGGACTCTGTTCGACTTCCAAAACCATTCAAAAAGCAAAGCGTAGCTTCCGATTGGCTGCAGGAGCTTCCTGCACTCAAACAGAAACCTTGTCGGTCGTTCAGCTTCTGAAAACCGTTCGCATACCGGAACACTTACTTCCAGGTTTGTGGCATTCAGGAGCCAATTTATTTGGGAGGCAAGGCGTTTGAGAACCAAGGTACCACTGTATATGCATTTTAAAGCACATTTTAGTGTAGTATATGGATTTGCACCAGGCCCATTGGCAGACTAACTCTTGCGTTGCAAAGATGTCTGCAAACATGACAAGGAGGCTGACAACATCAATCCAGATACGCGAGAATCCCTTGCAGACGACCACAGTGCCTGGAGACAAGCAGTCAAGTTGTTCATCCATAGCTGTGACCAGAGGAGGAATGACCACTGTGAGGAGCATAGAGAGACGAAATGCCATGGTGCATCTGCAGCAGCACAACCGGACGCCTTCATCTGCCCCAGGCTGCAACAAAACATGTCTCTCCCCTATCAGTCTCTACAGCCACAGCAGGCGCTGCAACTCTCCAACCGTTTGACTTCAGCCCCGAAGGCGCACTCCTCCATCAACCTCTGAGACAGATGGATGCCAGGAAAAAGTTGGCTGCCGATCTTCATTGCAACATTCAGGGGAGCACACATTTTGCCGGATGGCTGTGTGTCAACCTGCATATTTCCCCCCGGAATGTGTGAATCAGGTAGATTTGCCTTTGAATCGTGTGAATCAGGTAGAGAGCCAGTGTGGTGTAGTGGTTAAGAGCGGTAGTCTCGTAATCTGGGGAACCAGGTTCGCGTCCCCACTGCTCCACATGCAGCTGCTGGGTGACCCTGGGCCAGTCACACTTCTCTGAAGTCTCTCAGCCCCACTCACCTCACAGAGTGTTTGTTGTGGGGGAGGAAGGGAAAGGAGAATGTTAGCCGCTTTGAGACTCCTTCGGGTAGTGATAAAGCGGGATATCAAATCCAAACTCCTCCTCCTCCTCCTCTTCTTCTTCCACTGGCACGCTTTCAAACTAGGTTGGCAGGAGCTGGGACAGAGCAATGGGAACTCACCCCATCGCAGAGTGTTTGTTGTGGGGGAGGAAGTGAAAGGAGATTGTTAGCCGCTTTGAGACTCCTTCAGGGAGTGATAAAGCGGGATATCAAATCCAAAACTCTTCTCTTCTTCTTGTTTGTCAACTGAATTGAATTTCCCTCCCATCCCTACTCAAAGGAAATTGGGGCAGCTCCCTGTGTGCACAGAGTTCCTTTGGCAAATAGGAGCCTTGAGGAGCTTTGGCTCATACCCAATGTGTACACAGTTCTTTAAGCATTGGTAAGCACAGAAGCAGAAAACATTTAAATGTCTAATACAGTGGTACCTCGGGTTAAGAACTTAATTCGTTCTGGAGGTCTGTTCTTAACCTGAAACTGTTCTTAACCTGAGGTACCACTTTAGCTAATGGGGTCTCCCCCTGCTGCCACACTGCCGGCGCGTGATTTCTGTTCTCATCCTGAAGCAAAGTTCTTAACCCAAGGTACTATTTCTGGATTAGTGGAGTCTGTAACCTGAAGCATCTGTAACCTGAGGTACCACTGTAATCATATTGGGAGGGGGAGTTGGCTTCTGTTTATTTTTTATAATTTTACAGAAAGCCTGGAGAAATTGCGAACAAAATTCTACCCGGCTTGCTGCTGCTGCTACAGAAGCCTCAGTAGGCTTCCAAATTGTACCTATTTTCTGGTGGAATTCAACCACGTACTGGCAAATGCAGGTTGCACAATGAAAGTTGTTTAGGAGATCTTGCAAAACAAACCCATCCAAATCGGACTGTTTTGTGATAAGGAAAGCAATTAGAAAAATGTGCTGGAAAGTGAAGGTTGACAGTTGCTTGATGCAACTTTGAGGGCCCCTCCCCCTTATCTCCCCCCCATGCTTTCTAGGCATATGTTTGCATTTCCCCAGTCCATTTCTGAGCCCCCCTTTTTTGCCCCACAGCTTTCCGTAGGAAACCTGCTCTTTCACACTGAATCGGAGCAAAGGGCAATTAGGGTTTTCTGCGGGTTGCCAAGAATGTTAAAGTGTGTGTGTAAGATGTGAATAATATGAAAAGAAAGAAAGAGGGAAAATAACCAATGCAATAGACTAGAGTACACAATAGAGTATATAAGTGATGCAATTAATCCAATAAATGTAAAATTATTATTAACAAGACATTACGCTTTTTATGAATGGATTCCAAACATTGCTGCATTTATCCATACAATAAAGGTAAAGGTGAAGGACCTCTGGACAGTTAAGTCCAGTCAAAGGTGACTATGGGGTTGCGGCACTCATCTCGCTTTCAGGCTGAGGAAGTCAGCGTTTGTCGACAGACAGCTTTCCAGGTCATGTGGCCAGCATGACTAAACTGCTTCTGGTGCAACAGAACACTGTGATGGAAACCAGAGCACACAGAAATGCCGTTTACCTTCCCGCTGCAGTGGTACCTATTTATCTACTCTCATTGGTGTGCTTTCGAACTGCTAGGATGGCAGGAGCTGGGACAGATCAATGGGAGCCCACCCCGTTGCGGGGGTTCGAAACGTCGACCTTCTGATCAGCAAGCCCAAGAGGCTCAGTGGTTTAGACTACAGTGCCACCCGCATCCCTTATCCATACACTATATGCATCTAAAAGAGTGGGTTTTGCAGGGAAAGTGGCAGGGAAGAAAAAAGTGCTTGCACACGACTGCAAAAGCATGAACCGGTGGCTAGAAAGTGAGGAGGAAATTTGGTGTGGATAAGACCTTTGTCGAATCTCCCCACAAAAAGATCAGAATGAGTGCTCAGCAGAGAGCAAAAGTGCTCCCCCTTTGGAAACAGATTGGAATGCATGCTCAGTAACTGGTTTTTTTTTGTCCTCAGAGCCAAAGGGAGAGGTTTTATCACTTTGGCATTTTTGTTTTGTTTTGTTTTGTTTTGGCATTACTGGCTCATATTTCTCAAAGTGATACACAATACACAATACGCAGCATGGAATGTAACCTTCCTGTTGAATGAATCTCATGCGATAAACTTGTTTCGGTTCAGTGTTCAGTTTATATGAAGGGAGGGGAAATGTTTTCGAAATGAATGGAAAGAAAGGAACCAGTTAGTGGGAGTTTGTAGAACTATGTCAATGAAAAATGACAAAAGGAAAAAAATCAAAAAGAAACTTGAGGTAATTTCTCGTTTAGCAGCCACACGGGGTGTAGTGAAGTACAGTGGTACCTTGGTTTAAGAACAATCCAGTATAAGAACGATTCTGTTTACAAACTCCGCAAAACTGGAAATAGTGTCCTGATTTGAGAACTTTACTTCGGTCTAAGAACGGGATCGAATGGTGGCAGGGCACCGGTGGTGGAAGGACTCATCAGGGAAAGTGTGCCTTGGTTTAAGAACAGTTTTGGTTTAAGAACGGACTTCCAGAACAGTTTAGGTTTGTAAACGGAGGCACCACTGTAGTTAGAATATTGGACAAGGCCTGTAAAACCCAGACTCAATTACCCACTTAGGATGAAACGACATAATACATTAGCACTGCATGTGTGCCTTTAGGTGAAGACACCCACACCAAATATCAACACAAGTGCAAAAACCAATTGCAAGCTTAATTAATGGTATAAGGAAAGTTTGGGAGCTGGCCTTCTGTTGCTTCTCTTAAAGGAGTTGGTTCTTTTTGGCATCCCTCTGTCTCGAGAGATAATGGAGTGTGCCTCTGGGGGTGAAGTCAAACTGCTGGAGGATTGCAGCACTTGCTGCGATTGCAAAGACTGGTAATTCATAACTGCTACCTCCTGCATTGCTTTTTGCTGCATTAACAGCATCAAAAGCAAGTGACTTCCCTGGGGCGCAAGCCTGGGCAGTGTGTGTCCTGGGATACCCAGATGAGAAGACCCCCTTCTCAGCCTCACTGATGTGGACCAAAAGAAAGCAGAGCAATATGTTTGGCACCAGTTTGGCTGCAGGAGTTGAGGATGGAGGCATACAAGAAGCCACCAAACAGTCTTAGGGAATCCACTATGGATTTGTGTAGGGTTTACTCCTTAGTACAGTGGAACCTCAGGTTGCGAACGTGATCTGTGCAGGAGACTCGTTTGCAGCCCGCAGCGCAGCGCCTGCGCATGCATGGGTCGCAATTCGGCACTTCTGCGCATGCGCAAAGCGTGATTTAGTGTTTCTGCACATGCGCGAGTGCCAAAACCCGGAAGTAACTCGTTCCAGTACTTCTGGGTTCGGCGCGGTGCACCACCCGAAAACGCATAACCTGAAGTGTTTGTAACCCAAGGTACCACTGTATTTTCTTCTCCCGAAGATGTCACGAAAGGCCAGATATTTAGTTGATCATTCATACATTAGGAGGTGGGGAGAATTTGGATTGGAACCCTAATGGGGGGGGGGTATGATAGCTTCTATGCTGGAAGGAAGGAAGGAAGGAAGGAAGGAAGGGAGGGAGGAAGGAAGGAAGGAAGACCAATTGGCAACATGCTACCAATCCAAATATTTGATTCCAACACCCATCACCCAATATCTGAATTCCAGCACCCATAAGCTGCAGCCAACATGGTCCATGCTTAGGGCTGAAAGGAATTGTGATCCAGCTATATCTGGGGCACCAGGTTGGATACCCTTGTTGTATAATATAAATGCACCTTATGGCCTGACGGTGAGAGGAGAACAAAGTGGACAGGGGGCAAAGTGGAGAAGCACACACACGCACAAAATGCCCACTTGGAACCCAGAATACTTACCACGTCATGGACATGAGAGCAACAGGAAGCAGAAGCCACCAGTAATATTCGCCCTTGTCCGAAAACACGGCCATGAGCATTCCTACCAGCACGCCATTGTAGCCGTAGAGTCCCGCAGCAATGGCTGACCTGCGTGAGGAGCAAAAGAGGTCGGAAATGCTTACAACTGTATCCTCATCCACAGTCGCTGCTGAAGCTGAGGGTCTGAGGAGCAGTCTTGATGACTGCAGAAGATATTTGCCTCTGCCCCAGGCTGTGACCAAGAGTGATAACGGACAATGTCTGCCCTTGCCTAATGGTTGAGGGTCTCTGTGGGTAGCTGGCAAGGAAGGGATGATTCCTGACCACATCCCCTGTAATATACTCAGAGTTGAGTGCTGATTTCATGCTCTTTATTTCAGCTCATGGTAAACAGTGAGTGAGTGAGTGTGTTTTCCCTCAAAACCTCTGGCTATATATACATTATTTGAACAACGCATGATTGGCTGATTCAACTCCCCTCCTGGAGCCTGATTGGTCTGCTCCTGAAGGCCAATCAGGTTGCTGATTCACTTCCTCCTGGAGCCGGATTGGGCGGCTACTGCAGACCAATCAGGTTGCTGCCTTCTAGGACCCTACCTGCCTATTGTTCTAGAATCCAAGCTCAGTAAAAAGGTAAAGGGACCCCTGACCATTAGTTCCAGTCATGGCCGACTCTGGGGTTGTGGTGCTCATCTTGCTTTACTGGCTGAGGGAGCTGGTGTAGAGCTTCCGGGTCATGTGGCCAGCATGACTAAGCCGCTTCTGGCGAACCAGAGCAGTGCACAGAAATGCCGTTTACCTTCCCACCAGAGCAGTACCTATTTATCTACTTGAATTTTGACGTGCTTTCGAACTGCTAGGTTGGCAGGACCAAGCTCAGTACATAACACTTATTATTCCCCTCCACTGAACAGTATAATTCTGCTCACAGAACTTCAGCTTTCTGTGTCCAAAATTTCAGTCTAATGTATTGCAGAACATAGGATATTTGTGGAGTTGTCAATAAGCCCAGTAGCCTAATAATAATAATAATAATAATAATAATAATAATAATAATAATAATTTCTATATCGCCCTTCACCTGAGGATCACAGGACTGTTTACAACATAAACACACACACACACACAAAACACACACACCATAATAACAAATAAAAACAAAAACACCCCCAGTTTAAGAGGCCGCAGATTATTTAATTGGCCAAAGGCTTGGGAGAAGAGGAATGCTTTTGCCTGGTGCCTAAAGATATGTATATATAAGCATGTAAAACAAGAAAAGAGAAGGGATTGGAGGCATGAAAGAATAATTCAGGGGCAAACCTACCTCTCCTGGCACAGGATCACTGCTGTTAATGTTGAGACAATGACTCCAGTGCAACATGTCAGTGTGATCCAAGGGCTCTGGACGAGGAATCCGGCTAACATGAGCAGACCACTCAGCGGGTTGCTGACAAACATCACCTGAGAGATGCCACGCAGGACCCAGTCAACAAACTGAAACACCAGAGGCTTATCTGAAAGAGAATGTCCCCATTGGGCCAAAGATTTTGGGTATAGTATACAGTTAAAAGACTGGGAAAAACTGTGGAAAGAAGGATTAAAATTTAGTGTATGCAATGCTTTGAAAGAAAATGTGATGAAAATGATGTATAGGTGGTATATCACCCCTGTGAAATTAGCTAAAATCTATAAAACAAGTAATAAATGTTGGAAATGTAAAGAAAAGGAAGGAACTTTCTATCACATGTGGTGGGAATGTAAAAAAGTGAAAAACATCTGGGAAATATATAATGAGATGAAATAAATGTTGAAACATACATTTATTAAGAAACCAGAAGCATTTTTACTTGGCATTGTAGGAGATGATATTAACAGACAGGATTGTAAGTTGTTTTTATATGCAGTGATGGCAGCAAGAATGTTATTGGCACAAAAATGGAAGCAAGAAGAATTACCAATGAAAGAAGAATGGCGGATGAAATTCTATGCAGAATTGAACAAATTACCGTATTTTTTGCTCTATAAGACTCACTTTTTCCCTCCTAAAAAGTCAGGGGAAATGTGTGTGCGTCTTATGGAGCGAATCCAGGCTGCGCAGCTATCCCAGAAGCCAGAATAGCAAGAGGGATCGCTGCTTTCGCGGCGCAGCTGTTCTGGCTTCTGGGATTAAGAATATTTTTTTTCTTGTTTTCATCCTCCAAAAACTAGGTGCGTCTTGTGGTCTGGTGCGTCTTATAGAGCGAAAAATACGGTAACAGGAAGGATTTGAAACCTCCGGGACCACAGATTCTTAGAAGACTGGAGTAAATATATGAACTATTTGAAAAGTAATGAACAGATTACGCTCGTAGGACTGCAAGAAGTTCTGTAATGAGGACTATTTGAAATATTGCAAGAAAGACTAGGAGGAGAATTATTAGTTAATGATAATTAAGAGTAATAGAGAAATTAAGACATGCAGAACAAGTGATAAAGAATGGAAAATCATCAGAGGTGTTGACGGAAGTCTAAAATATTGTATAAGATAAGAAGTTATGTTAAATGAATGTTGGAAATGATATGTAAAAAAACCAATAAAAATGTATATATATATAAAGAGAATGTCGTCATTGGAGCACCTAAGTGCAAAAAACAGATGGTGCCTGAAAACATGACTAAAGGCTCACACACAAGATGACGAGGGAGGGGTCCAAAGGGAGAGGCAGAGGAAGATAAGAAGAGCCTTTGCTGGATCAGGCCAAGGGCCCATCTAGACCAGCCTCTTGTTCTTGCAGTGGCCAGCCAGATGTATCTCAAACAGGGCCCTAGAACAAGAAGACCCTCAGATCCTAAAAGTTTCTCTACTTTCCAGGGACAGTCCCAGATTTACAGAAGCCATCATGGTTTCTGACTTGTTCCTGGAATGTCCTACTTTTCCTTAGGATGTCCCTATTTTAATCAGAGAAATGTTGGAGGGTATGGAGTTATCCAACCTCTGAAGCCAAGGAGATAACTAACTATACAACCTTTGGAAGACATCAGAAGGCAGTCCTGTATAGGGAAGTTGTTTATGTTTAATGTTTTATTATGTTTTTATATATGTTGGAAGCTCCCCAGAGTGGCTGGGGCAACCCAGTCATATGGGCAGAATATTATTATTATTGCAGTGGTACCTCGGGTTACAGACGCTTCAGGTTACAGACTCCGCTAACCCAGAAATAGTACCTTGGTTTAAGAACTTTGCTTCAGGATGAGAACAGAAATCGTGCTCTGGTGGTGCTGCAGCAGCAGCAGGCCCCATTAGCTAAAGTGGTGCTTCAGGTTAAGAACAGTTTCAGGTTAAGAACGGACCTCCGGAACGAATTACAGTGGTGCCTCGCAAGACGAAAAGAATCCGTTCTGCGATTCTCTTCGTCTAGGGGTTTTTTCGTCTTGCGAAGCAAGCCCATTGACGGCTTAGCGGATTAGCGCTATTAGTGGCTTAGCGGCTTTTAGCAGCTTTTAGCGGCTTATCGGCTTATCGGATCAGCTGATAAGCAGCTTAGCGGCTTAGAAAAAGGGGGGGGGGAGGAGAAAAACCCCGCAGGAACTCGCAAGACATTTTCGTCTTGCGAAGCAAGCCCATAGGGAAATTCGTTTTGCGAAGCGCCTCCAAAACGGAAAACCCTTTTGTCTAGCGGGTTTTCCATCTTGCGAGGCGTTCGTCTTGCGGGGCACCACTGTAAGTACTTAACCTGAGGTACCACTGTATTATTATTATTATTATTTAATAGGATGTTCCTATTTTCATTGGAGAAATGTTGGAGGGTATGCACCTCTTGCAGTTTCCAACAACTGGAAGCACTGACAGCCTTATGCTCCATGAATTTCTCCAATCCTCTTTCAAATCCATCCAGGGCACACGACACACTAACTTTGCTGATACTAAAAAGGGCTGGGCCTGGATAAGTGACCACCTGGGAATGCTGTGTACACTGCCTTGACCATCTCTGCAGGAAAAGCAAATAAACTGCACACTTTTAACCAAGGCAATGTAACAAGATCAATAGCAAGCGCAGCAATGTGCACTGGCCATGCTTCTCTGCTGAGCAAAAGGGCTGCATCACACAGCCCTTGTGGAAGAGCTGTAGCTAAGCAGAAGCACATCTGCTGTGCGTGCAGAAGGTCCCAGATTCATTCCCCATCATATCCATGTGGGTCGGGAGAGAACGCTGCCCAAAATCCTGGAGAGCAACTGCTGCCAGTCATTGTAAAAAGGTAAAGGTAAGGTAAAGAACCCCTGGACGCTTAGGTCCAGTCCAAGGCGACTATGGGGTTGTGGCGCTCATCTCGCTTTCAGGCTGAGGGAGCCAGCATTTGTCTACAGACAGCTTTCTGGGTCATGTAGCCAGCAGGACTAAACCGCTTCTGGCGCAATGGAACATCGTGACGGAAACCAGAGCACATGGAAACGCCGTTTATCTTCCTGCCACAGTGGTACCTATTTATCTACTTGCATTGATGTGCTCTCAAACTGCTACGTTGGCAGGAGCTGGGACAGAGCAATGGGAGCTCACCCCGTCGCGGGGATTCGAACCGCCAACCTTCTGATCAGCAAGCCCAAGAGGCTCAGTGGTTTAGATCACAGCGCCACCCGCAATGCTGAGCTAGATGAACCCACAATTTGCTCTATGTTTCCGTGGGACATTTTATTAGGTGCATTCACGGGATCCTGAATACTTAGCAAGCATTGGGCAAGTATTTAAATTCTCACTGACCATGCACTGTCAAAATGCACAAAGAGGCAGATTTTGGGGCGCAAATTGTAGCACACTCCAGTAGGTCTTTGTTACTGTTGTTTGAAAGTTTATAGTTTGGGACAGTTTCCAACGCACATATTCCCAGCAGCATCTGGTAGGGCCCTTACCACTGACAGAGGTGTAAAATATGACACACGTTTATTATTGTTTATAAAAAAATAAAATAAACCACACCGTTTTGCAATTGGGGAGTTGACTGAGCAGCGCATGAACTGCTGGCAGAGTTCATGCCGGAGATAAAAACCCCAGCTTATTTATGTTGCTTACATCTAAGATGGCAGATGGCGTGAGTGTGTCCCTGCCAGCTTGTGCTGGGATTGTGACACACCCGCTCCATGTGTATATCTTAAAACTTCATGTTGGAATTTGGGCAAGATAAACCGATGGTCTGGGAGCAGGGTGGCGGAGTGGATCTCAAAAATAGGAAACTTAGGAACAAAGGAATAAACATATTGTGATATGTGCATGGGGGAAAAGAGAGGACAACACCAGACCTAGCAGGACAGGCTCAAGATTGTGGGAGGCCCTCAGTGCAGAGTGACCAGGGATGTTTTGAACCTGAGGCTCCCGGCCGCTGAGCTCTGCTGCCTTACTTTCTGTTCCCACCCACTGCTTCCTCTGCAAAACTACTAAACTGAGCTTCGTGGTTTGATGGAGCCACCTAGACTGCAACACTGGGCTAGAATGGACCATTGGTCTAATCCAGCAGGCACCCTCCATATTATGTTCTTCTTGGACTCAGGAAATGTGTCCTGAGTCCCAGCGGTGAGAGATAATGAAAGTTGTAGTCCATCATCTCCTGGAAGACAACAGGCTTCCCAGAATTGTGATGTTGGTACAGGAGAAGCTTTGAAGATGAGCAGGCACTCAAGCAAAGGTCTCCAGGTCCAAAAGCAATGCCGCATCATTCTGGTTCTCATCGGTGCATCATCTGCTATGTGCTTACCTTTCAGCCAGTCTCCCAATGCCTTCATGTCTCCCGTGATGTAGCTCAGGGCTCTGCAGATTTTCCCCGTCTGGGGTTGCATTTTGCTAGACTTTTCTCCGGCGTCTTCCATTTCCATTGCGGTGTTCAGACCCTGCCGGGAACAAAAGCAACAATACATAGGACTTCACACTGTGATCATGGATATCTCCCAAGTTGATGTGTTCCTTCTGTCAGAAGTCCAGGTTCCCAGAAGCTTAGCTAATTAAAAAGGAGGATTTGTTGCAAAAACCCCAAACAAACAGATAGCTCTGGACAACTCTAACAAAGCTTCTGACCGATATCGTTACTCAAGATGACCCTTCTAAAGAGTCCTTCTGGGATCTACAGAAGATATTGAACTTACGACTTTTACGTCTCTTGTTTTGCTTCCGGTCTAACAACCCTCCCATTTGCCGGCTTTTGGGACTGATTGGCTCGCTCTAATCTCTTCCTGTTCCAACAAACTATCTCCTTGCCTGTTTGCGCCTAACCGATCTTCCAGAGAGCTTTGGCTGTGTTCCAGCCTGCTCTCAGTCATTCTCTTGGTAACCCGCATTCCAGTGCCCATGGGAGTTGCACTGGGCACTGGGCACTGTTCAGCCTGCAGCAGATCTAACTCTCTCTGTTCTGCAGCAGGCTGTAGAGTTTCACTAGGAGTTGGCTCATTCCAAACACCTCCTTTCCCATATTAGGACTAGAAGCAATTCAGAGAAAAGCTGGCCAGGGAGAAGCAGCTGGTCCAAAGGTACTCCAGTGAAATCCACGGGGACAGCCAACATCATGCCCTCCCAAGTCCCATCAGCCTCATCCAGCAAGGCCAATGACCAGGGATGACAGGAGTCGTGGTCCAACTAATTCTGCCGGAACATGAAAAACAAAAGGGGTTCAGGAATAATCAGATCCACCCAGTAGGCCTTCCACCAAGCTGACCTCTGAACCTGATGCTGTAGGTGCTGGCCATGTTCAAAGTATGCCTACCTGGCCTTGCAGCCTCTCCAGTAGTGGCATGCTTTGAGAGGGGTCGTGGGCATAAGCTGGGCAGCGCTGGCTCTTAAATTCAGAGTCATAAGGCTTGTGTCCATCTGGGGATGTGTTTGTTGGGACTAGAATGGCGGAGTGCCCGGAAATGTCGGCGAGAGAACATCCATCCATCTCTCCCTAGCGTGGCATGTGTGATAAAGGGCAGGGAGAAGGAAGTCAGTAAATGAACCCATTCTCTGCCTTGGCAAGACGTTTATTGTTTTATAGGTGCCTGGTCAGGTGCCCTCATTCTGCTCTTGTTTGATCATATCTCTCGTGACTACTGTGCTGGCCTTCATTGAATGAGACGCACAATGCAGGTGGAATGTCATCTTTGGTTGGTCTCGCTTCCGCAAGTGGAGGTTTTGCATTTCCAACACAACTGCTGAAAGGCTCTCTGCTGTAGTGGGACAATGGTGCTTACCTGACTTCTGGCAGCAGAGTACTGCTTTTTGGGAGCAAGAGTGGAAGGAGCAAGGCAGCAGGGAGGTCAGTGCTGTGCAATTGTGCTGGCAGAGTGTTCCTGCTGGTGCGTTTCCACAGCATCAATGTCATCACCACCTTGCCCCTCTCACTTCCCTCTGGTAAACAACAGAGACTCCACTGCCAGGAGGTTAGGTAAGTGTTGTCATCCTACCCCACCACCCGCTACTCTTTCTCCTGAATTTTTGTGTACGGAGCCCCCGGTCGTTTGATGGACTATTGACCCATACACCACTAATCTGCTGCCACCAACCAAGTTCTCCCCGGTGAAACACTTAGTCTCAGTCGGGTTCTCAAGTTAACAACGAAGATTGTAGTTTACTGCAAACACAACTACAGTGGTACCTCGGGTTGCATACACGTCAGGTTACAGACGCTTCAGGTTACAGACTCTGCTAACCCAGAAATAGTACCTCAGGTTAAGAACAATTTCAGGTTAAGAACAGACCTCTGGAACGAATTAAGTACTTAACCTGAGGTGCCACTGTAAAATTTAAATGCATTCGAAATGCTGTTACCCTTTACCCTCTTAGTCTTATTTTATCCTGTCTCTAACTCACTCTAACTCTTCTACCTCCCTTCACACAAGAACCAACTGCACTTTCTTATTCTCACAAATGTTCTTAGGAGGAAATGCCTTCACAGAAAATCCAGCACTTCTCTTTTTGTTCGCTGAAAAGCAGAAATGATCAGAGGAAAACCAAACATGTGCAAAGTGCCTTTCCCCCAAGCCTTGAACAGAAACTAGTAACCACTTGCAGAGTCGAGACAGAGGACTGAGAACGTGCTTTTGGAAAGAACGTGGTGTACAGATTGTGCTTTGCAGTTTACATATGTATTATTTGCTGCTAAGGTTAGGAGTACATTTTCACCTGGGTAAGGGAACTGTGGGGTTTCGTTCTTTGTCTGCGATGTGTGTTGACTGACTCAACGGAGCTGTTTGGTTTACCCAAGAGCAAAGTTTATATTTGTTCGCTCCTCTTTTCTCTTTTTGGCACGCTGGTATTTTGAACTGTGCCCCCCTCCCACCAAGGCTCTCAGGTCCCCTCACCCCCTTAAGTGCCCACAGAAAGACTCCACTGGGAACAAAGGAGTTACTACAGTACAGAGCTATAGCAACTCTCTAGAAGCCTGTAGCTTTATTATTGCACTGGTTCTGACAGATTGACAAAAAGCAATAAAAAAAAGAGAGTTTCACATGCAGTTGTAAAGATATGGCGAAATAATATTATGCAGGAGGAAAGTCCTTGCTACTTCTCAGATCACAGGCCTGATTCGGACAGGATCTCCTTGGTTTGAGCACAGAATTGTAAATTGAACCCAATCCCCCCGATGCAAGGCAGAATAACCCCAAGATTATCTCGCTCATCAGGCCACACAGTTAGGAGTCACAGGCAGCAGTTATGAGTTACCAGCCTCTGCAGCTACAGCAGGTGCTGTGATTCTCCAATGGTTTGATTTCACCCTGAGAGGCACACTCCATTGTCTCTCAAGGCAGATGGATGCCAACAACTTGGGAGTGGGGGCCGAAGTACATTCTGAAGGCGGGAGTGCAAAATTCAGCAATGTTTCCCTTGACTTATTGGGCTAGCAACCCCCTGTTTTATTGTTTTATTGTTTTATTTTATTTTATTTACACCCTGCTTTTCAGACACACAGCAACATAAAATCTCAAGGCTTAAAAAAACAACACAGAACAAGAACCAAATGGAGGGGTGCCGATTTCTTCTCCCAGAAGGCTGCTCTGAATTGCAGTGTAACATCAATCCTGGAGTACTAAAAACATTGTCAAGAAGCTGTGTCTGGTGTGTGTGTGTGTGTGTGTGTGTGTGTGTGTTGTTGTTTCATTTTGCATTCTGGCCTTCAAAATTCACCTTGAGCCCCAAACAATGAGCAGGAAATGCCTAATTTGCTTCCTGAATCTGAAATTTCCTTTCCGAGTGAGATGGTTAGTGAGAGTTGGGTTTTATAACCCGTTATGGAAGTGAGAGCTGGACCATAAAGAAGGCTGATCACCGAAGAATTGATGCTTTTGAGTTATGGTGCTGGAGGAGACTCTGGAGGGTCCCATGGACTGCAAGAAGATCAAACCTATTCATTCTGAAGGAAATCAGCCCTGAGTGGTCACTGGAAGGACAGATCGCGAAGCTGAGGCTCCAATACTTTGGCCACCTCATGAGAAGAGAAGACTCCCTGGAAAAGACCCTGATGTTGGGAAAGATGGAGGGCACAAGGAGAAGGGGACAACAGAGGACGAGATGGTTGGACAGTGTTCTCGAAGTTACCAGCATGCGTTTGACCAAACTGCGGGAGGCAGTGGAAGACAGGAGTGCCTGGTGCGCTCTGGCCCATGGGGTCACAAAGAGTGGGACATGACTAAACGACTAAACAACAACAACAAATCTAGGGTTTTGGAGAAGTGACAACCAAGTTTGGTAATATAGGGCCAGCCGTACTATGCTGAGGAAGCTGGTTTTGGGTGTTATGAAAGGGCCACAAATTCATTACGATCAGTGTTTGCATTGCCAGTGCGAGACGCGCTTGTGGGATCTTCTGCCTCAGCTGCCAAAATAACTCGGCCAGGGCTCATATTCTGCAACCTGGTTTGTGGGGGCTGGAGGTGGGCAGGATCCTCAAATTGCTGCACTTGATGCAGAAAAATATCTTGATCTCACCCTGGTTCGAGTCAAGCTGCTGAAGTCATCATCTCTCAAGAATGCCCATTTATGGGAAGCAGATCTCTCTGCATGAATTACGTTCCTCACGGATTTGCTGCTTTTAATCTTCTAGTAGGGAACTACTTAAGTAGCTAGATGCCCAGAGGGCAGAAACCAACACCATTCTGCTGATATCCATTAAACATCTATCCCACTAGCCCCAGAAATTTGACAATTAGTTCCACACCTCTTGACAAGTCAATAATCCGTTTCTGCTACTAGGATGAACTCTCCCAATTTTGCCAGCACGAATGTCTTCGAAACAAGCAAACTGCCCATCGGTTAGGATTAAGCATGAATTAAAAGCGCAAGGCGGTTCAGCTTCCAGAGACTCGTCTTAATTTCAAAGTACTGTACTTGCTGTCTGCTCCTGCCTCTTATCTCTTCCTGCTGGTGGTAGTTTGTCGGGGACGCTTTTAACAGACAGCAAGAAGCCAGATAAGCAAGATGCGCAGAGTCAGCCAGAACATGTTTACTCAGAAACAGATCCCACTGAGCTCAATGGGGGTTTACTCCCAAGTCAGTGTGCCTAGGAATGCAATCACAGTCAGTCTGATGGTGGGACAAAAGCAACAAAAACACCTGCCACAAGTGGTTGGTGTAGAATTAGGAATAGTTTACAGTGCAAGCCTATATGCATATCCTTGAGTTTTCGCAGAGTAGGCGCATTGAAATGAGTGGAGCTAACTTCATTATGTTCATTCAATTCAACGAGTGCTCTGAGTAAAGTTTGCAACCAATTGCGTTTAATGGGCCTTACTCCTAGGTAAGGATGTGTGAATCTTTCAGTTCTGGTTTCTCATTTTTCCAAACTTGCATCCACATTTCCATGGCAATTCGTAATTTTTTAAAAAAGTCGTTACGAAAATTCATTAGAGTTTCTGTTCAAATTTCTGCATGCACATTTTTTGCCGGCTAATTCCCTTCAAGTACACATTTTCGCAAAGCAATTTCCCCATATGCAATGCATTATCGTACGCTATTTTCATTAATCAATGCCTGATTAGGCAAACCTTGCCCTAGTATATGCATTTGGGTAAACGCTGCATTGCAAAATTCAGAGAAGGGCAGATCTCAAAGAACAGCTCCCTTTTGCTTCGCCCCTTGTTTCAGAAAAATGCAAAGCATATTGAATTTCACCACAATCTCTACTGCCAAGTAAGTGGGCATATAGGGTTGCAGCCTGAGCCTGCCCTGGCGCATCTTAACTCATGTGTCCCACTGAATGACTGCCTAACTATGTGCATCCTTAGGAGTTGCACAGTTGCATTCTAGCTCAATTTATTTCCTTCTGGATTGTTAAAAAAGAAAAAACCTTTCCTAGCAAGGTGTGTAGAATCAGATACTTCAGAGAGCCCCATACCAGGAAAATGCACTGTTAGGGTGACGAGATGCGGGGGGAAAAGGGGGGATTACTACAGCCAATTTACACCTGTTGAAATCCCCCCTTTGGAATCCAACTGCTAAAAAGTGCAGGGATCTTATTCTCTTCTGCATCTGACCAGGCCAGGCACCCAACACTCCCATACTGCCTTAAACAAGCAAAGAAGTCTTCTCATCTTACCTTGAGCAGCTGCCTGGCCAGGAAGCCTCCTGTTCTGCCAAGCTTTATCGCTTTGCAGAGAGTGTGCAGAGACAGCGATAGTGGGAGGGTGCCTGCATTGCATTGCTTTATATAGCCCACAGCAACTCCAAGCACACCATAAGTCATCCTGGCAGCCTTTCTCCTCCCATTCCACACATTCACCTGGCTCTCTCCCAGGTGGTCTTAGGAGCAGAGCTTTTGGCCTTCTTCCCCTCCTCTTGGCGTTTTGACCAAGTCGCTTGGAACGACAAAGCATGCATCCCGTTTTCTTCTTGATGTTTCCTTGCTCTCCCCTGTCTTTCCACCCTCTGCGCACCTACTTTTCTCTCCAGCAATGGAAGATTCAAACACACACACACACACATTTTCGCTCTCTCTCTGGGAGAGCTAAGTACATGTTTTCTTTCAGGGAGGGCTTAAAAGTGCAAAACTGTGCCTGAATCACACCTATTAGAGTTCTTTGAGTGGAAGGAACAAAATTTGCCGTACCACATAATGGGGGAGAGACCAAGGAGGATGGTCAGCCCTTTGATATTACAGTGGTACCTCGGGTTACAGATGTTTCAGGTTACAGACTCCGCTAACCCAGAAATAGTACCTCGGGTTAAGAACTTTGCTTCAGGATGAGAACAGAAATCGCACGGCGGCAGCGGGAGGCCCCATTAGCTAAAGTGGTACCTCAGGCTAAGAACAGTTTCAGGTTAAGAATGGACCTCCAGAACGAATTAAGTTCTTAACCCAAGGTACCACTGTATTTGAAACTCCTGCTCTGGAAGGTAGGACTCGAACCAGTGGCTTCAAGTTACAAGAAAGGAGATTCTGACTATAGATCAGAAAAAACTTTCTGACTGTAAGAGCTGTTTGAAAGTGGAACGGTCTCCCTCTGGAGATTGTGGACTCTCCTTCCTTGTAGGTTTTTAAGCAGAATTTCAATGGCCATTTGTCATGGATGCTTTAGCTGAATTTTCTGCATTGCAGGGGTTGGACTAGATGACCCTTGGCGTCCCTTCTAAAATTCTACGATTTATCAAAAGCTTCACAAACAAAGCATTGTCTTCCAAGACAAGTGCATGAACAGATGTTAAGTCTTGCATGGGAAAACTGTGGTTCTCTGGTTGTGGCTGAAGTACAGTTCCCATCACCCCTGACTATTGACCATGCTGGCCGGGGCCAATGGGAGTTGCAGTTCATTGGCATTTAGAGGACTGCAGGATATGCATTCCTGCTATATAGCCCATCGGGGGCAGACTGCTGGTCTTCCACCCGGCAGCATTTCCTCTGTAGATACCTCTTCCCTTTGCTCTCATCTTTTGGGTGTGTTCCACTATAGCAGGGGTCTGCAAACCTTTTCAGCAGGGGGCTGGTCCACTGTCCCTCAGACCTTGTGGGGGGCCAGACTATATTTTGAAAAAAAATATATATGAATGAATTCCTATGCCCCACAAATCACCCAGAGATCCATTTTCAATAAAAGCACACATTCTACTCATGTAAAAACACCCTGATTCCCGGACCGTCCGTGGGCTGGATTTAGAAGGCGATTGGGCCGGATCCTTAGTTTGCCTACCCATGCCTTAGTGCCAAGTATAAGGTTACCAGATTTTTTTCAATGAATCTGGGGACACTTTTCAACTTCAATGGATTTTGTATGGGGACTGATTTGTAAATCTGGGGACTGTCCCCAGGAAATGGGGACATCTGGTAACTTTAGCCAAGTAGACCAATGAGGCATGTTATGTCACAGAACATTGGCATTACCCTAGAGAGCTTGTTAATCCTCTTTACGGCAGACAGTAAATTCTTTCGTCTCCCCAGCTCTGTATTTCTCACTGTCCTTTCCTGTAAAACTTCCTTTTCTGTAAAACAAATGGCCTATATTTGACGCGGGGAGGCCTACCATGGGGAGAGGTTTTGTGCATGTCCAATTGACGCGCAATGGCTGATATGCAGGTTCTTTTGGACCTGGAAGAGGACAGAACGGGGATGGAATGGGCAGGGTGGGGTTATGTGAGCTCTGCCGATGCATGTGGGGGCCAGAAATGGACCCCCCCCATGTGAAATGGTCTCCACCGGTAGAATATACCCTAAAGTTTTCAGCTCTTTTTCAGCTCTTTCAAATTTGGGGTTCCCCTGTAGTCCAAACCTGAATTTCTTAATTTTTTTCAAACCATACATTTGTTTGGCAGCAAGACTGCTCTTGTTATTCACCTATGGTCAGGCCGGTGTACAGCTTCCGGGTCATGTGGCCAGCATGACTAAGCCGCTTCTGGCGAACCAAAGCAGCACACAGAAACGCCATTTACCTTCCCACTGGAGTGGTACCTATTTATCTACTTGCACTTTGACGTGCTTTTGAACTGCTTGGTTGGCAGGAGCAGGGACTGAGCAACGGGAGCTCACCCCGTCACGGGGATTCGAACTGCCTACCTTCTGATCAGCAAGTCCTAGGCTCTGTGGCTTAACCCACAGCGCCACCCGCAATGCTTTAATACAGGAGTTAGGAACTTTTGGCTCTTCAAAGGTTGCTGAACTACAACTCCCATCAGCCTCAGCAACCATGACCAGGGACCAGGAATGATGGAAGTTGCAGTTCAGCAACATTTGGAGGGCCAAAGGTTCCCCACTCCTGCTCTTATGAACCTACTCATTTATGCCTTGGATCAAAGGAACTTCAAGGGATAGCACAGTCAGTAGAACATGAGACTCTTAATCTCAGGTTTGTAGGTTCAAGTCCCAGATTGGGCAAAGGATTCCCACCTTGCGGCGGGTTGGGCCAGATGACCCTCATGGTCTCCTTCGACTCTACAATCCTATGATTTGATGATTCAAAGGAAGAGTTCAACAAATACAAGAATTGCAATTCATCAAGAACTCAGTTGCCCTCACGTGTGGATTCTGGGACACAAGTGACTCCTGAAATAGCTCACATCATATATGTCCAAGGACAGAATGTTTTAATAGAAAGTTTTGATTTGCTGTTCACAAGGGCATGAATAAAAAATTTACAGACGGCAATGAAACTAAGCAAACAATAACATTAGCATATTTGAACGTGTTGAGGGACAATAAAACCTTAATCAGTCTCCATATCGATATCCGTGAAGCTGTCTTCCGCACCAGCGAAGCCATTTCACAACGAAGCTGAACGCTCAGAGGTGCGGGACAGGCAAAAGAAAATGCTTCTGCAGACGACAAATTAAGAAATTTATGGAATTTGGTACCACAAGAAATGTGATGGCTTCCAGCTCGGATGGCTTTGGAAGAGGATTAGACAGATTCATAGAGAAGGCTGCCAGTGCCTACCAGCCACAACAGATATGTTCTGAGTTCCCCTGTTGGAGGCAGTATGCCTTTGAGTACTGCTTGCTGGGAATCGCAGGTGGGGAAAAGCGCTGTTGACCTCAGGTCCCGCTTGCTGGCTTTTCAGAGGCACCTGGTTGGCTGCTGTGAGAATAGAATGCTGGTCTAGATAGGTCTTTCCAGCAGGGTAAGCAAGATGATCAAGCCTTATGAGGAGTGGTTGAAGTAGGACCCTAGCAGAGAAACATGCCCGACTGGCATGTTCTCTCCCTCCTGGTCGTTTGTTCGGGAGCTTCAAAAGCTTCCTTCAGCCCAAACTTTACAGCGACCAATGCCAACAGACACCGGCACACTTAGGGATCCGTAGAGTGTATGCAGTCCACGAAACAGAACTCAGCAACTCAGCATTTTGGCTAATCTACTTTATTTACATATTAACACACACCGAGCACTGCAACATGGCTCCCTCTCTCTCTAGAATCAGACAGCGGAGAGAAAGAACAAAGGACAATAGTCCCACTTCACGGAACACAGTAACACAAACATCCTGTCTCCGTCACTCCCCACTCTGTGGAGTCAAAACATACACCGTCATGTGATAGACAACAATCCCATGACTGCAATCATGGAGCAGGAATTCTAACATGTTTAGCCTGGACAAGAGGAGACTGAGAGGAGATACAAGAGTCATCTTCAAATATCTTAAGGGCTGCCTCATGGAGGAGGGAACAAGCTTGTTTTCTTCTGCTCTGGAGGGTAGGACCCGAACCAATGGCTTCAAGTTACAAGAAAGGAGATTTCATCTTAACATCAGGAAGAACTTTCTGACGGTCAGAGCTGTTCAGCAATAGAATGGTCTGCCTTGAGAGGCAGTGGACTCTCCTTCCTTGGAGTTTTTTAAGCAGAGGTTGGATGGCCATCTGCCATGGATGCTTTAGCTGAGATTCCTGCATTGCAAGGGGTTGGACTAGATGATCCTTGGGGTCCCTTTCAACTCTATAATTTTATGAATCTGTGTCCTTGCACATTACCATCGTACCTCGGCTTATGTATCCCTCTGGGATGCACCCGACCATAAGACGCACCTAGTTTTTAGAGGAGGAAAACAAGAGAAGCCAGCAAGAGCCAAAGAAACGCTCGCTTGGCGTGGCTCTTTAAAGATAGAGCGGCTCTTGCTGGCTTTTCTGGGAGGTGGGAGAAGGGACTGACGGGCTGCCCTCCATCCCTTCTCCCTCCTCCTTGAAAAGCCAGAGCAAGCTGCACAGCTATCGCTGAAGCCAGCACAGCAAGAGGGAGAGCTGCGCAGCGCAGCTCTTGCTCTGCTGGTTTCAGTGAGAGCTGCGTGGCCTGCATTCTCTCCATAAGATGCACACACATTTCCCCTTACTTTTTAGGAGGAAAACAGTGTGTCTTATGGAGCGAAAAATACAGTACTTCTGGGTTTCACCCTGCGCTCATGTGCAGAAGCGCTCTGCACTTTGTGTCTGTGTGAAGAAGTGCTCCATCGCGCCACGTGTGTGTACAGAAGGGTGCCTCCAGTTACAAGGTTTTCGGGATGCGGCCGGGCCTCTGGAACAGATGCCATTCGTAACCAGAGGTACCACTGTATGTGGCAATGAACCCAGATGTACTATCAAGCATGTATAATCCAAGATGGAACTACAGCTTGCCCCGGTTCCCCAATAAATGTATTTGTAAAATACACATTAAGGGACGCGGGTAGTGCTGTGGGTTAAATCACAGAGCCTAGGACTTGCCGATCAGAAAGTTGGCGGTTCGAATCCCCGTGACGGGATGAGCTCCTGTTGCTCGGTCCCTGCTCCTGCCAACCTAGCAGTTCAAAAGCACGTCAAAGTGCAAGTAGATAAATAGGTACCTCTCCGGCGGGAAGGTAAACGGCATTTCCGTGTGCTGCTCTGGTTCGCAAGAAGCGGCTTAGTCCTGCTGGCCACATGACCTGGAAGCTATACGCCGGCTCCCTTGGCCAATAAAGCGAGATGAGCGCCGCAACCCCAGAGTTGGCCACGACTGGACCTAATGGTCAGAGGTCCCTTTACCTTTTACCTAAAATACACATTATTATTATTATTATTATTATTATTATTATTATTATTATTGCCTGTCCTTCACTCTAAGGTTCCAGTAAGGTTTGCAACGGTGGTGGACCTTCAGGTTTCAAATTTCAGCCACTTCCCCAGCAGGAACCTACATCTCCAAGCCAACATTTCAATGGTGGCAACATGAATGGAGGAACTTGCGGTAGAAGCCTGTCCCTTTAAGATCTTCAATCCCTCCACAGGGGTGGTGGAGTCCAGCAAAGGGATGGAGCCTGGGAAGGTGATTTGACGCAGGGAACAGAAAAACATTCAGTTCCCTCTTGGACATCATTGGAGCCAATTTCCCACACAGAACTAACATTGCTTGATGATGGATTGTGGGCTCATCATCAAGGCCAGACCTATTTCTGTTATGGAATTGATTTGAGAGAGCCTCCCAATTAAACAGGAATTCAGGAGCAGGGGACTGCTGGGCAGTGACACCCCCAAACCATAAGGAGATTGGATGGTGGAAGTCCTCATCCGTAAATGGGAGTAATTGGAGTGAAAGCAGTTCCAAACTTGAACACGTGGACTTTCTCATTTTAGAAACTAATCACGAGTCCCATCAAACCAGATGGCTCTGTGGCTGCAGATTAATTAACATGGAGCACAATGGTGTTATTGTTTGTATGTGTGTCCTCTGAATGTTCCCTTGATCACATTATAGGTTGATCGCTCACTACTCAGAAATTCCCCGATGCCTTGAAATATGCAGCTGTATTGGAAACCAAGGTAGCTGTTACTCCTTTCCCTCTTTCCCTTCCCACTCCAGTCTTTTTGACTGCGCCCATCACACCGGAAAATCAGGTGGTGGAAGGGGAAGGATGTGGGGTTGGGATTTGCAGAAGCAAGATGTAAAGATAGAAGGGGAATCTTTGGGTTGTTAGCCGGCAGGCTCCCTTGCACTGAATTGCATCATTTTGCTCCAGGCTGGCCCTACCATGGGGCAGAGTGAGGCAGCTGCCTTAGGTTGTAGAAGCTCTAGGGCAGGCAGTGGTGGTTAGATGGAGGACAGAGCTCTGTGAACCATGCTGCGGCCTGCCCAGCACCCTGAAGAAGAAGAGTTTGGATTTGATATCCCGCTTTATCACTACCCGAAGGAGTCTCAAAGTGGCTCACAATCTGCTTTCCCTCCCTCCCCCACAACAAACACTCTGTGAGGTGAGTGGGGCTGAGAGACTTCAGAGAAGTGTGACTGGCCCAAGGTCACCCAGCAGCTTCATGTGGAGGAGCGGAGACACGAACCCGGTTCACCAGATTACGAGTCCACCGCTCTTAACCACTCCACCACACTGGCTCTCAGTGTCGGTTGCTCTCGGGTCCAGCAGAGCACATTGTCCTATCCCCAGTGTCAAAATAAGATTCAACTGCTAGTAGTCAAATTAGACTTTGTATGTGAAATTTTATGTATGTGTGTGCAATCTTTTTTCCTTGGGTACCAAAATCTCTTGGGTTGGCTTTGCTTGTGAAAATAATAACTCAAATGCTCCACCCCCATCATTCTGCCCAGACACTGAGATTCCACTCCGAGGGCTTTCTGGCGGTTCCCTCCCTGTGAGAAGCCAAGCTACAGGGAACCAGGCAGAGGGCCTTCTCGGTGGTGGCGCCCGTCCTGTGGAACGCCCTCCCATCAGATGTCAAAGAGATAAACAACTATCTGACGTGGGCATAGCTGTCAACTTTTTCCTTTTCTTGCGAGGAATCCTATTCGGAATAAGGGAATTTCCCTTAAAAAAAGGGAAAAGTTGACAGCTATGGTGATGGGAGAGGGGGTGGAGGGAAACTGGGATTTACATATTCCTTTTGTGATAATGATGATTATGTTGAATACAAAACTGCAAAATGTAATAAAAATTAGTTATATTTAAAAAGATGCAATTAAACAGCAGGTAAAAAGAGTGTCCATGTCATTTGGACATCTGATTGCAGCTCATCATTTCAGTGCCAAAGGACAGATCACCCAGATTTATGAAATATTAACAGAATTAGATACATGCAATCTAACAGGATTTCAGAAAAGGATTTTGGTTTTGATGTTGTTGTTGTTTAGTCATTTAGTCGTATCCGACTCTTCATTACCCATGGACCAGAGCACACCAGGCACTTCTGTCTTCCACTGCCTCCCGCAGTTTGGTCAAACTCATGTTGGTAGCTTCGAGAACACTATCCAACCATCTCGTCCTCTGTCGTCCCCTTCTCCTTGTGCCCTCCATCTTTCCCAACATCAGGGTCTTTTCCAGGGAGTCTTCTCTTCTCATGAGGTGGCCAAAGTCTTGGAGCCTCAGCTTCGCGATCTGTCCTTCCAGTGAGCACTCAGGGCTGATTTCCTTAAGAATGGGTAGGTTTGATCTTCTTGCAGTCCATGGGACTCTCAAGAGTCTCCTCCAGCACCAGAATTCAAAAGCATCAATTCTTCGGCGATCAGCCTTCACTTCCATATGGACTCTATTAAGTAGGAAAGAATATGGAAGAAGGTGCCTATGACATCAGCCTCAGTAAAGATTCAAGAATCTACTCCTAAAATATTTTTTAAGTGGCACATTTTAAACCCAACCTCTCCCCCTCAAGTGCTGATGGTTTAAAAACACACAAAGTATTCCCAGTTATAGGTAGTTGGAGTGTCACTCAGTTGCAGCTTTGGGGGAGATGATGTTTCCTAGAAATTAATTTAATAGCAAAATAAAAATGGACTCCAGTTCCTTTGATTACTGGGAACGGGCCGCATTAAATATGGTCTGGATAAAGAATTGTTTTTATATTTATTGTTAGCTGCCGGGATGGTTCTCTCAAGAAAATGAAAATAAATAAGTGTTTATGGTGTAGTCAAATTTGGTGCATAGCTATTGCTCAAAACTGAACTAAGATTTGAAGGTACACTTGAAGACAGGAAAAGGATTTGTTTTCAACTACGTGGATACATTGTTGAAAACAATGTTTTAATTCCTCCTCTGAAATATCCTTGGGAATTTTTGTAGCATTTCAGCTTTAGGTGAGAATATCATAAGACCTTAAGGAAAATATCCTGTCATGTAAAAATAAGACAAATCTTTTTTAAAAAAGTTACCATCCGCCAACATCAATAATATACTAATAGCTTTTCCAGGGATTATGAGTTAAATGACCCAAATTTGCAATTTGTATGTGTGTATGTTTAATTTCCATTCAACTGAATTCTTATGTGATGTTGAAATATGTGTTATTGATTAAGTAAATAAAATCACCCCCACAGCTTTCTGGCGTATGATCTTATGTATGATCAGAAGAAAGACGCACAGAATTAAATTGGGATTTAGTTCCTGTTTACTCTTGAGTTCAAGATTGCTGAAGACTTTGTCTCTGGCTCCATCTGGTGGTTGAAGGGAAACTCACAAGCCATAGCAGCAAATCTTTTCCCTCCTGATGCGTTTGAGAAGGGTGCCTTTGTAAATTCTGGTTTGGCAAATGTATCCCCCCCCCCTTCTGCCAGTTCAGCTGTAACCCAACAGCTGTATTCTTGGAGTGTGAAACCCAGGCTGACAATCAACTAAACTTTACTCAGAGTAGACCCATTGAGATTAATTGCCCTAACTTAGTCCTCTCCATTTCAGCAGGTCTGCTTGGAGTAAAACTTAATTGCATCTCTGCTGGAAGAGTGTTCCTAAGGACCAGCAACACTTAGTTCCTGGATGCCAGTGTAGGGAGGGGGTACATTTTTGTGGTGATAATAATAATAATAATAATAATAATAATAATAATAATAATAATAATAATTTATTTATACCCCACCCATCTGGCTGGGTTTCCCCAGCCACTCTGGGTGGCTCCCAACAGAACATTAAAATCATGATAAACAATCAAACATTGACAACAGGGTTGCTTTCAGATGTCTTCTAAAAGTCACATAGTTGTTTATTTCCTTGACATCTAATGGGAGGGTGTTCCACAGGGTGGGCGCCACCACTGAGAAGGCCCTCAGCCTGCTTCCCTGTAACCTCACTTCTCGCAGTGAGAGAACCGCCAGAAGGCCCTCAGAGCTGGACCTTGGTGTCTGGGCAGAACGATGGGGGTGGAGACGCTCCTTCAGGTATAAAGGACCGAGACCATTTAGGGCTTTAAAGGTCAGAATCAACACTTTGAATTGTGCTCGGAAACATACTGGAAGCCAATGAAGATATTTCAGGACTGGTGTTATATGGTCTCGGCAGCCACTCCCAGTCACCAATCTAGCTGCTGCATTCTGAATTAATTGTAGTTTCCGGGTCACCTTCAAAGGTAGCCCCATGTACAGCACATTGCAGTAGTCCAAGCGGGAGATAACCAGAGCATGCACCACTCTGGCGAGACAGTCTGTGGTCAGGCAGGGTCTCAGCCTGTGTACCAGATGGAGCTGGTAAACAGCTGCCCTGGACACAGAATTGACCTGTGCCTTCATGGACAGCTGTCAGTCCAAAATGACTCCCAGGTTGCACACCTGGTCCTTCAGGGGCACAGTTACCCCATTCAGGACCAGGGAGTCCCTCCTTGCAATTAAAAAAGTTGTTCAAAATATTACATTGCTTTCATGCAATTAATGTTAACCCATAATCTTTCGGTGTTAAAGACCTCTAAAGGTCTTAATTTGGCTCAGTTGGGATCCCCTTATCGCCCATATTGGAAGACTGTATGGACTTGCGAAACCACAGGAGACGCAGAAATAATTTTGGCATGACTTCTTTCCAAAATATTTGTGGTATTAACCTTATCATAAATGAACTCTGGACACCAGTAATAGCAGCTGCTGTATACTTTGAGCTTCTTATTCAGCACAGCACAGTTGTTGAAAACTCAGTAAGAGGGTTGAAGGTCAAAAGACAAAAAAGTCTTGATGCTGACTTCCACAATAATAACTTATTCCATTCCAAGGCCCCATTCCTCAGTGGGGTTTCCAAGTCTTTAATGTTAGAAGTGCCCAGGCATTTGCCTGAAAAGGTTAACTCAGTATCTGTGGATGAGATACAGTCGTACCTCTGCTTACGTATCGCTCTGGATAAGTAAACTTCAGGTTGCGAATGTGGCAAACCCAGAAGTGTATACTTCCGGGTTTCGCCCCACGCGCATGCGCAGAAGGGCTTTGCGCGCATGCGCAGAAGTGCTCAATTGTGCAGTGTGTGTGCGCAGAAGGGCACCTCCGGTTATTAAGTTTTCAGGATGTGGCTGGGCCTCCAGAACGGATCCCGTTTGTAACTAGAGGTATATATATGTCTCACTCCCAACTTCCCTGTATGTGTTATAGAAGCACAGAACTGGAGAACTGGAAGGTACCACAAGGGTGATCTAGGCTAACCCTCTGCAATGCAAGAATCATAGTGAGCCACCCAAGCTCTGTTTAAAAACCTCCACCTTCTGATGGAGTATTGTTTTTTGGGGGGGGTATATATTTTAGGGACGCGGGTGGCGCTGTGGGTTAAACCACAGAGCCTAGGACTTGCCGATCAGAAGGTCGTCGGTTCAAATCCTCGCGATGGGGTGAGCTCCTGTTGCTCGGTCCCTTCTCCTGCCAACCTAGCATTTTGAAAGCATGCCAGTGCAAGTAGATAAATAGGTACTGCTCCGGCGGGAAGGTAAATGGCGTTTCCGTGCGCTGCTCTGGTTTGCCAGAAGCGGCTTAGTCATGCTGGCCACATGACCCGGAAGCTGTATGCCAGCTCCCTTGGCCAATAAAGCGAGATGAGCGCCGCAACCCCAGAGTCGGTCACGACTGGACCTAATGATCAGGGGTCCCTTTACCTTTTATATATTTTTTATTAAATTTTCTGTTTTACAATTTAGAATACTCATTTAAACATCCTTAAAATATCAATGATTTCCGTTCTTCTCTTTCCATGGTTCATTTTGCATATCATAAATCCCTGCATATTTTACAAAAAATAACCATTCAGTATTCCATTATCACATCCATCATTTACACTGTTGAATTTATCTTAATGCTGCCAACGTTTTCAAGTGTACACAATTCCCCCCCCGTATTTTCAATAAACATTTCCCAATCTTCTTCAAACATATGTTCTTCTTGCTCTCTTATTCTGTGTTAAGTCTGCAAACTACGCATATTCTAGCAGCTTAAGTTGCCATTCTTCTTTGGTTGGGACATGGCTCGTTTTCCGTTTTTGGGCTAACAAAACACGGGCCACAGTAGTGGCATTCATAAATAACCTTTTTTGACACATGGGAATTTCCATTTGAATTATCCCCAACAAAAAGGACTCTGTTTTCTTTCGAAAATTACTTGTAAACATTTTTTTTCAATTCATTGTGGATTATTTCCCAATACAGTGGTACCTCGGGTTAAGTACTTAATTCGTTCCAGAGGTCTGTTCTTAACCTGAAACTGTTCTTAACCTGAAGCACCACTTTAGCTAATGGGGGCCTCCAGCTGCCGCCGCGCCGCCAGGGCACGATTTCTGTTCTCATCCTGAAGCAAAGTTCTTAACCCAAGGTACTATTTCTGGGTTAGCGGAGTCTGTAACCTGAAGTGTATATAACCCGAGGTACTACTGTACTCTTTTACTCTTTTAGAGGTCCACCACATATGAAAGAACGTTCTCTCAACCTCATTTCACCTCCAGCACTTTCTAATGGAGTCTATACCACTGTCCAACAGCTCTCAGAATGTTCTTCCTGAGGTTGAGTCAGAATCTCCTCAAGAAACTCCTTTCTTGTTGTGTATTATAGAGTTGTTTTGTAGGAAGAACTTCTATTTGGAGTCCTCAAGTCAAGGAAAGAGAATCTGCAGCCTTCCATTGCTGAACTGCTTTGCCACATTCTGACGGGTCCTTTGCAGAACATGTGCTCTCGGCCTAGAAGGACATTCATATAAAACTATTTTCTTTTTTTTAATAAATTTTTATTAGGGGTTTTTACAAAATAAAGTACAGAAATAAACAACCTTTCTTTTATCTCAACAAAGTTTCATAACTTCTTTGGACTTCCTCACATCTCCCGCTGCCATTTTCATCATCATAAATTTTTCCCGGCAATTTATCATCTAATTTGCAAATTTTATAACCACTCATTTAAATATAATCCTCTGTAAATTAGTTTCTCTTAATCTCACTTTACATCCCATTTCGATCCGATTTTGTGGTGGCCAATTATTTATGATCAAACATCCTACTTAACTTTCCGCCAAATCACAATATTTTTGTAAATAAATCTTAAATTTCCTCCAATCTTCTTCAACCCTCTCTTCTCCCAGGTCTCGAATTCTGCCAGTCATCTCGGCCAGTTGCATATAGTCCATCAGCTGCATCTGCCATTCTTCCAGAGTGGGTAGATCTTGAGTTTTCCACTTCTTGGCGATAAGTATCCTTGCTGCTGCTGTTGCGTACAAAAAGAATGTTCGGTCCTTCTTTGGCACCATCTGGCCGACAATGCCCAGGAGGAAGGCCTCTGGTTTCTTAAGGAAGGTATACTTAAATACCTTTTTCAGCTCATTATATATCATTTCCCAGAAGACCTTCACCCTGGGACAAGTCCACCAGAGGTGAAAGAATGTTCCTTCATTTTCCTTACATTTCCAGCATTTGTTGTCTGGCACATGGCATATTTTGGCTAGTTTAACTGGGGTCATGTACCACCTATAAATCATTTTCATTACATTTTCCTTCAGAGCATTACATGCCGTGAAGTTCATCCCCGTGGTCCACAACCTTTCCCAATCCTCAAACATAATATTATGCCCAATATCCTGTGCCCACTTTATCATGGCCGACTTAACCATTTCATCTTGTGTATTCCATTTCAACAGCAAGTTATACATTCTTGAAAGTACTTTAGTCTTAGGTTCTAACAATTCTGTTTCCAACTTCGATTTCTCCACCTGGAATCCTAACTTTTTATCCTTTTTAAAAATTTCTTGAATCTGAGCGTAATGTAACCAGTCTCGCACTTTATCTTTCATTTTTTCCAAACTCTGCAATTTCCAATTGTTACCCTCTTTCTCTATTATTTCCCAATATTTCGGCCATTTGGCCTCCATATTGGGTCTTTTTCGGGCCTTAGCCTCCAGAGGTGATAGCCATCTTGGAGTTTTATTTTCCAATAGGTCTTTGTATTTTGTCCAGACATTAAACACTGCTTTCCTGACAATATGGTTCTTAAAGGCCTTATTGATCTTAACTTTGTCATACCATAAGTATGCATGCCAGCCAAATGCATTGTTAAAACCTTCTAAATCTAACACATCAGTGTCCTCTAGAAGTAGCCAGTCTTTTAGCCAGCAGAAAGCTGCGGCTTCGTAGTACAACCTTAAGTCTGGCAGGGCAAAGCCCCCTCTTTCTTTCGCATCAGTTAATATCTTAAACTTAATTCTGGGCTTTTTGCCCTGCCAGACAAATTTAGAAATATCTCTCTGCCACTTCCTGAAGCACTCCGTCTTATCCACAATTTGCAATGTTTGAAATAAAAACAACATCTTAGGCAATACATTCATCTTAATAGCAGCAATTCGGCCTAACAAAGAAAGCTTCAATTTTGACCAACTGTCCAAGTCTCTCTTAATTTCAGACCAACATTTTTCATAATTATCCTTAAATAGACTCAGATTTTTTGCTGTTATGTTTACCCCTAGGTACTTTACTTTTTTAACCACAGTTAGTTCTGTTTCTCTCTGAAACCGTTCTGACTCTGCATCTGTCAAGTTTTTTCCCAACACCTTAGTTTTCTGTTTGTTTAGTTTAAAGCCCGCTACCCGACCAAAGTCCTGAATCAATTGTAACACTCTTTTTGTACTAGATTCTGGCTCTTGCAATGTCAAAACAAGGTCATCTGCAAAAGCTTTAAGTTTATATTGTTTCACTCCGATCTGAATCCCTTGCACCAACCGGTCCCCTCTAATCAAGTTCAAGAGCACCTCCAGGACAGAAATAAACAGCAAGGGGGAAATCGGGCAGCCTTGTCGTGTCCCTTTTTCAATCTTAAACTCTTCTGTAACCACATTGTTAACTATCAGTTTTGCCTTTTGTTCTGAGTAAATCGCGTCAATCCCATTTTCAAAACCCCGCCCCACTCCCATTTCTTTTAAATTCCCCTTCATAAATTTCCAAGAAATATTATCAAAGGCCTTCTCCGCGTCTATAAAAATTAGAACTGCTTTAGTGTTAATATTTGTTTGCAAGAGTTCCAAAATGTCAATAATGTTCCTTGTATTAGCAAATAAATGTCTTCCTGGGAGAAAGCCTGCCTGGTCTTTATGAATTATCTCATTTAAAACTCTTTTGAATCTTCCTGCCAAAACGTCAGCAAATATTTTGTAATCCACATTTAAAAGGGAAATGGGGCGGTAGTTCTTAAGTTGTGTCTTTTCAGTTTCTGATTTTGGTATCAATGTGATGAAAGCTTCCTTCCACGATTCAGGCGCCTTCTTTCCCTCCATAATTTCATTGCTGACCTCCAGCAGTGGTTGAATCAAATAGTCACTTAATGTCTTATAGTACTTGGAGGTCAAGCCATCTGGCCCTGGAGACTTGCCCAACTTCATATTCTGAATGGCCTGTTCTATCTCTAGTCGTGTTATTTTACTATTCAGGAGTGATCTATTTTCTTGTGATAGTTTTTTAAGTCCATTTTTCTCCAAAAATTTTGCAATCTCTTCCTCCTTTTGTGGCCCTTGAGTGTATAATTTCTTGAAATATTTCTGGAAACATTTTCTAATTTCCACCGGGTTCTGAATATTCCTTCCTTCTATTTCCAAATTTGTTACTATGTTCAGCTTTTGTCTCTTCTTCAACTGCCAAGCCAGCAGTTTCCCACATTTATTAGCCGATTCAAATGTTTTTTGTTTCATTGATTTAATCTTCCATTCTATTTCCTGATTTATCAGTTTGGAATATTGTGCCTGATGAAGTTTAATTTCTCTCAAAATCGGCTGTGACTTCGGGTTTACTCTTAGTTTCTTCTCTAACTCTTTAATTTTCCCCAAAATCTTGTCCTTTTTCTCATTTTGTAGTCTTTTCTTTATGGCGTTCTGTTGTATCAAGAACCCTCTCATCACAGCTTTGCTTGCGTCCCATGAAGTGGTTGAGCCCAGTCAGTGGCACTGGCTCAAGGGCGAAGCTGACAAGAGGAGGATCCAGAGGAAGGAGGAAGGAGACCTCAAGCAGTGACCTGGGACAGAGCTCCTCCACTGGTTGCCGAACATCCCAGGAAGAGAGGAGGAGAAGCCATCTCAGTCTCTGGTTAGCCAATTGGCATCGCAGAAGTGGAGGGAGAGGTGGAGCCATGGACTCAGGTCCTATTGCCAAAGACACACAAGCATTTCTCCTGGAGTGAACCAATACACATACACCTGCAGGAGAGCCAGTGTGGTGTAGTGGTTAAGAGTGGTAGATTCATAATCTGGTGAACCGGGTTCGCGTCCCCGCTCCTCCACATGCAGCTGCTGAGTGACCTTGGGCCAGTCACACTTCTCTGAAGTCTCTCAGCTTCACTCACCTTACAGTTTAGTTTGCCTACCCATGTCCTTAAGCTTCGTTTATAGATTTCTGACTCTTGTACCCCTACACTTGGAAACTGATGCTGAGAACTGTGCAGGAACTCTCCCTGAAGTCTGTTGCAAGAGCAGAACAACCCATGTTTTTAGATGTCAGTGCTTTAAACATGTTTACATTTTAATTGTGTTGTTTTGCCACTTTGGTGTTTGCCGCCTTGGGCTCCTTTGGGGAGGAAGAGCAAGGTATTTTTAAAAAAAATGAATAATAGCAACAACAACAATAATAATGGGTTGTTTTTCTCGCTTTTAAAATATCTAGTTCACCCAGCATTTAATCTTCTTACCCATCTTCCCCACATCTCATCATTCTGGAGTGAAATGCAGGCCAGGGGATTTGCGAACGTCGTAAGCTCTTTTCACTAGCTCTTTTTCTCGGAAAGGATGGGATGAGGCTGCTCTGCTCAGCAGCTGGTTTTCCTGGAGAGCCGCTTTGGAAAGCTGACATCAACAAGGACCCACACAGCCCATTCTGCGGAAGCCTAATGGGCCTTGGGGCTTGTGTTTACCAAACAGCATCCCTCTCAGTGCCATGTGGCAAACCATTATCGAAGCAGCAGGGACTCTCCAGAGCAGATTGCTGCCCTCTTTCACCGCTCAGACTGGGAGAGAGTCACAAGTGTTGTGGGCTGCTTAAGCCCTCGGATGTTCCCACAGCAGCACTTTGGACCTCGGCTGGATCTGTTCAACCTACCTTTGCAGCGGCAAGAGAATCCTCTTTGCTGTCTTCCCACTCCCAGAAGCTCCTCTCCAATGCGCCGTGCATCAGTCGTGATAAATCCCATGCCTCCCTGCCTTTATTAATTGAAACGTATTCTTTATCGCTTTCGGTACATTACATTGAATGCATCTAATGAATAACCGGCTCCATCTCTCTGGGTTATTGTTTCCTCACCCACCCACATAACAATTCAGAGCCGTGCTCGCTCCAAAACTGGAGATGGGTTTTGTGTGTGTGTGTGTGTGTGTTTGCCCATTATCCGGCTGTTGGCTGATAATGTATCAAGCAGCCATAATGAAGCTTGATTTTCATACACCGTTGCAAATGAGAAGTGCTCAGAGCGACACGTTTTGATTAGCAGGCTAAGCAAAGCATGACACGGGGAGCCTTATTTATTTGGAACGCCAAGGCAGCTCTCCGCCGAACAATTTATCTCCCCGGTGGGACCTGTTAAGCTGAGCCGATGGTCCTCTGTGAGATCTAGATCGTTTGAAAGGAGAAATCCTTCTCGTGCCAGTGAGTTGGGCAATCGTAAGGAGGCTGGCACAGGAGAAAGTGAGGGAAGAAGCTGTTCCTCTTGATATTAGACTGGATTTCCACTCTTGGCTTTCACTGCAAATTAGTCAGTTTGACAACTGGGGCAGGATCCTGGCTCTTGCTGTTTTCCAGGGCCTGGGTAAAATGCCAATTTTGGTGTGCTACTGAAAATGGGAAATAGGACCAGCAGAGCTTCAAAGGAATACAGGAAGTTCCCTTGTACTGAGCCAGACATTTGGTCCACCTAGACACCAGTGTAGACACCAGTGGTTCCCAAACTGGGAAATACCACCTCTGTGGGGTGGTGGGATTATCTAGCGCAGGGGTCAGCAAACTTTTTCAGCAGAGGGCCGGTCCACTGTCCCTCAGACCTTGTGGGGGGCCGGACTATATTTTGGGGGGGAAATACGAATTCCTATGCCCCACAAATAACCCAGAGATGCATTTTAAATAAAAGCACACATTCTACTCATGTAAAAACAGCAGGCAGGCCCCACAAATACTCCAGAGATGCATTTTAAATAAGAGGGCACATTCTACTCATGTAAAAACACACTGATTCCCAGACCATCCGCGAGCCACATTTAGAAGATGGTTGGGCCAGATCTGGCCCGCAGAGCTTACCTTGCCTGCCCATGATCTAGAGGGTCACTATGGCAGGGGGTATTCTGGAGATGCAAATGGCAATCAAACTTTGAGAAGTTGGTACCACTGGGTCAAGTTCATCAGCTTTGTCGAATTAATTATTTTATTTGTTATTATTTATTAAATATGCATACTGTCCTCCATCTGTAGATCTCTGGATGGTTTGCAACATAACAATTTGCGATAAAAAACACAAAATACATAATAAAAACAAGAACAACAACAAAAACCCCCACAAGGTCTAAAGTTATCTGACCTCTGAGCCGTATGTGTGTATGTCTATATATAATGTTCATAAATGTACCAACCAAGCACGTACATAGATATGTGGACCACACGTCTGGAGCAGCACAGGAAGACAGCCCTGAAACCATTTTGACTCCCAAACTGACCAAATGTTTTCTCTGCAAGGAGGGAGGGGGTGAGGGAACCTTCCCATTGTCTCAGGAATTGGGTAATCACCATCTCAAAGGAATGGCCAGACTGCCAGGTAAGGGAATCAGATAAGGCATTATCAGATAACCTGGCAGACAGGAAATTTCTGTTGTAGACTGCCTGTTCTGTCATGTAGGTATGATGTTTGTGGGGGTGGTCTTGGGTTACACCCCTTCTTTGATGTATGTATGATGTATGGAGGGGTGGTCTTGAGCTCCAGGGCAGGCAATTTAAAATATCAATATAAAGGCAGGCACACCTTGGTTCTGGGTCCTTCTCGTTTCCTGTGTGTGAGGGGAGCTCCCTGTTGCAACGGTTCAATAAAGATCAGCCTTACTAGCTGCTTTGCTTCTCAATATTCTCTGGTTGGCCTCTTATTCTCTTATTTTCTCATACCAATGGAGAACCTACAAAGGACTCTATAAGGGCTCTTGTGTCCCCCATAAGGGAATAAAGGCAGATTTTGTTTATTACAGAGGGGAATTATATCAATCCCTCTTCCCAGGGAACTCTGGGAATTGTCGCTCTCTGAGGGGAATAGGGGTCTCCTGACAACTTAATGAACTTTGATTCCCAGAATCCTTCAGGGGATGCCAGGATTGTTTAAAGTGGTGTGACACTGTTTTAAAAGCATAGCACAGATGGGGCCTGTAGCTGTTACCATTTATCACGCTGTAAAAGCTTAAAACCAAATACAAATCTTAAAATCTGGCCGCTAACTCTCGGTTAACCAATTCCTTGCCTTGTTGTGCCTCTTCCCAAGCCTTAATCCCGGCGTCCCATCTCTGTCTTCTGCTGGCCTGTCCCTCCTGCTTCATTTTAACCCTGTAATCTTATTAGAATTTTTCGAATTTGGTTTTTATAGCAGCATTCATCCACTTTTCCTATGGGAGAGTCTGAACCTATTTCTCTCTTTTCCTCTCCCCACCCCCCACCCCTTAAATTGTGTGTTTGCAGGAGGGGGACGGAGGCGAACCTTCAAGGCTTGATACCTGAACAAAATCGGACGATAAACTTCTGCCACCGCGGTCTGACATACGGTAGTGCAACGCAAAGTCTGTTCATTATGGCTTATATTTACGACAGATCATTAAATTACAACCTGGCCACATGCCGCAGCCAAAAATGTGTAGCATGGCGCATGTGATTCTAATTAAGGGGTGTTTTTTTGAAGTTCCTCTGAATATTTATTTTCAGGGGGTTTAGTGCACAGAACGATTAAAGTTTCTTCTTGTTAGGGGTGCTTTGACAATCTTCAGAAGAGGGATGTGAACCTCCCCATGAGTGTGTGTGTGTGTGTGTGTGTGTGTGTGTCATCTATTTAAAAATATATTTTTTAACAAAGATACAATGGGCACCTTTGTTTTCAACATGGTCCGCGTCCAAAATTTGCGACCATAATTTTGTTTATAGGAAATCCTTTATAATGTTGGCTTAGTGTTTCCATATGGAATTCTCCCAGGGCTCGCTTTCTTTTTTATTGTTATTATTTGGATAAGGCCAGAGAAAAGTGAATGTACATTCCAAAGATGCAAAGTCATTCCGGATCAGATTCAAGAGATCTTGGCAGGAGTTGAAAAACACAGATGCACTGTTTTAGGGTCTCCTGCTGGGTAACCTCCAGCTGAGCCTGTCTGGTTGAAGCACTTTGTAAAATCATGAAAACCCTATTATAGGCATGAAATATGATACACGGCGGGTTTTGTTTTTTCCCCAGGCCAACTTTCCACTGAACTGTCCATGAAGATTGAATTTAGCTGGCTCGGTTTATATCCCAGATTGCTATGTTTTATCATATCGCTTATTACATGATCTCAGTACATAATAGCTAGTTCCCAACATTTGATCGCTTTGTCACACTGGTTGAAAGCTTGAGGGTCTGTCACACTTGAGTATCCCCAACAGCCCATTGCATCACACCAGGAAACAGAACCCAGTGTGGGACTAAGCAGATGAGAGGGTGGGACTCAGCAGGTGGGAACTGCCAATGCTCAGAGTTGCTGTCCAAAACAACCCGAATGCACCAGGCTGAGGAAGGCTTCATCAAATCATCAAATCATAGAGTTGGAAGGGACCATGAGGGTCATTGAGCCTGACCCCCCTGCAAGGCAGAAATCTTTTTGCCCAGTTAGGGGCTCGAACCCATTGACCTGAGATTAAGAGTCTCGTGCTCTACTGACAGAGCTGCCCAGTTGCTTCTTTAGCTCATCGCAATCTTGACCTATAAGGCCAACAAAGACCTATTGATAGCACCTGCCTTACACAAAGTGATGGAAGAACAATGAAAGGTGTTCTTGGTTGCCTGTTGTCAAGCTTCGGGGAATAGGCTCCCCAACCCCATGGCAGTAGATAAGAAGATCAAATGAAAGTAATGTCTTACCAGTTAGAAACTTTAATAACCACAGCAAGAGAACAATGACCGCTCCCCACATTAAATGAGGGGGCGCCCTTTGCGTGGTTGCGCACAGCCCCTGGACCCTGTGTAGCTCCATTACCACAGGCTTGGCTTCGCCTTCCCCAGGTGGGATACCTGGAAGTCTTCGCCTACCTCAGCCATTTGCCCAATCCCGCCTGGGGAGGCGTTGCCAACGTGACCAGGCCAGGTAGGGGGAGGGACTACCTGCCCACACAATAGGGGGAGGGTCTTACCTGGGAATCGTCAGTTGGCTCCAGAGCTTCTCCCACCCTACCCACCCTCAGTTAAGACTTCTTTTGCAGGTTAACCTTTTCTCCACAGGTACACGGGCGCTGCTACGTCAAGGTCGCTGTTGAAGGGCCAGAAAGGAATTCCCCTGCATTGGCAGGTTTGCCTTTCCTGTAGCAAAAGTCACAACTTTGGCTTTATCAGGCCTTGGGCGGAATCCTTTAGTCTATCTTCCCAGAATGGGGGGGGGGGCGTGCAGTGGTGACCCACACCCCCTTCCTCTTTCCGGTGGCGATACCAGGCTTCCCCATTAAAGGGGGTTTTGAGGGGAGGGTTTGACCGTATGCCTAGAGGTTGTCATTGCTCTCCCCTGCAACGGCAGCATAACGGGGGCGGCTTTCTCTGCTTGAACATATATTCTCACACACACACACTGGATAACCCCGATGTTCCCCAGATCCCCGGCTGGGGACTGGGAGGGATAAACGCCCAATGCCTGAGCCAAGGTCTACCCACATCTGAAATATAATAAAGTTGTGGCCAATTTTAATCCCATAGCACGTTGTCTTGAGTCGTTATTCCACATGGGGGGGGGGCTGCCCAGGGTTTGGGGGACTCTGCCTGTCCACGCAAAGAATACATCTCCCAGAAATGGTGGTGCTTTCAATTAAGGGTATTTTTCCCGTCCTCTCTGTCCCTACTAGTCTACATCACTTGTTTGCCTTGTAATCTGAGCTCGTAGCCTCTGTGCTTTCTGTTCTGACACTTTCTGAGCTCTTCATGACTTTGGAGACGGGCGTGAATGCTGTTCAGAGACTGTGAATCTGTTAACCCTCTCTCTTCCAGTGTTTCTTCTCCTAGCTGTTTCCCATCCAGTATTTCCCAGCTTCTGCCTTCTGAACTATGCCCCTCTGCAAACCACTGTTCCAAATCTATACTGTCCTCCTGCTCCTGGGAAGATTCAGGATCAGGATCAGGGGGAGGGGGTGGATCCCACTGTTCTTCCTCAATGCAGCCCTCCTCAGCACGGTCCCTTACACCTGCTTTTATGTGGCATAAGAACATGGGCGTAGCTTGCTAGATTAGGCCAATGGCCAATGTACCCCAACATCCTGTTCTCACAATGGCCAACTAGATGCTTATGGGAAACCTGCGAGAAGTAGACTTGCAACATCCTATGCTCCCTTGTGTCCCAAGGGCCATAAGATTCCACCCTGAAAAATGCTCATTTAAATATGTGTTTCAATGTGGTAGGTGTGGACATATTTATTCCAAAAAAAGAGCACCGAGCCAGGAAAATATCTGCTGCCAACATCCCACCCTCTCCTGCCATTGGTGTCCCTGGAACACGGCTGATGTGCAGGTCACCAGCTATTTTCATATCAGACATCTATATAAGCACTTACAAAAGTCAAGCGAACAAACACTTGGGTAGATGCATGTTGCGGTTCAGAGAGATCCTTCTATAAATAAGTCGGGGGCTTTGCAGATTCTGCCCACCCCCTGCGATTGGAGCCTTCAGCTTTCAAAGCCCCACCAACACCCTCCAACCTGTCACACAACTGCTAGATGATTCCTACCAGCCCAGGGGATCTTTACAATCTCTCCACTTCAATTCCCTTCACTGCTCGCTGCTCTGAATGGGGGAGAGGCATGATTGCGGGGAGCACTAAAGCATCAGTGTCTTATCTTCCAGGCATGATGCTTCCTTTATTTTTATTTTCCCATCCGGGAACAATGAAGAAACCCCCAGGATACTCCAGTGTCTGGCTCCACCGCTGCTCTGCACATCTGGCTTCGCCCAGCTACAGCATGTCCAGCTGTGATGTGCAACATTCACCCCCCCCCCCGAGATGCTTCCCTGATCCTATCTGTGTTCTTTTAACATCGCTCAAAATTCCAGCAGATGTCCTGGCTGAGCATCACCTTCCAAGCCTACACTGGATTTCACTTGAAATGAAATTCAGTTGCAGCTCTAAGCCAGGAATAGGCAAACTCAGCCCTCCAGATGTTTTGGGACAACAGTTCTCTTCATCCCTGACCACTGGTCCTGTTAGCTAGGGATGATGGGAGTTGTAGTCCCAAAACATCTGGAGGGCCGAGTTTGCCTATGACTGCTCTAAGCTGTTCAGAAATAATTAAGGGTGAATGATGGGTGGTGGGTGGCTTCAGATTGGATGGGGGGCTGTGTGTTGAGATCCCTGCATTGCAGAGGGTTGGACTAGATGATCCACAGGGTCCCTTCCAACTCTACAATTCTATTATTCATCTTCTGGTGTTTTTCAAGCTACCTGCCCTCTTGGTAGTAGCCAGTGTGGTGTAGTGGTTCAGAGCAGTGGACTCGTAATCTGGTGAACCGGGTTCGCTTCCCCGCTCCTCCACATGCAGCTGCTGGGTGACCCTGGGCTAGTCATACTTCTCTGAAGTATCTCAGCCTCACTCACCTCACAGAGTGTTTGTTGTGGGGGAGGAAGGGAAAGGAGAATGTTAGCCGCTTTGAGACTCCTTCAGGTAGTGATAAAGCGGGATATCAAATCCAAACTCTTCTTCTTCTATTGGTGGTAGTGCTGGTTATTGGTTCCTAGCATAAACATATACATTAAATTTTCCATTTGAAATCAGAACTTGGGGTGGCACTCTCTTAATTTCTTTTACAGTGGTACCTCGGGTTACATACACTTCAGGTTACAGACTCCACTAACCCAGAAATAGTACCTCAGGTTAAGAACTTTGCTTCAGGATGAGAACAGAAATTGTGCGTTGGCAGCACAGCAGCAGTGAGAGGCCCCATTAGCTAAAGTGGTGCTTCAGGTTAAGAACAGTTTCAGGTTAAGAACGGACCTCTGGAACGAATTAAGTACGTAACCAGAGGTACCACTGTATATGCTTCAGCCTAGTATTTTTGTAAATGGGGGGGGGCTTTATGCACATCTTCATCATCTTTGGTATACACAGAATCCCACCAACATTGTTTTTCCCCAGGTACTGAAATTCATGCACTGAAAATAGAGCTGGGTGGAAGCAAAATACACATTTTGCATGTAATATTGGGGAGTTTGCAAGAAGGCTATGAACAAGGGTGAAGGTTTTCCTCATTCAGACTGAGAGCTAGTCTTGTTATACGGCATAATCACAAAGCCAGTTCAGAGTGATGGCAGGGGGGGTCTTTGCCTTCACTCTGAATTGACTCCATGACATCACCAAATCTGAAAGGCCATGCGACATTTTGACATGATTACAGCGCAGGTGTCACTGAAACCACTGTTGAGATGGACAGCCATGATAAAGTCAAGAAGGTGAGGAATTCATGGCATGCATCAAGCACATTTTTTGCTGTGAAAATGTTTGCTGGTAAAAATTTGGTGCTGCCCAGATAACGCTAAGGTTTTCCCCTGACATAATAAACACATGTTGTGACCACAAGGGGATGCTTTCATATTCACCATATGAAAACCAATGTGGTAAAACTTTATGGAAATGACTTCACCTTACCATTTCAATTAGCTCTTAGATTACAGTTTTTCCAAGTCCATTTGAGCTCTATATACATTGTGTTTTGGTCTCCAGTTTCTAATTTCTTAGACTTGCATTAAAAAAAAAATAACATAACATTTCTGAGCCAATGCAGAACCTGTTATTCTTGGACTGAAGTCTTGTGTTTGGCTATGTTTTCCTAGGACCATTTTATACTCTGTATTCACAACAGCCCCGTGAGCAATTAAAATCCACAAGGAGCCCTGATGTTCAGCAGAATGAAAGCTGACCTTTCCCCTTTTGGAATGTAGCAATCTCCAACTTGCTTGTGTCTGACTAAAAAGCCCAGGCCAAATTGTCCAAGAAAAGCACCTCTTAATATGGAAACTCCCTGTTCGACTGAAAGCAGTTTGAGATTCTTAGTTCATTTCCCATTGAGCTATAACTCACATCATAAAAACCATAACACACATTTGTTGCTCCTTTTCCTTTTATTCTTAATGGAAGGGAAAAGTAACTCCCTTGAGGTGTATCACTTTGTTGTTAAAACTGTCCCTGGGACGCAAGCAATTACTATCGCGCACGTGTGCAAATCACACCAGATTCAGGGACGTCAGTTTGGGTTTCTGTCTCTTTCTCACTTTTCCATTGCGGCTTGCCACATTTCTGCTTCTGCAAGCCATCACAAAAAAATAAAATAAATCGGCAGATCTCCTAATATAAGCATGCTTAAGACAACTTTTTACTAACAAACACATAAGCAAGCAATTTCTTCTAATTATCCAATTTCCCCTAATATAATGTGTTACTGTATTTCATTCTCCCTCTCTCCTCTCTCTCTTGTGTGTGTGTGTGTGTGTGTATTTTGTAAACATTTTGTAAACATTTCTGGGTTGGAGAGACATTAGGTAAAAGGTAATGGTAAAGGGACCCCTGACCATTAGGTCCAGTCGTGACCGACTCTGGGGTTGCGGTGCTCATCTTGCTTTATTGGCCGAGGGAGCTGGCATACAGCTTCCGGGTCATGTGGCCAGCATGACTAAGCCACTTCTGGCGAACCAGAGCAGCGCACGGAAATGCTGTTTACCTTCCCGCCGAAGCAGTACCTATTTATCTAATTGCACTTTCATGTGCTTTTGAACTGCTAGGTTGGCAGGAGCAGGGACCGAGCAACGGGAGTTCACCCCGTTGCCGGGATTCGAACTGCCGACCTTCTGATTGGCAAGCCCTAGCCTCTGTGGTTTAACCCACAGCGCCACATGCCTCCCTGCAGATTAGGTAGGCTTGCCATATTTCAAGTTTCGCCCAAGGTTGTGAGCATCTTGCCTGATCCAGCAGGGTTCTTCTTCTGCTCTCGTGGAATAACATAAAAATAAAGTAACACAGTATTACAGAACAATCCTAAGAGGGTGGAAGAGGAAGATTCTATGGAGAGAGGAGCCATCAGGTCCAATGTCTTGCCAGTCCTTTATCTCTAGCAAGCAGAGTTTTATTTCATAGAATCAGTCAGGCTTTCTGATTCTCAGTGTTCACACGGCAGTAAAACGATCATGCAAAAAGGCATCGCATTAGAGGGAGATGCATGGTGAAAATGTGCGTGTTAGGGTAAATTCGTACTAAAATCCTGATGAATTTTCAGGGGGACTTGAAACTTGTTGCAGCATTCAAGGAACTTCAGCAAGGCAGATATAAGAATTAAGCTATATTAAGAAAAAGTTTAATAATGATAAAAGTGTGTGCTGGCAATAAGTTATATGAAATTGAAATATGGAATAGACGGGAGGTTGGGTCTTTAGCGTTAAGACCAATTTATGTCTTATTGTTTGTTAAGAAAATTCAGTATCTATTGTTATTCCTGTGTGTAATTTGGTATTTGTGTTTTCTCTTTTTTATTTTTTTGCTGTATCAATAAAAGAAAAAAAGAAACTTGATGTAGGAACGTGGAGAACAAAAACTTTGGGAAATGAGAAATGGAGAGAAACAGAAGTGGGGACAAATTTATCCATCCCTAATCATGAGGTTATTCCTCCCATAGGACTCCTTCTGATCAAGCCATACAAACGAGACAGGGAGGCTACGGAGGGCTAGAGAAATCTTTGTGTGGCGAGATTCCGCTTCCCACCAGTAGAAATAAAGACACAGGACACAGTAAGTTAGGTTAATGGGCTAAAATTAGGCCACAACTTTATTGGTTACAGGTGATGAGCGGTATTGGCTTAGGCATTGGTCCAAACTGACCATATCTCACTTCAGCCCGTCTGCTTGAAGTCCGGGAAGGGTTAACCACCAGTAGGGGGAGTCCTGCTGATGCACATCAACTAGGAACTCCCCCGGGGTCACCACTCGGGGGGGGCGCTTTAGGCCCTCACCTCCCCAGGCTTTGGACAGGGCCACGCCCCCCGGAATCCTTTACCGGACTACCCTTCAATATTTGGGGGAGATGATGGTGCTCCTCCCCCCCATACATCTACATAACAATACCCATAAAGGTAAAGGTAAAGGTACCCCTGCCCGTACAGGCCAGTCTTGACAGACTCTGGGGTTGTGCGCCCATCTCACTCAAGAGGCCAGGGGCCAGCGCTGTCCGGAGACACTTCCGGGTCACGTGGCCAGCGTGACATCGCTGCTCTGGCGAGCCAGAGCCGCACACGGAAACGCCGTTTACCTTCCCGCTGGTAAGCGGTCCCTATTTATCTACTTGCACCCGGAGGTGCTTTCAAACTGCTAGGTTGGCAGGCACTGGGACCGAGCAGCGGGAGCGCACCCCGCCACAGGGTTTCGAACCGCCGACCTTTCAATCGGCAAGTCCTAGGCGCTGTGGCTTTAACCCACAGCGCCACCTGCGTCCCGTAACAATACCCATACCAGTGCCTAACTGCCAAAGTGACGATTTGCTACGAGGTAGGCGAAAAACCAAATGGCCAGTGCCAATTTGCCAAGTGGAAAAAATTCCTACCAGGCCCCTTAATGGCGACCAACCGAGGTCCATAGCAAGGTCAAAAGAGGAACCTTGAAGGGCGGGCGGGTGGGAAACAAACGCTGCTGAGCGGCCAAAAGAGGGAGATTCCTGGCCGCGCTTGCCTTAAATGAGGCAAGCCACACCCACTGGGCCAGCCGATTGGCTGGCCCGGGGATGACACAGCCGAGGATTTCCCAGATCGCACGGGGCTGGAAGCCAGCCTCCGTGCGCGTGTTGGGGCATGATGCCTGCAACATCACCTCCTCCCAAGGTCGGAAGTGGCTTTAATGGAAATATATTAAAACACACAGACTATCCTTTGCCATCTCACAAGGGTAAGGTAAACTCAAATCCTGGCACTCTGAGAATGATGGGGGGGAAAGGAAGCTTTTTTCGAGGGGGGAGAAAACTTTCAAGAAATTGTGGGGTGAGGAAGGATTTTTCCTTTTTGTCTTGGCCCATAAAAAAACAGCTTAGCTTGCCATCCTGGCTGTGACCAGTGGCCTGTGGCCCAGGTCTCTGCCCCAACCCACCCCGCTATAAAATAAAAACTTCACAGTCCTTTTTGCTATGGCCGGACTTAATTGCTTTCATTACTACCTGTGAGTTGATTGGGGTTAGGTAAGGTTAGTGGTATAATTAAATTCATTTTCTTTGGAAGTTATGCATCAGGAAGCACAAGGTATAAAAATGAAATGATACACTTCGGATATCTTCAGGGTTTGGGGAGGCTTACGGACTTGTTTATATATATATATATTATCATTGTAATGTTTATTGCTTTCTCGACATCATTTGCATCTCTGCACTCATTTGGGGTTTTACGATCTTTTTGATGGCGATCGATGGAAGGGTTAGGGTGGAGAAGCAGGGAGTTATGTTTTGTGGACAGAGAGTTTTCCGAATACATATAAAAAAAGTAAATTAAGAGATGGTGGCTGTGAAAAGGTCTATCTTGAAGTCACAAAAGCTAATCTGAAGGCAATTAATAGCTGACCTTTTATTTTTATGGACTGTAGCGTGCAGAGCGTACATCTGGTCTGGCAGGTTGGAACGATAGCTGAGAAGTGCATTAAAAATAAATTGGTCTTTCTGAAAAGGGGACAGATTGACAGTTCTCAGAATTCAGCCAGAGTCTGGGGCTGTTGAGGAGAAAATGGGCCTAAATGCTTCCATTGTTTATTAAGCTTGCTGTTCTTCTTGATCAAAATGCAGCCAATCTTTTTTTTTTTTTTTAATGTCAGACCTGCTGAAGCCAAAGGTTAAACTATCAGTGAGCCAGATCACATTATCCGGTATTTTCCACCTGTGTTTTATGAAAAGGCTACAGGTACTCGGTTCAAATATTAATCCACTATCCTTCCTTCTTTCCTTCTTTCCTTCTTTCCTTCCACCCAAATTATGACTGTTAAGGCAGGGATGGAGAACCTGTGGCCCTCCAGATGTTATTGGATTCCAACTCCCATCAGCCCCAGCTGGCTTGGCCAATGTCAAGGATGATGGGAGGTGTACTTCAGCATCATCTAGAGCAGTGGTTCTCAACCTGTGGGTCCCCAGATGTTGTTGGACTACAGCTCCCATCATCCCTGAGTTCTGGCCTTGCTAGCTAGGGATGATGGGAGTTGTAGTCCAACAACCTCTGGGGATCCACAGGTTGCGAACCGCTGATCTAGAGGCTCCCCATCCCTGCAATGAGAGCCAGTTCACACAGCATGTTTACCACTTGGCGTCTGCAACATCAAGGGTACAGAATAACATGAAAAGAGTCTGCTGGATCAGGCCAATGGCCCATCTAGTCCAGCATCCTGTTCTCACAGTAATCAACCAGATGCCTGTGGGAAGCTTGCAAGCAGGATGTGAGTGCAACTTCTCCTCCATCCTCCTCCTCGTCGTCCTTCTCTTTCTCTTTCTTCTTCTTCTTCTTCTTCTTCTCCTCCTCCTTCTTCTTCTCCTCCTTCTCCCTCCTCCTCCTCTTCTTCTCCTTCTCCTTCTCCTTCCTCCTCCTCTTCCTCCTCCTCTTCCTCCTTCTCCTCCTCCTTCTCCTCCTTCTTCTCCTTCTCCTTCCTCCTCCTCCTCCTCCTTCTCCTTCTCCTTCCTCCTCCTCCTCTTCTTCTTCTTCTCCTCCTCCTCCTCCTTCTTCTCCTTCTCCTTCCTCCTCCCCCTCCTCCTCTTCTTCTTCTTCTTCTCCTCCTCCTCTTCCTTCTTCTCCTTCTCCTTCCTCCTCCTCCTCCTCCTTCTTCTCCTTCTCCTTCTTCTCCTTCTCTTTCTTCTTCTTCTTCTTCTTCTTCTTCTTCTTCTTCTTCTTCTTCTTCTTCTTCTTCTTCTTCTTCTTCTTCTTCTGTGATCCCTCGTAGTCAAGTAAGTTTGTCTTCCATAAACACAGTTTTAACAGTAATCCGTAAGTGACTTTGGAGGCCAGTTCTGGATCCACACATCCTTCCACAGTGGGGACATAGGTTTCTGGGCGGAAGTTGATCTCAGTGAGGATTTGCCAAGCGTGCCTTCCTCGTAGCACGTTTTCCCCTTCCATCCTGAGTTTGAGTGCAACAACACTCTCTCCTCCTGCATTTTCTAGCAACTGATATTGAGAAACATTACCACCTCTGACAGGGGAGGCAGAACATATCCATCAGGTTTAGTAGCCATTGATATTTATCCTCCATCAATTGGCCCAATCCTCTTTGATCGATTCAAGTTGTCCATCAATTTGGACATCACTATCTCCTGTGAAAGCATAGGCACGAACTCCTATGGACTGAGGTATCTTCAGGCCCTCTATATCATGGGTAGGCAAACTAAGGCCTGGGGGCCAGATCCGGCCCAATCGTCTTCTCAATCCAGCCCGCAGATGGTCCAGGAATCAGCGTGTTTTTACATGAGCAGAATGTGTCCTTTTATTTAAAATGCATCTCTGGGTTATTTGCGGGGCATAGGAATTCATTCATTTTTATTTTATTTTTCAAAATATAATCTGCCCCCCCCCCAAGGTTTGAGGGACAGTGGACAGGCCCCCTGCTGAAAAAGTTTGCTGACCCCTGCTCTATATTGTTTAACAGGGGGCTCAGTCCCCCAATACTGTGGGGGCAAAAGAGGCCAAGCACCAAGCGGAGTGCTGCCCAAGCTGCCCCCAGCCAGCGCCATGGCTGCCACAGTCACTCCCTCCATCTCCTCATCCTGCCATCACCACTGCTCAGCAGAAGCGGCTGTGGCTCGGGCAGGTCCACAAATGGTCAGTCTTCCAGTGTCTGGGGAGCCCTGCCTCAGCGCTCCATTGCCACCTCCATTTCCCCTGCTGCTGCCACCGACCCCAGCAGCTGTGGCAGACAGCGTGGAGTAGTGGTTAAGAGTGGTGGACTCGTAATCTGGTGAACTGGGTTCGCTTCCCCACTCCTCCACATGCAGCTGCAGGGTGACCTTGGGCCAGTCACACTTCTCTGAAGTCTCTCAGCCTCACTCACCTCACAGAGTGTTTGTTGGGGGGGAGGAAGGGAAAGGGGATTGTGAGCCTCTTTGAGACTCCTTTGGGTAGTGATAAAGCGGGATATCAAATCCAAACTCTTCTTCTTCTCCCACTCTGGCCACACCAGTCACAGCCAAGGCCGCAGCCCAGCTGGCAGTAGGCTCGCCCGGTCTGCTACTAGGCTTGGTGGGCTGGGCTAGATGCTTGGCCATTGCTCTGCTGTTTCTCTGGCCCCTCCCTCCCCCTTTCCTGCCCCCCCCCCAAAGCTGCTTCATCTCTCTATTTCCCCCTAGGCCCTTCTGCCTGTTTTGGGATCTAAGCATCTCAGACGCTGGCAAAAAGTTGCTTGTAGAACGACAGGAGCTCATCCAATGGCAGACAGAGACCCATCTGAATGCCCAGCCCTTCTGTGACACACTGGCAACCAAGCCAATCACTGCCAGGGATTCATCACCTCTCCCGTCAGAACATCTAGATAATCTAGATAAATATCTGCTGTCATTGTAGCGCTGTCAAATTACTGAAGTCTATCAAGGACTCAATTATTTGAGCTGTGTTGCAGGGACAACAGGTGCTTTTCTGAATAATGTTTCCCCACATCACAGCAGGAGCGACACTTTAAGCCTCAATGGTATGCACTCTGTTATCACAAAGTAGTTTTCCTTTTTTTGCTACCTCCCCCCCTCCCCTCTTTTTGCATGCTAATCCTAGCAAGATGTCTGAAAATATACACCTCGTTAATTAATACTCCTTTGGCATCTGGCGGTGCAAGATGAACTGCTTTTTTAAAAAAATTAAAGACTTTAGCGTAATCTTATTACCAGGAATCATAACACTGGTTAAGTAAAAGTTACACACACACACACACACGGCTTTCATCATTGCTGCGACTTAGGAAATCGTACTATCTTGCTATATAATAGTTTTGTAATTTTAAAGATGTCATCATGCTATAGCTCACGCAGCCACCAGTAGGGGGCCACACCAACAGCAGTGTCATGGCAGAACAGCAGGCGGACAGACAAGAAAGCCAGCACTCCAAGGGGTGGGGAGTGGCCACCCCAAATGAGCTGCAGAGGAACAACTAAGATAGGCCACGGCAGCTTTCCAGAAACTGTTGTGTTCCACTGCTAGGGTGCACCTGGTGCCAATGCCACAGTTTCAGCCCCAGCAGCATCGGAGGCTAGGTGGAAGAAAGTGGCAGCCAAGCAGACGAGTGGTCTCAGTGTGATGTAGTGGTTAAGAGCGGTAGACTCGTAATCTGGTGAACCGGGTTCGCTTCCCCGCTCCTTCACATGCAGCTGCTGGGTGACCTTGGGCTAGTCACACTTCTCTGAAGTCTCTCAGCCTCACTCACCTCACAGAGTGTTTGTTGTGGGGGAGGAAGGGAAAGGAGAATGTTAGCCGCTTTGAGACTCCTTAAAGGGAGTGAAAGGCGGGATATCAAATCCAAACTCTTCTTCTTCTTCTCAGGGGTGAGAAGAAGGTGCAGAGGTACAGTCTCCAGTATGCACATATCTCTGCAGTTTTGTTACTGTGGCTGCCATATTAACATTCTTGTGGCTCACCTGTGGCTTTTACAGTCATAGGAACTCAAGTGTGGATTGCTCTCTCCTGGGGACACTTTCCTGGATCCTCATTGATTCTCATTCAAGTTGCTTGGCAAATACTATCTGATAACATTTAAATCCTTCTTTACAAAAAAATCATTTTGTTTCTAGTTGTTGCGATAGGGTTATTGTTAGCCACCTTGGAATTTATCTAACTGGAAAGGGTAGACATAAATATTTAAAGCAAATTAATTTGGTGGCAGCAGTGATGGGCGAAACTTTTGAAAATTCAAAAGAAAAATTCTCACAGATTTGGTGGTGATGGCTGTGAAAACAGAGGCAGATTGTGAATGACAGCAGAAGTATTTCTAGAAGTCAGAGCCATCATCTTGTGAATCTCCAGCTTAGTTTTACTCAGAGCAAAGCCACTGAAAATAATGGATAGAACTTTGTCATGTTTATAACTTTCAGTGGATTTATTCAGAATACAATTTAGTTAAATATCACCCATAGGTTAGAGCAGCTATTTTTAGAACATCTCTGCTCACAGGGAGCTGTCCTAGGTGCTGAAAACTCTGGCTTTGTGCTTCCTGCTATAATGCCTCTTACGGTCTCCTACTCATTTGGCTGCGACTTTAATTAGTGGGAGCAGCTGTGTGGAACAGACAAGTGTGTCTTATCATTACTCCCCCTTTCTCTTTGCCGAAAATTTACCAAGTGGCAGCTGTGGGCAGGTAGGAAGACGTAATTTTGACATTCCCGTGATGATTCAAAAACATATGAGGGCATTGTTGGAACATCAAAATGGCAGAGAGTTTGCAAGCCTCTCAAGCAAGCAAATTTCCCAACTCTTAAGTACCCTTTGCTAATGGAGCTCTTAGATGCACAAAAGCTAAACCCCTCCAAATCCTAAAGTAATCAAATCAGTCTCCTGCTGCTCATTAATTGACAATGCTGAGCACCCTGTGTTCTTTTGTGATCTTCCAAACATACCAACCCAACACCTGATGCCCCTCTTTGCAAAAAGTAGCCTGAAAGTTCCTTCCAGTAGTCACCCCAGCTTCTGTTTTCTAAAAGAGTAACTTGGGGGTGGGATCAGTTCAGGTGATGCTGGACTACAACTCCCATCATCCTTGATCATTATCCATGCCGCCTAGGACTGATGGGAGTTGTAGTCCATTATATCTGAAGGCACACATGCTTTCCACCCTAGCTATAGGTGCTCTTGGACCTCTGGAGTCCAAGCACACAGCACACAAGTCCCTTCCAGCTCCTGTTTGTACTCTCATCTTGTATTTCAACACAAGGACCCACATACACCAGGTTTCTGCTCAATGGAGAATCAGATGGGATCAGGAATCACCTGAGATGAAGGGAAAGCATGGAGTCTTTGTGTAGGATATTGCAGCAGACGAAGAGCTAGTTAACTTCATGTTTTCTTAGAAGGCATCCTTTCCTCTCCTTTTATTTTCCCTCATGTTAGAATATCCCACTGACTACCAGTTAGTTACCAGGCTTAGTTCAAGGTGCTGGATTGGTGTATAAGACCCCTGTACAGCTCGGGACTAGGATACTTAAAAGTCATCTCACCCCTTATATACCAAATAGACCCAATAGATCACTGCACTGTGCAGGTTAGGGCCTCCAGTAGATACGCTCTTGTCAGGAGATCAACAGACAGGCACCATCTCTGTTGTCTATTTGGCGTCTACTGAAGATGTTCCTGCTCCAAAAAGCCTTTCAGGTTGAGAGCTTTCCTAGTCTGCACCAGTATTGGAATTGCGCTCTCTCTCTCTCTCTCTCTCTCTCTATATATATATATATATATATGTTATTGCTTTATCACTTGTTGTTTGCTGTTCTGGGCTCCTTTGGGAAGAAGGGTGGGATATAAATTTAAAAAAGGAGAAAGAGGAGGAGGAGAATAAATAATCCTTGGGGCAAAGACCTTGCTCTTTTGTTCTTTCTGTCTGTAAGACACCAATTACATTCATAAGTAATAAGCGATAGAGATTTGTTTTTTGAAACTGGGCAATGCAAACCATCCAGAAAGTTGGCCAAGGGGTGTGTGTGTGTGTTGGCTGCTCAACAGAGGTTAGATTCAAACCTGAATTCTGCTGCCTGGCTTCTGAGCTCCTTGGAACCTCATTTAATATCCTTGGGAGAACTGCAAAAATCTAATCCTCCTATTTCTAGCTTCTTAAGTATTGCAGCTCAATAGAAGTCTCTCTCCCATTACCTCAGCCGGTCTGTCAATGTGTCAACCAAAGAACACTTTGGCAAAATGAACTGCCCAATACTTCTTCTCCATCTTCTTCCTCCTTCCAAAGTACACATATTACAGTATGTGCAACGCACCCTAACTCAGCCTGGGTTTATTCCAGGGCTGCTGGGCAAAGCAAGCTTTGCAAAAAGAAGTAATAATAATAATCTATTTTGCAGAGGGATGTTTGCTTCTGCAGCATCTGAAAGGAGAAGGGTGGGCAGGATGGAATTCTCAAGCACAAATTATCCTAGCTTGAATTTGCTTGCAAATAAGTGAATAGATAGGGACTTGGGTGGCACTGTGGGTTAAACCACAGAGCCTAGGACATGCCGATCAGAAGGTCGGCGGTTCGAATCCCCGTGAAGGGGTGAGCTCCCGTTGCTCGGTCCCTGCTCCTGCCAACCTAGCCGTTCGAAAGCATGTCAAAGTGCAAGTAGATAAATAGGTACCGCTCTGGTGGGAAGGTAAACGGCATTTCCGTGCGCTGCTCTGGTTCACCAGAAGCGGCTTAGTCATGCTGGCCACATGACCCGAAAGCTGTACGCCGGCTCCCTCGGCCAATAAAGCGAGATGAGCGCCGCAACCCCAGAGTTGGCCACGACTGGACCTAATGGTCAGAGGTCCCTTTAAGTGAATAGATAAGCGATCCCATTTATTTGTTAATTTATATGTCACTTAATGCCAGCATGGCTCCTAAGCGGTTTACAAAACATAGAAAACCAACAGCACAAAATTGATAAAATGCACAAGAGAACCAGCCCACACAGCCAAACAGCAAAATTTAAACCCCATTCATCGGCTGACGACCGAGACTAACATTTTTGTCAATTTGGCTTTACGTACCTCCCTGTGGGAGGAAAGGAATAAGTGCTTTGGGGAGCATCAGTCATAGGGCAGGCAAAGCACTTCCTTTCCCCTCTAACCCTGAGAAGGGGAAGATGCCATACCTATCTACTGCAGAATATATGGACATAGACAACTGCCTTATACGAAGCCAGACAACTGGTCCATCTAACTCAGTATTGTCTACCCAGACTGGCAACAGCTCTCCAAGGTTTCAGACAGTGAGTTTTTCCCAGGCTCATCTGAAGATGCCAGAAATTGAACCCGGTACTTTCTGTATGCAACGTAGATGTTCAGCCAGTGAGCTACAGCAGAAGCGGGCTTTGATTTTTCAAATTTCGGCAGTGCCCTGTGCGAGGCCAAAATCCGGCATGCTCCCTCACCTCTCAACTTCTATTCTGCTCAATCCACTATGTCATAGTTATGGCACCCTGTGGCACCCCCTAGAGTCAGCTCCCAGTGCAGAGGAAGCAGTCACACTGCCCCAAATCCACCTCTGGCTACAGCCCATGCCTTTGTCCTTTGGGATGATTTAGGGTTTACTTTATTTCTTTAAAAAATAACTGGATTGGTTTAATTGCACCAGGGCATCTACACTGTTGTAGAGGTTTAAAAACTGGGGTTTTTTCAGAAAAAGGAAGTTGGGTGTAAATAACTTCTACTCTAGTTCTGTTCCATGATTACCCGTATTTTCATTCTATAAGACGCACCAGACCACAAGAGGAAAACAAGAAAAAAAGGAGGAGGAAAACAAGAAAAAAAAATTCTGAATCTCAGAAGCCAGAACAGCAAGAGGGATCGCTGCGCAGTGAAAGCATCAATCCCTCTTGCTGTTCTGGCTTCTGGGATAGCTGCGCAGCCTGCATTCACTCCATAAGACGCACACACATTTCCCCTTACTTTTTAGGAGGGGAAAAGTGAGTCTTATAGAGCAAAAAATACGGTACTTAACTGGTGTTGACAGAAGAAACTGTGCAATGCTTTTACAGGGAGGTACGTTTGCACACAAAATAAGAAGAAGAAGAAGAAGAAGAAGAAGAAGAAGAAGAAGAAGAAGAAGAAGAAGAAGAAGAAGAAGAAGAAGGCTTCCCTTTCCTCATGCAACACCCCAGTGCAAGGTTTGGATTTGTCTGTGCAATAAAAAAAAAATTCCTGGCTTCCAATTGTGACGGCCCATGATGCTGTTCTTATGAACTCTCGCTAGAGGGTGCAAGAGTATCAGATATAGAGGCCATTGCAATGAGATCGCTCAATGTGTTCCTTCTGCAATTGATTTATTAGAGCCTGCAATGAGACAATGAGGCTCTGGCGCAGGTCATAACAGCTATTTCACGTTGTGCCTTTCTTCGCCTGTGAAATTCCTCTCCTTCCCCAAGCCAAATGGCCTTGTTACAGATAGGTAGCCATGTTGGTCTGCCATAGTCAAAACAAAAAAATTCCTTCCAGTAGCACCTTAAAGACCAACTAAGTTAGTTCTTGGTATGAGCTTTTGTGTGCATGCACACTTCTTCAGATACACTGAAGTATCTGAAGAAGATACACTGTGTATCTGAAGAAGTGTATATCAGATACACTGTGTATCTGAAGAAGTGTGCATGCACACGAAAGCTCATACCAAGAACTAACTTAGTTGGTCTTTAAGGTGCTACTGGAAGGATTTTTTTTGTTTTCCAAATGGCCTTGTCTCCTCTAGAGACGCATCTTGAAGCCTCTGGCTTCCCCAAGCAGCCCAGCCTTAAGAATATTTATTCAAAGTCAAAGCCAACGTGAAAGCAATGGGATTTACTTATGAGCAAACATGCTCTGAAAAATTTGGATGGCTTAGATTAAATAGTCCAAATCATTTGTTGTGCATGCGATCTATTCCGGCTCCCTGCTATACTCAGGAATTTAAGAACTCAGGCATGCAAGAGATGGTCATTCTCCAACATCTCCATGTAGGGATGAGGAAGACTTCTGCTGCTGTCAACCCACTAGAAAAATTAACCAATAAACCGAAACTGACACGGGGACAAATAGAAGAAGACACCTTCACCCCGGTATGGCTCCCCTTTATCACATACACAGCTCAACAAGACAATGACAAAAATCCACCAATGACATATAAATCAATCTGGCTAACCTGATCCAAAACACCCACCCACCCCACTCACACATGAAAACAAAGACCACCACAGCCAACCACAAACAAAAAACCACACCCTAGGCCAACCCTAACCTCTCTCACCACCAAAGGAACACAAGCGAACAGCAAAGAACCTGCACAAGCAATGCTGACACCAAAACCTACATATAGTAAGTAGAATAGAAACATCGCCACCCGACCCCACCCCCACCCATCTTCCCCCTTTTATTCCTAATGTCTCAACAAATAAAACTGATTTGTAAAAATGTTACATGGGGGGAAATATATACGAGAGAGAGACATTGCACACACTTTTTTAAATCAAGAAAATCTTTAATAATAATAATAAAACAATGCTGAGCTAGGTGGATGAATGATCTCACTTGGTCAAAGGCAGCTGCCTATGCAATTTGATAAATTTAATGCTACAAGATGTGGTGATGACTCCACCAGGAGTCCTGTGTCCAGTTCTGGGCACCACAATTTAAGAGAAATATTGATAAGCTTGAAGGTGTGCAGAGGAGAGTGACTCAGATGATCAAGGATCTAGAAAGCTAGCCTTGTGGCGAATTGTTGAGGGAGTTGGGTATGTTTAGACCAGAGGAGGAGGAGACTGAGAGGAGGTACAATAGCCATCTTCAAAAAAAAAATGGCAAAGGACCCCTGGATGGTTAAGTCCAGTCAAAGGTGACTATGGAGTTGTGGCACTCTTCTCGCTTACAGGCTGAGGGAGCCAGTGTTTGCCCACAGACAGCTTTCCGGGTCATGTGGCCAGCATGACCACTTCTGGCGCAACGGAACACTGTGACAGAAACCACTACCAAGAAGGCCCTCTGCCTGGTTCCCTGTAACTTGGCTTCTCGCAGGGAGGGAACCGCCAGAAGGCCCTCGGAGCTGGACCTCAGTGTCCGGGCAGAACGGTGGGGGTGGAGACGCTCCTTCAGATATACTGGACCAAGGCCATTTAGGGCTTTAAAGGTCAGCACCAACACTTTGAATTGTGCTCGGAAACGTACTAGGAGCCAATGTAGGTCTTTCAAGACCGGTGTTATGTGATCTCGGCGGCCACTCCCAGTCACCAGTCTTGCTGCCACATTCTGGATTAGTTGTAGTTTCCAAGTCACCTTCAAAGGTAGCCCCACGTAGAGTGCATTGCAGTAGTCCTAACGGGAGATAACCAGAGTATACACTACTCTGGCAAGGCAGTCAGCGGTCAGGTAGGGTCTCAGCCTGTGTACTAGATGGAGCTGGTAAACAGCTGCCCTGGACACAGAATTGGCCTGCACCTCCATGGACAGCTGTGAGTTCAGAATGACTCCCAGGCTGCGCACCTGGTCCTTCAGGAGCACAGTTACCCCATTCAACAACAGGAAGTCCTCTACACCCACCCACCTCCTGTTCCCCCAAAACAGTACTTCTGTCTTGTCAGGATTCATCCTTAATCTATTAGCCGCCATCCATCCTCCAGCTGCCTCCAGACACTCACACAGGACCTTCACCTCCTTCACATAATAACAACATAATAACAAATGAAACAATAACTCTCCCCTCCTTGCTCTCTGGGATGGATCCTGCACCTGAAGGTGCCAGGCTCTCCTTATGTCCTTAGGCTCCTGTCCCCAGGACAGTGTAATTTGGCCACCTGCCATATCCTTCCATCTTTAAACCCTCAGCAGGCCCTGCCCCACTCCCACCCTTCTCAAAGCAGAAAACAGTTTATCCCCCTCGTTAAATTTACTGTGGGATCTTGATGCAGCGTACCTTGAAGAACAGCCTGTTTGGGGGGGGCCGTCGTAAATAAGGCATTTTCCTCTTATTAGCCAGCCATGCATTTTATGGGAATGAACTCTCCCAAAGTTGAAGTACATCTCTGTTAGCTTCTTCAAGCGCCAGATGCAAGGCATCTGCAGCCGGCCATAAATCCGAGATGGGTTTTACAGTCGCATCAACAAGCACACCGCTCTGTCCCTCTGCCAGATGTAATCCTTTCAAGAAGGGTGCCTTCGCCCCACACAAACTTCGGGCTCAAGGTTGTCGACTCTGGGCCACTTGAAACACATCTTGGGATGTTTCACACATTCAGTCCTGGCTCCAGGGTTGATAATTATTATTATTAATATTATTATTATTATTATTATTATTATTATTATTATTATTATTATTATTATTATTTTATTTATAGTCTGCCCATTATTTATACCCTGCCCATTATACCCTAACTCTAACCCTAACCCTAAACAGAGACATCACTTTGCCAACAAAGGTCCATATAGTTAAAGCTATGGTTTTCCCAGTAGTGATGTATGGAAGTGAGAGCTGGACCATAAAGAAGGCTGATCGCCAAAGAATTGATGCTTTTGAATTATGGTGCTGGAGGAGACTCTTGAGAGTCCCATGGACTGCAAGAAGATCAAACCTCTCCATTCTGAAGGAAATCAGCCCTGAGTGCTCACTGGAAGGACAGATCCTGAAGCTGAGACTCCAATACTTTGGCCACCTAATGAGAAGAGAAGACTCCCTGGAAAACACCCTGATGTTGGGAAAGATGGAGGGCACAAGGAGAAGGGGACGACAGAGGATGAGATGGTTGGACAGTGTTCTCAAAGCTGCCAGCATGAGTTTGACCAAACTGCGGGAGGCAGTGGAAGACAGGAGCCCCTGGCGTGCTCTGGTCCATGGGGTCACGAAGAGTCGGACACAACTAAACGACTAAACAACAACAACAAATCTTCACTGGACACAGTCTATATCTGCAGAACCCAATTTCCCATCAACTCGAGGTGGTATCTCCTACAACCATGTTCACGTTCCACTGATTTCAAGAAGGAGAGCGTTACAGATGCGTTTAACTCCCTCCAGCTGAAATTTATAACTTTATGACTTTGGCCAAATCCTGACGTGCCCCTCCTGCATTCCACCTTATTTGTTTTATTGCTTGCAGCATATTTTATTTATCTGTTTTAAGGTCTGATAAATCCACATCGCCCTTAGATTAATCTTTGCAAACACAAACCGTGGCAGAGGAATGTGTACCATTAACTCCCTCTCTTGGCGCAGCATTCCTGAAGCGTGATGTTCCAAGCCATTTCCTCGCTGCTAATTTGCTGGAGCAATAAATCTCTATGAAGGCAATTGCCTGAACTTTTCACATCACTGGATATATACATACCTGCACTGTTTGGTACTGAAAAGAAAATAGTTTTATATGAATGTCCTTCTAGGCCGAGAGCACATGTTCTGCAAAGGACCCGTCAGAATGTGGCAAAGCAGTTCAGCAATGGAAGGCTGCAGATTCTCTTTCCTTGACTTGAGGACTCCAAATAGAAGTTCTTCCTACAAAACAACTCTATAATACACAACAAGAAAGGAGTTTCTTGAGGAGATTCTGACTCAACCTCAGGAAGAACATTCTGAGAGCTGTTGGACAGTGGTATAGACTCCATTAGAAAGTGCTGGAGGTGAAATGAGGTTGAGAGAACGTTCTTTCATATGTGGTGGACCTCTAAAAGAGTAAAAGAGTACAGTAGTACCTCGGGTTATATACACTTCAGGTTACAGACTCCGCTAACCCAGAAATAGTACCTTGGGTTAAGAACTTTGCTTCAGGATGAGAACAGAAATCGTGCCCTGGCGGCGCGGCGGCAGCTGGAGGCCCCCATTAGCTAAAGTGGTGCTTCAGGTTAAGAACAGTTTCAGGTTAAGAACAGACCTCTGGAACGAATTAAGTACTTAACCCGAGGTACCACTGTATTGGGAAATAATCCACAATGAATTGAAAAAAAATGTTTACAAGTAATTTTCGAAAGAAAACAGAGTCCTTTTTGTTGGGGATAATTCAAATGGAAATTCCCATGTGTCAAAAAAGGTTATTTATGAATGCCACTACTGTGGCCCGTGTTTTGTTAGCCCAAAAACGGAAAACGAGCCATGTCCCAACCAAAGAAGAATGGCAACTTAAGCTGCTAGAATATGCGTAGTTTGCAGACTTAACACAGAATAAGAGAGCAAGAAGAACATATGTTTGAAGAAGATTGGGAAATGTTTATTGAAAATACGGGGGGGGAATTGTGTACACTTGAAAACGTTGGCAGCATTAAGATAAATTCAACAGTGTAAATGATGGATGTGATAATGGAATACTGAATGGTTATTTTTTGTAAAATATGCAGGGATTTATGATATGCAAAATGAACCATGGAAAGAGAAGAACGGAAATCATTGATATTTTAAGGATGTTTAAATGAGTATTCTAAATTGTAAAACAGAAAATTTAATAAAAAATATATAAAAGGTAAAGGGACCCCTGATCATTAGGTCCAGTCGTGACCGACTCTGGGGTTGCGGCGCTCATCTCGCTTTATTGGCCAAGGGAGCTGGCATACAGCTTCCGGGTCATGTGGCCAGCATGACTAAGCCGCTTCTGGCAAACCAGAGCAGCGCACGGAAACGCCATTTACCTTCCCGCCGGAGCAGTACCTATTTATCTACTTGCACTGGCATGCTTTCAAAATGCTAGGTTGGCAGGAGAAGGGACCGAGCAACAGGAGCTCACCCCATCGCGAGGATTTGAACCGACGACCTTCTGATCGGCAAGTCCTAGGCTCTGTGGTTTAACCCACAGCGCCACCCGCGTCCCTAAAATATATACCCCCCCCAAAAAACAATACTCCATCAGAAGGTGGAGGTTTTTAAACAGAGCTTGGGTGGCTCACTATGATTCTTGCATTGCAGAGGGTTAGCCTAGATCACCCTTGTGGTACCTTCCAGTTCTCCAGTTCTGTGCTTCTATAACACATACAGGGAAGTTGGGAGTGAGACATATATATACCTCTAGTTACAAACGGGATCCGTTCTGGAGGCCCAGCCACATCCGCAGAATGGGCTGTGTGGGTCCTTGTTGATGTCAGCTTTCCAAAGCGGCTCTCCAGGAAAACCAGCTGCTGAGCAGAGCAGCCTCATCCCATCCTTTCCGAGAAAAAGAGCTAGTGAAAAGAGCTTACGACGTTCGCAAATCCCCTGGCCTGCATTTCACTCCAGAATGATGAGATGTGGGGAAGATGGGTAAGAAGATTAAATGCTGGGTGAACTAGATATTTTAAAAGCGAGAAAAACAACCCATTATTATTGTTGTTGTTGCTATTATTCATTTTTTTTAAAAATACCTTGCTCTTCCTCCCCAAAGGAGCCCAAGGCGGCAAACACCAAAGTGGCAAAACAACACAATTAAAATGTAAACATGTTTAAAGCACTGACATCTAAAAACATGGGTTGTTCTGCTCTTGCAACAGACTTCAGGGAGAGTTCCTGCACAGTTCTCAGCATCAGTTTCCAAGTGTAGGGGTACAAGAGTCAGAAATCTATAAACGAAGCTTAAGGACATGGGTAGGCAAACTAAACTGTAAGGTGAGTGAAGCTGAGAGACTTCAGAGAAGTGTGACTGGCCCAAGGTCACTCAGCAGCTGCATGTGGAGGAGCGGGGACGCGAACCCGGTTCACCAGATTATGAATCTACCACTCTTAACCACTACACCACACTGGCTCTCCTGCAGGTGTATGTGTATTGGTTCACTCCAGGAGAAATGCTTGTGTGTCTTTGGCAATAGGACCTGAGTCCATGGCTCCACCTCTCCCTCCACTTCTGCGATGCCAATTGGCTAACCAGAGACTGAGATGGCTTCTCCTCCTCTCTTCCTGGGATGTTCGGCAACCAGTGGAGGAGCTCTGTCCCAGGTCACTGCTTGAGGTCTCCTTCCTCCTTCCTCTGGATCCTCCTCTTGTCAGCTTCGCCCTTGAGCCAGTGCCACTGACTGGGCTCAACCACTTCAGCCCCGACTGGGCCAGGCGAGCTGGGGTAGCACTCCCAGAGACCTTCTTCTGCAGGAACAGGTCTAAGTGCTGTGGACTCACAACTCAGAGCTGTGAGCACCGAACTCACTTCCAGAAGACAGCCGTGCCCAGCAGAGTACAGCAGAGCATAAATCACTTGGACGACAGCCCTGAAGAATATCTTCTTTTATTCACTAACACCTACTGTACTATACAAACTATATACAAATGGAGACACTGGACTGCACTGAGTGTTACAGCTGCTTTCTGCAGCGACCTTATCTACACAGAGATAACACTCAGTCTCTCCCTTTGAAGTGAGGCTGGAGCGGAATAAGTACTGGAGCACAATCCGCCCCCTCCTCTCTGGAAAATCAGCAGATTCTTGCAATGGGAGGGGTGAAATCTCCTCACCTCTGACAGATCCTGTCAGCCCTGCCCCATCCCAGGTGGTCCTATGGGCCCCATGGCATCTATGTAAGGAGGAGCTCGTCCTACACTTGAGTAGGACCCTGGCAGAGACACATGTCCGACTGGCATGTTCTCTCCCTCCTGGTCGACCGTTCGGGAGCTTCAAAAGCTTTCTTCAGCCCGAACATTAAAGCGACCGATGCCAACAGACATCGGCACACTTAGGGATCCGCAGAGTTTGTGCAGTCTGCGAAACAGACCTCAGCAACTCAGCATTTTGGCTAATCTCCTTTATTTACATATAAACACACACGGAGCACTGCAACATGGCTCCCTCTCTCTCTAGCATTAGACAGCAAAGAGAAGAAAGGACAGTAGTCCCACTTCACGGAACACAGTAACACAAACATCCTGTCTCCGTCACTTCCCACTCTGTGGAGTCAAAACATATACAGTGGTACCTCAGGTTACAGACGCTTCAGGTTACAGATGCTTCAGGCTACAGACTCCGCTAACCCAGAAATAGTACCTCCGGTTAAGAATTTTGCTTCAGGATGAGAACAGAAATCGTGCAGTGGTAGCGTGGCAGCAGTGGGAGGCCCCATTAGGTAAAGTGGTACTTCAGGTTAAGAACAGTTTCAGGTTAAGAACGGACCTCCGGAACGAATTAAGTTCTTAACCTGAGGTACCAGTGTATTGACATGTGAAAGACAACAATCCCATGACTGCAATCATGGAGAAGGAATTCTAACAATCTACCCCTGAATTTTGAATATTTTTAACAACGAAGAAGAAAAAAAAGGATGTTGCAGAGACCATTATCAGCCCTGCTGGACTCTGCCTTCCCCCATGCTGGCCTCGATACTGATGCTAGGTCTCTTTGACAACAGTCCCACAATCTGTTGCTCTGTAGTCAATCATGTGGGCTTCCGCTGGACTGCTGGATTCCTGTGTTCTTAATGTTGAAATGTTGAGATATCTCTCTTTTTCAAACTGCTCTCTCACACGACACACTTTTGTCCTCCTTTGAACTGGTGCATGCATCATAGAATCATACCATTGTAGAGCTGGGACTCCTAAGGGTCATATAGTGCAACACCTGGCAGTTCAAGAACCACAACTAAAGAATCCTTGACCGATATCCATCCAAACTTCAAAGGAAGGAGAATCCACCACCTTTTGCAGTGATCCATTTCATTGCCAAACAGCTCATCGCTTCCCCAAAGCTCTGATGGGTCCCTCCTTCAAGCACAGAGATTCTCAATTACTCCTAGTTATTAGATGCCTTTGAGGAAATATTGATCAACCGCTATAGGCAATCAGCCAATAATCTGCCTATCAAAGGAAACGGCAGGCCAGTTTCTGCAACGCCATTGATTTCTTACTGCTAAGTCATTATTGGATTGCATCTTATGTGTCTTTAGCACTCGAGACCAACGCCTTTCTGAGGCCCTTTCTACTGCTCTTTGATCCTTTGCTCCCTGCCTCTAACCCAAGGTAGGGATGAGGAATAAATTTGATTTTGCTTGCATTTTCAAGGCAAAACAACCTAGTTTTCACTTCCTAAAACAACATGCGAAACAAAAGAGGCAGCAATCCTTTGCAATGTGCATTTCTCTGAATTTTGTGATGCTGTTTTCCTGCCAAAGAATGTGTGGCTTTCTGAGGATCCTGTTGCAAATATATTTGAGACATATGTGAAAAGCAGGCATCACCATAAGCATAGCTATAGGATTTCATTTTCATTAAAAAGAAGAAGAAGCAGAAGCTGGGATTGTGATGCTTCAGCTGCATGAATTTCCAGAATTTAGATAGATTCTGTCAGTTATTATCTACCTGGGACGTGGGTGGCGCTGTGGGTTAAACCACAGAGCCTAGGACTTGCTGATCAGAAGGTCGGCGGTTCGAATCCCCGCAACAGGGTGAGCTCCCGTTGCTTGGTCCCTGCTCCTGCCAACCTAGCAGTTTGAAAGCACACCAAAGTGCAAGTAGATTAATAGGTACCACTCCGGCGGGAAGGTAAACGGCGTTTCCGTGTGCTGCTCTGGTTCGCCAGAAGCGGCTTAGTCATGCTGGCCACATGACCTGGAAGCTGTACGCCGGCTCCCTTGGCCAATAAAGCAAGATGAGCACCGCAACCCCAGAGTTGGTCACGACTGGACCTAATGGTCAGGGGTCCCTTTACCTTTTATACATAAAAATGTAAGGCTGTCGTCATGCTGCTGTTTGTGTGGCTGCCAAGAGACAGCCACGCCTCCTCTAGCACGATGGACGGCAGGCAGGCAGGTTAGCAAGCAAGCAGCATTGGGGTTAGGTGACCCAAGCAAGGGGGGAGACATTTCATTGAGTGCTTTGGCTCTCCCCCTTTCATTAAACACAGCTGCAGCAAAGTTTAACAAAGGGCAGGGGAGGCACTTCAGAAAATTCCTCTCTAAAGCACTTCCCCTCTTCTTTAAAAGGGTTTGGGGGCAAGCTGTGATGGGATAGGTGAGGGTGGGTGAGTTTTAAACAGAGGGAGGCTTGGTCAGGTGTGGGAGAAGGGTGGTTTGCAAATAGGCTTTGGTAACTCTAGCCCAATTGTTTGCCATTAATTTGATTTGAACTGATTTTTATAATGAATTGATTTTAGAATGCTGCATTATTTTACTGTTGTTAGCACTCTGAGCTCGGTTTCGGCTGGGGAGGGCGGGATATAAATAAAATTTTATTATTTATTTATTATTATTAGGCTGGTGAACGGAACAAGCGGGGGCAACAGTCTTATGTATATCCTAATATGTATATAACTAGCATATCATAACTAGTATATTCTGCATTACTGGAGAGAAAAAATATATTTATTGCAGCTGGATACACACTGCCGTAAAACGATGTGAATAATCATTTGCTAATATGCTATAATCTTATTTAATGAATGGATGGTTAAGCCTATTTAGAACCGGTGTCTTAAAATATTTTCTGTGGGGAAATGGCATATTTCTTAGTTACATTTCCCCTTCCAGTCCATCTAGGGCTGTTACCTGCCCCACCCATTTTCTTCTGCCGGCCAAGCACTTGTTGATTCCCAGTTCAGTTAATATGCAAATTTACATTTTAAAAATATATTCAAAGGAATTAATGAAGTGAGCAATGACTGACGTTGTTTGCTGACATCAAAGAAAACAATCCAGTAAATTTGATTTAGATTTCGAATGTCGGTATCATGTTAAATGGGCCTGGAATACCACAGGAATGTTTTATTTATTTATACATTTATACAATTATTTGCTTACCTCCCTCTCACAAAACATCACAACAGTGTACAGCAACATAAAATAGCCTCTAAAATCGAAGTGGAACAATCATTAAGATTGCTGGCTATTCAATAAAATTTTAAACCACTGCATAGGCATAACATACTTGATGAAGTATGGTAATAATTAATATTAGCAATGACTAACAGTAATAGATATTAATGTGGTGCTTGTGTGTGTATGTGTGTGATTTGCTTTTGAAAAGTCAAGGTAACCTGTAAAGGTTAACAAGAGAGGTTTTTACCTTACTAAGTGTTACTCAGAGTAGAGCTATTGAAATGAATGGACCTCAATGAGCCATGTCTATCAGTTCCAATGGGACATTGTTTGGCAAACTGCAGTTCTATGGAGGTCAAGGCCTACATTCAATTATTCCAAAGCATGGACATTTGCAGGATTTTTTTCCCCAGGGGAAGGAATCAAGTAAAACACCAAAAAAAGTAGGGCAGGCTAGCTGCTCACAACCAAAGGAGAAAAATAGGGTCTGTATATTTTCTCTCACATCTTAGGTCAGGAGTGGGGAGAATTTTTGGCTCCAGGAACCAGACCTTATCAGGATCCACTCTGTGGGCCAAATTTGACAGGTGGGCAGGGCTGCCGACCTGCCACTCAAATGATGTCATTACTACATCACACAATCTACAAATGCTAGAAACTTACTATCTGTTTTAATACAAAAGCTGTTTTTCTGGAGATTATGGTTTCCCACAAACCCCAAAGCATGATCAGCCAACGATTCTAAGGATTTGGGTGCAAATCTTCTTTCCTTGGACATTTTGAGTCACGGGCTCAAGAAAAATCAGGCTTTCTGGGGCTTTGAGATCCAGTGGGTCAAAATGAAGGAGGGGGTTTCCAAAACCCAAAACTGACTGTGCAGGCAGTTTGAAACTGCACCAAAATCCCTATTTTTCCTTAGCTAAAATCCATTAACTTGAGCTCTGAGCTCAATGCATAAACAAAAGCCCGGCTGTATAGACAAGTGCTCAGAGGCCTCTCCTTTATCAGTTGTGACAGCAACTATGGTCTTCACTGTACCAGTAGTAGAACAGAACAGAGAGAAGACACGTCTGTGCTTTATCTTACGTCCTGGACACACTCTGACACACAAACTCAAGTCCGGGAACAAACACCAGAGCGTGTTCCCAGAGATGATTACCTCTTCTTCCCAGATAAGAGTAGGAAGAGGAAGATCCTTTTATGGTCAGAAGTACAGGAAAGAACACCCCTTTATGGTTAAGAATACCAGAGCAAGAACATATGTGATGTCAACCTGCGTACATAGGCTGATGTGGTTGGAAGGAGGGAGAGGGTGCCTGGAGGATATATATACTGCATGAAACTTATCATTTCTTTGGACTTGCTGTGGACTTGATCACACAAGTGCCTTCTGCTATCCGGAGAGCAGAATAAACTCTTTCTTGGAATCAACCTCGGTGTCATTTGACTTCTTTCCTCCTGTCCCGGAGCAACGCAGACCCAATCGGTGAACTCCAATAAGGCTACAAAGAAACATCAACTTGGAGTATTGCACCTGAAAGGGAATGTGTCCCTTCCCTTGAACTTAACTTGCCATTGAGATTATTATTTTTACTCCAGACATTGCCAGTTCTCTCTTACCCCTTGAATTTGCCCTGCATCCTTTATTTGTGGGCCATGGGAAGGCGTTCCCCACTAAACGTTCTACCTCTTGATCCTGATTGCTGGTTTCCCATAGGCATCTGGTGAGAAAAGGATGCTGGAATATTGGGCCATTGGCCCCGTCCAGCTGGCCCTTCTTACGTTCAACATCTTGGTTGAACCGAGCATCAGGAGAGAGGCAGAGGATGCAGAAGAGATGCTGTGAGTCTAAGAGCATCCCTGAGAGATGCTTTAGGAATGAACAAGCAGTTCAGGAAAGGTGAGGCAGCCTGTCTGGTTGTTCCATGCTGTTTATAGACATGTTCAGTAATCCATCAAAGTCAGTGGGACCGCCTGCCCCCTTCCCACTCAGTTTTATGGACTTTGGACTTGGATACAGATGCAGAAGTCACTGATGAGTGCCAGTCATTTGAATGTGCGAAGGTGGGATGGGCGAGTTGCAGAGTGTAGGTTTTCAAAGCTTCCAAGCTTTTTCTCTCCCCCTCCCACATCCATTCCAGTGACTACCTCCTTTTACAGCTGGCACAAGCCGGGGGGGGGGGGGGTAATAAAATACCAGGAAACAAATGTTTAAAGTGGAAAGGAAAAGTCTCAGAAGACTTAAGATCAACAGCACCAGCAATGGAAAAGGAGTGAGATAGGTCTTGTAATTTGACCCTGTTCCTTTCAGACTGTGGTATTCAAGGTCAGTCGCAGGACAGTGAGAATTTCTTCCATTGCACACGCCTGGTTTATTTGCCCAGTGAATATTTTCATTGTGAATGGTTCTAACTGAAATATTGAGAGGCCTTCAGGGAGTTGGAAATCAGAGTTGGCCCCAATTAATCAACTGCTCCCCGCTTCGCAAAATCCAGAATTCAGGCTGAATATTGCTATTCTGACACGACCAAACCGTGATCCGAAAATTCTACCGGTTGTTTCCGAAACTCAATACTTTTTCAACAAATTTGCCTAACAGCTGCATTACTGTGGATGGGAAGAATGGGAAGACTCCTGCATTCTTGTGACGTATTTTTTTTTATTCATTTTTGCAAGTGAGCCAAGTGATTCATAAAGCCTTAAGACAACAAAATCCATGATGCAGTGCAGCAGTGAGCAAAAGAATGCACATAGGCACCTGAGGCAGCAAACTTTCTTGGTCTGGCCCTACTTCCCAGAGAGGGACACCAGGAGCTATCTCCATAGCCTTTTTCTTTTGGAGCCAAATGAAGATCTTTCTGTTCACCCAGGTCATGTTAGGTCTTACGGTCTGGTCCTCACCATTTCTGTTTTGTTCTGTTTTAAATTGGTGATGCAATGGTGGTTTTAGCCTTCAACCACTGTTTTATATTTTAATAGTTTTACTTGTTTTTGTGAGCTGTCCTGGGAGCCTATATTATGGAGGCACCATTGGAAATCAGTTTGTACATAAATAAGGGGGGGGGGGGAATAAAACCAGGTGTGGTACGTGAAAGAAATATGGGGCTCCTGTGACTTCGTTTTCTCTGTGGAGGTATTTGTTCTTGCCCTTTGTGGTTCAGGGCCCTCGTATCTATGGGACTGCCTCTCCTGGTATGCCCCACAGACCTTAAGGTTCATGAATAGCCATGGTTTAGAGGTCCCTAAGGAAGTCAAACTATCCTCCACCAGGGCCAGGGCTTTTTCAGTGATGGCTCCGACCTGGTGGAATGCTCTGTCCCATGAGACTAGGGCCCTTCAGCATTTAATCTCCTTCCGTCAGGCCTGTAAGACAGAGCTATTCTGCCTGGCCTTTAATTTGAATTTAGCCCAATCTTTTATTTTTTCTTCCCTTCTCTTCCCTTCCCATTCCCCTTTTATGAAGATCACCCGCTCTGAGACCCCACAGCTAATTCTCCCCTGGCCTCCTCGCTGGCCCAAGTAGGACAAATTCAGCCAGCTAGCTCTGGGGATTATCTAATCGATTTTTGATTTTTGATTTTATTGTCATTCATGTTTTTATACTGTATTTTATGATGTCTTTATAATTAAGTGTTTTAAAGTGTTTTAAATTTGTTGTTAGCCGCTCTGAGCCTGGTTTTCTGGTTTTTGAACCGGGAAGGGTGGGGTGTGTATATATATATATATATATTTGTTTGGAGGTCCATTTAACACTGTGAAAACCCCACACCTGCCAAGAATCGGGGTCCAGACACAGCCCCCTGAGGGAGCAGTAGATTTCTGTTGCTCTAGGGTGAGCCTTCCCTCCATCACCTTTCCCAAAGATGTTTCTTCCTTCTTCAAGAATGGCCGCAAAACATTCCGGCACAATTCATTTCTCTCTCTCTCTCTCTCTCTCTCTCTCTCTCTCTCTCTCTCTTCTTTTCTTTCCTGCTTCCCCGCTGCTCCCTGTACAGCATGTGCTTCTCATTCCAGCTCTTTTAACAAACTAGTCATTGAGCTCTCCTTTGCCTCTTCTCGCCAGTCAATGGCGAGGCTCCCTTCTTCATTAGGCTGGCTTTAAAAGCCGCACAGAGCTCTTTCCCAGATGTGAGTCTTGCACAGACAGTAATTGCACTGCGCTGATCTCTTCCAGCTGCTGCCGAGCCCTTGCCAGCAAATTCCGCCCCTGCCCCCACCTCGCGAGGAACACTCGGTTTGTGCCACAAATCAGGGAGAACGTTGTAAAACGATCATGAAGAATGATAGGCTGTATAAGTGAACTAATTGGTGTGGGTCCCCCCCCCACTCCCCCAGAAGGTCAAACGAGTGACACGAACCCTCCAACATCTCTCTGGTGAAAATAGGGATGTCCCATTCCATAACAATAACTTTACTATTTATACCCCACACATCTTACCGGGTTTCCCCAGCCACTCTGGGAAGTTTCCAGCACATATAAAAACATAAAGGTAAAGGTACCCCGATCATTAGGTACAGTCGCGGACTCCTCTGGGGTTGCGCGCTCATCTCGCTCTATAGGTCGAGGGAGCCGGCGTTTGTCTGCAGAAAGCTTCCGGGTCATGTGGCCAGAGCAGTGAACAGAAACACCGTTTACCTTCCCGCCGAAGCGGTACCTATTTATCTACTTGCACTTTGATGTGCTTTCGAACTGCTAGGTGGGCAGGAGCTGGGACCCAACAATGGAAGTTCACTCCATCATGAAGATTCAAACTGCCGACCTTCTGGTGGGCAAGGCCTAAGCTCTGTGGTTTAGACCACAGCGCCACCCGTGTCCCATATAAAAAAATAAATATAAAAACATAATAGAACATTAAACCTAAAAAACTTCCCTATTCAGACAGCTTGGGGGTTAAATAATGCCATACCCTCCAATGAAATAATGCCATACCTTCCAATACCATTTCTCCAATGAAAATAGGGACAAAGAAATCTGAAATGTGTGTTGGATTGATTTTGTTTGTGGAAAATACTACCAACCTGTTGCAGGCGTCGTTCACCTCAGTCCCTGACCCCCCCACCCCCGAATTAATGACCACAGAGACTGATTTGGATTAAAACAGGCCACAACTTTATTGAATACAAATGAAAAAGGTTTGGCTTGGGCATGAGGCAATCGAATACTTCCTGCCCGCCTGCTGGAAGTAACACCATAGTACAAGTCGTGCAGGGGCTCCTAAGACATTCCATGAAATAGAGCGATCTCCAGAGGGACCACTATCTGGAGGAGTGCCATCGGCCCCGAACCCCGACTGGGCAGAAGAACATGACACTTCCCCCTGATCACTTGAATGGGATATGTTCAAATGTGTTGGAAGCCAATGTGTGATGGAACATAGAGTGATGGGGGCTAGGGCCATAGCACTCCTCCTAAGGTGATCTGGATAGGGTCGTACCTATTGGATGTATGTCATAGGACTCCCCTCAGATGCGGGTGGCATCTGGGTCTAAACCACTGGGCCACTTGGGCTTGCCAATGAGAAGGTTGGTGGTTTGAATCCCTGCGATGGGGTGAGTTCCCATTGCTCTGTCCCAGCTCCTGCCAACCTAGTTTGAAAGCATGCCAGTGGAAGAAGAAGGAGAAGAAGAAGAAGAGGAGGAGGAGGAGGAGGAGGAGGAGGAGGAGGAGTTTGGATTTGATATCCCCCTTTATCACTACCCGAAGGAGTCTCAAAGAGGCTAACAATCTCCTTTCCCTTCCTCCCCCACAACAAACACTCTGTGAGGTGAGAGACTTCAGAGAAGTGTGACTAGCCCAAGGTTACCCAGCAGCTCCATGTGGAGGAGCAGGGAAGCAAACCCGGTTCACCGGATTACGAGTCTACCGCTCTTAACCACTACACCACACTGGAAGTAGATAAATAGTTACAGTGGTACCTCGGGTTACATATGCTTCAGGTTACAGACTCTGCTAACCCAGAAATAGTACCTTGGGTTAAGAACTTTGCTTCAGGATGAGAACAGAAATTGTGCTCCGGCGGTACGGTGGCAGTGGGAGGCCCCATTAGCTAAAGTGGTGCTTCAGGTTAAGAACAGTTTCAGGTTAAGAATGGACCTCTGGAACAAATTAAGTACTTAACCTGAGGTACCACTGTACCACTGCGGCGAGAAGGTAAATGGCATTTCTGTGCATTCTGGGTTCTCTTACAGTGTTTCATTGTGCCAGAAGTGGTTTAGTCCGGCTGGCCACATGACCCAGAAAGCTGTCTGTGGACAATTGCTGGCTCCCTCGGCCTGAAAGTGCGATGAGCGCCACAACCCCATAGTCGCCTTTGACTGGACTTAACTGTCCAGGGGTCCTTTAATAGGACTCCCCCACCACTGGATTGACCTCCTGATGAATCAACCAGCAGGTGAGTTGGTTGATATAGGTTCTACCCAATGCCTAACCCAAATCCCCCTACATTGGCAATCAATAAAGTTGTGGTCTAATTTGAACCAAAAATGATTTTGTCATGAGTGGCCATTCAATCTCATAGACGCTGCGGGGTGGCGGGCTCAAAGCACCTGGGCACGCAACTAGGGGACTTTCCTGGAGATGATATACTGGATCTTTCGCAGCTTCAGAGGAGGCTAATGTCTAAAAATAATAGCTCTCCAACCATGATTAGAATTATAAAGAGTGCCCACTTATCACTCTTAAGCCAGAAATCAATAGCAAATTTCTCTTCGCTCAAAGGACAAAACTGTTTGCTTCGCTCAGGCAGCAGCTGGCTTGGCGGCCCCCTCCTCTGCCAAGACGTGATGGCCTCCATTCAACAAGACTTGTGGCTGCAGTTGTGGGCTTAGCTAAACCAGCGAGCTTCTAATCATAGGAGGATTAGGACCCCGCGATCTGTTCAAATTAGATAATCAGCTTCCATTACCTTCAAGGGTTAAAGGGTGCTGGAGGAAAGAGGGTTCTTAAATTTAGACACTCTTTGTAGCGTCGGCTGTTGCCTTTAATGTGACCTTGGTAACATGCTAAGATTTCATCTCCTCTCCCTCGAATTAGATGCAGAGAAAGCATGCAAGGCGATAGCCTCAACCTTGCACATTGTCCTTAGATGTGCCACCTTGTTAAGGGCACAGAGAGTTAGTTACCTGTGAATCACCAGTGATGATGCTCTTCAGAAGCATGGAGATGCATACCGCCCCCCCCCGATCCATAAACCAGTTTAAGCTTGAACCTCTTGTGTTTCAAGACAAGGGCAGGGCATCATCAGATGTAAGGTAAAGGTAAAGGGACCCCTGACCATTCGGTCCAGTCGTGGCCGACTCTGGGGTTGCGGGACTCATCTCGCTTTATTGGCCGAGGGAGCCGGCGTACAGCTTCTGGGTCACGTGGCCAGCATGACTAAGTCGCTTCTGGCAAACCAGAGCAGCGCACGGAAATGCCTTTTACCTTCCCGCCGGAGTGGTACCTATTTATCTACTTGCACTTTGACGTGCTTTCAAACTGCTAGGTTGGCAGGAGCAGGAACTGAGCAACGGGAGCTCACCCTGTTGCAGGGATTTGAACCGCCGACTTTCTGATTGGCAAGCCCTAGGCTCTGTGGTTTAACTCACAGCGCCACCCATGTCCCATCATCATCAGATGGAGGAGCCTTAAAGTTTGTTTTTTTATTTTGTATATAGTTTTTTAACACACCTTTTGCAACAGTTATTAAACATACTTTTATATATTATACAATTTTTTTTAATTCCATCAATCACATCTGAAAAATTTCCAATCTTTTCCACTTAATTTCCATTTCTTACTTTCACTATTACATTTAAGTATCATAACTAATGTCTCTCTTCTTTCTTTGCAATATTTCATATATTCCTCCTTACAAAACTTCTTGTAGTCCTACCAGCGTAATTTGTTGATTACAGTTGCTCTTCAAATAGTTCGTATATTTCTTCTGTGAATCTCTGGTTTGCAGGTTTCGAATCCTTCCTGTCATCTTATCCAATTCTGCGTAGTCCATTAACTTCATCTGCCATTCTTCTTAAAGTTTGGGTTTAAAAGGGTCATTTAAAGGGTTATTTTTCCGAAGTGGTTTTGGTTTTGTGTCTTTTTGAACAGTAGATAGGGACACTGGAGGAATTCAATCTTTGCACATCCCAATATGATCTTCACCTCCCAAGGCAAGGAGAGGATGAGGACATCGTTATCGTTCAGGTTTCACGCTTCTCTGAATTTTATGATGAAGTCCTCACCTCTGAAACGTACCAAAATATATATGCAAAATGTGTATTTTAGGATAAGAAAGGTTAAGAAATGCATATTTTGAGAGAAGATGAGTTATCTCCAGTGTCAGTCCTACGGAGACTGGACCCACTGACAATAATGGACATGATTAAGTTGAGTTTGTTTATTCCATTGGGTCTACTCTGAGTATAACTTAGTTGGATATAATCCACGATGTTCTGGAAAATGCATCCAAATTATATATTTGAATAAGAATTTTTGTGCTCATTTTTTTTAAAAAAATGTGAAAACAGGATGCATTGGAGTTATGAAGGAAGATATGTGGAATTGACACAGCCTAGAAATCGACCCATCCACCCCTCACAGTGGACTTCTGGAAGAATAAACACTCTCAGGGGTCAGAAGAGCTTACTGCATTTCATTATTATATGCTATATGTTAGGTCTAGTTTCAGTATCTATTTGAAGATACAGACTGCCTATATTAATTTATACATTTGTACACTGAAGTCCAGTTCAATCAAACATTTTCATGGTTGATGTCAGATGGTGCTGTTCCTGTTTATATTTGCAAAAATTAAATTATGAAACAACAGCTGTGGAGTTCTCCTCCCATGCCATATCCCAAATTGCTTTTTGAAAATTCTCTTACTTTGAAAGTGGCATGTATAAGGCAGGGTCTTCTTGGTGGCCTGCTCCCAAACTGAGGAACTGCCTTCCACTGGAGGCTAGACTGACCCCTTTCTCAGCTCTCCTTTGACTGGCAGGCAAACACTTCCTTGTTCTGAAACAAGGCCGCTAACTGTTGTAGCAAGGTCTTCTGACGGTGGGGGTCGTGCGTGTATGTGTGCACACATGCTTTTAAATGGTTTAAAGCAATTTCAGTGCTTTTCTAAGCAGGGTTGCTTATTTAATTGTTATTTTAATACTTACATTTATTTTGTGTTTTTTGGTTGTATCCATTCAAATTTATGCTGTGAGGCATCTTGGGTCCTGTGCTGGGAGGAAGGCGGGAAATGAATGCTATTAATAAATATATACACTGCTTTTCAAGAAACACAAGCCCAGAACCCGCTAGGAAGCACAAAAGTAATTTTTAAGAGGGTTTTTCAAATAATAATAATAATAATAATAATAATAATAATAATAATAATATTACCCAGCCTGATTTATTGTGGCACAAACTTGAGCTTACTCTGGTGTGCACAACACAGTACAGTGGTACCTCGGGTTAAGTACTTAATTCGTTCCGGAGGTCCGTTCTTAACCTGAAACTGTTCTTAACCATAAGCACCACTTTAGCTAATGGGGCCTCCTGCTGATGCCGCGCCACCGGAGCACGATTTCTGTTCTCATCCTGAAGCAAAATTCTTAACCCTAGGTATTATTTCTGGGTAAGTGGAGTCTGTAACCTGAAGCATATGTAACCTGAAGCATCTGTAACCTGAGGTACCGCTGTACGTTTCCGAGCACAATTCAAAGTGTTGGTGCTGACCTTTAAAGCCCGAAATGGCCTTGGCCCAGTATACCTGAAGGAGCGTCTCCATCCTCATCATTCAGCCCAGACATTGAGGTCCAGCACTGAGGGCCTTCTGGAGGTTCCCTCACTGCGAGAAATGAGGTTACAGGGAATCAGGCAGAGGGCCTTCTCGGTAGTGGCGCCCGCCCTGTGGAACGCCCTCCCATCAGCTGTCAAGGAAATAAACAACTATCTGACAGTTAGAAGACATCTGAAGGCAGCCCTTTTTAGGGAAGTTTTTAATGTCTGGTGTTTTATTGTCTTCTTCTTCTTCTTCTTCTTCTTCTTCTTCTTCTTCTTCTCCTCCTCCTCCTCCTCCTCCTCCTCCTCCTCCTCCTTCTCCTCCTCCTCCTCCTCCTCCTCCTCCTCCTCCTCCTCCTCCTCCTCCTCATTAATTCTGTTGGGAGCCACCCAGAGTGACTGGGGAAACCCAGCCAGATGGGCGGGGTATGAATGAATGAATGAATGAATACAGTGGTTTGTGTGTGTGGCTGTGTGTGTGTTTTGTTGTTGTTGTTGTTGTTGTTGTTGTTGTTGTAAATGTGTCTCATTAAAGAAGTGCATTAGGTCTTCAGTCTCCACCCTCACTCTGCTCTGATCCACAACCTCATGCCACCTGAATTTTATACCTGTGGAAACGTTATTGCTTGATGATGCCTACAGTGGTACCTCGGGTTAAGTACTTAGTTCGTTCCGGAAGTCCGTACTTAACCTGAAACTGTTCTTAACCTGAAGCACCACTTTAGCTAATGGGGCCTCCTGCTGCCGCCGCGCTGCCACCGCTGCCCAATTTCTGTTCTCATCCTAAAGCAAAGTTCTTAACCTGAAGCACTATTTCTGGGTTAGCGGAGTCTGTAACCTGAAGCGGATGCAACCTGAAGCTTATGTAACCTGAGGTACCACTGTACTTCCCTAGAGCCAGATCCCTGTTAAAGAAGGATTTAGATGTTTCTGGACCTGGGATGAAATGCCCGGAGAACGGATTGGCCCCTGCTGCAGGTGGTTAGCCATGATCTGGTTTTCCAAGGATGTCGTCTGCGTATTCACAGGCCCTCGGCGTCCCAATCTGTGATGGTTCTAGGGGTTGCTCGTGCGTAAATTGACGCCACACCTGGCTGGGTTACCTGGGTGAACCCTTTCTGTCCGGACAGCCACTCACCTGTGGCTGTCTCAGTCGCTGGCAGAATCCGTCAGTGGGCGTTTCTTGAACTTCTTCCAGCAAAGAAGCTCTTTGATGCCTAGTCGCCGCCTACTCTCCCTGCGCGGAAGCCTTCTGCGCAGGGTGGGTGTGGGCAGCAGAGGACCCGTGCTCTCCCCACTGGTCTCCGGCGAGGAGTCATGGAGCCACCTCGCCGATTGCCCCATCTGCCCCCCTTCTCCACTGGTGCTATGCTGAATTCCTTCCCCAGCAGATGGGCTGCTTCTCTCCCTCCCGGGACGCTCTCCTGAACCCCTCTGGAGCCCTCCCTCTCCCTCTGGCTCCGATGGCAGTTCCCTGACACCTTCCGCCTCCTGCCCTGCTTTTAATAGCTTGAAAATGTGCGTAGCAGGTAGCTGATGTCAAGAGATTTTGCCACTCAGTATTTTAAGGCAGAAGCAACCCTTTCAGCAAGAAAAGTGACAAACTCTGTGAAAATGAATCCTGACCCTGGGCAAGCTTTGACATCAGTCTTGGGGAAATCTTCCCTGACACCGTGGGATGAAGTTTGCTTCTCCCTCCAGCTCCTTAAAAGGGAGAATGTTTCTGGCCTAATTATCAGCTGGGAGGAAGAAAGGCCTCTGCCTTTGGATGAAGCCAAATTAACTGGGGCAGCTTTATGGGCCAGAACCACAGGCTCTAGGATCAGGAATTTTGTTTTTTCTGTTTTTATTGATACAGCAAGAAAAGGGAAAAAAAAAGAAAACAGAAAAGAGGAAGGGTATCTTTTTATACGCTACCACGGCAGCAAGAGTTCTTGTCGCGGCTAAATGGAAGAGTAATGAAATTCCCTCTATACAAGACTGGATCCAGAAGCTGACAGAATATGCCAAATTAGACGGTCTATCAGAAAAAATAAAGAATAAATGAAACCAGGAATTTGTTTCAAAATGGGAGGTTTTCAAAGAATATTTGAAATATAAATATAGTAGTCTAAACTCTGTTGCAGCACTCGAGGAACTTCAGTAATAGATGTAAGACAGATATAAGAAATAAGATATATTAAGAAAAAGTTTAATTACGATAAAAGTGTGTAATGGCAAAAAGTAATATGAAATCTAAATATGGAATAGACGGGAGGTCGGGTCTTTAGTGTTCAGACCAATTTATGTTTTGTTGATTGTTAAGAAAATTCTGTGTCTAAGGATCAGGAGTTTTGAACTGACCAGGAGCAACTGAGAACTTTAGACTCAGAGCAGAGCCCTGTGACATTGTGGTCCGAGTGCTGGACCTGGGAAGCCAGGGTTCAAATCCCTGCTCAGCCAGGAAAGTGACTGGGTGACTTTGAACCAGTCGTTCACTCTCAGCCTAACCTACACCACAGAATATAATTGGGAGGTTGATAATTATGTACACCAGAGGTGGGGTATATACAGTGTTACCTCTGGTTACGTACTTAATTCGTTCCAGATGTCCATTCTTAATCCGAAACTGTTCTTAACCTGAAGCACCACTTTAGCTAATGGGGCCTCCCACTGCCACACAATTTCTGTTCTCATCCTGAAGCAAAGTTCTTAAGCAGAGGTACTATTTCTGGGTTCGCAGAGTCTGTAACCTGAAGCACCTGTAACCCGAGGTACCACTGTAAATGTATTTCAACATAACAATTCATCAAAAACACATCATCCTCATTTTTTCTCCCCATTTCCCCCTCCCCCTCCCCAAGAAACAACCCCCTCCTCCCACCCCACCCCGGACATCCCTCAGCTCCTCTCTCTGGTTTTTCAGCACATGTTATTCTCTGCATGTTATAAAATTGTAAAGATCCTTAATTTATCTATCTATATGTTACCAATAAAAAGTTTGTGAGTGTTTATTCAAAACCTGCCAAGGAATCCAGTCCATTTTGTTGTTTCTTTAAGTACTTTGTAAAAGGTTCCCATTCTTCTTTAAAGTCACAGTTGTCCTTATCATGTAGTTTATGTATCAACTTCGCAAATTCCACATAATCCATCAGTTTCCCTTGTCACAGTTCTTTGGTTGGGATTTCTTCGTTCTTCCATCCTTGTGCTATTAAGACTCTTGCTGCCATTGTCGCGTACATATGTTATGTATGCAATTCCTAATAAAACATACGTTATGTTGAAATTCCTAATAATTTTTTTTTTAAAGGTGGGGTATAAATGTAATAAATAATTATAAATGAAGGATAGTTGGGGAGGGGAAAAGACACAAAATCCTTTAAAGATTTGGTGGAGTCGTTGGGCCCATAACCTGTTGTTGGGATACTGCCAGGGAGACAAAGGCCATTGTGCCTCCACGTCGTCTCCTGGTCTCCCGTGGAAACAGTATCAGTCAATTAGCGACACGAGCCTCGGAAATAGCTGTCCACATTCCAGGACTCATGCACGCCCTTTTCGCAGAGCTTCCACAATGAAAGATTCACCCAGGAGAGCATATCTTATAGATTTATTCAGCGTTGGTCAGAACAAAGGAAAACATGACTGCCTGCCTGCGTGTCGAGGCAACAGAGTGAAACAAAAGCTATATTCAAAACAGAAACTTCCTGTGAACCGGAAGTACACAGGCCTGTGACATACAACAGCCTGCTCCCTGTTTAAGGTAGAACGGAAATAACCTAACAGATACATGCCATTGGTAGCAGTGGTGATCCCCTTTCTCATTTTAATATTTCTTTTTCTTTTTTTAAAAAAAGCTCTTAAAAGCATTGTTTTCTCTTCTTTGTCAGGGACCGTGCTGAGGAGGGCTGCACTGAGGAGGAATGGTGGGAGCCACCCCCTCCCTCTGATCCTGAATCTTCCCAGGAGCAGGAGGACAGTATAGATTTGGAGCAATGGTTTGCAGAGGGGCATAGTTCAAAAGGCGGAAGCTGGGAAATACTGTATGGGGAACAGCTAGCAGAAGAAACACTGGAAGAGGGGTTAACAGATTCACAGTCGTTGGAGAGCGTTCCTCTGATCTCCCCAAAGTCATGGAGAGCTCAGAAAGTGTTAGAACAGAAAGCGCAGAGGGCACGAACTCAGATTACAAGATGTAGGAGTGACATAGATTAATAGGGACAGAGGGGGTGTGAACCTTAATTGGGAGCACCATCATTTCTAGGAGAAGTGTTCTTTGTTCTCTCACTGTGATTATTAAAGTTTCTAACTGGTAAGACGTTCCTTTCTTTGATCTTATCTACTGCCACAGGCGGAGGAAACTGATTCCCCGAAGCCTGACAATGTTCTGGCGGACATCCGTTTTTGTTTGTGGGGTGGCCATGCCAGCCTCTGAATGCCCCAGAGTGACACTACAACTAGGGGGATTTGGGGAGGGGGGGAGAAGGACCGCTCGTAATGTTCTTCTCTTGATCCTCTTCTCAAATCCCCAAGACGATTCTTCCAAATTTGCCACCTGTGAATACGCCAGCAATTTTTTTGGGGTGGTGGTGGTGGGGTTCTTCAGCCCCACAAGGAAGCCACAGGTCTGAGCACAGCTGCCACATACAGTGAGCCTAGTGGCATTTCTTGTGATCTATGCAAACCGCACCAGATCTAATGACATTAGGTGAAACCTTAATTGTTATGCATGTATATGGGCAGTTTGACTATGAAACCCATGATGCAGTGCAAACAAGAGAGGGTGTTCTGGGCTGTAAAATGGGCACAGCAATCCAAGCTTTAGAAAACCAGCCTAGTTTACGATGGAATAAATTATGCTGGGGTAATTTACCCCTTTTCCAAACTCCATTCAGTAGCAGATCTACTGAGGAGGCAGAGGGAAAATGAGCCTTTAAAGTAGAGTTTAACTTACACCACCTTTCTCTCCAGTGTAACTTATTCTGGGTTTGTAGTTCATGGCGTTTGGGTTTGGAATAGGGGTAAGTCTCTTCCTACCCTATCCCGCCCCCATCATTCCTCTAGAATGCCCTTTTCCCAGGACTTTCCTTGCTTGAGCTGGATTGGCCAGGATAGAGAACTTACACCAGAATATCAGTCAATTTAGCCAGAGATCCACCTATTCCAAACTCCACCCATCCCAGCAGAACTTGGGTTTGAATGGCTCTTGAAGAGATAAATCCATGCATGCATGCACTGAGTTTTGCTGCACATATCTTAGTTTCGGAAAGGTCTCTGCAAATTGGAGCGAGTTCAGGTCAGGATAATCCAAAGGATCATGGAGCTGAAGGCTGTGATTTATTAGGAAGGCTGAAAAGAGCTAAAATATGTATCTCTCTGTTCAAAGAGGCAATTAAGGAGGAAGGATATGAGAACAGTCAACAAGTATTTTTGAAGGGTGCTAACAATGTGGAGGAAGAGAAATTATTTAACGTGATAGATGGGAGCGTAGCAGAGCAGCATGATTAAATTAAGAGGAGGGAAATTTATGCTGAGTACTGGAGAAAATCCACTGACAGCCAAATGCATCTCATGTGTTGCAGAATAATACGAAACAAAAGCGGCAAAAGAGGAGTGCAGGTTGAAACAGAAGGAAGAGGGGATACCCCAGACAAACAGATAGATATTTCCAAGCTAGCAGCCTGATCTGAGGCATGCTTAAAGGTAAAGGTAAAGGGGCCCCTGACCAATAGGTCCAGTCGTGACCGACTCTGGGGTTGCGGTGCTCATCTCACTTTATTGGCCGAGGGAGCAGGCGTACAGCTTCTGGGTCATGTGGCCAGCAGGACTAAGCCACTTCTGGTGAAGCAGAGCAGCGCACGGAAATGCCGTTTACCTTTCCACTGGAGTGGTACCTATCTATCTACTTGCACTTTTTGGGGTGCTTTTGAACTGCTAGGTTGGCAGGAGCAGGAACCAAGCAACAGGAGCTCACCCCGTTGCGGGGATTTTAACTGCCGACCTTCTGATCGGCAAGTCCTAGGCTCTGTGGTTTAACCCACAGCGCCACCCGCATCCCTTACTTGGAGGTAAATTCCATTAAAGGATTAAATTTCATCAAGGATTTTAGTCAGGGATGAGGAACCCTACCAATGTGGTTGGGCTCCAATACCTTCATTCCATCATATGCCTAGGGTTTGCCAGGAGGACAGTGAAGGGTTCCAGCCTCACATAATGTTTGAATCCAGCATGAAGGGGGCTAAATCATAGAGTAAGCTGTTCTGCCAGGTTTATCCTATGTCATCGCTTCCCACCTTGAGAGGAAATGGGTCACCAAGCGTTTGTTATCTCCTTTTCTCTCCATGTGGATTTTAGTATGCAAGGAGCTCTGAGCTGGTTGATCTGGCTGCATGGCTTTAACCAGCCTCTTTTTTCCAAACTAGAATGGCATCTGAAACTACCAATAGTTTAGCAACTTTTTGCCTTTTGCAATGTTTTGACTGCCTGTGCATCTTTTCTGAATGCTGCATAGAAAAGCACATGAATCTGACCTTAGAAGAGTTTTGTAAGTAAGCCAATTTATGACTTACCGAACGTGTGTTCTATCTCTATGCTAGGGAAGTGGGATAGCTTAGGAAGAGTTGTCAAAGGGGACATTTTGGGACTGGCTGGAAGGACACGTTTTAAAGTTTTGCAGCCTATGTTTCTTTGCTGCATGTTTTGCAATGTTAAATCTTTTGCTGGAGATCTCTCACCCAAGAGTACTTGCCCCAGACTTGGGTCTTGGCTTCCAAATGCTCCAACAAACAGGAGGTGGTGGTGCAAATCTAGTGAAAAGGAGGAAGCCAGTGAAAACAGGGAGCTTTCGAGGTGACTGTAGAGCTCCTGCTTGGTTTGCTTCCTGGGCTAAGTGCAGGCCTTCAGGCAGAAAGTGTGGAGCTCCTTATGGTCCATCAGGAGGCAATTTTTCTGTGCTGCTTTAAAAATTATTTATTGATTCATTTCATAAAATGTATACACCACTTGGTTGCAACAGCAGCAGCAGCAACAACAACAACAACCCACCACCTCCAAAACAGTTTACAAAAGGATAAAACGATAAAATCAAGCAAAATAACCATACCTAAAAACATACAAAAGTTAAAATATTGCAACAGATTAAAATCACTCCAACTTTCTAAGCATCTGGGTAGGCTTGCCAATGAGAATGTTTTTAGCAGGTGCTGAAAAAAGCACAGAAACAGCACCTGCTTGATCTCAATAGGCACAGATGCCTACATTGACTCCCAGTACATTTCCAAGCACTATTCAAAGTGTTGGTGCTGACCTTTAAATCCCTAAACAGCCTTGGTCCAGTATACCTGACGGAGCGTCTCCACTCCCATCATTCTGCCTGGACACTGAGGTCCAGTGCCGAGGGCCTTCTGGCAGTTCCCTCCCTGTGAGAAGTGAGGTTACAGAGAACCAGGCAGAGGGCCTTCTCGGTAGTGGTGCCCACCCTGTGGAACGCCCTCCCACCAGATGTCAAGGAAATAAACAACTATCCGACTTTCAGAAGACATTTGAAGGCAACCCTGCTTAGGGAAGCTTTTAAAGTTGGAAGTTTTATTGTGTTTTAAATACCATATTTTTCGCCCTATAAGACGCACCAGCCCATAAGGTGCACCTAGTTTTTTTGGGGGGGAAATAAAGGGGAAAAATTATTTTCCCCCTCCAGGTGCGGGGCTGGGGCGGGGGAAGCCCGAGCTTACCCCGACCCCAGCCCCCAGAACAGGAGAGCTGCACGAAGTTTGAAGCCTGGGTGCACTGAGCTCAGCGCGCCCAAGCTTCGGCATGCAGGCAACTCTCCGCAAGTCATGGGAGCCCAACGCTGGGCTCCCACGGCTTGCGGAGAGCTGCGGGAAGCCTGGAGAGCGAGAGGGGTCGGTGCGCACCGACCCCTCTCGCTCTCCAGGCTTCAGCAAAAGCCTGCATTCGCCCCATAGGACGCACACACATTTCCCCTTCATTTTTGGAGGGGAAAAAGTGCATCCTATAGGGCGGAAAATACGGTATTCTGTTGGAAGCTGCCCAGAGTTGCTGGGGACGCCCGGCCAGATGGGCGGGGTATAAGTAATAAATTTAAGTAATAAATTATAATATTATTATTATTGCATTTTGGGGGTATTTATTTGTGTGGTGCTTTCATAATCTTTCACATTTCAGGCAGTATATAAATCATCATCATCATCATCATCTCTGTCACCTCGCCTTTCTTGTTCTTGTAAAGAATGCAAGTAGAGTCCTTCTGCATCAGGTTATCATCCTTTACTCTCTCCTCACAGTAGCCAACAAGTTGCCTATGGGAAGTCAGCAGTTTTCTTGCTCTAAAATTGGCCGTTTCTCTCATTTGCATTTTTTTTTCAAACCTCCTCGATTTCTCAAAAGTTTCATTTTTAATTTTGCTTTTCATCTCAGATTTAAGTGCATTGATACATGGAGCCATTTCCTTGTTAGTCTATTCTGCTGTCTCCCCCAGAGGCTATATACTTGGCAGATGGATGCATTGTTTTTAATTAGATTTTTTTTCCCCATTGCGTGGAAAAATAATTATTATTCTTGGCTTTTAGGAGACGGTATTTGTTATTGTTGTTCTTTTAATGATCACTCCTCCTGGTGTTATTTCATTTTCCAATTACAATGTGTATGTATGCTCAGTCCTGCCGTTGCTTCCAAAAAGGGATTGTAAGCATTCACAGACCCAGCTGATTCCCCAAACATTTGTCATATGGCTTGGGTGTTATTATTTTTGTGTGTTTGTCTCTCGCACTTGGTTTCTCCCCCCTTTTACTTCCTTTAATCTGTGAATGGGTCGTAAGTTGTTCGGGATATTTCTGTTTTCTTGATGCTGCTCAGCAAAATTGCTCTAAGTGGTTTTGGACTACAATTCCCAGGGACATACCAGCTGGGGGTGATAGAAGCCGTAGCCCAATACACCTGTAGGACACCAGGATTTGATTTAGGGCACTTTGGAGAGATTCCAGTTTGACTCAGAACAGCCCCAGATCTGTATGAAGTGGCCTGCTTTGGTTTGGGATTCAGGATTCATCTATGTCCGATGCACAATGATGTCTTTCGCACTACAGTGGTACCTCGGGTTACAGATGCTTCAGGTTACAGACGCTTCAGGTTACAGACTCCACTAACCCAGAAATATTACCTCAGGTTAAGAACTTTGCTTCAGGATGAGAGCAGAAATTGTGCCCTGGTGGCGCGGGGGCAGCAGGAGGCCCCATTAGCTAAAGTGGTGCTTCAGGTTAAGAACAGTTTCAGGTTAAGAACGGACCTCCGGAATGAATTAATTTCTTAACCTCAGGTACCACTGTACCACTCACCACAAGTGGATATGCGAATGGACTTTATTGGAAAGTATTGTGATTGAGGGGATGTGAGGCAGAATGCCAGCTGTAAAAGGTCAAAAGACAAAGGACCCCTGGACGGTCAAGTCCAGTCAAAGGCGACTATGGGGTTGCAGCATTCATCTCACTTTCAGGCCGAGGGAGCCGGCGTTTGCCCACAGACAGGTCATGTGGCCAGCAGAACTAAACCACTTCTGGAACAACGGGACACCGTGACGGAAACCAGAGCGCACGGAAATGCCATTTACCTTCCTGCCACAGTGGTACCTATTTATCTACTAGCACTGCTAGGTTGGCAGATGCTGGAACAGAGCAATGGGAGCTCACCCCATCATGCAGATTCGAACTGCCAACCTTCTGATTGGCAAGTTCAAGAGGCTCAGTGGTTGAGACCACAGAACCACCCGTGTCCCAGAACCACGCTGCAAATGGGCAGAGGGTGTGTGTGTGTGTGTGTGGGGGGGTACCGAATATAGAAGAGGGAAGAGTGAGGGGCAGAGTAAGGTTAAATAGCTTGTCACCACCTCTACCTCTACTTACAGTTCCGAATTTTAAGTCTTTTTTCAAGAAGGAATCGGCCGCTCACGACTGCCAGTCTCGGAGCTTCACGCAATGAAGGAAGCAGTCGTTTCCGCTGTGCCGCGTCTACAACTCCGCTCACTCTTGGGGCTCTTACGAGCTTACCGGGGAGTGGGGGAAATGCAAAAAGGCACCCGCTGGAACACCAGGTCCTCAGAACACCCAATCTGAGGTTTTTTATGGGGAACCACAACGCTCTCGTGGTCTCCCCCAACTTCAAAGCACTGGGGCTCTTTCAGCCGAAAGAGCTCCCGACTGCCATTACCAGGCGACCAACCGGAAGTCGTTTCTCACTTCTTCTTCCAAGGGAGGAGGGGTGTGGTGAATTTCTCCCCTCCAAAATGGTGGGAACAGCAATGCCATGCAGGCACCTAAGCCAGCAGTGCCAGGTATATGGGGCAGAGGGGGCTTCAGCTCCCCTGATATATTTTGGCGGGGGACAGCGCCCCCCAATATTGATGGGGTCACGACCCCCTGCCGTTGCCCCATGCCTCTTCATGTGCCCCAGCCCCAGCCTTCACCAGGTAGCCCAGGAGCCAGCCAGCAGCTGGGACAAGTGTGGAAGTCGATCTTCATGCTTGCTTATCCCAGCCATAGACCAGCAGACCGGCAGCCCAGGAGCTGGGCTGAGGCTTAGACAAGTGAAGCAACGATCTCCTACACTCAGCACATGGGTGATCTTTGCTTCACTAGCCCCATGTCACATGACCGCAAGCCATCAATGTGTGGCAAGTCGGCACCACTGACCTAAGCATACCTGCATTTGCATGTGTTGTTTAGTCGTTTAGTCGTGTCCGACTCTTTGTGACCCCATGGACCAGAGCACGCCAGGCACTCCTGTCTTCTGGTGAAACTGGCATTCAGAGGCATACAGTCTCTGACACTGGCAATAGGGCACAGCCATCATAGCTAGTAGCCTCACCTCCATGAATTTGTCAAAGTTCACTTTGTTGTTGTTTAGTCGTTTAGTCGTGTCCGACTCTTCATGACTCCATGGACCAGAGCACACCAGGCACTCCTGTCTTCCACTGCCTCCCGCAGTTTGGTCAAACTCATGTTGGTAGCTTCGAGAACACTGTCCAACCATCTCGTCCTCTGTCATCCCCTTCTCCTTGTGCCCTCCATCTTTCCCAACATCAGGGTCTTTTCCAGGGAGTCTTCTCTTCTCATGAGGTGGCCAAAGTATTGGAGCCTCAGCTTCACAATCTGTCCTTCCAGGGAGCTCTCAGGACTGATTTCCTGGGACTCTCAAGAGTCTCCTCCAGCACCATAATTCAAAAGCATCAATTCTTCAGCGATCAGCCTTCTTTATGGTCCAGCTCTCACTTCCATACATCACTAGCATTTGCATTAATCCAGAACATTTCCCTATTTCTCCATGATCGCTCATGATGCCAGCTTCATTAGATCCTATCAGGATCCCCTAAAAGTTAGTGAAATGGCGAAGGCAGAGTATGTTTTGTTTCTTTAAGACTTCAGAACAATGGATGAAATCCCTCTGATAACATTTGGATGCAAACCTTTGCAACGAGGCACCTTCGGCCTGAACAGGAATGCAGGTCACCTTGTCAGTAGCTCCATATTTAACATATTTTCTACTCTTGAATGTGTAATAATAACAACAGCCATCCATCCGCTCCCCCCGGCACCTTTGTAATGGATTAGAATTCGCAATGTGAGCCCGGCTTGATAAATATATTCAAATATGCTGCCCTCCAAAATCAGAAGCGACTCGGCAACAAATCAACCATAACTGCAGCACCTCCATCGTCTTCTTGCTCGGCTCGGCTGCAACCCGGGACTCACACATCCCCTAATGGAACTGTGGGACCAAGGACGTTTCTCCCTGGAATATGTTCAAGGTCTGTTGCTGCCCTGGGCACATCTAAACCACCCCTTCCTCCTTCTATCCATGTCTCTCTCTATTCTGATCAGCATAACAATAGCACATTTGAATGGTTGTTTTACCACGTTTCTAACCCATCTACAAACTGTAACACTTGCCGCAGATTAAGCATGTCTCTGCAGTTTCTCTGGCGGACTGCAGTTTGAAACGGGCACCAAAATCCTATTTTTCCTTAGCTAAAATCCATTAACTTGAGCTCTGAGTCAATGTTTAAACAAAAACCCGGCTGTATAAACAAGTGCTCAGAGCCCTCTCCTTTATCAGTTCGTGACGGCAAGGATGACCTTGACTGTTCCAGTGGAGTAGGGATGACATGTCTAGGTCTTATCTTACATCCTGATGCACAGACCTGGTCTGGGAACAGCGCCAGAGTGTGTTCTTGGAGTTGGTGACCTCTTGCTCCAAGATAAGAGTAGGAACAGGAATACCCCTTTATGGTCAGAAGTACAGGAAGGAATACCCTTTTATGGTTAAGAATACCGGTGCAGGAACATATGTGATGTCACCCTGCGTGTATAGGCTGACGTGGTTGGATTCCTGGGGAAGGAGGGAGAGGGTGCCTGGAGGATATATATACTGCATGAAATCTCTCATTTCTTTGGACTTGCTATGGATTGACCACGCAGGTGCCTTTCTGCTGTTCCGGAGAGCAGAAATAAAGAACTCTTTCTCTGAACCAACCCTCGGTGTCATTTGACTTCCTTCCTTCTGTCTGGGAGCAACGCAGACCCAATCGGTGAACTCCAATAAGGCTACATTTCTTTCTTCTTCTTTTTTTAAACATATTTATTGAAATTTTCAAAAAATCCAGAAAAAGAGAAGAAAAAGAACAAACAAAGAAAAAAGAGAAGAAAAATTAAAAGGCAATCACCATTTAAGCCTTATTTTCAATGACATATTTCCAAGACTTCCCCACACCTCCCCTTCTTGTATTCCAATTCCATTTATTTGGTTCAACATGTTCTTATCCCCAATTTTTAACCTTATTGTATTTAGTTCATTATTATATTTAGTTCATTTTATATAACCAATTTTACCTTATAAACCTCAGTCTTTATACATTAGAATCTTTTTCTACGATCGACCCCTGTTCCCTTCCACGATTTCCCCATTTTTATACTCATAACAAAACACAATAAAGAAGAAGAAAAAATCAAAATATAGTTATACACCCTTTGGATTCCCAAACTCCTCCCCCCTTTCCCGGTTTCAATCCCTAATGTCCGTCGGTCTATCTGCTATCAGCCTGGAGACCTCACATCCGAGGCTCTTAATTCTCTCTCAGTCCCTCTTTGCCAGTTTTTTTGATAGTCCTTTATATCAGACCCCAAATCTCGGAGAAGCTCTGTCTCAATAATGTCCATTTTTCTTCCAGCCAGACCTCTATACTTAAAAGTGGAACTCAAATCTTGTTTCTTAATCCTTTTGAGTCTAAATGTCCCAAAAGCTCCAACTTCCATCTTGATCAAATTTGTAATCCATAGGTCTTCAGATCTCCACATAAGGAGATCTCTCCATTCTTCATTCTTCAATTCAAACCAAATTTTCGTCATCCAGTTCTTATTTTCCTTTATGTCCTTCCTAACAGGCCTCTGTCCTTCCTTAATCTTCTGCAGCATTGTAACTCCTCCTTCATTTCCCTCCAGATCATCATATATCTCTTGTTCCACTTTCTCAGATTTATCAAATTTCTTTTCCTGCTCAGCTGCAAAGACTTTTGTTTCCACTACAAGGACTTTTTGTTCAGCAACAAAAACTTGAGTCAAGTCACTTCCAGTTTCAGTAAATTTATTTACTGTTTCATTCAGTGTAATTACCCTTGTAGCCAAAATATCACTTTGTTTTTGAATTTTTTCCCAGGAGATAAAGAGTCCTGTTCAGCTCAATGAGTATTTTTCCACTTGCAGCCATTCTTGCAATGTCCCAGAACCCCCTCTAGAGGGATTATGGTTACTTAATATCCTTCCAGTTCCAATCCAAAAGTCAAAATAACTTGTTCTTTTTTGTTTTCAACAATTTGTATCCAAATTGTAGCAAATCCAACCAGCAAAGGCACCAGAAACAAAGTTTCTTTTTATTCCCCAACTTTGACAGCTAATTTGACAGCTGTCAAAGTCCTCTGTATCTTTTCAACAGGCTCTCTCGCGGATCACTCCCGGGTCCCGGGGGGTTGCACTTCAGCTCTCAAAATCAACTCTTATCCTCCAGCAAAATTACTTGTACTGTCCAATCGTGAAATTAATAACTTTTGTCCAGTAAAGAAGAAGATATTCTCTCAACCTTAGTTATCTAGTCCTTGCTTTAAGTTGTTTACAAGGCGGGGAGACGGACTTCCTTTTTGCGCCTTCCCCGATTGTGCCAAATTCAAAAAGAAAATTTCCCTTTTAAGTCCAATTTCCGTATTACTCACGGGTTGTTGCTTTTAATCCAAATGTTCAGAGGAAAAAGTCAGCGCTCTCCGTCCATGGCATGCGGCTTCACTCAGCAGGGGAAGCAGAGGACTCTCAGCACCACGCCGCTCCCCGTCCCCCATTCCGCAGCCTTTAAAAAGGCTCCTTCGCGGGTCGGGGGGCGCAAATGGTGCCCACCGAGTCACCAAGTCCACAGGCTTCCGCGCCTGTGGTTTTTTAGGGTCCCCGTGTCGCCGCTGCAGCAGGACCCGACCCCTGCTGAGCTGATTCCCTCCGGAGCTCGGCTACATTTCCTCATCTTTAAAGTTATTCATTTATTGCATTTATACTCCAACTTTTCTTCCAAGGAACCCAAGGTGTCCGGCATGGTTTTCTCTATCCTCATACACAGTTATCCCCACAGAAACCCTGGCACCCCGTGAGCTTAATGACCAAGCAGGAATTTGTTATGGAAAAAAATAAATAGTGCAAAAAGAATGTGAGACTTGGACACAGAGGCACTAGTGTTATAACTAGGAAAACTTACGCAGTAAATGACAGCAAGAAGGATGCCGGTAGCCCAGATTTGGAAAGACAATAAGTTTCCTACCAGAGTAGAATGGCAGACTAAGTTGTTGGACTATGCTGAGAAGGCAAAAATGACTGGGGAAATCAGGAGGATCACAACTTCAACAAAGAATGGAGGGAATTTATATTTTATTTGAGAGACCACTGTAAACGGTTGAACTCTTTAGCAGGTCTTAAATAACTCTTGTAATGTAACAAAGACTTTGGACATAATGGAGAACTGGAAAATTAGAGTAACTTATAGTATGCAGATGAAAGGGTTAAGTAAAGAACCCACGGTGGGGGGGGGGGAGTCACGGCCTAGGACCCTCGGACCTATGGGACTGCCTCTCCTGGTATGCCCCACAGAGGACCTTAAGGTCCATAAATAGCAACACCCTAGAGGTCCTGGGTCATAAGAAAATTAGATTAGCCTCAACCAGAGCCAGGGTCTTCTCAACACTGGCTCTGGCCTGGTGGAACGCTCTGTCTCCTGAGACCAGGGCCCTGCAGGATCTGATTTCCTTCCACAGGGCCTGTAAGACAGAGTTGTTCCATCTGGCTTTTGGCTTAGAACAGTTTGATTCCCTCCCCCTCTTTCTTTTTCCTTTCTCCTCCTGTGAAGAGGCTGCACCCTAATGTTTTAATGTTGTATTTTAATCTTGTTTTTTAAATTGCATTTTAATCAACTTGTTTTTATTATTGGTTGTTACCCGCCCTGAGCCCGGTCTTGGCTGGGGATGGCGGGGTATAAATAAAATTATTATTATTAGAGATTTGAAAGAATCTCATGTGTTTGTTATTATTTGTGATTTGGAATGTGAACATAAATTTGTAAAACCATTTAAAACTATTTAAAAAGGAAAAAAAAAAGAAAACTGACGCAGTAAACCTGATGTGACTATGAACTATGTTGGCACTGGGTGATGAAAGTCAAAGTCCATCTACAGTGATAGCTCAGTTGGTTAAACCATGGTGCTAATAATATCAAGGTTGTGGGTTTGATCCCCGTAAGAGACACTTGTATATTTCTGCATTGCAGGGGATTGGACTTTATGATCCTCTTGGTGCCTTCCAACTTATGAGTCCAAGCTCTATGATCTGGAGAGCCATTGGCACTAGCCACCTTTGCTTTAAAGAAATCCTTCTTTCACTATTTCTCAAAGCACTGGTTGGCTGGGGAGAAAAAGGTAAATCAGCAAGAGGCAGGATTTCAGAAACCCAACATCTTTTTCCAGTGTTTTCTTGGCTCCAATGTCAAAACATTCCAGTCCTCAATCATAGATTGAGACCTTTGCATTGTCAATGACTTCAGTTTTGGCAGCCACACTTCAGATAATGGGAACATATCGAAATATGTGCTCTTCGTTTCCAAATTAAGTTTGAATAAACCTTGGATGCTGCTTCCTACTTTGATCTATGTAGCTATCTGGTCTTAAAGAGCCCCAAAGAGCCCTCACAGCTGCTCAGAAAATTTTTATTTGTTCTGCAAGACTCATTTTAAAAGAGGTCAGCTAGTGAAAGGGTTTCTCAAGCTGTGCATTACCAGAAGGCTAGAAATCCCACTCCTTTAAAATGCAATGTGAATTTGCATTTCATAACGTATTTGCAAATGACAAAATTGATCATTTGTTGTCAGAGTCCTTTATTCTTCTTGCTTTCCATGATGTTAAAAATCCTGAATGGTTCAATGGATTCTTTTATTGAACTGGGAGCACCATATACATGTCCATCAATGGATGGCTGCAGCATCAAGTGATAACTTGCATGTGTGAATGGGCTATTAATGGTGTAACACCCACAGTGGTGCTGTGGTCTAAACCACTGAGTCTCTTGGGCTTGCCAATCAGAAGGTTGGCGGTTCAAATCCCCGCAACAGGGTGAGCTCCCGTGACTTTGTCCCAGCTCCTGCCGCAACCCCATAGTTGCCTTTGACTGGACTTAACCATCCAGGGGTCCTTTACCTTTTAAATTTATTTTGGTTCTACAGGCCAGCCGTACGTTTTCCAGGGACTGAGTAGAAATTTTTATGGGATAACCTAATTGGCTCTGGGTCTTCTCTTTTCCACCTATGCCATACTGTAGGCTGATGTTTGTTGGTGTTCTTTCAATTTGGCTCATTGGACTGGGCAGGTGAGAAGATTTCGGAAAGAATGGAACACTTACCTGAAACAGTGTTGGGTTGTGGGACCCCTTAGTCACTGTGGTCAGGCATGGTCTGCGAGTGCTGTGGGGTGCCCTTTGGCCTGACAGAGACATTGGGGTGAACGTTGACCGATGGGGCCACAGTGCGCATGTTGGGCTCTTACACCCAAGGTCCACATAGCAGGGAGGGAGGAATTTAATAATAATAATAATAATAATAATAATAATAATAATGATAAATTTATTTATACTCTGCCCTCCCTGGCCAGAGCCGGGCTCAGGGCGGCTAACACCAGTAAAATTACAGTAAAAACATAATAGGGGGGAAAACCTAATTTAAAATACAGGTTAAAATGCAATTTAAAAGGCAGCCTCATTTTAAAAGTAGCCCATAGATCAAAACCATAAGGGGAGGGAAACATAAGGGTCAGACTGAGTCCAAACCAAAGGCCAGGTGGAACAGCTCTGTCTTGCAGGCCCTGAGGAAGAAGAAGAAGAAGAAGAAATAGAAGAGTTTGGATTTGATATCCCGCTTTATCACTACCTGAAGGAGTCTCAAAGCGGCTAACATTTTCCTTTCCCTTCCTCCCCCCCAACAAACACTCTGTGAGGTAAGTGGGGCTGAGAGACTTCAGAGAAGTGTGACTAGCCCAAGGTCACCCAGTAGCTGCATGTGGAGGAGCGGAGACACGAACCCAGTTCCCCAGATTACGAGTCCACCGCTCTTAACCACTACACCACGCTTGCAGAAAGATGTCAAGTCCCGCAGGGCCCTAGTCTCTTGTAACAGAGCATTCCAGCAAGTCAGGGCCAGTACTGAAAAGGCCCTGGCTCTAGTTGAGACCATTCTAGCCACCTTGTGACCTGGGACCTCCAAAGTGTTGTCATTTGTGGACCTTAAGGTCCTCTGCAGGGCATACCAGGAGAGGCGGTCCCATAGGTTTCATTTGAGGAAACCTTGCTGCAGGAACAGTTTGTGGCTCTTAACTTGCCCAGGTGATACAAATAGAAATTATCCCCGTCTATTAATGAACACCTGCCCAGACCTAAGTTGATTTGGTTACATTGGCTGAATCTGATTAGTTCATTTGTTTTGCAGATCCTCAAGTTGTTATATGTTAATAAATGTAACCTATTTATCCACATATACTGCTTTTCTTTTTCAGGGACAGTGTGGCCTAGTATTTGGAGTTGTGGAAGCGGACGTGGATGTGCAGAGTGTGATTATCCTCTCAGCTAGGAAGTTCATTGGGTGACCAGTCGCCTGCTCTTAGTCTAACCTACCTCACAGGGTTGTTGTGAGGATAAAACAGAAAGGAGGAGATGTATGTGTGCCACCTTCAGTTTCTTGGAGGTAAAGGTGGGATGCAAATGTAAAAAAATAATTAAATGCCCTATACTTGGACAGGTTTTGTCCTGAAAGGTGGCGTGCAAGACTTTGGAATAAATGTATGGAGCAAGAACAACAGTTTAAATTGCTAAATTGCCTTGGCTGAAAACGCCAGCTTTCAGGCATATTTCAGATCAATTTTCATTTCCCCCCAGGTCCTGCTACAAATGTTGTTTCTGAACGGCAAAGCTTGGAATCACCTCCAGAAAGATCAAGGGAAGTCAGATCTTAACAGCTCTGAAGGACATCACACGTAAGAAGAATTTGCTCTCATCAAATATTAAGTTCACAAATGGGTCTTGCTGTATTTTTTTTACACTGATTTCCCTTACAGCCTCAGTTTTCCTCCTGAAATTAAACATGCATGCACAGAGCTGCTCACTAATCTGAGGTGTGTGTGTGTGTGTGTGTGTGTCTGTGGATATCCCATCAAGTGGAAGGAATGAGCAGTGGAGTGGTATAAAGAAATCTCAGTGGATTCAACAGATATACTGGGTACTTCCATACTCTCCAACATTTCTCCAATGAAAATAGTGATGTCCCATTCCATAATGATGATTTTACTATTTATACCAAGCCCATGGTGCTGGAGGAGACTCTTGAGAGTCTCATGGACTGCAAGAAGATCAAACCTATCCATTCTGAAGGAAATCAGCCCTGAGTGCTCACTGGAAGGACAGATCCTGAAGCTGAGACTCCAATACTTTGGCTACCTCATGAGAAGAGAAGACTCCCTGGAAAAGACCCTGATGTTGGGAAAGATGGAGGGCACAAGGAGAAGGGGACGACAGAGGACGAGATGGTTGGATAGTGTTCTCGAAGCTACCAGCATGAGTTTTGACCAAACTGCGGGAGGCAGTGGAAGACAGGACTGCCTGGCATGCTCTGGTCCATGGGGTCATGGAGAGTCGGACATGGCTAAACGACTAAGCAACAACAACAACCCAGCCCATCTGACCATAGCTGTCAACTTTTCCCTTTTTTTTGTGAGGAATCCTATTCGGAATAAGGGAATTTCCTTATTGCCCTAACCTCCGCGGGGAATACCAGGAGAGGCAGTCCCGTAGGTACGTGGGTCCTAGGCCGCATAGGGCTTTAAAGGTCAAAACCAGCACCTTAAACCTGATCCTGTACTCCACCGGGAGCCAGTGCAGCTGGTAAAGCACTGGATGAACGTGATCCCATGACAAGGACCCCGTAAAGAGTAGTGCTGTGGGGACAACATTATCCTTTCCATGGCAATGAATCAACATCTACCCATGAAGCAAGGTTAGGCAACCACCTCAACCACCCAGTGGCAGAACATATGCCCGTGCTGCCCAGGGTGGGCACACTCCCGAGGGGGGCATGGCATGGAGGGTGCCCTCCCAGGCATGGGATAGCCACTCGGGTGCTCAGAGGGTTGTGCGCGCCCTGCAGCTGGGGGCAGAGTGAGCCGCCCATGGCAGACATTCAGCGTGCCGCCAGCCCATGACTCCCAAGCCTCCCGCAAGCTGTCAAACTGAAGGGGAAAGGGTGTGTGCTGGTCCCGTGGGTTACCTGAGAGGTGAGGTCCAAGTCTGGCCCATGGTCAAAGGTGCAACGTGGAGGCAGTCCGTAGTAGCTGAAGCTGGGTGCAGGGCAGAGAGTCAGGTGAAGTCAGGAGCAGGCTTGCAAGCAGGGAGCCAGGGTTGGCCAGGAGCTCAGGCATGAAAGCAGGACAGGGTTCATTCAGGAAGTAGCAACCAACAATATTGCTCCTGCAAATTGGGACTGGGGCTGGCCGGCTTTTATCTGCCCCGAGGCACAGGGCAGCCCCAATCCTCTGGTGACTCGCCTCTCCTGGCCTGGAGGCAAACACTCCTCCTGCGGCAACTTAGTTCCCTCCGCCTCTCTGCCCTGAGCCTCTGAAGCTCAGGAGAGGCTGGAGGGTTACCGGACCCAGAGGCAACCTCAGCTTCCTCTGATGGGCCTGAGAGTGGAGCACCTGCAAGCAATGGGTCCTCCATCACCTCAGGAGCCAGAGCAGACTCAGCTAATGCCTGCACCTGAGGACCTAGCACAGGTGAGGACCCTTCAGGCTTATGCCCTAGCCCCGGCTCAGCTGGTTCTGGAGGCGGGGACTCCTGTGCAGACTGGGATCCCTCAGGTTCAGCATCCGAGTCTGAATCCCAGGCCATCACAGGGGGGATGCTGCCAGCAAAGCGGCACAGCTCCGCCCTTACCCCAACGGCTCGGGGTAGGCTTGGGAGTCGTGGGTGGGCGGTGTGCCGAATGTCACCCCCTCAGTGAGGGCACCCAGGGCGGTCCGCCCCCACTCCCTTCCTACGCCCCTGCAGATCACAATATTGATTTTTCTTGCCCCTTGTTCCTTTAGATCAGGCATCGCCAAACTTTGACCCTCCACATATTTTGGACTACAATTCCAATCACCCCCGACCACTGGTCCTGTTAGCTAGGGATCATGGGAGTTGTAGGCCAAAACATCTGGAGGGCCGCAGGTTGGGGATGCCTGCTTTAGATGTTCCCTCATTCTTTATTCCCATTTTGGGAGCACCATTTTGGAGTCTGCCTCAGCTGCCATAATGTCATAATGTGACATGCAGCTTCGAAGTCCATTTTTGGGTCTTTGTGTTCCCTGAGTGCTCAAAGATGCTGCAGACGAACACCCAGTCCTCTCTACCTCTGCCACCCCGTAACGCAGCAGCGAGGAAGACCCGTTGAGCTCTGTGGGGCTTACTTCTGAGTAGACCCGTTGAGGATGGCACTGACTGCCTGTTCTTTGATGTTGCTTCCACAGCAAGCCTTCTTCCGTGCTTTTCCCGCAGAGCAAGGTTAAGTCTGCATCGGAAGCAGTGATAGACAAGGGACAGGCCTGTGGATTGTACAACAGCGCAGATTCCAATCTGAACATTGCGGAGCAATTGGTGATCACAGAAGGTGTGCAGAATCTAAAGTGTGAAAAATGGCCTTTTGCGAAATGTCAGCTGGTAATAATGCAATGTGGCGTATCAGGGAACAAGGGTGTCTGTTTGTTTGTGTGTGTGTGTGTGTGTGTGTGTGTGTGTGTGTGTGTAAGACTCTGCAGGTGCCTGATAAAAGGCAATGTACACAAGTTTTGAAATATTCAACAGATTACCTCTTGAAAAAGGCTGCAGGTAATTGAGGGGAAAGTAAGAGAAAATTCCACCATTATATTGGACTTAAGCTTGTTAGTCTAAAGGGGCACCTACGTTTTCTGGACTGGAGATATGGGTACAAGTGGATGGATTTGGATTCTAAGCCTACATGATGGAGCTAGTTTCTCATGGCTGTCTCATGTACAAGAGAGCAGGGAAGAATATGGGGGGGGGGCAGCCAGAGCTTGTGGGTTTAGTGGGAAACCACCAAGTTTATTCTCCCCTATCTGTTAGTCTCTGCACTGTCATCTGTTGCTTATACCCAACAGCCAGCTGCTTTTGGCACTCAACACCCAACATCTAAGCCAGGCATAGGCAAATTCGGCCCTCCAGATGTTTTGAGACTACAGTTCCCATCATCCCTGACCACTGGTCCTGTTAGCTAGGGATGATGGGAGTTGTAGTCCCAAAACATCTGGAGGACTGAGTTTGCCTATGCCTGATCTAAGCCTATGGCCATTGCAATACTTTGTGGTTGCTAATTCCACACACTGATCATATGATGTGGCTTTCTTTTGCTTACCCCACCAATTTCTACAGCTTCTAAAAAGTAGTCTATAAAATTGTAACAATAAGTGGATACCAACTGTTTCCTCCAACTATCCAATATAGAATCAAATAATCACCAAAATTCAATGGTTTGACCCATTTCCTTGGTTCCAATGGCTTCCCCTACCTCCATAATCCCTGAGGCATCAAGTCACGTACACCTTCCGCTCTCCAGAGAGTGGAGAAAAGATAATAATGGACCAGACAAATATCCATTGATGGAGTTTGCTGAAGCCAGGTGTTCACAAAGCCCATCTTCAGGAAAGCCCAGAGGGCACGGATAGGTGTAAATAGTTTAATTGTTCTCTTGGTGGTGGGAACTTAGAAGGTGTTGGGAACTGACTCTGATAACGGGGGTCAATGATGGACCACGCAATATCCCCTCCTTCTTGGTGACACATTGGTGATGTATCAATGATGTATCTGGAAATGGATTATGGGAAGGCAGGGAAGGTCTTAAAAGTCCACGCAACCCCAGGCTCGGGGTTCCTACCCCATGAGTGTTTGAACCTTGTTGCAACAATAAAGATCAGGCCTACTGACTGCTGATTTGCTTCTTTACTTGGCTGGAGATTCCTTCTTTTGCTGAGCTGGGCAGTGGAGTAAATATGCACCCAGAATTTTTCCGACACAGTATATAAGATTCTGGTCCCTGCGAGAAGGCTCTTGTCAAAAGAGTTTCCTGCAGAATTCATCTCTGTGCGAAGGGTGCTTAGATGTCAGATGAAGGACAGGGAGGACAATGGGGAGAGAGAGGAGTCTTTTTTCCTGGAGAAGGCCAAGACAACACTATCTATACGGAAATAAAAAAAGGAAGCAGAGATAACACAGATTTTTTTCCCTTTCTTTACAAGCCTTGAGGGCTTAGCTTCCTGGTCGTTTACATCCTCAGCTGTCAGAGCTTTTCCATGCATGATTTATGGGTGCATAATAAAGACGTTGTGAGTCAGGAACTGATCTTGGATTTCCCCAGCAGCACTGAAACGGAAAGTCAAAAAACAGAAAAAGATAATCACACCATGCGCTCGGCATCGGTAATGATGGACAACACATTAGGACAGAAACATAGCTTTCAGTTTTGTCCCAGACTGCCAAAAGGAAAGAGGGGGGGGGGATAGGTTTGGGTCGATTATGGAAGATGCCGCTTCTGATGTTTGGAGGATTGTTTTATTTAGTTTGTAATTTTTAAAATACTGTTTCACAGAATATGAACGGGCCAGCGGCCAGCCAGTCAGGCATAGGCTAAGGGCTCCTGGAGTTCAGAAGGGCCCATTATGTTTATGTTTTATGGATCTATAGTCTGGGGCTTTGAATTTGGGTAATTTAAGATGCTGGACAGCCACCACAGCTAAGCTGGACCCCCCAATCAAGAGTGGCAGTGCCACTAGAATGGCTGCCTGGCAATCAGGCAGTGAGGTTAGCAAGGGGGTGTTGCTGCTGTTAGAATTCCTGCTCCATGATTGCAGTCATGGGATTGTTGTCTATCACACGATAGTGTATGTTTTGACTGCACAGGTTGGAAAGTGACGGAGACAGGATGTTTGTGTTACTGTGTTCCGTGAAGTGGGCCTATTGTCCTTTGTTCTTTCTGATGCTAGAGAGAGAGAGGGAGCCATGTTGCAGTGTTCCTTGTGTGTTTATATGTAAATAAAGTAGATTAGCCAAAATGCTGAGTTGCTGAGGTCTGTTACGCAAGCTACGAAGACTCTGCGGATCCCTAAGTGTGCCAGTATCTGTTGGCATCAGTCAATGTGATGTTCAGGTTGAAGAAAGCTTTTGAAGCTCCCAAACAATCGACCAGGAGGGAGGGAACATGCCAGTTGGGCATATGTTTCTGCCAGGGTCCTACTCAAGAGTAGGACGAGCTCCTGACAGCAGCTACCATGGCTGTGGGTACACACAGTACAACTGGTACACACCTGGTGGAATGCAACCTCCTCAAACCTGGTACCCTCCATATGTTTTTGACTACAAGTCCTATCAGGCCCAAATTGTCTGGCCAATGGTCAGGAATGATATGAGTTGTACTCACATTGACTCACAGCTTCAGAAGTCTTCAGAAACTTGAGCACGCCTTAACCAGCAGAGTGAATAACACACAACAGAAGTGGCAGACGGAGGCATATGTCAAGCATATTTACAAGCAGTTTATTCAGCACAAAGGAAAAACATGTCTGCTCTCCTTCATGCCTAAGAGCAGGAAGCATAAGGCAAAAGCTATACACAAATGGAAGTTCCCAGCAAGCTGTACTGGGGAGTAAACAGACATGTGACATACAACAATCATGTCTGTTCCTTTTAAGGTGGAATGGAACATCAATATCCTAACACAGATATGAAGGGCAGAGGTGGAGCTAGCTGCTCCGGCAGCAGGAGTGGTGCACATGCTGTGTACCCGGAGATGGGGTAAGTGTCCCAGGGGGGCACCACAGTGAGAATCCCAGGAGGTGGGGCGGAGCAAGCTGCCCATTGCGGACTGCTTCCTGGGGGAGGGAACAGCACCGCTTTGCCAGCAGCCTTCCTCCCTTCCATCTTCCTTTTGACAGCTCGGGGGAGGTTCCCCCCTCCTCAGAAAGCAGCCCAGGAGTGCATGGGGGGGCAGTGTGCTGCCTGACCATGACTTCCAAGTCTCCCCCAAGCTGTCAAAACGAAGGGGGTGTGGCGACCACACAGGGTCCCCGTACGTTTCACCGTCTATTGATCCCTGTGCCACCACTTTATTTCTCGCTGCCACCACCCAGGCCCTACCTGGCACAGTACTGAGTCCAGTCAGGTTTAAATGGGGACATAAACTTCTGTTTATTTATTGCAGTTTAACAAGCATGTGGTTTTATAAACGATATCGGCCAATGACAATCATGAGGTTCCTATCCAGACCTATAACTACCGCTACCAGCTCTCACTCACTAAACCACCTCTCAGATATTTACTTGTCTTCCTAGCTCCTAACTGTTCCTGACTCAACTTATTTCGCTACACTAACTCAACCTACCCACAGACTCTATCCCAATTCTCTGCTGGGGAGAGTGGGGTATAAATAAAAATTATTATTATTATTAATTCACTCCCACTCCAACCAACCATCCAACTCCCAACGAACTCCTCCCTTCGCCCCTCCCAGAGCTGGTTTTATAGTCCCTCTGACTCCACCCCCTGGGTTCTGATTGGGTAACTTGTTTAACTATTTCACCTCCAGCACTGTTAACGTCACGGGGGGAAGGATGACTGCAAGGCGGCACAACTTTGCCCCTTCCCACGACGGCTCAGGGTAGGCTTGGGAGTCGCGGGCGGGTGACTAGCCAAATGTCACCCTCCTCAGTTATGACACCCAGGGCTGACTGCCCCCACCTCCCCTTCCGCCGCCCCTGATGAAGGGAGCAGATTATTATTGATAAGGTAACTAGGATGGTTTACAATGAGTTGACATGGGTAACAGGAAAGCATTGCCCTGTGCTTCTGACACATGTTACATTACAATAAGATACAATACGATAATCTTTATTGTCATAGTCCCATACAGAACAACAAAATTGAAAAATCTACATCAGACATTCAAAACCCAACAAGCTGGCTATCCCAGCTATCCCAACCTGGTTAGCCCCCTAAAAACTCTGATACCCCAATTTTAAATGCAATATACTCCCATACAGACTCCTTACACTGTGTTTAAAACCAAAATCACATTTGGGTAGAAACTGTTTCTCAGGCAGCTGGTCCAGAAGGCAGAAGCTGAAAGAGATCATTTCATTTCCGGGGTGTGCACTATCCTGCGCTATCTCTGCAGCTTTCTCATGGCACCTGGAAGCGTAGATTTGATCCAAGGTGGGAAGAGTGCACCCAATTATTCTCTCCGCAGTCTTTACAACCCTGGACAGCATTGTTTATCAAGCTATAAGGAATATCTCCTTGCATTCCATCCGGGTCCCCTTTGAATACCTTCCAAGTGTCCTGATTTTCCAGGGTCAGTCCCAGAATGACAGAAGTCTTCCTGGTTTCTAGTTTGATCCCAGAATTTCCTGGTTTTTCTTTCCCTCTATGTCTCTAAGAACAATTAAAAGTGGTGCGGAGATCAGCCCCCCCCCCCATGCTCCTGTCCATTTCGGAAACAGGAGCCTTTGTGCTCTCTATGTGTAGGTCCTGTTTATACTGAGAATAAAACACTTGCCCCCAGTGAAGGAAATGGTGAAGTGGGAAATGGTGAATTTGAAGGAAAATGTCACCAATCCACATTAAATTCTTTATTTGCAATGCTTCAGAAGCCAGCAATTTTTTTTAAGGAAACGTGGAGTGTTTGATCCTTTATTGTAAATTGAGCCTTACACTGTAAGTCCCACTGTATTCAAAGGAGCTTACTCTCAGGTGTTCTACACGGACTCTGATGTCCAGTGCCAAGGGCCTTATGGCGGTTCCCTCATTGTGAAAAGACAAGCTACAGGGAACCAGGCAGAGGCCTTCTCGGTAGTGGCACCTGCCCTGTGGAACGCCTTCCCACCAGATGTCAAAGAGAACAACAACTACCAGACTTTTAAACGACATCTGAAGGCAGCCCTATTTAGGGAAGCTTTTAATGTTTGATGCATTACTGTATTTTAATATTGTGTTGGAAGCTGCCCAGAGTGGCTGGGGAAACCCAGCCAGATGGGTGGGGTATAAATAATAAATTATTATTATTATTATTGACTGTGCAGCCTTACACTGCAATCATAAGAATAGGACTTACTTCAATAGGACTGAGCCAATAGAACTGAGTTCAATAGGATTTCGTCTCTGGTATGTTCCTGATCATCCTCACAGTTTCTACTACTACTACTACTATTACTATCCGTCTTTTTATTTTTTGAATTATGCTAGTCCTGAATAATTTTAATATGGAGTAGGTGTTTTATTCCTCAATTTACTTGGCTTTTTTAAAAAGAGAGTTTCTCTCGAGATGGGTGTTTACCAAAAAATGAACTGTATTTAGCTTGTTATAAGCAAAAAACCCTCCAAAACCCACACCTGCCTCTCTCTCTGTTTATCTCCAAAACTTCCGTATCACACGCCAAATCAAACAAGCGCGTCATTCATCTTTAATAGCTACCTTTGTGCCATATGGGCAGACAGCAGCTGCATGTCAAGTGACCAAGAAATCAAAGGTTGGCAGCAGAGCGGCTTACATCAGCATATGACTTTAACATAACACTTATATTTCAGGAGAAGCTGTTCCAAGCCACAGCAAAACTACTGGGCCAAATGCCTTGGGATTTTTTTCTTTTCTTTTGAGGTTCGAGATCCAAATGAACAAATCTGTCAATATACCATATTTTTCGCCCCATAGGACGCACAAGCGCATAGGACGCACCTAGTTTTTTGGGGGGGAAATAAAGGGGAAAAAATAATTCCCCCCCCAGGTGCTCTGCGCTAATCCCGAAGCTTGGGGTGTGCGGAGCTCAGCGCGCCCCAAGCTTCTGGGTGCCAGCAAGGTCTCCGTTAGCCGTGGGAGAGCTGCGCGGAGTGCTGCGCTGATCCCGAAGTTTGGGGCGTGCTCCAGCTGCAACAAAACATGTCTCTCCTCTATCGGTCTCTATAGACACAGCAGGTGCTGCAACCACCTAAAGCTTGACTTTACCCCACAAAGGTACAATCTTCCATTGTCTCTGAAGACTCTCTCCTGCCTATAAAAATACCTATCTTAGGACTTCACCAGATGACCTGTTTAATGAGTATTTATCCCAATTTGCTTACGGAAACTTGACACAGAGGTTAAACTCTACCTGTTCTTTACTGGGCATTTGTTCTGCTTTGTTTGCAGAGAGATTATCATGCAATGAGCATGCGTCCTCAAATCATCCTTACTTGTTCATGTACTGGTTGCACATCTTCCCATTAATAATTTCTTCATCTCAAGCTTTTTGGTGCATTTCCTTATCACTGTCCTAACTGCAAAAAGTAATTTAAAAATAAAAATAAAAAGCTTGCAAAAATCTATCATTTGCCTGATAATAAATGTTGGAAATGTAAAGAAACTGAAGGTACATTCTTTCACCTTTGGTGGACGTGCCCAAGGATTAAGGCTTTCTGGGAGATGATCTATAATGAAATGAAAAAGGTACTTAAATACACTTTCCTGAAGAAACCAGAGGCCTTTCTCCTGGGCATAGCTGGCCAATCGGTGTTAAAGAAGGATAGAACTTTCTTTATGTACGCCACAGCAGCAGCAAGAATTCTCATCGCAAAGCATTGGAAGACACAAGACCTACCCACTCTGGAAGAATGGCAGATGCAATTAAGAGACTACATGGAAATGGCGGAAATGACTGGCAGAATCCGAGACCAGGGAGAAGAGTCGGTGGAAGAAGATTGGAGGAAATTTAAAATTTATTTACAGAAACAGTGTAAAATTTCTGTATGTTGATGACATTGAAATGAATTGAAGGGGTTCTAGCAACAAGGTAAAATGTAAGATTGGATTGATAACAGATAAACTAATAGGATATGAATTTGCTGAACCAATTCTTAAAAGGGATACAAAAAAGGGAGGCATGAGGAAGTCAGAAAAATAAGTTAACTAAGGATGAGAAATCAAAAAAGAGGGATTTTTGGGTTTTTTATGTGCTTTTTTTCTTTTTATGTTTAATGTTTGTATTTTTGTATTCTGTAATTTTGTATTTTTGTGCTTTTATGTTCATATATTTTTCTTGTGTTTTTTTCTTTTTCCTTGTTTGCTGGCTTGGAATTTCTTTTACTGTTAAAACCTAATAAAATATTACTATATAAATATATATATATATTATAAAAAAAAAAAGGTTGATTTGTTGCAACAGAGTGCAATCATAGAAACCTAAATTTCTGGTATGTTTAACTCTAAAATTTTATTCTTTAAATACATTTTGGTACTTTATCTTAGCCAGGAACTATATGGCAAAATTTGGAGAATGGTAATTACGACCAGACCTGAAGATCAGTCGAGGAGGTGCAGATCAAATCAGTGCGCTTCAGAATTCACAGAAATCAAATTCCTCAGGCGTCTCTAATGGAAAGGCAAGATTTCTGCAATATGCTTGATAGCTTTAATAGCAATTAGAGGCTGTAGCTGGAAAAGGTAGGCTCCAAAATAAACACAGTTGCTTATGCAGCCTTCCCACCTGAATACAAACACAGGCCTGTCTTCTCATAACACAGCTGTGTGGCATTTGTGGCATGAAAAACACACACACTGTGGTTTCTTTCACTGATTTGGGTTGACTCTGTTACAGTTTCTGAAGATGCTTCCTATACTTTTGGTGCAGCTGAAGAAGAAACTGGGCAGATCACAGGATTATACCGAACTTGATACCCCAGTCTTTAAAACCACTTTTGCCAACCTGGTGCCCTTTGGGCTAAAACAGTGATGGCTTCTCCCAAAGGATACGGGGATAGCTCAGTTCGTAGAGCACAAGACTCTTAATCTCAGAAACATGGGATCAAGACCCACATTGGGCAAAAGATTCCTGCATTGAAGGGGGTTGGACTAGATCAGGGGTGGCCAACTCCCAAGAGACTGTGATCTCGCAGAGTTAAGTGATCTACCCCTTTTGCTGAGCTTTGTTTAGGAAGGAAAGCCCTGTTTTGGGGGGTTCAGGACAAAGTTGTTGAGCTTTTCTTAGGGAGGGGGAGAGCCCCATTTTTTTTGGGTGAAACAAAAATGTTGAGCTTTGTTTTAGGGGAGCCAAAGTTGTTGAGCTTCTTTGGGGGGAGTCAGTGATCTACCATGGATGTCCAATGATCTACTGGTAGATCATGATCTAACTGTTGGACATGCCTGGACTAGATGACCCTCATGGTACCTTCCAAGTCTACAGTTCTGCTATTCTGTGGGAGCTGTGGTTTTTAAAAGGAGGGTAGAAAATGACTATGAAGTACACTGGGTGACCTCGGACCACTCATTGTCTCTCACCATAACCAACCTCACAGGTTATTGTGAGGATAAAATGGGAAGAAGCAACGATTACCAGTGTTGAAGCAATGATTCTTCAACATCAACTTCGTTGGACTGGTCATGTTGTGCGGATGCCTGATTATTGTCTTCCAAAGCAACTACTCCATTCAGAACTTAAAAATGGAAAGCGTAATGCTGGTGGTCAACAAAAGAGGTTTAAAGACTGTCTCAAGGCAAATCTTAAAAAATGTAGTATAAACACCAACAATTGGGAAACACTTGCCTGCAAGTGCTCCAATTGGAGAACGGCCTTTATCAAAGGTGTCATGGGCTTTGAAGACACGCGAAATCAGGACGAAAGGGGAAAAAGTGCTAAGAGGAAGGCATGCTTGGCAAACCCTCACTGTGATCAACTCCCGCCTGGAAACCCATGAATGCCACGGGAACCTCATTATAGTAAGGTGAGATATAAATGCAATAATAGTAATATTGCCCTGTTTTAGTCCATGGAGTTTTCTTGGCAGGGATACTGGAGTAGCTTGCCGGTTCCTGCTCCAGGTGGATCACATTTAGTCAAAACACTCCACTATGACCTGTCCATCTTAAGTGGTCCTGCATGGCATAGCTCATAGCTTCTCTGAGTTATTCAAGCCCCTTTGCCACGACAAGGCAGTGATCCATCAAGGAAGTGAGAGCTGGACCATAAGAAGAATTCATGCTTTTGCATTATGGTGCTGGAGGAGACTCCTGAGAGTCCCATGGACTGCAAGATGATCAAACCTATCCATTCTGAAGGAAATAAGCCCTGAGTGCTCACTGGAAGGACAGATCCTGAAGCTGAGGCTCCAATACTTTGGCCACCTCATGAGAAGAGAAGACTCCCTGGAAAAGACCCTGATGTTGGCACAAGGAGAAGGGGACAACAGAGGATGAGATGGTTGGACAGTGTTCTCGAAGCTACCAGCATGAGTTTGACCAAACTGTGGGAGGCAGTGGAAGACAGGAGTGCCTGGCGTGCTCTGGTCCATGGGGTCATGAAGAGTCGGAAATGACTAAACAACGACAACAACAACAACAACAACAACAACAACAACAACAACAACAATATTGCCCTGAAGCAATTCCAGGACTTGACACAAACAGCCAATGGCATTTGCCTGAGCCCATACACATTCAAAGTGTGGAAAGGGAACAGAAACAAGACCTGCCCCCAATTCCTCTGTGACCACTTGGCCCAGCCATTCAGCCCTCCAAACTTCTCATATTAAGTGGGAAATGTTCTTTCAGCATCTTTTACTTCCATTTACTTGCACACAAAAAGGTTCCTCTGTGCAATCAGGGATCCTGGTTTACCAGGATCCCTGATAGTGTGAGCTTTCTGCTTGCATTCCAGAAAATGTGAGAAAGAGATGACTGAAGACCTTCTCTCCTCCATCGCAAGAAGAGCAAGGCCGACAAGCACAGCTAAGGTACGGTGTGCACACCTGCCCACCGTTTGAGCTTTGCATGGACAGGCGGAGTCCCCCAGACCCTAGGCGGCCCCCGTGTGGAATAACGACTCAAGACAACATGCTATGGGATTAAAATTAGCCACAACTGTATTATGTTTCAGATGTGGGTAGACCTTGGTTCAGGCATTGGGCATTTATCCCTCCCAGTCCCCAGCCGGGGATCTGGGGAACATCAGGGTTATCCAGAGTGTGTGTGGGGGGAAGGGCTGGCTCTGGAGAACATATGTTCAAGCAGAGAGATACCGCCTCCATTACGCCGCCATCGCAGGGGAAAGCAATGACGATCTCTAGGCGTACGGCCAAAGCATCCCCTCAAAACAACCCCTTTATCGGGGAACCCTGGTATTGCCGCCGCAAAGAGGAGGGGGTGTGGGTCACCGCTACATGCCCACCCCCAATTTAGGGAAGATACACTAAAGGATTCCGCCCAAGGCCTGATACCGCCAAAGTGATGACGTTTTGCTACGGGAAAGGCAAACCTGCCAATGCAGAAGAATTCCTTTCCGGCCCTTCAACAGCGACCTTGACGTAGCAGCGCCCGCGTACCTGTGGAGAAAAGGTTAACCTGCAACAGAAGTCTTAACTGAGGGTGGGTAGGGTGGGAGAAGCTCTGGAGCCAACTGACGATTCCCAGGTAAGACCCTCCCCCTATTGTGTGAGCAGGTGGTCCCTCCCCCTACCTGTCCTGATCACCTTGGCAACGCCTCCCCAGGCGGGATTGGGCAAATGGTTGAGGTAGGCGGAGACCTCCAGGTATCCCACCTGGGGAAGGCGAAGCCAAACCTGTGCTAATAGTGCCACATAGGGTCCAGGGGGCTGTGCGCGACCATGCAAAGGGCGCCCCCCCATTTAATGTGGGGAGCGGTCATTCTGGCCTGAACGTGGCTGAAGTTGCCATAGAAACAGAGTGCTTTCATTAGCCCTACCCCTCCTGTGGGCAACAGACCTCCGAGCTGAGAAAGCCAGGCAACGGAGACATGAATGAAGTGGACGGGCCTGAATGAAGTGGACAGTTCCCTGGCAACGCCCCATGAAAGGACTCTGCAACTGTGACATCACCTAGCTCGGTTTGTTGGCGGACGCTTCCAGAAGGCAGGAAAATGCCGGATGAGATGATGTCATAGTGCTGCATGTCTTTTGTTTTGTTTTTTAAAAAACCAAACATTACCAAGGGAGACTTTGATTGGCGGTCGTCAGGCATCCCTTGTAACTTCGAGTTAGGCCTGAAGCCAATCTCTGCCAGAGGCTTCGCCACTGTCTACATAAAATGGAATCACCCATGTTCGAATTACAGAGCTGAACATGGCACTGCAACGTCTGAGGCGGCGGAGAATGGGTTGGGATTGCCAAGTGGAGGAGCATTAAATTCGAAACCCGTCCTTCTCTCTGGAAAGCATGCTGCTTCCCCATTTCAATGCCTTTCCCCTCTCCACTTTCCTGAGGTGTTTTTTTTTCCCCCGGAGGGGTGGGTTATGTAGAAATCTGAATTCCTCCAGGGTGGTGATTCTGTTGCAGAGAGGCAGAAAGGGGTTAACCAATCTGGGGGAAAAAAAGAAAAGACGGACTCTGCCAAGCTCCTCTCGATCTTTCCCGCTGATGGCAATTATCCAGAGGTTGGCAGCCAGCCCAGAGGCCTGCAGCTCTACAGTTCCCGCTGCTGGGGGAGGGCGGGGGGGGGGGGCTGCTCCACAAAGCCAGCAGTCCTGAGGGGATCACTTGGTGTGGTGCCCAGGAAATGACAAACAGAAAAGGTCACACATACTCTAAAAAGATATACTGCTCAGCAAATGTAATTGACATTGTGCGGTTTCTCTCTCTCTCTCTCTCTCTCCCCTCCCCTCCTAAATCCCCCCTCCCCTGCCGCTAACATCTCTGTAAAGTGCGCAGGGGCTTTCTAACATTTTCCAGATGTGGTAAACAACGGCAAAACAACAGGCCTTAAAAACAGATTATTATCATTTTCTTCTTTAAAAACCTCATAAGCCCACCACCCCACTCCAAAAAACCCTTCCTCATCGTTCACCTTCGTCCCTACAGGAAATAATTTCACACTTGGATAATATACTTAGTATGTTAGCAAAGGCTAATTTGTTGTTGCCGCAGTCCCGGCTTATAAATTGGTCAAGCTTTCTGTCTTTCGTTATTCACTCCCACCTTTTAAATCATGGAGCTCGCACCCTGTTGAAAACATAGTCTCTCTCCCCCCTTCGACCGCCACTTATATGAACCTCATGCACAGTCTCTGTGTATCTTCTACAATTCCCTGTCAGGTGCCAGCTCCCCCTGAACTGCACACTCCCTGTATATTATATTTGCAACAATCCAGCATGTGTCTGTGGTGGTGGGGCGTTGGTCGCAGACAGCAGCCTGTATCTCTTGCTGTTTTCCTGTAACAAAAGAAGAGGAAAGGTGTTTTTTAGCATCCAAAACAATGAGCGAGGTCGGAAAACCGAAAGGGATCAAGATGGAGGAGGGAGATGTTTGCAATTGCTGGGTGGCATGTGGCGGTTCTCGGTCACTTGGACGCCATTTGCGTGGGGCAATTTTTAAAAACAACAACATACACACAGCAACCGCGACGCGGTTGGAGCGTTGTTCCTCCCTCGCTGCCAAATGCAAATGGAACGGCTGAGCAGGGAGGGAAAGCTACAACCCCGAAAGCAAATTGAGAGCAAGGGGCAAAGAGTGTATATGCAATGTGCTAAAACACAAAATGTTTCTCAGCGTGATTGGGCAAAATTTTGGAAGGGCGGATGGAAGCGTTTACTGCTTTGAATGAGGAAAAAAAAAGAGTTTGGATTTGATATCCCACTTTCCCACTACCCAAAGGAGTCTCAAAGCGGCTAACATTCTCCTTTCCCTTCCTCCCCCACAACAAACACTCTGTGAAGTGAGTGAGGCTGAGAGACTTTAGAGATATGTGAGTAGCTAGCCCAAGGTCACCCAGCAGCTGCATGTGGAGGAGCGGGGAATCAAACCCGGTTCACCAGATTACGAGTCTACTGCTCTTAACCACTACATCACAGAGGCAGGACACCACAAGTTAATACACAGCGACAGGGGTTTTGGTTTTAGGAAGGGCTTAAGGTAAGGGGTTTTGAATTGGCCACCTTAAAACACAAGCACACCAGTGCCAAACCAGTTTTGCAATTCTCCTTCAAGCACCTTAATGCCATGACGTCTGCAAGTGTCACCTGTGCCCCTTGTCTGTCGCTTTCACAGCTAATGGGGAACATGTCATAGGCTGTCATGGCGGTGGATCTGGAACTGAGTCATGGAAACAAACCCATGGCCACTCCAGATGACCTGTTTGTTGAGCATTCATCTTGCTTTGCTCCCACAAGGTGAGATTGTATCCACGGGAGGACGGTCAGTTTGGGCAAATGGGGCTGTGCCCCACCAGGTACACCCTGCCCCCTTACTGACAAACTGGCAGGGGGGTATCTCTACCTGCCATTTCAATGCGTTTCCCTGTCGCTTTCCACAGCGCAACAATAAATCCATGGTGGCAGAGTTGGCCCTACCATTAGGCAGAGTCAAGGCAGCTGCCTCAGGCGGTAGATGCTGTAGGGTGGGCAGAAATGGAGAGGCATCTGAGCATATTTCACACGGCCTGCCTTCATCTTGCCAGTGAAGTAGAAAGACATATTATAGAATCACAGAATCATATAATTGTAGAGTTGGAAGGGAACCTAGGGTCATCTAGTCTGACCCCCTGCAATGCAGGAATCTCAGCTAAAGCATCTATAACAGACGGCCATCCAACCTCTGCTTAAAAACCTCTAAGGAAGGAGAGTCGAACACCAGTCCTCGGTGCAGCATGAATCTGTGACCCAGAGCTTCAGAAGCTTCAGAAGCTGGGCATGAAACTCAGCAGAGTAAACGTACAACAGAAGTGGCAGGGAGAGGCTGTGTAAAGCATGTTTACAGGCAGCTTATTCAGCATACATTGGACAAAAGGAAAAACATGTCTTCTCCCTTTCACGTCCAAGCAAGCAGCATAAGCAAAGTACAGATCCTGAAGCTGAGGCTCCAATACTTTGGCCACCTCATGAGAAGAGAAGACTCCCTGGAAAAGACCCTGATGTTGGGAAAGATGGAGGGCACAAGGAGAAGGGGGCGACAGAGGACGAGATGGTTGGACAGTGTTCTCGATGTTACGAACATGAGTTTGACCAAGCTGGGGGAGGCAGTGGAAGCCTGGCGTGCTCTGGTCCATGGGGTCATGAAGAGTCGGACACGACTAAACAACAGCAACAACAATATTGCCCTGAAGCAATTCCAGGACTTGACACAAACAGCCAATGGCATTTGCCTGAGCCCATACACATTCAAAGTGTGGAAAGGGCACAGAAACAAGCCCTGCCCCCAATTCCTCTGTGACCACTTGCCCCAGCCCTTTATCCCTCCAGACTTTTCATATTAAGCAGGATAAGGACACACCTCAACACACCTCTGCCATCAGGGGGGAGGGACCTGTGGTCTTTCAAATGTTGTTGGACTCCAGTTCTCCTCATGTCCAGCCAATAATAATAATAATAATAATAATAATAATAATAATAATAATAATATTTTATTTATATCCCGCCTTCCCCAGCCAAAGCTGGGCTCAGAGAGGCCAACAACAATAAAAGCAACACAGTTCACATAAAATCACAATCAATCAATTGAAATGCATTCTAAAATCAATTCATTCTAAAATCAATTCAAAATCAAATCAATGGCAACCATTGGGCTAGAGTTATGTGGGTTACCGAAGGAGGGGTTCAGACTGTGCCTTGGCCAAAGGCCTGGTGGAGCAGCTCTGTCTTGCAGGCCCTGCGGAAAGATGTCAAGTCCTGCAGGGCCCTAGTCTCTTGTGACAGAGCGTTCCACCAGATCAGGGTCACGGCCAAAAAAGCCCTGGCTCTGGTTGAGGCCAGCCTAACCTCCCTGTGGCCCGGGATCTCCAAGATGTTTTTATTTGAAGACCGTAAGGTCCTCTGTGGGACATACCAGGAGAGGCGGTCCTGTAGGTACGAGGGTCCTAGGCTGTATAGGGCTTTAAAGGTTAGAATCAGCACCTTGAATCTGCTCCTGTACTCTACCGGGAGCCAGTGCAGCTGGTATAGCACAGGGTGAATGTGATCCCACGGCGAGGAGCCTGTAAGGAGTTTCGCCATGGCATTCTGCACCCGCTGGAGTTTCTGGGTCAGTCTCAAGGGCAGCCCCTCGTAGGGTAAGGTCAGAGATGGCCAGGGCTGGTGGCAGTTGCCACTGAGCAGCACCTGGAGTATTATGGGAACACCTGGAGCAAAAGACCCCCCCTGCTGTACAGACCTGAAGCCTAATCGCAGAGTTGATTGTAGTGTGTTGAATTTTGAAATGGGTGCGTATTTCCAAAAACCTTTAATATATCTGTCTGTTTCATCTATTTTAGATGCCAAACTGGAAAATTGCAGAGCTCAGCTGGGCAAGTAAGCACACCATGTCGGAGAACAATGATTGGCTTTCTCCAAAGTATTGCTCAGAGCAGGCCCACAAAAATTAATGGACCTAAGTTAGTCATGCCCATTCATTTCAATGGGTCTACTCTGAACATGACTAACTTTGGATGCAGCTCTCTGAAATCAATTGGTCACTTCGAATTAACTCTCGCCAACGCAGCTGATACATTTGCTCAGCTTGGTCGATTCTTCCACCAACGTGAAATGTTACCGTTTCTTTTTAGATCACGTTTCATCTGGGCTCTGTCTCCTTGCCCTCTGCTTCCAGCTTCCCTCACGGAAATGAATCAACATAAATGTCAGGTTAAAAGAGGCGGACGTCCTTACACCGCACCATTGAATCTGGTGCAGAGACTGTGAAGATCAAACGGGTAATTTAATTAACACCAAGCCTGGCTTGCTGGGAACCAATGCCTTCCAAAAACCTGCTACTTTGCTCGCAGTTGTGAGGGTTGGGGAAACTTGGGGAAAATCAAGCCCAAGGAAAACACATAAAGGGTCCATCAGTTTTAGTATGAGATTGAGCAGAGTCGAACTTGGGTGACTTTAGAAAAACCTCCCACAACAACGTGTTGCGCTTCAAATACTATGTATTTTGGAAAGTTGTTCATTATATATTTGGACACCTCCCAGATAACGTAACCAAATTTTTCATGATTGTTCCTGAAATGAGGAGTAGGTTTCCATCTATGCTTGGTTGGATACAGTACCATTTTGAATCAAAATGGAAGACTGGACCTTTCAAAACTATACTGTTTTCAGTCAAATTTTGTATGAGATCAAGGAGCTGGCTTTTTTTTAAAAAAAATCAAAAATAAAAATCTGGGTTTACATAAAGGAAAGGAAAGCAAGCTTAGCAACTCCCTTAAAAACAACAACAGCAAATGGAAATAAAAGCAGCATTTATGGATTCAGCACATTGAACAAAACTATTCCAGAGAGTTAGGTTTTGCACGGCTTATTTCCATTCAAAGTAACGATGTTTTTTCTGGCTGTGCTTGGCAACCAAGAAGACCAGGCCAAAATGGATACTGAAGAGGAAAAACAACTTTATTGCTCAGGACAAGGTAGAAGATCTAGCACTTACATAATTGGCAGTCCAAATCTCTGTTGCCAAGTTGTGCTGGAGGAATGTAGCCACTCAGGCCTAATTGCCACTGAGGTGCTGCATCAGGTCTGGACTGTACCACTTCAAAGAGCGTTGAGTGGGGCTGTTACAGGACTGAGGGCTCCTCCATACAAAAAAATCCCTTCGCACAGGAAACTAGCATGCTAGGCTGAAACTCATCTCATGATACTAGAACTAGGAGACATCCAATGGTAAGCTGAAGGCCAGAAGATTCAGGACAAGCAAGAGAAGCCACAGTTAAGAGGATCCTTCACAAAGTGTATAAGTCAACTATGGAATTTGCTCCCAGAAAGGGTTGTGAAGGCCACTGGCTCGGATCTCTTTGGAAGAGGATGAGACTTGCACTCTGGACCATTCTCGGCTGATAAAGACTAGCAGGGATGGGACAGCTGGTTGGGCAGGGAGGTGATGGAGTGGTCCCTGCCTGCTTGAAGGAGGCAGTGGTAAGACCTCAAAAAGCTAAGCAGGGTCCGGTATGGTTTCAAATTGGATGGGAGACCATGTGTTTCTGTATTGCAGAGGGTGGACTAGATAACTCTTGAGACCCCTTCCAACTGTACAATACTATGATTCGATGACAGGAGTTTATAAAATGATGCACATCACGAAGAGAGTTGGTAGAGAAAAGCTTCTCTCTCTCCTCTCTCTCAACACTAGAACTCGTAGACGTCCAATGAAGTTGAATGTTGGAAGATTCAGGGCAGGTAAAAGAAGGTACTTCTTTGCACAGCACATAGTTAACCGGTGGAACTCCATCCCACAGGATACAGTGATGGCCCCAATGTGGATGGCTTTAAAAGAGGTTTGGACAAATTCATGGAGGAGAAGGCTTTCAAGGGCTACTAGCTATGATGGCAGTGCTCTGCCTCAGAGGCAGGTTTGGGGGAGCATGACCGGTTCGGTTGCACTGGGCACGAATCTCAGGGGTGCCACAGGGGGTGCCACAACCATGATGTAAAGGATAGGCCACTGGTCTGTTCCAGCAGGCTGTTATTGCGTTCTTACCTTCTTATGCCTGGGTGTGTCCAGTCTGAATGACAACATCTCTCCAAGGCCTCAGGAAAAAGTTCTTTCCTATCCGTTATGTATTCAGTGGTCTGTGTTTGCCTGAACTAAGGATTCTGAGCTCCTGTGTTCTGATTCGATACCTGATGCCCAATCACAGAACATTTCAGGATTTGGGCCCCTGCCATTGGCCCTTGCACTCTGAGTTGTGATTCGCAGCTTGGAAGTTTAGACAGCCAATCACGTTGGGAGTGGGAGTGGCCCAGGCTTTCAGGAATGTATATAAGCAGTTGCTTTGCCCGTTTCCCGGTTATGTAGTTCAATAAAGGTTCTTGCTGTTATTGCTGTGTCTTGCCTCATGGATACTCACCTGCACTTCACTATCTGTATCTGCTAGCATCCTTTTCAAAAAAAGACAACATAGCTTTATTTAAACAAACAAACAAACAAGCTACCTATTGCTATTTGTTTTTTTTAAAAAACCCCACATAGCTGTAAAATTTAACTTAGAGATGCCAGAGACTGAACCTGAGACCTCTGGCATATAAAAAGCATCTTCTTTTCCAATGCGCCGTCTATTGAGTGCATCCCCTACTAATAGCAGCTTACCCTTGACAAAGAATTATCAATCATTTCCAGAGAGAAACAGTCTCTCATTTGCCCATCAAACAAAGGGAATGAAGATGCAGAACGTTTTCTGCTCGCTTGCACTAAAAAAAAATTAATCCACCCACTTACCACAGCTCACTTTCCTCTTATTCACATTCCAGTGCAGTTCGTCAATTGCTTCTTTCCGCATTTGTCATCTGTTTGTTTCTTTAAACTTTCAGGAAGGAAAAAGGTATAGGGTGTAATTCAAAGTGGTACTAAGGAGATTGTTCTATTCTGCTCGCCTGATGGAACGGCAGTATCTCCTCTCTCCTCCCCTTGCATGCTGATCTGGGGGGTTCTCCTGTCACTCAAGAGTCGATCTGTGGGAGCACACAGGGGCACATGGAGGGAGGCGTGTGGGAAAGGCCCATTGTGCTCTCAGACTTGTTGCTCTGGCTTCCACTGGCACAACAAGTTAGTCGAATACCACCAGCCATGGTATCCTTCTGGAGCAGCTGTCTGAGCCAGGGTTGACCAGTACCACTTTGCAGTGGTTCTGATCCTACTTGGATGGTTGCTTTCAGAAGGTGGTGCCTGCAAAGTATTTTTCAGCCCTGTGGAGCCTTCAGCGTGCGGTTTGGCTGCTAATGTTCACATGTAACTGCTTTGGTGCACGCTCTAGTTATCTCCTGCTTGGACTACTGGAATGTGTTCTACGTGGGGCTACCTTTGAAGGTGACCCGGAAACTACAACTAATCCAGAACGCGGCAGCTAGACTGGTGACTGGGAGTGGCTGCCGGGACCACATAACGCCCGCCCTGTGGAACACCCTCCCATCAGATGTCACAGAGATAAACAACTACCTGACATTCAGAAGACATCTCAAGACAGCCCTGTTCAGGGAAGTTTTAAATGTGTGACATCTTAGTGTATTTTTGGTCTTTGTGGAAGCCGCCCAGAGTGGCTGGGGAGACTCAGCCAGATGGGTGAGGTACAAATAATAAATTATTATTATTATTATTATTATTATTATTATTATTATTATTATTAGGTCATCCAAAGTTTCATCAGCCTTAAATACACTGATGACACAGCTCAACTTCTCCTTGACATCTGCAGGTGTGGCAATGGATGTGCTGGACCGACATTTTGCCTCATGAATAGACTAGGTGAGAGTCAATAAACTGAAGCTCAATCCAGACAAGATGGATACACTATTTTTGGCTGGTTCCCTTGACAGGATGTGCCTTGCTCCTGATAGGGGAACTCTCCCTATGAATCTGTTCTGGATCTGTTAGTGTTTCTTGAGGCTCAAGTGGCCTCAATGACACAGAGTGCCTTTCATCAGCTTTGGCTAGTGGCCCAGATGTGCCCTGTCTGGACCATGACAGCCTAACATCTGTTGCGAGCTAGATTACGGCAATGCATTATATGTGGGACTGCTTTTGAAGAAGGTTCAGAGTTTGGATGACCAGATCAATGACCAGTGCAAGACACTCTGAGCATATAAAAGCGAAGCAGCCTTAATATCTAGGAAGGCCACATAGAGACGTTCTTTGTGGAGCTGCATGTACTTAGCGGCTAAATGAGATAACACCATGCAATTGCGTAAAGTGGATTTCCCTGGCCTAAACCCTGCCTGCTCTGGACCCATGATGTTATTTTCATCAAGCCAAGTAGTTAGTTTATTTAACAGATGTTTAGCGTACAATTTCCCGAGGTTTGACAATAGACTTATTGGCCAGTAGTTGGACAGCAGCTTTTTATCACCCTTTTTAAAGATTGGAATAATTCTAGATTGCTGCCATGTTTTGTGCCACTTGGGAAGTGGTAATTCTGTATTGATTTGCTTTGGATGTTTGTATGTGATGCCAATAAAACGTTTGATGATATAAAAGCAATTCTGGTAAAATTGCACTGGCTACCAGTTTCTGGGATCAAGCTGAAGTGGTTGTTTTGACTCATGTGGGTCTGAATCCCAAAGCCTCAAGGACTGCCTCTCCCCACATGAAACAACCTGGACCCTTGAGGTTACAGGGAACCAGAAAGAGGGTCTTCTCAGTAGTGGCGCCTGCCCTGTGGAACGCCCTCCCTTCAGATGTGAAGGAAATAAGCAGCTATCTTATCTTTAAAAGACACCTGAAGGCAGCCCTGTTTCGGGAAGTTTTTTAATATTTAATGCTGTATTGTTTTTAAACACTCGATTGGAAGCCGCCCAGAGTGGCTGGGGAAAGAAACTCAGCCAGATGGGTGGGGTATAAATAAATTATTATTATTATTATTATTATTATTATTATTATTATTATTATTAGCCTTCTCAGAGGGAGGTCTGGAGAGTGACAACACAAGTAAAGGCCTTTTCTTTGTTGGCTCCCTGCTTAGGGAATGCTCTCCCCAGGGAGGCCCGCCTGACACCATCTAGACAACAGGCAAAAATGTTTCTTTTCAGCCAGGCTTCGGCCTTCAACCTGGAACACTTTCGATACTGTGGCTGCTTTTAGTGGATGGGATGAGTTAGGCTGCTTTGGGATGAACGTTGATGTTTGTAGCTCTTGTTCTGTTTTAACTTTATATATTGGCTTAAATTTTTTATTATATTGTGACTTACTTTTCATATGAAAAGTGACTAATGTCAAATAAATATTAATTCTACTAATTCTACTACTAATAAGAATAAATCACAGCATCCCATCATGTTGATGCAAAGGCATTTTATAGCTTGGGGGTATACAGGTGTTAGAAAATGCGAGATTTGAGGGTCGTCTTTCTCCCTTCCAAAGTGGGTAGTTGTTGGGTGGGAGAGCTGAAACTGCCACTCCGACTATCATCTCTGCCATCCTGCCGATAATTAATATGTTAACACAACCTATTGAGACAACTGTGACTGCTTTCAAACACAGGCCAGGCTTATTTGATAAAATATGAAAGCTTTCCCCATTGCTGGTGCCTGTCACTTATTACTTGCCTAATAAATACTTTAATTACATTTAATAAATAATGTATCCTGCCTCACTGAAATGGTAATTCTTTTAAATTAATTATTAACCGAACGCAAAAAGGTTTATTGCGAGTACCACGAAAGGAAATTTCTGCCTTTAATCTAATGCGATCATTCATTATGCACAGTAAAGCCTCTATTTGCATATTATTAGCAAGGTAACCTTTCGCCTTCCCAGCGACAATTACGGCGCATCTTAATGCAGAGATGCATTAGCTCCCGATCTGAGCCCAGTGATGAACAATACGTTGCAACAGCCTTGTTTATGGCCTCCTGCCAAATGCTTTTTAAGAGAAACAAAAAAACAAAACAAACAACAAACAACCACACGCATCTCCCTAATACACCACAATGACAAAATGTCCGGTAAATGCATTGTGTCAAGTTGTTAAAGGTGGAGCTGCAGATGGTAAATTGATGAGAAGCAGTAAATGCTGGGCTGTTTAATCCCCTCGAGGACCTGCCCATAAAATAATCCCAACAAGGTTTAAAGAAAAAACCACTTAATGGTCTTTGAAGGACTGGGCTGCCCCATGAAAGTTTGATTATGCCTTGCCAATTATACAGATCTGCCAGTGGTGGTTTTCTATACCGTTACAGGTCAGTTAGGCGCTTCCCCTAGGGCAGAAACACATGACCGGAGCAGTTCTGGGGTGTTACTTTTCAAGTGTAGAATTGATTTATTGCATTTATAGCTCACCTTTCCTCCAAAGAGCTCAAGGTGCTGTATATAGTTCTGTAAAGAATAATGGTTTAATTTCCTGAAAAGAGAATGTTGCTTATGTTACCGTATTTTTCGCTCTATAAGACGCACCAGACCACAAGACGCACCTAGTTTTTGGAGGAGGAAAACAAGGGGAAAAAAATTCTGAATCTCAGAAGCCAGAACAGCAAGAGGAATCCCTGCACAGTGAAAGCAGCAATCCCTCTTGCTGTTCTGGCTTCTCAGATAGCTGCGCAGCCGGCATTCGCTCCATAAGATGCACACACATTTCCCCTTACTTATTAGGAGGGAAAAAGTGAGTCTTACAGAGCAAAAAATACGGTAAATTGCTGTGTATTTTTAGCATAGGGTTTTTCCTGTGGCGGTGATTGTGTGATTGGCTGGCTGTGAGTCACATGAGAGAGAGGCATGCCATTCTGTTGTGACTGTTATTCCAGTAACTGTTGTTTTTAATTGTTTTTTCTGTTCTGGTCTTCTCTCTCTGTGTGTGAGGGAGAACGACTGCTGAGAGAGGTTTCTATGGATGCTGCTGAAGACAATGTTGTGTCAGTGTGGCCTCTCTGGGGTGAAGCAGACAGAGGAAGATCCCTAAATGTTAATAGGGAGAAACCTGTGCTCTCTGTAAGGAACAAAGTGAATAGGCATGAAATTGTAGAAATGTTCTCAGTTATATGTTATATAGTCTTTCCAAAGAAGTTATAAATCACCCAGAAGAATTACAGTGGTACCTTGGTTGTTGAACTTAATCCGTTCTGTAGCACCTTAAAGACCAACTAAGTTAGTTCTTGGTATGAGCTTTCGTGTGCATGCACACTTCTTCAGATACCAAGAAGTGTATCTGAAGAAGTGTGCATGCACACGAAAGCTCATACCAAGAACTAACTTAGTTGGTCTTTAAGGTGCTACTGGAAGGAATTTTTTTTGTTTTGACTATGGCAGACCAACACGGCTACCTATCTGTAACTTAATCCGTTCTGGGAGTCCATTCAACTCCTGGAACCGTTTGAAAACCAAGGAGCAGCTTCCAATTGGCTGCTGGAGCATCCTGCACTCAAGTGAAAACCACGGAAGCTGTGGCGGATGTTTGGCTTCCAAAGGACATTTGAAATCCAGAACACTTACTTCTGGGTTTTCGGCATTCGGGACCCAAAATGTACGAGTACCAAGGTGTTTGAGAACCAAAGTATGACCATATTTAGCTTCCTGGCTGTAAGCTACTCTGCATATCATGTCTGTGTGTCTATCTATCATCTATCTATCTATCTATCTATCTATCTATCTATCTATCTAATCTATCTATCTCTATCTATCATCATCTATCTATCTATTATCTATCATCTATATCATCTATCATCTATCTATCTATCTATCTATCTATCTATGTATCTATCTATCATCTATCTATCTTTCTTTCTATCTATCTATCTATCTATCTATCTATCTATCTATCTATCATCTATCTATCTATCTATCTATCTATCTATCTATCTATCTATCATCTAATCTATCTATATCTATCTATCATCTATCATCTATCTATCTATTCTCCTCTTTCTCCTCATTTTCTCCTCACAACAACCCTGTGAGGTAGGTTAGGCTGAGAGTGAGTGACTGGACCCAAGAGGCACCCAGTGAGCTCCATGGCAGAGTGGGGGATTTGAACCCTCGTCTACCAGGTCCTAGTCCGGCACTTTAACAGCTATGCCACGCCACATGCTGGAATTCTTCTCCCTGTTGCTTAGAGCAATACTGAGACAGGCAGTTGGTCCACCTGGCTCAGTATTGTCTACACTGGTTGGCAGTGGCTCTCCAGGGCTGCAGATAGGGACATTTCCACTCCAACATGGAGAAGCTGGGAACTGAACCTGGGTGCTTCTGCATGAAAAGCAGATGCTCTACCACCAAGCAATGTCCGCTTTATGGACATATTATAGCAAATGTCGGAGACTGAACCCGGCACGTTCTGCTTGGATGGGTAATAAGATCTTGAATGCCATCTTCCAGGACATCTAATACAAGAGAAATTGGCACAATTAGCTGTGGTTCCTGCACTCCATTGTAGAGCTGGAAGGAGTCCATAGGATCACCTAGTCCAACCTCTTGCAACCTAGGAATCATAACAGGTGGTCTCCCATCCAGTTGGAAACCATACCGGACCCTGCTTAGCTTTGCAAACGTGCCAGCAGTTTTATTGCTGCGCCACATACATTGCACCCTTCCAACTCTGCAATTCTATGATTCTATAATTCATGCATAAATAGTAACAGAATAGAAACCTATACTGTATATTTTTTTAAAAAAAATTTGGGGGGATAATAATAATAATAATAATAATAATAATAATAATAATTTTTAATTTATATTCCGCCCTCCCCAGCCGAAGCTGGGCTCAGGGCGGCTAACAACAATCAAATAATCCAACATTCTAAAACATTTCATTATAAAAATTAATTAAAATCAAATTGACGGCAACCGTTAAGCAAAATTCTGTGCAGATTGCCAGAGGAGGGAGTCAGGCTGCGCCCTGACCAAAGGCCTGGTGGAACAGCTCTGTCTTGCAGGCCCTGCGGAAAGATGTCAGGTCCGCAGGGCCCTAGTATCTTGTGACAGAGCGTTCCACCAGATTGGAGCCGCAGCCGAGAAGGCCCTGGCTCTAGTTGAGGCCAGCGTAACCTAGAGTGGTAGTACCAAATTTCAGCCCCCCTCCTTGCATGCATTGAGATTTTCTAGAAGAAGCAAAATGTGGGTGCCGTCCCTTTGCACGGAAAGGACGAACATTAAAACAATGTTTCTTTCCCAAGGAGGAAAGCAGAATATATATATCTCCACGGGCAATTATGTTCCCCCCTCCACAAATAAATTTCCAGCATTACACAGATGTTGCAGGCTCTCCAAATGCAAATAATGCAAACCTGAACATGATTCAACTAATTTTCTATAAGGCAAATAAATTTCATTCGCTCGGTGTCTCATCATCTTAAACCCCCTTCAGGGACAATCAGCGGCATTACATTTCTCTGAAGTCCTTTCTCGTGTGTAATATGCTATTGGCTACTTTATAGCTAATATACATGTGGCAAGCAAACAAATTGTCCCACAGTGATTTCTTTCCCGCTAAAGTGATTTCTCTATTAAAATGAAAAAAGGGGGGAGAGTGCGGGGGGAAAGAGAGTAAAAGCAAGTAGGTTTAGGGAATATTGATATGAGAAATGGATGTTGGGGAGGGCTCTCAGCTCAGTGGGAGAGCACATGCTCTGAAGAAGAAGAGTTTGGATTTGATATCCCACTTTATCACTACCCGAAGGAGTCTCAAAGCGGCTAACAATCTCCTTTCCCTTCCTCCCCACAACAAACACTCTGTGAGGTGAGTGGGGCTGAGAGACTTCAGAGAAGTGTGACTGGCCCAAGGTCACCCAGCAGCTGCATGTGGAGGAGCGGGGAATCGAACCCGGTTCACCAGATTATGAGTCCACCACTCTGAACCACTACACCACACTGGCTCACACTGGCTCTGCTTGTGGAATATCCCTTGTTATAATCCTCACAATTTTAAGGACTAGGAAAGTCATCAGCCTGAGAACTTGGAATGGGCCTGTTAGCCCCAACCATGACACTGGTACCTTTTTCTCACAGTCTAAACAGAAATGGGGGACAATTTCAATTCAGTTCACAGGTGGACCAAGTTTGAGATGCTACTATCAGTATGTAAAGCACTTAAAAAGGTAAAGGACCCCAGACAGTTAAGTCCAGTCGTGAACGACTCTGGGGTTGCGGTGCTCATCTCGCTTTACTGTCCGAGGGAGCCGACGTTTGTCCGCAGACAGTTTTTCTGGGTCATGTGGCCAGCATGACTAAACCGCTTCTGGCGAAACCAGAGCAGTGCACGGAAACGCCATTTACCTTCCCGCCGGAGTGGTACCTATTTATCTACTTGCACTTTGATGTGCTTTCGAACTGCTAGATTGGCAGGAGCAGGGACTGAACAATGGGAGCTCACTCCATCGCGGGGATTCGAACCACCAGCCTTTCAATCGGCAAGCCCTAGGCCCAGTGGTTTAGACCACAGCACGACCTGCATCCCTTGTGTGAGATTTAGGGAGGGTCTAATCTACCCATTTTGGTTTATCACAATTTCTCATTTTTGTAACTTTACATCACTTGCTGCATGTTCACATCAGCTTGCGATTAAAAAAAGAAGACCAAATGAAAACCCACCAGCATTTTAGTGGGAATTTATCTTAATATACACAGTTTTGTATTCTGTCTTGGCTAAAATATTCAAAGCAGCTTCCCCTAAGAGAGCAGTTCCCCTAGCTGGGTTAATGGGTTTTTGCCATGTGTGTCCACTTGTTAGAATTTAAGTCGTGTTTTAAATGTATTTGTGTTTGTAACAGTTTTTCATAACCTTATTTATAAATTGTCTTGAGACAATGGTTTTGAAAACAATTAATAAATTAATAATATGATGTGTTTTGTATGTTATTTTCATGAATATATACATTTTTATGCACACTTTATCCTAGTGTTTGTACATGTGTCTATATATATATATTACACATTACATGGCTGGAGAACTGCATTGCAAAATTTGGAGAAGTGCAAATTTCGAGGGATGGCTGTGTTTTGGTTTGTGTATTGTTTTGGAAAGGGCAAATCAGGATGAATTCGAACTGAATCCAATTTCTCTGCCCATCCCTAGTGGAATTGGTTTGTTGTCTGTTCAAACATCTGTAAGCCTCCATTTATTTCTCTTTTATGTGGGCTAGGAAACACAGAATGCTTGGCTTTTCATCGTAAAACATGATATACCACCTTTTCTTTTCCTTGAGTCCATTGGTTTCTCTTCAATATTTTCCCTCATCCATAAGTAAAACCTTTCCCCTCTCTTATATTCTACACACACACACACAAAATGACTTCCTTGTGTGTATCTATGGTTTCAACATTAACCTTTTCCTCTCTGGGACACTAATTTGTACGAATTATGTCCATTCCCTAAAGCAAGGTGATATTTATCATGCCATAAATTCTAACTATCTTGAAGGGGGGAGAGAGCGCTGGAAAGGCAAAGGGAATCTCTTCACCTCAAACTGACCCTTCCAGGCCAGGACACAAGGGAATGGGATAATGATGCTCTCTAAGAATAGAGGATTTAGATTGTAGGTTGCTCATATGATCTATCGACTCATTCCACAAGACAGTCCATATAATCAAAATCCTATACTGGAATGGCTCCTGAATCGAAACCTCCGGTGCTCTGTCCCGGCTAGGTGTCAAGGCTGATCTAGGAGTAGCAGTGTGAGGTAATCTAGGAGATGGATACACCAACTGTGGGGCAAAGTTGGTAGCATGGACCAAAAGGGTCAAAAAGCAAATTAGAAGTCGTGACTAAAGGACAAACTGGGAGGCAAGACCAAAGTCCAATCCTGTAGGAATATGCCATTTGTCAGGGACAGTGTTGAGGAGGGCTGTACTGAGGAAGAATGGTGGGAGCCACCCCCTCCCTCTGATCCTGATCCTGAATCTTCCCGTGAGCAGGAGGACAGTATAGATTTGGAACAGTGGTTTGAAGAGGGGCATAGTTCAAAAGGCAGAAGCTGGGAAATACTGGATGGGGAACAACTAGGTGAAGAAACAGTGGAAGAGAGAGGGTTAACAGATTCACAGTCTCTGGACAGCACACACACACACACACACACACAAACACACACACACACACCCTGTCCCCAAAGACACGGAGAGCTCAGAAAGTGTTAGAACAGAAAGAGCAGAGGCTATAGACTCAGATTACAAGACGTAGGAATGATGTAGATTAATAGGGATGGAAGGGGGGGGAGTGAGCCTTAATTGAGAGCACCACCATTTCTGGTAGACGTGTTCTTTGTGATTATTAAAAAAATCTAACTGGTAAGATGTTTCTTTTGTTTGTCCTCTTATTTACTGCCACGGGAGAGGAAGCTGATTCCCCAAAGCCTGTTCACCATTACTCAGAAAGTCAAGCAAGACTCACCTGGGACAGGAAGTCCTCTGGTCCCACTTCTTGTCCAGGAGTCCAGGTGGATGGAGCCAGTTCAGGACCAGCCTGAAGGTCACATTGGAAAGGATGACACCTGAGATGGTGCCCAAGCAGCCATTCTCCATCGCTTTCCCCATTTCTCCCTCACAACCCAGTCTAAACCAGTGACCTTGGTGAGGGGGAGGAAAGAAGTAGTGGCAGGTGTTCCAGAGGATCTAGCTTTCTGCGGCCATTAAGGAGAGAAGAAATTGCCTGGTGAGTAAATAAATAAATGATTAAAAGGAGGCCTTCGGAAGAGGCCATTGTGGTATATTGGTTAGAGTGTCAGTCTAGGACAGCCTTTCTCAACCTGTGGGTCCCCAGATGTTGTTAGACTACAACTCCCATCACCCCTAAGCTAGCAAGGCCAGAGCTCAGGGATGATGGGAGTTGTATTCCGACAACATCTGGGGACCCAGGTTGAGAACCGCTGGTCTAGGACGTAGGAGGCCAGGGGTTTAAATTCCTTCATGGCCATGAGACCCACAAGGTGATCTTGGGGAGCAATCACCGCCTCTTAGCCTAACCTACCTCACAGGGTTGAGAGAGTGATGTAAACCACCTTGAGCTCTAAGGAGGAAAAGGGGGCATATAAATGAGATGATAGGTAGATAGATAGATGATAGATAGATGATAGATAGATAGATGATAGATAACAAACAAGACCAGGAAGGCTAGAAACTGCAAAGTACTGAAGAAATGTTGGAGGCAATTGCTGCCACAATGGTACCTACATACGCTTCAGGTTACAGACTCCGCTAACCCAGAAATAGTACCTCGGGTTAAGAACTTTGCTTCAGGATGAGAACAGAAATCGTGCTCTGGCTGTGCGGCAGCAGTGGGAGGCCCCATTAGCTAAAGTGGTGCTTCAGAACGAATTAAGTACTTAACCCAAGGTACCACTGTATTCACACCCATTAGGGCAAATAGGACCAGGGGTGGCAGTGCCTATTAGCTTCCTCTTCCTTCGTCTCTGTGTTTGCAGGGACGAGAATGGGTGTTGAACTAGTACTGGTTGACTCTTCCTGTGGTTGACTCTGGTTCCACCTACTGTTGGCCTCCTGTGTTACACCTTACCGGGCACCAGCCATGAGATGCCAGCTGGGAAATGTGAATTTTGTCAACATCACTAAAGGTGCCTGAACAATAGATCACTCAGGTTCCCGTGCGGGTGGCTACTTTGGACTCATAGGACTTGACACTTTTAATTAACGTGTTTATTAAAGCATGCACGCAGTTCTCTCTTGGCACCAGGAGGGGGCTGTCCACGCTGTTTGGGAAGGAATGTGGTGCCTCAGCAGATTCAGCTCTCTCTTGTCAAAAGCCTTTTGCAGAAAGACCTCCCCACAGCCGAGTCCCAAATCATGTCTCCATTTACACTCCTTCCCATTAGTTAATTCATTTCGAAGAACTTGGCTAATGCTTTCAATCGACATCATTTAGCTTTGCAGACGACAGTGACCTCAAGCACATAGATCTATCATGGTCTCTTGTTTTGCTTGTCTCACGTTCTCTGCCAAGACGCAGCAGATGGCTGGAACCCTTAAAAGCGGGGCAGGAGGAAATGAAATTGGAAAGAGAGGCCTTACGGAAACGGACGCATACATTGTCAAGGGCAGTGCACACATTGGGTCAATTTTTTAAAAAGAGGAATTCCAACAGTCAATGGATACAAAAGCAGCAGAAACAACCCATTAAGTGATGATTTTATCGTTTGTTTGAATGGAGCCATCCGTTTATGATTCTGTGTAAGCTAAGAGCGAGAGATAAAAGAAGACCTCTGCTCCGAGGTGCTTACAATCTGAGATTTGACAAGCACCACAGTCCCTCTCAATTTCAGTTTCTCGTTTTTCCTTTCTTCAATTCATATCCGCAGCAATGTGAGAATTAATGGGCCATAGCAAGTTTATTCTGAAAGTGCAAGGATTTTCGCTTGTGGAGGAGAACTCCATGCTCCTCTCCTCTTCCCACCCACATCCTGACCCTTCCCAAACTTGCTCTGGAGGGTTGGGGGAACCCCCAGGACAGATTTAGGGGGCACATAGGCGAGGAGAGGAGGAGGTTTTGTTGTGCAAATGAAAATTCTTACACTGACAGAACAAGTTGGTTGGATAACAGCATGTTATATAGTCATGAAAATTCGCCAGCACTTTAGTGTGAAATTCCCCTAATAAGCACGTTTGTTTGTTTTGCAATCATTTTTTATTAGATTTTCCAAAGTTTGACATATAAATTTCAATACATAATCAATTTATCTTTTCTCAACTTCCCACGCAATTTAATAAAAATTTATTCAAAAAAAATAAGCGCATGTTTTTATTCAGTTTTGACCAATATGCCAATTTCTGCAAGGAACCTTCCTTAATATAACACATATTTATGTGTTATTTCTCCTAATGCACTCATTTTCATACACATCATTTGGTTGGAGACCTGACATTGCAAAATTCAGAAAAGTGTGAATTTCTAAGGATTGCTGTTCTTGGTGGTCTGTTTATTGGTTTGAGAATCCATGGGTTTGAAACAAAATTGAATTTCTGCCCCATCCGTATACCAAACGGATGGGGGTGGGGATGCAGAGGAAGGCCAATTGGGAAAAAAGAGGATATAAGAACATAAGTGGAACCAACAGGCCAATGACCCATCTAGGCCAGCAACCTGATCTTACAATGGCCAACCACTGTTATTGGTGCTGTGGTCTAAACCACAGAGCCTAGGGCTTGCCGATCAGAAGGTCAGCGGTTTGAATCCCCGCGACGGGGTGAGCTCCCATTGCTTGGTCCCTGCTCCTGCCAACCTAGCAGTTGCCAATAAAGCGAGATGAGCACCGCAACCCCAGAGTCGGCCACGACTGGACCTAATGGTCAGGGGTCCCTTTACCTTTACCTAAGCCGCTTTAGGATTCACTGAATGGAAAGCGGAAAAGAAACACAATAAATAAAATAAATCAATCAGAATAATAGCTGTCAACCGCCCCTTATTTGGCGGGAAACTCCCTTATCCCAGTGCCGTGTCCTGCTGCTGTCCCGGACTGATGATATCCTGTAAATTTCCCAGGTTTCAAAGGAAGCAGCTCCTCTCCCTCCCTCCCTGCTGGCCAGGGAGGAGGGAGGCTCCAATTGTGTTGCTGGGTTGCGTTGCTCACCCAATAAGGAGTCTAAGAACGACTGGGGGGGTGGAGCTTGCATGCCGATCAAATTGGCTGTGTTGCCTGGGGACTCGCCTCTGCTCAGCGCTTCCCAGTGGAGAGGTGACGGTGGTTTCCCTTGCTGCATCCCCTTTGCCGGGTTGCTGCGCTGTGGGAAGCACCTCTTGAAGTTTTGTTTGGCTGCTGGCTGGGCTTCTGCCTTTGGCTCGGAGGGGCTCAGAAGTTGAACATACCTGTGTTTGGAAAATCCCTTATTTTGGCTGCTGATCCCTTATTTTCGAGGCTGCTGGTCCCTTATTTTCAAATCTGTAAGTTGACAGCTATGACCAGAATTGTGAGCTGGGAGTCAAAGACTGACTCCAGTGGCTACTAATGGCTTGGCTACACTCAGCCAGGTCTCTCTCTCCCCCACTCCATCTTTCAATGTCAAACTCTCTCCTGTGCTGTTTCACAAAATGTTTTTGAGAGTCATTTCCCATTCAAAAGCATGTATTCAAAAGCACATGGCATCCCAGGGTGCTTACCTGAGAAACAGCATCACGTCTGCAAGGTGTATCTGGAATTAATTATTTGGATCCTGTACCACCCACAGCCCTCTGGGTAGATATGCACAAACGATATAGGCTCTGATGGCAGACAACTCCTCTTTAAAGTACGTAAATCTCTCTCCATTTCTAAAACAAAAGGAAAATCAAGATCTAGGGGTACTGAATCGAACAATTCCACGGAAATGAAAATAATTCTCCTGACAATCTTCTCTTTCTGAAGTGCTAGTCATTATTGCTGCCAGTGGAACCCCGGCCAGTTTTAAAGTTTAAAATGGGCTCTCTCAAAAGAGCTATTTATTTTGAGTAGGTGGCAATTTCCTGGCCTCACCTCACCCAGAAATTTATATAGTATTTTAGTAGCTATTTGCCTCTTGGCAGTTTTTATAAAGATTGCTATTTTTAAAAGCTCATGGCAGCCTTTCAAGTGTCCGTTGGTTTTCGGTGGAACTCTGCATGTGTTTTTTCAATCTCGTTTTTCAGCCGCTTCATAAATTGCTTGAGTTCTGTCATCGTCTTCATTCTATGGATCCACTCGCATGACAGGGACATAGTTGGAAGTTCGACTGGCGTGATATTTGAGTGATTTCTCTGTGTGCCCACCTGGAACTACTCTGCCATGGAAGATGGAACATCTCCAGTGTGAGATGATGAACACTGGTGAGCCAGTGTGGTGTAGTAGTTCAGAGCAGTGGACTCGTAATCTGGTGAACTGGGTTCGATTCCCCACTCCTCCACATGCAGCTGCTGGGTGACATTGGGCTAGTCACACTTCTCTGAAGTCTCTCAGCCTCACTCACCTCACAGAGTGTTTGTTGTGGGGGAGGAAGGAAAAGGAAATTGTTAGCTGCTTTGAGACTCTTTAGGGTAGTGATAAAGCGGGATATCAAATCCAAACTCTATCTCCAACCCCTTGGCACTTGCTGGTCAGGCTCCGAAAACCCCTCACAGAGTTACACTTCTCAGAATTGACCCCTCTTCAAAGGGAACTCTGAAAATTAAATCCTTTTAATAGGACCAGGAGTCTCCTCACAAGTCTCTGCTCCCTCAAGAAACTACAGCTCCCAGAATTCTTTGGTGGGGGGGAAGCCATGATGGTTTAAAGCGGTATCATAGTGCTTTAAAATGGATGGTGTGAATGCGGCCTCCCCAAAACATGGACGTTCCACCTGAAATGGAAAAGAGGGAGGGATTTTACCCCATTCTCTTGCTGCAGAACCTTTCCTGAAATACAACATGTTGATGTTTCAGAATTGTGATCCAGACTTCTCTCCCTTTCCCCAAGACAGTTTCCAGCATTCCACACACTCCTAAACTCTACCCAGGCATTCTGCATTCAAGATGGCTGACATTGGGACCACACCGGCACCTCTCAGGTGGGCCCCAATGCCATTCTAAGAGAGCGAAGGAGGTGTTCGTGGCGAGTTCTGAGACCTCTTTTTCTAGAAAAGTAGCACTGTGTATATCGATTAGCAGCCAAGTGCCGATCTCAGTTAGGTTCCCTTCCCCACTTTGCTCAGGAGAAATATCAAGAGATCTATGATTTATTGGTTTATTGGTTAATGATCCTCAATCAATAAGCAGTAAATTAGCCTTTGGCATAACCTTCACCCTTTGCCAGAAGGCAACATTTCACTTCAGTTTCAACTGCTGCCATGGGAGTGAATGAGAGTTGTAAGAGTAGAGAAAACACCAGGGTCTTTTCCAGGGAGTCTTTTCTTCTCATGAGGCGGCCAAAGTATTGGAGCCTTAGCTTCAGGATCTGTCCTTCCAGTGAGCACTCAGAGCTGATTTCCTTCAGAATGAATAGGTTTGATCTTCTTGCAGTCCATGGGACTCTCAAGAGTCTCCTCCAGCACCATAATGCAAAAGCATCAATTCTTCGGCGATCAGTCTTCTTTATGGTAGGGACATGGAGGGCACTGTGGTCTAAACCACTGAGCCTCTTGGGTTTGCCAATCAGAAGGTCAGTGTTTCAAATCCCTGCAATGAAGTGAGCTCTCATTGCTTTGTCCCAGATCCTGCCAACCTAGCAGTTTGAAAGCATGCCAGTGCAAGTAGACAAATAGGTATTGCTGCAGCAGGAAGGTAAATGGCATTTCCATGTGCTCTGGTTTCCATCACTGTGTTCCGTTGTGCCAGAAGCGGTTTAGTCATGCTGGCCACATGATCTGGAAAGTTGTTTGTGGACAAACACTGGCTCCCTCGGCCTGAAAGCAAGATGAGCGCCACAACCCATAGTCGCCTTTGACTGGACTTAACAGTCCAGGGGTCCTTTACCTTACCTTTACCTTTTACACCATCATAATGGACTGTCTCTTCCTTTTGATGGATTAGAATAGGAGTAACCAGCATGACACCATCCATATATTGCTAGACTACAATTCCTATCATTCCTGTCCTTTGGCCATGCCAGCTGGAGGACATCTTGTTGGCTGCCTATTCCTGTATTCCTCCTTAGCCCTCGTGGTGGCCTTGAGGAGCAGAATTCCAGATGTTCTCAGAGGCTGAGAAGCCAATTGCACTTTATGATGGATACTATCCTATTTTGCTGTTGATCTCAGGTGGTTGAGGACACATTCTAGGTCAGCATGTGGCCTTCCAGATGCTGTGGGACTACAACTCCCATCATTCCTGGCTGATGGACATGCTGTCGGCCAACTGCATCTGGGGAGCTTCTGTTTCAGATGCTCTGGAAGAATTTGCACAGTCTGGACATTGGGAGGGATGACTTCCCTCCTCTCTTCAAGACATTCCTGTTCACCCACTGGCTGTGGTGGTAGCAGAGAACACCTGCTAACAAGCTCTTTCCCAACGCGGTGGAGCCAACTGGCACAGAATGCCTTTTAAATTAAACCTCCTCCTCTTGACATTTAGGCACTGCCAATGTGCTCACACTCTTGCTTCAGCGACTCAACATGTGCCAGTGGTTTGAAAAAGCCCAGTGCAGAACCAGATGAATTGGATAGGGCAGAAAACAGATTGCAGTCAGATGCTTCGGTGTGGAGGAAATCAACTGGGGAGGTGGGGGGGGGGGAGAGAAGCATATAGAGCTTCATTGACACCCCATAGCAGGCAGCAGATCAGGTTGGGGGGAGAGACCCCTGAAGGCAACAGAAGGGGAGAAACGAGAGAAGTGAAGGAATACTTGAAGATAACTGTCAGGACTGCCGCTAGGTCCCAGCTCACAGAGGACCAACGCCCAGTGGATATTATATACAAAAGTCTTTATTGAAGTTTAGTTTCCATTTCCAAGCTCTGGGCGCGCAGGCCCACGTCTTAACGCTAGACCGGCTAAGTCCCCTCTGACTCACTGCTCCACCCACACCAGTTTAAGATTCTAGCCTGGCTCCACCTCTTGCGCTGCTCTTTCCTGCGTTGGGTCCTTCTGCCCTCTGGGGTTCCCTCCTTCCTGGACTCCTCTGACGCGGAGCCTCCTGAGTCTTGCCCCTCCCTCCGGCGGGCTTTAGGACCTGGCTCCCTTCCCGGGCTCCCCGCTGTGCCGCGCTCCTGTACATTTGAACTTGGCGCGCGCGCCCAGCCGGTGACTTTCCTTCTGACCGTTTCCCCGCTTCCTGATGTGGGTGTTGCCAAACCTGACTCCTCTCCTCCCTCTGGTGGTGAGGACACTGGTCCCGACTCCTGGGACTCCCCCTCCCCACTGCGCTCTGGTGGAGACGCTGGCCCTGATCTCCAGCTGCTGTTCAGAGACTCCCCGCTGGCCCCTCCCTCTTGAGGTTTCTCCCTTGGAATCTCCCTTGCTCTGGCCACCGGCGCTCCCTTCTGTGAGTCCTCCGATTCGCTAGAGAGGCTTGTGGAATAACTCTGGCCACTGTCACTGCCTGCGCCCCCCTCGTACTCCTCCTCCTCACTCTCCATTTGCTCCCCCTCCTGTGTCTCTCCTTCTGAACCCCTGACATCCATCCCCCCCTCGAAGCCCCCCCTTCCCCCCTCCCCCTCTTCCGGTGCGGGTTCCGGGTGCTCCATTGTTGTAGGGGTGATTCCAGGATACAGCTCGTCCCCTGAGGCTTGCAACCATCGAGATAAGTCCGGGAAGTCCCCCATGGGCTCGTCGACGACGACCTCCTCCGCTTCCATCTCCTGCGCGGTGTGCTCGAAATCTGCGCTCGACCCCAAATCACCCAAGAGCCCTCCTCCCCCTGTTGTTTGATGGGGGTCCACCTCCCAGGGCCCCTTCGGCATGTCTCTGCGCCAGCCCACCTCGGGTTGGTCCTCCCACCAATAAGATCCCCCCGTGCTAAAACCTGAAAGTGATCCCTCCGGAGAGCTGCCTCCCGGAGCCGAGTCCTCAGCTGACGAGAAACCCCTGAAAGTGCTGGCCGAGAGTGTGGGTGTGAACAAACAATCCTCGAAAAAGCCCGCCGGCATAGGCTTGTGCGGGAAAAGTGTGTGGAATTCTTCCTTGAGCAACTGCTCTTCCACTGCGTAATCCGGCACCCACCTGTTGGCGCTGGCCGGGGTGTCCTCCGTGGCGAGAAGATATTCAATCCCGTCCTCCCCCCACCTTGAGTCTAAAATCTCAGTGGCTTCATTAAGTGGCTCCCCTTTCGGCGACCCCCCTTTTTTGGGCGCTTCTCTGAGCGGGTCTGGCGCCTTCCCCGGTGCTTGAAACCTGTGGGGCTCTCTGTAGGGCGTGAGCACTGATCTATGAAAGACCGGGTGCATTCTGGAACCCTCCGGGAGTGTCAACCGGAAGGCCACTGGGTTGATCTGCGCCTCTACTTGGTAAGGCCCTAGCTGCTTGTGCCCTAGTTTCTTCTTGGCTAACGATCTGGCTGGAACTGCTTGTGCTGCCAACCAGACCCAGTCTCCCACCTGGATGTCCTCCCCAACCCTCCTGTGTCGATCTGCCTGCACTTTGTAAGCCTGTTTTGCCAACTCTAACTGCCTCCTGAGCTGCTCGTGGATCTCCTGCAACTCCGCTGCCACTTCCTCTGCTCCCTGTGGCTCCCCCTCCCGCACTGTGTCCAGACCCGGGAAGGTTCTGGGATGCCTCCCGTAGTTGGCAAAAAATGGGGTCACCCCCGTGGACCCGTGCTTCGTGTTGTTGTAGGCAAACTCGGCCAACGGTAGATAGTCCACCCAGGTCGATGGCTGCTGGTTCGCGTAGCATCTCAGGTACTGCTGCATGATGGCGTTGACCCTTTCCGCCTGCCCGTTAGTTTGCGGGTGTCTCGCCGACGCCAGGCTGACCTTGACGTTCAGGAATCCCATCAGCTTTTGCCAGAAGTTGGAGATGAACTGGCGCCCCCGGTCGGACAAAATAGACCGTGGTAGGCCGTGCACCTTGAACACGTGGTCTATGAACATCTTAGCGGTCTGCTCGGCCGTGGCCACCTTCGCGCACGGAATGAAGTGGGCCATCTTGGTGAACAGGTCCACTACCACGAGCACTGCCGTCTTGCCCCTTGAGCTGGGTAGATCTGTGACAAAGTCCAGGGCTACCCTCTCCCACGGTACGAACGGTGTCTGTAGCGGTTCCAACAGGCCCGCCGGCGGCTGGTGCACAGGCTTAGCCCTTTGGCAGGTGTCGCACCTATTGACATAGTCCGCGACATCCCCCCGCATCTTAGGCCACCAAAAGTCTCTGGCTACTAAGTCCACCGTCTTCTCCTTGCCGAAGTGCCCCGCGCTGGGCGCGTCGTGCAGCTGTTGCAGGACCTTCGCGCGGAGGCTGTCTCCTGGTACGTAGAGGACTCCCTTGCGTAGGAGCAGGCCGTCTCGCACTTGGAATTCGTCTCCCCTCGCCTTGCCACTGCACACCTCCTCCATCTTGGCTCGGGCGAACGAGTCTGTTCGCAGCGCGCGGCGCACCGCGTCCAGGTCCACCGTGGCTGACGCGCATGCCCACGCCTGTGGTGTGAAAATGTGCTTGGCCGCCGCCGGTGCCTCTGCCTCCAGATACTGCGGTTTTCTGGACAGCGCGTCCGCCAAGACGTTGCTGTTTCCTGGGATGTACTCAATTCTGAAGTCGAAATCTGCAAAGAACTCCGCCCAGCGGATGTGTCGCTGGTTCAGGAACCTCGCCGTGCGCCAGTACTCCAAGTTCTTATGGTCTGTGCGGACCTGCACCGTGTGCTTGGCTCCGACGAGGAAGTGCCGCCACGCCTTGAAGGCTGCATGTATGGCCAGCAACTCCCTGTCCCAAATGGTGTAGTTCTGCTCCGCTTTGCTGAGTTTTCTGGAGTAGAAAGCGCACGGCCTCCAGTCCCCCTGGTGGTCTTGCTGCAACAGAACGGCTCCCACGGCCCTGTCTGAGGCGTCCGTCTCCACTCTCATGGGCCTGCTGGGATTTACGTGCAGTAGGTTCTCTTCGGAAGCGAAGAGCTGCTTGAGCTTCTGAAAGGACTGCTCTGCCTGCTCCGTCCAGATGAACCTCTTCTTCTTGGAACTGAGGGTGTCGGTGATGGCCGCTGTCTGCATGGCGAAACCCTTGATGAACTTGCGATAAAAGTTGGCAAAACCGACAAACCTCTGTACTTCCTTCCTATTGCGTGGGCTCTTCCAATCCAGTACTGCACGTACCTTGGCACCGTCCATAGCCAGTCCCTTGTCGGACAGTTTGTAGCCCAAGAAATCCACCTCCGTCTTGTCGAACTGGCACTTCTCCAGCTTGGCGTACAGCCTGTGCTCCCGCAGCCTCTGCAGAACTTCCCTAACATCTCTCTCGTGAGCCTCCGGCGATTCCGAGAAGATTAGGATGTCATCCAGGAAGCAGACGCACTTCTTGTAGAGGAGACCCGCCAAGACATGATGCATGAAGGCTTGAAAGCAGTGGGAACCATTTTTTAATCCAAAAGGCATAACTCTGTATTCATAAGTGCCCAGCGGCGTAAACATGGTTGTTTTCCACTCGTCGCCTTCCCGTACGCGAATGAGATTGTACGCTCCGCGCAGATCCAACTTGGTAAAGATGCGACCCTTCCTCACCGTCGCCAGCAGGTCATCGATCTTGGGCATAGGGAATGCTGAGGGCTTGGTCTTGAGGTTCAAGAAGCGGAAATCAACGACCAGCCTCTTTTGGGGCGTGTCCCGCTTCTTTACAAAGAACACGGGACTGCCTCCTGCCGCCTTGGACTCCCGGATGAATCCCCGCTTCAGGTTGTGATCTATGAACTCCCTGAGCTCTTGCAATTCATCCTCAGACATGGAGTACAGTTTCCCCGTCGGGAGCGTCGCCCCGGGCAGGAGGTCGATCTTGCAGTCGTAGGGTCTGTGGGGTGGCAGCTTATCCGCCTCTTTCTCGCAGAAGACCTCCAAAAACTCCTTGTATTTGTTAGGCACCGCTTGCAACATGCCCAAGTTCAGCTGTGGTCCATCCTCGTGCCCCTCATCTTCCAAGTCCGCCAGGATGCAGTGTTCTGCGCAGTAAGAGGAGCCGAAGGTCAGTTGCCGCTGGTACCAAGCTAATGCTGGGCTGTGCCTATCCAGCCAACTCATTCCCAACACTATGGGCGTGTCTGACAGGCGGGTGACGTTGAAGCTGATGACCTCACGGTGGTTTCCAATGCGCATCACCATTGGCGGCGTCTGCTGTAGCACTTGCCCTCCCAGTAGCTCCCTGCCGTCCACTGTGACGACTTTCAGAGGTACCGCCGCTGGCAGAAGGGCTATGCCATGTTGCTGGAGGAACTGCATGTCTATAAAATCTGCATTGCTCCCCGAGTCTACGGTGATGGGAATTTCCACCAGTAGCCCATTGGGGAGCTGAAGGGATGCGGTGAGCTGCACTACTGGTTTGGGTGGGAGGGGGTCGGTGGGCTGTAAGATCCCTGGGGATTGCTTCACTGACTTGTCTGGCTGGTCCCCAGAGATGCCATCTCCAGCCAGACCGTGGAGTTTTCCTGCTGCGACTCCCTCTGCTGAATTGCGTCTGTTACTGTCGCTGCGGCTGCAGTATGCTTGTGAAACCGCTGGGGACACTCTTTTGCCATATGCTGAGCACTGTCGCAGATGTAGCACTTCCTGGTTCCTCTAGGAGGCTTCATCTTGACTGCTCCCGGAGTTAGGGCTCCGACCGTGGAGTGAGCCTTAGCACCACCTATCTCCATCGGCTCCTCTCCCCCTCCCAGCGGAGGCATGGATCGAGCGCGCGCCGCCTCCTTGGGGAAGGGAGGCAGTCCTTTCGCTGGCGTGCGTCCCAAATGCCCTTCCTCCCTGCCCCAAGGGCGTCCTTCCAACCGAACCCCAATGGAGAGTGCCCGTTCCACCACTTCCTTGGTGGTTTGGGGTCTTCCCCCCCTTGCGATCTCATCTTTCACAGCTCCGCTCAACCCCTCCCAGAACAGGTCTCTGACGGCAGGCGATTCTTTCTCCCAGGCTAGTACATTCACCAATCCGAAAAAACGTGCATGATATTGCCTCACAGTGGCTTTACCTTGTCTTAGTCCGTGAATCTCCCTCCTAGCGATATCCACATCAATCTCAGATAAAAAACACGCATCCATCACTTTAATGAAGGCAGCCGCATTTTGGAGGGCTGGATCCTTGTCTCTCCATAGATTGCGCAGCCACGATTTTGCCTCCCCCCGCAAATGCGAAATAATAAATCCCACTTTCTCTCCCTCATTTTTAAAGTCTTTGTCAAGCAGCTGCAATGTATAAATCACATCTGCTCTGAAGTTAGGATACTCCTGCAGGTCCCCATTGAAGTGAGATACCAGGCTCCCTCCTCTGTTTCCCAGCCCAATCCCTTCTGGTCTGGTGGCTGGGAGCCTCTGTGTACTTAGCACTTCTAACCTGGTTCGCAGATCCTGGCAGGCAGCAGCTGCTTCCTGTTCTTTCTTTCTGGAAGCCGCAATTTCTGCAGTCAACTGCGTCACTGCGTTTTGCAAACTCGCTATCCTCTCTTCGGTAGTCATTTCCCTGTTTTTCGTGAGCTCGCGAAGCACCAATCTTCACCCCTCGCTGCTTTCCCGCACTCCACGAGGTTGCAAAATTGGTGAAAATGGAGAGGGGACTTACTGTCAGGACTGCCGCTAGGTCCCAGCTCACAGAGGACCAACGCCCAGTGGATATTATATACAAAAGTCTTTATTGAAGTTTAGTTTCCATTTCCAAGCTCTGGGCGCGCAGGCCCACGTCTTAACGCTAGACCGGCTAAGTCCCCTCTGACTCACTGCTCCACCCACACCAGTTTAAGATTCTAGCCTGGCTCCACCTCTTGCGCTGCTCTTTCCTGCGTTGGGTCCTTCTGCCCTCTGGGGTTCCCTCCTTCCTGGACTCCTCTGACGCGGAGCCTCCTGAGTCTTGCCCCTCCCTCCGGCGGGCTTTAGGACCTGGCTCCCTTCCCGGGCTCCCCGCTGTGCCGCGCTCCTGTACATTTGAACTTGGCGCGCGCGCCCAGCCGGTGACTTTCCTTCTGACCGTTTCCCCGCTTCCTGATGTGGGTGTTGCCAAACCTGACTCCTCTCCTCCCTCTGGTGGTGAGGACACTGGTCCCGACTCCTGGGACTCCCCCTCCCCACTGCGCTCTGGTGGAGACGCTGGCCCTGATCTCCAGCTGCTGTTCAGAGACTCCCCGCTGGCCCCTCCCTCTTGAGGTTTCTCCCTTGGAATCTCCCTTGCTCTGGCCACCGGCGCTCCCTTCTGTGAGTCCTCCGATTCGCTAGAGAGGCTTGTGGAATAACTCTGGCCACTGTCACTGCCTGCGCCCCCCTCGTACTCCTCCTCCTCACTCTCCATTTGCTCCCCCTCCTGTGTCTCTCCTTCTGAACCCCTGACAATAACAGATACGAATTTTGTACTCACAGTATCTCAAAGTTTCCAAACCAGCAACCTCCTCATTCTTCTGATATTTCAAGTGTTCTTTCGAGACTTTCTAAAACCCTGTGATTACTCATGCACACTTATTTTGTTGCACTGAACCCCAATCTCCTATGCGAGATTCTAGGGGTCCTGCAATTATGGAGGATTTGTGTTTCCTTTCGGGAATGAGGCACAACGGAGACTGTGGTGTCTTTATGATATACAGCCGTACCTTGGTTGCTGAACGCCTTGGAACTCATACGTTTTGGCTCCCAGATGATCGAAAACCAGAAGTGAGTGTTCTGGTTTTCTAACAATTTTCGGAAGCCATACCTCCGGCACGGCTTCTGATTGGCTACAGAAGCTTCCTGCAGCCAATCAGAACCCGCGCTTTGGTTTCCGAACATTTTGGAAGTCGAATGGACTTCCGGAATGGATTCCACTCAATTTCCAAGGTACGACTGTATAGTTTATTTACACATATATACAAACTGAGTCTAGGGGTGGGGGAATCCTAGCATTACACCACAAGAAGGTCTCCTTCATCTCCCATAGGTGCAACTATACTGGATTTTTTTTAAGAAGACCTCAGCCATGGCTCTGCATCTCCCACTCCTGGTGAGGACTTTTCTCCCTGCCCGCATCATACTCTGATCCCATCTCTCAAGCTCACAAAACTGACAATTTCCCCCCTACTCGTTTACATCAGGCCCACAGCAATTCTGAAACATCTCCTCCCCATTCTGTCTTCACTAACTATTCCCCATATGCAGCCAGCACAGCCTTTGATTCACTGATAGCCAGTCTTCATTTCTTAATGGCTTATCTGCCAGGGGATTCCCCAGGAAGGAAAAAGCAGTTTTAGCTTTTATTTTCACATTAGGGAAGGGGATCTGGAACCCAGGAATTTAGGGGAGTCAAGGAACCCCACACGCCCATCGCAATATTATTTACAGTCCAGTAAGAACATCTAAATCTTATGGAATTTAATGGGCCTTGCTTATTATTTCATTTCATTTTTTATTGTTCATATGCCAGCATATCTTAAGAAGTACTGTTTAAGAACTGGCACCTGGGTTTGCTGTTTTCCTCTTCCCTCCCTCTCCCTTTTTTCTTGTGTGTTGCATTTTTTTTTAAAGACTGTAATCCTGCAGGAAGAGACTTCTATGTTTCAACTGCTTGCATGTAATCCACCTTGGCAGCTTTTCGAGCTAAAGAATGGCACACAAATGCTCTAAATCAGGCATAGGCAAACTCCAGCCCTCCAGAAGTTTGGGACTACAATTCCCACCATCCCTGACCACTGGTCCTGTTAGCTAGGGGTGATGGGAACTGTAGTCCCAAACATCTGGAGGGCTGGAGTTTGCCTCTGCCTGCTCTAAATAAATGAATAAATTCTGAGAACTCCCCAGACAGAAGACCAAACACCTTGTTATGTACTGAGTTGAATAGGGTCCAAAATGCAGCAGTCTGATTCGTCCTAGAACAATAGGATCCAGAATGCAGCAGTCTGATTGGTCCGCAGAAGCCACCCAATCCAACTCCAGGTGGAAGTGAATCCGCAACCTGATTGGCCTACAGGAGAATCCCGGAATTAGCCAATCACGTGGGGCCCATTGTGTAAATAATGTATATAAAGCAGACATTCTGGGGGAACTTCCATTCCTCACTACCATGAGCTGAATAAAGAGCATGAAATCCACACTCGACTCTGAATATATTTCACACCTCTTGTGATGAAAACTTGAATCCATGCCTGTCTCCTCAATCTCATCAATGCGCTTGTTCAGTTTAGTGCTATAGCTTCTTCCTTCTGTGATAATATAGCTCAGTGGGTACAGCACGAGACTCTTAATCTCAGTGCCATGTGTTCGAGCCTCACATTGGGCAAAAGATGCCTGCATTTCGGGGGGGGGGGGTTGGACTAGATGACCCTCGTGGTCCCTTTCAACTCTGCAGTTCTATGATTCTCTATTTCCTGTGCGCTCTTTGGACCTGGGTTCTGTAGGTTTACATCTGTTTACTCAAACAGCCTGCGCAGAACATCACAGCTGCTCATGGATAAAGTACAAAGCAGTAGCGTAGATCAGGTTTCCTGAAATCCTTTTGGGAGAAAATCTTTGGACAACTGTTAATGCCCCAATCATCCTTTCTTGCAGGGCTCCCTTCCCCTCTTCTGCCTCCCATCATTGCTTTAAATCTATTGAAGATAAGCTATTAAAAGGAAGGTTTACGTGGAGCCATCTGAGTGCGACAAAAGGGGCCTGAGATAAATGCTCCTCGCTCCCCCAACTGATTTGCTCCGTATAAGATATCTACTTAGAATTAGGTCACCGTCTCTACATTTCTTTGCTCTTCTCCATTCGCTGTATTAACCTTTCATGTTTTCAGACTCTGCCCTACAGTTTTAAAACACGTGAACTTTTCACTTTCCCTCCCAGACATGCCTTCCATCGAATCAATTTTCTCAAGAAGACGCGGCGTTCCTCCACCCCCCCTTCTCCGCGGTGGCGGCCGCACTTGATTTTCAAACAGTTTGGCCCATCTTTCAAATGCCACTTCAAGCAAACAACTTACGGAGGGGAGAGACAAGGCAGAACAATAAACCGACTGTAAAATGGCTCATACAGAGATGAAGGCTGGTGTTTGTTCCTGGGCTTTTCAATTAAAGGGCGGGAGACTCACACCATTTTAAAAGGCGGCAACATCAGCAGGGAACCTTAAAAAAACCACACACATATATTTTAAGAACGGGAATGAAGGTTGAGAGATAGCGGCGATGGGCATAATCCCAGGGAGAGAGGCAGGGAGAGAGCAGAACCCGTAATCTTTTCTCAAAATTTGAGGTTGCTAGGTTTTTTTCCTCTTTTTATTTTATTATTATTAATTGACATCCATGTTGTTGTTGTTTAGTCATTTAGTCGTGTCCGACTCTTTGTGACCCCCTGGACCAGAGCACGCCAGGCACTCCTGTCTTCCACTGCCTCCCGCAGTTTGGTCAAACTCATGCTGGTAGTTTCGAGAACACTATCCAACCATCTCGTCCTCTGTCGTCCCCTTCTCCTTGTGCCCTCCATCTTTCCCAACAACAGGGTCTTTTCCAAGGAGTCTTCTCTTCTCATGAGGTGGCCTAAGTATTGGTGCCTCAGCTTCAGGATCTGTCCTTCCAGTGAGCACTCAGGGCTGATTTCCTTCAGAATGGATAGGTTTGATCTTCTTGCAGTCCATGGGACTCTCAAGAGTCTCCTCCAGCACCATAATTCAAAAGCATCAATTCTTCGGCGATCAGCCTTCTGTATGGTCCAGCTCTCACTTCCATACACCACTACTGGGAATTGACATCCATACACAATCTTAAATACATGTACTGTGGACGTTCCATTTGTGAACGTGATCCGTGCGGGATGCACTTTCACAACCTGCAGCGGCATGTCTGTGCATGCGCAGGTTGCAATTTGGTGCTTCTGCGCATGCACAAAGCACGATTTAGTGCTTCTGCGCATGCGCGATTTCCGAAACCCAGAAGTAACCCATTCCGGTACTTCCAGGTTTTGGCGCATCCGTAAAAAATGCATCTGTAAAAAACCTGAAAAAACACAACCTGAAGCCTCTGTAACCCGAGGTATAACTGTACAAAGAAAGGGTGAAACTGATAATAATGGTAATAACAACCTTAAATAATTATACCATTAAATATTGACTTAAACTTCTTCTTGTACATTCTCTTTTCTTATACTTTCCGACTAAACAAAAATAAACCAAAGTAAAAATCCAATAAACTAAATTATATCAAAACAGACTTCCTGTCATTTCCTGATGTAAGTTACATTTACGACATTGAATGTACTTATACTTCTTACCTTGCTCTTACTGTATTTTCTAGTACTTTCTTATAACATATCGTTCCATTTTTCCTTATTTAATAATATTTAATTTACACAAGGGTCATTCAAACACTGCCGTAGCTGTTATGTTGTTGTTATATTTTTGTAGGTATTTATTGAACGTATCCCATTTTTGCGTGAATGATTGTTTTGTATTTCCCCTTAATCTATTTGTCAATCGAGCCATTTCTGCATAGTCTCATAACTTATTCTGCCATTCCCTTACTGTTGGTACTTTCCCCCCTTTCCAGTTTGATGCAATTAATAACCTGGCAGCGGCTGTTGCATACAAAAAGATTTCTCTTATATTTTTTGGGATATCACTGCCTAGAATTCCAAGTAGAAATGCTTCTGGCTTCTTTGAAAATGTTAATTTAAAGATAGAAATTGCTAGCGTTAGCGCAAGAAGCCCACACCTTGCCCATTCTTCTACTTGACAAGGAGCACCAACAGAGAGCCACTACCCCTGAATTCACACAAAGCATGTTCTCCCTCATGGAGAGCACGTGTTGCGGTCGGGTCTGCTGAGCCACCCCTCTGTTGCCAGGCAAGGTCTCTAAAGATGGCCTGGGGCAATGATTGGTTCGCTGGGTTGCTGGGGTAAAAGTTATGTTGCAATTCTGGTGGGAGGGGTAAAATGTTTAAATACTCTGCACGCAGCCTGGAGCTTTCTCTTTGCTGCGTGCAACGGATCATCCGCCCACCCGCTCTAAAGTAAGGGGTTGTTGCGTTGACCTTGCTATGCCTGTCATGGGGTCGTCTGCCGTTGGGGCAGGGGTCTGGTAGGAATTTTGTCCATTTGGCGGATTGGCTGGGCCATTTGGTTTTTGCCTACTGCGTAGCAAATCGTCACAACTTGTAAGGTTGCAGTTAGGTATTGGTTATAAATTGGTGGAGGAGGGGTTAGGATAGGCTGGGCCTGCCCCTCCATGGTCGCTGCAGAAAGGGAATTCTGTTAAAGGAATCCTGGGGCTTGCCATCTTTTTGTCCAATTCCTGGAATGGGACCAGGGCCGGCAAGTCTTCGGGGAGCATGTGGGTGAGAATTGAGGGCCTGTGACTCAGCTCCACTTCTCCCCGACTTGTTTTCCCTTACTGGCTTTCGGTGGTGCCCGGAAGTCAGTTCTGTCCCCAGGCGGGGGGACAGATAGTCTTAACCAATGCCTAAACAACCACTCACGGTTTTGTATTTAAATAAAGTTGTGGCCAAAATTATGCCAAAAACCTTAAACAAAAATTAAGTGTGCATTGTGAGTTATTTGGAGGGTGGCCTGGGGACCTCGACACACAACACCTTATTCCGTTTCCCTGATCGTTCATTTCCGCATTTAATCTTAGTTTACTGCTAATTTCCACGTTAATTGCTTCCAGAAAGAAAACAAAACAGTTTGCAACACCCTTAACTCAGAAAATCATGGGAGTAAAGCGATGGAATTTGGGGGGATAGACTAGCATGCCATTCTCTCCTGCTGCTTTTATGGACGAATCATGGGAGAACGTAGGATAGTAGAATTGTAGAATTGGAAGGGACCCTGAGGATCATCTAGTCCAACCCCCTGCAATGAAGGACTATTCAGCTGTCCCATACAGGGATCGAACCTGCAACCTTGACGTGATGAGCACCATGCTCTAACCAACTGAGCTATCCAGGCAACAGAAAGGATGGGGGAGAAACCACACGGCTTTGTTGCTGTGTGAATGACATTCAGTGTGCCAAGACAGTATATTGGTCAAAAAACCCCACAGTTCCACAAGATAGCAGGCGGCGCAGTGCGAAATGAACAACAACGATGATGATGATAATAATAATAATAATAATTTATTATTTATACCCTGCCCATCTGGCTGGGTTTCCCCATGCACTCTGGGCGGCTCCCAACAGAATATTAAAATACAATAATGTATTAAATATTAAAAACTTCCCTAAACAGGGCTGCCTTCAGATGTCTTCTAAAAGTCAGATACAGTGGTGCCTTGCAAGACGAAATTAATTCGTTCCGCAAGTCTTTTCGTCTTGCGAGTTTTTTGTCTTGCGAAGCACGGTTTCCCATAGGAATGCATTAAAAATCAATTAATGCGTTCCTATGGAAACCGCCTTCAGACCAGGTCCGGGGACAGTCTGTCCCTCGACCTCTTCTGAAGGCGGGCGGGGGGCGAAAGTCTTTGCTCCCCCCCCGCCTGCCTTCCCGGGAGAGCGGAGAAACGCAGCGCTGCCTTCCCGCTCTCCCGGGAAGGCAGGCAGGGGGGAACAAAGACTTTTGCCCCCCGCCCGCCTTCAGAAGATGTCCAGGACCTCTTCTGAAGGCGGGCGGGGGGCAAAAGTCTTTGTCCCCCCTGCCTGCCTTCCCAGGGGCTTTTAAATTGCCCCGGGACTGTCCGGGGCAATTTAAAAGCCCCCGGACGGCTTTTGAAGGCAGGCGGGGGGGGAGCAAAGACTTTTGCCCCCCGCCAGCCTTCAGAAGAGGTCCTGGACCTCTTCTGAAGGCCGGCGGGGGGCAAAAGTCTTTGTCCCCCCCGCCTGCCTTCAAAAGCCATCCGGGATAGCGGGAAGCGCTTCCCTGCTATCCCGGACTGCTTTTAAAATGCTGGCGGTGGGGAGCAAAGCCTTTCGGCCCCCGCCTGCCTTCCTGGACCTCTTCTGAAGGCCAGAGGGGGGGGGGAAGGCTTTGCTCCCCACCGCTAGCATTTAAAAGAGGTCCCCGGAGATTTCCCTATGGGCTTTCTTCTTGCGAAGCAAGCCCATAGGGAAATTCATTTTGCGAAGCGCCTCCAAAACGGAAAACCCTTTCATCTAGCGGGTTTTTCGTCTTGCGAGGCGTTCGTCTTGCGGGGCACCACTGTAGTTGTTTATTTCTTTGACATCTGGTGGGAGGGCGTTCCACAGGGCGGGTCTCACTACCGAGAAGGCCCTCTGCCTGGTTCCCTGTAACTTGGCTTCTCGCAGTGAGGGAACTGCCAGAAGGCCCTCGGAGCTGGACTTCAGTGTCTGGGCTGAACGATGGGGGTGGAGACGCTCCTTCAAGTATAATGGGCAAAGGCTGTTTAGGGCTTTAAAGATCATTTGAAAACACAATAGAAGTGCTAGCATTATAATAAGGGAAAATAACACAGTATCTCCCATGTCTTAATGTGCCTAGGTTGTCCTTGACCAACATACACCAATTCCAGAGTGTCACTAGAGCTCTGGACAGCTTCAGCCATTCCTGAACAGGCACAGCCTGGTGTTGAGACACATGTTGAGAAAAACATCTTGGAGATCCCAGGCCACAGGGAGGTCAGGCCTCAACCAGAGCCAGGGCTTTTTCGGCCGTGGCCCCAATCTGGTGGAACGCTCTGTCACAAGAGACTAGGGCCCTGTGGGACTTGACATCTTTCTGCAGGGCCTTCAAAACAGAGCTGTTCCACCTGGCCTTTGGCCAAAGCACAGTCTGACCCCCTCCTTCTGTAATCCTCACAGAACTCTAGACCAATGGTTGCCATTAATTTGATTTTGAATTGATTTTAGAATGAATTGATATTAGAATGTATTTCAATTAATTGATTGTGATTTTATGTAAACTGCATTATTTTTACTGTTGCTAGCTGCTTTGAGCCTGGCTTCGGCTGGGGAGGACGGGATATTATTATTATTATTATTATTATTATTATTATTATTAATAATAATAATAATAATAATAATAACTCTCCTCCCTGCAAGAGAGGGGAGTGGTTGTGGGCGGGAGCCCGAGCTCTGCCCCTAGCAGGGGGCGTTAGCCCCCTGCCTACATTACCTGGCTGGCACCCATGCCCCTTGGCAGGCATCCAACCAGGTGCCTGAGGGGGGGCGTGTTTAGCAGCCTTTTGCTGCGGTGCCAACCTCTTCCCGGCCTCATTCTCCGTCGTCCCGTCGTGAGTCACCCACCCTCCACTCCCTTTGAGTTCAGGGTCTTAGTTTTTTCCTTGGCCTTGCTATGGACCTTAGGTTGGTCGCCTTGGTTGTCTAGGGGGCCTGGTAGGAGTTTTTCCATTTGGCATTAGGCTTTTTGGTTTTTTCGCCTACCTCGTAGCAATCGTCACAACTTTTGTGGTATTGGTGGGTAGGTTAGGCATTGGAATAATGTGTTATGCTGTGTCGAAGAGCTAGGTGTGGCAATCGCCTATGCCTTCAATTTTTGGGGTATTCCGTTAAAGGAATCTGGCGGTCGTGTATTCTGTCCGATGCCTGCTTGGCGGGAGGCCATGGCATGACCCTCGGTGACATCAGGGGGAGAGCCTATAGTTGGATTAGCATCAACAGGCTCTACCTTCTGGTGAATAAACCCCCTTGTTTTAGACATCCAATGCTTAAGCCAATACCTTTTCACTGCTGTAATCAATAAAGTTGTGGCCTTTCCTTGCCCATTAACCTTATATCACGTGTCCTTGTGTATTCATTTCACATTGCGGGGGTCGGGTCCTTGCACCACAATAATGATGATGATGATGATGATGTTCTGGTGAACTCATGCACGCCCCATGGGGCTGCTAGTGCAAAATACAGAAGCCAGCATGGATGGAGATAAAGTGGGGTATAGAAGTGTGTGTACAAATGTTACATTAGGATACAGAACGATAGAAAACTGGCCAGTGGACACCAAAACCTGCCACCTTAAACCCTGGTGTGCCACCTGCCACAATACCATGCTAGATGGATCAAGGGCCTCACTCAGTTTAGGTGGCCTCCGATGCTACTATGAGTGCTGCCCCCAGTCAAAGAATCATAGAATTGTTGAGGTGGAAGGGACCACGAAGGCCATCCAGGCCAACCCCCTGAAATGCAGGGATCTTTTGCCCAACGTGGGTCTCGAACCCACAACCTAGAGATTAAGAGTCTTATGCTCTACTGACTGAGCCAGCGTAGACCATGCTGAGTGAGGTGGAGCAAGGGTCTGAATCTGTATAAAGCACCTCCTTGTGTTCCTGATGGGTCGTGTTGGCCTTGATGGTTTGTAGGTTGTGCAAGCTGAGAGCAGACAATCCTAGGACGGGTGGACTGATGGCTTGACCCAGTTTCACAAACGGTCCTGTTGCTCGCAAGGTTGTGGGTAGCCTTGGAACAGCAGTTCTCAACCTGTGGGTCCCCAGATGTTGTTGGACCACAACTCCCATTATCCCTGAGCCTTGCTAGCTAGGGGTGATGGGAGTTGTAGTTCAACAACATCTGGGGACCCACCAGTTGAGAAAGGCTGCCTTCGAAAAACAGGACAGCCCAACTCTTCTCTATCCTTCTCAGGTGTTGAGATAATTTGGGGACTTTGACTCATATCATATAAAAGGCCGGGAGCAATTAATATGCAGGAAGCCTCCTGCTGTTTAGGCAATGAGCATCCAGTGCCATCCTGTACTCGATGATGTGCTCGTGATAAATGCTCACATGACAAGGTTATTTGGTGCAGAGCAGCTGGAGGGGTTGTCATAGCAACCAGTCCACAATGCCCATAAATCTGGCGCGTAGTTATACTTGCTGTGTATGCAAAACACACACACCCGTACACAGAACCAGCTCAAGCCCTTTCATTTGCAGAGCTCTCTTGTTCTGCCTCTCCCGCACTCTCTCTCTCACAAACATGCACAAACTCATGTGCACATGCTTGCACACATGCTTGCTCTTAAATAAATCAACTCCTTCCTATACTGTCCTGTCAGGCCCCCCCCCCCCCCAGGGATGGCGGTGGTGGGGTGTGGGAATCAAGCAATCTCTTGAAAACAGAGAAAACTTACAAGATAATTACAGAGGACGCTCAGGTTGTGAGCCTTTCGGGATGCACGTTCACAACCCGCAGCGTTCACAACCCGCGTCTGCACATGCGCAGGTTGCAATCTGGCACTTCTGCACATGCGCAAAGTGCAATTTAGAGCTTTTGTGCATGTGTGACCGCCGAAACCTGGAAGTAACCCGTTCCGGTACTTCCGGGTTTCGGCAGTCCGCAACCCGAAAAAACACAACCTGAAGCGTCTGTAAGCTGAGGTATGACTGTATTACAGTAAAAGAGACATAGGATGGAACATAGGAACACGGTCAGGTGGTTGGTACATGTAGCTCTGCATTGTGCATCTTGATGGACAGATGCTCTCTAGGGATTCAGGCAGATGACTGTTCCAGCCCTACCTGGAAACTGAACCTGTGACCTTCTGCATGCAAAGCAGATATTCTACTGTATTATAGAAGCATGGAATTTTAGAGCTGGAAGGGACTCCAAGGGCCATCTAGTCCAACCCCCTACATTGCAGGAATCTCAACTGAAGCATCCATGACAGGTGGCCACCCAACTTCTGCTTATAAACCTCCAAGGAAGGAGAGGACACAGTCTCCAGAGGGAGACCCACTGTCAAGCAGCTCTTACGGTTAGAAGGTTCTTCCTGATGTTGAGTCGGAATTTCCTTTCTTGGAACTTGAAGCCATTGGTTTGAGTCCTACCCTCCAGAGCAGGAGAAAAAAAGCTTGCTCCCTTTTCAAAGTGTCAGTGCTGACCTTTAAAGCCCCTAAAGGGCCTCGGCTCAGTATACCTGAAGGAGCGTCTCCACCCCGTCATTTTGCCCAGACACTGAGGTCCAGCTCCATGGGCCTTCTGGCAGTTCCCTCACTGCGAGAAGTGAGGTTAAAGGGAACCAGGCAAAGGGCCTTCTCAGTAGTGGCGCCCGCCCTGTGGAATGCCCTCCCATCAGATGTCAAGGAAATAAACAACTATCTGACTTTGAGAAGACATCTGAAGGCAGCCCTGTTTAGGGAAGTTTTTAATGTTTCATGTTTTATTGTGCTTTTAATATTCAGCTGAGAGCCGCCCAGAATGGCTGGGGAAATCCAGCCGGGTATAAATAACAACAACAACAATAATTTCCGTGTGCAGCTCTTGAGATATTGGGAGATGGCTATCCTATCTCTTCTAAGTCTCCTCTTTTCCAGGCTAAACATACCCAGCTCCTTCAACCGTTCCTCATCAGGTTTGGTTTCGAGACCCTTGATCATCTTGGTTGCCTGCCTCTGCACACAAAGTTATGTGTGTATTATATCACATACATGAAGAAAAGATGGGAGGAGCGGGGAAAGAATATATTCCATGAATACAGGAACACAGAAAGCTGCCTTATAATGAGTCAGACCTGTGGTCCATCTGCAGTTTAGGACTGTCTGTGAGCTGGCAGTGGTTTCCCAGGTTTTCAGGCAAGAGTCTCTCTCAACCTTACCTGCAGATGGTGGGGACAGGACTTGTGACCTATGACATGCACAGCAGATTCTCTACCACTGAGTTACGTTCCTGCCCTAAAGTTCAAAGGAGTTGAGATGAACCCATTGTGTATCAAAAGTAAATTTTAACAACAGAACTATTGCACTGAATTCTGCTGCAAAAAGAGAATTACAAAAAAGGCTCTGTATCGCAATAGGCATGAACAAAGTGCTTTGTTAGTAATGGAGCAATCCTATATGCTTTTATAACTAATGGTTGGTTTCTGTTAATAGTAAGAAACATTTATACTACTTGATCATCTTATATAGTAAATTCATGTAAGTTTTCCATTTTTTATGATGTTATATATAATAAGATATGTAAATATTGGAATCATATATCTATCTCTGTCATCTATCTATCTATCATCTATCTATCATCTATCATCTATCTATCTATATCTATATCTATCTATCTATCTATCTATCTATCTATCTATCTATCATCTATCTATCATCTATCTATCTATCTATATCTATCTATCTATCTATCATCTATCTATCTATCTATCATCTATCTATCATCTATCTTTCTATCTATCTATCTATCTATCATCTATCATCTATCTATCTATCTATCTATCTATCTATCTATCTATCTATCTCCATCTATCTATCTATCATCTATCTATATCTATCTATCTATCTATCTATCTATCTATCTATCTATCTATCTATCATCCATCTATCTATCTATCTATCTATCTATCTATCTATCTATCTATCTATCATCATCTATCTATCTATCATCTATCTATCTATATCATCTATCTATCTATCTATCTATCTATCTATCTATCTATCTATCTATCATCTATCTATCATCTATCTATCTATCTATCTATCTATCTATCTATCATCTATCTATCTATCTATCTATCTATCTATCTATCTATCTATCATCTATCATCTATCATCTATCTATCATCTATCTATCTATCTATCTATCTATCTATCTATATCTATCTATCTATCATCTATCTATCTATCTATCTATCTATCTATCTATCTATCTATCTATATCTATCATCTATCTATCTATATCTATCTATCAATCATCTATCTATCTATCATCTATCATCTATCATCTATCTATCATCTATCTATCTATCTATCTATCTATCTATCTATCATCTATCTATCATCTATCTATCATCATCACCATCCATCTCTAGTTTATGAAATGCAATCAGGAAGTGTCACTGTTCTTCCCCAAACATACACACAGATCAGGATATCCATACGTCATATCACCAAGACTCAAATTCTTGGTATATTAGTCTGAATTCCCCCTATTGTGCTAAGCTACTTAAATGCCATGTTTCTGTAGAAAGAAACATTTCCAAAAAGGCTGCTGCCACACACTGAGAAAATCCATTTTTCTGCTGTCACCAGTTTGGGCAGGAATCCACAAAACGTCTGGCATCCATCAATGCATGTGGGTGGTCTTTAGCTGCTAATGTAAATTGCATCATCTGGCATGAACGTATGTCTCACGAACATAATACGAACGCAGCAAAGAAATTGTCTTGCAGAAGAAGGCATGTGAAGTTTACCTTCCCAACGTGATAGCTCTTCCGTTGGTGTCGGGGTTTAAATTTGACACCGAATTTCACCTAACGTGAAATTTCAAGGTGGGTTGGGAGGGCTCTTCTTACAATAAACACCCACGGGATTCTGGTGGAAGCAGAAGAAGTCTTGAGAAGATCAGAAGAATTTCTCATGGGGGGGTCCACATCAGATCTTCCGAGAGTGAGTCCACATCAGTGTAACATATTTAAAGCACTCTTATCACAGCCATGGCTCCCTCTGATGAATCCTGGGAACTGTAGATTGCTAAGCACACTGAGAGTTCTCCGGTGGTCTCTCACAGAGGTATTCCTAGCACCCTTAACAAACTACAGTTCCCAGGATTCTGTGGGAGAGGGGAGCCATGGCTGTTAAAGTGCTGTAGGTGAAGCTAAAGGGACCCCTGACCATTAGGTCCAGTTGTGACCGACTCTGGGGTTGTGGCGCTCATCTCGCTTTACTGGGCGAGGGAGCCGGCCTACAGCTTCCGGGTCATGTGGCCAGCATGACTAAGCTGCTTCTGACGAACCAGAGCAGCGCACAGAAACACTGTTTGCCTTCCTGCCAGAGTGGTACCTGTTTATCTACTTGCACTTTGACGTGCTTTCGAACTGCTAGGTGGGCAGGAGCAGGGACCAAGCAACGGGAACTCACCCCGTCGCCGGGAATCGCACCGCCAACCTTCTGATCGGAGTGCTTTAAAGCCGGGCTTCTCAAGCTATCAGATGTCGTGGGCTGCCAATTCCCACATGTGCCCGGGACGTGGGGAAATGATGCTCCAGGCAAAATATAAAATTCCAGGCTTGCTAGGTGAGCAAAGGGTTAAGACACATGGCTCTGAATACACTGGGTATCAGGTTGGCTGTAGGAGTTGCTGGAAGGCGGCATACAAGGTGCCATCCAACCACCTTAGAGATTCTACTCTGGATTTGTGCAGAGAGTTCTTAGCCTTTTTCTTTTGTGTGGACAGGCGGAGTCCCCCAAAACCCTGGGCGGCCCCCGTGTGGAATAACGACCCAAGACAATGTGCTATGGGATTAAAATTGGCCACAACTTTATTATGTTTCAGATGTGGGTAGACCTTGGGTTAGGCATTGGGCGTTTATCCCTCCCAGTCCCCCGCTGGGGATCTGGGGAACATCAGGGTTATCCAGAGTGTGTGGGAGGAAAGGGCTCTCTCTGGAGAACATATGTTCAAGCAGAGAGCCGCCCCCATTACGACGCCGTCGCAGGGGAGAGCAATGACAACCTCTAGGCGTACGGCCAAAACCTCCCCTCAAAACAACCCCTTTAACAGGGAACCCTGGTATCGCCGCCGCAAAGAGAAGGGGGTGTGAGTCACTGCTATATGCCCACCCCCAATTTAGGGAAGATAGACTAAAGGATTCCCAAGGATTCCCAAGGCCTGATACTGCTTTGCTATGGGAAAGACCTGCCAATGCAGGAGAATTCCTTTCCGGCCCTTTAACAGCGACCTTGACATAGCAGTGCCCGTGTACCTGTGGAGAAAAGGTTAACCTGCAAAAGAAGTCTTAACTGAGGGTGGGTAGGGTGGGAGAAGCTCTGGAGCCAACGGATAATTCCCAGGTAAGAGCCTCATCCTATTGTGTGGGCAGGTGGTCCCTCCCCCCACCTGTCCTGATCACCTTGGCACCGCCTCCCCAGGCGGGATTGGGCAACTGGCTGAGGTAGGCGGAGACCTCCAGGTATCCCACCTGAGGAAGGCAAAGCCAAGCCTGTTCTAATGGTGCCGCAACCAAGCAAAGGACGCCCCCCATTTAATGTGGGGAGCAGTCACTCTTGAAGATGTCCCTCAAGGTAGAGGGTACAGATTTTTCTTTGGGTTTACTCCAGAAGCCTTTCTCACAAAGCATCAGGCAGCAGAGGCTTAGGGTAAGAGTTTTCCTTCTCTTAGATGGGCTGCCTTCCCAGGTTAATGAGGCCCATCTGGCCCTCACTTCCCTCTGCAGCATGTGCAGAAACAGCCTTCTTAACCATCAGATGCAGTCTTGGTCCCGTCCGCTCAATCTTTGCATGCAGGGGAAGTCGCTAACTCACCAAGGGTTTTTGACCCATTGGCTACACTCACCCGGTTTAGCCAGCCAGTTTAAGCCATTTCCTGGGGTCTGGCTGCTGTTGCATGCTGGCAACTTCTAGGAGCCACAGGTGAGAGCTGAGCAAAACTGTATTTTTGTTGTTTAGTCATTTAGTCATGTCCGACTCTTTGTGACTCCATGGACCAGAGCATGCCAGACACTCCTGTCTTCCACTGCCTCCCACAGTTCGGTCAAACTCATGTTGGTAGTTTCAAGAACACTACCCAACCATCTCGTCCTCTGTCGTCCCCTTCTCCTTGTGCCCTCCATCTTTCCCAACATCAGGGTCTTTTCCAGGGAGTCTTCTCTTCTCATGAGCTGGCCAAAGTATTGGAGCCTCAGCTTCAGGATCTGTCCTTCCAGTGAGCACTCAGGGCTGATTTCCTTAAGAATAGATTGGTTTGATCTTCTTGCAGTCCATGGAACTCAAGAGTCTCCCCCAGCACCATAATTCAAAAGCATCAATTCTTCGGCGATCAGCCTTCTTTATGATCCAGCTCTTACTTCCACTGTAGATATAGTTCAAATAAAACAGAACCAACCTTTCAAGAAGCATTCCCTGACTCTCCCCTCCCCCCGGGCAAATGAGGTTGATAACACAGGGCTTGCCCCCTGGTAAACACCAGCATCTAAAACCATAGTTTGCACATCTCAGACATCCCTTTTCCTTCTAGTGTAAGTAAGTTGTGGTTTGCAGCCATCATGTTCTCTGGTTGAACTCTGAACGCCCTCCACTTTGGAGAAAGACACTCAGAGTCCCAGTAGGAAGTGATTATTACTCGCAGGGCAAGGCATTTACTGTGAAAATGGAAATGGTTGGAAAGCAGATCCTATGTCTTCGAATGATAACCACATAGAATGAGACCTGGAAGCATCTTTCAGAGATGCGTGAACAAAATATATTGCACCAAGGTGGTGGTGGTGGGGAATATGGCTGTGTAATGTTTAGACAGCTGCAAGGACTTTCCCAGAGGAAATCTTCTTTGGCCAGCCTGTATATGCTTGTGAGACTCTTGGAACTGCATAAGGCAGCAAAGTGTGTGTTGCGCATATTACTCTGCAGCTGGGAATGGGGAAACGAAATACTTTCTTCACCCGATTCACAAATTCACCCCTCCTTTTCTCACCGTTGCAACCTCCACTCTAATATGTAGGCTAAATCAATGTCTGTTACTGTTATGTACTGAGTTGAATAGGATCCAAAATGCGGCAGTCTGATTGGTCGTAGAACAATAGGATTCAGAATGCAGCAGTCTGATTGGTCATAGAACAATAGGACCCAGAATGCAGCAGTCTGATTGGTCCACAGGAGCCACCCAATCCAGCTCCATGTGGAAGTGAATCTGCAACCTGATTGGCCTACAGGAGAATCCCAGAATTAGCCAATCACGTGGGGCCCTTTGTGTACATAATGTATATAAAGCAGACATTCTGGGGGAACTTCCATTCCTCCTCACCACTATGAGCTGAATAAAGAGCTCATAATCCACTCTTGACTCCGGGTATATTTCAATTACCAAAGCAGCAACCACGCAGAGCTGTGATCTGGCCCAACCTGGAAAGAATCATCGATATGTGTGGCCTGCAAACCCCCAGGTGGCACTTGTGGGCAACTCTTCGCCACGATGAACTTGCAGACGCCAGGATACAGACTTGAGGCCTAGTGCACACAGCTGGCCACTAAGTTGTGGGGATTCCCTGTGGCTTGTTCTTTAGCCACCATGTAACACTTTCCGACAGAGAAATCTGTCAAATTCAGTTTCTTGTTTGTCCACATCTCAGCAGCAGGTTGCAGATTTTTTTAAAATTTTTTTTTTACTTAAGAGAAATCCTCAGGAAAACCTGACAGAATTTTAGTGCAATTTCTCTTAAGAATTACATGTTTGCAAACGGTTCCTCCCCACAATATGATGCATCTGAGCCAAACTTAGGACTGAGTTATTTCAAATTCTTTTCAGCAGTCAACCACTGTAGCACAGTAATAGAAAAGTATTATATATTTAGTCAATTATTCTTACTTTGGCTTGGACTTCTCAGGAGAAATGAGGTGTGTGTGATGTCTTAACCAGCTCCAGCCAATTTGTGGTTTCTGAGATACTCTTCAGCCAACTTTATTATATATGTGCATATTCCCATCTTTCTTCCCATTCTTAGGCTTGCCTTCTTGAAGCAGAAAAAGATCTTACGGAACGGAGAAATGGGAAAACGAGAAATGGACAGATACGACGAAGCAGGGATTTCCTATGAACCTGGCGTTACATGGACTAAGTATAGGAAGCATTTACAGGGCTCTGTGTGATTTCTTTTGAAATAAAAAAATTAAGATGTTATATATATATATATATATATATATAAATATATATATATATTATATATTTATAATTTATGTTATATATATATATATATATATATATATATATATATATATATATAATAAATGTTCATAAGTGTACCAACCAAGCACGTACATAGATATGTGGACCACATGCCTGGAGCAGCACAGGAATACAGCCCTGAAACCATTTTGACTCCCAAACTGACCAAATGTTTTCTCTGCAAGGAGGGAGGGGGTTTGAGGGAACCTTCCCATTATCTCAGGAATTGGATAATGACCATCTCAAAGGAGGGCCAGACTGCCATGAAAGGCAATCAGATAAGGCATTGTCAGATAACCTGGCAGACAGGAAAAACAACAACATTCAAATTTCTGTTGTAGACCACCTTTTCTGTGATGTAGGTATGATGTTTGTGGGGGGTGGTCTTGGGTTACACCCCTTCTGTGATGTATGTATGATGTATGGAGAGGTGGTCTTGAGCTCCAGGGAAGGCAATTTAAAATGTCTATATAAGGGCAGGCACACCTTTGTTCTGGGTCCTGCTGCATGTGAGGGGAGCACCCTGTTGCAACAGTTCAATAAAGACCAGGCTTACTACCTGCTTTGCTTTTCAACATTCTCTGTTGGCCTCTGTTATTTTCTCCTACTGATGGAGAACCTACAAAGGACTCTATAAGGGCTCTTGTGTCCCCCATAAGGGAATAAGGGCAGATTTTGTTTATTACACTTTGTATAATATAAAGTAGCATATCGGAAAAGGCTCAAGGAAAACTTTGCAGTCACTTTTTCCCAATGTAGTTGCAGTTTTCATGTCTTACAAGGAGGCTGTGAAATGTACTCAGTGGCTGCATCCAGAATCTGGAGTACAGTGGTACCTCGGGTTAAGTACTTAATTCGTTCTGGAGGTCCGTTCTTAACTGTTCTTAACCTGAAGCACCACTTTAGCTAATGGGGCCTCCTGCTGCTGCAGCGCCGCCGGAACATGATTTCTGTTCTCATCCTGAAGCAAAGTTCTTGACCCGAGGTACTATTTCTGGGTTAGCGGAGTCTGTAACCTGAAGCGTATGTAACCCGAAGTACCACTGTATCTCTGTGTTGACATTTTATTTGGACACCCAAATATCCTCCCTGTGATATCACTACATGGGAGACAACTGAATAGTCTCTTAACTTTTAAACAAACAAACAAACAAACCACTAACCATCAGAGGCTACAGAAAGCGATGAGAGAACGAGAATATGATTGTACTCTTGTTAAAGCTAGCACTGAAATGTGGTGCTTCTGCTACAAATGATAGTAGAAGCAGAAGTTTCACAAATTGGAAATATTACTGGGGGGGGGGGACTCTGAGGAAAAAGAGAATGTCAAGAAAAGGGAGAGAGCTGCAAAGTCTGCAAGGAAGATGGTATTGTGCCTGACTTCAATACAGTGACCTTGCTAACTGGCTTAACCATTGCAATGATAATTTGTGACACCTTATAATAATACAATGAGGACCACGGCAGGTTTTATCACATGATTTTCCCCAAAACAAAAACTAAAAAACCCAGAAGATTTTCTCCTATAAATTACAAGAAGAGATTGGCAAATGGTGAAGTGAGTCATAGATGGTTGATATATTCAAACTCAAAAGACATGGCCCCCCTTTTTTTGCTGTAAATTGTTCAGCAAAAATAAATAAATAAAAAACTGCATTAACCCTGCAATAAAAGCTTATCTAAAGGAAAACCCCATTGACCACTGATTATTTATTTACATTTGTACACTAGTCCCTTTTGATCCTATCACGAATGGACATTTGTGCAGAGTTGAAGGTCAAGAAATAATGGGTCGACAGTCCGAATCCCTGTGATGGGGTGAGCTCCTGTTGTTCGGTGCCAGCTCCTGCCAACCTAGCAGTTCGAAAGCACATAAAAAAGTGCAAGTAGATAAATAGGTACTGCTCCAGCAGTAAGGTAAACGGTCTTTCCGTGTGCTGCTCTGGTTCGCCAGAAGCGGCTTAGTCATGCTGGCCACATGACCCGGAAGCTGTACGCCGGCTCCCTTGGCCAATAAAGCGAGATGAGCACAGCAACCCCAGAGTCGGTCACGACTGGACCTAATGGTCAGGGGTCCCTTTCCCTTTACTTACCTAGGAAAAGATTTCAAAAATGAGCTATCACAGCTTCTCGCGGGTTCTTTCAGCACAAGATTTTTAGCACATGCAGACTCAGCCAAATACTACTCAATTATTCTGGGCCGTACACCTGCTGCTAGTCATATTGAACAAATGACAATGATTGTACGTTACGTTGATGTAATCAAGCCATCAGATAATGAGATGTTTGAGTCTGAAGTTATCATAAGAGAAGATTTATTGGGATTTGTTCCACTAAAGGAGGCTACAGGTGTCTTTCTCTTCTCGAGAAGTTTGAGCAAATGGGATTTCCCATTGAGAATCTGCGTGGTCAATGTTAAGATAATGGGAGTAAAATGAAAGGCAAAGGAAATGGCGTACAGGAGAGAGTCGTGGACATAAACCTACAGGTCTTTTTTGTGCCTTGCAATACACATGCTTTAAACTCAATAAGTGTTGTCTGGAAGCAACCAGTTTCTTCAGCGTTGGCCATTTCTAAGTAGCTGTGTATCAGACTTAGGCATAGCTGTCACTGAATGAAACAAGATGGAAGAGTTGGATTGATGCTTTGAAACCACAGATATCATCACTCATTGCTTGCCACAGACATTTGAAGCATTGGTCTGGAGAGGCGAGAACATATATCACTGAGTTTTCATAATTTTATCCACATCTATTATTCCTGTACACATTTTGGCAACATTTTATATACCAGTTTTGCTGCCGATCTACTCTGCATCTGTGCTCTATGCTCTAAATGACAGAAACTCTTGAAAGCTGGATAGTGTCACATGATCATGTCATGTGGTGCTGGACATTTCCTTTTTTTATTCATACTTTTCAGCTATATACATTTCACTGATTTTACAATCATTTTGACATTTTAAAACTTGACTTCCTTCCCCCTCTTTCTGCGGTTCCTTAAATTTATTTTTAATATCTTCTGCATATCCAAATTAACTTAACTTACTCATTTATTTAGCTTCTTTCAATATATACTCTTATGTCACTGCAGGTTATTACAATAATCCTGCCAATGTTTTTAATCTGTTTACAGTTTATCTGTAAATATTCAATAAACCATTTCCATTCTTTTATAAAAAGTTTGTTAACATGATTTCTCCTTCTTTCAGTAAGTTTTGCCATTGCTGCGTATTCCATAAGTTTTTGTATCCATTCTTCCTTTGCTGGGACTTCTGCTACTTTCCATTTTGGGGCAAGTAACATTCTTGCCACTGTAGTCGCATACATGAATGGGTTTTATACAATTTAGGTAGTTCTAACCCTATAATTCCCAAGAGAAGGACTTCTGGGTTGTTTTTTTTACAAACGTTATTTAAACATCCTTTTCATTTCATTGTACATCATTTCTCAGTAAGCCTTAACCTTACTACAAGACTCGCATGTGATAAAAAGAACCTTCTTTCTCTTTACATGTCCAACACTTCTTTGATTTAGAGTTATACATTTTTGCCAGTTTACTCAGTGTTAGATACCATCGATATATCATTTTCATATAATTTTATCTTAAACTATAGCATGCTGTAAATTTTATATCCATATTCCACAATAATAATGATGATAACAATGATGATAATAATGATGATGATGATGATGATAATAATAATAATAATAATAATAATAATAATAATAATAATAATAATTTATTTTTATATTCCGCCCATCTGGCTGAGTTTCCCCAGCCACTCTGGGTGGCTTCCAACAGGAGATTTAAAAATACATTAAAACATCAGTCATTAAAAGGACAAACCGACTTGACCCAACAGCAACCAGAGGTGCTGTACTGGAAAGTAGTACAGTGGTACTTTGGGTTAAGAACTTAATTTGTTCTGGAGGTCTGTTCTTAACCTGAAGCACCACTTTAGCTAATGGGGCCTCCTCCTGCTGCTGCTGCGCCACTGCACGATTTCTGTTCTCACCCTGAAGCAAAGTTCTTAACCTGAGGTACTATTTCTGGGTTAGTGGAGTCTGTAACCTGAAGCATATGTAACCCGAGGCACCACTGTATTCATTATTGTCCTTCGTAGAGTCTCCTGGGCTGTTGTCCCTGGGGCTCCACAATCACCCAGTAACATTTTACAACAGTTACAGGTATCAACTGTAGAATCATGGAAATCCAGAGTTGGGATGTCACCCTAGGGAGTGACATCCCTAAGTATAAAAGGAATGTATTCCTGTAAGCAACCATGGCAGCCAGAATTGTAGTGGCAAAAAAATTGGAAAATTGATAAAATACCAGAATTATTAGAATGGAGAACCAAATTTCTTGAATTCGCGGAGATGGCAAAATTAACAGCATCAATTAGAGGCTACTCTAATCAAAAAATTAATAAAGAGTGGGAATGCGTTAAGGAATACATGAAAAAAGTTGGAGTTTAAAAATTAATATGCAAAAGTTTAAAAGGTGCAAGGAGATAGGATAATAACGTATCAAGGATGGAATAACAAATACAGTGAATAACGCAACAATAACAAAAATAATAGTAGGTAAAGAAGATCACACACAGGTGGAGGGAAGTACTGGGTTATGGGGGAGGGAGGTGAAGGGATTAATTGAAATTGTTAAAGATTGGTATAATATTTAAGAGATTTAAATTTTTATAAAGATTCTATAAGGAAGGCAGAAAGCAGCAAGAAATATCAAGTAAAGGTATCAGAGAGGAGATAACTGTAAAGTAAAACATGAGACTTATGGTTTTGCTACATATGATTTTATTTTGGAGTTGTTGGTTGTAAAGAATGTACCGCATTTTTCTCTCCATAAGACGCACCTAGTTTTTAGAGGAGGAAAACAAGAAAAAAATATATTCTGAACGAAACAGTGGATGTATGATTTTTGTGGTTCATGCTATGGCCACAGACATGTGATCTGATGGTGAATTTGGGGTGACCCAATGCAAAAATCCTGAAGATCCATGTGGATTCGTGCTTTGTAACCACGTTTTTGCACCACTGCAGCCCCAGGCAACAGTGGGTGCGTGATTTTGGGGGGGCAGGCTGTAGCCATGGACATGCTATGTGATCTGATGGTGAATTTGGGGTGACCCAATGTAAAAATCCTGAGGATCCATGGGCTTTTACCTCCCCCCTCCCAGGCAGCCTCAACTAGATTCCCTTATCTCTCTTCCGATCCCACTGATCAGCTGTTTCCTTTCAACACTCCCTTCCCTCTTGTTTGCCTTAGTGTGTTTTCCTTAGCTGGAGCAGTTTTTCCCCTCCTCCTTCTCTTCTAATTTCTCTCCTTATTGCTTTAGTCTTCCTGTTTCCCCCCTTTGCAACTTTGCTGTCTTTACCTCCCCCCTCCCAGGCAACCTCCTTTATCTCTAGCGTCCCTTATCTCTCTCCTTGACTGGCAAACAAGCAGAGGCTTTATTTCAACACCCACTTCCCTCTTTCAAAAAAAAGAAGAATGATCTGCTTTTTGCCCCTGGGCAATTTGGCTCCAGGGACCATGCATTCACTCCATAAGACACACAGAAATTTCCCCTTACTTTTTAGGAAGAAAAAAGTGCGTCTTATGCAGTGGCGTAGCGTGGGTTGTCAGCACCCAGGGCAAGGCAAGTAATTTGTGCCCCCTAACCCGTGGATTTGCGCCCCCTAACCCTAACCCCCAGATGTTGCACCTGGTGCGGCCGGCCCTCCCTGCACCCCCCACGCTACGCCACTGGTCTTATGGAGTGAAAAATACGATATATTATGTGAATTAAAAATAAATAAATAGAAATCCAGAGTTGGAAGTGATCCCAAGGGTCATCTAGTTCAATCCCCTGCAATGCAGGAATCTCAAACAAAGCATCCATGGCAGATGGCCATCCGTCTTCTGCTTAAAAACCTCCAAGGAAGGAGAGTCCACCATCTCCCGAAGGAGACTATTCCTCAGTCAAACAGCTCTTACTGTTATTAACTTTTGAAATCTCCCTTCTTGTAACTTGAATCCTTTGGTTTGAGTCCTATCCCCAGGAGCTGGCGAAAACAAGCTTGCTCCATCTTCAGGTGGCAGCCCTTTGGACAGACCCCCCCCCCTAAGAAAATAGTAATTCATACGTGAAGACATTGTTCATATTTTACAGGTTTGTGGAGGCTGGCAGTAAAATCCCCGGTCGATTTCAGGGTTTTTACAGCTTTCTTTTAAGCCACTCGATGGTTGCGAGCCAATATTTCTGATGGATCTTTTGTCACTGAGCTCTTCTGAGGTTAGACTGAGCAGGGTTATTAAGTCTGTCCAAGAGATACCCTTCAGGGAGCAATCCAGTGTCTTTGTTACTCCAGCGTAGCCCTACTGAAACCATAAGCAGTAATCGCGTCTCTGCAACGGGGCCCCTTTATGAGCGCTAAATCTTTTAGAGTCAGGCATTTCTGGCAATGACTGGGCAGAAATGAAGGGAACTTCCTGGATATTTTTCTAAAAACTCCTCCTGGGCATGAAGTCTTCATTTAACACTAGATCTCAGTAACATCCAATGAAGCTGAATGTTGCGAAATTCAACACAGAGAAAAGAAAGTGCATCTTCTCACAGCGCCTAGTTAAGCTATGGATCCCTCCTACAGAAGGCAGTGGTGGGCACCAAACTAGATTACTTTAAAAGAAGACAAATTCATGGAGCAGAGGGCTCAATTGGTGGCTGCTAGTCAGGATAGCTATGCTCTGCCTACATAGTTAGACACAATAATGCTTCTGAATACCAGGTGGAATCTACACACATATAAAAAATGTTGTGGAAATGCTTTAAAAAAAAGTTCTGAAAAATATATTAGATTTGTCATAGCTCACCATCGCCATCTAGTGTCACATTTGTATAATGCACTTTACAGCATGAAATGGGTTTTTTTTTGCAGCTGTATAGCTGAGTCCACAGATTCTGGAAAATGCAGGAATGAGAGTGCTCCTGTGCTCAAATCCTGCTAGTTGGTTTTCCACAGGCATCTGTGGGAAACAGGGTGCTGGACTAGATGGGGCACTGGCCTGATCCAGCGGGCTATTCTTATGTTCTTATGAAAGCCCAGCCAAGGGCACTGTGGGATTTTCAGGGAACACATGCGCCTAGGAAGAGTGCAGACCGGCAGAGACATTATTTGCAGAACAAGCTAAAAGACACTCAATATTAAGGCAAGAGCAACAGAGCCCTGCATTGGACCTATGAGAATTTCATTGAAATTTCCCCTCCCTCTCAGTAACTTCCAGGTGCAAGTTCTTTTCTCATTAATGGATGGTGAATGGTTGAAAATATGCAGGAGATATGTTCTCCATAGCATAGGCAATCATGTGGTCCCAACAACCCCTTTTTGCCCTATGGTCCATCATCTACATGAAGCTGCTGGGAGAGATAATCAGGGGGTTTGGGCTGGGTGTTCATCAATATGCAGATGATACCCAGCTCTACCTCTCTTTTAAATCAGAACCAGTGAGGGCAGTGAAGGTCCTGTGTGAGTGTTTGGAGGCTGTTGTAAGATGGATGGCAGCTAATGGATTGAGGTTGAATCCTGACAAGACAGAAGTACTATTCTTGGGGGACAGGGGGCGGGCTGATGTGGAGGACGCCCTGGTACTGAATGGGGCAACTGTGCCCCTGAAGGACCAGGTGCACAGCCTGGGAGTCATTTTGGACTCACAGCTGTCCATGGAGGTCAATTCTGTGTCCAGGGTAGCTGTCTACCAGCTCAATCTGGTACACAGGCTGAGACCCTACCTGCCTGTGGACTGTCTCGCCAGAGTGGTGCATGCTCTAGTTATCTCCCACTTGGACTACTGCAATGCGCTCTACGTGGGGCTACCTTTGAAGGTGACTTGGAAACTGCAACTAATCCAGAATGCGGCAGCTAGACTGGTGACTGGGAGTGGCTGCCGAGACCACATAACACCGGTCCTGAGAGGTCTGCGTTGGCTCACAGTACGTTTCCGAGCTCAATTCAAAGTGTTGGTGCTGACCTTTAAAGCCCTAAATGGCCTTAGTCCAAAATACATGAAGGAGCATCTCCACCCCCATCATTCTGCCTGGAAACTGAGGTCCAGCCCCAAGGGTCTTCTGATCATAGCTGTCAATTTTTCCCTTTTCTTGCGAAGAATCCTATTCAGAATAAGGGAATTTCCCTTAAAGAAAGGGAAACGTTGACAGCTATGATTCTGGTGGTTCCCTCACTGCGAGAAGTGAGGTTACAGGGAACCATGGAAAGAGGGCCTTCTCGGTAGTGGCGCCTGCCTTGTGGAATGCCCTCCCATCAGATGTCAAGGCAATAAGCAACTATTTTACTTTTAAAAGACATCTGAAAGCAGCCCTGTTTAGGGAAGTTTTTAATGTTTAATGCTTTACTGTGTTTTTAATATTTGATTGGAAGCCGCCCAGAGAGGGCGGGGTATAAATATTATTATTATTATTATTATTATTATTATTATTATTATTATTAATCAGGTGAAAAGGGATCAAACCTGCCGTGGAGCACCGCGATGCGTTTCTCTGGATGGTGAATCAGATTTCTGATGTAATAGAAATATACTATTTCAAGCCAAGTCTCTCCCCTCGTGTGTGCGTGCAAGACGTGAGACAAATTGCATTCACCAAAGGAAGTTCTGGAGTGCAATATGCCTGAGGTTCACTGCTTTCTATGAAAAACAGATTTGGCTGTGTGAGTAACAATGAATAGAAGACAATGCTAGGAACTAAAAATGTGTGATAGAAGCTTGCTGGAGCCTTCTCTATTTTTGTAACCTGAAAATTGGTGTGTTAAAGTGATTAGCGCAGAGTGTGATTTTTAATTGGCAATGTGCTACTATTAGGGTGAGTCAGGAACTTCCAAAAGTGTGATTTTGGAGTCTTACCATGTTCTGCATTACACTTGCAAGATCACACCTGAAAGGCAATGCTTGCTGATATCCTGGGGATCTGGAACAGGGACAGAAGACTGCTGCTTGCCCAAGGCAAATGGTGTGATTTTGGAATAATACTTGTGGGTGGGTGAATACACATGGAATTAATTATTTCTCCACACTGTTCAAATAATTCAGGAATCAACTGAGCCCCACCATAGGACTGACCTGCACACAAACAGAAGAATCAAATATGGTACTGTCTGGGTTTTTTAAATAATAATAATAATTATTTATGCTTTTCAAGTTTATACATTTCGCTAATTTTACAACCATTTAACATTTCAAAACTTGACTTGCTTCCCCCTCTTTTTGCGGTTCCTTAAATTTATTTTTAATATCTTCTGCATATCCAAATAAACTTGATTTGCTCATTTTTTCATATACTTTAAATACCGGTATATACTCTTACAAAAACTGCAGGCTATTACAATAATCCTGCCAATGTCCTTATCTGTTTGCAATTTATCTGTAACTATTCAATAAACCATTTCCATTCTTTTATAAAGTTTGTTATCTTGATTTCTCCTTCTTCCGGTAAGTTTTGCCATTTCTGCATAATCCGTAAGTTTTTGTATCCATTCTTCCTTTGCTGGTGAACATGGTACAGTCTGGGGACCGTAGGACTGCTAGTAGGGAAAATCACATGTTTTGAGGGTGCCCCTGTACCCCAAATCCCATATTAACCAACCTGGATCATGCGATCAGTGATTCTTCTTCAGGTACTTCCTCCATGAGAGAACCAGAGCAGCTCTTTTAAAAAACAAACAAATTTTTAAAAAAGAAAACAATAACCTTTACCTGGTGATGTCAGGTCTCAACTCTGCAAACCTTTGCACGGAAAATATGTGTTTTGTGCCACTCAGCCACAGACCTCCCTAATGGATTGTAGTGGCCATGCTCAGTTGGCTTGCGATAAATTATACGGAAACTAGCACACACAAGCAAAACTGCCCACTAAATCCTGAATGAAACAAATACCTCCCCTGCTCCCTGCCAGATTCTCATGTCCACATTAGAAAGAATCTTGACTCAGTGCCCAGATCATTGTGCATTTAATTAAAACCAACTTCTTAAAAAAAGAAGAAAAAAGACAATGTTTCCCCCGTTTCCAGATCTTATTTATTTCCACATCTTAAAGGAGCCTACCATTTTTCTAAGCATTATTATTTATTTGTTGGGTACAAAAAGCCTCAGACATGTTAGAGGCAAAGATCGGATCTTGGAAAGTCGGAAGGTCAACTTCATAGTGACTTGATGTTAATTGCTTCTGCAGTCGTTTCCTTGTTTCTTTGTGTGTATTTCGGAACGCCGTACACAGGAGAAATGGGAAATATAACGGCTTCTGGTGCTTTTAATCTACCCCTGGCTTTCCAGTGAAATACCATTTGCGTCTCGAGGCCCCAAGACCCGCCCCCAAAATAAATACACATGGACACTTATATTAGTTTAAGTTTTGGGGCAAAATTTTTGGCCACAACTTTATTGAAATACAATCACATGAGTGGTATTGGCTTAGGCATTGACTCCCCACTATAACTGACTCCACCTCTCAGGGTGATCGTCCAACGGGGTAAAGCAAACAAGGGAGCAAGGTCGATGAGGACCAACCTAAGCTCACCCCGGGGTTCCTGTGGTCCTGGCATGGCCCTAGCCCCTCAAGCGGACTTTGGACGAGAACCAGGACCCCCAGATTCCTTTAACGGAATACCCAGTTCCTGGAGGGGCAGGTGATGGCCACACCTCCCCTCCCCACAATCCAACTGAGCCAATGCCTAACCGCCACCTTACAAGTTGTGACGATTTGCTAAGGGGTAGGAGAAAACCAAATGGCTAAAGCCAATCTGCCAAATGGAAAAATTCCTACCCAGCCCCTGTTCCAAAACAGGCAACCCAAACCAAAGCAAGGCCAAGCAACTCTACTTAAACTAGGGAGGGCGGGCGAGTGTTCAACAATGTGAAGCAAGTGCCCCTCCTTGCACCACACTGCTGATTTTAAAGCCCCTGGGATCACGCCACCCACTGGCTATTGGCTAAAATTGCCTGATGTGATCCCAGGGGAATAGCCAGGACTTCTTGCTCCTCCCCCCATTTTAACCCTATCAGGTGAGCTCTTGGGTCCCGCACGCAACCAGGAACCTTTGTTATGAGGATCCCATTTCTCTTCCACTCATATACACACCAAAGTGAACATGGTTCACTTTAAAGTGCACAGGAGAGGGTTCGAACCAGTTGCCCTCGGCCATGTGTAACTATCAGTCATAAGAGCAAGGTATCAGCCCACTGGATCAGACCAATGACCCATCTAGTCCTGTTCTCACGGTGGCCAACCAGATGCCTTTGGGAAACCTACAAGAAGGAGCTGAGCAGAAGAGCAATCTTTCCACTCCTGCAGTTTCCAGGAACTGGCACCTGGAAGAATTGCCATAGCCATTATGGCGAGTAGCTATTGATAGCCATCTCCTCCATTGATTTCTTCAATCCATTCTTAAAGGCGTCCAAGCTGGTTGAAATCCCTGCCTCCTGCATGAAGAAGAACTTTCTCTTAGCTGTCATCTTCCAAATTAATCTAGGATACATCTAGACAGGATGGTGGTGTTAGAATTCCTGCTCCATGGTTGCAGTCATGGGATTGATGTGGGAAGTGGCGGAGACAGGATGTTTGTGTTATTGTGTTCCATGAAGTGGGACTATTGTCCTTTGTTTATTTCTCTTTGCTGTCTGATGCTAGAGAGAGAGGGAGCCATGTTGCAGTGCTCCGCGTGCGTTTATATGTAAATAAAGTAGATTAGCCAAAATGCTGAGTTGCTGAGGTCTGTTACACAAGCTGTGAAGACTCTGCGGATCCCTAAGTATGTTCGGGCAGAAGAAAGCTTTTGAAACTTCCGAACGATTGACCAGGAGGGAGAGAACATGCCAGACATGTTATTTCTGCTCTGTCAGCAGAGTGTGTAAATCATCACACAGCAGATGAGGTGGACAGAGGCAGACGTACGCATTATTTACAGCATTTATTCAGCATAGTTCAGGAACAAAGGAAAACATATCTGCTTTCCTTCGTCTCCAGCAAAACAGCAGTATAGCAAAAGCAAAATACAACAGAAGTTCCCAGCAGACAGTGCTGGAAGTAAACAGGCATGTGATACACAACAGTCATGCCTGACCCTTTTAAGGTGGAATGGAACTATATCCTAACGTCTGGGCCATCCATTATTGGATAAACTATTGTTGATGAAGGGGTCAGAGACTGAAGTGTCGGTGGGTTCCCACGAGGCAAGACACAGTGATAACAGCAAGAACCTTTATTGAACTAACAGAACTGGACAACAGGGGCAAAAGCAACTGTTTATATACACTTCCGAAGGCCTGGGCCACTCCCACTCCCAACGTGATTGGCTGACAAAACTTCCAAGCTGCGAATCATAACTCAGAGTTTAAGAGCCAACGACAGAGGCCCAAATCCTGAAATGTTCTGTGCTTGGAAATCATGTATCGAATCAGAACACAGGGGCTCAGAATCCTTAGTCCAGACTCAAGCTCAGGCAAACACAGCCCACTGAATACATAACAGAGACTATTTTTGCTGCAAGTCCTCTTCCATGCTGAATATATTAGAGACCCTCTTACTTGTGATTCCTGCAGAAGATGACCCACAAGATTTCTAGAGGCTATTGAGATATGGTATTGTTTAGGAGTTTGGTGGGAAGCCATGACTGTTTAAAGTGGTGTAACACAGGCCCGGCATCTTGTTGTTCAAAAACTAATAGGCCTAGATCTACAGGAATTGCTTCCAGTAAACCCTGTTCTCTAATACTCCATAATAGCCCTATAAATTATGGCATCAGCACAGCTTCATATCTGTGTACATTACCCCAGAAGCTCCCAATCATTTTCATGCCACTGCCCCCTTGGTTCCATAAACACGTCCCTGGTGTCCCTTACCCTACCCTATAAAAAGCACTATTCAGAATATCGGTTTGCACGACCCACTAAGGAAGATAATAGCACAATAAAATTCAAAACAGTAACGATTAATTGCACATTTATTCTAAATCCAATTTAAACTAGTTTAATTAATTCAACACAACTGATGAACTTGATCGAGTGATACCAGCTTTTCAAAGTCTGATAGTCATTTACATCTCCTGCAACCCCCGGCTGCCCCCTTGCCTCTTAGCATCCCCCCAGGTAATTCCCCCCACCCCCGAGGATGGCACTGCCCACTTTGGGACCAATTGTGTTAAGTGTATCAAAGTTATCAGCACTGTTTAACGGACAACTCAATAAGACCCCACTTAATGAGGGGATATTCTGTGTGGACTGCGAGCGTCCCATGGACTGCAAGAAGATCAAACCTCTCCATTCTGAAGAAAATCAGCCCTGAGTGCTCACTGGAATAGTGAAGCTGAGGCTCCAATACTTTGGCCACCTCATGAGAAGACTCCCTGGAAAAGACCCCGATGTTGGGAAAGATGGAGGGCACAAGGAGAAGGGGACGACAGAGGAAAAAGATGGTTGGACAGTGTTCTCGAAGCTACCAGCATGAGTTTGACCAAACTGCGGGAGGCAGTGAAAGACAGGAGTGCCTGGCGTGCCCTGGTCCATGGGGTCAGGAAGAGTTGGACACGACTAAACAACAACAACAACATTCTGTGTGGAGCTGGAAGAGTAGGATCTGCAGTACATGTTCTCCTGAGTTGTGTATAGAGCAGTGGTTCTCAACCTGTGGGTCCTCAGATGTTGTTGGACTACAACTCCCATCACCCCTGAGTTCTGGCCTTGCTAGCTAGGGGTGATGGGAGTTGTAGTTCAACAACATCTGGGGACCCACAGGTTGCAAAAGGCTGGTTTAGAGGGAGGTTATTTTTCCTTTTCCAGACAGCTTTTCTTGGAGCAAACTGGTTGTTTTCTTGCAAACTGGTTGTTAGCATCCATCTGTCTTGAGCCTCTGGGAGTAAAGTGAAGCTTCTGTGCTAGCAGTACCGAAGTGATTTCCTTGGGGAGCAAGCTTGGGCAGTGGGTATGAAGGTCCTGGACTGCTCAGACAACAAGACTCCCCTCTTGGCCTTGCTGAAGTGGTCCAAAGGAAAGTAGAGCAAGATGTTTGGAACCAGTTTGGTGGCAGGAGTTGCCTCTGGGATACCACTCTGGATTTGTGTAGGGTTTACTCCTCAGCCTTTTCTTCTCCTGAAGATATCCTGCAAATCAGCAGAAAACTTTGGATTAGAGTTTTCCTTCTCCTACATGGGCTACCTTCCCAGGTTGACAAGCCCCATCTGCCCCTCACTTCCCTCCACAGTAAAAGCAGAAACCCCCTTCCTGACCATTGGACCCACTATTGGTCTCATTTGCTCAATATGCCAGAGACGGTCTTCTCATGCAGGGGATGTCTCTAACCAACTGAGGGTGTGCTGGGCCCGGGGGTAAACCTGAGCAATGCAGTCCAGGTCTGGTCCCGAATCCAAGGGTTCTGCAAAGAGTCAGTCCAACAGGGTCAAGGCAGGAAACCCGGCTAGGTCAGGTGCAGAATCACAGGCAGGTTCTTGCAAACAGCAATGTTGCTCCCGTAACCTGGGGCGGGGTCTGACAGCCTTTTATCTCTGCCAGGGTAATGGCCAGTCTCCCGGTGACTCACCTCCCTGTTTCACCCGAAGCTGAGCACTCCTCCTGTGAGTACTCAGGTCTCTCCTTCTCTCAGACCTAAGCCTTTGTAGCTCAGGAGACGTTGGTGGGTTACTAGATCCAGGGGCCGCCTCAGCCTCTCCTGACCCAACTGGTAGTGGAGCAGCTGTAAGTGATTGTCCAGCTGAAGGCAACGAGGTAATCCCCGCATCTGGAGCCAGGGCAGGCTCAGGCCCTGACTCAGCCCAGCTGGTGCTTGTTGTAGGGGAACCTGTGCAGACTGGGACTCTTCAGAATCAGGCCCCAGACTTGGTTCTGAGGCCGCCTGAGGCAGAGGATTCGGTGCAGACTGAGATTCCTCTGGTTCCGAGCCCGAGCCTGAATCCCAGGCCATCATAGAGGGTTTGAGACCCATCAGCTACCCTCAACTGGTTTAGCCAGCTAGTTGAAGACATTCCCAGGGTGTGGCCACTGCCGCATACTGACATCTTCTAGGAACCACAGGTAAGAGCTGAGTGCAGGGTGGGGACCAAGGTGGACAAACCTGTCCAGAAGGAGCATGATGTGTCCCCAACAGAGGTACCAGAACTCTCCTAACACCCCCCACACCTTTGCAAACTTGGTACCGAAGTGTTTAAGGGATGTGCCTTCTTATGTCCTCAAAAGGGTTGCCAGTTTTTTCTAACCTCTATACAGATCAGAGAAGAAAAGTCTTGCTGGCTTCTTGAGAGAAGAAAAATGCATCATTATTCCTATTTGTTTTACAATGTTGTGTCTCTTATATTTGTGCTGAATTTTACTGCTCTGTGACCAAAATAAATTGCTTGGACTTAAAGGTAGTATAATGCTGCTTTAAATGCACACTGCAGATAGGGCCTTAAATACAGAGCCAGAATAAGACCTTCAGAGGCCCTAAACAACGAACCAATTATTGTACCCTGCATATGTAATTCAAAATAAAAACAAGGGGATTCTTTTTGTCAAAATGACACAAAACTTATATGTATGCTGAAATTAAAGCAGCTCCTTTCTAGATTTTCTGATTGCAGAATTCTGGAAAAGTTCATCAAAGTTGACTCGATGAAGCATGCCTACCTCTCTACACAGTAGGGAAATGATTCAACTCTGTCCTGACGCATTGTTCTCTGAGAGTTTGTTTTTATTATTTTCATTTGAGAAAAAGAGACCCCTTACAAAGTTCTGATTTCCCCCATTGTAAAAAATATCAATGTCAAATTCCTGCAGAAAAACACTGTATTTTTCTGTGTATAAGACGCCCCATGTATTAGACGCCCCATATTTTTGAGGACTTCAAATTAAGAAAACACCCCTCAGTACTACCTGTGTATAAGACAAGCCCCAATTTTAAACCTAATTTTTTGGTAAGAACAACCCTAGTCTTATACATGGACAAATGTGGTAAAGAGAACTTAGCCCCCTATTGGGTCGTTGTCTAGCCAAATTCACCTTTACATGTGAGCTGAAACAAATTTCTATCCTGTACTTACAGTATACAGTGGTTGCAAACGGGATCCGTTCCAGAGCCCCGTTCACAACATGAGCAGAACGCAACCCACATCTGCGCAGTTCGCAATACACCCCTTCTGCACATGCGCGTGAAATAATTTTGCACGTCTGCTCATGTGCGAGCAGTGAAACCCGGAAGTAACCCTTTCTGGTACTTCCAGGTCGCCATGGGACCTGAAAATGCTCAACCTGAATCAATCCAGTATATTTTCTTTTAATTGCTGAATGATTCTGTGTACATTGCGGCAGCCTTTGGCTATGTGCAATAAAACTGACTGACTGACTGAATCAAACGTAACAAGACTGTATAGTCTTTTCAGATGGTACATTTTATTGAGTATGTAGGACAATGATATAGGAGAAACAAAAATGGTGCTAGCTGCTGGGTCACACATACCTACTGAGATCTTTTGAAAGTTTGAATCCCTGATGCTTCAACAACATTCTGAGACACTCAGATGATCTTCACTGTCCAAGTGCCCAGTGATATCTGTCCCCTTTTCTCCCCTAGGCTGTGGCAAATGGTTAACATTCATCTGCGGTCTATTTTCAGAGGCACCGCAGCGTGGTGTCGCTTCACAAGGGAACATTTGAGCTGACAATGTGGAGATCCCTTCCCCACATCCCTGAAAGGGCTTTCTGATTATGGGCAGAAGATGACAGCAGCATGGATGTCGTCCAAACACTGCTGGAGACGACGGCATTGCTGCATCCCTTCTTTCTCTCTTTCTCTCTCTTCGGCGCTATTATATATGAACTTTCTGCTCCTCTGAGCAAGATTCCTGGAGATAATGTGCTGCAGATAAGGTGGCCTAGTTTTACAGCCTAGAGGAAACGATGTGAAGCAGTGAGTGAAGGTTCCTTTCAGGAGGAGAAAAAATAATAATTATTAGGTTCTCGTTTGCTTGCCACCTTCAGACAGCCGTTTCGCCGTCTCCTTCTCTGGCCCTGTGAATTACATTCTGACAGAATTTGCTGTTGCTGTTCCCATTCCTGCAGAGTTCTGCATCACCAAGACGTTGAGAGATTTATATTCTTCAGCCTCAATTTTTTGACTGCTTGTTTTTTTGTATCTATGCAACATGCAGGAGCCAGCGTTATATTTTCTGCTGGCCTTCTTGAACTCTTTCCCTTCGTTTCTTAGTAGAAAAGAACAGCAAACAATCCCAGCAGAGAATCAAAGATGGCTGCATTTGGGTGGCTGGACTTAACTGTCAGGGGTCCTTCACCTTTACCATTTTTTATTCCTTTTTCCCAATATATATATATTTTATTATTATATATTTTTTCCAAATTTGTAACAGAAATAACATACAAAACACACTAAAGAAAACACATTGCAATACAAAAAAGAAAAAAGACAAATAAAAACACTTATTACATATAACTTAATTTAACTTTCATTGTTAACTGACTTCCTCAGATCACCCTTAGCTGAATTTCATTGTATCACCTTGTAACAGTTCTCCAAAATCATATTTCTAATAAAGTTAACTCCTTCAATTTACTATGCTCTTCTCTTTTATTAGTATTCTTATCCTTAATTCTTTACAATTCATTCTTAATCTAATCCTAAACCTATTTAATACTTCCAAGTGATTTCTAATTATTTATATTACAATATTTGGCTAAATATTCTTTGAATTTCTTCCAATCTTCTTGATATTCCTCTTCCTTCTGGTGGCGGATTCTTCCAGTCAGGTCGGCCAGCTCCAAAAAGTCCAACATCTTCATCTGCCATTCTTCTGTTGTTGGTATCTCTTGCAATTTCCAATTTTTGGCTAGTAAAAGTCTTGCTGCTGTAGTGGCATAGAAAACAGTCTAACATCTTTTTTGGGCAATTCCAATCCTATTATTCCAAGTAGAAAGGCTTCTTGCTTCTTAATAAATGTGTTTTTCAACATTTTTTTCAACTCATTATAAATCTTTTCCCAGAAGTCTTTCACCTTGGGACACATCCACCACATATGAAATAAGGTGCCATCATTTTCTTTACATTTCCAACATAAATTATCATTTGTGTGATAAATCTAGTTTTACTGGGGTTAAGTACTATCTATACATCATTTTCACAATGTTTTCTTTTAATACAGTGAATGCAGTAAACTTAACCCCTTTCTTCCACAACCTTTCCCAATCTTCCAACATTATATTGTGTCCAACATCTCTTGCCCAGGAACTCAGATCTTATGGGGTACCTAGGAGATCATGTGGGATCAAGCCTGTTGGTCTCCATCTTCCTCCCTTGTGAGCAAGTTTATTGCAGTACCAGCTCAACCACTTGATGGCTTGCTTCTCTGCTCAAGTAAGGAAGGAGCTCAGTGCAACTTGCTCTCATTTAATTAGACAGAGGCTTCCAGTCCACATGGAGCATTTTCCAAAATAAAACTGCAGCAATTACTCCAGAGCTTCGTGGCTGAGGGAGGTTTTGAACCCAGGTCTCCTAGGCCCTAGCCCAGCAGTCCTGCCTCTGAACTTGCACACTGCAGTGTCTCTATAAAGGTAAAGGTAAAGGGACCCCTGACCATTAGGTCCAGTCGTGGACGACTCTGGGGTTGCAGCGCGCATCTTGCTTTATTGGCCGAGGGAGCCAGTGTACAGCTTCCGGGTCATGTGGCCAATGTGACTAAGCCACTTCTAGCGAACCAGAGCAGCGCACGAAAACGGTGTTTACCTTCCCGCCGGAGCGGTACCTATTTATCTACTTGCACTTTGACTTGCTTTCGAACTGCTAGGTTGGCAGGAGCTGGGACAGAGCAATGGGAACTCACCCCATCGCAGGGATTTGAACCACTGACTTTCTGATCGGCAAGTCCTAGCTTCTGTGGTTTAACCCACAGCACCACCCACGTCCCTTGCAGTGCATCTATACCTTACTCCTAAACCTGAAAGGATGAGGAGGACTTTAAGTCTATGTAAACAAATCACAGGGCTGTCTCCCATTCAAAGGTATGATAGATAATGAATTCTTTGAGTTGTAACCAACAAATCGATCAATTCATTGATAAAATCAGCACTCAAGTTTCAATAAATAAAGCAGTTATTTTGAAGGGGAGGAAACATTCTTTGTCTCCAGACACACGGGTTGCAATGGACTCCAATTTATGTTATGCACTTGTCCGATGTATGTGAGGATGTGTCTTTGTTCTAAGACCGCGCCTGTCATCAACATCTAGATTTTTTTTGTTGGTTCTTACTTGAAAGACGATTAACACATTTTTCAAAAAGTGTTGCTCCGTTAATGAAAAGCATATTCTTAGCTGATCAGTAGGTGTTTTTTTAAACAAACAAACAATTAATTGATTTTTCTAATTAATGTAATTTGCTATTTCAAAAAAAAAAATGTACAGACCACTTTTTGACAAGGACCCCAGGTAGAATATATTTGCATACCTTGGTGAGAGCCAGGAGACTGAGAGGACAAGGGTATCTGCAGGAGAAGGAATTGATACTGGTCTATATTCCTTAGTAATTTATATTAACCTAATATTTGAATATAGAACAGTGTCTTTTTTTTTTACTGTAGCTTTTCTCAAGCTGGTGCCCTCCAAACTGGTTTTGGACTGAAAGTATCTGGTGCTGATGTGAGTTGTAGTCCAAAACAGCACCAGATTGTGGAAGCCTGGTTTAATCCACAGGCGGTGAATCTCTTATCCACCAGATTTGCTGGACTCAAACAAGAAGTGAGAGGTTCTTCTCTACAGTGGCCCCATAGCTGTGGGCTTATCTTCCATTGAACTGGGATAAAATTTGTTATGTACTGAAGTTCTCACCCTGGGCCAGCAGGGGGATACTGTAGATAGTTTTCACTCAGGTCCACATATGCAAATAAGGGATTGAAATTGACGTTCAGTGATTGGATAGTTACAGAAAGCGGTTACTGTTGCGTTGTAATGGAGCTCTATATAAGCAGGCTGGCTGAACCCTTCAGTTCAGTTCTGTTCTGGCCTGTGAATAAACAAGAGCTGTTTGAAGAATCGCTGTGTCATCTGATATGTTCACCCACAACTTAACAAAATTTATACATTGCAGGTTTCTGGAAGACCCTGAAAATGTCTCTTCCCCACTTTCTTAAGCCTTCCATGTTTGAAGTTTGGGTGGTGGTCTGACTCAGTTATGTTCTTTCTGACTCCATTTTTTAAAAAAGTGGAGTGTTGTTGACTGGTAGTTCTATGTTTTAAAATTTTGTCCTATTTTTATTTTTAGCTTTTGGTGTTTTTGGTTGTAAGCCACTTTGGATGGACGTTTGCCCAGAAAGCGTAGCCTAAAAATATTTTGAATAAACAAAACCAAACTCCTCACACCATCCCCCAGTTAACCAGCATGGCCAATGGTCAGGGAGGATGGAAGATGTCAAACAATACTGTTTCATTTTGGGGCTTTGCTGAATAAAAGTCCATATTGTTATTGTTATTAATATTATTAGTAGTGGCAATATTATTACCCCCACCTTTTCCCCAAGCTGAGTTTCATAGCAGCTTACAGCATTTTAAAAGCATCATTGTAAAACACAAGGTAATAAAGACAAACTAGTTGAAAACAATCATTAAAATACAATAAAGCACATTTAGAACCAGCATTAAAATGCCAATTTCCCTGACAGCATCCTTGTATCTATGAGTACAAGGTGCTGATTTATCTTTCCAGTATTTTCTTTATACTTTCCGTACTCAGATGAATTTTATGTTTCAATATTCTTCCTTTTCTTCATTTCATTTATGAATTACTTCCCATGAGGCATCCTGAAGTGGTTTACAATGCTATATATATATATAGAGAGAGAGAGAGAGAGGGGGGGGGGGCAAATGGGGCTCATCAACCTGGGAGAAAGAAAATTCTGCTCCTGAATCTCCACTGCCTTGCATGATATCTTCCGAGAGAAGAAAAAGCTGGCTGCAGAATCTTAGTAGCCCAAAAATGGAAAACTCAGGAAATGCCAACACTAATGGAGTGGCAGACAAAAATGGTTGAATATGTAGAATTAACAAAACTGACCCACAGGATCCGTAACCAAGAAGAAACAAAGTTCAAAAAGGAATGGAGTAAATTTGTTGAGTATATAGGTAACAACTGTAGAAGTTTGAAGACTGTAGGAGGATTAAAATAAATCTTGTGATGTGGATAGAATGTAATTAAGAACCTGTGAAAGAGAAAACTTAATACGAAAGCCAGATGAAGGGACGGAGGGAAGTCCGTGCGCGATAGAGCATGTAGTAAATAAGTAGACACATGATTGTTGAACTTTAGAGTATTTATTTTGTTTGTATATGTTACAAAAGAAGAAGAAGAAGAGTTTGGATTTGATATCCCACTTTATCACTACCTGAAGGAGTCTCAAAGTGGCTAACATTCTCCTTTCCCTTCCTCCCCCACAACAAACACTCTCTGTGAGGTGAGTGGGGCTGAGAGACTTCAGAGAAGTGTGACTAGCCCAAGGTCACCGAGCAGCTGCATGCGGAGGAGCGGGGAAGCGAACCCAGTTCCCCAGATTACGAGACTACCGCTCCTAACCACTACACCACACTGGCTCTCCAAAAAAAGCATTTGGAAAAAAAGAGAGAGAGAAGAAAAAGCTAAGGTATTAAGCCTACACAAATCCAGAGTCGAGTCCTTAAGATGGTTAGATGGCACCTTGTACGCCTTCTTCTGGCAACTCTTTCAGCCAAGCTGGTGCCAAATGTATTGCTCTGCTTTCTTTTGGACCACATCAGAGAGCCCAAGTGGAAGATCTTATCATCTGGGCAGCCCAGGACCTCCATATGCACTGCCCAACTTTGCACCCAGGGGAGGTCACTTCAGTGCTGATAACATAATGACTTGACCTCACCCTTAGAGGTGCACTCCAGTGTCTCTCGGGACAGAGAGCTTCCCAACCAATAGAAAAGCAGTCTCAACAATTGCTTTGTTAAAAAAGAAGTATAAAAACAGTTTGAAGCAACAACATCACAGACAGAAAATCAATCCAAGACAGTTAGCAACCGGGATAAAGATTTTTAGAAAGCTTTAGAAGCATCATTTCTTTCTTTGGCGATCACTCTTACCTGAGTAAGATTGTCTTCCATAAACACAATTTCAACAGTGAGTCCGTAAGTGACTGTGGGGGCCAATTCTGGATCCATACGTCCTTCCACAGTGGGGACGTAGGTTTCTGGGCGGGAGTTGAACATGGTGAGGATTTGCCAAGCGTGCCTTCCTCTTAGCACATTTCTCCCTTTTGTCCTGAGTTCGAGCGTCTTCAAAGCCCATGACACCTTTGGTAAAGGCTGTTCTCCAGTTGGAGCGCTCGCAGGCCAGTGTTTCCCAGTTGTCAGTGTTTATACTACATTTTTAAAGATTTGCCTTGAGAGAGTGTTTGAACCTCTTTTGTTGACCACCAGCATTATGCTTTCCTTTTTAAAGTTCGGAATAGAGTAGTTGCTTTGGAAGATGACAATCAGGCATCCACACAACATCATTAGGCGCATCATCATCAGATGCTGAAAAGGCAATAGAGGCAGCGTCTGTCTGGTATGCCATAGGACGGACTTCTAAATAGGACTTCTAAAGGCTCGATTCCAATATGGCAGACTCCAACCTGAAGATACAGAAAATATTGCCAAGTTCCTCACTGTAACCCTCAAAACGAGGACACAGTTGTGACAATGAGATCTGTGTCAACACTGTCTGTATTTTCTAACCTGGTTTCAATTGTGGATTTTGTTACGCTCTTATTTTAGAAGGATATCCATTGCATTGTTTCTTGAGAATCCTATACTGTATCTGTAGCTTATGGTCTGTAGACCAAATATACTAAACTTGCACTTGAGATGCCAAAATGATTTAAAATGAAATAAAGTAGAGCGAGCCCTAGAATTGAACATTGGACCTGGGACTGAACGTCAGTTGATATTGCTTCCTGCTGTAATGTCTTTATTATTGTTTGGGGCAGGGAGATTTTTTTTAAGAAAGGTGAGCCAAACCTAGGAGACAGTTTCATATGGAAAGAAGAGCAGTGCTCAGGTTGAGCTGTCTCTCTGTACAATGGAAATAACCCTCTCCTTTGGGGGGGGGGGTTTATTTTCTCCTTGCAGATGAAGACCACACACAGCAAGCAGTGCAGGAGAAAACCAGGCTGCACCTTTGCGTTGCCAGAAACAAAATATTTACTGGCTCGGCAATAAACTTCATACTAGCAGGTAGCACTAGTAAAATGTGTGTTTGATGTATGCAGCACTCGTTGGTAGAGGCATTAAAACCATCTACTGGAATTTGGAGGCCTAATAAAAATGTAGCCTTTTTTTTTTTTAGGGCGGTATGGAAAAGATGGTCTGGAGAATGCCAGAGTTAACCTCTTCATTGCTGCAAAAGTGAACGTTGGTGGGTGGTCAGTCACCAGCTGCTTTGGAAAGAAGGGGTGCACCTAACTCCTGAGAAATGAACAAACTAGATGGGATTTGGGAGCAATTCTGGTTGAAGCTGAGGGCAAAAGCAACAGCTTATCATCTTTTTTAAATTTAAGTTTTTATTATTAAAATAATTCAGCATTAATACACACATATTGTGAATATACAAGCATACAAACATGCATTTCATACAATCCTTAAAAATGTTCAAACATACCTACACTCAATGCCACAGATAATTCCTTTTCCTATCACCATCCACCACCCCTCACCCTTTGTGTTAGACTTCCAATCTACTCAATTGCAATTTCTTTCCACTTTTATTGCTTTCTTTCACACACCTTTAAACTAATTTCATGCTTCTTTTTCTATCACACATTGTTATCCAAATTATTTAGTATTTCAGTATTTAAAACGGTACTTGTTTATTCTAATAGGAGTTCTGATTTTTCAATATGGTTTTGCAAGTATCCTTAAACACCTTCCAAGCCCTGTCTACCTTCTCTTTTGAGATCCTTCCAATTTCTCCCATTGTTTTGGATATATTGTAATACTCCAATAATTTGGCAAGCCACTCTGTTTTTCTTGGTATAATACCACTTTTCCAATTTTTCGCAATCAATAGCCTTGCAGCTACTGCAACAGCTTACCATCTTCCTATGGTGTCTGTGTCATTTGTTTAGGTCTTATGCTATTTTGGCATGTCTGCCCTTCCTGCTTTCAAAGAGGATTAGACAAAATCATGGAGGATCAGGCTAGCAGTGGCTACGAATCGTGAAGGATATGCTGTACCTCCACAGTCAGAGGCAATGCACCTCTGAATACTAGTTTCTGGAAACCACAAGAGGGGATAGTGCTCTTGAACTCAGGTCCTTCTCTAGGGCAGGGGTCAGCAAACTTTTTTGACAGGGGGCCGGTCCACTGTCCCTCAGACTTTGTGGGGGGCTAGACTATAATGGGGGGGATGAACAAATTCCTACGCCCCCCAAATAACCCACAGATGCATTTTAAATAAAAGGACACATTCTACTCATGTAAAAACACTGTGATTTCCGGACTGTCCGGGGGCCGGATTTAGAAGGCGATTGGGCCGCATCTGGCCCCCAGGCCTTAGTTTGCCCACCCATGCTCTAGGGCAGCGGTTCTCTTTTTTTTTTTATTAAATATTTTTATTGCTTTTTAGAAATACAGAAAAAAGAATAAAGAGTGGTTATAAGAAGATAGGGTATAGGTAACAAGTTTCCATATTCTTTTTCCTTCTATTCTATAGGACTTCCCCTCATCCTCCGAACCCTGCGTTCTCTGTCTTATAAAGCATCAGCAATTTGTTAACTTATTTCAAAACTTATTGTAACTTCCATTTTATCATGTTCCCTATTTTCAATTTTACTGTCGCTCAATTCTTATATGTTTTATATTAAACACAATAAAGTTATTTCATTATTTTACCTCTGAATTCTTGTGTCTTAATTTTCATTCCAATAACTTACATTTGCTGAAGCTAGAATTTCCTGAAAGGTGCATTTTTTTTTTAACATTCATACAACTTATAGTGTTTTTTCAAATAGTCCTTAAACTTTTCCCAATCCTCCTCAGTTGTTTCTTCTCCCGCGTCTCGGATTCTGCCAGTCATTTCAGCCAGTTCCATATAGTCCATCAACTGCGATTGCCATTCCTCCAGCGTGGGTAAATCTTGTATCTTCCAGTATTTTGCAATCAGGATCCTTGCTGCTGTGGTAGCATACATAAAAAAGGTTCTGTCCTTCTTAAGCACTCTCTGGTCCACCATGCCCAGAAGGAAGGCCTCTGGTTTTTTAGGTAAGGTAAATCTCAATACCTTTTTTAGTTCATTATGGATCATTTCCCAGAAGGCCTTCACTTTCGGGCAGGTCCACCAGAGATGGAAGAATGTCCCTTCCGCCTCTCCACATTTCCAACATTTGTTGTCAGACAGATGATATATCTTGGCTAACTTGACTGGGGTCATGTACCACCGGTATACCATTTTCATAATATTTTCCTTCAAGGCAGTACATGCCGTGAATTTCAAACCGGTGTTCCATAACCTTTCCCAGTCTGCAAACATAATGTTATGCCCCACATCCTGAGCCCATTTTATCATAGCGGATTTGACTGTCTCATCCTGTGTATTCCACTTAAGCAGCAAGTTATACATTCTCGAAAGTAGTTTACTTTTTGGCTCTAACAATTCAGTCTCTAGTTTCGATTTTTCCACCTGGAATCCAACTTTTTTATCTATTTTGAATACCTCTTGAATTTGCGCATAGTGCAACCAATCTCGTACCTTAGTTTTCAATTTCTCCAAACTTAGCAACCTCCAATTGTCTCCAGTTTTTTCAATTATTTCCCAATATTTAGGCCAATGGGCCTCCATGTTGGGTCTCTTACGTGCCTTGGCCTCCACCGGTGAGAGCCACCTCGGAGTTTTACTCTCCAATAAGTCTTTGTATTTTATCCAGACCCTCCAAATTGCTCTTCTGACAATATGGTTTTTAAACAATTTGTGCACTTTGGCCTTGTCATACCACAAATATGCATGCCACCCAAACGCATTGTCAAACCCTTCCAGATCCAGGACATCAGTGTTCTCCAATAAAATCCAATCTTTCAACCAGCAGAAGGCTGCAGATTCATAATATAGCCTCAAGTCTGGCAGGGCAAATCCCCCTCTTTCTTTCGCATCAGTTAATATTTTAAACTTTATTCGGGGCTTTTTGCCCTGCCAAACAAACTTAGAAATATCCTTCTGCCACTTTCCAAAACATTCCACCTTGTCCACGATCTGTAGGGCCTGAAACAAAAATAACATTTTCGGCAATACATTCATCTTTACAGCAGCTATTCGGCCTAACAAGGAAAGTTTCAATCTTGACCATATATCCAAGTCTCTTTTGATTTCTGACCAGCATTTCTCATAATTATCTTTAAACAAATTCAAATTTTTGGAGGTCAAGTACACCCCTAGGTATTTTACTTTTTTAACCACATTCAGCTCCGTTTCTTTAGAGAACTCATCTGTTTCTGTAACTGTCAAATTTTTTGCTAAAACCTTGGTTTTTTGCTTATTTAACTTAAACCCCGCCACCCGACCAAAATCAGAAATTAATTCTAACACTCTTTTAGTGCTGGAGACTGGTTCCTGAAGTGTTAATACCAAGTCATCTGCAAATGCTTTCAATTTATATTGTTTCACTCCGACCTCAATCCCCTGGACCAACCGGTCCTTTCTAATCATATTTAGCAACACCTCCAGGACTGAAATAAACAATAGGGGGGATAGGGGGCACCCCTGGCGTGTCCCTTTTTCAATTTTAAACTCCTCTGTCACCACATTGTTTACTATCAATTTAGCTTTTTGTTCTGTGTAGATTGCTTCTATACCATTTTCGAACCCCCGCCCCACTCCCATCCCTTCCAAATTTTTCTTCATAAACATCCAAGAAATATTATCAAAGGCCTTCTCTGCATCAACAAAAATCAAAACCGCTCTGGTATTCAGATTTGTTTGTAGAAGTTCCAAAATGTCAATAATGTTTCTTGTGTTGTCAAACAAATGCCTACCAGGGAGAAAGCCAGCCTGGTCTTTGTGAATCACTTCATTTAGTACTTTTTTAAGTCTATTTGCCAAAATATCTGCAAAAATTTTATAATCCACATTTAGGAGTGAGATGGGGCGGTAGTTCTTAAGTTGGGTCTTTTCAGTCTCTGATTTAGGTACCAATGTGATGAAAGCTTCTTTCCACGTTTCCGGTGCCCTCCCTCCCTCCATTATCTGGTTGCAAACCTCCATCAAAGGTTGTGTCAAATAGTCCTTTAAAACTTTATAATATTTGGAGGTTAAGCCGTCCGGGCCTGGGGACTTGCCAAGTTGAAGATTTTGAATGGCACTTTCAATTTCTTGTTGTGTAATATTACAGTTCAGGTTTGTTCTCATTTCCAGGGGTATTTTTTGTAATCCATTAGTTTTTAGAAATTGATCCACCTCTGAGGCTTTTTGCGGCCCTTGTGTATAAAGTTCTTTGAAATACCTCTGGAAGCACTTTCTGATTTCCTCGGGTTTCTGAACCATTCTCCCTTCGATCTCTAGATTTGTAACCGTATTAAGCTTTTGTCTCTTTTTCAACTGCCAAGCTAGCAGTTTCCCACACTTATTCGCCGATTCGAAGGATCTTTGTTTCATTTGTTTAATTTTCCATTCCACCTCTTGGTTTATCAGTTTTGAATATTGCGCCTGGAAGAATTTCACTTCTCTTAACACGTCCTTCGACTTAGGCCTAGATCTTAATTTTTTCTCTCCTTCTCTTATTTTCTCCAATATCTTCTCCTTCTTTTCATTCCAGAGCCTTTTCTTAATTGTGTTTTGTTGTATTAGAAACCCTCTCATAACTGCCTTACTTGCGTCCCAGATTGTTCTTTTTTCCACGGTGGTATTCAAATTTATCTCAAAATAGTCCTTTAAGGTTTTTTGGGCCTTCTTCACAATCTCCTGATCTCTTAATAAGGTGTCATTCATTTTCCATCTGAAGGTACCGGTTGTGTTAAGTCTCAATTCCACTTTCAAAGCACTATGGTCGGAGCAGGTTTTTGGGCAGATTTCCACTTTTCTAGTCTTAGGTGCCAGTCCTCTAGTTGTCCAGATTTGGTCGATTCGTGTCCATGTCAGATGAGCTTCAGAAAAGAAAGTCCCTTCTTTCCCTAGAGGGTTCTTAACCCTCCAGATGTCCACTAAGTCCATATTGTCTGTCATTTCAAAAAAAGTTTTGGGTAGTCTGCCGTCTTTCGATATGTTAGCACTTTGTGACTTATCCATATGTACAGAGACAACCCCATTCATATCACCCAGCATAATGATGTTGCTATAATCCAAATAATCCAGCATGGTCTCATGCAGCTTCCTGAAAAATTCCGACTTTCCCTCATTTGGAGCATATATTCCTAATATCAAAATTTTTTCTCCTTGTGTCTGTATTTCAATCGCCAAAATTCGGCCGTGTTCATCTTTAAATAAAAATTTCGGTGACAGGCTCTCCTTTGCATAAATCACCACTCCTCTCTTCTTAACTTTGTCCGAAGAAATAAATTCTTGGCCTAGTCTTTTGTTAATTAACACTTTTCTATGGAGCCTTGTCACATGTGTTTCCTGTAGGCAGATAACGTCCAATTGTTCCTTTTTCAAAATGTGAAAGACTTTCCTTCTTTTTTCCGGGGAATTTCCGCCATTTATATTCCAACTAAGAAGCTGCAGAGACATCCTGAATCAGTTGACGGGTTCTACAAAGGGGTATCTAAGCTTCCTCCCGATCCCGGGGGAGGTAATGCTGGTCCTGGTCCTGGTGGTATATCTCTTGGAGATGGTCCCGGTGGTGGTGGAGGCCAAGAAGCTGCGGCTCCTTTTTGCAGGTCCTCCTCGTGGTCGTGTAGGAACTTCTGCTGGTCTTCAGGTGATTTAATCTTTATTTTCCTTCCTTTGTAAGTAAATGAAAGTCCTTGTGGAAACTCCCACCTGTAAGGAATTCCGTTGTGTCTCAACAATTTGGTCAAATCTATATAGGTAGTCCTAAGTTCCAAGAGATATTTGGGTATATCTCTGTAAATTTCGGCCCTTTTACCTTCTACCTCCAAAGATTTCTTAAAATGTAGGCCTAGTATCTTATCCCTTTCTTCTCTTGATCTCAGAGCAACCAAACAGTCTCTGGGCTTATCTTTCTTTACTGATTTTCCCAGTCTAAAGGCTGTCACAATTTTAAAGTCCTTTTCTTCCTCAATTCCCCAGAATTTGGTGAACAAAAGTGTCAAAAATCCCTCTAAATTATTTTGTTCCAATTCCGGGATAGCCCTTATCCTGAGATTACTATCTTTACTCTTCAATTCAACCAATGCCAGATAGGCTTGTTGTTCCCCTACCTGCCTTCTCAAAGGTCTTACCTCTCCTTTAATTTCATCCACCTTTAAGTTCGCCTGTTCTGCTTTTTGGTTGGCTTCCACAGCTAATTTAAAGTTTTCTGCCGTAGCTCCTTGCAATTTCTCAATTGCCTGAGTGTGCTGCGAAACCTGTTCAGTTAATTTGCCAATAGAGGATGTAGCTTGGTCAATCTTTGATGTTTGATTGTCCACTTTTTGGTTTAAGACTGCCAATTGTTCCAAAATTTGTTTTAAAACTGTTTCAGATCCTCCAGTTGCCATGTCTTCTGCAGCAGGCTGCACTAGTTCCACCTCCTGTGCTGTCAGCACAGTTGGGACAGATGATCTGCGATGATGAGTTAAAGTTGTTTGCAAAAGTTGCCCAGATTTTTTCTCTTTTTCTTTATCTTTAGCTTTAGCTGCTCTTGTTCTCCCTGTGCCGCTCATTCCACACCTGCCTCTGTTCAAGGTCAAATGGTCTTTTGTCCCATGAGAAAAACAAGTCCCAAATATAAATAAAAAAACCACGAAAGATTTCAATAAAACTCAGTTCCCATGCAACTATGTTTCCACAGTCCTATAGGGGGAGTATTCCAAAGCTTCGAAAAAGAAAGGAACTATTTTCCGCCATTGAAGTTCCTCAATTCCCCATATTGGGTTTAATAATTCCCAAACACAAAAGGAAGGTTTCCAGGACTTCTAGTTTCTTTAAAATCCAGCCATAAAGTATCAATACAAGTCCATGTAACAATGTTTAATATTAGTATCTCAGTCTATGCAACAATTTCGATCTCTGCAATAGTATCGTCAGTTTGACAGCAGTTTGACAGTTCTTTTTCTATGCACTGGCAGCCCGATGACGGGGTTATCTCTTTCACCCCCGTTTAGCCCAAAGATTGGAGGATAGTTCTAAAGAATAAAAGTCTATACAACCCACAGTTCTTTTCCTTTTTGGCTTCAAAATACAGAGTCTCTCAATGCACCCTTTCTTCCACTTTAACAATCCCTTTTTAAATACTTCAGCTCGTTTCCGAGCCCTTGCTTTGATCTGATTAGCAGAGTCGGAAGGCGGACTTCCTGTTACTCGCCTCCCGCTTTCGGCCGAATTTCTTCAATTTAGTTGGAAAATTTAGGACCCTTACTCACGGGTATGTTGCTCCAATTCCGATAATTTCAAGAAGAAAGGTCAGCGCTCATCAGCAGCAGCAGCGCGGCTTTGCTTCCACGAAAAGAGCGATGAACTCACAGCGCCGCTCCCCCTTTCACGTTCCGGAGCCTCTTACGAGGCTCCTTCACAGCTTCTGGGGGGGCTCCAGGCGCCCGCCGAGTCCCACGGCCGCAGGCTCACTCTGCCTGCGGTTTTTCTTGATGGGTCTCCACTTTGCCGCAGCGGACGACCCTTTTTCGCGGAGCCCCTCTTCACAGCGCAAAGAGGACCGCCATTGCTGTTTCGCGCCGCCTCCGGAAGTCTCTAGGGCAGCGGTTCTCAACCTGTGGGTCCCCAGATGTTGTTGGACTACAACTCCCATCACCCCTACCTAGCAAGGCCAGAGCTCAGGAATGGTGGGAGTTGTAGTCCAACAACATCTGGGGACCCACAGGTCAAGAACCGCTGCTCTAGAGCTTCCCACAAGCATCTGGTGGACAACTGTGAGAACAAGATGCTGTACCAGATATTCCACTTGACCCTCTTCTTATGTTCTTATGACTAATAGTTACACACGAGGGGTTCATTCACTGTCAGGGACCAGATTGAGGGGGACGAAACTGAGGAGGAATGGTGGAGATTGCCCCCCCTTCCCCTGAAGCTCCCAGAGAAGAGGAAGGCAGTATTGAATTACAGCAGTGGTTTGAGGAAGGCCACAGCTCAGAAACAGGTGAACAGAAGAGTTGGGAGGTGTTGGGAGAAGAGAAGGGCGAGACAGAGACAGAGCAGCCAGCTGACACGTTATCACTGGAGAGTATTTCTGACCCCCATTCTCCCAGAACCTGGCATTCACTGAGAGTGCAAGACCAAAAGACTCAGAGACTATTAGCCCCTGGTGGCCACCATAAGGGGAGGTGCTGTTGGTAGGAAGAGAGGCGGGAGGAGCTCAGTTGGAGCAACGTCATTAACGGGAAGCAGACTGCATTCCTTTGTCTCTCTGTGATGATGGAATAAACTCATTAGTAAGAACTCCTCTTTGTTTTCTCTGCTTCTTGCTGCCACTGGGGGAGGGATAGAATTCCCTGAAGCCTGACATTCCCTACAGTATCGTGTGTGTGTGTGTGTGTGTGTGTGTGTGTGTGTGTGTGTATAAAACTGTATGTCACTGGAAAGCCAATGGCAGATGAAAAGCACCAGAAACCAATACACTTTCCACTTTTCCTGCTTTAAGTGCTATTGTTCCCAGATCCTGCTTGTGGGCTTCCCATAGGCCACTGTGATAACAGGATGTCGGTCTAAATGGGCCTTTGGCCTGATCCAGCAGGCTCTTTTGATCTTCCTTTTGGCCAACAGCTGAAAAAGGAACATGGTGCCGCCCAGATGTTATGGAACTCCAATTCCCATCCATCCCAACCAGCATAGCCCAATGGTAAAGGATCATGGGAGTTGTAGTCCATCAGCACTGGTTACTTTGGCCAAAAGGAGACCTGACGGAAGGTCCTCAATGGAATTAAGATTGGCTGAAATTTCTAGAAAGGGAAGGTTGAGCTCATAACTTGCTCTTCTTGAGGTGCTTAAACTGTGTGTCTGGCCATATGTGCCTTCAGACTGCATTTGTGTGTGCACATTGAAGCTGCTCACATAACTGAACACTTTTCTGTAAAAAGGTAAAAATCCTGGCACACAGAAAAATGACAAGTCAGAGAGAAAGCTAGGCTGGATCTAGACACATCAAAAAAGTGTTTCAGTTAAACGTGTTGCAAACTTTGTATGAGAAATCAGGTTAGCAAACACAGAACTCCACAACGCCATCCCGTGCCACAGTGTTAGAATGCATAAACAACACATATAAAGTTATTTTTCTTTGCCAATGTATCTGAATCCCTAGTTTCCGATGTACGAAGAATACAAATGACTCCATCTGGCAAGTCTCATCTGCATGGTGAAATGGTATATCCGGGATATAGATTTACCACTTTAGTATGGAATAATAATAATAATAATAATAATAATAATAATAATAATAATAATTTATTATTTGTACCCCGCCCATCTGGCTGGGTTTCCCCAGCCACTCTGGGTGGCTTCCACAGAGACCAAAAATACACAAAAATGTCACAGATTAAAAACTTCCCTGAACAGGGCTGCCTTAAGATGTCTTCTGAATGTCAGGTAATAATAATAATAATAATAATAATAATAATAATAATAATAATAATAGGACCCAGCCTATCTGACTAGGTTCCCCAGCCATTCTGGGTGGCTTGCAACATATATAAAAACATAATAAAACATTAAACATTAAAATCTTCCCTATACAGGGCTGCCTTCAGATGTCTTCTAAAAGTCAGATAGTTGTTTATTTCCTTGACATCTGATGGGAGGGCATTTTGGAGGGACGGGGTGCCAGTACCGCGAAGGCCCTCCACCTGGTTCCCTGTAGCCTCACTGTGAGGGAACTGCCAGAAGGTCCTCAGAGGTGGACCTCAGTGTCTGGGCTGAACAATGGGGATGGAGACACTCTTTCAGGTATATTGGGCCGAGGCTGTGTAGACTAGTTCTACATCTCTCAGCAATCACTGGTCTCTGCCCCATCGGTTAGAGGCAATACTGTATCCAAGATTACCACAGCATCCAGGCCTTAGTCCATTTGGAGCTTTAAAAGGTTAAGGCCCATGCCATCTAAACCATTACAACTGCCATCTTTGCTGACTTGGCCTGTGTTTGCGTCTACAGAGCCTACCAAATGTGTTGCAGGCAGCACAGGGACCCCATAATTCTCATGCAGGACAAAGAAACAAAATACTGAAATATTGCTCAGCCATACTTTATTTTAACATTTCCCTCGCACACTATTAAACGTGAAACTTTATGAAAAGGTGTACAGCTGTTTTCTCACGGAGAGTGCTGAACCTGGGCTTTGAATGTTCCATCAACTAATAATAAAGCCCACTGCCTGCTCCCTCCCAGCTCTCAGGTGAACTTATTTTAAGACTAAGAAAATTCCTGGGCTGCATATGGCAATGTATAAATGATGAAAACATTGTTCTAAAATGCTTGAATTTTCATGAGCACTCCCCCCGCCAAAACAACAAACAAACAAACAAACACGTTTGCAAACTGTTGTGGAAATATGAAAGTCCAAACTTAGGACTGGAAATACAATGGTAACTCAGTTCTCGAATGTAATCTCTTCCGGAAGACCGTTCAGCTTCCAAAACATTCGAAAACTGAAGCACGGCTTCCCATTGGTTGCAAGAGCTTCTTGCACTCAGCGGAAGCCGTGTCACATGTTCGAGTTCTGAAAAACGTTAAAAAATGGAAGCATTTACTTCCGGGTTTTCAGTGTCCAAGAACTGAAACGTTTGACCACGGAGGTATTTGGGAACTCAGGTTCCGAGGTATAAGAAACAGATATACCAGAATTGACAGATTCACCCAAGAGAGATTCTCTCTTTCAAAGGCTGCTGATTCACTTCAATGGCACATCAATGGGTGGTGGGATGGGTATCTCAAGAGTAAGGCTTAGGCCAGAGCTAAGTTGAATACCAAGGGCAATGTCTTGGAAGGTGAAGTTGCTCTGGAGAACACGCACCCTCTCAGCAGCCATGTTTTCCATTTTATAAAAACTCACACTCACAAAGTTTAACTCAGATGTGCGGGGCCAGAATCAAACCAGATAAAGGATCACTCCATAACTGATGTATACAATGTCATGCGCTTAAATGCTGTGAGGTTTGTATCAAACGGCAAGAACCGGGGCTTTGAGAAACTCTTTAGTAAAGAGCAGAAGCTTGATAACCCCATAACTGAGTTTGCTTTTGGCGACAAATGTAATTATTTTTTGCTAAAAGCACGCAAGGAAAAACAATCGCTGTCAATTCCAGCTGCCACTAGTTTGGAAGTACAACAACAACAACAACAACAACAACAACAACAACAAATTTTATTTATACCCCGCCCTCCCTAGCCAAGACCGGGCTCAGGGCGGCTAACACCAGGTGAAAACAATTGATTAAAATACAACTCTAAAACAAGATTAAGTACAACATTAAAATGCAGCCTCATTTCAGTAGAAACTAAAATCAAACTATATATACTGTATTTTCTGGCATATAAGACTACTTTTTAACCCAGGAAAATCTTCTGAAAAGTTGGGGGTCGTCTTATACGCCGGCTACAGCAGCAGTTCCTGCAGCAACTCCCCACCAAAGGACAAAACGACAGCAAATTAAATCAGAGGACACCAATCTCTCTAGATGAAGCAGAAATATGCTTGAAAATTGGCTCCAGAAGCCCCCCACCAATCACCAGCAACAGAATGACCCTAACCGCTCCCGGTAGTAGACCATGTGGTCCAAAATGGCGGCCTCGTGTTGCCCCAGCAACTAGGCACGTGGCCGCTGCCTCAGCCTAAGCAGCCCCCGCAGTAAAAGAAAAGGAAAGGTTCCCAACAAAGGCAGGGAACCAACAACAGCATTAAGGGCAACCCCAGCCACTGGGAAGTAGAGCGGATTTCTGAGTCGGACTGGAGACTGTTTTTTAAAATTTTTAATTTGGTGTGCGTTGGAAGAGGGGTAATCTTATACGGCGAGTATATCCCAAACTCTATATTTTAACTGGAAAAGTTGGGGGTGTCTTATACGCCCAGTCGTCTTATACGCCGGAAAATACGGTAATAATAATTTATTATTTATACCCCACCTATCTGGCTGGGTTTCCCCAGCCACTCTGGGCGGCTTCTAACAGAATATTAAAATACAATAATGCAAAATACAATAATACAAAATACAAAAATACAAAATACAACTTGCATCAGCCCTAGTTAGGAGGGAGGGGTTCTGGCTTGGGATGATGGGAGTTGTAGTTCCAAACATCCGGAGGACTCCCAGTTGGTGAACGCTGTTTTAATCCTCCCTTTGTGGGGTTCCTTCAGTCATTTTGCTCACGATTAAGGTGTTTGACGGACACTTTTGAAGTAATTGATTAAATGGGCCACGTATAAAATGTGAATAATTTTGGAAGCATCTCTTTAAACCTTATGGCATATAAAACCGTACCAGATGCATCTGAGTAGCATTTCTTAACTAGAAGGATAACTTTCATTTGTGCTACAGCTTAGATTTAAAGAGCCTCGGGGCATTCTACGTGGAGCTTCAAAGCAGGACAGAAAGAAATGCTGTTGGTGGAGAGCCACGAAAAGCAGATATGTTGTTAGCATATTTAACAACAGAGCTGAAATTGGTGTCTTCATTGATGCACCAAAAGAAAAAGAACGGGGGTAGGGGGAGCAAAAAAAGAATGAAAGCAAGGTGGTTTTTAAAGTCGGCTTTTTGTTTTTTTGGATGAAAGTGATATCAGAGAAATCAACAATCCCATCGTTTTGCTTCTGCTTAAAGACTGGCTTTTTAAAAACAACTTTAGTTCCACATTCTGTAGGGCGAAAATCCCACTGGCAGTGTGAGGCCTGTTTTGATTTCTGCATTGGTCCAGGAAAAGGTATCAGTGTCGATTTGCACATTATATATTTCAAGGTGTGTACCTGGCTTTTATTCATGTGTGAATGAGACATTCACATAAGGATGCTGTGAATGATAATAATTCAAGTATTTAAACAATGATTTCTAATCAGTGATTTCTAATCAGCTTTCATTTGACTCCATCTCCTCAGAATATTTCGAAAGAACGATATCAATCAACATTTGATGATCTCCTTCTACTGGTCCACAATAGAAAGTGTCCTTTCATACTGCATCATGGTGTGGTACGCTGGTTTGACATCAACTGATAGGAAGTGCCTGCAGAGGGTGGTGAATACAGCACAAGATATTATGGGCTGTCCCGTGAATCCGCTGGATGAAATAGTGGAAGAATGTTGCCTCAGGAGAGTGAGGGAAATTCCCAGGGATGATTCACACCCTGGCTGGCACTTTCTTGATCTCCTGCCCTCAGGCAGAAGATATAGAAGCATGATTAGTTGTACCAACAGGGTAAAGAACAGCTTCTATCCGTGGGCTGTTAGGCTGCTGAATGAAAAGATAACAACAAGGCAACTGACTTTCGGGTTTGGTGGGTGTGCATCAGTAAACGAGGGGAATCAAGTTTAAGAGAGCTGAGTGGGGGTGCTCGTGTAATCTCACTGTATAAAAGTTGTACAAGTGACAATAAATCCAGTTACAGATAGGTAGCCATGTTGGTCTGCCATAGTCAAAACAAAATTTTTTTTTCTTCCAGTAGCACCTTAAAGACCAACTAAGTCAGTTCTTGGTATGAGCTTTCGTGTGCATGCACACTTCTTCAGATACACTGAAACAGAAGTTTCCAGACCCTTCTATATAGTGAGAAGGTGGGGAGGGGTATTACTCAGAAGGGTGGTGGGAATGGGTGATTGGCAGATAGCTGTGATGAGCCTGTTGACGACTCTTAACGACTGCAATAGGTCTTACAGGAAGAAGCGAGGGGTGAAAAGGTGAAAAATGGCTTTGTCATGTATAATGAGATAAGAATCCAAGGTCTTTGTTCAGACCAGGTTTCTCAATGGTTTTAAGTTTGGTGATAAGTTGTAATTCAGCAGCTTCTCTTTCCAGTCTATTTCTGAAATTCCTTTGTAGTAAAACAGCTACTTTGAGATCTTGTATAGAATGTCCTGGGAGATTGAAGTGTTCTCCTACTGGTTTCTCTGTCTTGTGATTCCTGATGTCCGATTTATGTCCGTTTATTCTTTGGCGTAAGGTCTGGCCTGTTTGTCCAATATAGAGAGCTGAAGGACACTGTTGGCATTTGATGGCATACACAATGTTAGACGATGAGCAATTAAATAGTCCCGAGATGGTATGTGTGATGTTGTTGGGGCCAGTAATGGTGTTGACTGGGTGTATGTGGCAGCAAAGTTGGCATCTGGGTTTATTGCAGGCTCTGGTGCCAGTGTCCGTGTTAGGTCTGGTTGTAGTATTATTGTGGGTTAGGAGTTGTTTAAGACTGGGTGGCTGTCTGTAGGCAATGAAAGGTCTTCCTCCCAGAGCTTGAGAAAGAGAACTGTCATTGTCCAGGAGAGGTTGTAGATCTCTGATGATGCGTTGTACTGTTTTAACTTGGGAGCTGTATGTGATGACTAGAGGTGTTCTGTTATTTTCTTTTTTGGGTCTGTCTTGCAGCAAGTTCTCTCTGGGTATCAGTCTGGCTCTGTTGATCTGTTGTCTAACTTCATCTGTTGGGTATTTTAGTTCTAAAAAGGTTTGCTGTAGATCTCTTAGGTGAGAGTCTCTGTCTGTAGAATTGGAACAGATGCGGCTGTAACGTAGTGCCTGGCTATATACAATGGACTGTTTGGTATGTTTGGGATGGTAGCTAGAGGCATGTAGATATGTTTGTCGGTCAGTTGGTTTACGGTATAAGGTGGTGTCTATGTGCCCATCCTGTATTTTTATAGTAGTGTCCAAAAAGTGTATTTCTTGCATAGATTGATTCATTGTTAGGTTGATTGTGGGGTGAAAATCATTGAATTTCTGGTGGAAGGTGTTCAGGGTCTGTTGACCATGTGTCCAGATGATAAAAATATCGTCAATGTATCGCAGGTACAAGAGAGGTTTGAGTGGGTAGGAGTTTAGGAAACGTTGTTCTAAATCTGCCATGAAGATGTTGGCATACTGTGGGGCCATGCGGGTGCCCATTGCTGTGCCGCTGATCTGAAGGAACAGGTCATCACCGAATTTGAAGTTGTTGTGGGTAAGGACAAATTGGCAGAGTTTGGTGGCAAAGTCCGCTGTGGTTTTATCTGAAATGGTGTTCCTTATAGCTTGTAAACCATCGTTGTGTGGGATGTTGGTATACAGAGATTCCATATCCATAGTAGCTAGTATAGTATTGTTGGGAAGATTATTTAAAGATTGTATTTTCCTCAGAAAATCTGTGGTGTCACGTACATAGCTGGGAGCACTGATGGCATATGGTTTCAGAACAGAGTCCATATAACCGGAGACACCCACTGTAATAGTGCCAATACCTGAAATGATGGGGCGTCCTGGATTTCCTGGTTTGTGTATTTTAGGTAGAAGATAGAAAGTTCCTGGTCGAGGTTCTGTTGGTGTGTTAGTGAGGATCTGTTCTTGGATGTGTGGGGGTAGCTCCTTTACAATCTTGTTCAGTTCTTTTTTGTATTCTTGTGTGGGGTCTGAGTCCAATTTTATGTAAAAGGCGGTATTGGAAAGTTGTCTGTGAGCCTCCTGAATGTAGTCAGTTTTGTTCATGATGACGACAGCTCCACCTTTGTCCGCTTCTTTAATTATAATGTCTGGGTTGTTTCTGAGATTATCTATGGCTGTCCTTTCAGCATGGTTTAGATTTTGTTGTAAGCGATGGTGTTTTCTGGTCACATCTGTTTGGATTCTGTGGCGGAAGCAGTCAATGTACAAGTCCAGTGTGGTATTGCGTCCATCAGGAGGGGTCCATGTGGAGTCCCTTTTTGTGTAACACTTTTTCGGTGGTAGTTGGTGGTCAGTGTTCTGTTGGGAGGGTGGTTGTTGTTCTCCAGTAGGTTGAGAGGTGTTGTGTTGTGAAGTTGTTGCTTGTTCTGCTTTGTCTTGTTGTTGTGTGTGTTGAAAATACTCCTTCAGGCGTAAACGGCGGAAAAATGCTTCCATGTCCCCGCAGAACTGGATCATGTGTGGGGATTTGGCAGGGCAGAATGACAGTCCACGTGAAAGGACTGATTCCTCAGCTGGGCTGAGTGCTTGCTGTGAGAGATTGACAATATTGTTGATCTTGTTAGTCAGACTTCAGAGAAGTGTGACTAGCCCAAGGTCACCCAGCAGCTGCATGTGGAGGAGTGGAGACGTGAACCCGGTTCCCCAGATTATGAGACTACCATTCTTAACAACTACACCACACTGGGGGGACGACAGAGGATGTGATAGTTGGACAGTGCTCTCAAAGCTACCAGCATGAGTTTGACCAAACTGCGGGAGGCAGTGGAAGACAGGAATGCCTGGTGTGCCATGGGGTCATGAAGAGTCGGACACGACTAAATGACTAAACAACAACATCTTATCTCCTCTCGTTCTCAACCTTCCCAGGCTAATCACACCCAACCTCCTTAACTGTTCCTCATAAGACTTGGTTTTGAGACCCTTGATCATCTTGGTTGCCCACCTCTGCACATGTTCTAGTTTGTCAATATCCTTCTTAAATTGTGGTGCCCAGAACCGGACACAGTCTTCTAAGTATGGTCTGACACAGTGCTGCTCCTGGCAACCCTGAAATGAGGGTGGTTGTTTTTAAATGATCTTAATGTTTGCAATTGTTTTAAAAAGTGTTAACCTAATTTTAAAATGTGTTGTGTTTTATTTTCAAATGTCTTGTTTCGCTTCTTTAGCCTTGGCACCTTAAGTGCCTACGAGGGAAAGAAAGACGGGATAGAAATTTAATGAATGAGTGAATGAACAGAGTCTTTAAGACAAAAGGTTTCAAAGGCCCCTTTTGCATGACTCTGTGAAGAACAGACTACAGTTTCCCAGAGGCTTCATCCTGCTCCTCTCAGCGCCTCACACCTTGCAGAGTTAAAGTTGAGGCATCTAAGAGTTCTGATGACAGGTTCCCAATACCTCACGGAAGAGACCCAGCCTTGCTTCAGTCTTTCAGATCCTTTGCCTCAATCGCAGCTCTCCAAAGAATTAAGATTTATCCTTCGTTAGCACAGAGGGCCAAGGACACAGTTTTATTGCTGTGGGTGTGTTGCAGTACATCTGCCAGAAGAAAACCTCGGTGGAGTTTCCGACTCGCTCTTCAAACCACATATTGCCTCATTGATATTCTGCAAACTTTCCTCGCCCTCCACCTTAAAGGAAAGGAAAGCAAACCAATCCGCTTCTCTTTTCCTACGAAGAAGCAGGCATCCCATGGAGTCGGCGCTGGGACGATTTGGAACTGAACTTCTATTCAGAGGTTGAACCAATTCTCACAAGCTTTTCAGTGACCTGAGGCTTAAGCCTTTCAGCTGCCCCCTCCCGACTCCTCTTTGTCTTGCAAAGTTTGCAGTGGCCAAGTTCAGGAAAGGTTCGATCTCCCCTTGGGTTTCACAGAGCCTGCTTATTAGTCGCTTTCTGTTTCTGAGACTATGGAGACAATGAGTGGGGTCTCTCTGCCTTTCTCTTGTTTTTGTGTGGCCTCAGTGAATGAAGGTATACATGGGGATTCTGAGAAACCGAGAAACTGAGATACTTAATAATAATAATAATAATAATAATACTAAGAATAAACCTTCAGCTTCTGTAGTTAATTAGATTTGGATAGCTTCAGTGGAGCAGCTGTATTTTTTTAATTATTATTTTGCTTTCGCTTTTAAAAGAAAAGAGGATTTACAAAAAGGGCCTTTCAAGGTATATTGGGTGATGGTTAGGGGGGAGGGAGAAGAGGGAGGAGGAGGAATTGCATAAAGGAAAGTCACTCTGAAAAGATGTTTGGGAATTCTACCTTTTCTCTCTCCTCTCCCATCCTTTTTTCTTTTCTTTTCCCTTTCAGGAAGAAAATGCATAGGGTGGGCCAGAAAAAAAGGCACGTTGTCAGGGAGGAAATAACCTTCACAAACAGAGAGAGAGAGAGAAAGAAAATGGTGCTGCGTTTGAGAAGCGGTAAACAGTATAAATCACACCACAAGGCTTCTCTGTTTGGGAGACGGTTTATTTGGGAACTGAAAATACCAAGTCTGTGCTCAATTTTATTTATGTATTTACTTTTAATAATGCATGCATACCATGATTTCTTTTTTTAAACAAAACAAAACAAAACCCAAAATGATTTACAAGAATTATATATTTATATTTTAAAAAAACATTTTTTTAAAAAAAATTAATAAATGAGGAATCACGAGCGAACCATTACAGAATATGATTTGCTTAATTATCTACATAAGCCTGGTAAAAGGTAAAGGTTAAGGGTCCATTAGGTCCAGTCGTGGCCGACTCTGGAGTTGCGGTGCTCATCTCGCTTTATTGGCCGAGGGAGCCAGCATACAGCTTCCGGGTCATGTGGCCAGCATGACTAAGCCGCTTCTGGCGAACCAGAGCAGCGAACGGAAACGTCGTTTACCTTCCCGCCGGAGCGGTACCCATGTATCTACTTGCACTTTGATGTGCTTTCGAACTGCTAGGTTGGCAGGAGCAGGGACCAAGCAACGGGAGCTCATCCCGTCACAGGGATTCGAACCATCGACCTTCTGATTGGCAAGTCCTAGGCTCTTTGGTTTAACCCACAGCGCCACCCGTGTCCCTTAGTTTTTTGCAAATGTTGAAAGGTCAACGTAGAAGAAGCTTGCTGAACCTGTATTGGAAGAGCATTCCACAGGGCTGGGCTGATGACACTAAAAACCCAGCTTCATGGCAATGACAAATGGGCTTTACTAACTCGGGGAGTGACCAGTGACACTCCTACAGGTGATCTCAGCGGTCGAGCTAGGATATAAGGCTTCAGGCTGTGCCTAGGGTACCCTGGACCTAAGTTGCTCAAGGTTTTGTAAATTAATACAAGACTGGGATCACTCAGTCATTAGAGCCTGAGACTCTTAACCTCAGGGTTGTGGGTTCGAGCCACAGGTTGGGCAAAAGATTCCTGCATTGCAGGGGTTGGATGACCTCTATGGCCCCTTCCAACTCTACAATTCTATGATTTGATGACCTTGAACCTGGCTTATGAACGGTGTAGACCAGGCAAATCCCTATACTCAGTCAAACCTTTCCTGAAGGCCTATAGTTAATAAGTGCGGCAAAGCATCATTTTTTAAAAAAGAGCTACTCAAATTCCGTTATTTATTTATTTATTTATTTTATTCCCTTAATAGATTGACAGGCTGCTTTTCATATAGCATAAGGTCATGTGCAGAATAAAATAAATACAAAACTGAAGAAAATACAGGGGGGAAACACTACTAGATTTGGTGCTGGTGGTTAGGGAACAGTGGTTAAGAGTCCCAGGATTTTCCTCTCTTTGCTTTGAAAGCCAAAATGGTATAGTGAGGGCATAGGCAAACTCAGCCCTCCAGATAATAATAATGATAATAATTTATTATTTATACCCCGCCCATCTGTCTGGGTTTCCCCAGCCACTCTGGGCGGCTTCCAACAAAATACTAAAATACAATAACCTATTAAACATTAAAAGCTTCCCTAAACAGGGCTGCCTTCAGATGTCTTCTAAAAGTTTGGTTGTTATTTTTCTCTTTGACATCTGGTGGGAGGGCGTTTCACAGGGCGGGTGCCACTACCGAGAAGGCCCTCTGCCTGGTTCCCTGTAACTTGGCTTCTCTCAGCGAGGGAACCGCTAGAAGGTCCTTGGAGCTGGACCTCAGATGTTTTGGGACTGCAATTCCCATGATCCCTAGCTAACAGGACCCACTCGCTGGATCATCACCTTGTTGTGGTGAGTGGGCTTGCATGTTCCTATGACCCTTGTGAGCGAAGCCATCGGGAATCTCTTGCTCCCAGCAGGGTCACCCAAGGCGGTAAGGTCAAAGGGAAGGAGCTAGACAAAGAATGATCCAAGAAGTCCTCAACGGCAGAAGAGGCGGATGATAACAAGCGGTATGCTACAACGGCTGTGAAGGCAGATGAAGGTTTGTTGTGACTACATCATGCCATCAGAACAGAGCCCTACTGCGAAGACTGTGCGTTGGTCAACATGCACTGATCTACACGCATAAAACAAATTCATGCACAGGCATCTTCCAAAAACCCAACCCAACCCCCCAAAGTCCCATGGCGACTGGCAAATGGTAACGGGGGTAGGATTGTGAAATCTGGAAGCCCCTAGTCGTGAACCAGCACATGGGCGGTGGATACAGATTCAGTCCTTCTGACTCAAGGAATGAGGCAGTTGAGCAGCTCAGCAGCTCTATCCATGAGTGAGCAGCCCTTTTTAGGATCCACTCTACTGACTCCGAAAAGGGGGAGGGGCTAGAAAAGGTTCCCTAAACATAGTCTGCCTCCCTTTTCCCCTGACTGGATTACTGCGCCCAGTGGGATCACCACCTAGCGGTCGTAAAAGACAATTGAACTTTGGAACATGGAATATACAGACTTTGTCAGATAACACAGACAGCGAGCGTCCTGAACACAGAACTGCCATCATTACAAGAGAGCTGTGACGTTTTAACATCGATATTGAAGTGCTTCAAGAGACTCGAAGAGCAGGCGAGGGACAACTGAAGGAAGAAAAAGGGGGCTACACTTTCTTCTGGAAAGGTCTATCTGAACAAGAACATCAACAAAAGAGGTTTAAAGACTGTCTCAAAAGAAATCTAAAAAAAAAAAGTAGTATAAACACTGGCAACTGGGAAACACTGGCCTGCGAGCGCTCCAGTTGGAGAACACCTTTCAACCAAAGGTGTCATGGGCTTTGAAGACACTCAACTCAGGACAAAAGGGAGAAACGTGCTAAGAGAAAGGCACACTTGGCAAACCCTCAACATGACCAACTCCCACCCATAAACCAATGCCCCCACTGTGGAAGGACGTGTGGATCCAGAATTGGCCTACACGGTCACTTACGGACCCATTGTTAAAACTGTGTTTATGGAAGACAATCTTCTTCGGCTACGAGTGATCGCCAAAGAAGCTAACAAGACCAGTGGTCAGGGATGATGGGAACTATAGTCCCAAAACATCTGGATCGCTGAGTTTGCCTATGCCTTGTATAGTGGTTAAAGTTCCGGACTAGGACCTGGGAGAGCAGGGTTCGAATCCCCACTCAGCCATGAAGCTCACCAGGTGATCTTGGGCCGGTCACTGCCTCTCAGCCTAGCCCGCCTCACCAGAGCAAATTATGAGGAAAAATTGGGGGTCCACATTAATTACAGCTCCAACCCCAATGCTAACATCCCTGGTTCTGGTATCCTCTGTTTTCATAAGGCTTTCTGGAAGGCAAAAATATACCTTGTTCAGGGCACCCTCCCGTATTTGTTTATCATTCTCTGTCTGGAAGAAAAGAAAGCAAGCCAGGAGAGAGTGAAAACACACACACACACACACACACACACACACACCTCTCAGTCCTGCCCTTCTCAGGATCAATGCAGAGGCGGCCAAAGAGTCTCAGGAGTGGGGGAGAAGCTCAAGGTGTTTGTTTGCTATGCAATTTAAACCCGGCATTGGACATGGTCCTTTGCTAGGGTTGGCAAACAAAGGGAGATTGCACAAGTCATTAAGGGCTCAGTGGGTTGAGCAGTTGCAGGCTCACCTGCGGGGAAAGCCATTGGAGAAAGAAATCGCAGCTCAGGCGGTTTTCCAAAGCAGCAGCAGGGATGGGCGATCACCCGGCTATATTTCTGCCGAGGTGGGAACACACACCTTGCATGTGGGGAGAGAAAGGTGGGGAGAAGTTCCACTGTCGAATGAGTGCATTGGATACTGCACCCGTTGATTATTTTATTTATTAAATTTCTATACCACCCTCAGTCTGAAGAACACAAGGTGGTTTATAATATAAAAATACAAAAATATATCACATAGAATACTAGGGTTGCCGTATTTTTGGAGAGCAAAAAAGAGGAGACATTTGCTGACTTTTAACTATGGATCGCTATGACGACTCTAACCCATGAAAAAGAGGCTGTGTCCTGGAAAAAGAGGACATATGAGAACCTTATAATGTACAATAACAATCCCCCTTCAGTTTAAAAGGCCATAAAAAGGTAAAGGTAAAGGGACCCCTGACCATTAGGTCCAGTCGTGGCCGACTCTGGGGTTGCGGTGCTCATTTTGTTTTATTGGCCAAGGGAGCTGGCGTACAGCTTCCAGGTCATGTGGCCAGCATGACTAAGCTGCTTCTGGCGAACCAGAGCAGCACATGGAAGTGCCATTTACCTTCCCGCCAGAGTGGTACCTATTTATCTACTTGCACTTTGATGTGCTTTCGAACTTCTAGGTTGGCAGGATTAAAAGGCCATAGATTGTTTAATTAGTGAATGGCCTGGTGGAAGAGGAAGGTTTTCGCCCAGTGCCTAAAGATATGTAAGGAAGACACCAGGCGAGCCTCCCTGGGGAGAGCATTTCACAAACGGGGAGCCACTACAGAAAAGGCCCATTCTCATGTTGCCACCCTCTGGAGCTCTCACGGAGGAGGCACATGAAGAAGGGCCTCAGGTGACAATTGCAGGGTCTGGGTAGGTTCATATGAGGAGAGGTGGTCCTTGAGATATCTGAAGTCCTGAGCCATTTAGGGCTTTATAGGTCAAAACCATCACTTTGAATTGGGCTCAGAAACTACTTGGCAGTCAACACAGTTGGGCGAGGATTGGCATTATACGTCCAAGCCATCTTGCCTCAGGAAGCGACATGGCTGCTGAATTCAGAACAAGCTGAATTTTCTGAACATTGGATACCGCCCTCAGCAGCCAATGATGAAAGATTCAGGTCAGAAACAAAAATACTTATTCATACAATGCTTAGTTAAAATTCCAGAATGATGGCCACCAACTGGGGTGGAGGGATGATGTTGATTATGACGACGACGATGACACGATACCACCCTTCATCTCAGGGCAGTTCACAAGATACAGGATAAGAGACATACATGGAGGATATTGCTGTCAGTGGGTGCCAACCATGATGACTACAGTGGAGAATCATAGTCAGTATGCCTCTGAATGCCACTTTCATTCAGCCCAGCTTGCTGGTTTCTGATCTGACCTTGTGCCCTGCATTCCAGGTTCTAGGGATTCCTTGATGGCCACCAGTGCCATGAAGCAGCAATGGCCAGTTACTGAGCTATCTGAGAGCCAAGAGGCATGGGTTTCCTCTTCATTTTGCAGGACGAAAACAGCATGGCCATAACCCAGTGGCAGCCCTGTTTGGCTGAGCGAAATGAGCCTCTTTAAAACCTCTCTCTCCTGCTAGATAAAATACCGGATGGCCTCTCGTTAATGGAACAAACAGAATGTGGAAGCTGGAACAACTGAACAGCTGTAACTTGGCACACAATGAACAGAGGAAAGGTAAGATGATTGTCCCCAGCATTTTGAAAGGACAGTAGACAAAGAGGTGAAAGTTCCTCGGACGGAGGCAATTAGGCATAATAGAAGGAGATAAAGCCCGGGGGAACTGATGCTATCGTGGGAAGAATGAAGGCTGGCAGTGAAGTCATTACTGCGATTGAATGGAGCCCAAAGCTGCTTTCTATACAGTAGGTAGGACTCAGAGATTTTTCGGTAATATAAAAATGGATTGAAGCAAGTGTTTTGGGGAATGAGAAGAGATAACATCACTCCCTTTAATGCTGGACTCCAGCTGTCCATCGCCAGCCTTTCAAGATCCATTTGCAACTTGGGACTAGTTTTTAATTTATTATTTGCACATATACAGGTATTCATCCTTTCCCCTTCTTTCTGAGCATATGAATTCAGAACTGTGGAGCTGGAATGGACCTCAAGGATCATCTATAGTCATCATCATCATCATCATTTTACAGTGGTACCTCAGGTTAAGTACTTAATTCATTCCGGAGGTCCGTTCTTAACCTGAAACTGTTCTTAACCTGAAGCACCACTTTAGCTAATGGGGCCTCCTGCTGCCGCCGCACCGCCAGAGCACGATTTCTGTTCTCATCCTGAAGCAAAGTTCTTAACCTGAAGTACTATTTCTGGGTTAGCAGAGTCTGAAACCTGAAGCGTATGCAACCTGAAGCGTATGTAACCAGAGGTACCACTGTATTTTTATGCCGCCTTTCCATAGTTGAAACTATGCTCAATGCTGCTTGCAACATGACAAGATTTACATAACTACAAACAAAACAGAAGTCATAAACAATAAATAAAACACATCAAAAAGTACGTAACCAAATGGAAACAATTTCCACGTAAATCATAAGATCGAAAACTAAACATACAACAATTATATCAATCACAGCAACAAGCTCTCTCAACTTCCCGTGAACAATACTCCAGCCCAAGAATCTGTTCAACAGCCTCAGTTTTTGTAGCTGGAGTCAGTCCGCACTCCACTCTCCCTGGCCAGATAGGAAAAGGCCAGCAAGGCAGGGTGCAGTTCTTCCAGGGCTCACAGCCAAGATGGTCTCATTTAAAGCAACACAGATAGAAATTAAAAACAATTTAAAAGAGGAGCCCTCTCTGCTGAGCAGCAGCAGTCCTTAAGAGCCTGCCCCACGCCAGGTGGAAAGAGGCAAGAGGCCCAGGTGTTCACTCCAGAGTCAGACACTGGCTTGGGCAGGGTAGGCATTCTCCCATTACCCCAGAACTATCATTCCATTCCTATGACTTTTCCAGACTGGGGAGTAGCATGCCCAATATGACAACACAGGGTTGTTGTTTTTTTGTATCTGGCCTGTCCTACCCCTGGGGCTGTGGAACACAGGAAGGTGTCCTTCACGAAATCAGACCATTAGCCCTTGTATACCAGTATTATCTTCACCCCGGCTAGCAGTGGTTCAATTGGATTTCAAGGCATGGCTCTCTCCTGGCTCTATCTGGAGCTACCAGGAATCGAACCTGGGACCTTTGGCATAATCTTGTGGTTTCATGCTTACTTTTCCTTTCATTAGAATAAATAATAATAATAATATTTTATTTATATCCCGCCCTCCCCAGCTGAAGCTGGGCTCAGAGCGGCTAACAACAATAAAAGTAACACAGCATTCTAAAATCAATTCATTCAGTTCAAATCAAATCAATGGCAACCATTGGGCTAGAGTTCTGTGAGGATTACCAAAAGGAGGGGGTCAGACTGTGCCTTGGCCAAAGGCCTGGTGGAACAGCTCTGTCTTGCAGACCCTGCGGAAAGATGTCAAGTCCCGCAGGGCCCTAGTCTCTTGTGACAGAGCCTTCCACCAGATCGGGGCCACAGCTGAAAAAGCCCTGGCTCTCGTTCAGGCCAACCTAACCTTCCTGTGGTCCGGGACCTCCAAAATGTTTTTGTTTGTAGACCGTAAGTTCCTCCGTGGGACATACTGTACCAGGAGAGGCGGTCCCGTTGGTACGAGGGTCCTAGGCTGTATAGGGCTAGGACCAAGAGAACCAAGAGCTGGGTTTGTGCCGAGTTAGCAAAGCTCCTTTCCATGAAAATACCATTAGACTCATTGAGCTGTGGTTTCCATACCACAAGGATCAAGGGATCAAGTGACAGCCTGGCGCAAGGGCCCTGTTAGGAACAGGACAGGCTTTTCACAGTCACTTTTTAGCTAAAATTCCTTGTTAACTAATGGGCACAGTTGCTGAATGGAACGGTTTAAGCACTTGCCTGTGGTTTCTAACCATGCTTTCCTGGTCATCAGGTTGTGGACCAGTTAGATGCTTCCAGGAAGCCCACAAGATCAAGGTCTTTCCTTGTTGTTTTTGTTGTGGGTGAACATATCAGACGGCACAGCGATTCTTCAAAAAGCTCTTGTTTATTCACAGGCCAGGACAGAACTGAACTACAGTGGTGCCCCGCAAGACGAATGCCTCGCAAGACGGAAAACCCGCTAGATGAAAGGGTTTTCCGTTTTGGAGGTGCTTCGCAAAACGAATTTCCCTATGGGTTTGCTTCGCAAGACGAAAAAATCTTAAATAAGCTGCTTGATAAGCCGCTTAACAGCTGAGCGCTAGAAGCCGCTAGACCGCTGTAGCGCTAATCCACTAAACTGTCAATGGGCTTGATTCGCAAGACGAAAAAAACGCTAGACGAAGAGAATCGCGGAACGGATTCTTTTCGTCTTGCAAGGCACCACTGTAAAGGGTTCAGTCAGCCTGCTTATATAGAGCTCCAGTACAATGTAACTGTAACAATTTTCTAAAACTATCCAATCACTGAACGACACTTTCGATCCCTTATTTGCCTAACTATCTACAGTATCCCCCTGCTGGCCCAGGGTGAGAACTTACATGCAATGCAATGCAGAATCACACAACAGTAGAGTTGGGAGGGGTCACAAGGGTCATCTAGTCCAACCCCCTGTGAGGCAGGAATCTTTTGCCCAGCATGGGGCTTGAACTCACAGCCCTGAGATTAACAGTCTCATCCTCTACCTGAGCTTTCCCAGGTAGACTTAATCTGATTTGAAGTCTTTTGAAGCTAGAGGCCATTACCATAGCTCGTGGGTGTGTGGATTTCGTAAGTCCCAATGACCTCAATGGCTAGGAGTGCCTTTTATCACCTTTAGCTGATACAGCAGCAGTAGCTGGTTCCTGGACCATGATAGTTTAAGGTAAAGGTAAAGGGACCCCGACCGTTAGGTCCAGTCGTGGCCGACTCTGGGGTTGCGGTGCTCATCTTGCTTTATTGGCCAAGGGAGCCGGCATACAGCTTCTGGGTCATGTGGCCAGCATGACTAAGCCGCTTCTGGCGAACCAGAGCAGCGCACGGAAATGCTGTTTACCTTCCCACCGGAGCGGTACCTATTTATCTACTTGCACTTTGACATGCTTTCGAACTGCTAAGTTGGCAGGAGCAGGGACCGAGCCTGTTGCAATTTACGATTTGATACAATGAATAGTATACTTTATTTCTCTAAGAACACAGCCGGTTATGTCTCGTGTTTATTGTGTTTATTGAGTTTGCTGTATTTTTCTTTCATTTTTGTTTCTTTTTTCTATCTATTTTTTATATATTGTAATGTATATGTTGTTAATTTTTTTGCTGTTTGTTTTCTTTTTCTCTTTTTTGTAATTTCTAAACTCTTAATAAATATCTTTTTTTTTTAAAAAAAAAGAGTTTGCTCAGAGGTCAGCATTGCCTGCCAGTTTATTATGGGGCGAAATTCAAGGTGCTACTGTTCGGAGATAAAGCCCTAAGCCTTTGGGACCAGTTTACACCCTATATGCTTATTTCAACCCCGATTATGATGATGATGATGATGATGATTTATTAAATTATATACCGCCCTGTACCTGCAGATCTCAGGGCAGTTCACAACATAAAATCACAATATATATAAAAACCCCTCAAAATACATAATAATAAAAAACAGCAACCCAATAATCCTCCTTCCACAACACATTTTAAAAGGGCATCGGATGTCAATCAGCCAAAGGCCTGGTTAGAGAGGAACATTTTCACCTGACACCTAACAGTGTATAATGAAGACACCGGGTGAAACTCCTTAGGGAGAGCATTCCACAAATGGGGAGCCACTGCAGAAAAGGCCATGTTCTCATGTTGCCACTTTCTGGACCTCTCAGGAGGAGGCACATGAAGAAGGGACTAAAAAGATGATCTTAGGGTCCGGGTAGGTTCATATGGAAAGAGGCGGACCTTGAGTTATTGCACAACTGGTGCTTTTACAAGTGTTACATAATATCTATTCCATATTGGGAAGGAATTGCTCCGTCAGTGTGACAGCCAGCAAGTATTCTCTGGAATTCCCAGCACATAGCACATTTGCTATATTCAACACTTGCTAAAAACTTGCAAGACTACCCAGATATGCAATTTTAACATGGAGTTTCATTATGTACATTTGTTTTTTTAGAAACAGCTGCCTTGTATATATTTGAAGGGGGGACTGTTGATTTGTTTTTAACTTTTGATTTTAGCGACACATTTAATGAATATTTCATATTCTCCTGTGCAAACAGCTTAGAGGTGTGTGTGGTTTTCTTTGTCGACTGAGTGGTGTATAAAACTTTTCAAGCAAAAACCTAAATCAATAATAAAAAAAGTGAATTATGCATTGGGTGGTTTTCACGTTTCGCAGTCTGAAACATGGCAACCTCCCAATTAGAATCTGGAGGCTTTTGCTTTTTGAGGAGTTCCCTGGAGTGTCGAGTTCTTAATCTCATCCATCTCCCGGCCCTCTGCAGCCGACAGCATCGCTGCTTTGATTAGGCTAAGAAGAACCTCTCTCTAGCTTGGCCATTCTCAAGTGATAGAAAGAAGGGTGGGGTGTAATAAGAAAGGGAGGCTCATAAGGAGAGCATCCTTTAAGGGGAATTTTTTATTTTTTTTAAAAAATCAGAGCATTCTCTCTGTGGGTGTTTTCCCCCTAATCAGCAATTCGCTATCATCCCGTACTCCACCACCATCATGGAAATTGAGAAAGTGGGAATCCAATTACAAAGGCTCGATAAAAAGAGGAGATAGTACAAAAAAGAAAAGAAATTAATTGGATGGTAAAGACATGGAAAGTGTGTGTGCAAGAGGCTTTCTTCTGTACTGCTGGTTTTACAGCTGTTGTAGCAGAGGTCACGTGAGATAGAAACAGAAGGCGACTCAGGAAAAAAACAAGGAAATGTCACTCCAGACCTCCATCAAATGGAAAGCTACCATTGGTTCATCGGAACATTGGTCCGCCTACTGACTACACGGACTGGCAACAGTTTTCTAGCATTTTTCTAACTCTACCTGGAGACAAACCTCTATGCTGGCTTGGTGATTTGCACAGAATGGAAGATGGCAGGATCCTTGAGGATGAACTCTATGGGGAGCTAGCTTCAGACACCAGGCCTGTAGCCCCTCCAAGTGAAACAATTTTCCAGGATTTTACAGAAGCCACCCCGGTATCCCAGAATGCCCCACTTTTCCTTAGGATATCCCTATTTTCATTGGAGAAATGATGGAGGTTATGGAGTCATCCAACCCCCGAGCCATCTGAAGCCAGTCCTTTATAGGGAAAGTTTATAAAAATCTTTAGTGTTTTATTATGTATTTTATATATGTTGGAAGCCACCCAGAGTGGCTGGGGCAACACAGTTATATGGGCGGGGTATATATAGCATGTTGTTGATGATAATGATAATGATGATGATAATATAATAATATGGAATAGGACGTCCCTATTTTGATTAGAGAAATGTTGGAAGGTATGGTCCTGTTGGCAGACCAACTCTTGCACTACAAAGATGTCCGCAAAGGTAACATGAAGGCTGCCAACATCAACCGTTCCATATTTGAATCCCTTGCAGATGGGGCTGCCAAAGAGAATAAAATAGTTTTTTTTGGGGGGAGGTGCAATAATAATAATATTATAATAATAATTTATTATTTATACCCCACCCATCTGGCTGGGTTTCCCCAGCCACTCGGGGCTGCTTCCAGCAAAATATTAAAAACAATACAGCATCAGACATTAAAAACTTCCCTAAACAGTTCAGTTGTCTTTTAAAAGGAAAATAGTTGTTTATTGCCTTGACATCTGCTGGGAGGGTGTTCTCCAGGGCAGGTGCCACTACTGAGAAGGCCCTCTGCCTGTAACCTCACTTCCCTGTAACCTCACTGCCAGAAGGCCCTCAGCACTGGACCTCAGTGTCCGCGCTGGATGATGGGGGTGGAGACGCTCCTTCAGGTATACAGGACCAAGGCTGTTTAGGGCTTTAAAGTTAGCAGCAACACTTTGAATTGTGCTCGGAAACGTACTGGGAGCCAATGAAGATCTTTCAGGACCAGTGTTATATGGTCTTGGCGGCCACTCCCAGTCACCAGTCTAGCTGCTGCATTCTGGATTAATTGCAGTTTCCAAGTCACCTTCAAAGGTAGCCCCATGTAGAGTGCATTGCAGTAGTCCAAGCGGGAGGTAACCAGAGCATGCACCACTCTGGCAAGACAGTCCACAGGCAGGGAGGGTCTCAGCCTCTGTACCAGATGCAGCTGGTAGACAGCTGCCCTGGACACAGAATTAACCTGAGCCTCCATGGACAGCTTTGAGTCCAAAATGACTCCCAGGCTGCGCACCTGGTCCTTGAGGGGCATAGTTACCCCATTCAGGATCAGGGAGTCCTCCACACCTGCCTGCCCCCTGTCCCCCAATAACTTCTGTCTTGTCAGGATTCAACCTCAATCCGTTAGCTGCCATCCATCCTCCAATCGCCTCCAGACACTGCTGTGCATAATCGATCACATGATGTTGCTCACAGACAACAGTTGAATGGCAATGCCCATCAACTTTTTGCAGGGAGGCTCAAATATTTTATTGGTAGGGGCCAAAGCCTAGGAGTTATTGGTGGGGACCAAAGCCTAGGAGTTGCTTGCAGACGATCACAGTGCTTGGAGACAGACAGTCAGGTTGTGCATCCATATGAGTGACCAGAGGAGGAATAGCTGCTGGGAGGAACTCAGACGAAACGCCATGGTGCAGATCTTTTAGGACCAATGTTAAATGGTCCCAGCGGTTGCTCCCAAACACCATTCTGACAGCTGCATTCTGGATGAGTTGTAATTTCGGAGTCTCCTTCAAAGGTAGCCCCGCAAATTTTAGTGGTCCAATGGTGAGCAAAAATGTATTTCAAAAGGAAAGACAAGAGAAAGAACAGATCACCAAGGCTTCTTGAGAAATTCGAAGGCTTGCAATGTCTCAACCCTTCCCTGGAACGTCTAACCAGCTACCTGGTGCCCAAAGTCACACCCAATTCTCTCTGACCCCAGCGCAGCGCCGAGCATCAGCCAGCAGGGGGCAGTAAAGCCTAATGAGATAAATCCCGGCCCCAGACAGCCAACTCAACTCCAAAACCGTGGAGCGAAGCGTCAGGGTATGCCAGGAATCGAAGGGTGCCCAGGGTCAGAACCCAGCGATGCCATCGTCTCATGTCGCTTGGGCACGGTCTGCACCAAACCTCTGCTGCGTATTACTCATCAAGCTCAATGCAGCCTGTCCGTCATGCATTGTGGTTCCCCAGTTGCTTGGCAATGCCATTGTTGTTGCAGCTGGTAGCAAATTTAAAAATAAGAGGTTTGCTGAACTTCTGGAAGCCCACCCCACATGCTTGGCTTGGTGGGGCAAAGGTTGGGTATATTGGCTCTGAACTGGTCCTACTTCTTCTCTGTCATTCTCAGTGATGCAGAAACATCCCTCTAAAAATACATGCATATCCTAAAATGGACAATCTTAGGTAACTGGCTAAAGGAAGACAACACTGGGCACTTGTTTTCAGTAGCTATTTGCACTGGGTGAGGTTTTATATTGTTTTTGTTTTATAAAAAAAATCAGGCTGAAAAAGCAGTAAGCAAGAGCAACGTTGCTTGTATCCATTATTTTGTTTGTTTGCAAAACTGGAGACTTGCTTTCCTGCTAAAAGCCTCCCCCAAAATATGCAGTGCTGAAAATGGCAAATGGCTTACTAATTAAAACAAAAAACGTGAAAGAGAAGGTTTTAAAAATGACAGTGTGTTTTTCTGTCACATTCCATATTGCAAAAATGCTGATCGGGGCTTGGATGGGAGTGGGATAGTTCTGCAAACCCTCCAAAACAACCTTATTTGCACATCCTGAATTTGTTGGTAAGTAATTAAATACCTCCTGTAAAATAGTGGCAGTCTTGCACTGACCACAGTCAAAACACGGGCAAGTGATATGATCACACATCCCTCCTTTGTCGGCCTGCCTTCTGCTGCTTTCCTCTGTCCATTGCAGACTATAAACTCCTTGAGGTAGGGAGCTGCCATCCCTGATCTTTGTAATGTGTCACACGTGTAGGTGTTGCTGTGCAATTGACGTGCTTATTTAATTTCTTTTCTTAGATGCGGGTGGCACTGTGGTCTAAGCCTCTTGGGCTTGCTGATCAGAAGGTTGGCAGTTCGAATCCCTGTGATGGGAGTGAGCTCCCGTTGCTCTGTCCCAGCTCCTGCCAACCTAGCAGTTCAAAAGCACACCAGTGCAAGTAGATAAATAGGTACTGCTGTGGCGGGAAGGTAAATGGCATTTCCGTGCGCTCTGGTTTCCGTCACGGTGTTTCTGTTGTGCCAGAAGCAGTTTAGTCCTGCTGGCCACATGACATGGAAAGCTGTCTGTGGACAAACGCCGGCTCCCTCGGCCTGAAAGTGAGGTGAGCGCCACAACCCCATAGTCATCTTTGACTGAACTTAACCGTCCAGGGATCCTTTACCTTTAAATAATTTCTTTTCTATAATTTATATCCTGCCCTTTGTCAGTCAACCTCAGGATGGATTGCAACATTAATCGCAAACAGTCAAATATTAAGATCAGCTTAAAAGTAATGGTCAGTCATCTGTGTTTCAGGCATATTATGCATCAAAGGACCAGTAGAAGGTATATATTTTCAGTTGGCCTGTAAATAGATGAGGAGGATAATGCAGTCATAAGAACATAAGAGCCTGTTGGATCAGGACAATGGTCCATCTAGCTCAGCATCCTGTTCTCACAGTGGCCAACCCTCAAGAAAGAAGGGCATTTTCGCTGGCCAGGTTTAATTCAAATCCATCAACCCTCCTTGGGGAAGGTTCTCAGGCAGGGTGGAAGGAGAAAGAACTTGCCCATGTGAAGACCATCTGGTGGAAACCCTTACACATATGGTTCTCAATTGTAAACTATATCTCCGTCGGCAATTTCTAGATCAACTCTGTATCCCCAAATGGAAACAAGCATCGGAGGTCATACATTTTCTATTACTGGGGAATGATCAGGAGCTCACCAAGTTAGTCTGCATTGGCTCCCAGTACGTTTCTGAGCACAATTCAAAGTGTTGGTGCTGACCTTTAAACTCCTAAATGGCCTCGGTCCTGTATACCTGAAGGAGCGTCTCCACCCCCATCGTTCAGCCCGGACACTGAGATCCAGCGCCGAGGGCCTTCTGGCGGTTCCCTCATTGCGAGAAGTAAGGTTACAGGGAACCAGGCAGAGAGCCTTCTCGGTAGTGGCACCAACCCTGTGGAACACCCTCCCTTCAGATGTGAAGGAAATAAGCAGCTATCATATCTTTAAAAGACATTTGAAAGCAGCCCTGTTTAGGGAAGTTTTTAATATTTAATGCTGTGTTGTTTTTAACACTTGATTGGAAGCCGCCCAGAGTGGCTGGGGAAACTCAGCCAGATGGGCTGGGTATAGATAAAAAAATATTATTATTATTATTATTAGTTAGTGGCAAAAATCTCTATTTGGTTTTTTGTCATTGAAATACACTGCAGACGTCTGATCTCCCTGGAGACCAAGAGATGTGACTTCTCTGCCTCCTTTCTTTTAGCAAATGTTTTGTGCCACTGGGGAAGTGTTAATTCTGTATTGATTTGTTTTGTATGTTTGTATGTGGTGCCAATAAAAGGTTTGATGATGATGAGCGGCCAACCACATGCTTGTGGGAAACCTGGAATCAGGATCCAAGCACAAGAGCCCTTTCCTCGCCTGTGTTCTCCAGCAACTGGAAGCAATCCTGCCTCCAACTGTGGAGGTAGAGTATAGCCATCACTGTCTCTTGTGGAAGTGAGTTCCACAGTTTAACTAAGCACCCAGTAAGGAAGTACTTTCTTTTATCATGTTCTTTTCTCCCTCCCTCATGACACCCAGTGATGTTGCATGCTGGTAGATTCAGAACAGATGAAGGAAACAACTGCTTCACACAGCTCATCATTAAACTCTGAAATTTGCTTTCACAAGAAATAGTAGTGGCTGTCAGACGTTGGGGAATCATATCCCTCCCGCGGTGGCAGTAAAAAAAGCACATCAAAGGAAAGAGTGTCTTACCAGTTAGCTTCTTTAATAATCACAGTGAGAGACAAAGGAATGCATATCTCCCTAAAAATATGGCGTTGCTCCCAGTAAAGGTTTACTCCCTCCATTAATCTACGTCACCCCTACGTCAGGTAACCTGAGCTTGTTGTGGTTGAGCTTGCTGTTCTATCGCCCTCAATGCTCGCCTAGTCCTGGGCAAAGGGGGATCAGGAATGCTGTCCAAGGATGGTGAATCTGCCAGCTGTCTCTCTCCTAGTGTTTCCTCTTCTAGGCGTTCCTCACCCTGTGAGCCAGTGTGGTGTAGTGGTTAAGAGTGGTAGACTCATAATCTGGGGAACCGGGTTTGCATCTCCTCTCCTCCACATGCAGCTGCAGGGTGACCTTGGGCTAGGCACACTTCTCTGAAGTCTCTCAGCTTCACTCACCCCACAGGGTGTTTGTTGTGGGGGAGGAAGGGAAAGGAGAATGTTAGCTGCTTTGAGACTCCTTCGGGTAGTTATAAGGCAGGATATCAAATCCAAACTCCTCCTCTTCCTCTTCATCTTCTTCTCCTCCTGTATCTCCCAGCTTTTCCCCTCTGGACTATGCCCCTCTGCAAACCGCTGTTCTAAATCTATACTGCCCTCCTGCCCTCGGGAAGGTTCAGGAGAAGAGGGTGGCGGTTCCTACCATTCTTCCTCAATCCAGCTCCTGACAGCTGCCAACAACCTCGATGGCTTTGGAGGAAGATGAGAGAAATTTGTGGAGGTTAAGGCCCTCAATGGCTACTTATGTTCTCTTTCTTATGTAATTGAATGAATCAATATGCCAGGCAAAAAGTAACATTCCGTAGCCTGACAGCAGTGGAGTCATAGGTCGGATTCTCCATCAAGTTTGGTCTTGTATAGAAATGTTGCTTATATCCTTTTCCTCTTCATGACTTATTTCAAGTTCTTGGTCCAAATCCAGTACTAGCATAGCATGTACCCGTATGAGTACCTGAATGAGAAACTCCAGTGAAGGGACTGTATGTTACAAAAGGTTTTGGGTGCCTGACCTCGGGCTGTAGAACCATGGGCTTCTCAGATATTGAGAAGCAAAAGTCTCTCAGGGCGGAGAGAAGCTATGTCTCAAATTGCTGTGTAGCAGACTAATTTTATTGGCTGCTTCCAGATAACTTATGCATTTATTTTATTTAGCAACATCTATATTTTCCACATAATCAAAGAAGGAGACCATAAGATAATATGAAATGTTCGTAAGGAAACAGCAGAGTTTAAAAACAAGTAGATATAATTAACTAATCAAAGTGGAGATAAAGCACTGCTTTGAAAACAAATATGCACTATCAAATTATATGTTTGCCTAAACATTTCTTTTTACAATGAACATTACAGCGAAGGTGCCTGCCTAATATTACTATTCTAATAATTTTATTCAACAAACTTTGTATATTGCTTACATGATAAAAGAGCTCTCTGAACCATTTATAAAAGACAATGTGAAATATTTATATTTATTACAGAATAGCAATGAAAGCAAACATTAAAAACAAGTCAACATTAAAAAAGGTAAAACTGGCAATCGTTGTTATTCATAATCTAAACCACATGTTAAAATTACACATCTGGGTGGTATGGGGGGGTATTATTAGCAATTTGATAATGGTCAGAATTCTGGGAACTGTAGTTTGGTGCAGATGTGGAGAATTCACCTGCCACAGAATTGTAGTTTCCCAGGGCAAGGGAAAGAGCAGTAACAAAAACTAGTCTGTGATGAAGATGAGGGGGAAGATGGCATTCAGATATGATGTTTATTATGTCAGATTCCTCAGTTATAATGCTACCGCTTCTGTCCCGATCCCTAATGTTCCTTTCACACCAAATTACCTGTTGTGTAATGGAAGTGTGGCTTTTTAAATCGATACACTGCCATGCCATGCTAAATTTCATTCACACCAGAGGGCATGTCATGACACAACAGTGATCTCATTGGACAGATTGCCATGTGGAAAGTGGGATGTGTGGAGAGTCGCCTCGTCTTTTGCCTTAGTGACCAGAATATCTTAGGCTGGCCCTAGTCAACAAAGTTGTCCATTTGCCGCAGCCACCACAATCAGTAGGTGGAGAAAGGAAGAAAAAGAACGAAAACAGATGCAAATAATGAAATGAATGCAAGCCCTATGAATGAATAATGAAATGACTGCAGCCTTCGTAAGTGAATTATGATGAAAGCAGATTTTCACAACTAAATGAATGGCGTTAACTTTTTAAAAAGCACAGATTATTGCACAGCCCTGGTGAAAAGGAGAGGAAGCTGCAGAGGTTGAAGCAGAAATGTGGCAGAATCTGGGAAAACATTCAAAAGTATGACATATTAGAAATGGAGGGAGCAGGTTATGGGGAGGAGGACGGAAAGCAAACAGGAGTTATGCTTATTCCTGAAAGCCGAAGTCTCAGAAACAGCTGATATTTTTATAGCATGCACAAAACTTGGCTGGCTGAGGGCAGAGTGTTAACTGTTTGTTATAATAAAACCAGATGACTTAAGACCAGCCTCCAGTCTCATCTGCTCCAGGAAAACTTCACAACACACGAGAGAGAGAGAGAGAGAGAGAGAGAGAGAGAGAGAGAGAGAGAGAGTTGCAGCCAGCCCCCGCCCCATCCCATCACAATTTTCCATCCTACTTTAGAAAGTCTCCATTTTCTCCAAACTTTGGAAAGAATGCGAGCTTTAGCTCCTTTGGAAACATTTGGAATGAATTATGGGTACTTCTGGAATCTCAATAAAGGAAAAGTTGCTCCCACAGGAGAAATAAGCAACACAGAATAGGATTCGCAGAAGGTCTGCATATCATCTTTTAAAACACTTTTAAAGAAATAGAGACGGAAGCAGCCTGAGAAAGACTTTTGCACGGCAGAAACTGCTGTCAAGAGCCCAGTTGCTTTAAAACATGGAAGGATATCAATTTGTTTCGAGAAACCCCCATGTGATAAAAGGAGTAAAGGGGGTAGAAAGGGCCTTTAGCCCTGTCCCTATCATCACATGGCATTTGTCACCTTTCCACAACTGGCATTCAGAAACATACTGTCTTGACACTGAAAGTAGAACTTCGCCATTGTGGCTAGTACCATAAAGTGTAATTGTTTAATTGACACTGAAGTGGGGAATGCCTAAATGTGTATTACTGAAGGCTTTAACATGGTGGAATTCCACTGGAGAATTCTAAGTGATCTCTGAACTCCTTGGCGGGTTGATAATTAGCTATTGTTGCTTTTTGCTAGCTAATACATGAGTGTTTAACCTAAGATCAGGTGACAAAGGTATTTGGTTGCAAATCTCCATTTTGAAAGGAGGTGCCTTTAGTTTTTGTTCCCAGGCTCTGTGGAAGTAAGATAAGCATGTTTTATGAAATTATTTGGATGTATCTTTCATGTTTTATTCTGATTTTAAGAAAGTTCTGCAAATAAAGTTTTGAGCAAGCTAATGAGAGTCAGTTTTTGCGCATCCAGTCACTTCAATCTGCACAATATTAATATCTGCAAGAAGTACCAATGGTAACCTAAACTTCCATGAATCTGTCTAATCTTTAAAATCATCCAAGTTGCTAGCCATCACTACTTTGTCCCTAACCTACCTTTTCATCATAGGGGAGTTGCTCCCTGCTCATTGATTATTTTCAGCACCCTTCTCTGAATATTTTCCAGCTCCACAACATCCTTTTTGAGGTGAGGCAACCAGAACTATATAAACTTCTGCAGCATGGAGCAATTTCTGTAGGCAGGCTCCTCGAAAGCACGTCAAAGTGCAAGTAGATAAATAGGTACCACTCCAGTGGGAAGGTAAACGCCGTTTCCATGTGCTGCTCTGGTTCGCCAGAAGCGGCTTAGTCATGCTGGCCACATGACCCGGAAGCTGTACACCGGCTCCCTTGGCCAATAAAGCGAGATGAGCGCCGCAACTCCAGAGTCGGCCACGACTGGACCTAATGGTCAGGGGTCCCTTTACCTTTACCCTATTGTTTTTAACCAATTTGCATTAAAACACACACACACAAACTTTGTATTTTATACTGATGTTTTGAAATGTCAGAAGCCACATTGAATCCCATTGAAAGGTGGGATATAAATAAACAAACCAATAGATCACGAAGACAAATCCAGCTGGCTGTTCAGTGCTATGACATCACTCTGTGTCATCCCTGATTGGGTGGGAGGACCAGGCAGAGAGAAGATGAATCAGCTGGGATGGGCGAGGGGGTGAGGAGATGGAATTGAAGCAGTGGCACTTCCTGCAGTGGAGACTGATATCGAACAGGATGGGGGAAAGGAGGAATATTCAGGATTCTTGAATATGCATGGAAATTCCCACCCTGCTGAACTTTCTGTGTTCCAGTGAAAATCAGAACTTGGAAAATTTTTGGAACACTTCTGACTCTGTTCTATGCTAGCTTTTATTTCTCTTCTACAGGCTTGCTCGTCATCCATAAATGTAGAAGTGTGTAGCTGGACTATAAGATCCAGCAAGGACTTTTTGTTCTTGATTCAAGAGTGTGGGGGTTTATTGAGGGGGGAGGGATATCTGCCAAGGTATGGCTTGCTCTTTAGTTATGCATTATGCTGCCTGGATTGCGGGGGCGAGGGGTAGGAAATCTTTACCTCGAAATCTTCATCTCCGCCGAACGCTGCCCTTCAGCTAATGAGATGGCTGTCACCTAAATTCTCATTGTTTTAAGAGCAAGTGGCAGCTGACAGTTCTCTTTCAAGCTTGAATGATGAAAGGAAAACACCACATGGCCTCATCTGGCTAGCTAGCTGAGAGCTAATGAGCCTGAGGCAGCACCCATCTTTGCGAGGCTGTCATGACCCCACGTCTGCTAATGCACAGGGAAGGAGTGAAAAATGTACTGCAAGTTCTCTTCAACAATCCCCCGGGGATATCTTGAATGTGCCAAACAATTTAGTAAATAGATATTGAGTTACTGTGTCGAAACACGGCCAACATATTGCAACACTGAATAGCTCAATCGAAAGATCATACTTCAGTTTTAGGTGCAAAAATTATATATATATATATATATATGCAGGTTTTGGTGTCCTCGGGTGTCTTCCCGTGTAAAAGTTGGGGTGTCTAGGCGACGTTTCGACGAGGTCTCACTCGTCATCTTCAGGCTGGTGCTTTCGGCTTCTTGTTACTGGAACAGAGCGGGATCTCAATGTTTGAGTTCCTATAAATACTGTAGAGGGGGTGTGGTGTCTAGCCTCCAATGTTCTGGGCAGAGAGGAAGTTCCCAGGCTAGTGTGCCTTTTCTTCTTTTGTTCCTTAATTACTTGAGAGATACCTTGAGTGATTTCTTGAGTGATATCCTGAGTACCACTTAGGTGGGTCATTAGGTGTGGATTAGTTGCTAAAGTCTTTGTGTCTTGACCTCTTGAACTTTGTGAAGAGTTTTCCTGAGAAGATGGCTGTATTGCACTTAGTTGTGCTTTGGCTTGGCTTCGTGTATAGGGGCGAGCTGTGGTTTTGTGGCTTGTGTCAGCCAGATCTGTGTAGGGATTGCAGGGGGGTGCAGCATCCGGAGGTGCCACCATGGATTGGCTACTGGATGGTGTCAGTAATTCATCTGTGGAGAGGGTCTGGGTTTGGGTCTGGTGTGGTTGATTGGTGTTGGCGTTCTGTGTGCCTCTGGATCTGGTGTCAGTTTTTGTGGGGAGGGCTAATTTCCAGATGTCTGGCAAGCGGGATGTGTCGTCACGCTTGTTCATGTTGTGAGGGTGTTTCTCTATCTCGATGGCTTCCATGATTATTCTCTTGTGGTGATGTTCCGTGTTAAAGAGCAATTTGGAATCTGCAAAATTAATTTCGTGTCCTGTTTCTTTCATGTGTTGGAAAAGAGAGGAAGTTTTTTCTTCTTTTTTGAAGAAGACCAAGGATAGAAGACCATACAGAGACCAAGGATAAAATCCAGTTGGAAAACCAAGGGATCTATGAAATACCCTGCAAAGTCTGCCCAGCCACGTACATTGGACAAACAAACAGACGAATAAATGCACGTATCGCAGAACACAAGAATGCCGTCAAAAAAGAAGAAAAAACTTCCTCTCTTTTCCAACACATGAAAGAAACAGGACACGAAATTAATTTTGCAGATTCCAAATTGCTCTTTAACACGGAACATCACCACAAGAGAATAATCATGGAAGCCATCGAGATAGAGAAACACCCTCACAACATGAACAAGCGTGACGACACATCCCGCTTGCCAGACATCTGGAAATTAGCCCTCCCCACAAAAACTGACACCAGATCCAGAGGCACACAGAACGCCAACACCAATCAACCACACCAGACCCAAACCCAGACCCTCTCCACAGATGAATTACTGACACCATCCAGTAGCCAATCCATGGTGGCACCTCCGGATGCTGCACCCCCCTGCAATCCCTACACAGATCTGGCTGACACAAGCCACAAAACCACAGCTCGCCCCTATACACGAAGCCAAGCCAAAGCACAACTAAGTGCAATACAGCCATCTTCTCAGGAAAACTCTTCACAAAGTTCAAGAGGTCAAGACACAAAGACTTTAGCAACTAATCCACACCTAATGACCCACCTAAGTGGTACTCAGGATATCACTCAAGAAATCACTCAAGGTATCTCTCAAGTAATTAAGGAACAAAAGAAGAAAAGGCACACTAGCCTGGGAACTTCCTCTCTGCCCAGAACATTGGAGGCTAGACACCACACCCCCTCTACAGTATTTATAGGAACTCAAACATTGAGATCCCGCTCTGTTCCAGTAACAAGAAGCCGAAAGCACCAGCCTGAAGATGACGAGTGAGACCTCGTCGAAACGTCGCCTAGACACCCCAACTTTTACACGGGAAGACACCCGAGGACACCAAAACCTGCATTCCTGTACCCGTGAAAATCTACGAAAGCAAATATATATATATATATATATATATATATACACATACATAGCAAACAAATAGATGAATAAATCCCTGGTAAGATTTTCCTCTCTCCCCTTGACTGCATGCAACAAATGACAATAACTGGATTTTTGCAGTATGAGAATGGCTGGCATTAAATTTGATGGGTAACCGCCCCCTCCCCCCCCAAAAAAAAAATTCAGTGTAAGCAATTACAGTAAATGGAATTTTGCAGTGGTTTGGTTTGTTTGCTTAAAATCCAACCATACAGAGACCAAGTGGGTTCTTGATAGATTTGTCAAAGTAAGGATGGATAAACAGAGCTGAGAGACTCCATAGATAGAGAGATGGAGAGATAAAGATACTTTATCATAAATGCTAGCGGTGGATGATAGTCATTCTAAACCCACACAAGCCCATGTTCAGTCATTGCCACAGACACTCCTTCCTCCCGATGCTCTATGCATAGCTGTCAACTTTTCCCTTTTCTTGTGAGGAATCCCTATTTGGAATAAGGGAATTTCCCATAAAAAAATGGGAAACGTTGACAGCTATGGCTCTATGCATAAAAGAAGGAGTGCCCCATCTCTCAGTATACAGTGGTACTTCGGGTTAAGAACTTAATTCATTCTGAGGCACCACTTTAGCTAATGGCCTGCCGCTGCTGCCACACTGCTGCTGCACAATTTCTGTTCTCATCCTGAAGCAAAGTTCTTAACCCGAGGTACTATTTCTGGGTTAGCAGAGTCTGTAACCTGAAGCATCTGTAACCTGAAGCGTCTGTAATCCGAGGTACCACTGTACACAGCTATAGGCAGCGGCGGAGATAGCCGTTCGGGTGCCTGGGGCAGCGCGCCCAGGCATGGGGTGTCCCAGCCATAGGGGTGGGGTGAGCCACCCATAGGTGTGGGGCACACCACGGGGCTTCTAGAGTCTGCCTGCCTCCTCCCACTCAGCCGCCCCACAGCTATGGGGAGGCAGCGCGGAGCCTGCATGTGCCCAAGTTACTGTGTATTCCAGGAGAGATGTGTGGTTCGGGCATGCTGCAGGCCCCGCGGTGACTGACACCCAGGATTTTGTCACCCCCTCCTCAATGGTGACACCCTGGGCGGGCCGCACCTACCGCATCCCCTTCCTCTGCCCCATGCAGCTCCTCCTCATCTCCGCCAAGCTAAGCAGTTGGCTCCTTACCTCTCTTGCTCTGACCTAGCCACTGTGATCCACGTGATGGTCACCCCCAGACTTGATTATTGTAACTTACTCTACATGGGGCTCCCCTTGAGACTGACCCAGAAATTCCAGCGGGTGCAGAATGCTGCAGCGAGACTTCTTATGGGGTCCTCGTCACAGGATCACATTCACCCGGTGCTATACCAGCTGCACTTGCTCCCAGTGGAGTACAGGATCAGGATTAAGGTGCTGGTTTTAACCTTTAAAGCCCTGTACAGCCTAGGACTCTCGTACCTACGGGACCACCTCTCCTGGTGGTCCCGTAGGACCTTACCATCTTCAAACAAAAACATCTTGGAAGTCCCCGGCCACAGGGAGGTTAGGCTGGCCTCAACTAGAGCCAGGGCTTTTTCGGCCATGGCTCCGATCTGGTGGAACTCTTTGTCACAAGAGACTAGGGCCCTGCGGGACTTGACATCATTCCGCAGGGCCTGCAAGACAGAGCTGTTCCACCTGGCCTTTGGCCAAGGCACAGTCTGACTCCCTCCTTTGGTAATCCTCACAGAACTCTAGCCCAATGGTTGCCATTTATTTGATTCTGAATTGATTTTAAAACGAATTGATTTTAGAATGCTGTGTTACTTTTATTGTTGTTAGCTGCTCTGAGCCTGGCTTCGGCTATGGAGGGCGGGATATCAATAAAGTATTATTATTATTATTATTATTATTATTATTATTATTATTATTATTAAAAATAATTTTTATTAACTGGCCAATCACATCAAATTAAATCACATCACATAAATTCCGAATTACAAAGCCAAATTTTGAATTTTGTTGGGGGGACCCATACTTCAAGATCCAAAGGGGGATTCTAATCATCTTCTTGCTACTGCGTTAATGTCCAAATCAGTCCCAATCAATCCAAACAGAGTTCATAATTCTATCCAGTCTTATCTTGCTGTTTCCACATCATATCTTGTTCATATAATTCCTCTTTTTTCTTTATGATCTCTTCTGATAGTCTCCTTAAGCTGATAAACACAAATATACTAATCCCATTTGAATTTCCCATTCTTCCAATCCAAGTTCAGATGGTTTCCATATATCATCTCCTTCATAGATAACATCGCTCTTTCCATCGTAATATTACAAAGTTGTCTCTCTTAAGTCCCACTGAGGAGTTAAGAAAAAAATTATTATTATTATTATCATCATCATCATCAGATACCCTGTGCCTACGACACAGACATGCATAGAGCTACACACCTGCTGCTGCACGCGTGTGTTAACAGACCTGCCCGTGGAGTTGTATATAGCCCTGCTAATAAACTTGCTTTGTTAGCAACCCCTGAGCCGCGACAAGGACTCAAGATGCAATTATCCTGGTACTGGATTATTCTGGGGAGTTCTGTGCAAATCATCCATCGGCCTGCACAAATCCTTACACAGCTTGGGATACATGCACATGTAGCCGATTTTCTGCCTATGAATGGCCCCAGCTGAATCAGAGCACACGGGTGAAGCGCGATCTGCTGTTCACATAAAGCACTCGGTGCACACATTTGTCTGCACATGGATGCACATGGAGAAAGGCTTGGCATTCTGCATGCCTTCCTGGCTGGTTCCCACATCCCCTGACAGACCATAAAGCAGGCGTCGACATCCCATGTGCAAGAAGTAGAGCAAAACAGGCTTTGGACCAGATGTTTGCAAACTTCCGTCAACATCCCACTGCTGATAATTGTGTGTGCATTTGGATTTGGTTTCTGGATTCATCTGTCAGTGTATATAAACAGGGCTTGTGTGCTACATCATGTAAGTTAACATGCTTGGCAAAGCGTTCCTCCCCCAACCCCCTTATTTTTCTCCTCAGTCAGTGGAAAACCTCGCAACCAATTCCTCCAGCCACATTTGCCCCATTGGAGTTTGTTCCTGAATACACAAAAAGAATCTGTTCTGTGTGCACAAAGTGTCACACATTATCTCACAAGCCCTTTTAAAAAAATGTATTTTCTTCCTCTCCCTCCATTGTGTAACTATTGAGCTCCTAGACTGAAGCAGCTGAAAATAAACAGAAACACATTTTCCAGCATTCCTGTGTTTATACTGAAGGACCCTTAACCCCCCCCAAATCCCCCCCAACACAGAATAGCACAGTGAAAGGAAGTGGCTCCTTGCCACAGGAACTAGGCAATATGTACTTAATGAAGTAGTTTTATAGCTGGGAGCTATCCTGTATACAGAAGTCTATCTCCTCACCTCCAACACATGACACACTGTAAATAAAGCATGTCTATTTCTTTGGTGCATAATGGTCAGAATCATCAGGAATGTTCCATTGGACCCTAAAACCGCACTACAGTGGCACCTCTGGTTGCAAACGCGGGTTGCGAATCGCCACTTCTGCGCATGAGCATGATGTCATTTTACGCTTTTGCGCTTGTGCGAGCGGCGAAACCCGGAAGTACGGTAACCCTTTCCGGTACTTCCGGGTTACTGCGGGACGTAACCTCAAAGAACGTAACATGAAGTGGACCTAGTGGTCAGGGGTCCCTTTACCTTTACCTTATTCAGCATAGATCAGAACAAAAGGAAACATGTTTGATCTCCTTCGTGTCCATAGCAAAACAGCTAAAGCAAAAGCTATACACAAATGGAAGTTCCCAGCATACTGTGCTGGAGTGTAAACAGACATGTGACATGCAGCAATCTCATGCCTGTTCCTTAAGGTGGAACAGAATATCCCAACACCCTCTGCTGATTAGAGACTGCAACAGGATTATGGCAGCAAGGTTCCATGTAGTATGGGGCCAAACATTCTGAATGGAATTTTCCAGTAGATAAAGGAGGGCAGCCCTTTTTTCCTGCCCCTGCCTCTGTGCTGCTGGAAGGATGCTACAGGTGTGCTCCAGCCTCCTGCAGTGGTGAAATGTGTTTTTTAAAGGGGGGAGAAGCTTCTGCTGCAACCTATTATAAACATAATTTCCCCCCACACCTTGAAAGTATGAAGATTTTGCTTGCTGCCCCACCCACTGCAAAAGCATAAAAAAAGGACTCTTCACTTTTGCAACTAGAAAACAGGGGTGCGAAGGTCAGGAGATGCTTTTGCCTCAGCATAATTTGATCAGTGCATTGAGAAAGGAAACACATTTATTTATTAATCGTTGGGGGCTGCCCCCACACCATTTCTGGCCAAGAATAACTTTAGAAATCCAGCCGAGGAACTAAAACCGTGGGCTGCGTGTACTAGTAATAATAATATCCTTTGTAACTGTAGTCACACATCTTTTCATTTCACATGCAGGTCTCGATGCAGAATGTAAACAGAGCCAGCAACTGACTTTGGGTTCTTTTTATTTATTTATTTATTGAACTTTTATTTTGCTTTAAATAGGTACATATAAATATAGACAACCAAAATTACAAAGGAAAATTCCTTAATAGTAATGAAAAAAAACTACAAAAAATATCGAAGTACATGACACAGAACATAAGCAACTATGGGAAAGATAAAAGAAAAGAAAAGAGAAAAATAGGAAAAAAAGAAAAAGAAAAAGGAGCCAAGGCAGGAAAGCTCATCTATTGTACACTTCTGTCAAGCTCACAACAGATCATTGGGTTCTTTTTAAAGCCACTCTTCCCTCCCTGAAAATCTTAGTATGATAAATCCTAGAAGAAAAAGAAGAAGGAAGGAAGGAAGGAAGGAAGGAAGGAAGGAAGGAAGGAAGGAAGGAAGGATTACGGTACCTGCATTCACTCAGCACCTGCTCTAAATGAATAGCAATTCCATGCGTTCTCTCAGTCCAGAGCGTTCCCAACTCAATATGACATTTGCGGCAACTTTCCCCCTCCCCGTAATATCGTATTCTGTCTCATTAAGATTACAGCTCTTTCCTTGCTGGTCGTCTGTTATTTCGACTCCAACAGTGTTGCTTCGTCCGAATGCCCTGGCAGCCAGCCAGCAGCCTCCAACTCTTTTTACAACCAGCATTTCAATCATGTTATTTTCCCCCCACCCCCACCTAATCAAAAAGTAAAGAATGCATACAGTTTCAGGACTTCAAAGATTTGGTCCCCCGGAGAGGGAATACAAATGGAACTGCCTCCCCGCATTCTGTAATGATGGCAATGGCTGACGCCATCCTATTTAGTATGATAATCTCAGGGTGAGCTGCACGGTGCACAATTTTTTTTTAGAAAGCAAGAGGTATAAACAAAGCAGGGCACATACTCATAGAATCAGGGCACCATAGAAGTCATCATTGTGGTCATAAAGTGGAATTAACTATGGCAGGGTAGACGTCTGCTTCGTATGGAAGCGTGAGTAGGACTCAGGCCTGAGGATCTTTCCAAAATGGGGGATGGATGGAACTGGGGACAAGGTGTCTTTAAAAACCATAGGTCATATTTTGTACAACATGGCAACAACTAATCTAAATGGAGTCTGTAAGCCACATATGGCAGCCAACAAGAACTCAAAATATTGTTGTTGTTGTTGTTGTTTAGTCATTTAATAGTGTCCAACTCTTCGTGACCCCATGGACCAGAGCACGCCAGGCACTCCTGTCTTCCACTGCCTCCCACAGTTTGGTCAAACTCATGCTGGTAGCTTTGAGAACACTGTCCAACCATCTCGTCCTCTGTCATCCCCTTCTCCTTGTGCCCTCCATCTTTCCCAACATCAGGGTCTTTTCCAGGGAGTCTTCTCTTCTCATGAGGTGGCCAAAGTATTGGAGCCTCAGCTTCAGGATCTGTCCTTCCAGTGAGCACTCAGGGCTGATTTCCTTCAGAATGGATCAGTTTGATCTTCTTGCAGTCCATGGGACTCTCAAGAGTCTCCTCCAGCACCAGAATTCAAAAACATTAGTTCTTCGACAATCAGCCTTCTTTATGGTCCAGCTCTCACTTCCATACATCACTACTGGGAAAACCATGGCTTTAACTATACAGACCTTTGTTGGCAAGGTGATGTCTCTGATTTTTAAGATGCTGTCTGGGTTTGTCATTACTTTTCTCTCAAGAAGCAGGCGTCTTTTAATTTTGTGACTGCTGTCACCATCTGCAGTGATCATGGAGCCCAAGAAAGTAAAATCTCTCACTCAAAATATAGAAGCCCTTGTATAGCTACAAAACAGTCAAAATATGAAGCTGTACGTACCAAGTTTCAGTCTCAGCACAAGTACGGATGTTGGAGAATACTGACAAAAAATGGAAAAGGAATTAGAAATTGCTACACTTTACATGTTTGTCTGCGGTCTGGGATGTAAACCAGTCCAGTAAATGTTATCTGTATTCATTCACATTGTTATTGTGAGGGTTTTGAAGTCTGCCAGCGATAAGCAATTATTGACTTTTTTCCACATTGTTTTTGCAATTCCTTTACATTGAAATGAAAGTAAGCTAAGTACTATAGTTCATCTCATTGCCTGCTGTTTAAATTAAGTAGCTTGCATTAGACAGAGGGCAGCAAGACGAATAACATAGTATTTTAAGGGAAATGAACTACAGTGGAATGGAAACAGGGTTGATTGTGATGAAAACAGGTCAGAACAGAAATTGCTGCCAGAAGTTTTGCAGACCTGATATCAGGGGTCAACCCTACCATAAGGCAAAGTAAACTGACCACCTCGAGTGGCAGGTGCCAAGGTGTGAGGGCAGAAAGTGGCACGGCCTTCTGCCCTGTGCCCACAATTCTTTATCTGAAGTATTTTCAGCCTGCTCCTCATTGAACATTTTCAACCCCAGGGAAGGGAACAAGGAAATATTGTAATAAAAATATATATACAGGGGACAGATTAATAAAAATGACAAACTCAGCTACATAAATAACATATTTAACAGCTCCATCATAAACCTAAACTGCAATGAGGACACCAATTAGATCTTCCAATGTAACCAAATATCTGGGTAAAGAAAAGGGGGCATTCAACCAAATGGTTTTAGCAATAGTACCCTCCACATATGTGGGACATTATCCTATCACCAGTGTTGAAATAAGATTCAACCATCAGTCTAAGATGTGGGTGCCATCTTTTCCATTACATCAAGCAGACTGGTCCTTCCTGATATAGGGATTATTCTGGCTCTCCTCAATATCTGGATGTAAGATCTTTGGACAGGGAAGACCTAGCATCTACAGTTTTCTGGATCAGCAAATTCTCCCTAAAATGTGAAGGTCGAGTCACAATACCTCCAAGAGCAAATGTTTGTACTTAGCTTGAGCAAAGCTGAGCTATGGAACTCCTTGTTGCAAGGAATATGCTGTGGCAAAGAATTAAGCAATTCCAGAGATGGAAATTATAGACGTAGGCTTTGCATGGACAACTATAATGACATTTGGAATTCATTATACAAAATATAGTAGGTTCAAAGTAAACATTTCCCCCAAAATGGATTACATATCAGAATGTGATGTCAGTAAATGCTGCCTGATTGTGCTAAACTCTGCCTACAACTGCCACCATTTTATGACGGGCTCTGTTGCTGCACCACCATTTTGTGACTGGTGGGCTTGAGTAATTTTCAGGCATCTCAAGTGGGACTTGGAGTAGAAAGTTTGAGAAGCCCTGAGGCAGAGGAACGGGCCAATCCAGACCCTACTTGACTGTTCAAGCAGAAGTCCTTTTCAGCTCTCTTCTGTTCACCCATGATGGACAGACGTGAGAGTCCCCAGCCGATGTAGACTCCTGTCTAGATGAATGTGCTCTCATCAAAAACAAAACATCTATTTTCTTTCCTCTTGACAATCCCATTTCCTTCCTTCCCCTCCCACTGTGAGCGCTGCTTTGGTGGCCAATTCCTCTAAAGAAACATTCAAATTATGAATCAATATTGCCCCCCCCGCGCACAATCTTTCTTTTTCATGCACTTTTGGGATTGGTAAAGAGTCGGATACCAATCTACATGACCTGCTTACAACTGCCTAAAGACTCATGAACGATGTCAGAATGCATCATACAAACTCTTCCCCTGTTTTGATTATGGATCCCTTAGGTCCAAAACAAGCCTAAGGCTACAGAGTACATATCAGCTATATTTCTGGTCAAGATATTTAATGGGAAAAGCAAGTGCACATGCGCACACACTTTATCAGAAAATGATTTTCAAGGAATGAGATAAGGATGAAGAAGAGCTAGGCAAACTTTGGCAAGGATCCAACGGAAGAGAGACTTGGCCTGATGTTTATTAATGGCAAGAAGAGGTCATATCTAAAGCACAAACTTATTTAATAGTGGTTTTCTCCTCCCAAGAATTCTGGAAATATTGTTCTGTGCAACGGGGCTAAGAATCTAGCAGAATTCTCAGCATTCCTGTGGCCACCATGAAACTCCCAGGTTGCATGAAGGAAACCTCCTTTTGAAGAAGTTAAACGTCTCACAAAGATGTTGCTAAAGCAAAGTTTATTTAAAAAATACAACCATGTTTTGGAAGGCAATCTAAAAACGGCTGCTTGTGTTGTGTGTTGAAATGGCTGTTACATTCAGAAAATCCCCAATAGTATGAAGATAGATGAATATGATAGATAGGTAACAGAGTAGTGTAGGATCACAAACCCTCCACCATTTCACGGATGAAAATGAAACCACTGTTTTGAATGAGTAAGTGGGGTAGTTTGGCAACCCATTGACCAGGCATGGTGGATGGTGGTGGAGCACTATAATCTGCACTCAAATGTGTCACAAGTAGAGGCAGAGTCATATGATCATAGAATTGTAGAGTTGGAAGGGACCTCAAGAGTCATCTAGTCTAACCCCCTTCAATGCAGCAATCACAACGAAAGAATACTTGGCAGAAGGCCATCCATCCTCTCTTTTAAAACCTCCAATGTTGGTTGGAAAGGTTTGGCTGAAGAATGTGATAGGGGTACGAGATTGGATGTGATGCCCTCTGCCATACTTGAGGGCAGATACCAAAAGATTCCAACTGAGAAATGACTCTGCCCTTGTGGAGATGGCAATCTGGAAACAGTGGCCCATGTTCTCTTGTCCTGTCCCCTTTATAAAGATCTGAGGAATGAGATCATCACCCCACTCTTACTTACCATCTCAGACCGCCCATCTGCGGCCACACTGTTCTTTCTTTTATCAGACCAAAATGACCAGACAACAGCAAAGGTTGCTAGGTTTATCGAGGGTGCAATGGGATTAAGGGCCACTATCTGAACGATAATCTTGGTCATTTGAATGCCCTTTTTACCTATTGTTGTTTTATGTTGCTATGGCCGTTGGCTAATGAGAATAAAGTTTATCTATCAATCTATCTTTGTGATAGGGGTGGGCAACACTTCTCTGCAGTTGGCTTCTCTCCAGTCCTCCTTTTTTCCAAACTTAGGTTCGGTCTTCCCCAGCCTTTAAAGTCTGCATGAAAATTGGTATGGAGCGTGGTGCATGTTTTCCCTAATCAATGAATTTGGGGCCACATTTTGGCTTCATATTGGCACCCGTTTCCGCTAATCTAATACATTTGGTACATTGTTTTCACAAATATGTGCATTTTTCAGAGGAATTCCCCCTAATATGAGCATCTTTGCACGCATCTGTTGTTTTGCGGAAGTGCATTGCAAAATTCGGAGAGGCGCAAATTTCAAAGGGTAGCTGCATTTTGGTTCATGATTCAGTGTGAATGAGGTAAAAGGTAAAGGTAAAGGGACCCCTGACAGGTAAGTCCAGTCACAAACGACTCTGGGGTTGCAGTGCTCATCTTGCTTTACTGGCCGAGGGAGCCGGCGTTTGTCCACAGACAGTTTTTCCGGAGCATGTGGCCAGCATGACTAAGCCGCTTCTGGTGAAACCAGAGCAGCACACAAAAACCGTTTACCTGCCCATCAGAGAGGTACCTATTTATCTACTTGCACTTTGGCGTGCTTTCGAACTGCTTGGTTGGCAGGAGCAGGGACCGAGCAATGGGAGCTCACCCCATCAGAGGGATTCGAACTGCCAGCCTTCTGATCGGCAAGCCCTAGGCTCAGTGGTTCAGACCACAGCGCCACCTGCATCCTGGTGAGAATGAGGTAGGTTCTCATTAAAATGGAAACAGAGTGATTTTCTCCCCTATCTCTAGAACATGGGTAGGCAAACTAAGGCCCGGGGGCTGGATCCAGCCCAATCGCTTTCTAAATCCGGCCTGCAGGTGGTCCGGAAATCAGCATGTTTTTACATGAGTGGAATGTGTTCTTTTATTTAAAATGCATCTCTGGGTTATTTCTGGGGCCTGCCTGGTGTTTTTACATGAGTAGAATGTGTGCTTTCATTGAAAATGCATCTCTGGTGATTTGTGGGGCATAGGAATTCATTCATTTCCCCCCCTCTTCAAAATATAATCTGGTCCCCCACAAGGTCTGAGGGATAGTGGACCAACCCCCTGCTGAAAAAGTTTGCTGACCCCTGTCTATAACCTAGACATGTATCTAAGAGCAGGCCTCTAAATTAAATGGAGAACCTTAACTACCCCATCCAAAGAACAAAGCCCTCACCATCATAAAACAAGGCCATCCCTGTACAGACCATCATTCCCAACCTAGATTGTTGCGTGCTGTATACCACAAGCAGGTGAATTGTCACAAACGATAGCAGCAAATTCATCACTAAAAGGACAGAAAATGACAAATGTTGTAAATGTTGCCAACATTCCAAATCAATAGATCACATCATTGCCGGTTGGCCTGCGCTGTCAAGTATTGATTACCTAGTGAGATGCACCCAAGTAGCAAAAAATTATCCATGATAAACTAGGCAGGCAATGTCATCTTAAAACGTGAATGCCCTTTATACATCAGATATACCAGGGCCCACTTTGGAAAATGATTTATACTCATTTTAGTGAGGTAAACCAATGATTATTGACGAGTCAACGAACTGCAAAACAGCCAGAAATTGTGTTTTATAGACAAATGTTTCAATCAAAGAAGCCAGTGATAGAGTGGTTTCACTTACTTGAAGTAAGACCAAAATAAAGGGAAAGATATCTGAAGTGCAAGTATTTCCTCATGAAAACAACAAGATCGTGGGCAGAGCTAGAGATACGATGTTTGCTCAGTGTGCTTCCTTTATTGTTCTCCGGGTTGAGCAGCTGTTTTTTCTTATTTCAAAGAATAGATCCTTAATTATGAACATTATTTGGAAGATGCACCATCGCTGCAGACTCAGCTCAACATTTAATCTACTGCAAGGATGGCATAATCTAATCAAGGCCGGGGTCCTATATTTACCTGTGAGAAAGCCACATTTACCTCAGTGGTGCTGTATTGAGTTACTGTTAATGATATGAAAATCAGACATTTTTCTTCAGTTTCATAGAATCATGGAGCTGGACAAGGTTTTCTACAACATCTGCTTGAACCCCTTGCTCAATGCAAGAAACTCAGACCTGCAGCATCCCCCACCTTATAGACCCACCTTGTAAGGAGAGCCCACCATCCTTACTGCCAGTCCTTTCTTCTAATATTCAGCCAAAATCTGGTCTCCTCTAACTTCTAAACTTCCCTATAGTCCTTTGGTAGCAAAGACTTCTGGGAAATGATATACAATGAATTGAAAAAGATGTTGAAATATACGTTCGTTAAAAAACCAGAGGCCTTTCTATTAGGAATGGTTGGAAACGAAATTAATAAGAGAGACTGTAAACTGTTTCAATATGCAGTGACTGCCGCAAGGATACTTCTGGCCCAAAGATGGAAACAGGAAGAAATTCCAACAGTGGAAGAATGGAGAAGGAAATTGACTGAATATGCAGAATTGGACAAATTGACTGGAAAGATTCGATATCAGAAAGACCAAAAGTTTATCGAGGACTGGGGAAAATTTACAGAATATCTGAAAAATATATGGGATGTACAGACAACGCTTGTTGGTTTTGAAGAGACTCTGTGAGATAGTAAGAAATATTGCAAAAAAGAGAGTAAGAGGAAAAGGAGTCGGGAAAGGCAATATTATGTTTAGAAATGCGTCAATAAATAGAAATTTTACGAAAGATTGACAGAGAAACTGAGGGAAGTCAAAAATTGAAGAATGAGTGCAAAATAATTTGTTGATTGTATAAAATTTGTTTGGAAAATGAATAAAAACTATTTAAAAAAAGAAGTTACTGTTAATGATATGAAAATCAGACTTTTTTTTTTCAGTTTCATAGAATCATGGAGCTGGACAAGGTTTTCTACAACATTTGCTTGAACCCCTTGCTCAATGCAGGAAACTGAGACCTGCAGCATCCCCCACTTTGTAGACCCCCCATCAAAGGAGAGCCCACCATCGTTACTGCCAGTCCTTTCTTCTAATATTCAGCCAAAATCTGGTCTCCTCTAACTTCTAAATTTCCCTATAGTCCTTTGGTAGCAAAATTCTAATTCCTGAAGGATTGTTAAATACAAAAGGACAATAACGTGATTTCTTCTACCCCACTCCCCAGGCAGCACTAGATCTTATGGGTTTACATTGCAAGCTGTGGGGGGTGGGGGTGGGGGTTGGGGGGTATGTCTTGTGCTGGTACTCAAATCTTGAAAAAAGTGTCACGAATTGCAGTACAAAATGGCAGCCAAGGGCAGCCAGAAAAAATGGGTTTTGGTACCTTAGTTAAAGAACGGGGGATTGTGGCTGAATGTCTTAACACTAAGAGCATTTTGACAATGGAGTCAGTGATCTAGAGGGTCAATGGGCTTCCTTTTGCTGGACAGCAGAGACTGGACACTCATCTGTTAGGGACATTGCTGCAATGAACTTCCTGCACTGAGCTGGTGATTTGACTAGATAGCTTACAAGGACCTCTCTAACTCTGAAATTATTGTGGTTCCTTATATGACAGTCTTTCAGGTATGCTACTGTGAGTGTCATCATGCTTCCTGACCCACCAAAACAAACAATCCTGTCCAGAATGCGGCAGCTAGACTGGTGACTGGGAGCAGCCGCCAAGACCACATAACACCGGTCTTGAAAGACCTACATTGGCTCCCAGTACGTTTCTGAGCACAATTCAAAGTGTTGGTAAAGGTAAAGGTAAAGGTACCCCTGCCCGTACGGGCCAGTCTTGACAGACTCTGGGGTTGTGCGCCCATCTCACTCAAGAGGCCAGGGGCCAGCGCTGTCCGGAGACACTTCCGGGTCACGTGGCCAGCGTGACAAAGCTGCATCTGGCGAGCCAGAGCCGCACACGGAAACGCCGTTTACCTTCCCGCCAGTAAGCGGTCCCTATTTATCTACTTGCAGCCGGAGGTGCTTTCGAACTGCTAGGTTGGCAGGCGCTGGGACCAAGCAGCGGGAGCGCACCCCGCCGCAGGGATTCGAACCGCCAACCTTTCGATCGGCAAGTCCTAGGCGCTGAGGCTTTAACCCACAGCGCCACCTGCGTCCCATCAAAAAAAAAGTGTTGGTGCTGACCTTTAAAGCCCTAAACAGCCTCGGTCCAGTATATCTGAAGGAGCGTATCCACCTCCATCGTTCTGCCTGGACACTGAGGTCCAGTGCCGAGGGCCTTATGGCGCTTCCCTCACTGTGAGAAGCCAAATTACAAGGAACCAGGCAGAGGGCCTTCTCAGTAGTGGCGCCCGCCCTGTGGAACGCCCACCCACCACATGTCAAAGAGAACAACAAGTACCAAACTTTTAGAAGACATCTGAAGGCAGCCCTGTTTAGGGAAGCTTGTAATGTTTGATGTATTACTGTATTTTAATATTTGGTTGGAAGCAGCCCAGAGTGGCTGGGGAAGCCCAACCAGATGGGCAGGGTATAAATAAATAAATAAATAAATAAATAAATAAATAAATAAATACTGTAAGCTACACACATTCTTTGCTCCATACTGTTGACCATCTTTGTTGCCCTCTTCTGAACAAGGGCTGGTTCCAAAACTCAATCCAGTTCACATTGAAAGTTGAGCCTACCTAATTCATACTTTATGAAGAAGAAGAAGAAGAAGAAGAGGAGTTTGGATTTGATATCCCGCCTTTCACTCCCCTTCAGGAGTCTCAAAGCGGCTAACATTCTCCTTTCCCTTCCTCCCCCACAACAAACACTCTGTGAGGTGAGTGGGGCTGAGAGACTTCACAGAAGTGTGACTGGCCCAAGGTCACCCAGCAGCTGCAGGTGGAGGAGCGGAGACGCGAACCCGGTTCCCCAGATTACATGACTACCGCTCTCAACCACTACACCACACTGGCTCTCCAGTGAAGAGTTTGGATTTGATATCCCGCCTTTCACTCCCTTTAAGGAGTCTCAAAGCGACTCACATTCTCCTTTCCCTTCCTCCCCCACAACAAACACTCTGTGAGGTAAGTGGGGCTGAGAGACTTCACAGAAGTGTGACTGGCCCAAGGTCACCCAGCAGCTGCATGTGGAGGAGCGGGGAATCGAACCCGGTTCCCCAGATTACGAGACTACCGCTCTTACCACTACACCACACTGGCTCTCACAATACATGAATTGAAACACAGCCATCCTTTGACACTGGCATTTCTCCCAATTTCACAATGCAGTTTTACAATCACATAAAGTGTGCAAGAATGCATATACATGGTCAAGGGTGCTTAAAAAATGTATACATTGATGAATAGCACATGCATCGCATTTGGGGAATTTGCTTTGCAAAAATGGATGTATTGGGAGAAATGGATGCATTAGGAGAAATTTGCACTATAACACCGATGAATTTTCCTGAGGATCTTTTAAAAAAATAAATCACAAACTGATGTGGAAACATCAAATAATGAATTTAAGAGAGGGAAAATGAGAAATTGATGGAAATAGCCCTAGCCCTAACCCAACCCTACTCCAAACATGTTCACATTTATCCAGAACTGGAATCCGTGCTCCATATTAGGTTGGATTGGTGCAGAATAAAGTGGAACTATTACTTCCTATGGCTTCACAACGCTGATCCCATTAATGTACCCTATAACCACATTGGCCTTCCATCCTTTTTTGAAGTTGCTGCATCACACTGCTTCATGGTGTGTTCCTTACTTTGAGCAATTCAACAGAACTATGTGTTTGCATTCAATATAGATGCAAGATTCAAGGAAACACTGTATGTCATGGAAAGCCAATGTGGTGTCCTTCAGACATTGTTGGGCTACAATTCCCATCAGCTTCAGCCGGTTTGGCCAATGGCCAGGGATGACGGGACTTTTGGTCCAACAGCATATTAACCCAGTGCTTGTCCAGCTGCACTGGCTCCCAGTGGAGTACAGGGTCAGATTTAAGGTGCTGGTTTTGACCTTTAAAGCCCGTCACAGCCTAAGACCCTCGTACCTACGGGACCGCCTCTCCCCGTATGCCCCACAGAGAGCCTCAGGGTCCATAAATAGCAAAACCCTAGAGGTCCCGGGCCCTAAGGAAGTCAGGTTAGCCTCAACCAGAGCCAGGGCCTTTTCAACACTGGCTCCGGCCTGGTGGAACGCTCTGTCTCATGAGACCAGGGCCCTGTGGGATCTGATTTCTTTCTGCAGGGCCTGTAAGACACCTGGCCTTTGGCTTAGAATCAATTTGACTCCCTCCCCCTCTTTCTTTCTTTTTTCCTTTCTCTTCCTGTGATGATGCTGCATCTTAATGTTTTAATGTTGTATTTTAATCTTGTTTTTTAAGTTCTATTTCAATCAACTTGTGTTTATTATTGGTTGTTAGCCGCCCTGAGCCCAGTCTTGGCTGGGGAGGGTGGAGTATAAATAAAATAATAATAATAATAATAATAATAATAATAATAATAATAATAAAGGCCCTCATGTTGACTTCCACTGCCATATGCCATTAGACTGTAAGCCAGGGATGGGGAGCCAGTGGACCTCCAGATGTTGCTGGATACAAACTCCTGTCAACCCCAGTCAGCATGGGCAATGGCCTGGGGTGATGGGAGTTGTAGTCCAACAACATCTGGGAAAGCCACAGTTTCCCCTCCCTCAGGAGGAACCCAAGACAGCAAGGTGTAGAAGGCATGGTATCTTCTGCTATTGGTGATTTCTAATATGTCCTTGCTCAAATACCGGAGGTAATGGATAATATTCGTGGATGTCACCAGTTATATTCATAGGAGATATGCCATATATTGCCTTTAATATAAGAAAATAGAGAACATTGGGACAGCTTTTCACCAGCAAATCTGTGTAACCCAATTGGCCTTTATTCACGCTACTTACGGATCTGGACCATCATCTTGGGAAGCATATTATAATAAATGGTTGCACTCCAAAACTTAATAAAATTACAAATCGGAATATCACCGGCAAAATTAACGAGCCAAAATATTACAGTCAAGCAGAAGTCAGTGAATTTTGAAGGTCATTTTGAGTCGTAAAAAAGAAAAAATTATCAGTTTAATGTTTTATGCCTTGGAAGAAATAATAAGGCTGAAAAGACATTTGGTAGTGGAGACTGAGAAAAGGGAGGGGGCAAAATCCTGTCCACTTTGCACTGCAATTAATTTCATATGAAAACTGAAAAAGAGAGAGAATGACTTCCAAATTGCTGTTGTTGCAGGATCTTCAAAGGGAGCATGGATTCTTGAAGGCACTGTGTTTAGATGAGGTCATGCACTGTGGGACTTTAACTGGAGGTCCTACTGCACAGAACTGGAGGTATACCTACTATAGTCCCCCCCCCCCAAAAAAAAGGTAAAGGACCCCTGGACAGTTAAGTCCAGTCAAAGCCGACTCTGGGGTTGCGGCACTCATCTCACTTTCAGGCGAGGGAGCTGGCGTTTTCCACAGAAAGCTTTCTGGGTCATGTGGCCAGCATGACTAAACCGCTTCTGGCGCAACGGAACACCATGACAGAAACCAAAGCCCATGGAAACATCGTTTACCTTCCCGCCGCAGCGGTACCTATTTATCTACTTGCACAGGTGTGCTTTCGAACTGCTAGGTTGGCAGGAGCTGGGACAGAGCAACGGGAGCTCACCCCATTGCTGGGATTCAAACCGCCGACTGTCTCACTTGCAAGCCCAAGGAGGCTCAGTGGTTTAGACCATAGAACCACCTGTGGATTGGAATTGCCTGATCACTGACGCCAATGCATTAAGAACATAAGAAGAGCCTGTTTAAACAGGCCAGTGACCCATCGAGTCCAGCATCCTGTTTTCACAGCGGCCACCCAGATGCCTGTAGGAAACCTTCAAGCAGGACCCAAGAATGAGAGCACTCATGAGAGCCAGTGTGGTGTAGTGGTTAAGAGCGGTAGTCTTGTAATCTGGTGAACCAGGTTCGATTCCCCGCTCCTCCACATGCAGCTGCTGGGTGACCTTGGGCTAGTCACACTTCTGTGAAGTCTCTCAGCCTCACTCACCTCACAGAGTGTTTGTTGTGGGGGAGGAAGGGAAAGGAGAATGTTAGCCGCTTTGAGACTCCTTTGGGTAGTGATAAAGCTCCTCTTCCTCCTCCTCCTCCTCCTCCTTCCTCTTCTTCTTCTTGTTGTTCCAGCAACTGGTCTTCAAAAGTATTTACTGCCTCCAACCGTGAAGGCAGGGCATAGCCATGGGGATGCTCAAGACTAAACTATTTTGATACGCTCTACGTGAGGCTGCCCTTGGCCTGAAATCTCCAGCTAGTGAAGAATTGAGTGCCTGGGTGGAGGTGTGTGTGTGTGCGTTCTTGGCATCCATCTGTTTCGGGAGACAACAGAGGAGTGCGCCTTTGGGGGTGAGGCTGGTAGGTTGCAGCACCGGTTGTGCTGTATAGATGGGCCAATGCTGTGGCTGTAGAGACCGGTGTTGGAGAGACACATTTCAGCATTTGGATAGCTCAGTTGGTGAGCATGGTGCTGATAATGCCCAGGTTGCAGGTTTGATCCCCATATGAGGCAGCTGCATATTTCTGCATTGCATGGGGTTCGACTAGATGATGCTCAGGGTCCCTTCCACCAACACAAAAGCTGGAATAGCCCCCCACTTTCATGATCTGCGAATGGAGCTACAATTTTATTTTATTTTTGCTGAGGGAAGGGGGACTCTTCATACACAGTCATGTGAAAGCAACAATCATGCACAGTCATGTGGAAGATAACAATCCCATGACAGCAATCACGGAGCCAGGAATTCTAACAGTTTCAGCACTTGGATAGCTCAGTTGGTTATAGCATGGTGCTGAAAATACCCTGGTTGCAGGTTCAATCCCCATATGAGGCAGCTGCATATTCTTGCATTGCATGGGGTTTGACTAGTCATGTGAAAGACAACAATCCCATGACTGCAATCATGGAGCCAGGAATTCTTGCATTGCATGGGGTTCAACTAGATGATGCTCAAGGTTCCTTTCACCAACACAAAAGCTGAAATAGCCTCCCACTTTCATGATCTACGAATAGAGCTACAATTTTCTTTTATTTTAACCGAGGGGAGGGGGATTCTTCTTTAGCCCCATTAAAATAATGGAAGCCCATGGTTTTAAGCTTCATCAGGTGCTAGCCTGTTTCAGAACCTGAACTTTGATACTCCGTCGCAGCAGTGAAGAAATCAATGGTATCATACTGATACATAAGAACATTTATTAAAGTAGCCGTGGGCATCTCCAAAACCTTTCCCGATCAAGCTGGCTTTCTAATTGGCTTGCAGCAGCGTCCCTGCCACCCAAATTATCCGGCTCTGTCTTGCGAAAATCCAGCCCCATCAGCATCGAGAGCACAAACAAAGCAGGGAAGGAGGCCAGGGTCACACCTGAGATGGCTGAGCGCATAAAATGAAGCCCATTAGCATTTCCTAGCTGCTGCTGCTGCTTCTTTTTTAGGGGGGGGTGTGGCAGTCCTTGTACATGCTGGTGAAAATCAAACCTCAGGAGAACTTGAAAAACATGATTATGGCTCTTATAAGTCCTGACTAGGCATCACAGAGTGCTGGGACCACCAATACATGTTGTTGCTGTTGTTAATTGCATTTAATATTAATATCTAATTACTAACTGGGACTCAAGGCAGCTTACACAAATTCAAATAACAAGGAAGATCACAAAAAGCTAAAAACATGCAAAAAGATAATTGTTTAAAAGAAGAAGAGAAGAGTATGGATTTGATATCCCGCTTTATCACTATCCTAAGGAGTCTCAAAGCGGCTAACCTCCTTTCCCTTCCTCCCCCACAACAAACACTTTGTGAGGTGAGTGGGGCTGAGAGACTTCAAAGAAGTGTGACTAACCCAAGGTCACCCAGCAGCTGCATGTGGAGGAGCGGGGAAGCGAACCCAGTTCACCAGATTACGAGTCTACCACTCTTAACCACTACACCACACTGGCTCTCCACCATGCATGGTGACGGCAGTCACGAAATTAAAAGATTCCTGCTTCTTGGGGGAAAAGCAATGACAAACCTAGACAGCATCTTCAAAAGCAGAGACATCACCTTGCCGACAAAGGTCCGTATTGTTAAAGCTATGGTTTTCCTAGTAGTGAGGTATGGAAGCGAGAGCTGGACCATAAAGAAGGGTGATCACCGAAGAATTGATGCTTTTGAATTCTGGTGCTGGAGGTGACTCTTGAGAGTCCCATGGACTGCAAGAAGATCAAACCTATAGACTGCAAGAAGATCAAGCCTATCCATTCTGAAGGAAATCAGCTCTGAATTTGACCAAACTGCAGGAGGCAGTGGAAGACAGGAGGGCTTGGTGTGCTCTGGTCCATGGGGTCATGAAGAGTCAGACACGACTAAATGACTAAACAACAACAAAACTCTTGTAGAGTTAAAACAATTTTTAAAAGAAGTCCAGATCTTACAGCATGGTCATTTCAAGAGGGCCTTGTACCCTACAGCATTGCAACCCAGGAGTCCAAGGCATTTATCCCAGCAGCCCCGCAGCCAGCCTGCCCAAGATGGATTCCAATCTTCCTTCTTGTTGTTGCTTCTTCCCAGCAACCCTTGCTAAAAATTCTCTTTTCCTGTCACCTCACACCTAGTTACCCTGCCAGCCTTCCAGATCCCCAATCTCTGTTCACACCTCAGGGCAAGTGAGGAGGGCAGTTCTCTTGCATTGCCAATGGCCCTTAAAGGCCCTGTATAGTTTCTTAAGATCCCTAGCTTGGCCAGGTCGTTTTGCATGGGCTAGCCCAGGAATTCCTCTGCAGCTTGTATTTCTCCCTTCACATCCCAAAGAATCAACATTTTATCATTTATTAATTTCTAGGGAGGTCCCTAGAACAACAACAACAACAACAACAACACACACACGATGAGCAGAAGGATTCTCTTCCTGAAAATGGCGAGGAAAGGCTGCCATTGGCTACTAGACATTAAAGCTATGTTCTGCCTCTGTGGTCAGACACTAGATGGCGTCAGTGAGCTATGCCAAGTTCAATGCATTTTTCAAAACGTTTTTTTAAAAGTGTTTTCGCAGCGTTTTTTTTTATATGTGTGTAGATTCCGCCTAAATTCAGATTGCCTTTAAAAGTGAACAGAAATGCTGCCATCCTTCAAAATTAATGTCCTCTGTTTGTGCTGGCATCAAAACGTATGAGCTTTGAGGTCCCTACCTACCTTTTACTGGATGAGCTTGCTCTTTGACATCCCCAAGCTGGGCTCACATGAGCATCGCAGGTCCCGCTTGCTAAGTCAGAGCAATTGTCTCTGAAAAAAACCCCATTTTGGTCTCTGAGTAAGTCAAATACTGTGGAGGGTTTCTTTTTGTTTGTTTGCCACGGCGTGTTATCCAACACACCCTTCCTCAGCGCAAATAGCCAAGGAAACCGTGGCTGATGGTAAAGTATGCAAATCAAATCCAGCTTTGATTTTCATGCTTACTTTTCTGCTCATCCCAGCTGTAAAGCTAAGCTGTAATTAATACATAAGAGGCGGTGATTATGTGGCATTACAGCTGAATGTATAGAGAGAGCATCCAGCATTACGTGCCCTTTCAGGAAGGAAAAAATAAAAAGGTTCAGGCACCTTGAAGGAGCGGGATCTTCAAGAGAGACTCAAATTAGTAGCCTGATAAGCTGTCCAAATCAATGACAATCCTGCAACCTTGAATTGATTTTCTTGTTTTCAGCCTCATCGCTGACAAATGAAGGCTTCTGTTTGCTTCCATTTCTGTGCCACCGATTCTGATCCGAGGCCCTCATTAGGAACTGGTTCACACATGCTTTTGTAACACTTGATGAAGCTTCAGCTGCAGCCTGGCACCCAAAGTTGTGGACGGACTCCTTTGACAACAACATGGTCTTGGAGGTGATAGGAGAATTCTGTATTGGGCACTGGGTGACCCATTCAGAGATGGGAGATGGTGAATTAACGTATTTTTCGCTCTATAAGACACACTTTTCCCCTCCTAAAAAGTAAGGGGAAATGTGTGTGCGTCTTACGGACCGAATGCAGGCTGTGCAGCTATCGCTGAAGCCAGAACAGCAACAGGGATTGCTGTGCAGCGATCCCTCTTGCTGTTCTGGCTTCTGGGATTCAGAATATATTTTTTCTTGTTTTCCTCCTCCAAAAACTAGGTGCGTCTTATGGTCTGGTGCATCGTATAGAGCGAAAAATACGGCAATTATGCAATGGACATGCATACCAGCCTTTGATTTTTTTTATCCATCCCCCAGTAACGTCCTCTACAGAAGGGATGGAGAACTTATGGGCCTTCAGATATTGTTGAAAGCCACACTTCATTAGCCCCAGCCAGCATGGCCAATGGCCAGTGTTGATGGGAGTGGAGCTGATTCATGCCCAAAGCAAGGCTCAAAGACACTGTTGATCAGCTGGTTGGTGCAGACCTCAGAGCCCACTGTGATAGCTACACTCTATTTTTTTTTTAATAATATTTATTAAAATTCTGAAGGTTACAAAAAGAAAAAGTAAAAACACCATATTAAACAAAAACAAAACAGCACATCACAATAAGGAAAAAAGAAAGAAAGAAAAAGAAAAAGAAGAAAACAGAAAAATAAAATCCATTAAAAAACACAGCGAATCTTCCCATAACTTATCTTTCATTTGCTTGTTTCCTTGACCTCCTCACACCTCCCTTTTTTGTATTCTAGTTCGGTTAACTATTTCAGCAAATCCTTTCCATCTTTTCCAATTTTTGTCCTGTAATTTATCTTAATATAATGTAACTTTACTTTCCTCCTTTCACCAATTAACAGTCTGTTTTTTCCTAAACCTTTATAACATTTCTGCTAAAACCACATAACTTCATTCCAACATCCTTCTAACATTCATTAATTTTACAATGTTTCTGTAGATAGTCTTTAAATTTCTTCTAATCTTCCTCCACCGACTCTTCTCCCTGGTCTCGGATTCTGCCAGTCATTTCCGCCAGTTCCATGTAGTCCATCACATTCATCTGCTATTCTTCCCGGGTGGGTAGATCTTGTATCTTCCAGTACTTTGCAATAAGTATTCTTGCTGCTGTTGTAGCATACATAAAGAAAGTTCTATCCTTCTTTGGCACCAATTGGCCGACCATGCCCAGGAGAAAGGCCTCTGGTTTCTTCAGAAAGGTATATTTAAATACCTTTTTCATTTCATTATAGATCATCTCCTAGAAAGCCTTAATCCTTGGGCATGTCCACCAAAGGTGAAAGAATGTACCTTCAGTCTCTTTACATTTCCAACATTTGATAATTTTTTATGAGCTTGACTGGTGTCATGTACCACCTGTAGATCATTTTCATTGTGATAGCTACACTCTAGAGTACAGTCATACCTCGGGTTACAGACACTTCAGGTTGTGTTTGTTCGGGTTACGTACCTGGTTACAAAACCCGGAAGTACTGGAGTGGGTTACTTGCGGGTTTCAGGGCTCGTGCATGCACAGAAGCGCTAAATCGCTATTTGCACATGTGCAGAAGCTCCAAATCACAACTCGTGCGTGTGCTGACGCACCGCTGCAGGTTGCGAACGTGCATCCTGCACGGATCACGTTCGCAACCTGAGCGTCCACTGTACCAGGAATGGTGATTGGCTGTAAAGTGGTTATGATAAAATGGGCCAAATAACTTTGGTTATTATACTCAGTTAGAATCATTGGAAAAGCTATGGAATGAAGGAATTAAATTTACTGCCTGTTGTGCACTAAAAGAATTTTTTTATGAAAATGATGTATAGATGGTATATAACGCCCAAAAACTTGCTAAAATGGATAAGACTAGAAATAAGGAATGTTGGAAATGTAAAGAAAAGGAGGGGGAATTCTGCCATATGTGCAGTAAAGTAAAAGCTTACTGGGAAATGATATATAATGAGTTAAAGAAAAAATAGAAAAGTACATTTGTTTTTTTAAAAAAGGAGCTTTTTTATTGGGTATAGCAAGTGAGGAAATTCTGAAAAGAGATAAAAAATTGTTTATGCATGCAACAATGGCAACTAGGATTCTTTTAGCCCAAAAATAGACAGGAATTACCAACAAGAGTGGCAGATGAAGATGACGGAATATGCAGAACTGGCGAAACTGACCAGTAAAATCCGAAACCAGCATGATCAAGCTTTCCAAAAAGACTGGAGTAAATTTGCGCAATATTTGAAGGAAAATTGTAAACAATTAACAACATTAGTAGGCTTGACTTAAAAAGACTTGCTATGTTAATGATTCATAACTTTTTGCATTTATTTAAAAAGTTGTGAAAATTGAAATGAATTAATTGTAAACTGGAAGAGGTACAAATTCTATGATGCAGAAATGAATTACGGAAACCATTAGGCAGGCAGGAGGGAGGAAAGTCGATTAGCTCATATGAGCAAAAATAAATGTGAAGAACAAGGATGTATTTAAATGTTATGAGACGGAAAATTAATAATATTTTTTTTTTAAAAAAATATAAAATAGGAATGGTGATTGGATGTGACCTTGCTTTGTCAGAATTTTGGTCCTTTTTGTTCTCCTTGTTCGGACAAGACTTCCATCTTTTGAAGCAAGTTCGCTGGGAAGAGGGGCTAATGGGAATTGTATTTTTTAAAAAATAATATTTATTACTTTTCCAACAATTTAAACATTACAGACATTACAAAACAAAATAGACAATACAATACAGTACAAGAACACCACACAACACTAACATATTAAACTAACACAACAAAATAAAAACAATTTACAACACATCATACCATTTCATCATCCTATCCTTCATTCGCTTATTTCAACGACCTCCTCACACCTCCCTTTTTGTATTCCACTTATATTAATTGTTTCAGCAATTCCTTTCCATCTTCCTCTGTTTTCTATCCTATAATTATCTTAACATATTCTAACCTTATTTTTTTCTTTTAATACTCTAATAATCTATTTATACTTAATTCCTTATAACATTTCTACTAAAGCCATATAACTTCATTCCCACATTTTTCTAACATTCATTAATTTTACAATATTTCTGTAAATAGTCTTTAAACTTTTTCCAATCTTCTTCCACCAACTCTTCTCCCTGGTCTCGGATTCCACCAGTTCCATGTAGTCCATCAACTTCATCTGCCATTCTTCCCAGGTGGGTAGATCTTGTGTCTTCCAATACGTCACTATAAGTATTCTTGCTGCTGTTGTTGCATACATAAAAAAAGTTCTATCCTTCTTTGGCACCAATTGGCCGAACCATGCCCAGGAGAAAGGCCTCTGGTTTCTTCAGGAAAGTATATTTGAATACCTTTTTCATTTCGTTATAAATCATCTCCCAGAATGTCTTAATCCTTGGGCACGTCCACCAAAGGTGAAAGAATGTACCTTCAGTCTCATTACATTTCCAACATTTATTGGGGCTAATGGGAATTGTAGCTCCTTGAGGGGAACAAGGGGTCTCCTTACCGAACTGCACTTCCCAGAATTCTTTGGGTGAAACCAAGGCTGTTTAAAGTGGTATGCCATGGCTTTAAAGGTTTTTAAGGATGTGACCTTATGCATAAGCCAAGGGGGGGAATGGAGTGAAGGAGCAGGGGCTAAATCAGATCCCCACTGCTTCAACCCACAGGATCTTGGAATAATAATAATAATAATAATAATAATAATAATAATAATAATAATAAATTTGTACCCTGCCCATCTGGCTGGGCTTCCCCAGATGCTCTGGGAGGCTTCCAACAAAGACCAAAAATACACTAAAATGTCACACATTAAAAACTTCCTTGAACAGGGCTGCCTTCAGATGTCTTCTGAATGTCAGGTAGTTGTTTATCTCTTTCACATCTGATGGGAGGGCGTTCCACAGGGCAGGTGCCACTACCGAGAAGGCCCCTGCCTGGTTCCCATTGCTTCTCACAATGAGGGAACCACCAGAAGGCCCTCGGCGCTGGACCTCAGTGTTCAGGCAGAACGATGGGGGTGGAGATGCTCCTTCAGGTATACTGGACCGAGGCCGTTTAGGGCTTTAAAGGTCAACACCAACACTTTGAATTGTGCTCAGAAACATACTGGGAGCGAATGTAGGTCTTGGAAGGCTACTGAGATGGCAAGGGGTGTGTGAGGAGCTAGCGCACCGGTTCCCAATGTGTGCCCTCAACATGTTTACTTCACACCAAAATATGACCCCTGAGAAGGAAGGTAAAGTGAGCTGCGCCAGAGATATTAAGAGTTAGAATTTGCAGATCAACGTTGTAGGGGACGTTCTATCATTGCATGGAAGGACATTGCTTAGGTCAGTGGTGGCTAAACTTGGCCCTCCAGCTGTTTTGGGGCTACAACTCCCATCATCCCTGACCACTATTCCTGCTAGCTAGGGGTGATGGAAGTTGTAGTCCCAACACAGCTGGAGGGCCAAGTTTGACCATGTCTGGCTTAGGTGATCCCATGGGAGGTGAAAGAAGTCTGTGTGCCTCACGGCTGAAGCATGTCACTAACAGGTCAACATGTCCTTTGTTGATGCCATTTTGGTAAATGAGGAGGCAGAGGTCTGGTATTTACAGAAAGCTTTGAAGAAACATAGCGCAAATGCCCCAACCCATCCGTCCTATGAACTAATGCTCAAAACATAGTGGGGTAGAACACTGTGTGTGTGTGTGTGTGTGTGTGTGTCAGAGAGAGACAGAGAGTGCATGCGTATTAAATAAAGAGATTTTTTTGAAAAAAAATTATTTTTGCATTCACAAGGATCCATTTCTTTTAATCTCTGGAACCCCACCTGGTTTGCTTTTTGCACACCCAGCACAATGACACACAAGCATCTCTCCCTATGTCATTTCCTTTGCGCCCCTAATGAGATCATGTGTGGAAAGCCAAAATTATGCTAATTTCTTTTCTTTTTCATATATATATATATGGGCTCTGCTAATCCTGCTGAAATATTCCTGGAGTGTATACTTGACAACCTCAAAGTACATTTCACATCGCTAATGACTTCATCACGAGCGCAATTGTCATGAGTCAAGCGGTTGCCACGGCAACGCCCTAGTACAGCTGTTTACCCGTTGAAAAGCGCCGCAGCTACTTAGCTGCGTATACAGGCGGATCAGTAGATTCCTAGGTAGTGAAATTGAAATAATTCAATTTTCAACGTCTCTCTTTATGAAGTGATTTTGCCAGCTATAAGTATTAGCATATCAATGTGACTTTGACGGGCTGCTGCTGCAAGAGATATTTTTCCCCTCCTCTTTTTTCTTTCTTTCTCTTTCTCTCTCTTTTTTTTGTTCCTCACACTTCATGTCAATTAGAGCCCTAACTGTTTCATGGAATAATCATTCCTGCCAGATTAAGGTCAGGCGGTAAGGTAATTTAATTGGTGCCATTATATCTAGGAGGGGGTAGAAGCGGGTGTGTGTGTGTGTGAGAGAGAGGATCTCTCATAAAGTGCATGCACAGACTGAGGCTCACGGAGGAGAAGGTGTCGTGATGCATTAAAGGGGACTCTCGAAAGGACACGGGCAAATCGTTTAGAGAAAGGGAGCACGACAGAGGGGGGAAGGAATAAGATGGTGACCGTCTTGCTTGCTTTGCTTCCAGGTACACAAGAGGGCGGGGTGTGAATCAACATTCAGGGACGGTCCTCTGCGAGGAAAGCTTCCGCTATCCATGAAGGGATTTCTGGTCCCCAGAGACAAAAGGTGGTTCACGTGTTGTGACTGCCACAGCGGAGAAGGCAGTTTTAAATCACTTCCCTGTGATTCCTACTGCCATGCAGAGGTGCATTTCAGTTCGGCAGCGAGTGCCAGAAGCAATGTTTTCACGACTATACCATCCCTGTGGGATCATCTTCTCTTCTTTGGCGATCCCTCGTAGCCGAGTAAGATTGTCTTCCATAAACACGGTTTTAACAATGAGTCTGTAAGTGACTGTGGAGGCCAATTCTGGATCCACACGTCCTTCCACAGTAGGGACATTGGTTTCCGGGGGGAAGTTGATCACGGTGTGGATTTGCCAAGCGTGCCTTCCTCTTAGCGTGTTTCTCCATTGCGTCCTGAGTTCGAGTGTCTTCAAAGCCCATGACACCTTTGGTAAAGGCTGTTCTCCAATTGGAGGGCCCTGCATGGGGCACCTGCCAAGCCCCCTACAACTCAGGAGCCCGTTGCCAATCTGAGCTACTTCCACTCTTTGCTGCTATAAGTACGTAAGGAGAGCCTTGATGGAACAGACCAATGGTCTACCTAGTGCAACATCTTGTTTTCATAGTGGTCAACCAGATGCCTATTGTGCTGGGCCGAGGGGTAACCCATGAAACGTGGCCCAGGACCGGTCCAGAAACTGAAGGTTCCGCTGGGAGTCAGTCCGGCAGGGCCAAGGCAGGACATGAGGCAGGAAACCAGGCAAGGATCTCAGCAGGATCTAGCATACAGCAATGTTGCTCTCGCAACCCGGGGCGGGGTCCGACAGCTTTTTATCTTTGTCAGGGTAATGGCTGGTTCTGATCCCCTGGTGACTCACCTCCCTGTTTCACCCGAAGGCAAGCACTCCTCCTGCGAGTACTCAGGTCTCTCCTTCTCTCAGACCTTAGTCTCTGCAGCGAGGGAGACTTTGGTGGGTTACTAGACCCAGTGGCCGCCTCAGCCTCCCCTGACCCAACCGTTAGTGGACCTGCAGACTCACCTGTTCCAGGCACTCCAGTCTTCCTGTCCTCCTGCAGTCTGGTCAAACTTCATGCTGGTAGCTCCGAGAACACGGTCCAACCAACTTTGTAACCAGAGGTTCAACTGAATAGAATCTGAATCACATGGACCACAAGGCCTATGCAGCCTCAACTTAAGATGGCTCCCCGGCCTGGCTTTGCACTGCAAAGTTTGCAGCAGCACATGCAACAAAATGGCGTCCAGCATTCAAAAAACCCCTCAGTTTACATTAACTAGCCACACACAAGGCATGCAAGCTCCACACACCCACCCCAGTCGTTCTTAGACTTCTTATTGGGTGAGCAACACAGCCAAGCAACACAGTTGCTGCTTCCTTTGAAATTTAAGGGACATAATTTAAGGGACATCCATCAATAAGGGACAGCAGCGGGACATGGCGCTGGAATAAGGGACTGTCCCTTCAAATAAGGGACACTTGACAGCTATGCTTGGAACTGTAGTTTGTTAACTGTGCTGAGTGTTGTTAAAGGGAAAGGGACCCCTGATCATTAGGTCCAGTCGTGGCCGACTCTGGGGTTGCGGCGCTCATCTCGCTTTACTGGCCGAGGGAGCCGGCGTACAGCTTCTGGGTCATGTGGCCAGCATGACTAAGCTGCTTCTGGCAAACCAGAGCAGCACACGGAAACACCGTTTACCTTCCTGCCAGAGCGGTACCTATTTATCTACTTGTACTTTGACGTGCTTTCGAACTGCTAGGTGGGCAGGAGCTGGGATGGAGCAACAGGAGCTCACTGCATTGCGGGGATTCGAACCACCAACCTACTGATCGGCAAGCCCAAGGCTCTGTGGTTTAGACCACAGTGCCACCCACGGCCCCTGTGTTTTCCCTCACAGAGCTACAATTCCCAGAGTGGTTCAACAATCAATCTCTCTTTCCAGGAAACTCTGGGAATTGCTCCTCAGTTGGAGAGATAGGGGTCTACTAACAAGCCACAGCTCCCAGGACTCTTTGGGGGAAGTCATGACTGTTCAAAAAGTGGCATCGTATTTATTTATTCATCTAATAAAATTTATATAGAGAAACCTCAAGGGAGTTTAAATACAAGGTGTGAAAGTGGCCTAAGATGCTTGTTTTTTATTCCCCTCCTATATAATTACAGAAACATGGGCATTTCAATTCAATGCATACTGTTAATCTCTCCTGCCCTGTTTTCCCCTCAATGGCACTACTCATTGTCAGGTCTTAACTCTGTTTTAGCCTAGCCCTGCTGTCATAAGGGACACCTATTGATCAGTCAATTTAATCTACCCTATCTGGAGATTTATAACATCAACATTACTGAAAGCAATCAGGTTGCCTGACTTAATTCCTTATCATGGAAGCATACATGGTCAATATTTATTTCTGAGTTGGTACCTCTTCAGCAAAGTTGTTATTGCGAGGCACAAATGTCAGGGGAGCAATCTTGCCTGGTGTTTTGCAGGAGATAAAGATCCATCGGGCCTAATCAGGGAAAGAGCCAGAGTTAAACTTGAAGATATAGACCAGCAGTTCTTTCATTTATCCAGCAGACCCTGGTCTCTTTGGTCGATCATTTTTCCAACTTGCCACAGAATGAAGAGAAAGAGATAAGAACAGAAAAATACTCTCTTTGGGGATGTTGGTATGCTGTGAGCGGTATACATAAAGACAAAAAGGTCACATAGTTTATTTTTCAGCTGGGAATATAAGAATTTGAGAAGAGACTGCAGGATCAGGCCAGGGGCCCATCTAGACCAGCATCCTGTTCTCACAGCAGCCAGCCAGATGCCTGTGGGAAGCCCATAAGCAGGATTCGAACACAAGACCCCTTTCCCCCCCCCTGTGGTGTCCGGCAACTCAGAAGCATTGCTGCATCAAATTGTGGAAGCAGAGTCGAGACATCATGGTTGGTACACATCAATAATCCACTTCTCCGTGAATTTATTAAATTTGCTTTTAAAGACACCCAAGTTGGTAATCTTCACTGCCTCCCTTGGCAGTGAGTTCCAGAGTTGTTAATAATAATAATAATAATAATAATAATAATAATAATAATAATAATAATTTATACCCCACCCAGGCTCAGGGTGGCTAACACCAGTAGAATTACAATAAAAACATAATAGGGGAAAAAAACACCCAATTTAAAATACAGGTTAAAATGCAATTTAAAATGCAGCCTCATTTTAAAAGTAGCCCATAGATGAAAACCGTAAGGAGAGGGAAACATAAGGGTCAGACTGAGTCCAAACCAAAGGCCAGGCGGAACAGCTCTATCTTGCAGGCCCTGCGGAAAGATGTCTATTCGCTTGTGATTCCTTGTCCGCCACTGAAGGTAGAAAAGAGCCATCACTGTGGCTCCAAGTGAAAGGTGGCAAGTTTTGGAACAGGTGCTGTTCAGAAACACACACAGAGACACACATACACACCCTTCCTAGTTTGGAAAGAAGCAGCTTTTTGTGATTTGAACCAAAACTTTGCCTCAGCTCCTGAACACGCTTAGACCATTCTGAACGGCTTCCCTTACCCTAAAAGTATCTCCCAGGAACCAGAGGGCTGTACTGTAAGGGGGAGAGCTTCTCTTTGCTGCAGAAGGCCTACCAAGATCACATTCCATGGCGCAGGTCTTTGAAGAGGTCTCTTCGATCCTTACTAAGGGCCCCAAAGACATAGCAAGCTACACTTCCCAGAGATCTTTGTGCTGAGGACTTCCGGTTGGCCAGGAAGAGCCCTTCTCGTCCCACCCTGAAGCCCACCACTACATTGGGAGAAGGGATGTGGGGTAGGGGAGAGAGGGATATGGGGCTGGGCGATGCCAGTCTTAGTTGTTTCTGACTCAAGATTCAGACTGGAGCCCCAAGTCAAACTGGACAAACTCCCAAGCACTTCGGATTGAGTCTTGTTCTTTCCCGGAGTGCCAAATCAGGATAGGGAACTGAATTTTGCAGCTGATGCAAATCCCTAACCTCATATGTGATAGCTAGCAATGGGAATGTTGAACAACAAATATGCCAAGTTAACGTTCTACATGCATGGAAGCACAACTCCATGTTTCCAAAGGGGGACTTGGCAAGAGAGGTCTTCATCCTTTGTTGCTGTTGTTGTTTAGTCATTTAGTCGTGTCCGACTCTTCGTGACCCCTTGGACCAGAGCACGCCAGGCACTCCTATCTTCCACTGCCTCCCACAGTTTGGTCAAGCTCATGCTGGTAGCTTCGAGAACACTGTCCAACCATCTTGTCCTCTGTCATCCCCTTCTCCTTGTGCCCTCCATCTTTCCCAACATCAGGGTCTTTTCCAGGGAGTCTTCACTTCTCATGAGGTGGCCAAAGTCTTGGACCCTCAGCTTCAGGATCTGTCCTTCCAGTGAGCACTCAGGGCTGATTTCCTTCAGAATAAATAGGTTTGATCTTCTTGCAGTCCATGGGACTCTCAAGAATCTCCTTCAGCCCCATAATTCAAAAGCATCAATTATTTGGCGATCAGCCTTCTTTATGGTCTAGCTCTCACTTCCATACATCATTACTGAGAAAACCATAGCTTTAACTATACGGACCTTTGTCAGCAAGGTGATGTCTCTGCTTCTTTTTAAGATGCTGTCTAGGTTGTCTTCATCCTAGGTGTACCTATTTGCAAGTTGTGTCGTTTTTATAAAAATTCAGACTGAGAAATTGTTACCAGGTGTATTCTATTGAACATTAACTGGGAAAAATATTTGCTCACATTTTCCCCACCCCACTGCACCACATACATGCAAGTGGGATAATAATAATAATAATAATAATAATAATAATAATAATAATATTTATATCCTGCCCATCTGGCCGGGCCTCCCCAGCCAGATAAGTGCTGTCATCCCACCTCACCATTCGCTACTGTTTCTCCTGAATTTTTGCCATTCTCCATCAATTAATAAAAATAGAAATTGAATTCAAAAACTATCAAAGGGATGTTGAAAATTCGGCAGAATTCTCACCCAAGTTTTTGGTTGTGCTTATCTTCCTTTTGAGGTAACCAAAGGGTGATTGTGAGTATCATCATCATCATCATCATTTATTTATACCACACCCATCTGGCTGGCTTTCTCTAGCCACTCTGAGCGGTTCCAAAAAAAACAGAATTAAAAGCACAATAAAACATCAGACATTAAAAACTTCCCTAAACAGGGCTCCCTTCAGATGTCTTCTAAATGTCAGGTAGCTGTTTATCTCTTTGACATCTGATGGGAGGGTGTTCCATAGGGACGGTGCCACCACCGAGAAGGCTCTCTGCTTGGTTTCCTGTAACCTCACTTGTCGCAGTGAGGGAACCGCCAGAAGGCCCTCGGCGCTGGACCTCAGTGTCCAGGCTGAACGATGGGGGTGGAGACTCTCCTTCAGGCATACAGGACCAAGGCTGTTTAGGGCTTTAAAGGTCAGCACCAACACCCTTAAATAATATATGAACTGCTTTTGAGTTTTTTTAGATCTCCAGTTTTGCATCCGGTGATATTTGATATCAGATAGCTGACATGCAATGGCATTTTATATTCTCTGGTGTCAATAGCTGGTATGCAGCAGTATTTAGTCTTTGATTTTATTTTGATAGTTAGCATGCAATGGTGCTTGCTATTTAGCAGTACAATATTTCATATTTCAACTCTGCCAAGTCAACCAAGAAATGGCAACCAGTCTACAGTGTTCAAATTTCAAAACCTGAGCTAACCTTTCACATTTGGCATGTGAAGGTAAAATCTGAAAGTTCACATTCAGCATTATGAAACCGGAATTTTTTTGGGGGGGCGTGTGAATATTTCACCTATCTGCAAAGCATTCATTCCTGCAGTAGCATCAAAGTTAGACGTCTGAAATATCTCCTAGACCTTTGCTCTCTACGTATTAATCATCAAGGATCTCACGGGAGTTTTATCTGTCAAAGAATTCATCCTAAACTCCTCTTGCTCTTAACTGGGAAGGTGTTGAGAGAGAGGGAAGGAAGGAAGAAGAAGGGAACAACTACTATACATTCACAACATATTTTCAAGCTGGCTCCAGTCATTTGGGGTTAGAAAAGATCATTGGGGGGAAAGCAGCCAGCTGCAATTGCTTGATATTTCCCCTACATTCATACAGCTGGCATTTAGAGACAGGTAAAATTCCAGTCTCCATTTCTGCAGATTACTTTATTATCAGGGCAATATGCAGCAAGGAAATAATTTGAACGTGTCTGGCATAAGGAAGGGGGAAAGTAATGGACCGTGCATTGGTTTCAAAGTTGGAAGGAATGGACCCAGATGCAAGGAGCCTGCATAATAAGAAGGTAGAATTGGAAGCACGCCGGTGGCTTAAGCTTAGAGAATATATATATATATATTCTGAAAAAGAAGGATGCTGTGCTGGCCGTAATAGAAATGAGGATTTTTGGGGGGGAGGGGGAAGAGAAAGAAAGAATAATCCTAGATTTGTTTTTTTTATAATATTTTTTTATTAAGTTTATAAAGTACAGAAAAAAGAATAGAGAACAGATTATAAAAATAAAATAGAAAGATTACAAATTTTCATGTTCTTTTTTCCAAATCTACTGGACTTCCCCGCGTCCTCCCAACCCTGCATTCTCTGTAATACAGAACATCAGCAATTTGTTAACTTGTTTCAATACTTATTGTAACCTTCATTTTATCATGTTACCCAATTTCAAATGTGTAATACCCCAAATCATGTACATTTTCATTTAAACACAATAAAGTTGTTTCATTATTCTATCTCTGACTTCTTGTGCCTTAATTTCCATTTCTTTAGTTTAACATTGCTGAAGCTAGAATTTCCTAAAAGGTGCATTTTTTAACATTCATACAGCTTATAATGTTTTTTCAAATAGTCCTTAAATTTTTTCCAGTCCTCCTCAATTGTTTCTTCTCCCAAGTCTCGGATTCTGCCAGTCATTTCGGCCAATTCCATATAGTCCATCAACTGCGTGTGCCATTCCTCCAGTGTGGGTAGATCTTGTGTCTTCCAATGCTTTGCAATCAGGATCCTTGCTGCTGTAGTGGCGTACATAAAAAAAGTTCTATCTTTCTTAAGCACTCTCTGGTCCACCATGCCCAGGAGGAAGGCCTCCGGTTTCTTAGGTAAGGTAAATCTAAGTACCTTTTTTAGTTCATTATGAATCATCTCCCAAAAGGCCTTCACTTTCGGGCAGGTCCACCAGAGGTGAAAGAATGTCCCTTCCGCCTCCTTACATTTCCAACATTTATTGTCAGACAGGTGATATATTTTGGCAAGCTTGACTGGGGTCATGTATCACCGGTATATCATTTTCATAATGTTTTCCTTCAAGGCACTACATGCCGTAAATTTCATTCCGGTGTTCCATAACCTTTCCCAGTCTTCAAACATAATGTTATGCCCCAAATCCTGCGCCCACTTTATCATGGCGGATTTGACTGTCTCATCCTGAGTATTCCATTTAAGCAGCAAGTTATACATTCTCGAAAGTAGTTTACTTTTTGGCTCTAACAGTTCTGTCTCTAGTTTCGATTTTTCCACCTGGAATCCAACCTTCTTGTCCACTTTAAAAACCTCTTGAATTTGTGCATAGTGCAACCAATCTCACACCTTGTTTTTTAATTTTTCCAAGCTCTGCAACCTCCAATTGTCTCCAATTTTTTCAATTATTTCCCCATATTTAGGCCAATTGGCCTCCATGTTAAGTCTCTTACGTGCCTTGGCCTCCACCGGTGAGAGCCACCTCGGAGTCTTACTCTCCAATAAGTCTTTATATTTTGTCCAGACCGTCAAAATTGCTCTCCTGACGATGTGGTTTTTAAACAGTTTGTGCACTTTAACCTTGTCATACCACAAATACGCATGCCACCCAAAAGCATTGTCAAACCCTTCCAGATCTAGGACATCAGTGTTTTCCAGTAAAATCCAATCTTTCAACCAGCAGAAGGCTGCAGATTCGTAATATAGCCTCAAGTCTGGCAGGGCAAATCCCCCTCTTTCTTTCGCATCAGTTAATATTTTAAACTTTATTCGGGGCTTTTTGCCCTGCCAAACAAACTTGGAAATATCCTTCTGCCACTTTCCAAAACATTCCACCTTGTCCACGATCTGTAGGGCCTGAAACAAAAATAACATTTTTGGCAATACATTCATCTTTATAGCTGCTATTCGGCCCAACAAGGAAAGTTTCAATCTTGACCATGTTTCCAAATCTCTTTTGATTTCTGACCAACATTTCTCGTAGTTATCTTTAAACAAATTCAAATTTTTGGAGGTCAAATACACCCCTAGGTATTTTACTTTTTTAACCACATTTAGTTCTGTTTCTTTCAGGAACTCATCTGTTTCTGTAGTTGTCAAATTTTTTGCTAGAACCTTAGTTTTTTGCTTGTTCAACTTAAATCCCGCCACCCGACCAAAGTCAGAAATTAATTCTAACACTCTTTTAGTACTAGAGACTGGCTCCTGTAGTGTTAATACCAGGTCATCTGCAAAAGCTTTCAGTTTATATTGTTTCACTCCAACCTCAACCCCCTGTACCAACCGGTCCTTTCTAATCATGTTCAATAGTACCTCCAGGACTGAAATAAACAATAGGGGGGATAGGGGGCACCCCTGTCGTGTCCCTTTTTCAATTTTAAACTCCTCTGTCACCACATTGTTTACTATCAATTTGGCTTTTTGTTCTGAATATATTGCTTCTATTCCATTTTCAAACCCCCGCCCCACTCCCATCCCTTACAAGTTTCTCTTCATAAACATCCAAGAGATATTATCAAAGGCTTTCTCCGCATCGATGAAAATTAACACCGCTCTAGTGTTAAGATTTGTTTGTAGAAGTTCCAAAATGTCGATAATGTTTCTTGTGTTGTCAAACAAATGCCTACCAGGGAGAAAGCCGGCCTGGTCCTTATGGATCACTTCATTAAGCACTTTAGAATAATCCTAGATTTGCATGGGAAGCATGCCAAATTGACGGATGCCAACCAGTTCTGTAATCAGAATCAAGGGAAGGCAACGTAAGTCTGACTTGAGCAGGACAACCCACCTGATCCTCATCATACACTTAACATCATTAAATTAGTCACTTTTTCTTGCTCAGAGCACCTTCCAGCCAACCAGCCTCCTCCCCCCAATACATTAGAGTGAGGGTCGGAACACATCCCAGCCACTTTGTGGCTTAGGGCCCTCGTATCTCCAGGACCGCCTCTCCTGGTATGCCCCGCAGAGGACCTTAAGGTCCATGAATAACCATAGTTTAGAGGTCCCGGGCCCTAAGGAAGTCAGACTATCCTCCACCAGGGCCAGGACCTTCTCAGTGATGGCTCCGACCTGGTGGAATGCTCTGTTCTAGGAGACTTCAGGATTTAACCTCCTTCTGTCGGGCCTGTAAGACAGAGCTATTCTGCCTGGCCTTTAATTTGATCTTTTATTTCCCTTCTCTTCCCTCCCCCTCCCCTTTTATGAAGATCACCCACTCTGAGGTAAAGGTAAAGGTAAAGGTACCCCTGCCCGTACGGGCCAGTCTTGACAGACTCTGGGGTTGTGCGCCCATCTCACTCAAGAGGCCAGGGGCCAGCGCTGTCCGGAGACACTTCCGGGTCACGTGGCCAGCGTGACATCGCTGCTCTGGCGAGCCAGAGCCGCACACAGAAACGCTGTTTACCTTCCCGCTGGTAAGCGGTCCCTATTTATCTACTTGCACTTTGACGTGCTTTCGAACTGCTAGGTTGGCAGGCGCTGGGACCGAGCAGCGGGAGCGCACCCCGCCGCAGGGATTCGAACCGCCAACCTTTCGATCGGCAAGTCCTAGGCGCTGAGGCTTTAACCCACAGCGCCACCTGTGTCCCCACCCACTCTGAGACCCCACAGCAAATTCTCCCCTGGCCTCCTCGCTGGCCCAAGTAGAACAAATTCAGCCAGCTAGCCCTGGGGATTATCTAATGCTTATTTCCCCTAAACTGATTTTTGATTTTTGAATTTTATTGTTGTTGATGTTTTTATACTGTATTTTATGTTACTTTTATTATTAAGTGTTTTAAATTTGTTGTTAGCCACCCTGCGGTTTTTGAACCGGGAAGGGTGGCGTATAAATAACAATTGATTATTATTATTATTATAAAAGGCCACAGATAAGTTTGAGGCCGAATGTCTGGTTAAAGAGGAAAGTTTTTGCCTGGCACCTAAAGATATCAAATGATGGCAGTAGGGGAGCCTCTCTAGCGAGACCATTCCACAAACAGGGAGCCATCCCTGAAAAGTCCCATTGTCATGTTACCAAGGTCCTCAGATGGCAATAGTAGGATTCCAGGTCAGTTCATAAGGGGAGAGGCTTGTCCACCTGCCTGTCTCAGCATCACCTATGTTTCTTTGCCTGGGATTTGATTTGATTTAATACCTGTACTCCGCTTTCGCGACAGCAAGTCTTGAGCTCACAGCAGCTCACAGTAACAATGGTAACATTAGAATGTTAGCAAACACTGCAATCGCTACAATCATTATCTCTTCTTTCTTTGACGATCACTTGTAGCTGGGTAAGTTTGTGTTCCATAAACATGGTTTTAACAATGAGTCCGTAAGTGACTGTGGAGGCCAATTCTGGAGCCACACGTTGTGACTGCAGTGGTCACACTACCCTAGATTTGCCTTTGCATCTAAGACCAGAGGCAATATGCCTCTGTACTGTATTCCAGTTACTGAAGAATGTCCACCAGCGAGAAGGTATCTGGTTGCTCACTGTGAGAATAGGATGCTGGACTTTAGGATCTATTGGCTCAAAATATCAGGCTCTTCTTATGTTCCTTTCTTCTTCTTCTTTGGCGATTACTCATAGCTGAGTAAGATTGTCTTCCATAAACACAGTTTTAACAACGAGTCCATAAACAACTGTGGAGGCCAATTCTGGATCCACACGTCCTTCCACAGTGGAGACATAGGTTTCCGGGTGGAAGTAGATCATGGTGAGGGTTTGCCAAGCGTGTTTCCTCTTAGCATGTTTCTCCCTTTTGTCCTGAGTTCGGGTGTCTTGCCTTGAGAGTCGCTAAACCTCTTTTTTGTGGTTTTTGTGTGAGAAATCCTTGGAAATCCTTGCCCACCCTTGGAAAGCCTGATCAAACATCAATCGGCCAACGTGCAACTGGGTCTCTGTCAGGCAGCAGAGCAAACAACCCCCACGGCAGGTTGCCAGGAAAGAATAAGACAAGGAAAAGTCCTTACCATCTGCTTTTTATTCAATATTTACACAGAGAGGCATGGAACGCAACCTCTTGGAATAATGGTGACTCTCCACCCCCTTTTTCTCCCACTTCCTCATTCATCACCTCCTCTATGGGTGGCACTGAGGGCCCTTTGCTTCTGAGCTCTGAGCTCCACTATTTTCAAGGCTCGCCGGGTTCTAGGAGAGGGGGCCGGGTCTGGAATGCTTTCCAAAGACACTGTGCCCATCAACTGTTGCCCTCCTGGTGATTCCTCTTCCTTCTCCACCTCTCCTATTATTTCCCAGCTTTCCCCCTCATCTGCCTCTGAGCTGTGACCTCCCTCAAACCCCTGTTGTGATTCTGAACTGTCTCCTCCTCCTCTGGAATGTCGGACTGGGGAGGCAGTCTCCGCCATATAGAATCATAGAATCATAGAGTTGGAAGTGACCACAAGGGCCATCGAGTCCAACCCCCTGCCAAGCAGGAAACACCATCAGAGCACTCCTGACATATGGTTGTCAAGCCTCTGCTTAAAGACCTCCAAAGAAGGAGACTCCACCACACTCCTTCTCCTCTGCCCAGTCCCTGACAGTCACTCAAGTGAAAATAAGAAGCCAGTGGCCCCTCTAGACCAGCATCCTATTCTCACAGTAGCCAACTAGATACTTGCCAGAAACCTGCGAGCAGGACCTGAGCACAAGAGCAAGTCTCCCCTCCTGTGGTTTCTGGAAGCACTATTGCCTCCATCTGTGGAGGAATAACAACAACAACAACAACAACAACAACAACAACAACAACAACAATTTATTTATACCCCACCCATCTGGCTGAGTTTCCCCAGCCACTCTGGATGGCTCCCAATCAAGTGTTAAACACAATATGGCATTAAATATTAAAAACTTCCCTAAACAGGGCTGCCTTCAGATGTCTTTTAAAGAGAATATAGCTGCTTATTTCCGTCACATCTGAAGGGAGGGCGTTCCACAGGGCAGGAGCCACTACCGAGAAGGCCCTCTGTCTGGTTCCCTGTAACCTCACTTCTCGCAGTGAGGGAACCGCCAGAAGGCCCTTGGCGCTGGATCTCAGTGTCCTGGCTGAACAAAGAAGGTGGAGACGCTCCTTCAGGTATACTGGACCGAGGCTGTTCAGGGCTTTAAAGGTCAGCACCAACACTTTGATTTGTGCTCGGAAACGTACTGGGAGCCAATGCAGATCTCTCAGGATTGGTGTTATGTGGTCCCGGCAGCCACTCCCAGTCACCAGTCTAGCTACCACATTCTGGATTAATTGCATTTTCCAGGTCACTTTCAAAGGTAGCCCCACGTAGAGTGCATTGCAGTATCCAATCGGGAGATAACCAGAGCCTGCACCACTCTGGCAAGACAGTCTGTGGGCAGATAGGGTCTCAGCCTGCATACCAGATGGAGCTGGTAGACAGCTGCCCTGGACACAGAATTAACCTGCACCTCCATGGACAGCTGTGAGTCCAAAATGACTCCCAGGCTGCGCACCTGGTCCTTCAGGGGCACAGTTACCCCATTCAGGACCAGAGAGTCCTCCACACCCACCCACACCCTGTCCCCCCAAAACAGTACTTCTGTCTTGTCAGGATTCAGCCTCAATCTGTTAGCCTAGCCCTTATGGCTAGTACCCACAAAAGGTCTTGATTCATTTTCAGGAAAAGCAGCTTTCTGCTCATCTATTCCCACCCTTTTTTATTTGCCAAAATAAACAAATAAATAAAAGGATGCATCCAACAAACAACGCCCCCCTTTTAAAAAAGAATCATTCAATATAGCCATTAAGCCTAATCTTCTCATTAGGCACACAGCTCAAGCCCTTCAGAGCTCTGCAAATACAGCCACCTAATGCGCTGCCCTTAGATGACAAAACCTTGATATTCCCCCCCCTTCTCTTTTGCCCTTCCACTTCTTCTGTAATGAGTAAATTCCTTGCCAAGCCATTTCTGCAGATTACCTCTATTTATTCCTTTGTTCCTTTTTCCGAGAACACATCTTCAGAGTCAACTCGAGGTTCAATGCATAGCAATTACTACAGAAATAAAATATTATTACCCTCAGCATTTGGGCTGCATTCTTTGTGAGCTCTTCTGTTTTCAATATCTAATGTACGGTGCTCCTCCCGTGCCCTTGAAAAGCACTTGTTAACTCTCCACATGCATTATTCCATAGACGGAGCAAGGAGAGGGGGAGGAATATCATCTTTCAATTTATGAATCACTCTTATCTTTATTCCTCACCTTTGCATCCCTTTGTGTTGCTCCTTCTTAAGATATCCTAAATTATTACCGGCCCAACACAATAGCTAGGATTTAGGGAATCTTATTTATCTCTCTTTACGCCTTCATTTATTTATTTTTAATTCAGGCCATTTTTATGTGGTGCAAAGCGCCATAGTTTTGGGGGCCTTTCTGTAACCTAATTTCATTTGGAGGTAATCTCTCTCTTGTATTAAATCCATTTCCTCCCTCTCCCTCATGAATTACTAGAATAGGATGGTGACCTTAGAAGGACTTGCATCAACAGCCCTGTTAAGGCAGCTAGTGGTTTGTAATTTTGTATGTCTTGTTTGTACTTGGGGAGTTCAGCTCTTAACAAGGAGAAAAGTAGTTGTGGACTGGATTAGGGTTGGATGAATCTGTCAATTTTGGTGTGTCATAGCTTTTTTGGGTTGCATCAACAGAAGTATTGCGTCCAGATCAAGGGAAGTCATAGTACCACTCCATTCAGCCTTGGTCAGACCACACCAGGAATGCTGTGTCCACTTCTGAGTGCCACAATTCAAGAAGGATATTGACAAGCTGGACGATGTGCAGAGGAGGGCAACCAAGATGATCAAGGGTCTGGAAACCAAGCCTTATGATGAGTGGTTGAGGGAGCTGGGTATGTTTAGCCTGGAGAAGAGGCAGCTAAGAGGAGGTATGGTAATGATCAGATATCTCAAGGCTGTCACATGGAAGATGGAGCAAGCTTGTTTTCTCCTGCTCTGGAGGGTAGGACTCAGACAAATGGATTCAAGATATGAAAATGGAGATTCCGACTCAACATAAATGAAGAATTTTGTGTCAGGAGGAGGAGGAGGAGGAGGAGGAGGAGTTTGGATTTGATATCCCACTTTATCCGAAGGAGTCTCAAAGCGGCATTCTCCTTTCCCTTCCTCCCCCACAACAAACACTCTGTGAAGTGAGTGGGGCTGAGAGACTTCAAAGAAGTGTGACTAGCCCAAGGTCACCCAGCAGCTACATGTGGAGGAACAGAGACGCAAACCCGGTTGACCAGATTACGAGTCTACCACTCTTAACCACTACACCACACTGGCTCTTGAGTGGGACCCTGGCAGAGACACATGCCCAACTGGCATGTTCCCTTCCTCCTGGTCAATCGTTCAGGAGCTTCAAAAGCTTTCTTCAGCCCAAACATCACAGTGACCGATGCCAACAGACATCGGCACACTTAGGGATCTGCAGAGTCTTCGCAGCTTGCGTAACAGACCTCAGCAACTCAGCATTTTGGCTAATCTACTTTATTTACATATAAACACACACGGAGCACTACAACATGGCTCCCTCTCTCTCTAGCATCAGACAGCAAAGAGAAAAAACAAAGGACAATAGTCCCACTTCACGGAACACAATAATACAAACATATTGTCTCCATCACTTCCCACTCTGTGGAGTCAAAACATACACCATCATGTGATAGACAACAATCCCATGACTGCAACCATGGAGCAGGAATTCTAACACTTTGGAGGTTTCTCTCAGGAGATTGTAGATTCTCCTTCACTGCAAGTTTTTAAGCAGAGGTTGGATGGCCATCTGTCATGGAGTTTGACCGGATGGCCCTTGGGGTCTCTTCCAATTCCACAGTTCTATGATTCTATAATTCTGTGAAATGGTTGTTAGTGACAGGATCACTCAAAATCTCCATCCAGCTTTGGGCATATCACCAATGTTTGTGAAAGTGGCAGTTCAAAACCATCTGTCTGGCCACCGTGGGGAAATAGGAGACCAGGCTAGGTGGGTTCTGTACAGCAGAGCTGCTCTAATGTTCTTAAAGGGGTCTTGAAGCTGGCTGAAACATAATCATTTTGGGGAAGCAATTGCTCTCTTTGGAGATCTGATGCAGGATTAGTGGTGACGCTATCAGCTGAAAGACTCTAGATGTGTCCCTGCTGTGCTGTTCTGGTATATTTGGAAATAAGGCAAATATTATAAAGGCACCTTAGGGTTGCAATTCTGAACACACTTGCTAGGAATTAAGGCACAGAGCCTACGATTAAAATGCTGGCCCTCCATGCTTCCTCTAAAGGAAAGTAAGCCCTCGGAGCTTCTCACAATTCAGAGATAAAAGAACATTGTGATTTTCTTTTTTTGGCCAAGGCTTAAAATGGCATGTGCTTGAGGAAGGTGGGAGGGAGGACTTCTGGAGGAAGCAAAGAGCAGCAGCATGTCTGCTTCAAGGAATAATATCAGAAAATTGTTTCTAGGAATATGGGGCTTAGCTGTATCATGGCTTTTTCTGATTATGCTCATACTAAGAACTGAAATTGCAGCCTACGATAATAAGGGAAGATAGCAGCCATTAGGCATTCATGTCCTGATTTTCAATGCCATACTGAGCAATTATTATTATTATTATTATTATTATTATTATTATTATTATTGTTATTGTTATTGTTATTGTTATTGTTATTTTAAATAATCACACCCACTATGATGCCATGCCACAAAATGCCCCTGAATAGCCCTCTAGGTTTGCATGAGTGCTACAACAAATATTTGGCACACGGGTGGCACTGTGGTCTAAACCACTGAGCCTCTTGGGCTTGCTGATCAGAAGGTCGGCGGTTCGAATCCTCGCAGCCGGGTGAGCTCCCGTTGCTCTGTCCCAGCTCCTGCCAACCTAGCAGTTCGAAAGCAGGCCAGGGCAAGTAGATAAATAGGTACCTCTGTGGCAGGAAGGTAAATGGCATTTCCATGCACTCTGGTTTCAGTCACGGTGTTCCATTGTGAAAGAAGTGGTTTAGTCCTGCTGGCCACATGACCCGGAAAGCTGTCTGTGGACAAACGGTGGCTCCCTCGGCCTGAAAGCAAGATGAGCGCCACAATCCCTTTTATCTACAACAAATATCTGGTCTCTCCTCGATTTGGCAGGTGGGTAGAGCAAAACGAATGGAGCAGGAGAGGGAGAATCTGTGGCAGAGGTAGTTCCAAATTCAAAGACCCACTGGATTCACATACTCAGGGCAGAAGAAAGTGGGAAATGTGACTTTTTGGCTCCCATTTCCCCCTTGCAAGGGATTGTTTTTCATTTTCCTTCCCACTGGTTTTCTCCATTGCAGGGAAATGAAGGACTTGGAATCCATCGATGCAAAGCTTCCCTTGCCCTCAATCACCACCTATTTCCATAGCAATCCATGCATAAGATGGCTCAAAATATTGTTTGTATCCCATCTTTTTCTCAGGCGGGGACACAAATTAAAGCAACACAAGTGAAATACAGAAAGCAGAAAAACATATCTAAAAGATCATCATTAGTATTTAAACTCTAATAGAATAAGAACAATATAAGGAGCAAAAATCCATTAAAAGGCAGATGGTAAAAACAGAACTGTGCCATTAAAGCCCTTTCCTTAAAAGCAAAGCAAAACGAAACAAAGTAACGGTAAAGTAAGTCAGACAGTTCCCAAAGGCCTGTTCGAATAAAATAGTTTTCACCTGCTGGCGGAAGGATTGCAAGGAGGGAGCCAGTCTAGCCTCCCTAGGAAGAGAGTTGCAAACCTGGGAGCAGCCACCGAGGAGGCCCTGTCTGGAGGCCTCCACCCAGGCTAGCAAGAGGCATTCTGGGAGTGCAAGGACCCATTCCAGCCTGGCAGAAACACTCAGGCTGCATGAAAAGAAGGCCCAGTAAGGGAGGTGTCTTGCGGGGGGGGGGAGGGTGTGCACCCTGGAGAGAGTCCTGAGGGCCAGGGAGAGACGTAAAGGGTGACATTTGTCTTCTTCTTTAGATTTCCAGATTTCTAGTCTTTTCTTTTTTCAGTTTTTCAAATATTATTCATACTTTTCAAGTTTATACATTTCACTAGTTTTATACATTTCACTAATTTTACAATCATTTTAACATTTCAAAACTTGACTTCCTTCCCCCTCTTTTTGCGGTTCCTTAAATTTATTTTTAATACCCTCTGCATATCCAAATTAACTTAATTTGCTCATTTATTCATCTACTTTAAATATATGCTCTCATAAAATTGCAGGTTATTACAACAACCCCGCCAATGATCTTATCTGTTTACAATTTATCTGTAAATATTCAATAAACCATTTCCATTCTTTTATTAAAAGTTTGTTATCTTGATTTCTTATTCTTCCGGAAAGTTTTGCCATTTCTGCATATTCCATAAGTTTTTGTATCCATTCTTCCTTTGCTGGGACTTCTGCTTCTTTCAATTTTGGGGCGAGTAACATTCTTGCTGCTGTAGTCGCATACATGAATAAGTTTCTATACATTTTAGCTACTTCTGTCCATATCATTCCCAAAAGAAAACCTTCTGGGGTTTTTTTTTTTTTTTTTGTTAAACAAAGGTTATTTTAAACAACCTTTTCAATGCATTATATATCATTTCCCAGTAAGCTTTTCACCTTACTACAAGACCACCACATATGTTAAAAAACCTTCTTTCTCTTTACATTTCCAACACTTATTTGATTGAGATTTATACATTTTTGCCAATTTAGTCAGTGTTACATACCATTCCCCCCCCCTCAAATTAGCAGAAACCAGTGGGTGTTGCTGGAGCTTCAGAAGATATTGAAGACCTGAAATCCCTTCAGCTGGTCACAAGAGGACTACAGAAGCAAAGGTGAACATCAGGACCTGGAGGCAGAAAAGAGTGTTTTGCTCTTCTAAAAGGTGGTTGAGTTGTGAGGAGAAGATGGCAATATGTTGCTTAAGTCCAATAAACAACCCGGTCTTTCTCAGTGGTTTTCTAGTGAGAGGCATAATTCTCCAGAGATCTCTACCAAGTGCATTTTTTCACTCCCTCTCCCCTTCCGTATGTGCAAAGCTGCAGGATGAGAAAGGCACACACTATGAATGCTAAAAATGACCCAGCCAAGAAGCAAAAACCGCATAGTGCTGAAAAACAGCAACACATTAAAAACTGGAATTTGACACCGAGGCGATTGGGAAGATTAAGGGTCAGCGCCCAGTACTCCAATCTTCCCTGACACTCGAGGGCACATTGTTAGCAACTCTTCATCAGCCAGGAGATGGGGTTGGGATATTCCTCATTAATGCTCTCTTTTGTTTTTATTATTATTGGTTGGCGGTTAGAATCCCTGTGACGGGGTGAGCTCCTGTTGCTTGGTCCCAGCTCCTGCCCACCTAGCAGTTTGAAAGCACGTCAAAGTGCAAGTAGATAAATAGGTACCGCTCCGGCGGGAAGGTAAATGGCGTTTCCGTGCACTGCTCTGGTTTGCCAGAAGCAGCTTAGTCATGCTGGCCACATGACCCGGAAAAACTGTCTGTGGACAAACGTTGGCTCCCTCGGCCAATAAAGCGAGATGAGTGCTGCAACCACAGAGTCGTTCATGACTGGACTTAACTGTCAGGGGTACCTTTACCTTTACCTGCTGGGAAAGGTGGTGGGGGAAATCACTACATTTGAAATGAGCGAGAAAAAGCAAAAAGAGCAATAACAAATGGGCATTTCAGAGGCACGTTTGCATTTCATACCTTGGTCCAGTATACTTGAAGGAGTGTCTCCACCCCCATCGTTCAGCCCGGACACTGAGGTCCAGTGCTGAGGGTCTTCTGGTAGTTCCCTCACTGTGAGAAGCCAAGTTACAGAGAACCAGGCCGAGGGCCTTCTCAGTAGTGGCACCTACCCTGTGGAACGCCCTGCCACCAGATGTCAAAGAGAAAAACAACTTCCAGACTTTTAGAAGACATCTGATGGCAGACCTGTTTAGAGAAGCTTTTAATGTTTAATAGATTATTGTATTTTAATATTCTGTTGGAAGCTGCCCAGAGTGGCTGGGGTATAAATAATAAATTCTTATTCTTATTCTTATTCTTATTCTTATTCTTCTTATTCTTATTCTTATTCTTTCCTCTAAGGAAAGTGGGAGGGACCCTGGCTGTGTTTGTAATCTATCAATGTTTTGGTACATGGGAGAGAGAGAGAGAGAGAGAGAGAGAGAGAGAGAGAACGAACTTTGCTCAGATTGGCTGGCACCACTAATATCTACTGACTCTGCCAGCTTGGGCACCACACAGCTGAGGCAAAAGCACAGCGATGGTCACAGTCTGTTCAGAGCCCTGCCCTGTGGCTTGGAAGCTCGCCATCAGTGTCCCAACCATATGTAGACATCTTCTTCACACTTGCCATGTGAAGGGAAAGGCACATTTCATTCTTCGTTCCTCTCTGGAACCACAAGAAGGAGATTTTGATTTTGGTTTTATTGAAAAACCTTCATGGTGTCGGCCCAAAATAACTTGGCTTCCTGAACAGACCCTCCACATGTCCCTATTTTCCAGGGATGTCCCTATTTTTGTCAGAGAAATGTAGGAGGGTATGGAGTTATCTGACACTTCAGCCAAGGAGATAAGTAACTATATAACCCTTAGAAGACATCTGAAGGCAGTCCTGTATAGGGGAGTTTTTTTGTTTAATGTTTTATTCTGTTTTTATATATGTTAGAAGCCGCCCAGAGTGGCTGGGGCAACCCAGTGAGATGGACAGATGGGCAATCCATTTCTCCACATTTCTGCAGCAAAATTCATCCGCATATTTGTGTGAATTTCTAATAATGACATTTCCCCCTACAATATTGCCGAATACATTTTTGCAAAGCAAATTTCTCTAACACAATGCATTTTTGCATTCACAACTATATTCTTTTAACTTAGTAGGTGCATTTTCCTTTCTTGGTTGGAGAACTGCGTTACAAAATTCAGAGAAGCACGAATTTGAAGGGAAGCCACTGTTTCGGTTCATATATTGTTTTGGAAAGTGCATGTTCGTCTTGAAAGGCGAATTTAACCAAATTTCTCTCCCATGGACCAACCCCATACCTACCAGTTTGGGAACTGAAGTTCCACATCTGTTTGCAGTGGCTTCCTTCTGTGCGTTCCCTCTCCCCTCCTCGTGAGCTTGCTCAGCCCCAAAGTGCAGGGAACGTGATTTTGTGAAAAGCATATTGATTGAATTCCCTTACCTGCAAGAGCCTCTAATGATTGCATCCACGAGCCGCGGCTCCTTTGCAAACAGTATCTTTGCCGAACACAAAGTTCAGGAGGACACTGAGCAAAGGAGGCGTTGCTCTTTAAAGGGGGCACAGATTGCTGCCATCTCTCTCTCTTCTTCCCAGCCTGCAAAATATATCCCCTCAAATCCTATTTAATAAAAATAAGATTAGGAAAACCAGCCCAGTTGCATTGGCACACACTGGCATCAATCTAATCATCTCTCCCTGAGACTTCTTTCTTTGATTGGGTAGAATGCACTGGGGTGGAAAATGGGATGGTTAGTATGTTGTGTCGGGAGGTGGGGAGGTGGACCCCACAAATAACCATTAGGCAGCCGACAGTAGAAAGTAGTTTTAGTCGAAATTGACAGGAACTATTGATTGCTCATCAATCACCCCAACAAGTGACAGCACCAACAGTCCATTTAGCTTTTGGGGGTAAGGAAGATGTAAGTCTTTCTGCAAGCAGCCATGCATAAAGGAGATGCGGTTTTGTGTGTGTGTGTGTGTGTGTGTGTGTGTGCAACAGTCAGTCGCTACCACCTGAGAGTTCAGAGGGATGCCCAGCAGACATACAGGTGAGCAGTGTTGGAAGATGGCAGAGAAGCAGCGTGACTGATGGAAATTCTTGTTATATTTTCTGCAGGCTTTTGAAGCCAAAATAAAATAAAATAAAATAAAATAAAAATCCTCATACTTCTGGATATTGCTTTTATTTCCCCCCCCAGCTTTTTATTCTCTTTTAACTTTAGGGACTATTTTATTGCATTTAAATATTCATCATTTGGGTGTTTTTTTTAAAAAAAGGTAAAAGGTAAAGGACCCCTGGGTGGTTAAGTCCAGTCAAAGGCAACTATGGGGCTGTGGCGCTCGTCTCACTTTTGGGCTGAGGGAGCCGGCGTTTGTCCACAGACAACTTTCCAGGTCATATGGCCAGCAGGACTAAACAGCTTCTGGCGCAATGGGACACTGTTATGGAAACCAGGGCACACAGAAATGCCATTTACCTTTTCCCGCTGCAGCGGTACCTATTTATCTACTTGCACTGGTGTGCTTTCGAACTGCTAGGTTGGCAGAAGCTGGGACAGAGCAAAGGGAGCTCACCCTGTTGTGCGGATTTGAACCACCAACCTTCTGATCACCAAGCCCAAGAGGCTCAATGGTTTTTAGACCACAGCGCCATCCGCATGCTTTGTGTTTTCAAATGTCCTCTTTTGGATCTGTGAGCTGCCTTGTAAGTTTCCCTTGATCAATTAATAGAATATACAGTAACAGTGAGGAGAGGAAGGTGGAGCAGCCCGGAAAATGAGATTCAATTTTATTTAATTCTTTTTGGTGGGGAAGGGGGGGGGTCGCACTTTGGTGATTCACCCCCACCCTTTGGGATGGGCCCAGGTACAAATCTACAAAAATAAATTGTTAATTTCTCTTGGCACACCTCTAGGCTAGCCTTGCAAAGAAAAAGATCTACAGTAGGACATTAGTCACTTGATGTAACCACAGAGCTAGGTCAGGGCTGCCAGCTACAGATTTTTTAAAAGACTGGAGCTGTCGTAGCCAAGACAAAACCTGGCAGGTTATGGGTAGAGCCTGCCAAAATGGAGCGGATCACGACAGAATCTAACTTTTCAGGCCACCCTGAAGACAGAATTCTGAATTACTGGTTGGGTCAGGAAGTTAATAGCTGTCAGTGGAGACAGGCGAGAATTTTGATCTTTTTTTGCATTTTACTGAGAAGCTACCTAATTCACTCTTCTCCAAGCAAGATGTGAATTGAAACACCCTCTGGACCAACGTTGTTCTCAACTCAACATCCAAGCAGAAGGGACAGACTAAGCCTCTCTGGGGAGAGTTACACCACCTCAGTTCTGCCACCAAGGTGATATTTCATCCCAGCCAGTGGTCCCAGATGAGTGAAAGAGGGCTTCTGCAGGCAATAAGAGTCCAAGGACAATCAGATTATAAACTACTAGCCCCACTTCAAATCCAGACTCTCTCGTTCAGGTGTTAGAATAGATCGACCTTCTTCAGAAGCAGCTCCCGGTCCTCTCGTTCCCACCTAAAAGGCACCCCTGACTTCTGTGTCGTTGCAAGGTTTTCAAAGCCTCACTCCATCACAAACTCTGAGGCATGCTTTCTCTCCCTGTCTCTCTCTGTGTGTAGTTTCATGGAAGATTAAGACATTTCCTGTGGAAATTTCCTGTGGAGTGAGAACAAACTTTCTGAACTATACTTTGCCCCGGGGCATCTAAACTTGAAAGTTATGTGTATTGTTGAAATTGGCTTTCAAATCATGGAGCCTCGGCCATCAGGGAGACGTTCTTTCCTCTTCGATAAAAAGAGTGTAGGGGGAACGCTGAAGAACCATGGAGCCTTGAGCCAAAAAGATGACTTGCATAGGCAAATTTTCTGCCCAGAACGAGGAGAAAACACGAGCTGCGTGGAGGTATCTCCTAGGGGCTACACAGCCCTCCCAGATGTTTATGTCTCCCACAATGACTCACCAAGCTGGCAAAAGGAAGATGCAAATCTCTAGCTTGGTATTCCGAGTTTGGCAGCAGCAGCTGAAAGTCATGGACGGTTTGCCTGACATCTGCCTGTCCTACTCCCCTTCTTTTCCCTGGGTCCAAATTTATTTACAGTCATACCTTGGGTTAAAGACGCTTTGGGTTAAATCTTTACAGGTTGCATCCTGCAGCGACCCGGAAGTACCGGAAAGGGTTACTTCCGGGTTTTGCCACTTGCACATGTGCAGACGCTCAAAATGATGTCATGTGCATGCACAGAAGCGGTTAATCGTGACCCGCACATGCGCAGATGTGGGTTGCATTTTGCTCAGGATGCGAATGGGGTTCCGGAACGGATCCTGTTCACATCCAGAGGTACCACTGTATTTACTTACAGCATTTATTCCATACCCTTTAGCTAAAAGAAGAGAAACATGACTGTCAGCTGCTGTCAACCCTACTCTCAGTCAAGGCACATAGTGCCATGGCACACAAGGAAAAGGAAAGAGGAGGGAGGAGGAAAAGGAAGGAAGCTCTGGTGCATGTTCTTCAAGTCACAGCTCTTGTAATGTAGGTATAGAGGTCCTGGCCATTTTGCCCTTGGTAAAATGTAGTCCTACGTAGAAGCACTGTTCCCTTGAGAAGGAAACAATCTCCACCTTTCCCTGGGCACATGATGCAAAATTAATTCTCTGTTACAGTAGAAATATGACTGAAGTAGACTTTCTTTCGGACGTCTCTAATTCCTGTGTTGCAATACAGCACTTGTAAGGCAAAATAAGCTGCACAGACCTTAGTTTCCATTTCCCCACAATATTTGAAACAAAGAGGCCAAAGAATGTTAAAAGGTGAAGTAGTAATTTCTCAGTTTCCCGGATCCCAGGATAATGCCAACAGGATCAAGCATCCCTGGGATTCGGCTGCTCAGATTACGATCTGACAGCGTCCAGTGGGAGTAGAGGAATAAAAGCGTGAGGGCTGAATAAGATTATGCAGCAGTGAGATTATCTGCAGCTGAATTTATCCAGCGTGGAAGGTGGGGGGGAGGTAATGTAATGAGATTAATAACTGATGGGCAATTTACTTTGGGGGATAACGGGAGGTGAGAATAAGTGACCTGGCAAATTTAAGACATGCCTTTATGGCAGGTGAAAATAACATGATACATCAATATAGCAGAATGATAGCGTAATGCATTTGTAGAAGCTTAGTGGAAACCGTAGTATTGTCTCTGGGGTGAAATGTAATAGGATATTTGCAGTTTCGGAAAAAGGATTTCGTCTATCAACAAATGTAGCAAATAGGAGATAGAAGGGCGTCGTGTTTGGGACTTGGGCTGTCTTAGCTGTTGAGGAGCTATAACTCAACCTCACTCACCATCATTTTCTATTTGGATAGGAAGTTATGGGGAATGAGGAAGGGAAGATATTGTACTCCGGTGCATGCCAAGATTACAGTTTTAAAAGGAATTAAGGGCGAGCCAAAATGCCCACACATTTTTTGCCTGGAGGCAGGGAGGATGAAATGGAGGTGAAATTACAGGGAATGGGCTTCCTGGTGGCAGCAAAGTGAGCTCTCCCCATTTCCCAGAAGCATAGGGGCCAAGGGGCCAAGGATCTTTGGCTTCCCCAATAAAATATTTTAGGGGGCGAGGCCCCCCAAAGCCGATGGGCATTGCATTCAAATGGTGTGCATGCACCACATCATGTGATCAATGATGCAGGGCGGGGCTTACTTGCCCCCCTCATCCAATATTTTGTTCACAGGGCCACAGGGAGGTCAGGCTGGCCTCAACCAGAGCCAGGGCTTTTTTGGCCGTGGCCCCGATCTGGTGGAACACTCTGTCACAAGAGACTAGGGCGCTGCGGGACTTGACGTCTTTCTGCAGGGCCTGCAAGAAGGAGCTGCTCCACCAGGCCTTTGGCCAGGGCACAGTCTGACCCCCTCCTTCTGTAATCCTTATGGAACTCTAGCCCAATGGTTGCCATAAATTTGATTCTGAACTGATTCTAGAATGAATTGAATTTAGAATGCTGTGTTTACTTTTACTGTTGTTAGCCCGGCTACGGCTAGGGAGGGTGGGATATTATTATTATTATTATTATTATTATTATTATTATTATTATTATTAAGTTGGCACCCCTGCCCCAAAGCTATGCTGTGTTTTTGCTACTCTTAAGTCAACTTTCCTTTGGCTCCTGGCAACTGGCGTTCAGAAACATGGCTCTGTCTCCAACTGTGGAAGCAGAGCAGGGCCATCATGGCTAGCAGACATCAACAGCTTTACCCTCCATGCATTGGTCCAATCCTCTTTTAAAGCCATCCAAGATGGTGGCCACCACAGACTCCTGTGGCAGTGAGTTCCATAGTTTAACTACGCACTGTGTGAAGACGCCCTTTCTGTTGTCTGTCCTGGACCTTCCAGCATTCAGCTTCATTAGATGTCCGTTGATTGTAGTGTTGTGTTGGCTCTGTTGTCACACCCAGATTTATGCACAATAATTACCAAAATAATTTAAATCTAATAAGATTTGGTTTGAATTATTACTAGTAAATATTAAAATACGTATCAAGGCTTTGAGAATAGACCACTGAAGAAGCCCGGAAAACTACCTTTGGGTTGCGCTTCCTGCAAGCCCCAGTAAAAGGGCCCCATCGGGGGAGAACAGCGGCCTTTTGATTACTTGGACTGCCAGGGCGAAACAGGTGCAAAACGCCGGCACCCTGTCTACAACTTCATTAACATCCATCTACAGCTTCACTGGGACATGGGTGGCGCTGTGGGTTAAACCACAGAGCCTAGGACTTGCCAATCAGAAGGTCGGTGGTTCGAATCCCTGTTACAGGGTGAGCTCCCATTGCTCGGTTCCTGCTCCTGCCAACCTAGCAGTTCAAAAGCACGCCAAAGTGCAAGTAGATAAATAGGTACCACTCCGGCGGGAAGGTAAATGGCATTTCTGTTTGCTGCTCTGGTTCGCCAGAAGTGGTTTAGTCATGCTGGCCACATGACCTGGAAGCTGTACACCGGCTCCCTCGGCCAATAAAGCAAGATGAGTGCCACAACCCCAGAGTTGGTCACGACTGGGCCTAATGGTCAGGGGTCCCTTTACCTTGACCTTACAACTTCACTAGCATCTCTCAGTATTGTGAACCACACCAAACTTACCTTTTGTTGGTACCTTCATGAACTTACCTAAAAAGATAAAGAAAACAAAAGACTGAGTTAAGCATTTGAAAAATCCATTGAAATTAGACATTGTAAGTTCATCTTAGGATGGGTAATTCATCAGTCTCTGTGCCTTTGCACAATGTTTTGTATTTTTCTCAGAAGATTGATAAAGAATGTATAATTATTTTGGTAATTATTGTGTGTATATTAGTTGTCAAGGTGTTGCATGAGTCGTACTACTTCTATCAGCAGCGCAGGTTGCATTTTTCTAACACCCAGATTTATGAGGGACGTGGGTGGCGCTGTGGGTTAAACCACAGAGCCTAGGACTTGCCGATCAGAAGGTCGGTGGTTCGAATCCCCGTGACGGGGTGAGCTCCCGTTGCTCAGTCCCTGCTCCTGCCAACCTAGCAGTTCGAAAGCATGTCGAAGTGCAAGTAGATAAATAGGTACCACTCCGGTGGGAAGGTAAACGGCGTTTCCGTGTGCTGCTCTGGTTTGCCAGAAGCGGCTTAGTCATGTTGGCCACATGACCCGGAAGCTGTACGCCGGCTCCCTCGGCCAGTAAAGTGAGATGAACGCCGCAACCCCAGAGTCGATCACGACTGGACCTAATGGTTAGGGGTCCCTTTACCTTTTAACATGGTGATGCTGTGGTACCCAAGTTCCAGCTGCCTTCTTCAGAATGCATTAGCGGAGCAAGTATCCTCTGCAAGGCGAAGCAAATAAGGGATGCAGCCTTCTTTTGTGGGGGTGAGACATTTTAGACAGTTTTATTTTAGACAGAGACAGAGCTGGGAAAGGATATTGACATGTTAGGAGCAGATGGCCAGCTATTTGAAAGCATGCCTTTGCCTTTCGTTGCCACATGACAGATAGAAATTCAATAGGTGAAGCTTTCTCCATTGATGCACATTCACCCATAGGGCTCTGTGAGTTTGGGGGCTGCCTTAATTGTTTTAATGCCGTGTAATTTTATTAGGTTGCATATTTTATTAGCATTTTTATTAGGTTGTGGATTTTGTACTTGGAGGTTTTATTGCAATGTAAGCTGTCTTGAGGGTCCCGTTATGGACTGAATGGCAGGATTGAAATAAAATCAATATATAATGGCTGGGGAACATTCCAGCTGTTCAATTTCTGCCTGTCACAGGCAGAGGGACCCTGCCATCTCTAGCACGGTGGAAAACAGAGGACAGTATCAGGCTGGATGGGGCAGGTCCCCCATGTTTGAAAAGCTAATTGCAGACAGATCTGCCCTCGCATTGCCCTCTACGCACCCCAAGTCATTTTCATGCAGCTTCCATAAGAGATGTTAGCCACCTTCAGATATCTAAAGTGTGGGATGTGAAACACAAGAGCAGTCAAGTTCAACTGTGCTGGTCCTGGGGGCTAACTGAGAGGCGAGGTCCGAGTCCAGTCTGAGGTCAAGGGTGTGGTATTGAGGCTGTCCGTCAAAGCTGAAGCTGGGTCCAAGGCAGGGAGTCGGGTAAGGTCAGGTACTCTGGCAGAAGAGCAGGACAGGGTGCAGGAAGGAACAGGCTACCAACAATGTTGCTCCCGCAACCTGGGACTGGGGCTGGCTGGCTTTTATCTGCCCCGAGGCATAGGGCGGACCCGGTCCACAGGTGACTCGCCTCTCCAGGCCTGGAGGCGAGCACTCCTCCTGCGGGAACTTAGTTCCCTCAGCCTCTCTGCCCTGAGCCTCTGCAGCTCAGGAGAGGCTGGAGGGTTACCGGACCCAGAGGCAACCTCAGCCCCCCCCCGACGGGGCTGAGAGTGGAGCACCTGCAGGCGCCAGAGCAGACTAAGATGATGCCTGCACCTGAGGATCCAGCACAGGTGAGGACCCTTCAGGCTCATGTCCCAGACCTGGCTCAGCTGGTTCTGGAGGCGGGGAATCCTATGCAGGCTGTTTACACACGGGGAGGAATGTTTGTTCAGCCAGCAGGTAAACTTCCTGTTTCCTTCTGGGCTGAGACAGACTTCCTCTGCATGTAACTAGAGGTGGGCGTGACCTTACCTGTGCAGGTAACGACAAAAGCACAGGGCAGGACAGCCATCTCTCTCTTTTTGACTACATGCTTCAAAGAAGCAACATCCACTTAGCCAAAGATGCTCTCTTGGCTTCCAGCCAAGAGAGGACAAAGGGACTGTCTCCTTATGAGATAGTTCCCAAGTGTATGTTATTTTTCTAAGCTAAGTCTGCCTACTGGGATCCGATTGTGAACAGAATGTGAGTAAACTCTTTTTATACTTTTATAGAAGACTGTGCCGCGTCTTATCTTTTTTGAGGGAATAAGGGGAAAACAGTTATTATAGAGGCTTTAGCGAGCCTGAGCAAACGCATCCGCTGCAAGTTTAAAAAGGGGAATGTTACTCTGCTAAATTGTGAACTTGATAACACAAGTTGGAAAGGCTATAATCAAACAATATATCCTCTCCTGCATCCCTGAACATTCCCACATAAAGGGCTGTCCCATGAAAGAGGGAGCAAGCTTGCTTTTTCCTGCTCAAGAGCGTAGGACTTGAACCAAGTTACAAGAAAGAAGATTCCATCTTAACATCAGGAAGAACTTTCTGAAAGTAAGAGCTGTTTAACAGCAGAATGGTCTCCCTTGGGAGTTTGTGGGCTTTCCTTTCTTGTAGGGGTTGGCTGGCCATCCGTCATGGATGCTTTAGCTGAAATTCCTGCATCCCAAGGGGGATGACTCTTGGGGGTCCCTTCCAGCTCTACAGTTCTATGATTCCATGCTCCTGGAATGGGTTGTGTCCAATGAGGACATGAAGAAGAGTCCTGCTGGATCAGATCAAGGGTCCATCAGAACCACGGTACCGACAATGGCCAAACAGATGCTTCTAGGAAACCCACCAGAATGATGTGAAGGAATGAGTTGCTCCCGGTGGTTTGCCCCAGAGGAACTGGTTATTGAAACCCATAAAGTCTTTGAAACAGATGTTATATTTAACTCTCATGGATAAGAGTGTTTAATGGACATCCTCCCTGAATTTGTCCCATCCTCTTTGAAAGCCATCTTTGGTTACCTGAAGGAGCGTCTCCACCCCTATTGTTCAGGCCGGACACTGAGGTCCAGCGCTGAGGGTCTTTTGGCAGTTGTTACAGGGAACCAGGCAGAAGGCCTTCTTGATGGTGGCGCCCACCCTGTGGAACTATCTGACGTTTAAAGGACATCTAAAGGCAGCCCTGTTTAGGGAAGTTTTTAATGACTGATGTTTTAATGTGTTTTTAATCTTTTGCTGGAAGCTGCCCAGCGTGGCTGGGGAAACCCAGCCAGATGGGCAGGGTATAAATATATTATTATTATTATTATTATTATTATTATTATTATGCAACAATTTTTGGTGTTGCTGTTCCTAGCCATCTTCCCTAGGAGGTATTCTGCCAGGGGGCAGATCATGACTGTGGGCAGGGTTAAAGCCAGTATTTGCACTGAGTTTGCCCAGTATTTGTGCTGTGTTTCCTTTGTAGTAGAACGACTGGAGTGAAATAAGATAACGAAAACATAAGTTACTACACATGTTACGCAAGTTACATGATTTTGCCACAACAGACAGCAAGACGGATAATGTAATTGGGGGAGGGGAGAGAGACAAGCTGCAGCGGAATTGAAACAGCGTTGCTTGTGATGAACAGAGGACTGAGTGGAGAACATTGCCTCCTTACATCCCTAACTGCTAATCGATTCCATTGGATGAGCCCATATTCTTGCGTGATCATCCTCTCCATCGTCTCCTTGCTATAATGTATTTGTGGAAGTCCAATCTAATTGAAGATGGAGAAATTATTTTCGGTGATAACCATTATCCTTCCTCACCGTAGCACTGAAGTGCATTTTATGTCCTGCTTGTGTTTCACGATTCACTGAGTGTTGCGGAATGATGTGGCTTTTGCTGCAGGTGCTGGATAGACCTGGTGGGCTGTACCCATTTTGCAATTTCCCTGCAATCGAAAAGAGGAGGCCGTTACACCTCCCTCCCGCATTTATGGCCTGCTTCAATCCCGAAATGTTACCGTGTTACATTTCTATTTAACTTATGCACCTCAGATGTTGTAAAAGCAGCCATAAAAGTCAATAAAAATGCAATAACGCCACGTCAGTCAAAAGCAATGGAGCAATTGCTATTGAGCAAACAATTGGGAAACTGTGCCGAAGACTCAATTCTGCTGTGTTGCAATTGATTAAAGATATGAATCAGAAAATTAAAGGGGCTCCTTTTGTTTTAGTTATTACCGGTTGCCTAATTTATGGAGCAATTACTTTGATCTTATCTGGGACACCGAAAAACTGTGCGGAAAGATACTGCCTTGTGACGCTTTTATTATTAATACAGATTGCCCGAGATCAGCTTAAATGATTCTGAAGGATATTTTATGCACATTTGCTCCCTCTCTGTCTATTATGCATACGGAAATGGTAGAATCTGCTCAGGATTTACAGGCAATTGATGCTGCTGTCTAGTCTGGTGAATTGTGCTGGTCAATTGCCTATTGGGCCCAAGCTCCCACTTAAGGAACTGGTTTGTGGTCTCTGTCACTTAGAGTCCCAGGTCATTTCAGTGACTAGGAGTGCCCTTTACCAGCTTGGACTAGCAAGACAGCTATGGATGCTTCTGGACCTAGATAGTCTGGTCACTGTCCTTGCACTGGTAGCCTCTGGATTGGATTACTGCAATGCTCTCTGTATGGGGCTGACCCAGAAGCTGACCTGGAAGCTTCAGCTATTGCAAAATGAAGTGGTTTGATAACAACAACAACAACAACAACAACAACAACAACAACAACAACAACAGATCCTGAGGCTGAGGCTCCAATACTTTGGTCACATCATGAGAAGAGAAGACTCCCTGGAAAAGACCCTGATGTTGGGAAAGATGGAGGGCACAAGGAGAAGGGGACGACAGAGGACGAGATGGTTGGACAGTGTTCTCGAAGCTACCAGCATGAGTTTGACCTAACTGCAGGAAGCAGTGGAAGACAGGAGTGCCTGGCATACTCTGGTCCATGGGGTCACGAAGAGTCGGACATGACTAAATGACTAAACAACAACAACAACTAATAATAATATATTATTTATACCCCACCCATCTGGTTGGGTCTCCCCAGCCACCCTGGGCAGCTTCCAACAAAGTATTAAAATACAGTGGTCTGTTAAACATTAAAAGCTTCCCTAAACAGGGCTGCCTTCAGATGTCTTCTAAAAGTCTTGATTTCTCTTTGGGGCCGAATATTGCCATCATATTATGACACTGCTGAAACAATTTCACTGGCTGCCTGGCTACGTTGAAGATGCTGCAAGTGGTATACAAAGCACCATCCAGGTTGGGACCTTAAGTATTGTAGGGGGGTAAATCCAGATTTAGTTCTGCAGATAAAAGCCCCCAAAGCCAGTAAAAGAATAATAAGAAAGAAGAGAATGGGTTTCATATGTCCTCTGGATGTGGGTATCTTCTGCAAATCTTTGCATTTGCCTTGTGATAAGCAAAGAGGCATAAGTCATGTAATCATAAATAAAAGCTTCAGTGAACCAAGGCAAGGGAAAACAGATCAATAGTGGACATTTGTCCCCAGTGACGATAAAAGCCTGCGTTCCGCGGTTTCTGGTACATACTCTTTCATTGTTGTTGTCTCTGTGTGTTTTAAACTGAACCACAAGGAATTCCCATATCATTGTCAATGACCACTTTATTGGAGGAGTAACAAGGAAATGAGTAAATCCTTAAGGGGCATTTGAAACCACAGGACATCTCGGGTTGTGAGATAGGGGAGCGGGCGAGACCAGTTTCCTCTCGTCTCTCATTCTAGGATAAGGCACACAGCCTGAGAATGTAAGAAGGGTCTTCAGGCTGGTTTGTACATTAAGGCCACCATAGGGAGCCCACTTTCAATTGCTCCACAAAGTGGCTTGAAAGCCGACAACAAGACAGGGGGTAAACAGCCAATTGCTGAGATAGGAAAATATGGTCCTGGGTATCGCTTTGCTTAGCTATACTGTTGCAGATTTGGTACAGCCCTATCATAAGCTCATATAGTCCTTATTTACCAAAGACAGTCCTGACTTCCTAATTTTTATTTTTGAAAAACTACTGCGCCTTCCAGGCATGACTTGTTTCCTTTCCATTGTCAGTTACTAGAGTTGTCCTTCAGCATTCAGCTACCTCCCGGGTTTCTAGAATTCCAGTTCAGGTATGAGGGTTGGAGAAGAAGAAGAAGAAGAAGAAGAAGAAGAAGAAGAAGAAGAAGAAGAAGAAGAAGAAGAAGAAGAAGAGGAGGAGTTTGGATTTGATATCCCGCCTTTCACTCCCTTTAAGGAGTCTCAAAGCGGCTAACATTCTCTTTTCCCTTCCTCCCCCACAACAAACACTCTGTGAGGTGAGTGGGGCTGAGAGACTTCAAAGAAGTGTGACTAGCCCAAGGTCACCCAGCAGCTGCATGTGGAGGAGCGGAGACGTGAACCTGGTTCCCCAGATTAGGAGTCCACCGCTCTTAACCACTACACCACACTGGCTCTCATGGAGTGGGGAGTCATCTTAGTTTCGGTGTATGCTCATGAAAACTAAGCCACCATGCATTGGGCTGGACTATAATTTCACACATTGCAGCTGCCATTGTATATTTTGAACTCAGGACTGGCCCGAGAAACTGTGGGAGCTGTATCGTTGATAGGAAGATATTCAGACCATAGAAATACAATTGATAGAGAGGGCTCTGTGTGACATCACTTCCCCTCCTCTCCTGGAGAGGAAGGAACATGTAATATTTCCTGCTTCTCCTTCCTCCAGTTTTAGGCACATGCCCCAAACTGGTTACAATGTAAATATAAGTATTTTGCCTCCATAGTTTATACTGCTACTGTTGCTGTGAACCAATGCACGATTATTAAGTAAGTATTAATTTTAAACTTCCTTCCCATGCTGTTGCCTGATTCTTTATTAAGTGGGGTAAGAAAGGAGAGCCAGGTTACTTCATAGGTGGACTTGCTCAAAACAAGGCTCTACAGCCTAAGTCCTATGCTTCTCTCAAGCCAGTCTCCAGTCAGTCAGTACATTTCTGAGCACAATTCAAAGTGTTGCTGCTGACCTTTAAAGCCCTAAACAGCCTTGGTCCAGTATACCTGAAGAAGTGTCTCCACCCCCATCGTTCTGCCCGGACACTGAGGTCCAGTGCCAAGGGCCTTCTGGTGGTTCCCTCACTGCGAGAGGCCAAGTTACAGGGAACCAGGCAGAGGGCCTTTTTGGTATTGGTGTCCGCCTGTGGAACACCCTCCCACCAGATGTCAAGGAAATAAACAACTATCTGACTTTTAGAAGACATCTGAAGGCAGCCCTGTATAGGGAAGTTTTTAATGTTTGATGTTTTATTGTGTTTTTAATATTCTGTTGGGATCCACCCGGAGCGGCTGGGGAAACCCAGCCAGATGGGTGGGGTATAAATAATTTTTGTTGTTGTTGCTGTTGTTGTTGTCTTCTTCTTCTTCTTCTCCTCCTCCTCCTCCTCCTCCTCCTCCAACCCCACTTCTCCCAGTGCCCACTCCAGTCACCACTCCTTGGGGTCCAGCCAGTCACTGACACAAAAGCCAGGTCTTCTCCAACCAGTTTCTGCTCCAGATGTTTCGAACTGGAATCCCCAGCAGCTCCAGCCAGCCTGGTCAAATCACATGGCATTGTGCTTCATTACATCAGGATAGGGAGGGCTATAACTCAATGGCAGAGGGTCTACCTTGCATGCAAAATGTACTTGGTAGGGCCAGGACAGTCCCCTGTCTGAAAGCCTAGAGAGTTGCCACCAATTAGTGAAGATTCCATGACTGCTAAGTGAAATGGACTGTTGTTCTGACTCAGTATAAAGCAATTTTCTATGCTCCTAACTCACAGTGCACCAAACACTAAAGGGAAAGATGATAGGTATTAATTGGAAGACTGATTAATCCATTAATGTGTGAAGCCAATCATAAGCCATAAAAAGCTCATCTTCCTGCAGGGCTGTTGATGTACGTTTATGACATTAAAACCCAATCACTTGCGTTACAAAACAGTGCTTAAAACTGCAGTGCTATAAACACTTACCTTGGAGTAAGCCCTAGTGAATTCATTGGGATTTACTTCTGAGTAGGCATGCATAGGCTTGCATTTTTAACAGTGCACCGCTATGCCTCTCTGCTCAGAAGTAAGCCCAATTGAGTTTAATGGGGCTTAATCCCAGGAAAGTGTCTAGGATTGCAGCCGAAAGAACTTATCTTTCATGTAACACGCATGCAATTGAATCAAGAGGCATTTTCTGGATGAAAAAATGTCAGCTGACGAGGTTTACTTACCCTCTTGGTGAGGAACCGTATTCCAGGGCACTACCAGCGAGATAATAAAGCCAATATCCTACACAATGCATTGCGGCCTAAATTAAAACGTCCATTTCCACCATAAATGCAATATGATGAGAACACAAATTATCATTAGCAAAGGAATCCAAGCAGAAAATCAGTCCGGAAGACTAGTCAAAGCCTGGAGAGGAAGACAAAGGGGGGTTGTGTGTCTCCGTTCCACCATCTTAATAAGGAGCGATTGATACAGTAGATGAAGACAAGAGCAATAACAATGTTTTGAATATTGAAAGAAGAAAAAAGGAAAGGAAAGAAAAGAAAAGCTTTGGACCGGTCGGCTATAAGAAAGCCATAATCTGAAAGGCACAAGGAAACTGCATTTGGCCTGTCTAGCGGGATGATGATGATGATGATGATGATGATAATAATAATAATAATAATAATAATAATAATAATAATAATAATAATTATTATTATTATTATTATTATTATTATTATTATTATTATTATTATTATTTATACCCCACCTATCTGGCTGGGCTTCCCCAGCCACTCTGGGCAGCTTCCAACAAAATATTAAAATACAGTAATCCATCAAACATTAAAAGCTTCCCTAAAGAGGGCTGCCTTCAGATGTCTTCTAAAAGTCTGGTAGTTGTTGTTCTCTTTGACATCTGGTGGGAGGGTGTGACACAGGGCGGGCGCCACTACCAAAAAGGCTCTCTGCCTGGTTCCCTGTAACTTGGCTTCTCGCAGTGAGGGAACCGCCAGAAGGCCCTCGGCGCTGGACCTCAGTGTCTGGGCTGAACGATGGAGGTGGAGACGCTCCTTCAGGTATACTGGACCGAGGCTGTTTAGGGCTTTAGCACTAAAGGTTTCAGTTGTGCTCGGAAATGTACTGGGACGAAATGACTCAGTATATCAGGCCACATCCCGTCTCCTACCAGCCAGACTCCAAAATAAGCCCAACAGCAAATCATCAATGCAGGTAAATCAACAGGTATGATTAGCTTACGCACTGATTTTCACAGTGATGGTTCTTGGGGTCTCAAATTCACTAAAATTCAGCTACCCCTGCCTCTCTGCATCTTAGTTGCAACATCCTCTGAGGTGCTCCTGAGGCTCTGTACCCAGTGCAACCGAACTACCTGTGCTCCCCTAAATCCACCTCTGTTCTACGCTGCAAAAGGAACAGTACTGAGCTGATAACCTGACTCAGTGTAAGACAGGTGTCAGTGATCTTTAGGGCCATAGTCCGTCCATCTATGTGTCCATAGCCCACCTATGAACAACCCCCTAATTGTAAGGAGTTACATTGCCTGAGTCAATAGGGGACAAAGTTGGCACTGGGATTGTTTCAAGAACAGACAGGCTGGGGCTGGATCTAGACACATCAAAGAAGCATTCCAGTTAGACACGTTGCAAACTTTGTATGAGAAATCGGGTTAGCCAAAACTGAACTCCACAGCGCCATTCGGTGTCACAGTGTTAGAATGCATAAACAATGCATATAAAGCTATTTTTCTTTGCCAATGTAGCTGAGTCCGGAGAGGTGTTCTGCTCAGCTGCATGTCCAGAAATATATTATTTTTTCAGAGGCCAACACACAATATTAGACTGGCAAAAGAGGGTCTCTTTCAAGAAACATGGAATTTCCAAGGAATTGCAAATGTCCAGGTCAGACTGAATACTTTATCGTTCAGATCTTTCTCCTCTCTTCTTCTTCCTAGTATTATTCTTTAGCGGGGAGGGAGGAAATGGAATTATTTTTTTCAATCTCGGCAATGGCAGGTCCTAAATCAGAAACTGGGCTTTTCGGCAGGAATGTTCTAATTTTCGCAATATTTTGTTTGCAAGGCGCCGGTGCTAAATATTTCATAATTAGCGTGTGAGCGGTGTGGATGCTAATCAGCTAAGAGGTCAGATTTTTCATTCTCAGTGGAATAAATATGAATTATTAAAGGAGCCTCTTTTCAGGCCTTTGTGATTCAGACATCGAATCTGGAAACCTTTCCTTTGGCAAGCGAGAGTGTGAAGACGACACTTCCAGGCTTTTGTTCCTGGGCTCCCAAAGACGGAAAAATGCATCTGTTTCCAAAGTAAATAATTTATTAAGCCAGCACCTATAAACTGAACATTTCCGTCGCTGATCCCTGGTCTCTCTAGTGCCTTGCTAATTGCGGGAATGTGACTTAGGTAATTCTCAAATCCAGGTGGACTAAGCGACCATGTGCAGTTCAACTAATCACACTGAGAGCCAGTGTGTGGTGTAGTGGTTAAGAGCAGTAGTCTCGTAATCTGGTTCGCGTCTCCGCTCCTCCACATGCAGCTGCTGGGTGAGCTTGGGCTGGTCACACTTCTCTGAAGTCTCTCAGCCTCACTTACTTCACAGAGTGTTTGTTGTGGGGGAGGAAGGGAAAGGAGAATGTTAGCTGCTTTAAGACTCCTTTGGCAGTGGCGTAGCATGGGGGGTGCAGGGGGGGCCGGCCACACCGGGCGCAACATCTGGGGGTTAGGGTTAGGGGGTGCAAATCCACGGGTTAGGGGGCGCAAATTACGTGCCTTGCCCCGGGTGCTGACAACCCACGCTACGCCACTGTCCTTCGGATAGTGATAAAGCGGGATATCAAATCCAAACTCTTCTTCTTCAATGGGGATGGTGGCACGTATTGAGAAAAGGTGCAGAATTCCATGTCCGGATTGCTCACCAGGACAAGACACCTGTGCTTACCTTGGGCATATTACACCAATCATGGCACGACTGCACCGGCTACCAATTCATTTCCAGGTGCAATTCAAAGTTCATTCCTTGGCATCTCCAGGTAGGGCTGGGAAAAGACACCTGTCTGGGTTCTGGAGAGCAGCTGCCTGTCAGTGTGGGCATTACTGAGCTATATGGACAATTGATATGATAAGGCATTTTCCTACGTTCCTAGGATTTGAGTAGAATTTTGTTTTCATTCCCCTCCAGAATTAGCAGGCAGGGGCTCCTTTTCACCCATTCATGGGGAACAAGGCCTTTTCTTCAGACCAGAACCTGCCGCTATCGCACTTATAAGAGAACAAGGGTGAGTTCTAGTACCTCTTTTTCTAGAAAAATAGCACTGTGGGGGAACACTTTGAAGTCAAAGGCTACCGTTCTTTAAGTGAAAACTCCCGGTGGCCACCACTGATGGGGTTTTTCAAAGCAACAAGGAGACATGACCTTAGGTAAAGTTGTTGTTGTTGTTTAGTCGTGTCCGACTCTTTGTGACCCCATGGACCAGAGCACGCCAGGCACTCCTGTCTTCCACTGCCTCCCGCAGTTTGGTTAAACGCATGCTGGTAGCTTTGAGAACACTGTCCAACCATCTCGTCCTCTGTCGTCCCCTTCTCCTTGTGCCCTCCATCTTTCCCAGCATCAGGGTCTTTTCCAGGGAGTCTTCTCTTCTCATGAGGTGGCCAAAGTATTGGAGCCTCAGGTTCAGGATCTGTCCTTCCAGTGAACACTCAGGGCTGATTTCCTGAAGAATGGAGAGGTTTGATCTTCTTGCAGCCCATGGGACTCTCAAGAGTCTCCTCCAGCACCATGATTCAAAAGCATCAATTCTTCAGTGATCAGCCTTCTTTATGGTCCAGCTCTCACTTCCATACATCACTACTGGGAAATTATAGCTTGAACTATACGGACCTTTGTTGGCAAGGTGATGCCTCTGCTTTATAAGATGCTGTCTAGGTTTGTCATTGCTTTTCTCCCAAGAAGAAGGCGGCTGTTAGGTAAAGTAAGTAAGGTAAAGTCTGAATTCAATTGTGGGGTGTGGCACTCACCTCCACTTTCAGACCAAAGGACCTGGCATTTGTCCACAGACAGCTTTTCCAGGTCATGTGGCCAGCATGACTAAACCACTTCTGGCACAACAGGACACTGTGACGAGTTCCAGAGCCCACGGACATACCGTTTACCTTCCCACCACAGTGGTACCTATTTATCTACTTGCACTGATATGCTTTTGTTTTTTTTTTTAAATAATATTTATTAAGATTTTCAGAAATACAGAAAGAAAAGATTAAAGTACATTCAAAGCCTTCTTTTCATACACCCACTTTCCGGGACTCCCTCTTTCCCCCACCCCTACCATATTCCCCTATCGTGTTGTTGGCTCCACAAGCTCTCAGTTCTAATTAAAACTTAGTTTGTTTAAACCATTAGTCGAATTTAAGTTTAAATTTGTACAATCCCCATCAATACCCTTACTAACAAAACAAAAGTTCTTTCCCCAGGGCCCACCCCCTTTCCATTCCACAATTTCCCTTTTTTTTAATGATAAAGACACCCCACACAATAGAAATATAAGAAAATAAAAAATAGAAAGTATAGTAAATAAAAGAAAACCAATTCAGAAAATAGTTGACACGCCTTTGGATTCTATTTCTCCCCCCCCCCCGTCCCCGGTTTAGTTTCCCCCTGACCACCAATCCATGTTGTCTGCCTGGAATTTTTAAAGTCCATAAATCACATTTTTCCCCCAACTCCTTGCTGGCTTTTTCGTTTTATAATTATTTTTAGAGTTATTTTTAAACCATTTAGCATCAAATCTTTAATAACGCTCCCCCTATTGTTCTTTCCAAGTTGTAGTCCAGTTTCCTCTTGTTCCGCTGCTAAAACGTTCTAGTTCAGAAATTTAGTAAGTCTGCAGGGGTTATTGTTATTCAGGAACAAAAACTTGTGTTCAGTCCCTTCCTTTCTTCAATAGAAAATTCTATTGTCTCCTTTAGCTGGACACCCTGTAGACACAATATTGTTTCCGTTTTGCAGCTTTCCCAGAAGATAACCAGTCCTGTAAAATTCCGATGGTATTTTTCCACTTACGACCTTCTTTGTAATGTCCCGAAGCTCCTCTAGGGGATTATTGTAACTTTGTTTTCTCTAGTCCAAAATTCCGAATGTTATCCATGTTTTCGCCATTTTGTATCCAAGTTTTAACGGGTTGTAACTAATTGTAACAAAATTTAACCAGCAAAGTCCTCGTATTAAGGTCCTCTTTGAATTTCCGACTTTGACAGCTACTTTGACAGCTGTCAAAATCTCCTTCGCTTTTCGCCAGGCTCTCTCCTCAATCACCCCGGTTCCCAGGGGGGGGGGGTTACGTTTTCCTTCTCCCTCAATTCTTCCTCCAGCACAGTTCTTGTAATTTCCCATCGTGGAATTCTTAGTTTTTATCAGCAATAGAATTCTTTTTGGACCTTGGTTTCCCAGTCCTTGTTTTGGAAGGTTTACAGTAGGGAGGGGGACTGACTTCCTTTTTGGATCCCCCCCCCCCCCGCTCGTATCAAATCCGAAAAAAAATTCTTTTTTTCTCCTTTTAAGCCCGGTTTCCAAATTACTCACGGGTTGTTGTTGAAAGTCCGAATTCTCAATGGAAGAAGTCAGCGCTCTCCGCCGGATGGCATGCGGCTTCGCTCGGCAGGGATAGCAGAGGACTCAAAGCACCACGCTTCTCCCCGGCACCCGATCCGTAGCCTTTAAAAAGGCTCCTTCACGAGTCGGGAGGGCGCTAGCGGTGCCAGCCGAGTCTCCATGTCCACGGCCTCCGTGGCCGTGGTTTTTAAGGGTCCCCGCATCGCCGGTGCGGTAGGACCCAGCCCCTGCCGAGCAGGCTCCCTCCGGGGCTCGGAGGGAGTCCGCCATTCGGCGATGGCGCCAAACCGGAAGTGCACTGATATGCTTTTGAACTGCTAGATTGGCTGAAGCTGGGACAGATCAACAGGAGCTCACCCTGTCATGCAGATTCAAACTGCCAACCTTCTGATCGGCAAGCCCAAGAGGCTCAGTGGTTTAGACCACAGCGCCACCCATATCCCTCTTAGGATGTCTGATGCAGCCTCTGTGCAGAAGCTAAGCAGGTCAACACCTGAAGGAGAGATGATCTAGAAATCTTTATGGAAGCAACCTTGAGCTCCATGATGGAAGAAAATCAGGAAAGGTTAGTGCAGGGGTCAGCAAGGCTTACCTTGCCGGGGCCGGTTCAATTCTGCGGAGCCACCTCCATGGGCTGGACTGCGGATGTATGTGAGCATGCTCGCCCACGATTTCTGGCGTCTGCTTAGAAGAGATTTCTGGTACCATGATTTAGCACCATGCATGGGGACTTGCCGAGCAGGTGGCTCGTTTCAGGGGTGGCTCATGGGCCGGTAAAACGAGCCCCGTGGGCTGCTTGTGTCCCATGGGCCCTAGGTTGTTGACCCCTGGGTTAGTGGTTAAGTAAGGCTGCATCTGTCTCATAGAAATACAATTCTCAGAGTGATTTAATGATCAATCCCTCTTTCCAGGTCCCCTCATGTCCCCTCTTCCTGGACTAGCTGGACCTTTTGATTCTATCCAGGTGGTTGATTCTTCTTTCATTTCCATAACCAGCAAGAAGAAGAAGAAGAAGAAGAAGAAGAAGAAGAAGAAGAAGAAGAAGAAGAAGAAGAAGAAGAAGAGCCATGTGTCCATGATGTATGACAGGCTTCCTCAACCTCAGCCCTCCAGATGTTTTTGGCCTACATCTCCCATGTTCCCTAGCTAGCAGGACCAGTGGTCAGGGATGATGGGAATGGTGTCTCAAAACATCTGGAGGGCCGAGGTTGAGGAAGCCTGTTGTATGATATAAACAGGATCCCCAAATTTGCCATACAATTTGCTGCAGCGTGTTAGGGATATCTACTGAAATAAGCAGGGAGTGCTTTGTCATTTGTCATTTCTGCCAGGCGACTACAGAGTGACAACTCTATTAAAGCTCGAAGACACATCCAAGTACATGAAATCTGCTCTGACAAACTAGCAGCGGGGAAGAAAAATTATGGGTTTGTTGTGTATATCTGATCTTCTAATTATGCATACACACAGCCAGGGAGGAGAATGGGGAAGATGGTTTATCAAGTGCAACTACAGGACTGCTAGGTGAGCAGGACTCTCAGAGCGAGGCAAGGAACCAAAGGAGCTTTCAAAATTGACAAATCAAATCTGGGCAATTGACAGACAAGGTAACAGGAATTCACTCCCTTCACTTTCTTCTTCTTCTTTCAAATCAGCCTGCCCACTTCCTTTAAAACAGATGCTTTGCTTCAATTCATGTAGTCAACGCACATTTGACAATTGGAGCATTTTGCAGCAATTGTAACGGCAAATTTTGAAGTGCGGGTGCTCAGCACAACAGATGCTGTAGCCACATGGAAACTCCAGAAATGCAGGCAGCTGTGCAGATCTGTTATTACACACAGGTTATATACCGACACATGCACACCAGCGAACAGAATGCAGCATAATGCTCAGTTTATTAGGACCAGCATGTCTGGAATCCTATGCATGATTTCCTGGGGTTCAGGTCCACTAAACCCAATGGTGCCTACTTCTGATTGCATAGGCTCAGCTTGCAAGACACATCAAGCTTTCACAAAAGATCTTCATCTTACTGGAATGTAACCTTTAGCTTTTTAAACAGATATGCAAACAATCTTGCAAAGATGTAAACTGCTAGCCTGAAGGAGGAGCCCCGTTAAAGAAAAGGAAAGGAAGACCTAGCCTCTCCTTAATTGCTTAATTCATTCTGTGCCTTTCTCCATCCATCACAAACTTGAAAGCCGTATTATCACCCACCTGCTTGCCAGAGCAAGGACTGCCCATAAAACCACCTAGCACTCTGATGACATCATCACTCCTGCGCTGAAAGAAGTCCCAAAGCTACATGAGCTTCCTTCATTGAATAAGACCCATAATGCTATTTTTTTGCAACACGAGACGGGCCTTTTCTGCAGTGGGTCCCCATTTGTGGAATGCGCTCCTCAGGGAGGTTCGGTTGGTGTATTCATTATACAGTGGTACCTTGGGTTACAGATGCTTCAGGTTACAGACTCTGCTAACCCAGAAATAGTACCTCAGGTGAAGAACTTTGCTTCAGGATGAGAACAGAAATCACGCGGTGGCAGTGGGAGGCCCCATTAGCTAAAGTGGTACCTCAAGTTAAGAACAGTTTCAGGTTAAGCACGGACCTCCAGAACGAATTAAGTTCTTAACCTGAGGTACCACTGTACACCTTTAGGCACCAGTTGAAAATGCTCCTATTTAACCAGGCCTTTGGCTGATTGACATCTAATGCCCTTTTAAAATGTGAGGGTTTTTGGGGGGAGGGGGGGTTAATTGGGTTGTTTTTGTTTTTATTATTTACTTTGTGTTTTTATATTGCTGTTTTATGTTGTAACTGCCCTGAGACCTGCGGGTATAGGACGGTATTATATTATTATTATTATTATTATTATTACAGTAGTTCCTTGGGTTACATACGCTTCAGGTTACATACGCTTCAGGTTACAGACTCCGCTAACCCAGAAATAGTACCTCAGGTTAACAACTTTGCTTCAGGATGAGAACAGAAATTGTGCTCTGGCGGCGCGGCAGCAGCAGGAGGCCCCATTAGCTAAAGTGGTGCTTCAGGTTAAGAACAGTTTCAGGTTAAATATGGACCTCTGGAAGGAATTAAGTACTTAACCTGAGGTACCACTGTATTATTATTATTATTATTATTATTATTATTATTATTATTATTATTATTACAGCATTTTCATGGGGAACATTGGTGCACTTTCACTGCTTCAGCAAAAGACCACTATCGACAAACAAGTTTCCTCCCTGCTCGTTAAAAAGTACACAGATGTAAAGAGCTTGGTTTATTGCCCGAGCCATGCCTAAATTTGGAAAGTTTGTCTCCCGCCTTCCTTGCCAACCCCCAACCCTCAAAGCAGCTTTCCCCCATCGCCTTGAAGAGGTCCTGGGTGATGGTAGTTGGAGCTGTGATGGCAGATGGGAAGATGTGGATCAGCCTGTTTCCCTCTCTGTTGCCATGGCATGCTGCTCTCTGTCACAATAGCCCTCGGGAGAAATTGGCCGCAAACACAGCATGTTCCCTTTGGGGCTCTGATCAGTGCAGCCGCCTGATCTTCTTGCCTGGGAAATCTTCTCTGCCACCAGTAGATAAACGAACAACAACAAAAAGGCCAGTTTTTCCTTCCACCTTCCCTTTTAAGAGGTTCCCAATAGCAACAAGTGCAGCATGAACACCAGGAAAGGTTAACATGGAGGAAAGAGCGTGACCTCGGAATGCCACAAACATCAGAGGCGATTGTTCCAAAGAAAACAATCTTTATTTCAATTGTTGTCTTCTTGATTGTTTATTTCCTTTAGCCTCTGACCCCAGAAGTCAAGCAATAAAGAGGAGGAAAAATGTGCATTTGAACCAGAAATAAAGGCTGTAGTTCTTCTCCCCCCCCCTTCATTTTCCCCCTCTCTTTTAAAAAAGCAACCACTTTTGCAATAGTCAGACTGACTGTGTTATGGGGGCTGTTCAGAACAGGTGATACCCCAGGTGCCCAGGACCTGCTCTGCTTCAGATCTAAATGGAAAATATATCTGGGGGTTATCTCCATATTAATGTGCTCTTGGAAAAGAAGAGTTCCTTGAGTATCAAAGGGAGTCTTCCTGGATCTGGTGGCCTCCAGATGTTTGACTACAATTCTCATCAGTCCCATCCAGCTTGGCCAATGATCAGGGAATGATGGAAGTTGTAGACCAAAACATCTGGACGATACCAAGTTGGGGTTGGCAGGTTTAAGACACTTCACAGATATTAACTCCCCTTCTCAGTACCAAAGTTGACTAGGGTTGGTTATTGCTTCCCAGTCTAAACTATCTCACAGGCTTTGAAGAGAAAGAAACCACGCATACCCCTTTGAACTCTTTGGAGGTAAACTGGGAGAAAAATCTTCTAAGTAAATAGCTATACCCTGGAATAGCTTGGTGGGGTTCCGCCTTACATAAATCTTCCCAGCATCCTTCTCAATGTCATAGGATGGCCTTATCAGCCAGTTTGTTGAGCCAAAATGATTTCCATCAACTAGAAATCTCCCTGGAAGGACAGATCCTGAAGCTGAGGCTCCAATACTTTGGCCACTTCATGAGAAGAGAAGACTCCCTGGAAAAGACCCCTGTAAAATTAGGAAAAATCTATAAGAATGGAGATAAAACGTGCTGGAGGTGTAAAAACAAGGAAGGTAGTTTTTACCACATGTGGTGGACTTGTGAAAAAATCAAGAACATCTGGGAGCTCATTTATAATGAACTAAAAAAAATGTTTAAATATACTTTTGTTAAAAAACCTGAAAATTTTCTTCTGGGAATGATTGGCAATGAAATTAAGAAAGAGGACCAGACCTTATTCCAGTACGCAACAACAGCTGCTAGAATTTTAATCGCCCAAAATTGGAAATCAATCAATATCCCAACAGTAAGAGATTGGCAAAGTAAATTATTTGAATATTCAGAATTGGCAAAATTAACACAAAAAATCAGAGACCAGAAAGAAACAAAGTTTATTAAAGAATGGAATAAATTCATAACCTATATTGAAGTAGATTTAAAAAATCCAAAGATGACAGTAGGGTTAATATAACCCTTTGACATACAAAAGTTTTAAAGATAAACTGCGGGGGAAAATGTACTACATAACCCAAAACTGAGGTGGAGGGAAGTCAACAACTTACATGTTTGTCTTTGTTTTTTGTTTTGTTTTCTTATAATTAAGTTATGTTGTTCTTATTATTGTTTTTTTCATGAAGAATTTATTTTTTGTACATATGTGTGTATATGTGTGTATGAAAATTAATAAAGAGAAATTTAAAAAAAAGAGGGGCATCTAAGGGCATTGACTGATGTGACTTTGGTTTGCTAAACTTCCGGAGCACCACAGAAGGATGGTCAAGTGGGGAGAGCATTCTAAAAACAGCTTTAATGTAGGTTGTCAGTTTACAGTTCAAGATGTTAATCCCCCGGTGCTGGAGAATGTCCTGTCTCCTTGAATTAACCATAATGGTGCATGTAAAAGGCAATGGAGCGGATTGTGTGAGAGCTGAGAATGAGGCATGAGCGGCACAGCTAACACTCTGTTCAAAGCACAGAAGAATATTTGTATCCCACCCTCCCGGCCGAAACCAGGCTCAGGGCGGCTAACACCAAATATGTAACATTGGTATAAAATCAAACAATAATTAAATCACCTGCTAAAAACAAGTCAGGATCAAATTAAAATCTAATTAGATGGCTTTCTGCAGAATTAGGGTCAATACAAAGATGGGACTGGGGGTTGAGGATGCCTAAAACCCCCATAATCCCAGACTACTGGTCATTCTGGCTGGAGTTTGTGTGCCTCCTCCACGAGAATGGACCTATTCTGCAGCGACTCCCTATTTGTGGAATGCTCTCCCCCAGGAGACTCACCTGGTGCCTTTCTTATACACCTTTGGGGCCAGGTGAAAACATTTCTCTTCAACCAGACCTTTGGCTGATTGGCAGTCAATGCCCATTTAAATGTGGGAGAGAGGATTCTTAGTTTGTTTTTGTTCTTATATTTTAATGTATTTGGTGTTTTTTATATTGTATTTTTTTGGGATGCGGGTGGCGCTGTGGGGTAAACCACAGAGCCTAGGACTTGCCGATCAGAAGGTTGGCGGTTTGAATCCCCGCAACAGGGTGAGCTCCCGTTGTTCGGTCCCAGCTCCTGCCAACCTAGCAGTTCGAAAGCATGTCAAAGTGCAAGTAGATAAATAGGTACCACTCTGGCGGGAAGGTAAACGGCGTTTCCGTGTGCTGCTCTGGTTCGCCAGAAGCGGCTTAGTCATGCTGGCCACATGACCCGGAAGCTGTCTGCAGACAAACACTGGCTCCCTCGGCCTATAGAGCGAGATGAGCCCCGCAACCCCAGAGTTGTCCGCGACTGGACCTAACGGTCAGGGGTCCCTTTACCTCATTGTGAACCACCTTGAGATCTTTGGGTGAAGGGTCGTATAGAAAATGATGATGATACTACTACAACTACTACTACTACTACTACTACTATTAATAATAGTACATGTGTGTGCACACACAACCACACTGATCATTCATGGAAGAAGATTGCAATTAGTAGCCCAAATATAATTCTGCATCACTAATCAGCGCTCCTGAACCGGATGTTGCAGGACTCCATGCAGAGATGGTTGGAACTCTAGTCTAAGACAAAGGGAGGTCATCAGGGAAAGCTGATCTAGGTTTAGGAATTTTAGTCTTTTTGTTCCATTGCAATCTTTGAATTTTAAGTGCTCAGGAAACCAGCCAAGCAAAAGAATGATCATCATTGCATTTTGTGTTAATTAGACATTGCAACTTGCGTTCTCCTCTCTGCCTCCCGTCACCTCCACCTGTTTCCTATGAGCAGAGGAGACTCTGAGAGCATTTGGGTCACAGAAAGGGAACTGACTCTCTGATTTTAATGACAGAGCTCAGCATGTTCTTCTGGCAGCTTTGAGTAACTTGGGCCCCAGAACTGTCACGGCAGTTAAATGTTACATGTTGCAAATTGAGACATTAAGGATCGTGGGCTAGTGGGTGATGCCAGCATTGCCGAGTGAGCCAGGATGATTAATGTCGTTTGCTACTGACTTTTTGACGACTCCATTAATTAAGACAAAAAAAATAATTTTTTTTTTAGTTGGTGTAGTGAGCTGGGGTTGTGTATTGGTTATGGCTGGAACTAGATGTCACTGACTCTGTAGAGTCTTAAACCAAAAAAATCAGTAGTCCCATCTCTATTTCTTTAGTTTTATATTACACCTTTCCTCCAAGGTGCTAAGCATGGACAAGGTAGGTCTGTGGTGATCACACAGGGTCCCTGGACGTTTCACAGTCTATTGATCCCTGTGCCACCACTTTATTTCTCGCTGCCACCACCATTGTACCTGGTACAATACTGAGTCCAGTCAGGGTTACATTGGAACATTAACTTCTGCTTATTTATTGCAGTTTAACAAGCATGTGGTTTCATAAACAGTATTGGTCGATTACAATCATGGGGTGCCTATCCAGACCTATAACTTCTGCTACCTGCTCTCACTCACTAAACCACCTCTCAGATATTTACTTGTCTTCCTAGCCCCTAACTGTTCTTGACTCAGCTTATTTCGTTACACTAACTCAACCTACCCACAGACTCTATCCCAATTCACTCCCACTCCAACCAACCACCCAACTCCCAAAGAACTCCTCCCTTCACCTCTCCCAGAGCTGGTTTTATAGTCCCTCTGACTCTACCCCCTGGGTCCTGATTGGGTAACCTGTTTAACTATTTCACCTCCAGCACCCTCATATGTTAACGTCACAAGGTCTTCTTCCCCTTCACAGCAAACCTATAAGGTTGGCCAGCTGAGAGCGAGATGACTGAAGGCCATGTTGTGAACTTCTTGGGTGAAGTGGGATTTGAATCTGAGTGTCCCAAGTTCCCATCTGACATGAATACCTACTGTAACCACAATATCACATGGGTGCCTTCCTCCTGTTCTCTCTTCCCATCAGTGAAGAACTGTGAGGGGAGAGAGAGACTGTGCTAGCCAGCAGGTAATGACTTTTTCCACCTGCCTTGTCCCACCTTCCAGCCCTAGGGACCTATTTCCAGGGGAAGAACTATGATGGGAGAAAGACTCTGTTTGCCGCTAGAGGGTGGCTGGTTTTACTTGTGCTGCCTCATCTCCAACCCAAGGAACCTTCAACAGGGAGTTTCTGCCAGAGGCACAATGTCGATGTGTATTTTAATGAGCTGAACAGAGTGAAAGAATATGAGTTATGGGGCTGGGGAGAGTGTGTGTGTATGCCATTTTGTTAATGTTATTGATATTGTTTTATTGTCTATTATAAATGCTGCACTGATTTGCTAATCATCTAAAACGGCTTTTGATTTAATTATGATATCTAGCTTTTTTTTTTTGAGCTGTTGCTGTGCCATCTAAGTGTCTTAGATTGCAGTTGCTTCATTGATGATTTGTTAATTATTCTACATGATTTATCCAGGATTTGTGATGTTCTATCATGTTATTGCTATTTATTTATTGTTTGTATGTCACTTTCGGATTCATTTGCATGAAGAGTGGCATAGAAATATAATAAATCAAATCAATGGGCTTGGATAGCTCAGTTGGTTAGGGCACAATAATGATAAGGCCAAGGCTGAAGGTTTGATCCCCATATGGGACAGCTACAGTTTGGCGGGTTGGACTAGATGATTCTCAGGGCCCTTTCCCACTCTGCAGGTCTGTGATTCTATGATTCAGATCAAATCAAACACCACAATGCCCTGGCACCATTTTCTTGATAGGAACATGTTGTGTTTTGGATTCTTCTTCTTCTTAGGTGATCACTTGTAGCCAAGTAAGTTTGTCTTCCATAAACACGGTTTTAACAGTGAGTCCGTAAGTGATTGTGGAGGCCAATTCTGGATCCACACGTCCTTCCACAGTGGGGACATTGGTTTCCAGGCAGGAGTTGATCACGGTGTGGATTTGCCAAGCATGCCTTCCTTTTAGCATGTTTCTCCCTTCTGTCCTGAGTTTGAGTGTCTTCAAAGCCTATGACACCTTCGGTAAAGGCTGTTCTCCAACTGGAGCGCTCACAGGCAAGTGTTTCCCAATTGTTGGTGTTTATACTACATTTTTTTAGATTTGCCTTGAGACAGACTTTAAACCTCTTTTGTTGACCACCAGCATTACGCTTTCCATATTTAAGTTTGGAATAGAGTAGTTGATTTGGAAGACAATAATCAGGCATCTGCATGAACGACTCTCAACCCTTCGAATAAAACTCACCAAAAACCAACAGGCTAGTATCATAAGTGCTTATATTTTGGATTAGAAGACATTTGACCCCACAGGGACATAGGAAGCTGTCAGACAACTGATCCACCAAGCTCATTGTTGTCTACTCTGGCCGTGCCTATGCAGGGTTTCTGGCAGATGTTGTAACATTAAGCGATATCGGTTTATATTATGCATATATGTTTTGTATTATTTTATTAATACTATTGTTACAAGTTGCCATGGTGTTTGTCTCTAGAACAATAAACCTATGAACTAAGTCATGGCCCTTCTCCACACACTTCCTTTATTATTCCTCACTTTGTGGAGAGCTGAATTGCTCACCTAACCAGAGTTCTTCTTGCTTCTCTGGACATCTTGTTTTTTAAAACTATTTTGGGATGTCTCATAGAATCATGGACTCCAACCTTTGTTTATAAATGTCCCTTGAAGAAGAGTTTGAGGGAGTCTGTTCCATAGCTGAACATTTCTTACCATCAGAAAGTTCTTCCTAATGTTTAGGCGGAATGTCCTTCCTTGTAATTTGAATCCATGTCAACACCTGGCCTATTAGGGCAACTTCAATTGTCATGTCAACTGAAGATGGTGCCTCTTGGTGTAGCACTACGCCAGGGGTCAGCAAACTTTTTTCAGCAGGGAGCCGGTCCACTGTCCCTCAGACCTTGTGGGGGGCCAGACTATACTTTTTTTGGGGGGGGAGAATGAACGTACTCCTATGCCCCACAAATAACCCAGAGATGCATTTTAAATAAAAGCACACATTCTACTCATGTAAAAACACACTGATTTCCGGACCATCCACGGGCCGGATTTAGAAGGTGATAGGGTCAGATCTGGCCCCCGGGCCTTAGGTTGCCTACCCATGCACTAGGCCAGCATTTCTCAACCTGTGGGTGCCCAGATGTTGTTGAACTACAACTCCCATCACCCCTAGCTAGCAAGGCCAGAGCTCAGGGATGAAGGTAGTCATAGTCCAACAACATCTGGGCACCCACAGGTTGAGAACTGCCGCACTAGGCAGATAAAGCCCCCAGAAGACTAATTTCTGCTGCGCTGAAAATGGTAAACCGGGAAGCCCATCTAAGAGACAAACAATCTATCTGCTAGCAATCTCACACTGTGAGCATCATACCGTGCTTTCAAACTGCAGCTCTGATGTGCTGCTTTGCTCCCCCCCCCCCACAGCAGATGGTTCAGAACCCACAACGCACCACCCACTCTGTAGCAAAACCCTTCCCTTGTTTTCCCCTCCTGGACAGAACAGGCGATTCTGAGCGCTGATGTTATCCATTCCCAGGTGCTTCCCCTTCCAAAGTCCCCTCTTGTCCTTAGGCTTCTTGCATATTAAAACCAAGCAGACAAACTGGGCTGGCGTTTCCCTAGCTCTAGTTACTTTTAATAATACTAATAATAATAAAAAACCCCTCAAAAGTTCAAATGGGGAGATGCCAGCTAGCATCTCTGAGGCATGCAAGAACACGAGCCCGTGTTTTGACAAGGCTGCTTCGCAGAGCAGAATGCCAATAATTCACATTCCTGGGGAAATGTTCCAGATGGTGCAATCTGTTTACTTCTCTGTTGTTTGTGCAAGTGGTTGCGGCAGCACTAAGGGGCACCCATAATTCATTGCAGTTAAGGAAATGGAGGAGAGATATCAGATGTGCAGATTTCGATTGAGGGCACTGGAACTTTGGCTCACGGAGTGTAGCGATTTGGTCAATGAGGTGAAACTTAACAAATGCATTGATGTCTCGGATACCTGGCTTGGCAGTGGGATGTGAGAAAAGCATCTTGGTTGTCTTAGTTAGACCACGAGCTTAGCATGAGTCAACAGCGCGATACAGCAGCAACAAATGCTAATTCTACTCTAGGTTGGACGGTGTTCAAGGGAACAATAGTACCACTTTATCCTGCCTTGGTCAAGCTCCACTTGGAGGATTGTGTCCAGTTCTGGACACCACAGTTGAAGAAGGAAACTCACAAGCTGGAATGTGTGCAGAGGAAGATGAGCAAGGGACTCAAGGTAGCTAACAGAGAAAATAAGAAAAGCTAAAAACATAGGAAAAGGAAACCAGGTCTTCCTAAACATCAGGAAGAACTTTTTTATGGTAAGAGCTTTTCGACAGTGGGACGGACTGCCTTGGAAGCCCCCTCCTTCATTGGAAGTTTTTAAGAAGAGATTGGATGGTCCTCTGTCAGGGATTCTTTCGTTAAATAAGTTGGAGTTCTTGTTTTTAATATATATATAATACTGTTTTATAATTTATGATAATTTAGAATTTAAATGTATTTTCATGTTATGTTTGATACTTCCAGCTGATGAAGGTGAATACATCGAAACAGGGCCCTGTCCTGGTTTCTGATCCATAATTGACTTCTGACTTCTGCTCAATGATTGAAACTAAGATCTTCACATCAAATCTGACTATGGACTCACTTATCTGTATAAACTCTTATATTTAATACTGTAATGAATTATTGTGTTATACATATTCTTATGAGTTTGAGTTTGTAATCTCTATTTGAGTTTTTAATCCTTGTCAGAATACATACTTTTGAATGGATTAGTTTTTGTTACAATTGACTATTGATTTGCGAGTAGGGACCACTCCCACTTTTGACACTTATATTGGCCAGGGATTCTTTCATTGACATTCCTGCATGGCACGGGGTTAGACTAAATGCCCCTCTCCTGACTTCCTATGATTCTGTTATTCTAAATTTGAAGAATGAGTCTAACCAATCCAGCAGTGATTTGGGACCACACACGCCAACTCATCTTATTCTGGCGCCTTCCTGTTCTGTGGTGAATTTGTAGTGGAAGAACTGTCTGATGATAAGAGCTTCTTCAACGGTGTAAAGGTCTCCCTTGAAAGGGTATGGACTCTCCTTCATTGGACATTTTTAAGCAGATGTCCATCTTTCATGGATGCTTGAGTTGAGGTTCCTGTATTGCAGAAGATGACCCTTAGGTTTTCTTCCAGCTCCACAATTCTATAATCCTATGAACCATGTTCTCTGACATTTTTTTGTGGATGGCAATGGAGACTTAGAGGTGCTCCTCATCCTCAACTGCTTTTTTCTCTGGGCTGTACCTCATTTTCTCTTCCCAGCCCACCTCCAAAGGTTGCTAGCTAATGGACAGTCAAGTAGCCTCTTCAGGATAACACGGAACAACACACTGTACTTAATGTTGACACTGTTCAGTGAAACAATTATTACAATCAATTTGACTTCTAATGCGACTTTCCTTGTAAATCTCTGGGTCATTAACCTTAACAACATCAATGTACTGTCAGTATCCAATTTCACCAAATTAGTGTCTGAGGTAATAGGAGAAAGAATGTATTAGAGCATTATTGGTGACTAATAAAGACAGCCATCCTTCTAATGTACTAGGAGGGAATAGCTGAAGCATGTAAGGGAGAGGAAGAGAAAAAGAAATCTAGAGCAGGGGTGGTGGGGGGAGAGACACATGGAATGTCTTAGTAGAGGTCATTGGCTCAGATGCTACACAACTTAACCTTCATCCCTCTGTGGAAGGAGCAGCAGAGCCCAGGGAGAGTTCCTTGGCAATTGATGGATGGAGTGTGCAGCCATTTCCCTCTGGACAGATGAGCTGCCTCAGAACAACTTTGCTGTTTACGTGACGCCATGGCCTATCGGTCCAAGACAGTGATTTTCCAAGTGTCAAGCAGGCATCCCTAGAGAGGCATGGAGGGTTGCCAAGAGAGCCATGTGGCTGGTCCAAACAGCAGGATCCTGGCAGGCAGAAGGTACAAGACGAAACGCTTCAAGTCCTGAGGTGATTCAAGGTCTTGCAAAGAATTTGCATGAGGAGGACAAAGCGGGCCTCCCCTCCACTCCCTCATTATACTCTCTGGTTTTTCAGGCCACTGAATCCAAGTCTGCAGGGGAAATGGACTTACTGTGTGCAGAGCTTTTAATCCACTGCATCTGATCCTGATGCCTTGCACTCAGGCTTCTTGGGGACCATGTTGTCTTCTCCCTACTCTTGAACATAAGATGAGCCCTGCTGGATCCGGCCAAAGGTCCACCTCATCCAGTGCTCTGTTCTCACAATGAACAACCAGATGCCCATGGAGAACCCACCAGCAGGAGTCAAGGGCAACAGTGTTCTCCTCACCTGGAAGTCCCAGTCACTGGTATTCAGAGACACTCTACCTCTCACTGGGGAGGAAGAAGATGGCCACCATGGTTAATATCCAAATAGCTTTATTCCCTTTTAAAGACTAAACCATGGGACATCAGTCAGACTTCCTTCCACGTAGGAGGCAAGATACTATTCCACCAACTGTGTGTTATTGTTGCCTTTGGTAACTTATATATCATAAGTTGTGCAATCCCCTCTCTACAGAGCTGTGTCAGGCACCTTCGTTGCACAGCTGTCACATTGAAAATACACCTCTTTACTCTGCTTTTGACAATCAAAACATATATATTTAGCACCCACTCTAGTTATGATTGTAATTCCCTTTAAACTGTTTCTAAGGCTTTATTCTATATAGCTGTAACGTGCACTGGGACCTTCTGGTGAAGAGAAGGTAATAAATCTCATCAGCATTGATACACACAACACCTTAAAGATTTCTTCCCCTGCGGAAGAAGCTTCGATGTTTCTGTCTCTTTCTAAAGTTCTGCACTTTAGAATTATGGTGTGTGTGACATCGAGCTTACCTTCTTGTTGCAAGGTGGTTGGGGATGGTATGGGTGTTTTTTCTTTCCAGTTAACATTCCTCCAGCACTCTTCAGCCTCCCTGGCTGCCATCACTTTCTGATCTGAAAAAGTCCTGTGGGCATTCTCTCCTGAACTTTATCATATGAACAGGAAGCCAGGCAGGTTGCCAACCAAATGCCTGAAATCTGGGCACTCTCTGCCCTCCTTTTTTAAAAACTCTGTAAGAATATTTCCTGGCTCATTTCTTCAGTGGTAAAGGGGGGGACGACGACTACTTACAATTACAATAAACAGCTGCCAGGTGTATGTAAGGCAGGAAAGCCTAGCTGAGGATGTTGTGGGGTTTTCTGGAAGTGCAGAAAACCTGGAAGGCTGCTGAGTGCAGGCTACTGAAGTGACAATTTGTAGAATGAAAGAAAGGACACTCACACTCATGCTCTGGCCACCTCACATGCACCCCACCTGTGTGAGAGCTGCTCTGAAATGGTCTCTCCCCTTTGATAATTTTCAAATGTAATTTCTTTTCTCATTAATTGATAGAAAATAGGGGGAGAGCAAGGGAGAATTTTTCTGCAGAGCATTAGAGATGATCGCAAGCAAATTAAAGCAGCAGGTCTGTGTCCTAAGGGCTTAGACTTAAGTATCAACAGTGTGGGATTCATTGAGGGAAGGAGAGTGAGGAATTCCTATTAACTGTAATATCATAGGTACTCCCACGTATAAATTGTTGCGGTTGTTTTTTGACTGTTAAAACAACTGTTTTAACACAACTATTAAAACTGTTGTTTTATGAAGATTCTCAGAGTGATTTCACAATCCAAGAAAAGCACATTGGAGGTATGTATGCAAAGGTTGGGTGGCCATCTGTCATGGGTGCTTTAGCTGAGAGTCATGCTTTGCAGAGGGTTGGACTAGATGACACTCGAGGTCCCTTCCAATTCTGCAATTCTATGATTCTGTGAAAACAATCACATATATAAAAACAATGTTGGAAAGTACAATGGATACAATTCCTGTCTGATATGGAATGGAAGATTTCCACCACACTTAAGGCACGATTCCAACATTGTACACAGCAGATCTCCTGATGAGATGGTATTCTGCAGGATGGATGCCCTTGTCAGGAGCTCAGCCTACACTCAAGTAGGACCCTGGCAGAGACACATGCCCGACTGGCATGCTGTCTCCCTCCTGGTCGATCGTTCAGGAGCTTCAAACGCTTTCTGCTGCCCGAACATCACAGTGAACGATGCCAGCCGACACTGGCACACTTAGGGATCCGCAGAGTTTGCGCATCATGCGTAAAAGACCTCAGCAACTCAGCATTTTGGCTAATCTACTTTATTTACATATAAACACAGACTGCAAAATGGCTCCCTCTCTTTTCGGCATCAGACAGCAAAGAGAAAAAACAAAGGACAATAGTCCCACTTCACAGAACACAGTAACACAAACATCCTGTCTCTGTCACTTCCCACTCTGTGGAGTCAAAACATATACCGCCATGTGATAGACAACAATCCCATGACTGCAATCATGGAGCAGGAATTCTAACAGCCCACTCCTGCAGAATGCAGTGATCAGCTGGGTTTATATAAGGGATAAGACAATCTTTTAGGTGTCCTGATCTCAAAATTTACAGGGTTGAATAAATAACAATAACTGGAAAAGTCAGGATCAGTTGCTGGATCTTTTCCCCTGCCCCATACAGTCCTCACACAAATGCTAGATCAGGGCATATAATGTGGAAGCTGGAAAACTCTACTATTTAAGAACTCATTTCCTGGAAGAATAACTATCTATGCAAGTGATTATAAATGGGCCAAGTCTAAGGAGGGAGTAACATGAAACGCTGGGTCTGTTGATCCCCCCATACAACAGGGTCAGGAGCTTTAATAACACTGTGGTCAGGATAGCAAAGCTAATATCCCTCCCATTGTGATAACGGCGGTGGGAATTCTTGGTCATCACAGATAATTAGAACTTCAGCCTTAAAGTGGAGAAAGAACCTCCCAGCCTGTAGGAAAACGACCCAACTCCCTCGCAGTTAATTAAAAGCAAAGAATATGCAAATGCTAGAAGGTTTCGCTTGCAAAACGTAGAGGGGCAAGGCCCCCAGCCTTGCTGGTATGTTGCTGGCAAGATTCATGATTTACACCTTCATAAATTGTAGGCTAGTGTCTTCTCATATTCTTGGGTCTCAGTTCCCAAGTACAAAACCCTAGATAAGAATTGGCCACTGGAGACTGCGGCCTCTTTTTTTGCAATTTTAAATCATTTAATATGTTTGAAGTTTTGCTTGATGCAACGTGAAATATCCACGTGTCTTAACAGCTTTGCAATTCCCACAGTGGAGAATCTGACTATTAAAAAAAGTGCAAAAAAGCAAACAAACCCACAACAAAACCCACATTTCCAAGTTGTGTGTATGTTTCTGTGTTTTCCATGTGTTTCATTGTATCAGCAAAAAACATTGAGCATTCACATTGGTCTCTGTCATCTACCTGTAGCATTAAACCCAGGGTCAATAAACTTTTGGGGTCATTGGGTGTTGGGAATTTTGAGAAAGTGCTGGGGGGGCAGCCACAAAAGGTTGTGTGGGGAACATGGTAAAGGTAAAGGGACCCCTGATCATTAGGTCCAGTCGTGACCGACTGGGTTGTGGGGTTGTGGCGTTCATCTCACTTTATTGGCCGAGGGAGCTGGCGTACAGCTTCCAGGTCATGTGGACAGCATGACTAAGCCTCTTCTGGCGAACTAGAGCAGCGCATGGAAACGCCGTTTACCTTCCTAAACTACAATTCTCATGCACGATAACATACATACATACATACATACATACATACATACATACATCATTTTAGTTATGTGCCACCTTTCCAGAGTTAAAGCCATGCTCATAACGGCTTACAGCATGAGGGGGGGAACTAATTCAAAATGTAACAACAGTCATAAACAATATATAAAAATTCAAGAAGTGCACAACCCCATCAAACAATTTACACATAAATCATAATAAAGATACAAATTTAAAAGACAAAAAAAAATAATCAAAAAAATAATATCAATAACAGCAGCAACACCTACTAATAACAACATGCATGTATCTGGCACCATCAGCAAACACACACACACCAAACTTAGAATAATAGAATTGTAGAATTGGATAGCGTTTAGATATTTGAAGAGGGTTATCATATCTGCTCTCAGTCTCCTCTTTTCCAGGCTAAACATACCCAGCTCTTTCAACAGTTCCTCATAAGGCTTGATTTCCAGACCCTTGGTCATTTTGGTTACCCTCCAGCTTGTCAATATCCTTCTTCAATTGTGGTCCCCACAGTATGGACACAGTATTCCAGATGTGGTCTGACCAGGGCAGAATAGAGTGGTACTATGACTTCCCTTGATCTGGACACTTGACTTCAGTTGATGCAACCTAGAATGGCATTAGCTTTTTTCTTTTTTCTTTTTTGCTGCTGCATCACACTGTTGTCTTATGCTAAGCTTGTGGTCCACCACTAAGACCCATAGTCTTCACATGTGCTACTAGAAAGGCAGGTGTCCCCCATTTTGTATTTGTGCAGCTGCCTAGGTAGGTGTAGAATGTTACATGTGTCTCTACTGAAGTGCATTTTGTTAGTTTTGGCCCAGTTCACTAATCTGTTAAGGTCATCTTGAATCGCAAATCTGTCTTCAGCAGCACTATTTAACCTTCCAGTTTGGTGTCATCTGTAAGTTTGATTAGCACCCCTTCAATTCCTTCATTCAAGTCATTTATAGAAATTGAACAACAATGTTATCACCAAGCTGGGCACTGCTTTCCTTTTGGGTGAAGACAGAGGCAGAGTAAGGGTTGAGCAGTTCTGCTTTCTCTCTGTCACCCAATAGCATTTCTCCATCTTCTCCCATGCATAGGGCCTACTACTCTATTGTTCTTCCTCTTGCTTTGAACATAGCTGAAGACACCTTTTTTAATGATTTTCAACCTCTCTTGCAAGCCTGAGCTCATTCCATCCATTTTGGCCCCATGGGTAGCTCCAGCATCTCCCAGGAATCTCTTTGCACACAAAGAAGAAGAGATTGAGGATTAGACATTGAATCTGGACCAGTTTGTAATTTTTAGAGTGAATTTCAGTTTAATTGTTATTTGCTGATATTCTGGGAGTTAATTTCATCGCGCATTATTGCCTTCTAAATGGATTATTGACTATTACTTAAAGTCATATTTTTATTATGACATATCTGCATTGAACTGGATTGTTATAGGATGTGTGATCTTTGTTGTATATTTTGTTGCTTCTGTGGCTTAGAAACTGTCCTGAGGTGATCACTTCTTTGGTGATCACTTGTAGCTGAGTAAGAGTGTCTTCCATGAACACGGTTTTAACAGTGAGTCCATAAGTGACTGCGGAGGCCAGTTCTGGATCCACACGTCCTTCCACAGTGAGAACATAGGTTTCTGGGCGGGAGTTGATCACGGTAAGGGTTTGCCAAGTGTGCCTTCCTCTTAGCACGTTTCTCCCTGAGTTCTGAGTTCGAGTGTATTTAATAATAATAATAATAATAATAATAATAATAATAATAATAATAATTAATTTATACCCCACCCATCTGGCTGGGCTTCCCCAGCCACTCTGGGCGGCTTCCAACAAAATATTAAAATACAGTAATCCATCAAACATTAAAAGCTTCCCTAAACAGGGCTGCCTTTAGATGTCTTATAAAAGTCAGGTAGTTGTTCTTTTATTTGACATCTAGTGGGAGGGCGTTCCACAGGGCAGGTGCCACTACCGAGAAGGCCCTCTGCCTGGTTCCCTGTAACTTGGCTTCTCACAGTGAAGGAACCACCAGAAGGCTCTCGACGCTGGACCTCAGTGTCCGGACTGAATGATGGGGGTGGAGACGCTCCTTCAGATATACTAGACCAAAACCCATGACACCTTTGGTAAAGGCTGTTCTCCAATTGGAGCGCTCACAGGCCAGTGTTTCCCAGTTGTTGGTGTTTATACTACATTTTAAAAAGATTTGACTTGTGGATAGCAATACAGAAAGGCAGTATGCAGATGAAAAGGGAAGTTAAATGAAATGAAAATCTCTTAAATATGGCATGGATTGCTCAGTCGGTTAGAGCATGGTGCTGATAACGCCAAGGTTGCAGGTTCGATCCATGTCCGGGACAGCTGCATATCCCTGCATTTCAGGGGGTTGGACTAGATGATCCACAGGGTCCCTTCTAACTCTACGATTCTGTCGAGCTGATTCTGAACTGAGCTGAAGGGAGCTAGTCCATCCCTAATTAGAACCCCAAATACAACACAGAGTTCTGCCACTTGAATGGGGCTTTAATAATAACCCGCCTGTGGGACCAGTTGAGCCTCACCACTCTGACCTACATATTGCAACAAAATCGCAGCTTCCTAATGAGCAGGCTGTCGCTGTGGCCTTGGTGTGAAGGCTTGCGCCTGCAGATGGCGATTGGTAAAAGAGACTTCCAATCCAGTCAGGGGGATAGTAATGAGGATGTACGATGGCACACACTTAACCCGCTCTCATTAAAGCGCCAGGATTATCCGTTTAATTTGCAAGCGTCCCTCAGATGCCAAAACGGAACTGATCCTATGTGTTATTTTTTTTAAAAAAAGGAAAAGACTGAAAGGACGCAGGCTTTGACACTCATGGTGTTGTTCTTGCCTTGGGCGAGAGGAGAGGAGGAAGAGAAGAAGGGGAAGCAACATTTCTGCACTTGACAACTGCAGCCCCGAAGAGCGAGGATGACACACCAAGGCATGATCAGCTAGGCAGATTCTGCATCCCGAGGCTATTTCCATGAATTATAAATACCAAAGAAACGCGGCTATTAACACACTTGAGAGCAAGCGCTGCCAAGGCTATGAATATACTAATATACCTACATACAATTAGATGGAGAGATGTGCACAAACAAAATTCGCCTATACTTTTTTTTTACGGAAAGTGTTCCAGAGAAGAAGAAACATCAGAGTGCAGTTTCCAGTTTTGAGTACTGAATCATGGAACTTGCCAGGCCATTTCAGGGCCTAATTTTTCACATGGGTGTCCATCTCTTGATGACGACGGTATCATAGGATAACTTTCAGCTGCTGCCTTATACCAAGTCACAGCTTTGGACCCACCTACCCAAATGTTGTTGAAACTGACTATGGGATTTCAGGTGTGGAGATACCAGTGACTTAACCTGAGTCCTTTGTATTGGCAAAGTAGCTAAATTGCAGCTAGGAAGCCAAATTACGAGTAATGCTGATTCTTTTCTTAGAATTAAAACTGTGTCCAAACTCTTGTTAAACCATTCCAAAGCTTTGACTTGCAGAACATATAAAGAAGAATGTGAGCAAAGTATTTGCATTCACATGCCTACCCAAGCATGGGTTTTTCTTAGTTGAAGATTGCAGATTGTTCCTTAAGCATCCAAACTTTCTCTTTCAGTACAGTGGTACCTCAGGATGCGAATGGGATCTGTTCCGGAGCCCCGTTTGCATTCCAGAAGCAAATGTAACTAGCGACGGCACGGCTGCACATACACGTGTCACTTTACACCGCTTCTGCTTCTGCGCGTGACATCATTTTGCATGAGTGGCGAAACCCGGAAGTAACGCACTTTGTTACTTCTGGGTTGCCGCGAAGCGCAACTCGAACGCACTCAACATGAAGCATATTCAACCCGAGGTGTGACTGTATTTGCACACAACCTTCTGCACATTACTCAGCTCGGCCACGCAGTTCCTTCCGAGTGGTTTCTTCTTCCAGCAGACTTCTCCTTATTGCTTCTTTAGGAAAACATCAACTTGGATACTTCTTCTGTCACATACATTCACAAAGAAATATTAGCACTCCACTCCTCTATTGCACTTAGCAGGAGAGTTATCTAACACTGTGGGTGAATCTACACCCAGGAGGGAACCCCCACCCCGAAATGTCAGAAATTAAATTGTTAAAACAAAAGAAAGAAAGAAAAAGCTATGGAAAACTGCATAGAAATTTGTTTTGCTCTCCAGTGCCATCTGGTGTTGCATGTTTATAACACATTCAAAATGCTGTTTTTCTGGCTAATGTAGCTGAGTCCTGTCTCTTCAATGTTCATGGAGATGCAGTCATTGCAGAGTCAAGTCACTCACTCACAAAACAAAAGGGAGAACGTAATTAGATGCCTCCCATGTGACCAGAGTTCACCAATCACATGAGAGTTACTGGAGAACATTCCAGAATTAAACACACAGTAATGCAGTTACAGATAGGTAGCCGTGTTGGTCTGCCATAGTCAAAACAAAATAAAAAAATTCCTTCCAGTAGCACCTTAAAGACCAACTAAGTTAGTTCTAGGTATCTGAAGAAGTGTGCATGCACACGAAAGCTCATACCTAGAACTAACTTAATTGGTCTTTAAGGTGCTACTGGAAGGAATTTTTTTATTTTGTTTTGACACAGTAATGCATTTAAGCATCCCCAATTTCAGTAAATTAAATCACTAAACTTAACATTTGCCATTGCCATTTGAAGGGCACTTCTGGCTTAGAGAATAACAGAAGTGGAATAGGCCCCAATGCAAAACAATTGTGGCATAACAAGTCATGGAATTTCACCTCCGTTGTTTAAAACAGTCACTGGATTTAAGCTGTGCTAGCTGAGGCTGATAAGGTTAGACCATAAAGAAGGCTGATCGCCAAAGAATTGATGCTTTTGAATTATGGTGCTGGATGAGACTCTTGAGAGTCCCATGGACTGCAAAAATATCAAACCTATCCATTCTGAAGGAAATCAGCCCTGAGTGTTCACTGGAAGGACAGATCCTGAAGCTGAGGCTCCAATACTTTGGCCACCTCATGAGAAGAGAAGACTCCCTGGAAAAGACCCTGATGTTGGGAAAGATGGAGGGCACAAGGAGAAGGGGATGACAGAGGACAAGATGGTTGGACAGTGTTCTCGAAGCTGCCAGCATGAGTTTGACCAAACTGCGGGAGGCAGTGAAAGACAGAAGTGCTTGGTGTGCTCTAGTCCATGGGGTCACGAAGAGTCAGACATGACTAAACAACTGAGCTGAGGCTGATGGGAATTGTAGGCCAGAACATCAGGAGGCCGCCATGTTGCTGAAGGCTGAGATAAGGTTTAGGAGGCCTTACTCGCATTCTGTCAAGGGAGAACCACAACTCCTTTTGAAGATGCTTATTTTTCTTGGAGTGGGTCTGGATGAATGCAAATCAGTGTCTTAGAGCAACTGCTGGAAATGTCCACCCCAAACATCTAGTCTGACACTTTCCTGTCCCCTGCTGTCATTTCTAAGGGTTTCCCTCAGTGCTGAGACAAAGGCGGATACTCTTAGGTTTGGCGTTTGGTGAGGAATAATGAGGCACACAGAGGACTCCAAGTCTGGAGGGGAAAAGGGAATAGTATGTCAAAGGCAGAACCCAATGTTTCCCAGAAGGCATTTTTCTGAGGAGGTTTCTGTGATTTTCTTCCTCTTTATTTCCCCCATCCCAAACAAGAGGGTCATTATGCAGACAATTGTCCAAAGATTCTCTGCTGGCCTCCATCCCTCTCCTCACACTGGAATTGCAGCAGTAATAATAATAATAATAATAATAATAATAATAATAATAATACAATTCTTACCCACCCAGGATTCCAACAATATAAAATTGTTATTACCATATTGGTCCAAATATAAGCTGCACCCGAATATAAGCCACACCTTTAAAATTCAAGGGGGGGGGAACAATACTCAAATATAAGCTGCTCCCTTAAAATTCTGCAGGCACTCACACCTCTCTGTCAGTTTCAGCAGCAATATCTTAAAAGCCATTTTTTGTAAGGTCGCGAATTTAAGCTCCACTTTAACTTTTCACAGTCAGAATTTGGGAAAAAAGTGAGGCTTATATTCAGGCCAATACGATATTATTAAAATTTGTATACCACCCTCCATCCATAGATCTCAGGGTGGTTCACAGCATAAAAACACAAGAGAAAAAACAAGATTAAGAACAGTTAGAACATTTTACAATCCAAAGAACAGAGTGTGTGCAGCTAAAGGCTAAAAGAGGTTAAAGAGATGTGTCTTCAGCATATGGCGAATGCTACACAAGAAAGATGCCAGACACACCTTTGTGGAGAGGCAAATCCACAGCTTAGAGGGCTGCCCCAGAAAAATAAGCTAGTTGTTGTTATTGTTTAGTCGTTTAGTCGTGTCCGACTCTTCATGACCCCATGGACCACAGTATGCCAGGTAGTCCTGTCTTCCACTGCCTCCCGCAGTTTGGTCAAACTCATGCTGGTAGCTTCGAGAACGCTGTCCAACCATCTCGTCCTCTGTCGTCCCCTTCTCCTTGTGCCCTCAATCTTTCCCAGCATCAGGGTCTTTTCCAGGGAGTCTTCTCTTCTCATGAGGTGGCCAAAGTAATCCCCTTCATGGATCACTGCCTTGCCGTGGCGAATGGGCTTGAATAACTCAGAGAAGCTATGAGCTATGCCGTGCAGGGCCACCCAAGATGGACAGGTCATAGTGGAGAGTTTTGACCAAACGTGATCCACCTGGAGCAGGAACCGGCAAGCCACTCCAGTATCCCTGCGAAGAAAACTCCATAGACAAAGACAACAAGCTAGTTAGACTGGATTATAATCCATAAATAATTATTTATGTTTCATGCTTGTTCTACACCATGGGTAGGTAAACTAAGGCCCGGGGGCCTGATCTGGCCCAATCACCTTCTAAATCTGGCCTGCAGACGGTCCGGGAATCAGTGTGTTTTTACATGAGTAGAATGTGTGCTTTTATTTAAAATGCATCTCTGGGTTACTTGTGGGGCATAGGAATTCATATATGTATTCCCCCCCAAAAATATATATATATAAATATATATATCTAGTGCAGCCCCCCACAAGGTCTGAGGGACAGTGGACCGGCCCCCTGCTGAAAAAGTTTGCTGACCCCTGTTCTACACATTCCAGATGCAACTGTTTCCTACCTGCTCAGGTCACAGACCTGCACAATCTTCTGTCATCCAATACTCAGTGCTCGATCCCCAATCCATAATCTGTTTTTTTCTCTCTCCAAGGCATAAAATGGCAGCCAAAGATTTCAGCTTCTCCCCAACCCCCCTCACTCGCCGCTGCCCATTGCCTGCCTTAATAGCCTGTCCCCTCTCAACCCCTACTAGCAGCCCCTCTCCATAATTCCAGCACAATGGCCATATAGCAATGTGTCTGCTGAGATTCACAATCCACTGTAGCACCTTGCAATTTTAGACGTGGCGGCTTTTCCCATCGTTTTTTTTTTTAAGAAAAAAGTAATGAAATGCCACCCACCCCATGAAAATTGCAGGCAATTTTGGGTGACAATTGATCATCCAATGTGTTCCCAAGAGCCATTTCCCATAATGTTCCTGTTTCTTTTCAGCACTCAAAACATCTTGAAAGGATATAATCACTCGCATCAAAGAGAGCTGTCACGATGTAGGTGGAATTTATAGTTTGAGAGCTTCTCGGAGGAGGAGGAGGAGGACGAAGGAGAAAGCTGTTGGGCTGAAGCCAAGGCTGTGTTCATTTTCCAGTGGCATTGAAAGAAGAAGAAGAAAAAAAACACTACCCAACCATGAATTCTGTGCTCACAGCAAATGCCATCATTGTAAGCAAAATTTCTTCTTCATTTTCCTTGTAAGCTGACGAAAGACCATACGTCTCCCTTGCAAATTGGGATTTGCATAGGATAACTTGATTGGCGACTGTCTGTCTTGGGAGACAATGGAGGAGTGCTCCTTCAGGGATGAAGTCAAACCGTTGGGAGGGTTTGCAGAGACCGATACAGGAGAGACATGTTTTGTTGCAGCTGGGGCAGGAGAAGGCATCCAGTTGTGCTGCTACAGGCGCACAATGGCGTTTCTTCTCTCTGTGCTCCTCCCAGTGGGCATTCCTCCTCTTCTATGGATGCACAAGCTGTCTGTCTCCAAGCACTGTGGTCACCTGCAAGGGATTCCCACCCAGCAGGGTTGCCGTTGCCGTCTTTCATGTCATGTTGGCAGACATCTTTGTAGGGCAGAGTTGGTCTGCCAACGGGCCTGGTGCCTGAAATCAGCTCCCCATAGAGCAAGTCGTGGAGATCCTGCCACCTTCTATTCTGTGGACCTGACCACAAATGCCTCCAATAACCTCTCTGCTTTGGGATATCTATGTTCTACATTAGCTCTCTCAGCCTGGTACCTTCCAGATGCAGACATGCTTTAAAGGCTACGATACCATACAATATGATACAATAATCTTTATTGTCATTGTCCCATACAGAACAACGAAATTGAAAAAATCTGCATCATTCAAAAACCAACAAACCTACTATCCCAGATATCCCAGCCTGGTGAGCACCCTAAAAACTCTGATACCCCATAATTAAATACAATATACTCCCATAGAGACTACCTTACATTGTGTTTAAAACCTAAATCGCATTTGGATAGAAACTGTTTCTCAGTTAGTCCTAGTCTTTATAACCCTGTACCTTCTTCCAGAAGGCAGAAGCTGAAAGAGATCGTTTCTGGGGTGAACACTATCCTGCACTATCTCTGCAGGTTTCTTATAGCACCTGGAAGCATAGATTTGATCCAAGGTGGGAAGAGTGCACCCAATTATTCTCTCCACAGACTTTGCAACCCTGCACATTGTTGTTTTTCCCCTGACCATGCAGCTCCTAAACCACACCCACAGACCATAAGTTAATACACTCTCAACAGTACAATGGTAAAATGCCATCAACAGGTCCTTTGAGAGATTACTTTTCTGGAGGATTCTCAGAAAATATAACCTCTGCTGTGCTCCCTTCATCAGGTCTTTACTGTTTTCTCCCCAGGTTAGGTCATCTCTCAACTCCATTCCCAGAAACACCAAGACCTGGTGTGAGGTCTCAGCATCTAAACCTTGGCCTCAGCCTCTAAACCTTGGCAATTCGATACCTCGGTTATCGAACGTACTCCATTCCAGAAGACAGTTCGACTTCTGAAACGTTGGACAACCAAGGTGCAATGAGCAGTCGGCAAGTTCCATTGAGAAAAATGTAGAAATGTGCCTTGGAAGCCGTTTGACTTTTGAGGCGCGTTTGAAAATGGAAGCATTCGCATCCGGGTTTTCGACATTCGGGTTCCAAATCGGTTGACTTCTGAGATGCTCGAAAAGTGAGGTTCCACTGTACTGTGTTTCAGAATCAGAAAGCCTGTAATGTAAGGGTCCGAACCGAGAGCTGAATGAATTGAGAGCCAGCCCAAAATAGATCATGGGGTGTATAGACTCTTTGTCTCGCCCACTGCTTTCAGAATTTATTCACAACTTCTCCTTTCCCAAATGTTTTTTATAAAACAACATGCAGACCTTACAGCAAGTAGATATGACTAGATTTGATGCATACCGTGATATGGACAGAACTGCTGTGGCCATCGCCTGTGATGAATGCATTTTTTATAGCCAGATTGGCAAAGGATATAGACAAGATTAATTAAGAAATAATTACCTTTAACCAGGAGAAGATGAGACGATAAATGGGTCATAAAATCTGACAAAACATAGTGGAGACTAGTGTTTGTGTAAATCAGAGGCATGAATATTTATTGCTTTGTTGAGAGATCTTGAATGAGTCCCATCCCGCTCAACACACACAAAACACAAGTTGAGGACCAGCAATCTTTTTAAAAAATCAAATCATTAGCATGAGAGGTAACAGCTCCTAATCAGGGGCTCCCAATCGCTACCAAATTAGGTTTCCAAACAACAATGAAATAACTGTCAAAGTTTGCCTAAATCTAAGACTGACAAATGGCTCATCTTGAAAAATTTGCTCAGGCATGCACTAACAAAATGAAACAGAGTCATGAGTTATGTCTGTTTCTTCCTGGGTGTCCTCTGCTTAGGGAAGGGGAAGAATTTGATTCAGTTTGTATTTAAAGGTGAATGTACCCAACATGCACTTCCTGCAACAATATGTAGGATACATCGATAGATCGGTAGATACTGTAGATAGATAGATGCACTGTATTACCCTTACAGATACATGCATTTCTATGCATACTAGTTCATCAGTTTGTTTTTGTTGTTTAGTTGTTTAGTCGTGTCCGACTCTTCGTGACCCCATGGACCAGAGCATGCCAGGCACTCCTGTCTTCCACTGCCTCCTGCAGTTTGGTCAGACTCATGCTGGTAGCTTCAAGAACACTGTCCAACCATCTCATCCTCTGTTGTCCCCTTCTCCTTGTGCCCTCCATCTTTCCCAGCATCAGGGTCTTTTCCAGGGAGTCTTCTCTTCTCATGAGGTGGCCAAAGTATTGGAGCCTCAGCTTCTGGATCTGTCCTTCCAGTGAGCACTCAGGGCTGATTTCTTTCAGAATGGATAGGTTTGATCTTCCAGTTCATCAGTTTAGTTGGATTAATTAAACTGGTTTTAATTGGATTTTGAATAAACTTGCAAGTAATTGTTACTGCTTTGAATGGCATTCCCTTAGTGCCTTGTGTACACCACTATTCTGAATAATGCTTTTTATAGAGTAGGGGGCACTGGAAATGAGTTTATGGAACCAAGGCGTAAGGCCCCCCAAAATGTTGGGGAAGCACTGTTTTATGGAAGAGTTCTAATCCAGCCCAATGAGGCAAGGATATATGGATGCATTATTAGTATATACATTTTCCTCCGCTATCACAAGTATCTTACAGACAATGCAGTTTCAAGAACATATTAAAATATTGCCTCCGGCTCTGGAATCCCTCTTTTTATCTGTTTAGCAATGCTATCTTGCCATCAGCGGATCAAATCATTTAACAACATTTGGCAAGACTTCTTTATACATTTTTTAAATCTTTGGCTTCCCTCCCCGCCCCCGTTTATTCCCAACAAAAGCCTGCAAGGCGGCAGAAAAAAGTAAAGCGTAAAATACATTTGACTTGGTTGGCAGCACCAGGCCACGTGCGTCAGAAGAAATTAACCTCCGATAAAGCAGGATGTCCAGGAAACATAAATGTACCCTTTTGATAGGCTCTTTTGAAGCCACCATTTCCTGGAACAGCAGCAAAGGCACAGGTTGCCCAAGACTGGGAAAGGCCAGTGGATTTATTGGCCGACAGTTATTCTTAAGAGCATTTTTCTTTCTCATGGACATCTAAAAATAAAGAAATCCTGCTCATCTGTCATCCAGAGGAGTCATTAGTATAACATGCAATTCGGGCTCAGTTCCGGCTCTAAGCTGCCCTTGCTGCCCTCCTGGCACTCAATTGGTTCCCCAGTTTTCTTGGTGACAGTTGGGCAGGCAGGCAGGCAGGGTGTCTATTTGCCCAGGATGGTGATGGCATGGGCCAGTAGCATGCAGGGCAGTGCACCCCGATGTGTTAGTGGGGAACTTCAGGCACTGGGTTGCTTACCCAGGTTGGAAACCGGTTCCTTGTGGGTTATGGTTCTGAATGTGCACCCCCTCCGAATGGGAACACTGAATGGCTTTGGGGGAGTGTGGGAGGAGTGGTGCGTGGACTTTTCCTTATCCACCTCGAGCTGGTGCTTGGTTCTAACCATGGTTTACTGTGAAATGCAAACTGGCTCACCATTGTATACAGAGCAGGAATCAGTGGTGGTCAGTGGGGCAGTGTGGGTGGGGTAGAGTTACTCACCTGGTTTTCCAATGCTATGTCCAACAGCACTCACCTCAGCTGCAATTCCCAGAAACTTGTATTTAGAGGCATTTAGAGGCAAGAGGTTGCTTACCCAGGTTGGAAACTGGTTCCTTGTGGGTTATGGTTCTGAATGTGCACCCCCTCCGAATGGGAACACTGAATAGCTTTGGGGGAGTGTGGGAGGAGTGGTGCGAGGACTTTTCCTTATCTACCTCGAACTGGTGTTTGGTTCTAACCATGGTTTACTGTGAAATGCAAACTGGCTCACCATTGTATACAGAGCAGGAATCAGTGGTGGTCAGTGGGGCAGTGTGGGTGGGGTAGAGTTGCTCACCTGGTTTTCCAATGCTACGTCCAACAGCACTCATCTCAGCTGCAATTCCCAGAAACTGATATTTAGAGGCATGCCAGCTCCAGCACTGCAGATCACACTCAGTCATCATGGCCACTAGCCACTGAACACCTTCTCCTCCATGGGCCTTCCAATGGAGCCATCCAAGATGGCGACCATTGCTGCATCCTGTGGTCGTGGATGCCACTGTGGAAATCACTGTGAAGTGATTTCTTCCACTGTGTCAGGGATTCTCTGGTTGTGATTCCTGCATTGCCGGGCAATGGAATAGATGACTATTGGCTCCTTCCCAACTCTACAATGCTATTAGCACATCTTTTTCATCTATCCTAAATTTTTCAACATTCAGCTTCCTTGTAGGTGAATGGTGTCGAGTGCGGTGTGAGAAGGAGAAAAACCTCTCTCAGTCGACATCATCCCTTCCTTACTTGCCATTTTTCATACTAAATGTGCCAGATGTTATAGCCTTTCCTCATATGGAAGTTGTTCCAATCCCTTTATCATTTTGGTTGCCCTTTTCTGAAACTTTCACAACTCCTTTTTTTCAGATGGCCAGTTAGCCAGGACTGTGCACCATATTCCAAGTGTGGCTGCACCATGGCATTTTAATATTAGCTGCTTTTATTGTTAACCCTTTTCTTAATTATCATGGAATTTGCCTTTTTAACAGTTTCTGCATACTAAGTTCTCCTTTCTGGTTAGTTACCACTGGTTCACACCCCATTAGTGTATACGGGAAGCCAGAATATTTTGCCCTAATGTGCAACTGGCGCACATTGAATTGCATTTGTCATATTAATGTCGATTCACTCAGTTTGGGGAGATCTTTTAGGAGTTCCACACAATCTTCTTTTGTTCATGCCACCCAGAAGAATTTGGTGCCACTAGCAAGCTTGAAGTCCCTGCTACTAAACTCACTTACATTTTTTTTAAAAAAATGATCCTTGAGGGATCTCATTGCTTACTTCCTTCGCTGTGAGAGTTGTGCATTTTATAATGAAATGATTTTAGAATGTTGTATCATTTTAATGTTGTTAGCCGCTCTGAGCCCAGCTTCAGCTGGGGAGGGTGGGATATAAATAAAATTATTGTTGTTGTTGTTGTTGTTGTTGTTGTTATTATTATTATTATTCCTCTGCTTCCTGTTCTTTAATTAGATACTGAACCACAACTTATCCCCTGACTGCTAACCTTACTTGGCAGTCTTTGGCCACAGAGTTTATCGAAAGCTTTATGGAAGTCTAAATAGACATTGTCTGCCAGATCACCTCTAGCCTAACAAGGAGTGAAAATTTTATCTTTAATAATGCATTATGCAAGTTTTCCTGGAACAAATGCTAAGTTAAGTAGCCAGAATTTACCAGATCCCCTCTGAATCCCTGCAGGAGTGGAAAAAGCAAATTATGTGCATTTGTTCTTCTTACAAAGGTAAAGGTAAAGGGACCCTTGACCATTAGGTCCAGTCGTGCCCGACTCTGGGGTTGTGGCACTCATCTCGCTTCATTGGCCAAGGGAGCCGGTGTACAGCTTCCGGGTCATGTGGCCACCATGACTAAGCCGCTTCTGGCGAACCAGAGCAGCGCACGGAAATGCCGTTTACCTTCCCGCCAGAGTGGTAGCTATTTATCGACTTGCACTTTAACGTGCTTTCGAACTGCTAGGTGGGCAGGAGCAGGGACTGAGCAACGGGAGCTCACCCCGTCGTGGGGATTTGAACTGCTGACCTTCTGATCGGCAAGTCCTAGGCTCTGTGGTTTAACCCACAGCTTACAAAGTTATTAAAAGGATTGAGTAGCAGGTTATGGAACAACCCATCAATAAGAGAGAGACCCTAGGGAGCTACTGCCAGCCAGAGTAGACAATACTGGACTAGGTGGTACTGCAGCATGACAATGTTATGGGTCCATGTTTAATGAGTTAAATATGCAGGAAACTTGCTTCCTGCAACTTTCTAGTGCAAGGACATTTCAGCAACAGAATAAATGCTGCCTATTTTCGTGCGATCGGTTTTCCTGGATAAGATTCAAGAAACCTTTCAAGGAATGGTTGATTTGACATCTGTCAAGGACAGATGTTGAAGAAGAGGCTGTCCTAGTTAGGGTAGTCATAGACTGCTTTCATATTCCTGGAATCTATGAAATCGTTAAGTCAAGTAAGAGAGCTTCACCCGCTCCCCAAGCAAATGTAGAAAATGCAATTTTCTCAAGGCAATAGGACTTTGAGAGGGGGGAAATTATGGGTGACTTGACAGAAAAGATGGCACTCCAGAAGACCTGGTAGGAGAGGTTCTACAGAAGTAGCACATGTTGAATTTTTAGGGACACAAAAAATTCCCTTCTAACTCTCCTCGGGGGGGGGGGGGGTCTGTTGGTTTTGGTTTCTCTGCTCCTCCACATTTCTAGACTGGTTTGAATTTCTTGTTTTTTAAAAAGGATTCCCCGGTGCAAATCTGAATATACTAACTTCTGTATTTATGCAATCTTACCTAATATACTTGTTTCCGCAAAGAAAATTTCCCAAATATAACCATTTTTTCTACATTATTTTCAATAATATATGCATTTTTAATGCCCAATTTACCCTTGTGTATGCATTTGTGTACCTATAACCTGGTTGGAGAGCAGGTGCAAATTTTGAATGATGGCTGTTTCAGTTTGACAATTGTTTTGGGAAGTGCAGATTAGGTAGGCTTACTTTTAAACGCAAACCGAGGCCCTCGTATAATTGCCTATTGAATAATAACATATTCGAGCTCTTTACTTAGAAAGCTTGGAATTTGTTGCTTAGTGTTTTGGGAAAGAAAAGAGGAAATGGAGGATATTTTTAAAATTAAAAATATGTGCATGACTACCTTGTTTAGGGTACACTGTTGAGTGATGCAAAATTTCTTCTCTGGTTGCTTAACAATAATAATAAGGAGGAGAATAATAATAATAATCCAACTTTATTGTTGATATTAATATCTAAATAATAATGATAACTTATATTATTAACAATATTATATTAATAATATAAGAGTAATTGATAATATTATCAGTTATTATCTACAGATATGGGATGGATATCACAGCAAGGAGATGACTCGTCCATGTCCCCCCAAAACGCCCATATATTCGTTATCCACAAAGCAGCTTAGGTCTCTTTGACCCGACTTTCCCATCACTTCACCTGACCAGATGAGGCCATAGGTGGCGAAAAGCCAAGCCTTACAGCTATTTCCCTATTCTGGGCTGAGAGCCCAGCACCCCAAGCCCACAGATAGGGATAACATCAAAGCAAAATAATTAGCCTTTATCAGCAAATGGATATAAACACACGTGAGCCTGTTGTTACAACAGCTACCAGTTAATTGTGAGGTTATCCTGACTACCAAGATGGCATTAGCAAAGCTTTCGGAATGGTTCACCTTCGGTACAACACATTCGCCTGGTGACTAAAGATATGTAAAGGTAAAGGTAAAGGGACCCCTGACCATTAGGTCCAGTCGTGGCCGACTCTGGGGTTGCGGCGCTCATCTTGCTTAACTGGCCGAGGGAGCCGGTGTACAGCTTCCGGATCATGTGGCCTGCATGACTAAGCCGCTTCTGGCGAACCAGAGCAGCACATGGAAACGCTGCTTAGCTTCCCACCGGAGTGGTACCTATTTATCTACTTGCACTTTGACGTGCTTTCGAACTGCTAGGTTGGCAGGAGCAGGGACCGAGCAACGGGAGCTCACCCCGTCGTGGTGATTCGAACTGCCAACCTTCTGATCGGCAAGCCCTAGCCTCTGTGGTTTAATTATATTATTGACCAGTGCTTTTTGTGACAGTACTCACTGGTATGAACAGGGCAGACCCAATATATTTTGCCACCTGAGGCAAACCACAAAGTGGCGCTTCCCCTGCCAGAAGGGGAACAAGATGGGAGTTCCTATACCAAGAACAAGATGGGAGCGAATATCTACATGTGATGCAGTCCTTGGAGGGTGTTTATGCTGCCCCTGTGGATCCTGCCACCTGAGGCGATTGCCTCACCTTGCCTCATGCATGGGCTGGCCCTGAGTATGGAGTACCATGATTTATCTCCCCCTCCCTTTATCCATGGCCTTGGCACATTTATCATGGCATTTCAATCAGCAATATATGAGTTCCGGCACCTATCCAAACCAATCTCTCCTCTGAATGAAGGCCAAAGGTATTTGGGGAGCAGCAGAATGACTGATCACTCCTTCTCATTTGGGCTGGGGGTGGTTTAATGAGTCTAAATCAAAGGCTATGCATCGGCATGGAAAGCCAAGTAACAAAGAGTTAAAACAACCACAACAGATATTTGTAGCCTGACGTTTGTCATCATGACCTAGTCTGCAAGGACACCCTCTCGCCTCCTGTTGTCCTTGCATATCCCTGAGTTAGTGGCATAAACAGCCACAGGGCACAGAAATCCTGGAATCGGGTCAGTGCAAATGACAAATCCAAACTAATTTAAATACAGAGGAGGTAGTGAAATAATTTTCTGTATAACTCCTGGATCCATTGCTTTGATCTGCTGTGGTAGTGATGGACACGGGTAGGGAGACATTGGATTTTGTTTGCATTTAAAAGAGAAGGGACCTACTTTGCACTTCTCAAACCAAAATACAGCGATCCTTTGAAACTTGCACTTCTCTGAATTTTGCTATGTAGTTCTCAAGGCAAGCAATGTTTATAAAAATACATAGATTGGGGGAAAGGTGCATAAATGATGAGTGAAAATAACCTGCTTGCAAAATCATGTATATCAGTCAAAACTGCATACAAAAATGTGTTTACTAAAGAAAATTCACACTAAAATTGACAAATTTTTGTATCTCAAACAAATAATGTGCGTTGCTGCAAGCATGTGGAGAACTGAATTTAAGACTGGGAAAATGAGCAGCGAGAGAACCAATATTGACAGCTGAACACGATCTGTAGAGATGTGGAAGGAAAAGGCATTAACTGCAGCATTTGGGCCCATTTTAGGGGTAGTACCATAGCTCACCTCTTTTAACAAGCAGGCACATGTCTTCTCCACCAGTTTTAAGAACATAAGAACATGCTCCTCTGAATGAGGCCCAAGGCTTATTTTGTTTTCACAGTGGTTAAACAGACGTCTGTAGGAAGTGCATGAACAGGACTCAAGCTTCATTGAAACCATGACTCCAAGCAATTTGAACCACTGCCTAACTGTGGACCCAGTGAGGAGGAGGAGGAGAAGAAGAGTTTGGATTTGATATCCCACCGTATCACTACCCGAAGGAGTCTCAAAGAGGCTAATATTGTCCTTTCACTTCCACTCCTACAACAAACACCCTGTGAGGTGAGTGGGGCTGAGAGACTTCAGAGAAGTGTGACTAGCCCAAGGTTACCCAGCAGCTGCATGTGGAGGAGTGGGGACGTGAACATGGTTCACCAGATTACAAGTCCACCGCTCTTAACCACTACACCGAGCACAGTCTAACCTCTGTGCAAGCTGTGCGCAAGCAAAACAAGTTTGGTGCAGCCTGAATTCTGCTGCTGAATTGGAATGGTGGGAATCTTTGACCTCTGAGGATGGAGGCAGCTCATCAGTTGCTACTTGCATAAAAGGTAAAGGTAAAGGACCCCTGGACGGTTAAGTCCAGTCAAAGGAGACTATGGGGTTGCAGCACTCATCTCGCTTTCAGGCTGAGGAAGCCAGAGTTTGTCCACAGACAGCTTTCCATGTCATGTGGCCAGCAGGACTAAACCACTTCTGGCGCAACGGGACACCGTGACGGAAACCAGAGCGCATGGAAATGCCATTTACCTTCCCACCAGAATGGTACCTATTTATCTACTTGCACTGGCGTGCTTTTGAACTGCTAGGTTGGCAGGAGCTGGGACAGAGCAATGGGAGCTCACCCCGTCGCGGGGATTCGAATCGCCAACCTTCTGATCGGCAAGCCCAAGAGGCTCAGTAGTTTAGACCACAGCGCCACCTGCATCCTTTACTTGCTACTTGCAGTAATCAAAGAATGAATGAACATGCATGTGTGAACTGAGTTGGGAAGTGCAGGACTCAGCAATGGGAACAAGGGTACTTGCATTCCTTCAGAATAATGATTTACCACTTTCCCAGACTCAAGATTTGCCACTGCTCTTAGAGAAAGAGGCCTACACTACTCTCTCTCTCTCTCTCTCTCTCTCTCTCTCTCTCTCTCTCTCTCACTTTTTTTTTAAGGAAAAAACCCCTGAAACCCAGATTTATCCATGACCACAAAAGAGGGCTGGTGAGTGCCTCCATTTGTATCCTCAGAGCTATTAAACTCCCCTGTGATGGGAACCAGATGGAAAATAAGACAAAAGAATTCACAACTCATGGTAGACTGATTTGAATTCCTTTAATTTCACACAATGAATAACATATGAATAGGATTAACTTTCCCCCCTTTTTCTGGTATTTTTTTTTTTTAATAGTTAAGTGCTCTATACTGTGCTAACCTGATCTGGTAGCGAAAAGACTGGAGCGTCCTTTTAGAAAAAAATGTTTAAAAACCAACATCTAAAATCATGAAAGAGCATGACAATTTAGCATGCCAGATGTACCTAACCCTCAAATAACAGCAAGTCTGTATCCATTTTTTTTAAATGTACAAAAATGCTTCATGAATAAAAACCGTTACAAAAAGAACATTTCAAACAAATGTACAAGTTTTTTTTGTCTTGCCTCTATATTCAATAAAATACAAATACATTTTTTTTGCTCTAAAATATGTTTACATACAATCAAAGTAGAACATGCAAATTACACGTTAAAAAAGGCTTTTAAAAACCACTTATGAGTATAAACTAAAAAGTAGCCAGCACGACTTATAGAACAATCTTGTGCCCCATTTGTTTTTGTAGGATTTTGTTTTTTAATTTTGAAATACAGTATATACATATTTAACACTTTGTGTGCATTTAGTATTACTATTTAAGAAACAGCATTTAAAAAAAATAAACAAACCGTACGACGAGAGCTTGTACTGTTCACAACTCCCTCCCCATTGACAAAACTGGCCTCACCTCTCCTTTCCTTCAATCTCCCCCATCCATTTGAAAGAGGAAAACAAGCTTCTAAACGATTTCTTGTTTTATTACTATGTAGGCAGGCTTCTTATGAAGAGATCTTCTGTAGATATCATTGCTGAAATGTGCTTGTTGGATTAACAACCCAGTCCTAAAGACTTGCTGCCTTAAAAGCTAAAACTGCTTGAATGGAGAAAAAGCCAACAGAGGCAACAAGTTTTCAAATAACGATGATGTTGTCTTAATATTAAGGATTTCATTGGAGCCCTGCTGGATCAGACCAAAGGCCCACAGAGTCCAGGATCCTGGCTAACCAAATACCAGCAGATACTTATATACAGGATCGAGGTGTAACTCAGTAATGGCGGCACCTCGCTTTTTTAGGGATGGGATTTGTCTCAGTTGAAAATATCACTCAATCTACATGTCCAAAACAGACCTCACTCTGGAGGGCATTCCCACTGGAAAACTGAAAAGAGCATGTGCTTACCAGAATGCAGACCTGTATAAAAAATACATGAGATTCTAACTTCCCCCCAAACTCATTTGAGAGGGGGGGGGAATTAGGGCGGGTGGGGAACAGATTGTGGTGCATCTTTTATCATGATATTCCTCATGGACCAAGACAGAAGCATCATCAATGAACCATACTGTTCCTAAAGCAAGATTATACTTTTCATCTGCCGTCACATTGACAGTGAAACTCCAGCGTTTCAATATTTCAATATGTCTACCCAACCACCTTTTTTGCTGAGATCAATTTCTATGGGCAAACTTTCCCTTCAAATAGATCTTAAGTGAGGTCTTTGAAACTGCAGTACAGAATTGGTTGCCCTGATGCACTGAAGGAACACCATGGCCCTGATCCCGTGAGCGGGATCTGCACACACATGGAGATTTCCATGTGCACCTCCTGGTGCATATTCCCAATGCTTATCTGTGCTCTACTGAACTGGTTGGCATGTGCGTTTAGACGCAGAGCTGTATCAAGAACAGAGACCTGCCTCTTGTCCCCCATTACATTTGGAAAAAAACAGCAACACTTGGGTCTGACAGATGTGTTTTGGGAATTTAAAACATCTCCTCAACTAAGGAAATGGAAGGGATGGGGTGAATTTTTGTTTTTATATAAAAAAGCACATTGTTCAAAGATTGTGTAGGGTTGTGCAGCCTTGAGCCCTAAAAATCAAATCCTGGGCAACCTACATGTAGTACATTCCTTTATATTACTATTTCTGTCAGTGGCTTTTTAATTGTATGGACAGGTTACGTGGAACGCAAAACACTAATCTGTGTGGCCATCTAACAGCATCAGCTTGCTCTGGTATGAATGACGCCTTTGAGCCCCGAAGATTACAGCAGTTTCTAATGGCATCTAGAGGGAACAGGGTTGGGTTGAGACTGTGGTGCAGTGTGTGCTAGATATTTGTCAAGCTAGATTATGTGGGCCTCAGCATCTCCTCACTTCATTTTTTTGTTTCTTTTTGCAAATTTTCGTGGGAAAGCAGTACCCTCAAGAGCTATCCCATGCAGGCTGCTGTGAAAGTTTGAGATACCGGCTAAAAGTCTATGGCTTCAGTGTGGCTCATTCATTGCAATGGTAAATCTTTTGTTTTCAGAACATTTAAATGGGGGTGGGGAGGCGAGAGAGGAGGAACATAAATGGGGAGGGTTTTACAGCCCAGTTGTTAAATGCTGGCACTAGCTTGAAATGCAATATAAAGATGGTTTGCCAATGAGACTTGGTCCTATGATGGGCAGACATTTGTAGTCCAATTCTACACATGTTCAATTGAGAACAAGTCCCATTGGGTTCAACAGGGTTTAGTCCCAGCAAGGATGCCCAGAATTGCAGCTTGAGGCTGCAATCCTAGACAAAGTTTCCTGAAAGCAAGTTCCACTCAACTCAATGTGACTTCTCAATAAACACATACAGGATTGCACCATTAGTGGTCCTTTGTGCCTACATGCCTGCTTTAGCACTGCTGGGATGGGGAAGACCTGTAGTGCTTGGTCCAACGTAGATAACCTTCCTAGTCAAAGAGTGGGGCACAGTTACAGGAGGGCATCAAATATTTTGCAAAGACGTGCCTCTCGCCCTCTGTACACCTGTCATGAAACAGTGGCTGGTCGTGTGTCCCCATTTCTGTAGTTTTCTATCTGCACATGTACTGGTTATCAAAATTGATCTATGAAGTTATAGCATTTTTATTGCAGACCTATACCAAATTCACCCAAAACATGTGACGACGTTGTCATGACGCCTACTCACAGGCATATGTTTGCATGTGTGTGTGTGTGTCTCAAGGGTACCTCAGCTAGAAAAGCAATGCAGGGACTGATTTGGCCTGAAAGGATCTGTGGTGGTTAGCAGATACACAACATCTCAAGTGCTCCTCACTAGTAAATAGCTCAGGTGTCTCCCCTCCAATATTAGGGTTAATGCCTTGTAACATGTGTGTATCGAAAGGGAAGGCTCAAAGCTCTGTGCCAGGGCATCTGCTCTGCACGCAGAAGGCATCGCCAGGTAGAATGGGGAGAGACTCTCTGCCTGAAATCTAGGAGAGCCTTTGCTGGTCAGCAGAAACAGTGCTGAGTTAGATGGACCAACAATCTGACTTGTTAAGAAGTGGCTTCCTACAGTATATTCCTGATCAAACTCGAAGGGGGTTCGACGGGCTGGTGACATTTATGCACAATTTGTGACCCAGCAAGTCAAACCGTAGCTTTTGGCCATTGCTACCATGGTGGCCATGGACCATAAAGAAGGCTGATCGCCAAAGAATTGATGCTTTTGAATTATGGTGCTGGAGGAGATTCTTGAGATTGCCATGGACTGCAAGAAGATCAAATCTATCCATTCTGAAGGTAATCAGCCCTGAGTGCTCACTGGAAGGACAGATCTTGAAGCTGATGCTCCAATACTTTGGCCACCTCATGAGAAGAGAAGACTCCCTGGAAAAGACCCTGATGTTGGGAAAGATGGAGGGCACAAGGAGAAGGGGACGACAGAGGATGAGATGGTTGGATGGTGTTCTTGAAGCTACCAGCATGAGTTTGACCAAACTGCGGGAGGCAGTGGAAGATAGGAGTGCCTGGCGTGCTCTGGTCCATGGGGTCACAAAAAGTCGGACACGACTAAACGACTAAACAACAACACCATGGTGGCCTGTCTTGCAAGAGCTTGATAAAGCAACTGCTGCTGCTTTCTTCAGCGCTGTGTGGTAAGTACATGGCTGTTGGGCCGCATTCGGATTGGTGAGTCAGAACTTGTGTGGGCTTGCCGTAAAACAAGACACACATGAAGGGAGTGAGGGGCGCCATAACTGTCTGCCAAGATCTGGACATGAAAGGATGCCTTCTCCACATTTGGAGAGCCAGATCCGCCCTTGTCTCCCTGTTCTCACATTACACAAAGCACACACTCGTTTCGGGGTGCATGGCAGTGTAGGGAATTGCAATCGGCAAAGCACTATTCTCCATGAGGAAGGAAGGAAAGGAAGAAAGAAAATACCTGTGGGATTTGGCAAAATGTAAAGTATTGCACTTGGGCAAAAAAAAATGAGAGGCACAAATACAAGATGGGTGACACCTGGCTTGAGAGCAGTACATGTGAAAAGGATCTAGGAGTCTTGGTTGACCACAAACTTGACATGAGCCAACAGTGTGACGTGGCAGCTAAAAACGCCAATGCAATTCTGGGCTGCATCAATAGGAGTATAGCATCTAGATCAAGGGAAGTAATAGTGCCACTGTATTCTGCTCTGGTCAGACCTCACCTGGAGTACTGTGTCCAGTTCTGGGCACCACAGTTCAAGAAGGACACTGACAAACTGGAACGTGTCCAGAGGAGGGCAACCAAAATGGTCAAAGGCCTGGAAACGATGCCTTATGAGGAATGGCGAAGGGAGCTGGGCATGTTTAGCCTGGAGAAGAGGAGGTTAAGGGGTGATATGATAGCCATGTTCAAATATATAAAAGGATGTCACATAGAGGAGGGAGAAAGGTTGTTTTCTGCTGCTCCAGAGAAGCGGACACGGAGCAATGGATCCAAACTACGAGGAAGAAGATTCCACCTAAACATTAGGAAGAACTTCCTGACAGTAAGAGCTGTTTGACAGTGGAATTTGCTGCCAAGGAGTGTGGTGGAGTCTCCTTCTTTGAAGGTCTTTAAGCAGAGGCTTGACAACCATATGTCAGGAGTGCTCTGATGGTGCTTCTTGCTTGGCAGGGGGTTGGACTCGATGGCCCTTGTGGCCTCTTCCAACTCTATGATTCTATGATTCTATGAAATGCCCACCATCACCCAGGCATTCTTGCACGGTCTTTGCCTAATAGTTTTATACATCATGGCAGAATGGCAACTGGGTGGAGAAGGGATGGTCAAGCCAGTCCAAATGGCGAGGAAGCTGCCATGACAATGTGTGTGCACCAAGAATTCTGGCCAATATAAGTTTCAATAGTGGGAGTGGTCCCTACTCACAAATCAATAGTCAGTTGTAACATAAACAAATCCATTCAAAAGTATGTCTTCTGGCAAGGATTACAAACAAAGACTGAAACTAAGATCTTCACGTCAAATCTGACTATGGACTAACATGAACTTAACTCTACTCACAAACTCTTATCTCTAATACTGTAGTGAATTATTGTGTTATACATATCCTTTTGAGTTTGAGTTTGTAATCTCTGTTTGAGTTTGCAGTCTCTATTTGAGTTTGTAATCCTTGTCAGAATACATACTTTTGAATGGATTATCGTATTTTTCGCTCTATAAAACGCACCAGACCACAAGACGCACCTAGATTTTGGAGGAGGAAAACAAGAAGAAAAAAAATTCTGAATCTCAGAAGCCAGAACAGCAAGAGGGATCGGTGCGCAGTGAAAGCAGCAATCCCTCTTGCTGTTCTGGCTTCTGGGATAGCTGCGCAGCCTGCATTCGCTCCATAAGATGCACACACATTTCCCCTCACTTTTTAGGAGGGAAAAAGTGAGTCTTATAGAGCAAAAAATACGGTAGTTTTTGTTACAATTGACTATGGATTTGTGAGTATGGACAACTCCCACTACTGAAAGTTATATTGGCCAGAGTTCTTGGCGTGCTTTTTTCTTGGTATATTTAATAACAAGAACTCCAACTTATTTAACGTTAAAGACAATGAGTGTGGACAGCTAGAAGCAGATGGGTACAAGGCCAGATTGGAAGTGGCGGGAGGAGAAACAGCCGTAAATTACTGGAGCAACATGGGGACAGACCCTTCTAAGGTGGCTTTGATACTTGAAAATGTTAAGTTTGAAAAGGGTCTTACAAATGGGAGGAAGCCTATTGGTGCAACCTGGTGGGCCTGACTCCTGAACACCCCACAATCATTCTTATTGAATATGTGTGGCGTGTTGCTCAATGGCTTAATCCTGTATGTTTCTGGTACCCCAATACTATTCAAAATGAGCACAGAGGAGGGTCCCATGCAGGTGAAACACCTCATTCTTTTCGATGTTTGTAGCAGGCTCCATCACATGTACATGTGTACATTTTGTCACAGTTAAGGGGAGACCCAGATTTTGTAGAGGCTGATGCACCCAATGGAGGGCTTCATGGGAAGCTGTCTTGATGGCAATTTGCAAATAAGTCGTGGGAAAGATTCAAATAGGTTTTAGGGCCGGGGGAAAGGGGTAAGGATTTTGTTCGTTTTTAATGTAAGTGTTCTGCTGATTATAATTTTCTCTCCTAGATATCAGTTACCAGACTCCAAAATTGGCTTGGGTATCATTGAATCAAATTCTCCATGTTTCTCCAGTATGAACTTTTGAGAGCAGAAGTTGCACCTCGACTAAGGTCTGTCTACCGCACGAGAAAGTAATGGAGGAGAGGAAAGGAATTTGTCAGGTACTGGTTTTAAATATTTCAACAGCTTTCGTTTCTTTTTTATCTTTTAAAAAGAAAGTACTATTACTGCAATGAAATAGCATTTTCGACATTTGTGTTTAGTCCGAACAGCTTTGCTTAAAGCAAAAAAATAACAAATAAGAGTTACTTGATTTGGTATGGAAACTTGCTTGAGATATAGATATGTATATCTAAGCTTTAAAAGTGGATAAAATTACACTTTGAATTTTAACCGGACAAATGAAACTGATGATTTAAAGAGACAATTTGTCACACACAGTTTGTGTCCATGCAAACTGATTTTCCTCCTTTCTTTTTTCTTTTTATAATTACATTATGTACAAAAGGGAAAAAAAATACTTTTCAGTTTATTAAGGCAACCACAACAGGGGTTGAGGGAAGTGTTCAAAGTGGCATTAACTCAACAGCAGTGGTGACACCCTTTGAACAATAAGATTATTATAATTTTAGATAAGAACACTTATTCTTTTTTATTATTTTAATTTTAGTGACATATTTCTTTCTCTGGCTTCATTCTATGTGAATTATCATTATTATTTTTAAAATGACTTTTGTTGTTTTCATTATGGAAAAACAAGTCAAGGCATCATGCTACACTGCTCCGATGAGATCTTGCAAAAAAGTTTGCTCCAAGTTCCCCTTGGGCAGCAAATTTTTCACAGGCTCGTATCCATCTTAGAGCCCTTGCCTCTTTAGAGTAACATTGCCCCTTCATTCCTTCTGTTCTTTGCTAACATATCTCAAGCCTTGCTCTACTGTCAAACTAAAGTAGCTTATTGGTGTCCCCTCGCTTCCACCACCAGTGAAAACCACCAAAGAGGTCAAGTGCAAAGACCATGTTAGTGACAAATTGGCTTTTTTCCTCCCCTTTATGACATGCGCTCCGCTATTCGGTTACAATTTTGGATGGTGACTGAAGATTCATCTTGTTCCGCAGGGTAGGGGCTCCACTTCTCTCACCTACATTACTTGCCACTTGCAGATTACTTTGTGCGGGGAGGGAGAAGGGAAACAATAAGATTTAAGAGTTAGCGATTCAGTTGCCTGGAGCCTGGCAAGAGTTTCCAGAAAGAAAGGAAGAAAACCACACCCCAAAACCTCTATAAAACAAAATACAAATACTTTCAAAGCAGTTTAAAACCGAGAGCACAGTTGAGGAATTTACACTTTTTTTGTGTTGAAAAGTGAAAGTAATTTTCACTCAGAGGGCTGCCAGCTTTGTTCCTTGATGCCCTTGTGCCTTAAAAGGTGGCATGAAGAAATCTGATAGGTGCAATCCCCCCACGCCCCTTCGCGCAGCAGCAGTGACTGCAAAGGCTGCTGCTGGTGGTGGTGAATTTCTCCCTGCGATGCATCTGCAAAAAGGGGACAGCAGCTCCTACTAAGAGCTTGCTAGCAGCAGGGATACTGCCAGTCCCGCCATGTGATTTTAAGCAGGATGCTTCCCTCTTTCCCTTCCAAGACACAAGAACGAAGCTGGTTTTTGTTAACAGAAACTCTGCAAAAACCAGTGGACTCGCTAGGTTTGAACATCTCCCCCAGCACCCCACCCCCCACTAAGAACCTAAGGGCTAATGCCAAAGTTTTGTCATTATTGTAATTATATTATTATTATTATTGGTCATTCCTATCTGATGTTTTTTAACGGCTGCTGCGCTACTGAAATACAGAGCAAGTCTGATGCTGCATAGGATGCCAAACAGACCTGCCCATTTCAGCACCCTGGTCCTTTGGTCCCAGGGCGCTAAACCACCCAGCACTGTCTTTTGATTGGCCACGTCCATTACTAGGGGAGGGCTTCACTTTCACACCCTCTCGTTTTCCGGTGCCTTTTCACCTTCACTTCGTCCTCTGCCTCCGCGTGCTGCTGCGCTTTGCTTTTCCTTTTCCCGACTTTTGGCGTCCGGGAAGGAGGAGGCGGCGGCGGAGGGGGCGGAGGGGGCGGCTGAGACGTCTCCCGGGCCATGTGTATTACAGCCTCAATGGTGGCTGCGATGGTATCATGGCTGTTGGCTGTTTGTTCCAGTATCAAAGGGTTCAGCGCGAACCTCTGGCCTCGTTTGCAAGGCAGGTCGACGCATTTCTCCAAAACTGGCATTTGGTCTCTGAAGTCTTCGTCGAAGGGGAGGGGCTGCTTGCGTGGCCGCCCTCGCCTCTTCTTGACAAAGTTGTTGCCCGTCTTTGATTGTCTCTGCAGCCGCTTGGCTTTCAGGATTTTGTTGACATGATCCAGGTTCTTCTTGGTGGAGAGGATCTTGTTGTAGTTGCACATCTTGCGCACCTCGCACTGGATCGCTTCGATCTCACAGCGCTTGAACCGTTTCTTGAGCGGCGAGCTGGCTGCAGGGGAGAGAAAACGATGGTGATTAAGATTGGAATCAATCGGAATTTGCTGCGCGGGGTTTGTGCAAAATAAGGGTTGCGGCATGATTAATGCCGGCTGGCGTAAAGATTCGCCGGGGCTGCAGATTATGAAAAATGGCCCAAAGATGGGAAGCCGCATACAGAACAGAATAACAGAAAATATTTCAGAATTATTTATTATAAAGACTGTCACGGAAGAACAGCAATTTATATAATGTGCCTGTAAGCTTGCCATTAATATTACCTTAGTAAACTGCCTGAATTAATGAATTAAAATTAGTAACATTCCAGCAAGGAAACACAGTTTTCATTTCCTAATGTATCATTGGGCCCAATGTTCTTTCAAGGTATGAATTGTTGCGGCACTAATGGCTTCTTGCTTCCTTCCCTTCTTGGAAGAAAAAAAGTTTTCAATATAGTCATACCTATGACTAGTTACAGATGCTTCAGGTTACGTTTTTTTGGGGTTATGGATGCGCCGAAACCCAGAAGTACTGGAATGGGTTACTTTCGGGTTTCGGCAGTCGTGAATGCACAGAAGTGCTAAATCGTGCTTTGCGCAAGTGCCGAATCACAACCGCGCATGCGCAGATGCGCTGCTGCGTTTTGCAAACGTGCCTCTTGCATGGATCACATTCGCAACCCGAGTATCCACTGTAGTTGCAATTTTGGAGTTTCCCTTCTTTCCACCCTCTGGAGATGATAGATGATAGATAGATGATAGATAGATAGATAGATAGATAGATAGATAGATAGATAGATAGATAACATTTATTGTATGTGGCCCAGATTCAGTGCTCTCTGCCTGTGAGTACAAGGGCTGAAGTCCTTCCTTAGCATATCTAATATTATCATCCAATGACAAGGTCAGTATATCTCAACTGTAATAGTACTGCTCTGTTCTGGGGGGGGGCAGGGTAGAACTTCAACCAATGGATTCAAATTACAGGAAAGGAAGATTTCACGTAAACATTAGGAAGAAGTTTCTGATGGCAAGAGCTGGAACACACTACCTCATAAGGTGCTGGAGGTTTTTAAACAGTGGTTAGATGGCCCTAGATTCTTTAGCTGTGATTCACACATTGCACGGTATTGGACTAGATCGGAGTTTCCAAAACTTGGACTACAACTCCCATCATCCCTAGCTAGCAGGAGCAGTGGTCAGGGATGATGGAAATTGTAGTCCAAAAGTAGCTGGAGACCCAAGTTTTGGAAACCCTGGACTAGATTAACTTTAGGGTCCCCTCCGACTCTACAGTTCTTTGATTCTGTGAAAAACAATTCTCTCAATATTGGATTCCCTCTAAATCAGCCGTTCTCAACCTGTTGGTCCCCAGATGTCGTTGGACTACAACTCACATCATCCCTAGCTAGCAAGGCCAGAGCTCAGGGATAATGGGAGTTGTAGTCCAACAACATCTGGGGACCCACAGGTTGAGAACCGCTGCTCTAAATTAACTTCAGTTCAGAAGTTCCCACAACCTCCAGCTACATTTTACTATTCAAGCACTCCTGGAAGTCTTCAGAAAGCAGACAGATCTTCTATGAAGACTCATTTCCAGAATGACTATTATATTTGCAACCATGCTGACCGTGTTAAAAATACAGCTGCTGTTGGAGTCTTCACAATAGAAAACTATGAACTATGTAGTGGAAGAAATATAAACACACCCCCACACTTCTGTCATTTGGAAGGTTTCATTTTAAAAACAACAACAAGCAACCCCAACACTGTTGTATTGAGGTTTTTTTAAACATAATTGGATAATGTGCTACCATGTTATTTGGCCTCGGCAAAGGTCTTGTGCAAACAAGCCCAACATCTTGTCACAATACAAGAAGCAGGAGCAAATCCTAAAAGAAAAACAACCAGACATTTGCTCTCATATAAATATATAGGAACGTGGGTGTTTAGTCTTTCAAAGACTGGTTTTCATATCTCCACACCTATATTCTAAATTAAATAAACATTCAAAGATTCATTCTCAGGGCATCTCAGGTTCTTACATTCAAGAAGCTATTCCATTTCAAATTCCTTTACCTCATCACCGTTCATTCTTAATTTACCCGAAGAGGTGGGGCCAAATTAGACATCACATCATTCACTGAATTACCGTATTTTTCGCTCTATAACACGCACCTGACCATAACACGCACATCGTTTTTAGAGGAGGAAAACAAGGGAAAAAACATTCTGAATGAAACAGTGGATGTATCATTTTTGTGCTTCATGCTGTGGCCACAGACATGTGATATGATGGTGAATTTGGGGTGACCCAATGCAAAAATCCTGAGAATCCCTGTGGATCCATGCTTTGTAACCACGTTTTTGCACCATTGCAGCCCCAGGCAACAGTGGGTGTGTGATTTTTGGGGGGCAGGCTGTAGCCATGGACATGCTATGTGCTCTGATGGTGAATTTGGGCTGACCCAATGCAAAGATCCTGAGGATCCATGTGGATCCATGTTTTGTAACCACGTTTTTGCACCATTGCAGCCCCAGGCAACAGTGGGTGCGTGATTTTTTGGGGGCAGGCTGTAGCCATGGACATGCTATTTGATCTGATGGTGAATTTGGGGTGACCCAATGCAAAGATCCTGAGGATCCATGTGGATCCATGCTTTTAAACCACATTTTTGCACCATTGCAGCCCCAGGCAACAGTGGGTGCATGATTTTTGGGGGGCAGGCTGTAGCCATGGACATGCTATGTGATCTGATGGTGAATTTGGGGTGACCCAATGCAAAGATCCTGAGGGTCCATGTGGATCCATGCTTTTTAACCACATTTTAAGTGGGGAGGGAAGGAAAAACACAGAATGGACAAGGAGCACGAGAGGGGTGTGCAGAGAAGCAGCTGGCTAAGAATGCAGGAGAGGGGTATAATGGGAGGGAGGAAAGGAAGGCAAAAGTTTTCCCTCACCTACCCACCCAAGCCAGCCAGCCAGCTCTCTCTCTCTCTCTCTCTCTCTCTCTCTCTCTCTCTCTCTCTCCCTCCTGCATGTTTTCAGCAGCACCGGAGCACAGAGACGACATTCTGCTTTCCCCTCTGCTTGCCTGGAGGGGAGGGGCTTTCCCTGCTCTTTGTTCCGTTTGAGCAAACACAGCAAGGAAACAGGTGGGTGGGCAGTAAGACCCTGAGGCAGAATGCAGGAAAGCAGCCGCTTCCTCTTTTCAGGTTTCCCTTCTCCGAGACGCGCAATTTGATTTTTGCCTGATTTTTTTTTGCCATTTGGCTCCAGGGACCACACACTCGCTCAATAACACGCATAGACATTTCCCCTTCCTTTTTAGGAGAAAAAATCTGCGTGTTATAGAGGGAAAAATACGGTAAGCTATTGCATAGAAGTTTCTTTTCCTTTGCTGTCATTTGAGGCTCTGGGGGCTTTGTCTGGTGGCCCAGCTATGCCCCTATTTGGATAGGGACACCCTAACTACTGTTGTCTATGCTCTGGTAACCTCCAGGTTAGATTAAACAATGCGTTATAAGCAGGGATGCCTCTGAGGATGGTTTGGATACTTCAGCTGGTGAAGAATTCAGTGGCCAGTTCAAGGCTGGATTTAGGTTTGATGAGGCCCTAAGCTACTGAAGGTCATAGGGCCCTTTATATGTGCAGCTGTCCTTTGTCAACAACAAATTGCTGCTTTTTTGTGTGTGTTGAATATATGCTATATGGTAATTTATGGACCTAATAGGTATCTAAAGCCATTTGCACATGACAAAAAATGTATTTTTTCAGAATAATTGTTGAACTGAAATACAATTAACAAGAAGAAGAAGAAGAAGAAGAAGAAGAAGAAGAAGAAGAAGAAGAAGAAGAGTTTGGATTTGATATCCCGCCTTTCACTCCCCTTCAGGAGTCTCAAAGCGGCTAACAATCTCCTTTCCCTTCCTCCCCCACAACAAACACTCTGTGAGGTGAGTGGGGCTGAGAGACTTCAAAGAAGTGTGAGTGGCCCAAGGTCACCCAGCAGCTGCATGTGGAGGAGCGGAGATGCGAACCCGGTTCACCAGATTACAAGACTACCGCTCTTAACCACTACACCACACTGGTGTAAGAAGTATATTAATGGTGAAATACAATTAAGAAGAAGTATATTAACAGTGAAATAATCATTAAGCTCTAACTGTATGTAGGTTTTATTTTATTTGTTTTTTATCTTTTATTTTGGAAATGTACATCCAGTTTTTTTCCTTTAATTTTTTTGGGGGCCCCCAAGAGAGTGGGGCCCTAAGCTATAGCTTGTTTAGCTTATACGTAAATCCGGCACTGGGCCAAGTTGCTCACCTAGGCAAGATGTTTTGAGCATATTACAATGATCCTGGCCCGACTGTGCTGGCTACCAGTTAGTTTCCATGCCCAAATCAAAGTGCTGGTTTTGACCTATAAAGCCTTGAATGGGTCAGGACTGCAATACCTCAAGGACCACTTCTCCCCATATAAAACGACCTAGACTCCGCATTCATCATCTGGGGCCTTCTCTATGTGCCTCCTCCATGTGAGGTCCAGAGGGTGGCTACACAAGAACGGGGTCTTCTCTGCGGTGGCTCCCCATCTGTGGAATGCTCTTACCTGGTGCTTTCACTATATACGCTTAGGCACCAGGCAAAAATGTTCCTATTCAGCCAGGCATTTGACATCTTATACCCCTCTTAAATGTATTTGTGGGAGAGCTTTGTTGCTTTGTGTTGTTTGTTCTTGTTTTTATCACATATTTTGTGTTTTTATATTGTATTTTAATGTTGTGAACTGCCCTTAGATCTATAGATGAAGGGCATACATACAAACAAATAAAATAATAAAATGACAATGACAATAATTCAGTCCTTCTTTCGGGGGGGGGGCACTGTTAGAATTCCTGCTCCATGATTGCAGTCATGGGATTGTTGTCTTTTACATGACGGTGTATGTTTTGACTCCACAGAGTGGGAAGTGACAGAGACAGGATGTTTGTGTTACTGTGTTCTGTGAAGTGGGACTATTGTCTTTTGTTCTTTTCTCTTTACTGTCTGATGCTAGAGAGAGAGGGAGCCATGTTGCAGTGCTCCACGTGTGTTTATATGTAAATAAAGTAGATTAGCCTAAATGCTGAGTTGCTGAGGTCTGTTACGCAAGATGTGCAAACTCTGCAGATCTCTAAGTGTGCTGATGTCTGCTGGCATCGGTCACTGTGATGTTCGGGCAGAAGAAAGCTTATGAAGCTCACGAACGATTGACCAGGAGGGAGAGAACATGCCAGTTGGGCATGTGTCTCTGCCAGGGTCCTACTCAAGTGTAGGCTGAGCTCCTGACAGACACAGGGGTAAGCGTACCCCTAAACATTTTGTGCATCTTTGTACTTTTGTCCATTTACTGTGTTTATTTTTCCACTTTGAACTATAAAATGGTGATTTTCTTGAGTCAAAATGAGAGCACCCCTAAGCATTTTTTAAAAGAAAAAAAGCACCGACAATAATGCATACAGTGGTACCTCGGGTTAAGTACTTAATTCGTTCCAGAGGCCCGTTCTTAACCTGAAAGTGTTCTTAACCTGAAGCACCACTTTAGCTAATGGGGCCTCCTGCTGCCGCTGCGCTGCCAGAGCCCAATTTCTGTTCTTATCCTGAAGCAAAGTTGTTAGCCTGAAGCACTATTTCTGGCTTAGTGGAGTGTGTAACCTGAAGCATATGTAACCCAAAGCATATGTAACCTGAAGCATATGTAACCTGAAGCATATGTAACCCGAGGTACCACTGTACTTTGTCGTTTAGTGAAACACAATCTCACTTTGTCCTAAGGACAAGGTAACATGCGCTATGGGAAGGTACAATTTCAGCAAAGCTGTGCAAGTCCTGAAGTGGTTGTGCAGATGTGTGAATCTTTGTCTGATGCACTGCAGGCTGTAGCAATGTATGTGTGTGTGTGGTGTGTGTGTGTGAAATGCGTCTGCATGAAAGTTTGCAGAAGAAGACTCTCTGTTCAATAGGTGGCCTCAAGCCACCCATTTGGTTTGAATCACAAGAGTATTTTTATTTCCTCCCAAAGCATTCTCAATCAGTTACAGGATATCCTCAACACCATCTCCTATCTCATTAACGCAGCTGCAGTTTTCAATGAATGATCAACATCTGGGTGACAGACAGACTGACCAACCGTCTAATTGGACGCCAGCTACACTGCAAAGTGCACCCATTATCTGAATCTGAATGAAACTTTTGTGCAAGCTTTCCGCTTCTTGGATCTGTGGAAGATTCACTGGCCAGACTGCAATTCTATGCACACATACCTGGGAGCAGAATCACAAGAGTTGGAACGGACTCTCAAGACCATCTAGTACAACCCCTTGCAATGCAAGAATCTCAGCTATAGCATCCATGACAGATGGCCACCCAACCTCTGCTTAAAAACCTCCAAGCAAGGAGAGCCCACAACCTCCAGAGGGAGCTTGTTCCATTGTCAAACAGCTCTTACTGTCAGAAAGGTATTCCTGATGTTGAGTCAGAATCTCCTTTCTTGTAACTTGAATCCTGACAAGACAGAAGTACTGTTTTTGGGGCAGCTGTTTACCAGCTCCATCTGGTATGCAAGCTGAGACCCTATCTGCCCACAGACTGTCTCGCCAGAGTGGTGCATGCTCTGGTTATCTCCCGCTTGGACTGCTGCAATGCGCTCTACGTGGAGCCACCTTTGAAGGTGACCCGGAAACTGCAATTAATTCAGAATGCGGCAGCTGGACTGGTGACTGGGAGTGGCCGCCGAGACCACATAACACTGGTCTTGAAAGATCTACATAGGTTCCCAGTACGTTTTCAAGCACAATTCAAAGTGTTGGTGCTGACCTTTAAAGCCCTAAACTGCCTCGGTCCTGTATACCTGAAGGAGCGTCTCCACCCCCATTGTTCTACCCAGACACTGAGGTCCAGCTCCGAGGGCCTTATGGTGGTTCCCTCACTGCGAGAAGCCAAGTTACAGAGAACCAGGCAGTGGCCCCTGCCTTGTGGAATGCCCTCCCACCAGATGTCAAAGAGAACAACAACTACCAGACTTTTAGAAGACATCTGAAGGCAGCCCTGTTTAGGGAAGCTTTTAATCTTTAATAGACTATTGTATTTTGATATTCTGTTGGAAGCTGCCCAGAGTGGCTGGGGAAACCCAGCCAGATGGGCAGGGTATAAATAATAAATAATAAATTATTATTATTATTATTATTATTATTATTATTATTATTATTATTAAGAATACAACTAGTCGTGACGGCTGTGCTCTAATTCCAGTGTGCCTCTGAAGGCAACTTTCTGGGAATCCCAATTGGGGAGAGAGAGTCACGTTCTGTTTGCATCTTGTCGACATGGAGTCCTCCAGATGTTTACAAATGCTATAAATGTAATAAAACAGGAATAACTGAAACACCCGAGCTCATTTGAACATAATTACCTGCTTCTGAGGTGACTGCCGTTGACGACGGTAAAAGAGATAATACTGGGGTTGAGGATATCACAATACTATCAAGAGATGCTGGTTTTCGACGGGTCATCACAGAAGAAGCAGAACCCTCATTTTTATTATGAAGCGAAGTCTGGTCTGCTTTTAGATGCGAACCGGCAATTCCTGGAGAGCAAAAACATAAGCAACACTAATCAATTATTATGCAGGAGAAGAAGAAAAATACAACCTTGGTCTTATCAGAAATATACAATAAATGCCCCGCTGTGTTTCGCAGGAAATCCTGCACCCCAGTATTCCCTGCTTGTAAATGTGCTTCTAATAATACAGTTTTGAGGATTATGATATATTATTATTATTGGGTTTCAGTCATTTTGCTTCAGGACATAACATAAACATTGATTCCTGGCCAACACATTATTGCCTTGCAAGTCTATTTTTAAAACAATATGAGGAAAGATGATAATCACGTCGCTATTTAGGGTTGCTTCTCCATGTGCATCTGTACATGCTGGTATCTACCACATGATCACAAGGACGAGAACAGACAGGAATATCATTATGGTCCAACCAGTTACCCTACAGCACAACCCTCCAGACTTTGCTAGCCCAGTGCATGTTTTCTTACTACATCAGGGCCACGCAGGTGATGGATTTGTTGAGTACAACACACTCAAATCTTCACCAGCTATCTTATTTGTATCTCACCTTGAGATTGCCCTATTCTATCCTTAGGACAATCCCGCAAAACAAGGCATATTGAGAGAATATGACTGGCCCAGAGTCACCCAGTGTACTTTGTGGCTGAACAGGGATTTGAACGGAGCCTTCACTGACACACACCTTGATTGAACTACAACACCCTGAAACTTTCACATCCCTGGACTTGGGGCAACGAAAAGTAGAATGATGAAGGGCGAAAGCTTTAAGAATTCAAAAGCAGGTTCCATGTTGATGGTTGGAGTTCAATGTGGATCCTGAATATGAAAAGCTTTTTTATGATTACTACTAGAAGAAGAAATTTGAAGGGTGGATTGTTGTGGGGTTTTTTGCATTTAGTAAGAAGCTACCTAATTCACACTTCCTGAACCAAAACACAAACTGAAGTATAGCCTTCCTTCAAGATTCACACTTCTCTGAATTTTACGGCAAGGTTCTCCACCCAAGCATTGTGCACAAAAATGTATTGCATTAGCAAAAGTTACATACAAAAATGCATCGTACTGGGCGAAATGGGTTGCAAAAACATGTAGATCAGCTGAAGCTGTGTACAAAAATACGTTTATGAGGGGGAAATTCCTACTGAAACCATGATGGGTTTTCATGAGGAATTCTAAAAAAAGGAGTTTTTTGTTTGTTTTGCATATTGCTGCAGATAAGCGGGAAACTGAGATAAACCAAAATTGACAGATTAATCCATCCCTAATATCCCACACCACTACCTGTGTTGGAAGGAAAACCTGGCATTTCCTTATTGCAAATGTACAGATTCTAACAAGGTGGAGCATGGTTTTGCACTGTGAAAGCCTGAAGTGATTCGAGATGAGCAGCTCCCCTGCACATATTTCAGATAACAAAGCAGAATGCACAAACCACATGAGATGGTGTCAGACACAGTAGAAATGTGCAGCAAATTAGCAGTCATGCCAATATTTCGAAGATGGAAACAATTTTAGTGTGTGTGTGTGTGTGTGTGTGTGTGTGTGAGAGAGAGAGAGAGAGAGAGAGAGAGAGCTTGTATATTTAGAATACAATGCTAACCACCTCCTGGATTTAACATCTGTTGATAATTAAGCTGAAGATCCTGTATAAAAAGCACTATGAAAACTAGCAGCTGTAACCTCTTGACCTCCATTGCTTAAAAAAAAAACCAAAACCCAACCCAACCCCCAGTTCCCCCCGCCCCTAACCCACGTCTCTGTGAAACTGTGCTTCACCCTATCAAGAGGCAGTCATCCATTTTTCAAAGGTAATCCCTCACAAACCACTTATCCTCTCAAAATCTCTACCTGCACACAGTGTTTGCATTAGGGACCCCGTGATTTATGGATCCCTTCTCCTTGGATGTAGGGGCCTACTTCCTGTTGCCGTGGTTACTTGGCTCTTGGTTCAAGGTTAAACTACTCTCAGCTCAAAATCAGTGGCAGGCCCAAGCATCTAACAGCCGGATTTTATTGACTACCCTAGGCTGCTTCAAAGGTCAAAGACCAAAGTGCTGCCTACTCCCTTCAGGGGGAGTCAATACTTTCAATATTTTTATTCGGTTTCCTCCAAAGATGCTCGTGGGCGTGCGTGCACGCTTGGTTGCCACCTAGCTGGACCTCGCAAGGTCACACAAATCATTGAGGAACAGCGTTCTCCTGGGGAGCCGTTACCAATCTGACAGATGACTTCAAAAGAACGTATTGCCCACCCTTCGGCTCGACATTAGTTCTCCACAGGGCCACTGGCTTTGCATCTTGAGAGTTCACTCTTGTTTCTAATTCACCACAGCCCTGTTTGGAAATGCAAACCCACGCCTTCTCGAATGCTCGGTCCAGATGGCGGCACGTTTAAGAACTTATAAAAGCACTAAATAGATGGAAATGAAGAAACAAAGCTTTGCAAACATGAGCATGCCATCCCGGGGGTGTTGAGGAAGAGTCCAAGTTTGGTTCAAAGATAAAACAGCAATCTGAAGGGAGAGCTGGATAAGCCTTTAAGAAGCCCATCAACACTTGGCTGCACCTGGAGAGCAAACAGAGCAGGCACACGGATCTTGTCCCCCCTCCCCATGGCAAGATGCATTGTATTTCTATTTAGACTAGAATAATTTCTAAATTGTCATGCCAGACCCTCCAAGTGCCGCAATTTTCCATGGACAGTCCCGGATTTACAGAAGCCATCTGATTTGATCCTGGAATGTCCCATTTTGCCTTAGGATGTACCTATTTTCATCAGAGAAATGTTGGAGGGTATGGAACAGGGTGTTCCAGGGGCCTTTTTTCACCTCAGGTGGGCACCATTGCCATTCTAAGAGAATGAGGGAGGTGTTCATGGTGAGTTCAGGCACCTCTTTTTCTAGAAAAAGAGCACTGGATGTCCCTATTTTCACCGGAGAATTGTTGGAGGGTATGAATCGAAATTGAAATACTTTATTGTCACTTCTACAACTTGTATATAGTGAGATTACACAAGCACCCCCCACGCAGCTCTCTTAGTCTTGATTCCCCTCGTTTACTGACGCACACCCACCAAACCCAAAAGTCAGTTGCCCTGTTGTTATCTTTTCATTCAGCAGCCTAACAGCCCAGGATAGAAGCTGTTCTTTACCCTGTTGGTGCAAATAATCATGCTTCTATATCTTCTGCCCGGTAGGAGATCAAGACAGTGCTGGCCATGGTGTGAATCATCCCTGAGAATTTTCCTCACTCTCCTGAGGCAACGTTCTTCCATTATTTCATCCAGCGGATTCACAGGACAGCCCATAATATCTTGTGCAGTATTCACCACCCTCCATAGGCACTTCCTATCAGTTGATGTCAAACCAGCGTACCACACCGTGATGCAGTATGAAAGGACACCTTCTATTGTAAACAGGTAGAAGGAGATCATCAAAACTTTCACAATTCTCTGGGAATGTCCCATTTTGCCTTAGGATGTCCCTATTTAATGTATCCTGCCAACCTAGCAGTTCGAAAGCACCTCCGGGAGCAAGTAGATAAATAGGGACCGCTTACCAGCGGGAAGGTAAACGGCGTTTCCGTGTGCGGCTCTGGCTCGCCAGATGCAGCTTTGTCACGCTGGCCACGTGACCCGGAAGTGTCTCCAGACAGCGCTGGCCCCTGGCCTCTTAAGTGAGATGGGCGCACAACCCCAGAGTCTGTCAAGACTGGCCCGTACGGGCAGGGGTACCTTTACCTTTACCTTTATTTAATGTATGGTCTTCTTATTTTGGCAGCATGTCTCCTTTTCTCTGGGCACTTAACATTCTCCCTAGCCACTAGAGGTTAGCCTGAAGTTAAAGGGTTCGTGACTCAGTGCTTTGGGTGCAGAAGGTTGCAGGTTCAATCCTGGACATTTCCAGCTAATAGCTGTTGATGGGAAGCAGTCTGGAAATCTACTAGCAGTAAGAGTAGACTATATTGGGCCTGACTGGCAAACAGTTTTCTATGGCCGTTTTCCACGAAAACCCCAAAAGATACTCAAGAACTTTCAGAGAATTGTGTAAGAACAATGTTAATCAACATTTGATGATCTCCTTCTACCAGTCTCCAGTAGAAAGTGTCCTTTAATACTGCATCATTGTGTGGTACTCTGGTATGACATCAACTGATAGGAAGTGCCTACAGAGGGTGGGGAATACAGCACAAGATATTTGGGCTGTCCCGTGAATCCGCTGGATGACATCGCGGAAGAATGTTGCCTCAGGAGAGTGAGGAAAATTCTCAGGGATGATTCACACCCTGGCCGGCACTTTCTTGATCTCCTGCTCTCAGGCAGAAGATATAGAAGCATGATTAGTCGCACCAACAGGGTAAAGAACAGCTTCTATCCATGGGCTGTTAGGCTACTGAATGAAAAGATAACAACAGGGCAACTGACTATTGGGTTTGGTGGGTGTGCGTCAGTAAACGAGGGGAATTAAGACAAAGAGTTGAGTGTGGGGTGCTCGTGTATACAAGTTGTACAAGTGACAATAAAGTATTTCAATTCAATTTCAATAACTGTAAGGCAGGGGTCCAATTGAACCACTTGTGATTCTCTACTGAGGTGGACTCTTGCAAGATCATGGTATGGTAAGAGGAAACATCAGCCCAACACTTTGCTGATGCTAAGCAGGTCCGGGTCTGGTCAGTGCTTGGATGGGGAGCACATGTCTGCTTCCTTGATGGAAGTAAGGTGGGCTATAATTGCAAGAAAATAGAAAAATAAATAAAAGTAGGGCAAAAAGCTCAGGCTCACATCATAAAGACTAGCTATTCCATACCTGTTCGGAGACCCTGAATGTGCACTCTTTTCATTGCAAATTTAAAACACATTGATGGACCACAGGGGGTCTGGGAAAAAGGAAAGAAAGAAAAAGAATGTAGGCCTTTGAAGACTGACTGCAGCCCACCCCCGTTGCAGTGAAACCTTGTGCAAGAGGTGGCCAAGTTAACTGAAAGTAATATCCGGGCCAAAAGGCAGGCTGTCGACAAGTTCTGAAGAAGTGAACTCAGGGTGAAGACAGACATGGCATGTAAAGTGCAGTGGTAGTAGTTTTCTGCCCAGAGAACAGACACTCCGGAAAGCGGAGATCGCAAGTGAAAACTGCTGCCCGCAACACACCGTAGAATGCGCATGCCTGTCTTTGCCTGCAGAGAGGGAAAGTCCGGCTGGGTGAGAGAACCCCAAGAGAGAGCGTCAAAAGTCCAAATTGTCAGTTGGAGAAAGGCCAGCTGGAAACCAGAGGAGGGTTGCAAATGGGTTGTGGGCAACAGAAAGGGTGAATTCAGGTTACCGTATTTTTCGCTCCATAAGACACACTTTTTTCCTCCTAAAAAGTAGGGGAAATGTGAGTGCGTCTTATAGAGCGAATGGCGCTGCGTGGAGAGGGAGAGCTGCACAGGCCCCTTCTGTTCCTCCTCCCGCTTGGCTGAAGGGGCGCTGCACAGTTCTCCCCCTCTGCACAGTGCCTCTCCTGCAAAGGAGGGGCACTGCGGCGCAGAGAGGGAGAACTGTGCAGCGCCGCTTCAGCAATGCGCCTGTCCCGCTTTGCAGTGATGGGCCTGTCCTGCGAAGCTGGAGGAGGAACAGAAGGGGCTCCTGCGCAGCGACATGCCGGCCCTGCTTCACAGCGACACGCCTGTCCTGCGAAGGCGGAGGAACAGAAAGGGCTGCTTCCGTTCCTCCTCCCGCTTGGATGAAGGGGTGCTGCGCAGAGAGGGAGAACTGTGCTGCGCCCCTTCAATGAAGCACCTCTCCTGGCTTTCTGCCTTAGCCGCGTGCAGCCCCAAAGGGGCAGGGGGAGCCTTCATCCCGCTGTCCTGAAGAGGCTTGGTGCGGCTATCCCAGAAGCCAGAACAGCCATAGACTATTCCAGAAGTGAGATCCCTCTTGCTGTTCTGGCTTCTGGGATTCAGAATATTTTTTTTCTAGCTTTCCTCCTCCCAAAACTAGGTGTGCCTTATGGTCTGGTGTGCCTTATGGAGCGAAAAATACGGTACCTGGGGGTGGGAGGGAAATACAGACTGTCATCAGCATGTGGAGGCTGCTAAAAAATAAAGAAAAGTGCATGCATGAGGTCGTCTGGTTTCACAATCAAACTACCTGTTTGGAAGAACCCTGAGAAAAGTCCCTGCCTACACGCATACCATAGGGGGGGAGAGACTAGACCATGGGCTGGCTGGTGCTGATGGGAAAGTCGGAGACACAATCTGGAGGGCAGCAGGTTTGGGAAGGGCGTTCTGGTCCATAGCTCCTGCCAGAATCCAGCAGCTATAAAGGGGCTATCTGAGGGGAAGGCTGCCAGCTGAGCCCAGCACCCAAGAGGTGCTGAGAGCTGCTTTGCAGTGGTCCAGAGATGGTCTCTCTCTCTCTCTCTCTCTCTTTCCATGCTTACTTACAAAAAAGGGGAACAATACTGAAAAGGGGGTACAACTTAAAAGGGGAGGGAAAAGGAAAGAAAAGGAAATCTACACAATCTGTTATTTAGATAAAAAATATGACAAAAAATTGTGATTACAATTTAATGTTACAATAAAAGTAAAAAAAATCTCATTATCTTTTATACCCGACTTCCCATTTATTCCTTAACTCTTTTTACATAAATTTGTTGCCATATCAAAATACTATTTTTAATGTTAATATTTTCATAATTTAGAAATGTTGATATAAGCAATTAATAAAAATTGCTGGGATCACTCAAAAGCTGCTACAGATTTTAACATGGTATAATTTAGTTTAAGATATGCGCTGAAGGCCTTCCATTTTGATACTATTTCAATTCTTGGTTTATTTTTTCAGATAGACTATCTAATTCAGCATATTCAGTCAGTTTTTGTACCTACTTTTGTCTAGAAGGCATTATGGGCTCTCAACCGCTGGACATGTTTAAGCAGAGGTGAGGCAGTCCCCTATCTATCAGGGATTGTTGTGTAACTGCATCTTTTGTTGCAGTTCCTACAATGGAAAGCGAGGCTGCACTAAATGACCTCCAGCTCTAAAATTCTGTGATCAACTGGTGTCTGAGACACCCCCCCCAAAAAAAAAATCTTGCATACACTAACCAGGGGGCCTCACTCTGACTGCGTCAAGTAGGACAGGTGTGGTTCTCCCCCATCTGTGAATTTGGTGACTGCACAGAGAGATACCTATAGCTGGCAGGAAAGTCAATCAATGCTTTGAATCAACTGTTTGTGCATGTGTGTGTACAGAGGGGAAATTTTAAAGGCCCATAGAAGCTGTTGGATTACAGAGCCTATCGACTCGGGTGATTTACACATTTTTATGCTTCCGTTAGGATATGTGGTTAAGGTAATAATGCCAAGGGTTTTGGATTTAGGAACATCTATCACATCTAAGTCGTTTGTGGCCTGACTTCTTAAAAAGCAGAGACATCACCTTGCCAACAAAGGTCCGTATAATTAAAGCTATGGTTTTCCCAGTAGTGATGTATGGAAGTGAGAGCTGGACCACAAAGAAGGCTGATCGCCAAAGAATTGATGCTTTTGAATTATGGTGCTGGAGGAGACTCTTGAGAGTCCCATGGACTGCAAGAAGATCAAACCCATCCATTCTGAAGGAAGTCAGCCCTGAGTGCTCAATGGAAGGACAGATCCTGAAGCTGAGGCTCCAATACTTTGGCTACCTCATGAGAAGAGAAGACTCCCTGGAAAAGACCCTGATGTTGGGAAAGATGGAGGGCACATGGAGAAGGGGACAACAGAGGACGAGATGGTTGGACAGTGTTCTCGAAGCTACAAGCATGAGTTTGACGAAACTGCGGGAGGTAGTGGAAGACAGGAGTGCCTGGCGTGTTCTGGTCCATGGGGTCACAAAGGGTCGGACACGACTAAATGACTAAACAACAACAAATTATGTTACCAACAGTTTTATTTTCAGTTCCTTTCCTAACAATCAATGGAATGGTATTCTCCTTTTTCACAGCTTCTGCACACTGGGTCAACATCTTCAACAAGCTATCGGCTATGACCCCAAGATCTCAAGAATAACGAAGGGCCTTTTGCCAATTTCCCAGTGCTTTCCTATTCCCCATGATCTACCTAGGGCAGTGGGGCACAGCGACGACAATATAAAGTACAGTGGTACCTTTGTTCGCAAACTGAATCTGTTCCGGAAGTCCGCTCCAAAACCAAAGTGTTCCAAAACCAAGGCGTACTTTCCCATAGAAAGTAATGCAAAATGGATTAATCTGTTCCAGACTTTTAAAAACAACCCCTAAAACAGCAATTTAACAGGAATTTTTCACTCTAACGAGACCATTGATTCATAGAATGAAAGCAAAACACAATGTACTGCAATCACACAATCAATCAATCAATCAGTCAGTAGCTAAACTGGGTTCCACGCAGTCACAAAAACAAAAAAAGAGCCGCAAAAACAAAAACGCAAAATAAATTGCAAAAACAGCCAGACTTCAGCGTAACATTCAAAACAGAAGTGTGCAACTCAAAATGGAAGTGTGGCTCTCAAAACTGAGCAAGTTTGGCTTCTGAAAAAAAGTTCGCAAACCGGAACACTTACTTCCGGGTTTGCAGTGTTTGGGTTCCAAGTTGTTTGAGTACCAAGGCGTTTGAGAACTAAAGTACCACTGTACCACAATGAACTGAACATTCGGCACAGAAATCTAACGGTACAACCCTATGCATGTTTACTTGGGAAACAAGCTCCATATAATTAGGTTTACTTCCAGTTGCATAGGATTGTGGCCATAAACCTTCCTGTAAGAGAAGTCATAGACTGGCATATAAGGCTTTCCAGAGCAGAAGATTTACGCAGGAGATAAGCCCTCCAGGGTTTTGCTTCCTCTAAACTCCACAGGTCTGCTAATTTTATAAACTGATGCATACAGCTCACCTCCAATGCAAAACTCCTTTGTGGTCTTTTGCTTTTTAATTTAGTTAGGCGCGGCATTTGCAACATAATGCACCCTGAAACATTGGCTGGGTCAGATTATTTGCATTTTTATTACTATCTTGAATAAAGATTCAGAAGAAATATGATATCCAAGAAATCTCTCTCTTTTTAAAAAAGAAAGGTTTAAGAAAATGGAAGATCTTAAGTGGATCTTTGAGAGCAATGCCTGGCTTCATAGCCTGAATGAGAGAATGGAATTACTGTATGATAAATGCAGCAAAGAGAAGTAATTGCTCTTTCTTAAAGAAATGCTCTCTCTGCCCCGTATGACATGCACTACCACTTTCAGAACAAGCCAAACTTTGAAAATACAGAGACAACATTCCTTTTGATCTTAAGGCAGGTATAGTAACAGTTTCTATTCAGTAGTACACATGCTCGTAGGAGCTAGTAGGAGCTGAGATCTCTCTGAAATCTCTTTCCTTATTCCCCAATAAATATACAGTGGTACCTCAGGTTACATACGCTTCAGGTTACATACGCTTCAGGTTACAGACTCCGCTAATCCAGAAATAGTGCTTCAGGTTAAGAACTTTGCTTCAGGATGAGAACAGAAATTGTGCCCCAGCAGCGCGGCGGCAGTGGGAGGCCCCATTAGCTAAAGTGGTGCTTCAGGTTAAGAACAGTTTCAGGTTAAGTACAGACCTCCGGAACGAATTAAGTACTTAACCTGAGGTACCACTGCACTGTATTTTTCCATGTATAAGAGGATTTGATTTTATTTTTGCTATTTTTTTTTAGTCAAAGATTGGGGGTCATCTTATACATGGATGGCGAACGCTCTGGCTCTAAAAATATGCAACCCTAACTTTGGGCTACCTCCCCGCAAAAAGCTCAAAGTTGTTCTGTTTGATGTTTATTTCTTAATTTTGGGTTCGAAAAAATAGGGGTTGTCTTATACATGGGGTGGGCGTCTTATACACAGAAAAATACGGTGATGTTGGGTTTTTGTTTTTTTAAAAGAGAATAATGTAGAGACAGGGCAATGGGTCCACTGACAGTTGTTTGACAGGTGAAAAGGATAACGGCATGGTATGCAAATTATGTTAATCACATGACAATTAGTATTGGCTCACATGCTCATATTGTCTCCTTTACGGATGAAAACATCCGTTATCCCTGCTCTAAATTCTGCAGAGAGAGAAAGAGGAGGAGAAGGGTTTTCGTGTGTGTGTGTGTGTGTGTGTCTGTGCTGGAGCCATCATTACCTAGATCTCCTGATCTTTATCTCTGCTAGCACACCCAGAAGAGCTAATGCCACAATGATAGCTTTGAGAAGCCTCTCAGGAATCGGATGAAGGGAGTGATAGTGATGAACTCCCAAGCTAATAAACACCAAGCGGTTATTCCTGCAGGATGATCAATTCCTGGATGTCCTTAGGCTTGTCTGATAGAGTCGATTCGCTCACCTCACTAATAAAGCTGAGGCCCAATATCAGATTAGAACGGCGGCAAGCTTCTTAAAGGAGCGGCGTAGGAGCTGGTGTGCTGGAACGCAAATGCTCAGAGACACAATGCACAAATCTGCCTCCTTCTCCTCTTCCTGCCGCGCAAGGAAGCTTCAAATTGTTCCTTTCCTCTGCTGCAATCAGACGGACCCGTTTTGCCATTTTTCAGATTATTATTATTATTTCGGTTGATGCAGCAATTCGGAACAATTAATTTGTCATCTTGTTAGTGGAAATTTAAGGCAACGATCTAAGAGAACTCTTCTGCACTATGATAAACTTTCGTCCCTTCAGGGCGCTTCTCTTTCCCTCGGACTCGTTTCACATCTCATCCATTATGCAAATGAAATGTGGAAACAGTTGTGTTCCTCCTCCGAGCCTCTATGCTGATGGATTATGCAGAGTCAGCCCCGCTCAAACTAATGAGGTTAAATACGTCTTGCCATCCCTTTCTACTTTGTTCGGCCTCTCGGTTGACTTCCAAGGAAATCCGATACATAGCTCTCCTGTTTAAGATTTTCGAGAGAAACTTTTGATAGAAATATTTTTAAATGGCCTAAAAATAAGAGGGCCATTTCCGTGGTGGTTCAGCAACACACTCCAGCATTCAGCGAGTAGACACCAAGCCCTAACAACCAGCAATCCTAGCAAGCTCACAAAAGCAGGATTCAGATGACCCCCATGCATTGTAAGAATGTAGTCTATGGGATGCGGGTGGCGCTGTGGTCTAAACCACTGAGCTTCTTGGGCTTGCTGATCAGAAGGTCTGCGGTTCGAATCCCCGTGACGGGGTGAGCTCCTGTTGCTCGGTCCCAGCTCCTGCCAACCTAGCAGTTCAAAAGCATGCCAGTGCAAGTAGATAAATAGGTACCACTGTGGTGGGAAGGTAAATGGCATTTCTGTGCGCTCTGGTTTCCATCATGGTGTCCCGTTGTGCCAGAAGCGGTTTAGTCCTGCTGGTCACATGACCCAGAAAGCTGTCTGTGGACAAACACTGGCTCCCACGGCCTGAAAGCGAGATGAGCGCCGCAACCCCATAGTCGCCTCTGACTGGACTTAACTGTCCAGGGGTCCTTTACCTTTACCTAGTCTATATTGTCATTGTCAAAACAAAATAAAAAAAGATGAAATGAAATGAAAAAATAAAAATTTTCCTTCCAGTAGCACCTTAGAGACCAACTAAGTTAGTTATTGGTATGAACTTTCATGTGCATGCACACTTCTTGTCGTTGTTGTTGTTATGGTTAATTAAGTACCTCTTGTGGGGAACACATCATGCTCATTCTGGAGTAGTTTGTCTACCTTTGGTTCTCACCCTGCACTCAGCTCTCACCTATGGCTCCTAGAAGCTCTCAGCATGCAATAACAGTCACAGCCCAGGAATGGGTTTGACTGGTTGGCCAAACCAGGTGAGCGTAGCCAATGGGTCTTAAACCCTCAGTGAGTTAGGGACTTTTCCTGCATGCAAAGACAGCCTCTGGCAGATTGAACAGACGAGGCCAATAGTCTGTCCCAAAGTCAAGAAGGCAGTTTCTTCTCATCCTGTAGAGAGAAGTGAGGGGCAGATGGGGCTTGGGAACATGGGAAGGTAGCCCAACTAGGAGAAGGAAAACTTTGATCCTAAACCTCCGCTGCCTTGTCGGATTTCAGGAGAAGAAAAGGCTAAACAAATCTGGAGTGGAGTCCTAAGACGGTTGGATGGGGCCTTGTACACCTCCTTCTGGCAACTCCTGTGGCCAAACATCTTGTTCTCACATGTCATTGCATTTTGCGCAGTAGACAAGTGAAGCACTGTTAAGATGGCATCCCTATCTGATTGTAAAGTTTGGTCAGGTTTATGTGAGAGCAGGCAGTCCATCCAAGTATCTAGGACATAAGCTGCGTAGGTAGGGATAGACAGATGAGCCCAGATTCATCCCATTTCATTTTCACTGACATTCAGTTATTGGTCTGTTCCACCCCAGTTTTGTGTGGATTTCTTAAGAGAACACCCAAAAAGTTTGCATTTAAGATGTCTGGATTATTATACGCATTATTTTAAGCCTTTCCCCCAGTTGTGTATCTTTCAGTGCAATGCTTCTCAATGCACTTTTCTATAAAGGATGCATTAAAACATGTATTTTTAACTGGATGCCCACCAGGTCTACACTATTCAATAAACACACAAGACGTAATTGGCTGTACATTTGAAAACACCTGTCACTCGAATCAATATTGTGCTTGTGCATATAACTCTACTATATAAAAGATGCTGCTTACAGCAGATACTAATATGCTATAAGATCCACCACCCTGCGATATCATATATGGTATTATTTTTGTTGTAAAAAATGTGCGAGATTACGATATTGTATTTATTTGCATTACCTAGAGTTTGTACTACTGATGAAGCCCAAGACGGCAAAACAAGGCTAATATTCTGGAAACCCTTGCCTTAGTCTCTGTGAAAGGATTCTGTGGAACTGCAACAACCTTTCATGTGGATTGTTGGGCTCTATGAACAGACAGGTGGAATAGAAACTTTCACATATATGGACCATATGCATAAACCGATTAGAGAATGAACTGATCCACTGGGTCTTCTACTTTTTTCGTTGAATTTTATGAACTACTTCTGTTGACATCTACAATTCAATTCAATGAATAGTATATATTATTTTTTCAAACGTACATCCGGTTACGTCTTGGGTGTTTATTGAATATGTTTCACGTAACCAGAGGTTTGTTGTTGTTTTTTGAATCAGGTCTACACTGCAAAATCCGGAGAAATGCACAATCCGATCAGGAGTTACTTTCTGATCTGCAGACATGTCTGGGACCATCGTACCGGGATGGTTTGCTGAGAAAAGTGAACCATGCAAATTCCCCGTTGTAGGGCTTTATACGCCGTGACAAGCAACTTGACCTTGGAACAAGCTGTCCGCCAGCGCAGCTCCGTCAAACTGGTATTCTATGTTTTTGGCAGGCTGCTCCAATTACCAGGCCTCCTACTTCACTTCCCAAGCCTGGGCATGTGAGATGATGTTTCACACGCTCTCGTCTTCTCCTAAACTAGAGAGACAAGAGGTGGCTTCGGATATTCGCCTCATGAGGCAATGGAGGAAGCACAAGTGACTCACGCTTCCTCCAGCAAATATTCTGGGGCTCACAGCTCCTCCCCACAAACACTCTGCACAAAAGTTGGATGCCATAATGGAGGAATCGTGAATGATTCCTCTGTTCTGCTTTGGGAGAAACATCCTACGCCACCCAAGGTGGGGGCAGAGGTTATGAATCCAATGGGCAGCCAAAGAACCAAACATGAAGGCCCAATGAATGGAAGGCTTACATTGAACTGACAATAACCGCAGCTTCTAACAGTGAACTTACTGCCCCTGCGGTGACAGGACTGGAGACAAAATGGGGCCACAGTGGGAGAAAATGAGGTTTTGGCATCCTTGAGGGGAGCCCTGAAGTATGCAGACGTAAAAACGAAACAAAACCTAATAACTTTACAAAAGGGGAAACAAGTCCCATTGAGTTCAATGATGGCTGCAGACTTAGACTGCTGCCAAGAGCAGCTCTCATGATATACGCCCAAAAGGTGGAAAGAAGAAACAGTCCCAACCAAAGAGGATTGACAGATAAAATTGATGGAATACGCAGAAATGGCAAAACTTACCGAAAGTAGGGGAAATCAAGAAGGGAGACTTTTTATGACTGGGTGGAGAAAATGTATGGATTATCTGAAGATGAAGTGTAAACAACTTAAAACATTTAGCAGGGTTGTAGTAGTAGTGTTGTAAGAGTAATTAAAAGGGAATATAATAGGAAGTTAATAACTAGATATAAAAGAAATAACTGCAGAGGGGAGGGGAGGTGAAGAAAATGTAGATTGATTATTGTAAGATTGATTTACACATGTAAAATGAGAAAATGAGAATTACCCCCCCCCCCAAAAAAAAAACCCCAAACCTGCTGCCAAGCATTTTTTTTTTTAAAGTCTTGCTTTGGCTTTGTTATATTATCTGAGTCAATTCAAGGTTTAATTCTGATTTATCACTAAAAGGTATGTTTGCCTTATCTATGCAGATAGGAGAAATAATATACATTGAGGCTTTATCTTCTCATTAATACTCCAGAGTGATGGAGCTTTTGATTCCTCCTCCTCTATTAGGGATACGTATTAACTCGCAAATGGTTTCCCTTCTACATCTGAGGAGGAAATTGTACAATCACCAGTAAAGACTACAGATTGAATTAATGAGAGTAAATAGCTGCAAAGCCTCAGGGCAGAGAGTGTGCACAGATAAATGCAAAATGAGAATGGTGATGAATGGAGAGTGGGATTGTTTAACACGTGTTGTGATTAAATAATAATAATAATAATAATAATAATAATAATAATAATAATAATAATAAACAACTCATCTGATAGTGCTTCCCAAGCCACGCTGGGTGGCTCCCAACAGAATATTAAACAGAAGAAAACATCAAACATTAAAAACTTCCCTAAACAGGACTGCCTATAGATGTCTTCTAAAAGTCAGATACAGTGGTACCTCGGGTTAAGAACTTAATTCGTTCTGGAGGTCCGTTCTTAACCTGAAACTGTTCTTAACCTGAGGTACCACTTTAGCTAATGGGGCCTCCCGCTGTTGCTGCTGCTGCAGAGCACGATTTCTGTTCTCATCCTGAAGCAAAGTTCTTAACCTGAGGTACTATTTCTGGGTTAGTGGAGTCTGTAACCTGAAGCGTCTGTAACCCAAGGTACCCCTGTAGTTGTTTATTTCCTTAACATCTGATGGGAGGGTGTTCAACAGGGCGGGCGCCACTACCAAGAAGGCCCTTTGCCTGGTTCCCTGTAACCTCACTTCTCACAGGGAGGGAACAGTCAGAAGGCTCTCGGAGCTGGACCTCAGTGTCTGGGCTGAATGATGGAGGTGGAGATGCTCCTTCAGATATACTGGGTCAAGGCTGTTTAGTGCTTTAAAGGTTAGCACCAACACTTTGAATGCACTATAGAGAAATAAAACTTAGCACACACCCCAAAACATCCTCCACCACATCTAATGTCTTACCCCTCTCGTAGTTTTTTCCTGACTATCTCATATGGAAAGAAAATGCTTTGGGGCGACATCTCTTTTGTGTTTGCACTGTTTGAATGGGTATATTGAAAAGAAGAATTGCTTGGCAGCATATATATTGTACCATTAAAGGATGTTTACATGACTTGGTTATTGCAATTTGATTTCAAATTGTTCTGGGACTTTTTCAGCAGGAAGTGATGGAGATATCTTATGAACCTAATCTAACCCTATTCTACAAAACAAAAAAAATTCCTTCCAGTAGCACCTTAAATACCAACTAAGTTAGTTCTTGGTATGAGCTTTCGTGTGCATGCACACTTCTTCAGATACACTGAAACAGAAGTTTCCAGACCCTTCTATATAGTGAGAAGGTGGGGAGGGGTATTACTCAGAAGGGTGGTGGGAATGGGTAATACCCCTCCCCACCTTCTCACTATATAGAAGGGTCTGGAAACTTCTGTTTCAGTGTATCTGAAGAAGTGTGCATGCACACGAAAGCTCATACCAAGAACTAACTTAGTTGGTCTTTAAGGTGCTACTGGAAGGAATTTTTTTTGTTTTGACTATGGCAGACCAACACGGCTACCTATCTGTAACTGGACCTATTCTACAAGATTGTGGGAAAGCAAGGAATGAAGAAAGAAGATGAAGAGGAAGAGAGAGGTGTCACCCTAGCCTTCAAAGTAGTGGTTCCTTGCCCTCCAGGGTAGGGTTACCAGACGTCCCTGTTTCCCGGGGAAAGTCCCCGGATTTGTGAATAAGTCCCTGGACAAATTCCATCCCCGGAATGTCCCTGGATTTCATCTAATGTCCCCGGGAAATGCATCAGCGGCAGTCTCAGCAGCCTGGAGCAGTTGCCTCTGGCTGGCTTCAGGAGCTGCTCAGAAGTCCCCAATGATGGTGGTTCAGAAGAAGAAGAAGAAGAGTTTGGATTTGATATCCCGCCTTTCACTCCCTTTAAGGAGTCTCAAAGCGGCTCACATTCTCCTTTCCCTTCCTCCCCCACAACAAACACTCTGGGAGGTGAGTGGGGTTGAGAGACTTCAGAGAAGTGTGACTAGCCCAAGGTCACCCAGCAGCTGCATGTGGAGGAGCGGGGAAGCGAACCCGGTTCACCAGATTACGAGACTACCGCTCTCAACCACTACACCACACTGGCTCTCTCTCTCAGGAGCTCTAAGATGCAGCTTCTGGGCTGCCTCCACCTTCCCTGACCCCAGCAACTAAGCTGTGAAGGGAGACTTCAGGCTGCCTATTGGAGCAAGGGGCTCTACTCCCAAGCTAAGGTCTCTACTCATGACAGTAAAGTAACTGGACAACACACACAGACATGAATAAGTCCCATGTATGCAACAGCAGAAGTCTCTTTGATCCATTCAGTGCTGGTGGAAGAAGGCATGTGAACCTGAAAAAAAGCTTCCAGTTCTATTAGTCAGGTGAAGAAAACGAGTCTTTGGAAGGAACTGGAATATATTTGTATGACCACAGCCTTGGAATTACAACGACCAAGTCACCCATGCTGGGTTGTATCCAGTGAGGTTGCTGAGCAGGTGATATGGCTTCTGTCACCAGAAAGGGGAGAGAAGAAATTTCTAGTAATTTCCTCTTTCCCGCCTACTAAATCTGGAGAGTCCTCAAACATCCAGGATTTTTTTGGGTGGAGGGGGCACTATATGGGGAAAATGGGAATTGTTGAAAACGGCTCCATTTCATATTCCATTGATAGAAGCCTTACCATCAACTGACTGGCATTACCGAATACCACCCATTGGTATGATGCTGCAATTCTATCCACGCTTCCCTGACGGTAAGTCCCACTGAATGCAGTAAGAATTATGAATGTGTATAATCATAGAATTGTAGAGTTGGAAAGGACCACAAGGGTCATCCAGTCTGACCCCCTGCAGGGCAGGAATTTTTGTACAGGGCGGCAATATGTCTGGGATTTCCCGGACGTATCTTGCATTCTGCCTTCGGAAAAAGTGTCCTGGAGGAAATTGCTGAAATGTTCAGGAAAACCTGGAGGTATGGCAACCCATGTTGGAAGTGTTAGCTTTGGCAATTTCCTCTGGATTTTCACTTTTTGAAATATGGCAACCCTACTTTTGCCCAACATGGGTCTCCTCTTCTCTACTTACACACACACACACACACACACACACACACAAACACACACATCCCATATTTTTCTATCATCTATCTATCATCTATCTATCTATCTATCTATCTATCTATCTATCTATCTATATCACCTATCTATATCTATCTATCTATCTCTATCTATTTATCATCTATCTATCTAACTATCTATCTATCTATCTATCTATCTATCTATCTATCATCTATCTATATCTATCTATCTATCATCATCTATCTATCTCACCTATCATCATCTATCTATCTATCTATCTATCTATCTATCTATCTATCTATATCATCTATCTATCTCACCTATCATCAATCATCTATATCTATCTATCTATCTATCTATCTATCTATCTATCTATCTATCATCTATCAATCTATCTCTATTATCATCTATCTATCTATCTATCTATCTATCTATCTATCTATCTATCATCTATCTATCAATCTATCTATCTATCATCTATCTATCTATCTATCTATCTATCTATCTATCTATCTATCTATCTATCATCTCTACCTATCTATCATCTCATGGGTACGCAAACTAAGGCCCGCGAGTCTGATCAGGCTCAATTGCCTTCTGGATCTGGCCCGTGGATGGTCAGGGAATCACTGCATGGATTGCCAGCGCACACGTTCTTTCCCTCTCCCTCCCATGGTGGCGGCACCTCCTCCCTCCCTCCTCCTGGCTTCTCCCTGCCCTGCCTAGAGGAGGAAGGGGGCTGGGCTTTGTTGGTGCCAGCAGCAGCAGCGCTCTCCGGAGCAGCCCCTCTCCGGAGCCCTTTCGCGCACACTCATCGTCCCTCCGCCGCCACCACCAGCCCCTGCCGCTTGCAAGACACAGGTAAGCAGCCACCGGGGCTTGTTGTGCTCTTGCATCATTCCCCCCCCAAAAAAAATATAGTCCGGCCCCCCACAAGGCCCCCTGCTGAAAAAGTTTGCTGACCCCTGATCTATCATAATCCGGGGTTGCTGTTTTGCTGCTGGACCAGTATGCACAAACTTTAGTTGCCTAGCTCTCGAAATTTAATCTAACCTTATCGGTCTATCTATCCACCTATCCAGGGAAAGAGGATTGCACTAATATAAAAGCCTCTCCTTTGAGGCTGTTCTGAAACCTCCAAATTGGGCCACTTTGCTTGTTTATGGCATTTACGATACGAAAAGGCATCGTTTGCGCCTCATGAAATGCAAATAACTCCATGGGAACATGCACACCAGCAAACAAATTCTGCCTTCTCCTTTACTCCTCTGGTCACAACATGAATGCAATGTTATGTTTGGGATTTTTAGAGTATTAAAAGAAGGGGGGGGGGGAAGGTGTGTGTGTGTGGAGGGGGGGAGAGAAGTGCATTCAGTATTATTAGTCCCGGAGTAAATGTAACCTGGCCCTTGTTGCCTCTTCCTCCTTTCCCTGCCGGCCCCCGAGTCTGCTGCTTGCAATCGCTGCACATGGCATTAACTTTTATGCCTTCATCTATATGTACAATGCGGCTCTGTTATCGTTACTCTGGGAACCCTGGTGTTTGCATAAATTTTAATTTCCTGTCTTTTGTTTGCTTTCTTCATCATCGTGCTAAAGGGGGGGAAATATTCCTCGGCTTGCAAAATTACCCGTAGTATATTGCAACAGTGTACGCAGCAGGTACCACTTATGCTGTGCTGCCTCAGCAGTGCCTACTGCTGAGAGCAGTGTGCGCGCACGTGTGTGTGTGTGTGTGCGTGCGCACATTTCTCAGGTCTGTTAATCAGAGCTGCCAGATGTCAGGGCTTTCAACTTGTGGATCCAGGTGCCCCCATATTCTGCAGCAGGGTATTGCACATTCCATGCATCCGTCACAAAAGTACCAAATCTAATATCCGGCATGGATTTTTACAGCCCAAGAACCCCGAGTTTTCATTATTGCTATTAAAACAAACTTCCTAGTCCTCAGGAGTATGCAGAAAAGCTTGGAAACAGCTCTATGTGCATTCCTTACCAACATTCCCCTTTACTGCCTCATTACTGTCAAAGCAAACAGTAAGCTATTTGCAAAGGGCAACAACTATGGACAACTCAGTATGCAAACACCTGAGACATAACTGAGTTAAGCAAAGCATTTTTGCGTTCCCCTGCTTTCAGGGGGAGAATTAGGCAAAGGCTCAGGAGTTTGCCACTGAAACCAATGGGAAATGTGCCCTGAATCTGCATAATTTATTTTGATTTTTAGGGGAGGCTTCATTTTCTTTTCAGTGGTACCTCGGGTTAAGTACTTAATTTGTTCCGGAGGTCTGTTCTTAACCTGAAACTGTTCTTAACCTGAAGCACCACTTTAGCTAAAGGGGCCTCCCGCTGCTGCCGCTGCTGCCGGAGCACGATTTCTGTTCTTATCCTGAAGCAAAGTTCTTAACCTGAGGTACTATTTCTTGGTTAGCAGAGTCTGTAACCTGAAGCGTATGTAACCAGAGGTAGCACTGTATTTGTTTCTGGATTGCAAGCACGATTCCATCCACACAAATGCCAGCTCAGTTTGAGCAAAGTTTCATGTTCACGCAATGACCATTTTGCATGTGTCCAATATGTGTGCGACTGCGCACAAGCGCATCACCGCAACCCCTAAGTGGCCGGAAAAGGGGATATAATAGGTGCAGAGCGGGGGGGTCAGGAATGTAATCCCCAGGTAGACAGCCATTTCCTGTACAACATCAACACAGAATGGAGGTGCCCACCTTTTTTGCTGAACCCTTTGCGTTTGGAGCACCGGCCTGGAAAATGTGCCACTCCCACTCTCTGCCACTCATGAGCACTGAGGATGAATGTCACCCTGCAGTTCTGCCTTACAATTGTCACTGAATTTAGTGCCAAAAATGCTTCCCGGTCAAGACTGAAAGGAGCCCTGGTAATGAAAGATAACTATTTTCTCAGGGCTGTTCAATATGCATCTTCTAATCAGGATTATTAAGCTCCCCGAATCTAGTTTTTTAGATAGGGGAAATCTATCTTGTGCACGCAGACACTGGGAAAAGTCTGAGGTTTAGTTACAAATGAATGCAATGATCATTCGCTTTTAATTAAAACGTGCTGGAGATAGGACCACAGCCAGACAATATTTTTGTTTCAAAAGGGAAACAAAAGAAGAGGAAGACCCCCCCGGCTCCCTGGCCGCCACCATGGAACTGTCGACGAACATGCCTGGATGTTTCTGTGCCTGGAATAATAAAAGTTTTCGTTAATCCTAAACACAGTGAAATATTGAAAACGCTCCTCTCTTGCAGTCGCGGGTGACTCATGAGATCCTGCAGGGAGTCAGAGGCCGACTGGCGAGGGGAGACGAAGTGTGCATATACGTGTGTGTGTATATATAATGTAACAGCGCTCAGAGATTTACAGAGGGAACGAGAGCGAGGACCACTTCAAACAGCACAGGGCAGATTCATTAAAACTGCTGGCTGCATTCCAGCGGTTAAAATTGAGGCAGCATATTTATTGCATTTTGCTCAAATAAATCTGGAAATGTGTGAATCATATCCCAGAGAAAGAAAAAAAGGGGGTGGCAGCAAGGAGAGAGAGAGGGTATGGAGGATGTGGTTAAAACAACAACGTCCAAACACAAATCCCCCCCTTTAAATACTAGTTCTCAAAATCAAAATATGATCAACAACATGGCAGAACCATTGTCTGGTGGATATATTTATTCCTGGCATGCACGGACTTCTATATTATATCAGAAGGAATTGGTAAGCAGAGCCACCATTTTGTATACTGGAGTTTATCGTACGGGTGCAAGTATCCTTTGACTCCCCACCCTAATCTACCTGCTGCCTCCTTGTTAATATTCCTTTAGTTTGGCTGTTTCTGCTTTACGGCTCGCTCCGTTCTTCTTCTGTCTGTAGCGTTAGCACCTCTTTCCCAATAGGAGCTGCGTTCAGCTGGGATTCAATTATAGCCTGTGTTGCAAAAGCAGATTGCTTTCTCAAAGACAGTGTGGGTTTCACGGGGGGAGACGGGAGAAGAATGGATTATTCCCACCCCCCTTCCGTTTGCTGAAAGTCTTATTTTAATTCTTCTGGTAGGAGAAGGCAGAGACGTGTGGCTGGTGGCTTGAACTGGTAACGTGGCAGAGGGTTCACAATCCCATTTGCCTCCATGCTAGCCAACAAACACTCAGCACCATGTCAGAAGAAGAAGAGTTTGGCTTTGATATCCCGCTTTATCACTACCCTAAGGAGTCTCAAAGCGGCTCACAATCTCCTTTCCTTTCCTCCCCCACAACAAACACTCTGTGAGGTGAGTGAGGCTGAGAGACTTCAGAGAAGTGTGACTAGCCCAAGTGTGCAGCTGCATGTAGAGGAGCGGGGAAGCGAACCCAGTTCACCAGATTACGAGTCCACCTCTCTGAACCACTACACTACACTGGTCAGATGATGACTAGGAAGAAATCATAGGGGCCCCCCTGCCAGCTTTCAGGATCCATCACACAATCTTGTGGAGTGGTAGCTCTGAATGGCAATGCCTAGGTTAAGCATTAAGGGTTAAAATACAAAGACTCCACCCGACAAAAAAACCTTACCAGAAACCTGTCTTGGCCATATGTGCTACAGATGCTCAGTCACAGAGTTGCTGCAATACATCCTACAAATTTTAATCAAGCATGCAAGCTAGGAAGTGCAAAAAGGAAAGAAATCACACCACAAAACAACTGGCCTTTAAGGCAACTGGCAGAAGCTGAAATCTTGCCGCCAAATTGAACTCAAGTCATTGGATTACAATTCCCATTATCCTTGGTCATTGGGCATGCTGACTGCAGATGACTGAAGTTATGGTTGAACAACATCCAGGGACCAAAATTTGGAAAGGGCTGCCCTACCGTCCTTTAAATCTGATTCTCAGCCCAGTTTTGACACCAATGCAGCCTGGTGGACAATTGATGCTGGGAGAACACCCCTGTAGCATTGGCTCAATGTGAGCAACGGTGGAGAGTATGTCATGGCCAGTAAGTATGTCATGGTGAATACCGTATGTCCCCAGAAAACTAAGGGATCGACTGGGTTCTCAGAAATCGGAGACCAGGAGGGATTGTGCCAGTTGCTCAAGCTATTGCCCAATACCAGAGACTGATCAGGACCTCAACAAATTGACCAGCTACATTAAAAAGGGAAAGTCCAAGAGTAATCAGAGGAATTGTTTGGATCCATCACAGATCCAACTCAAAGTTTAAGCATCTTGCACAAGTTTAAGCATCTTGGAAAACCTGACAATGTACAGATCTGTCAATTAGAAAGGAAACCACATTAAAGATCCCCCAGTCTGAGACTACCATCCAAAGTGTGATCTGATAGAGACCACATATTGTCTCAGGCAGACCCATGGTTGCCATAAAATTCAGACCTTTATCCAACACCATATTGCACGAAACCAACTCAGAAATCTCAGGCATGGAGAGTATTGGGCATCCAAGTTGGGAGTACGCTAACGGGAACCCAATCCTCTACCAAGAACAAGAAACAGAAGGACTACTAAATGGGACACCAGGACAGGGAGACTAAATCATGCCTCACATGACCACACATGACTCTGGTCTGTTCCTGTATGGAGAAACCTGGCCAATAAGAATGGACAGAAGTAACTTTCCTCGCTTTGTCCTATCAGGTTTCTGCAATGCACATCAGATTGGTGATCAAAATGGGGCGTTCAGAGGGGAGAGTGGGACGGAGCTGGCCAGAGTTCAGGCCTGATCATCCTTCCCTCCCCATCGCCACCGTGAGTGGCTGGACTGCTGCTGTGGCTCTGCTGCAACACCAGGATATGTGGGTTAGGACAGCAGCCTAGCTCATTATGCTCTTGCATGCAATTAAGCTAAGCAGTTCCTGCCAATTTCAGTGCTCAGTCTGTATGAAGCCTTTGGAAGATGCCGCCACCTTTTAAGGCAAGGTAGGAATTTAGGCAAAGCAAAACAGAAAAACACAGCAGCTAAATTTAGTGTCCGCTTCTCCCTCCCTACTAACACCTTTCCCCAGCAACTTGCATGGCACATTTCCTGCCATTTGTGAATTAAAAGTAGCACATTAACAGACCTCTAAGGGAGGGAAGAAAAGGACACATGACTTATAACTGCAGTGCCAACTGACCCTCGACTGCCGTGGAGCTATGACTGCCATGGCTTCCAATTTGAAAACAATCACCTATTGATTTCCAGCTCTCCAGTTTTAAACAAGTCTTCTCAGAACAAGTTTTCTCAATGACAATTCCGCCTGCTTCACGAATAATTGGCATCCGGTTGAGGTGTGATCAAAAGAAGGCTGACTTCATGCCCAAACGGCTAGTTGTTTCAATAAATGGTATTTTTGGGGTGTGGGGTGTGGTTTATTTCTGGGAGGGGGCTATTCAGCCGCACAAACGGACTGTTGTCACAACTGCTCTCTGAATATGCTACACAGATTGCAGGGGAAAAGTGTGGAGAATGGCATATAAATTAGTGGGATGAGTGCCATTTAATGACCTGCTCTTATGGAGTCATACCCAACATTGTTTTTAATGCAAGTCAAGTTTATTAAATTTGTGAGGTCCATGCCTTTACACAAAATACCATAAAACATTATTAAAAGATAAACAATAAAATTAGGTAGGCAGGTGTTTTTAATGAATCCTGTGCTGAAAATCCCTTCTTCTTTTGGAGGAGCAAAAAGTGAAAGACTGGTATGCCCAAACATGTCTCTTGGTAATCCCACTGGCCCCTTTGGGAACCACAGTTCTACAACTACAGAGTTGCCTTCCAGATGTTCTACCACTGGTATGATTTAATAATAAGAATAGCAATAATTTATTTATACCCTGTCCATCTGGCTGGGTTTCCCTAGCCACTCTGGGTGGCTCCCAACTGAATATTAATAATAATAATAAAGCGATAAAATATCAAACATTAAAAACTTCCCGAAACAGGGCTGTCTTCAGATGCCTTCTAGAAGTCAGATAGTTGTTTATTTCCTTGACATCCAATGGGAGGGTGTTCCACAGGGCGGGCGCCACTACCGAGAAGGCCCTCTGCCTGCTTCCCTGTAACCTCACTTATTGCAGGGAGGGAACCGCCAGAAGGCAACTCGGAGCTGGACCTAAGTATCTGGGCTAAATGATGGGGGTAGAGACTTCCTTATTCCAGGTTGCTCCTGGGGAAAGAGAGTTTGAGACTATAGCACCAATCCTGGTCCAACTGCATTGACTGCCAATGAGTTTCCGGGCCCAATACAAAGTGATGCTTTTGACCTATAAAGCCTTCAACAGCTGAGGACTGTGATACCTCCAGGACTGCGTCTCCCCACAGGAACCAACCCAGACCTTGGGATCACTGTCTGAGGTAACACAAGAATGGGCCTTTTCTGCGGTGATTCCCCACTTCTGGAATGCATATGCCTGGTGAATTGCATATCTTTAAGCACATAGTCTAGAACTTGCCGATCAGAAGGTCAGTGGTTTGAATCCCCATGATGGGGTGAGCTCCCGTTGCTTGGTCCCAGCTCCTGCCAGCCTAGCAGCTCGAAAGCACGTCAAAGTGCAAGTAGATAAATTGGTACCGCTCCGGTGGGAAGGTAAACGGCGTTTCCATGCGCTGCTCTGGTTCACCAGAAGCAGCTTAGTCATGACCCACATGACCCAGAAGCTGTACGCCGGCTCCCTTGGCCAATAAAGTGAGATGAGCACCGCAACCCCAGAGTCGGTCATGACTGGACCTAATGGTCAGGGGTCCCTTTACCTTTACCTTACATATCTTTGGGCACCAGGCGAATGTGTTGAACCGAAGGTGAACCATTCTGAAAGCTTTGCTAACGCCATCTTGGTAGTCCGGATAACCTCACAATTAACTGGTAGCTGTTGTAACAACGGGCTCATGTGTGTTTATATCCATTTGCTGATAAAGGCTAATTATTTTGCTTTGATGTTATCCGTATCTGTGGGCTTGGGGTGCTGGGCTCTCAGCCCAGAATGGGGAAATAGCTGTAAAGCTTGGCTTTTCGCCACCTATGGCCTCATCTGGTCAGGTGAAGCGATGGGAAAGTCGGGTCAAAGAGACCTGAACTGCTTTGTGTATCATGAATGTATGGGCGTGGGTTTTTGTTTTTTTTTGGCATGGACATGTCATCTCCTTGCTGTGATATCCATCCCATATTTTAATATTTTAATGTTCCATTATTTTAATGTTGTATTTTATTTTTGTTTTTAAGTTGTAATCATTCATCTTGTTTTTATTATTGCTTGTAAGCTGCTCTGAGCCTGGCCTTGGCTGGGGATGGTGGGGTATAAATAAAAAAAATTATTATTATTATTATTATTATTATTATTATTATTATTATTATTATTATTATTTTATTATATCTGTAGAGGCTGGGAGACCTGGCAGGCTGCTCTGCTGGAAGTCAACACCTTTCTTTAATAAAGCGCTCAAAATGATCACTTTGATGTTTTTGAAATTCCTGCATTCGACTGCTCCCACAAGCCCTCGTTTGGGCCTGCGGTTCAGAATCATAGAAGCTGGCTGGGAGGGACAACAAGGGTCATCTAGTCCAAACCCCTACAATGCAGAAATCTCAGCTAAAGCATCCATGACAGATGGCCATCCAACCTCTGCTTGAGAACTCAACAAATTTGCAATAGTGTCGGGCCTACAGGTAAATTTTACAAAGTCAGAAGCTATGTGCTTCAACACCCCTCCTCACACCCAAAAAGAGCTCACGAAGGTCACCAAAATAAAACTCTGCCACACCAAGTTCAGATACCTAGGGGTACAAATAACCAGAAACCTCAACAAATTGTACCTCCACAACTACAAGCCCCTGTGGCGGCAAATTAACAAAGACCTAAAGAGATGGAATAACACGAATTTCACTCTCTCAGACAAAATAGCCATGATCAAAATGATCACACTCCCAAAACTAACCTACCTATTCCAAACCCTCCCAATCTGGATCCCCTCAACCCAACTCCGCAGTTGGCAGAGAAAACTACACTCTTTCATCTTCTCACATAAAAAACCAAGAATAAGCCCCAAATACCTGCACCTCCCCACCTCAGAAGGAGGATGGGGAATCCCCAACATAGAAGCATATTACAATGCCAACCAAATACGCCATATAATCCCATATATACTAGAAGATGAGACAAAACAATGGGTACACCTAGAGAGGGACACAATTGAAAACACCTGCACCACAACATACCCACTCCTCCCAAACAAACTAAAGAAAATTCCCACAACACTTAACAGGTACACACAGACCATGCTCAAAGCATGGAAAACACAAATAGGTAAACTATCCCCAACCCCATCCCCACTAATCCCCCTGGCGTACCACCCATTATTCCACCATGCAGCACAAAACCTCCAGATAAAAGCCTGGCGAACCAAAGGCTTATATCGCCTAATAGACTTTTATAAAAATAACAAACCCTTGTCAACACAAGAAATACAAGACAAACTAGAAGACACCCAAATGCCCTGGTTAACACAACACCAACTACATGCCCTCTTAAACAACCCAACAGTAAAATCAGCAGCAACTAGGCCCCTGACAACCTTTGAAAACCTCCTCCTAACAACAAAGGGAAATGGTAAAGGGACGGTATCCGCAATATACAAAATACTACTCCAAAATCCCGCAAATCCCCTAGACGCAATCAAAAAACAATGGGAGAATGACATAGGCTATGAGATTAACCCCACTCAATGGACCAGAATGTGGTCTAAACCCCCCTTTAAATCCATATCAACAAAAAGAAAAGAACTCACACTGAAACTCACCTACAGGTGGTACCTAACACCAAGGAAACTAGCGCTAATACACCCAGGAACCTCACCAAAATGCTGGAGAGGGTGCACCTCCACAGGCACATACCTCCACATGTGGTGGGAGTGTCCCAAAATCCAACTATTCTGGACAACAGCCATACAAGAAATATGTAAAATAACAAAGCAAGTATTAGACTTCACCCCAGAATTGGCCCTACTAAACATCTTCCAAGACAACAATGCCCATTTACTCCACAAAGAACTCATAACCCACCTACTTTCAGCAGCCAGAAACACCATAACCAGACACTGGAGAGACCTGTCAGGAGTAAGCATGGACCAATGGTACCAAATAGTATGGGAAACAGCCCTACTAGAAAAATTAACTAACAAACTGAAACTGACACGGGGACAAACAGAAGAAGACACCTTCACCCCGGTATGGCTCCCCTTTATCACATACACAGCCCAACAGGACAATGACAATAATCCACCAACAGCATACAAATCAATATGGCTAACTTGACCCAAAACACCCACCCACCTCACTCACACATGAAAACAAAGATCACCACAGCCAATCACAAACAAACAATCACATCCTAGGCCAACCCCAACCTCTCTCACCACCAAAGGAACACAAGTGAACAACACAAGCACGCTGACACCAAACTACATACATTAAGCATAATAGAAACACCGCTACCCCACCCCACCCCCATCCATCTCCCCTCCTTCCACCCTCCTTTCTTCTTCTTCTTTTTTCTTTTTTCTTCTCCTCCTAATGCCTCAACAAATGAAATGGATTTGTAAAAATGTTACACGGGGAAAAAAAAATACACAAGGCATTACACTTACACTGTAAAACAAGAAAACCCTTAATAAAATATATTTAAAAAAAAAAAAAGAAAAAAATTCAAAAAAAAAAAAAAAAACCTCTAAAAAAGGAGAGCCCAACACCTCTTGTGGGGGTCTGTTCCACAGCCCTTACTGCCAGAAAGTTTTTCCGAATGTCTTTCTTGTAACTTGAAGCAATTGGTTCAAGTCCTGCCCTCCAGAGCAGGAGAAAACAAGCATGTTCCCTTTTTCCATGCGAACAGGAAAAACATTTCTCTTCTCCTGGGCTTTTTGCTGATTAAAGAAACTATGACCTTTTAAATTGGGTGGCCACTGTTTTGCTTGTTATTATGCTAGGTATATTTGTGTTTTTATACTGTAAACCGTGTTGGGTTCCTCGGATGAAGGCAGGCATATAGATTAAATAAATACAGTGGTACCTTGGGTTACAGACATTTCAGGTTACAGATGCTTCAGGTTACAGACTCCGCTAACCAAGAAATAGTACCTCGGGTTAAGAACTTTGCTTCAGGGTGAGAACAGAAATTGTGCTCCAGCGGCACAGGGCAGCAGGAGGCCCCATTAGCTAAAGTGGTGCTTCAGGTTAAGAACAGTTTCAGGTTAAGAATGGACCTCCGGAATGAATTAAGTTCTTAACCCGAGGTATCACTGTAGATAAGATACTGAGTCACACCATCTGTATGTTCGCTGATGGCCCAGGCTTTCTGGGGCTGATGGCACTTGCGGCCCAAAACCTCTGGAGGGCATTGTGTTGGCAAAGGCTGCTGTACCCTGAATGGCAGAAGCTCTTTAGGGTTTGAGAAGGGTCTCTGCCCCTGTCACACCCAGAGATGCTGGGAGTTAGCCATGTTCCTTTGCAAACAACATGCTCTACCCCCAAGCTGTAGGCTTTCCCCGACAAGCAACTGTGATGCTGGCGGAAAATTGCAAATTCAGTGTTTTAAAAACCAGACTAGATGTGTATTCCCATAGCTCCAGATAAAGGGATGAGGGAAAGCCTTTCTGGAATGTTCTATCCCGGGGTCAGCAAACGTTTTCAGCAGGGGGCCAGTCCACTGTTCCTCAGACCTTGTGGGGGCCAGACTATCTATCTATCTATCTATCTATCTATCTATCTATCTATCTATCTATCTATCTACCTATCTATCATCTATCTATCTATATTGGGGGGGGGGGGATGAATGAATTCCTATGCCCCAGAATTAATCCAGAGATGCATTTAAATAAAAGGACACGTTCTACTCATGTAAAAACACCAGGCAGGCCCCACAAATAATCCAGAGATGCATTCTCAATCAAAGGACACATTCTACTCATGTAAAATAACTCTGATTCCCAGACTGTCCGCAGGCCAGATTTAGAAGGCAATTGGGCCGGATCTGGCTCCCGGGCTTTAGTTTGCCTACCCACGTTCTAGCCATTCCTTGTTCATGTTTGGCAAGCCCCTGCACTCTCACAGGGAGGCGCAAAGAGCTCCCTGTAAGCTTTGCTCCAGTATCAGGTTGTTAGGCTGATGGGGAGGTGAGCTGAGTCAGACCCAGCACGATAAAAGGCCTCGTGACGTGTGTCAGTCAGAGTGACCCCCGCAAGAATGACTAACCTCCCATTCACCTGTGTTGGCATGGAGACCTGGCTGTCATTACCTGCTGCCGCTGTAAAACGAGCTCGATTCCTGGCAAAGTTTTTAAACAAGAAAGAAAGAAGGAAATAGAAAAAAACCCCAACTCATTTGTGCCAAAAGCTGCCCCCTGACACACACTTCTTTAAGGCAAGCAAACATGCTGTAAGAGGAACGTACGTATGTGTGGGGAATCACACCTCCTGAGTTGTTTTTCTTTCTCCCCCCCCCCGAAGCATATTTGATGAAAGAGTTCTTTAAAAAAGAAAGATATTGACAGCTCACTATCACAACTTCCTGGCAGCCACATTCGCACAATCATAATGTGCGATATTTGAGGCCAGACGGGCTCTTCTCTTAGGGCAACCTGTGTGTGGGTAGGCTTGCTTCTGAAACATTATTATTTTTTAAGTCCACGGCATGGCACACCTTCAACTGTAGCAGCAATACCAATCCAGACAAACCCTGATGAAGCCTTGAGAAACGGTGAAAGGAAGGACGACAGAGACATTCGTTCCATCTGTGTGTTCACTGCAAGGTCTGAAAACCAGTTCGCTAAGCTCAAGGGGTGTCCGAAAAAAGCATGCAAGTACACTCTCCGCATGATCAGGAACACCCAGGATGGAACTCAACCAACTTTCACTCATTACAGACCCTTCAAGGTGTCCCGTTTTTCCAGGGACAGTCCCAGATTTACAGGAGCCATCCCAGTTTCTGATTTGATCCTGGAATGCCCCCTTTTCCCTTTTGTTGTTTAGTCGTTTAGTCATGTCCGACTCTTTGTGACCCCATGGACCAGAGCATGCCAGGCACTCCTGTCTTCCACTGCCTCCCGCAGTTTTGTCAAACTCATGTTGGTAGCTTCGAGAAGAAGAAGAAGAAGAAGAAGAAGAAGAAGAAGAAGAGGAGGAGGAGGAGGAGGAGGTGGAGGAGTAGTAGTAGTTTGGATTTGATATCCGCTTTATCACTACCCTTAGGAGTCTCAAAGCAGCTAACAATCTCCTTTCCCTTCCTCCACAACAAACACTCTGTGAGGTGAGTGGAGCTGAGACTTCAAAGAAGTGTGTCTACTCCAAGGTCACCCAGCAGCTGCATATGGAGGAACGGAGACGTGAACCTGTTTCACCAAATTATGAGTCTACCACTGTGAACCACTACACCACACTGGCTCCCACCACACTGTCCAACCATCTCGTCCTCTGTCATCCCCTTCTCCTTGTGCCCTCCATCTTTCCCAACATCAGGGTCTTTTCCAGGGAGTCTTCTCTTCTCATGAGGTGGCCAAAGTATTGGAGCCTCAGCTTCACGATCTGTCCTTCCAGCGAGGACTCAGGGCTGATTTCCTGCAGAATGGATAGGTTTGATCTTCTTGCAGTCCATGGGACTCTCAAGAGTCTCCTCCAGCACCATAATTCAAAAGCATCAATTCTTCAGCGATCAGCCTTCTTTATGGTCCAGCTCTCACTTCCATATATCACTACTAGTAAAACCATAGCTTTAACTATACGGACCTTTGTTGGCAAGGTGATGTCTCTGCTTTCCCTTAAAGGTCAAGGTAAAGGGACACCTGACCGTTAGGTCCAGTTGTAGCTGACTCTGGGGTTGCTGTGCTCATCTCGCTTTATTGGCCAAGGGAGCCAGCGTACAGCTTCCGGGTCATGTGGCCAGCATGACTAAGCAACTTCTGGCGAACATGAGCAGCACACGGAAACACCATTTACCTTCCTGCTGGAGTGGTACCTATTTATCTACTTGCACCTTGACATGCTTTCGAACTGCTAGGTTGGCAGGAGCAGGGACCGAGCAATGGGAGCTCACCCCGTCGCAGGTATTCGAACCACCAACCTTCTGATTGGCAAGTCCTAGGCTCTGTGGTTTAACCCACAGCACCGCCCGTGTCCCCTTCTTTCCCTTAGGACTTCACTATTTTTATAGGACAACTGTTGGAGCTGCAGACGAAAGCTTGATTGAGATGGAGGGAGCTGGGCGTGAATGAAACTGCCTTTCTACAGCATTAGCACACAGGCAGAGTTTTGCACCTAATTACTCTCTACCTAACGTCATTATGCCCTGAAACCCAAAACAATGATCACAATAAAAAGTGAATTGGGAGTCGAAGTCGTCCCCTGCCCAATTTCACCAAGCAATGTGATTTTCCTCAATGCTCCACATGTGGAAGGAGGAAGCACATTGGTGCCTGCGAATAGAGAGGTGGGGGCCAAGCCACCCACGCATTCTAGCAACCAGCCCGTAAAATCTGGCAGTAGCACTGGAAACATTTATGCTTTACACATATAATGAGGGAAATGGAAGGAGGGGAAGGGGGAAAGAAAAAAACCCCATCCAGGAATGAAATGATGGCTGAAATTTCTTATTGTCATTAATACCAGGTTCTTAAATTAAATCCCCCTCCTGTTTCTCCTCCAGCCCCCCAAGGAATTAAAAAAAAGGGGCTAGGCGGAGACAAAAAGAAAATTCCACCGGATTTGGCTCGGGGTTCTTTTTGCAAACGGCTCTGCCCGCATGCAAAAGGAATAATTCCTTGCTCTTGCAAATGTTTCCAACTAGGAAATAATTGGAATCAGAAGCCTGTCCTTTTCCACCCAAAAGGGAAGGCAGAGCATGTTGAGATTCTCAACAAATCCTGACAGGTCCTAGTCTTTTGCTAACAGGAGGAAACAAAAGACCCAAAATCACCCTAGAGCTCCCTTCTCCCCCGGACTGCCTCACCCACAGAAATAATTTTAACTACCACACACATGCTTTTTATTGCCTGGTCCAATTAGGAAGAGGCCGAGAGAAGGATCCCCCAAAGGGAGGACTATTCTTTTAAAAACAGGAGTTTCTCATGTACGCGCCATCTTCCAAACAAAATCAAGGTCCAAGACTCCGGCTCGAACAATGGATGCCTGGATACAAGCATACCATGCTGGGCATTTCCCCAGTGTTATCCAGCAGATCTCATTCTTTCCTGGGGAGCAGCCCTTTTTCTTCAGCTAGGCTAAACTACATGTGATTTAGACAGGTTGCAACAGTACCACTTCTGATTGAGGCGTTGGTTCTAGGGTCTGGGGGAGAGCTTGGCAGAGTGCCATTCTGAGCCTCCTCCCAGCTGGGGGGTTTAATGGATGCCTGCCAATAATAATAATAATAATAATAATAATAATAATAATAATAATAATTTATTTATACCCTGCCCATCTGGCTGGGTTTCCCCAGCCACTCTGGGCGGCTTCCAACAAAGTATTAAAATACAATAGTCTGTTAAACATTAAAAGCTTCCCTAAATAGGGCTGCCTTCAGATGTCTTCTAAAAGTCTGGTAGTTGTTTTTCTCTTTGACATCTGGTGGGAGGGAGTTCCACAGGGTGGGTGCCACTACCGAGAAGGCCCTCTGCCTGGTTCCCTGTAACTTGGCTTCTCACAGTGAGGGAACTGCCAGAAGACCCTCGGCGCTGGACCTCAGTGTCCGGGTAGTGTCCGGGTAGAACAATGGGGGTGGAGACGCTCTTTTAGGTATACTGGACCGAGGCCGTTTAGGGCTTTAAAGGTCAGCACCAACACTATATTCAGGAAGCTGCTGTACCTATTTATCTACTTGCACTTTGACATGCTTTCAAACTGCTAGGTTGGCAGGAGCTGGGACCAAGCAACAGGAGCTCACCCCGTAGCGGGGATTCGAACCGCCGACCTTCTGATCAGCAAGTCCTAGGCTCTGTGGTTTAACCCGCAGCGCTACCGGCGTCCCAAGCCCTACATTAGGCAAAAAAAGATTGTTGCATTGCAGGGGGCTGGCTGGACTACAGGTAGATGACCATCGGGGTCCCTTCCAACTCTACAATCCTATGAATGCAGGTCAGCAAATTTTGGGGAAACAGAACAAAGTACTGTCTGAAGGCAGTCCAGTAAGCACTGTGGTAGAGATGTACTGCTTGTTGGAACATGGTATCTGTGTCAGGAAGAGGCTAGGGCTGTTGGCAGCCATCCTAGTTTGGACTGAGCACAAAACCATGGGGCCGTTTCTGCTAGGGGCTGGATCCTGAAAGTACTGCCCTGTTGCCTGTGCAAGGGCAGGAACTTTAGCCTTATTGGGGCTTCTGCAATGGAGTCAACAAAGTCTGAAGACAAAAACACGACAGCCTCAGGCCAGGACACATGCACCAACCATCTGGTGGATGGGCTTCTGTGACTGGTCCAGCATTTCCTTCCACTTCTTCTTCAAAAATGTCACCGTCATCCCCTGAAGATGAGGAATCTGACTCAAGGGTCATGGCACTACCCCATCGGCCACCAACAGTCCTACCACAGATGTAGTGCTGGGATTTAAGTGTGGCGCACGATGGTGGCATAAAGGATTCTGACGGCAATTTTATTTGATTCGTTAATATATTCTTTGGGAAACATTGCCATCACTGCACAAGTAAGTTCAGATTTTCATGCTATTTTATTTCCCCCCCCCCAACCCCACGGCAATGATTTTTATCCCATTTGCTGCAGCCGAGTTTCAAAGTGCAAGCCATATCTTTAATGATAATTAGACACCACATTACTTAGTCTTCCTGTCCCCGTGTAAATAACAATTAGCAATAATTTAGCAGTTGTATGCTCCAGCATCTTCTCTAAACCATGCCATTGTATCCCACTCCAGATTCCTTTGCATTAATTAGGATCATAAGCCAATCAGAGCTAATTAGGAAGAAAATAAGTATAATAATAAATGAAACAAAGCTAGTGATTTGTATCTGTTTGGTAGCTCTCTCTCCCTCTGCAGTTCAGCAAATAGCCGTAATGCAGAGGAACTTCTTCTAATTGAATCTAATTATGAGGTTTCCCTTGCTACTTTGAGCCTCCTGTTCAAATCCCACGAAGCTCATTAAATACCCAACAAAGCTGGAATCTTCAGCACGTACTGCAACTTGCTTCGTCTTAATTGGTACCTTGTTGTAAAGGTAGTAAGGCGTACCATAGCAAAAAGCACTGCTGCTGGGGTGTTCTCCATAGAGGTGAACCAACACCTGAGTCAGATGAACTGGTGGTATTTTGAATCGAAAAGAATTCCCGAGAAATGGGACGAGGTTCACCACCAAAATGGCAACTGAAATTAAATCCCAGGCAAGCTGGGCATATGAGGCATTTTGGAGACTAATGGAATGTCACACACCTTTGGCACATTTCTGGGCTGTCAGTGGATTTCACTAAAGGCGAAATTCATAGGGCATTTGCAAGAAGGAAAAAAGGGACACGGGTGGCGCTGTGGGTTAAACCACAGAGCCTAGGACTTGCCGATCAGAAGGTCAGCGGTTCGAATTCCTGCGACGGGGTGAGCTCCCGTTGCTCGGTCCCTGCTCCTGCCAACCTAGCAGTTCGAAAGCACGTCCAAGTGCAAGTAGAGAAATAGGTACCACTCTGGCGGGAAGGTAAACGACGTTTCTGTGCGCTGCTCTGGTTCGCCAGAAGTGGCTTAGTCATGACCCACATGACCCAGAAGCTGTACGCCGGGTCCCTTGGCCAATAAAGCAAGATGAGCGCCAGAACCCCAGATTTGGCCACGACTGGACCTAATGATCAGGGGTCCCTTTACCTTTACTTGCAAGAAGGAAAATTCAACCCTGGCTCTGAAGTTCAGACCCACCAACCCATCTTACCAGTTCTTAAGGCCTCTTGTGTCAGGGGCAAAGGGAACACTTGTTTCCTATTTCTCCCCACCCAAATAATCAAGCCATACTGAAATTCCCATATACCTCTTCTCATTATTTTGTTAAGAATCTAGTCTGCTCTGCTCTTTCCATTTTGCCCTCCCCCACTTGGAAAAATTACTGCAGGAACACTTGCAAATGGCCTCAGTAAATCATGGCTTGCTTAGCTAAAGGGTTGTTCACCTGAAATTGCCAGCCCAGCACAAATTGCCAGCCCAGAGTTTGTTTTCTGCCAGCAAACCACAATGCAGAGCCATGGTTTGTTGTAGGCTTATGAACCATGGCTTGTTTGAACCATGGTTAGCTGTTACGTCTGAACTCAGCAGCCTCGCTTAACCATGGTTTCCTAGGCTACCCCATCCCAGGCGCTCCCCAAGCTACAAAGGACTGAGCAGCTGAGAAACGGACCAGGCTTAGTTTTCATTGTGAGATGACTTATGATTCATTGAAAAAACTGGTTAAAATAAACCCCTGCTTAGAATTCTTTGTGACCACAGCTAGTAGTCTCGGCTGTTCCTGGAGTTAAGAGCTGGGATGGAAAGAATTGTGGCTACCATTTCAGGATTTCTTGCAAGTGTCTCTGGATGAGTACTTGAGTACCCTTCAATGATCTCTACTGCGCTACTTGCGGGAGGGGGAACAAGTTACAGCAGCACTCATTACAACAAGGGCCAATTGCTGCTTTAAAGAACATTTCTGAATGGTCTTTTGATTCTTAAATGTCCCCTCTCCAGCCCATGAGCTACTGCCTGATTGCAAACCACGGACCTCCCTGCTAAGATTTCCGCGTTCCCAAATCTAATTCTGTTGCCGAGTCTCTGTGCGGCTTGGGTAATAGTTTAAATCTGTGTTTTCAATTTCCCCGACTGCATAAAATGAATATGACAATATTCTATCTTGTTAATCTCTTGGCACTTATCTCTGGATTAGAGTTACTCACCTGCCTCGCAGCAGCGTCCTGAGGATTCATTAACTTAATGTTCATACAACTCTTTGAATATGTAAAGGACCACTGAAGTGGAAGCGTTATAATCATCTCACTGTTTAGACACATAAGCTTTGATCCTCGTGAAGAGGGTGCAGGCTGATCGCAGGGAGCCAAACAGGTGCTGGCTGACTTAAAACCCTCCGCTCGCTATTTGCAGAGACCAAAAATATAGAGCGAATGTAGGAACGACTCCAGCTGGCAGATGGCAACAGGTTTCAAGGACTGTGAGGCAGTGGCGTAGCGTGGGGGGTGCAGGGGGGCCCGGCTGCACCGGGCGCAACATCTGGGGGGGGGGCGCTCACACTCGCAGCTCTCTGCCCCTACCTGGCTCACTCACTCTCTCTCACTTCAGTGCTGGCTGTGTGAATCCAATCTGAGCCGCTGGGTCGCTGCCCACTGTGGAGGGGGTGGGTGCCAGGCGTGCGGTGCGGAGAGAAAGCGAGGGAATATCTGGGGGAGGGACAGTGCAGCGGCCGCCCAGCACAGCACTGAGCGTGGGAGAGAACCACACCAGACCAGACCAGGCAGCAGCAAGAAGAAGCTGGCAGCGGCGGCAGGTTAGGGGTTAGGGGGCGCAAATTACTTGCCTTGCCCCGGGTGCTGACAACCCACGCTACCCCGCTGCTGTGAGGCATTGGAGCAAGTTTCCTGCTTCACTATTCAGTGGCATCACTTTGCACTGAATGCTAGTACCTGTCCCTCAGAAGCTTTGACCTCTGCATCCTTTGAGCAAAACTACAAAATACAAAAGTTCCTCACCATAAGGCACTGTTTCCCTAACTTCTGACACCCAAGTTGCACTTTTGGTTCTGATTTCAAACTGGAGAAACCCTTTGCATGTAATCTTGGGCAAAGAAGGCACTAAAGAGAAGAGAGCCAGGAAAAACAACAACAGTATTTAAGAAGGAGACCATCACAATGCCATTGCTCAGATGCTCATCGGAAGTCCAACTGATGCAAATGGTCCTCTTTGCCCCTGGACAATGAGAAGACCAACCATTCTGGGAGGGTATATTTCTCCAGAGCAATGCCTTGTGTCAGAGGTGGCCAAAAGAATGTCATTGGTATTGCATTGCCTTATTTTTTATGTACGCCTGCTGGGAAATCCTTCTCGGGATTGAAAGGCAAGGTAGAAAAACCTACACTGTACTCTAACACCCTCAAAAGGTTTCTGTTTCAGCATGAGTCATTGTTTTTGGCAAGCCTACCCTGAGGCCAGACAAATCCTTTTGCCTCTCTGCAGGCTGAAGTGATTCGATCACACCAGATCCTGAAGTGTGGCTGAGACAATTTCCCCCTGAAGGCTCACTAGAAGGAGGCGAGGCCAGTGTAGTGAATCACACAGAGACACAACAGGCAACTGCCATCAATATATTTCTTGTGGTGTGCTGCTAGAGCATCTCCAAACAGGCACAGCTCATCATAAGTGAGATTTGAAAAATGAAATGCACAAAATGAGGCATGCTTATTGTTTGGAAAACTTGATTTTGCAGAGGGAGGTGGCTATGGAAATAAGAAATTATCACACAACAGGAGGAATGCTCCAGGCGATTCTACTCAATGCAGAAAACCTGGGGGGAGATTATCCCTAGCAAGAGAGCTGTTCAGGCCTTGTTTGGAGACTTCTAGGAAGAGAGGACCTATCTAGGGTCTTTGGTTCCACTGTCCAGTGTTCTAACCTTCAAGAGATTACTTTGGATGTTCAAGCAAAATATATCCTCATGTAGCTTAAGTTCATTACATCCAGTCGTGCTCTCTGGGGCAGTAGCGAACAAATGTGATAGGCCTTCCATATCATGTCAGTATATGTCAGCTGCATCCTTATTACATTTCTCGCTCCCTAGACATGTACTTCTTTTGGGAGATGTGATTTTGATGGTGGTGGTTGTGGGTTGCCGATTCTTCTTCTCGTACTCCTACGCAGTTCAGGGGCAAATGAAATAGTTTAAGATGACCTATGGGTCTTTTCCAGACATGCTTTCCACAGTTCTATGAAAAGCCACATTCTGCACGCTTTTCAATTGCAGGGAAAACATTATTCTTGGCTGGCTATTTGTGTTTGAAAGATATCGCTGAAATGACAGGCTTCTGATTTTCCCTCCTAACATTTTTTTTAAAAAAATGTTTTTACAGGAGAAGGGGATATTAGAAACTTGATGTCTATAAATGGCTCTGTCTGTGCTTCACAGAGAAACCTGTGGATTTTCAGTCGGCAAGTTCAATTCTGCTTGCGCAGACGACTGAGATTAGTTTGACACAGCTGAGGAACTTACTGGAGGAGCAGCTAGGCCCGTATGAAAAAAACACACACAAAGACATCTCTGCACACACACAAACACACAATTAGGCGTGAGAATCCTCTCTGACTTTACTAGGAGAAGCACTCTGCCACAAATTTCCCTGGACATTCAGACAGCTTCCAAACTTTTAATCATAAAAGTAATGTACCATTAAAGTGGATGTCGTTCGAAAAGCTGTAGGAGAAATACGTTGCAGGATTCCACCATGCTTTTCTAATACAAAAGGCCTCAATGGGGCTTGTATGGACAATAGTACTGGAAATAATAATAGAATTGTGGACTTGCAAGGGACCACAAGGGTCATCCAGCCCAACCCACTGCAATGTAGGAATCTTTTGCTCAACGTGGATTCGAACCCACAACCTTGAGTTTAAGAGTCTTATGCTCTACTGACCGAGCTACAATGGCTTGTATCCAATGCTACTCAGAATAGACCCGCTGGAATTGATAGACATGCCTAATGTAGGTCCATCCATTTCAATGGGTCTACTCTGCATAAAACATCATTGGCTACAACCCAGTACGTGACCCCATTAATTGCATGAAAATAATGCCAGGCCCAAATGGCTGCAGAAGACACGGTTATCCTCCTGGCACGATGCCCAAATTACTGCTCCTACCCAAAGAAAGTTGAATGCAAAACCGTCTTTTGCTTATTGCACCTGTGCGGTTTTGTTTTATTGCTATTTGTTCCAAATTGAGACGGAAAAATGGCTGGCCACGAAGCTTAACTGTTTCCCTGTTGCAGCATGAAATGTGCAGTGTCAAATAATATCCTCCAAGCCGATTAGGCCTAATTCTGTAGTATGCTAAATATGGATTATCAAAGCAATTACTGCCAATTCTGTAGGGTGGCTGCTGGAGCAGCTGTAGCAGAGACTTGCTCGCGACTGAACATTTCCAAAGAGAAAGAGAAAGGGAACTTTCGTCCCCATCTCTCTGTGCCAAGGAGGCTTTAGGGTTCAATACAGGCCTTGAAACCCGTTTGGTCTAGTTACCTTCATTGAGATTCTGAACACGGCAACATCAGCTACTTATCTCATTAATTTACTTAATGGGAGCGTGGGAAGAAATCTTGTTTCCATCTTGAAGATGGGGCTGTGACAAAAAATGTTTTAGACAAGGCCACCAAGTTGGGTTGCGATGTAGTCCCAGGGGGTATCAGATCCAAGGCCACCTGACTGCTAATTGCTTGTCCCAGCAAATCTCCCCAAACAGCAACTAAGCTGTAAAACAACCACATCTGCAGAAACCGATGTAGGCGGAAAAAAAGCTTCTTTGTCCTGTTCTGTTTTCAAAACAGAATTGGCCAAATCAGGAATTTCAACTCCAGACTTCTTCTCCAATGTGCGGAATCTCAATTTTGAATTATTATATGATTATTATTTTGTTGCTATCTCTGCTGTAGTTTCTCAGTTCTACTTTACTGTAGAACTGAGAAATTACAATTAACTGTATTGTTAATTGCTCTCTCTGCATTTCCACTGGGAGGAAGGGTGGGTTCCCAGTAAGGGGAAGATCTGGAAGTATGAGAAAAGCCTTAAAATGTTGTCCATGTGCCCAGGTCTTTGCTGGTGGTTTGTTCCGTTATCTATTCAATTCCTGCCAGTTTTCATCTGGAAATATTTCATTGCATTATGTTTTATTAGTGTTGCATATTTTTAAACTTTTGTGCACCACCTCACGCCATTTGCCAGAGGCACTATATAAATACAGTCATACCTCATTTTACGTTTGCTTCAGGTTGAGCATTTTCAGGTTGCGTCCCACGGCGACCCAGAAGTACCGGAAAGGATTGCTTCCAGGTTTCACCACTCGCTCAAAATGACATCATGTGCATGCGCAGAAGCGGCAAATCACGACCCGCACACGCACAGACGCGGGTTGCGTTCTGCTCATGTTGTGAACAGGCCTCCAAAATGGATCCCGTTTGCAACCAGAGGTACCACTGTAATTTAATCTCTTAATAAGTAAGAAATGCAAAATGCTGCTCTACTCAAGTCAGTGATCTGCTCAGACGCGCTCTGAAAGTGATGCTCTTCCCAAAAAGTCCAAGCACCCCAGTGTCTATGAGAAGAAGAAGAAGAAGAAGAAGAAGAAGAAGAAGAAGAAGAGGAGGAGGAGGAGGAGGAGGAGGAGGAAGAAGAAGAAGAAGAAGAAGAAGAGGAGTTTGGATTTGATATCCTGTTTTATCACTACGCTGATATGTCTACGCTGCCTTAGTCATGTCCATAGAACAGAAGATGCCAGGATCCTCAAAGGACGTGCTCTAGGCCCGTTGGCAGACCAACTCTGTGCTACAAAGATGTCTGCAAGGGTGTCATGAAGGCTGACAACCTGCTACGTGGGAATCCCTCGTAGACAACCACAATGCCTTAAGACAGACATGCAGGTTGTGTATCCATAGCAGTGACCGGAGGAGGAAAGGACCACAAGGAGACAAAACGCCATGGTTCATCTGCAGCAGAACAGCCAGAAGCCCTCATTTGCCCTGCTGAAACAAAACATGTCTCCCCTGTATCAGGTTTCTATGGCCACAGCAGGCACTGCAATCTTCTGTTTGGCTTCTCCCCAGAAAACTCTTGAGAACTGTAGCTCTGTAAGGGGAGTCCTAACAACTCTCAACAAACTACAGTTTCCAGGTATCATAATGCTTTAAATGTATTGTGTGGATGGGGACCTCGGGAAAGGAAAAGCCACTCTGGCAATGAATCTGGACGTTCATATTTTGGGAAGACAGCAACCAGAAAAGAACATTCAGAAGCCAGGCACTTTGCAAATCCTGAAGCATCATCATTTGTCTAACAATTTACACACACACACACACACACACACTGTTTGTTTTAAACAGCAGGCCCTAGGAAACCTATAACAAAAAGAGCAAAGTGGCCCAATTAAATTATCTTCTGTTTGTGGCATTTAAGATAATGAAATTAGGCTAGTGGCCTGAAGAATACAATATATGGGACAATCTTTCACTGGCAGATAAGAGCCGGATTAGATGATTTAATAATTCCTGTCATTCCTATTCACATTTGAACAAATTGCCTGCCAAGAATAGATTCCTCCTTAAAATCAAATCTGGGTTTTGTGTTATTAGATCCAGAAAGGGTAACCTCATTCGGTGTTTCATATGACTTAAAAGCTGGTGAGTCTGCTTTACAAGCAAGGGAAATGTTGTTCTGGCGATGACCCCATGAAAGCTTTCGTGCTTGAAGGTACAGTTATTGTCAGGAAGATGAATGATAAAACAATTTTATATTGTACGAAGCGCTGGCTTTTATTGACAAGAACTTCAGGTGCCTCTGATTCCCCTAAGATTTGAGTTAAGTTTAGTGAGTTTTGATGAATCAGGCCGAAATTCTAATGTGTGTATCCTATATCAACAAGTGCCACAACAAATGCTGGGCCAAGCCTAATGACACGATCGTTGACAAAACTGAAGGGCCGGAATTTGTTCGCCTAGAAGCAAGTTGGCTGATGTGTTTTATGCTGTGAGGTTCAAAACACTCCCTTATCCAATGAATTGAGCCTGCCTCAAGCAGAGAGGGGTCTGATGGTGCCCATTGTCAACTTCATAGCAGGATTCAAACCAATCAGAATATCTCCCAATGATCCAGTAGAGCAGTCTTTCTCAACCTGTGGGTCCCCAGATGTTGTTGAACTACAACTCCCATCACCCCTAGTTAGCAAGACCAGAGCTCAGGGATGATGGGAGTTGTAGTCCAACAACATCTGGGGACCCACACATTGAGAACCGCTGCTGTAGAGGGTGAAGAAGACACTCTTCACTATTAAGTCTCATGTGGTGCTAAAAAAAAATGGTGTGAAGCAATCAAAGAAATAAACCTACTGACAAATCAATTGCTGAGGGCTTGTCTAGTTCAGGAATAGGCAAACTCGGCCCTCCAGATGTTTTTGGACTACAACTCCCTTAATCCAGTGGTACCTCGGGCTAAGAACTTAATTTGTTCTAGAGGTCCATTCTTAACCTGAAACTGTTCTTAACCTGAGGTACCACTTTAGCTACTAGGTCCTCCCGCTGCCACCGCCGTGCAATTTCTGTTCTCATCCTGAAGCAAAGTTCTGAACCCGAGGTTAACAGAGTCTGTAACCTGAAGCATCTGTAACCTGAAGCATCTGTAACCCGAGGTACCACTGTAAATAGAATTTAGCATGAGCAACTTATTTCCATGGTACAGGCTTAACACCCGAACGGAGCTGAAAATAATCAGCAACCTACCCCCAAAGCACAACCTCCCAAGCAGTCCTACCCAACCAACACTTGGCCATTTCTACGTGTCTATGATTTCCCAGAACTGATGTGATCATGTTTTTAATGCACTTACTTCTCCAACTGAACATGCCTTCATTTTGCTGGGTCTGATGTCTGGCTTCATAACCGTGAAAGGTGTACCCGAAGCAGGGAAGCTGTTTCCTTCCCGATGCCGTTCCACTCCAGCTCCCCTCAGCCCCACGCACCTTGGCCAACAGTCAAGGCTGATGGGAGCTGGAGTCTAGAGGGACATAGGCTTCCCACCCTGACCTAGAGAGGCTTTTCCAAAAGTGGTCCTATCCCACAACAAAGGGGTTGCGCGAACAAGGCCATTGTTAGGCTTCCCGCAGGTGAGCTAGAGCCATGTACGCAATTTCACACCCATCCATTAGTCCCAAAGCGTCCCTACCTACAAAATCCATATCCACTACTGCCTGGAATCAATGCTTGCAGTCAGCTTGTATCTAAACAAATTGAATAAACTGAAGGATCTACGAAGATAGGCCCTGTTTATTTATCTCACAACAAGCATAGAGACTTCCGGTATTTTCGCTGCTGACACTTTGGTCAATAAAATCTGCAGGTTGCACAATATAAAGGTGTTTTATATTTCATCTCGCTGACAATAACGGCACCTTCAAGCAGGGAAGCTTTACGAGGTTATCACCAAAATGCTGACTGCCTTGCTTGAGCGGAGACTGCGGCAGATATAGGGTAAGGAAAACCTGGACCTTTCCTCTTCTTGATTCTCAATTCTAGCACCCCTCCAGGCCAGGAAGCAATTCTCTTTGGGTTGTTGCTAAAGCTGGCAGATAGAGGAAAATCCTAGAAGCATCAGCACTTTTCAGAAATTGTATCCTATCCCAAAGAACATAGGGATCAAGTCAGAAACATACTGGATCAGGCCAAAGTCTTATTTAGTCTGGGCACCACAATTTAAGAAGGATATTGACAAGCTAGAATGTGAGCAGAAGATGGTGACCAAGATGATCAAGGGTGTGGAAACCAAGCCTTATGAGGAACGGTTGAGGGAGTTGGGTATGTTTTGCCTGGAAAAGAGATATGATAGCCACCTTCAAATAACTCAAGGCCTATCTCAAGGTTGTTTTATCCTGCTCCGGAGGCTAGGACCCAAACCAACGGCTTCAAAAGAAAGGAGATTACGACTAAACATCAGGAAGAACAACTCCCTGACAGTAAGAGCTGTTTAACAGTAGAATGAATTCCCTTGGAAGGTGCGGGACTGTCCTTTCTTGGGGGTTTTTAAGCAAAGTTTGGATGGCCATCTGTCATGGATGCTTTAGTTGAGATTCCTACATTGCAGGGCGTTAGACTAGAGAACCCTCAGCGTCCCTGCAAACTAATCAGTTGTATAATTCTATGGAAGGTGTACCAGGAACATGGAGAATTCTATCCCTGTCCATGATATCAAAATAGAAGGTTAACCTGAAACATAAAAAACAAGCTACACATGAGGTCTTTCATTTGATTTTGGAAGCCAGGGCAAAGTTCCCATTACTCTTAGTTTATTGTGTGTCTTTCAAATAAGGATGCAACTTACTGTAGGATCATGTCACATTCTGTATTACTAGTTCATAGAGAATTGCGGACTTGGAAGGGACCCTGAGGATCATCTAGTCCAACCCCTGCAATTCAGGAATATGCAGCTGTCCTATACGGGGATCGAACCTGCAACCTTGGTGTTATTAGTACCATGCTCTAACCAACTAAGCTATCCAGGCAGGGATAAGTTATCTGTTTGGATCTGATGGCCAGTTAGTTTAATGAGAAATGTCTGATGAAAGCCTACTAAGAGCAGTTCCAGATCTACATTGGTGATGTTCTAAATTTATCATAGAATTATAGAGTTGAAAAGGACCTCAAGGGTCATTCTGCAATGCAGGAATCATAAATAAAGCATCCATGAAGGATGGCCATCCAAACTTTCCTTAAAAACCTCCAAGGAAGGGCAGTCCAGCACCTCCCGAGGGAGCCTGTTCCACTGTCTAACAGTTCTTATATTCTGGTAACTTCTGCTATCTTCTGGTACCAGTCTTAAGGAATCCACCGTTTAGATATGCATTCCATGGAGGTGTATTTGCCTTCATCCACCTTGAATGTGTTGCAGCATTAAGGGAAGCATTATCCATTAATAATGTCCATAATTCACATTTAACCCCCAACGATTTCAGGGAGACTAAAGGATGTTTAATTATATGATGGATTTAAGCCATTATTAACAATCATGTTTCAAGTATATTAGGGCTGCCTGGAAGTTAAAAAACCCCGCATTTATCGTAGATATGGATGGGAGGATAATCTTGCCGCTGGAATCTGAGCCAGAATCACAGGACAAAAGCATTTTCTGATCTGGACCAGATAGTACAGTTTTCCATCAACCTTTGGACCTGCTCCAGAAAAACAGGGAGGTATCCAGTACAGATCTCTGGTGTGTGTGTGTTGCCGCTCTTTCCTCTCCTAGTATCCCAAAGGTCCTGGAACCAGCAAGGAGCACCACTTGCACAAACCGAGTAAATTGGAAAAGACACATCAGGGTTTGGCAAAACAGATCCTCCCCTCCACCAAAACTCAGCATCGTGAACCACTCACCACTGTTCACTGTAGTTATATACATTGGGTTATGAGTTGTATTCAAGTAACTGTAACTCATTCTGAAGGAAATCAGCCCTGAGTGCTCACTGGAAGGACAGATCCTGAAGCTGAGGCTCCAATACTTTGGCCACCTCATGAGAAGAGAAGACTCCCTGGAAAAGATCCTGATGTTGGGAAAGATGGAGGGCACAAGGAGAAGGGGACGACAGAGGATGAGATGGTTGGACAGTGTTCTCAAAGCTACCAGCATGAGTTTGACCAAACTGTGTGAGGCAGTGGAAGACAGGAGTGCCTGGCTTGCTCTGGTCCAGGGGGTCACGAAGAGTCAGTCACGACTAAATGACTAAACAACAACAACAACTGTAACTCAGAGTCGACCCATTGGAAATAATGGGCTTACGTTTGCCATGACCATTAATTACAATGTGTCTACTCTGAGTTAAAATTACTTGAATACAACTCATTGTATCCAAGTGCTCAATCTGATTTAAATAAGAAACTGATTTTTGAAACATATTTTACGAAAAAGTAGTATATCTGCTTGGAATGGCAGCTGCCGCTGAAGCAGAACTGGCTGGGGGCAGGTTCAGGATTTTCTCTCTCTCTAGCCAACTCTGCTGATTTTCTTTGGGAAACACAGCAAGGTGAAGAACACCTTCACCTTGGATGTTCTGGTATTGTAAACACACAATGCAAAACCGTTCCCAAGGTCCCTTTTCCATAGACCAACCTATCTTTCTCTTTTAACGTCTGGAGAAGTGAGACATTCCACACAAAGATTTGTAAACTTATTGTGTTTTCTCACTGAAATGACAAGAGCTCTCTTTAAAAAAGCAAAAACCAACCTGAGCTGTATTCTGTAACCAGCGCTTGCTTATATTTCTGCTGGTGCAGAACTCAGCGGCCATGTTGCTTACTGGGGGAAGATGGTTTGAGCATATAACACCAATCTTGGCCTGACTGAACTGGCTGCCAAGTAGCTTCCACGCCCAATTGAAAGTGCTGGTTTTGACCTATAAAGACTTAGATGGCTCAGGACCGCAAATACCTCAAGGATCACTTCTCCCCATATGAACCAACCCAACTGGGATCATCATCTAAGGCACTTCTTCATGTACCTTCTCAATGAGAGGCAACATTGGACTGGGCCTTTTCTGTGATGGCTTCCCATATGTGGAATGCTCTCTCCAAGAAGGCCTGCCAAGAAGGCCTACCTTTGGGAGCCAAGCGAAAACAATTCTATATAACCAAGCTTTGGCTGATTAAGATTCTATGGACTTTTAAATATGCTTGAGGGAGGAGGTGGTATTTGCTTGTTTTCATTCTGCTATTTTTTTGAGTTCTCATTTTGTATTTTTATGTTGTGAACCACACCGTGATCTTCAGATAAAGGGCAGTATACAGTATTCTATAAGGTAAAGGTAAAGGTACCCCTGACCATTAGATCTAGTCGCAGACTACTCTGGGGTTGCGGCACTCATTCCTTTCTATAGGCCAAGGGAGCCGGCGTTTGTCTGCAGACAGCTTCCAGGTCATGTGGCCAGCATGACTAAGCCACTTCTGGTGAACCAGAGCAGCGTAAGGAAACACTGTTTACCTTCCCGCCAGAGTGGTACCTATTTATCTACTTGCACTTGGACGTGCTTTCGAACTGCTAGGTTGGCAAGAGCAGGGACCGAGCAACGGGAGCTCACCCCGTCACGGGGATTCGAACTACAAACCTTCAGATTGGCAAGCCCAACAGGCTCTGTGGTTTAGACCACAGCGCCACCTGCGTCCCACTATATTCTATAACCGGTGCTAATTAGTCCATTTAAAGACATTCATTTGCAAATTTGTAGTTTGTGAGACCATAAATTGACTTGTTAGGAGTGGAAGGTCAGGAATGGGGTTAAGATCCAGACTTTGGGCCAGGTACCCGATTAGCTTACTTCTTCATTTGTCAAGGTTTGTATATATAAAAATATTTTCCTTGAACCATCAAATTCACACTTTCAGATTTGTGTCTGGGGTTGTTTTGCTTTTTTAAAGTTCTTCAAGGACAGCAAAGTAAATTAGCAGAAAGAAATGGACTTTCTGATTTTGCCTGGTGACTTATTCCCACTAACAATTCACTTCCAGGGTTACAGCCTTGCTAAAAAGCGTGGACATGCTCATGAATTGTTGAATCCGGTATAATTCACAATGATGAATACTGATATCCATGGCCACTGTGTGGGCTCTGATGCTCAAGAATGCCCTTCCACCGGATGTCAAAGTCATACCTTGGGTTGAATACGCTTCGAGGTGAGCGCGTTTGAGTTGCGCTCCTCAGCAACCCGGAAGTAACGGAGCGCGTTACTTCCGGGTTTTGCCGCTCGCGCATGCGCGGACGCTCAAAATGACGTCACGCGCATGCACAGAAGCGGCGAAAAGCAACGTGTGTGTGTGTGCAGACATGCCATCGCTAGTTACATTTGCTTCTAGATGCGAATGGGGCTCCGGAATGGATCCCGTTTGTATCTAGAGGTACCACTGTATAACTTTTAGAAGACATCTGAAGGCAGCCCTGTTGAAGGAAGCTTTTAATATTTTATGAATTATTATATTTTAATATTTTGCTGGAAGCCACCCAGAGTGGCTGGGGAAATCCAGCCAGATGGGTGGGGTATAAATATTATTATTATTATTATTATTATTATTATTATTATTATTATTATTATTCCCAGTCCAGCCCCCCTCCAGCAGTGAAAGCAGGCAGGAGCAACAGACACAGAGTATTGGGGGTGGGGTGGGGAGAGACACATTTTGCCCACATTCATCTCTATGTTTAGACTGCTGAGAAAAGTTTATGGGAGTTCTGGCAAAACCGTGTCATCTGATTTTATCACTGGTTCTCTCTAAGCTGGCTTTGATTTCCCCTCCTCTCATTCATTCACAAACTTCATTTGCACAAATGCGTTAAACGGGGTTTTCCGCAGCGTTCGGCTGCCCTGGGGTAGAAAAGGCCAATTAATATGAGGGCGGTAATAAATGCCAATTTTGCTACAGCAAAGATCCTTCAGGAAAGCTGTGGGTAGGGGAGCCTTGCTTGGAATCTCCTTGCCATCATTACTCTAGATGACATTAAGCATCTGGCTGCAAATTTATCTTCCAGCCTCCACTTCCTTTCCTTGCTCTCCACCAAGGAACCATGGCTGCCGCGAAGCTTCCCTTGGGCAAAACGGCTTTTAATTGGAACTGCTTAGACAAAAAGGCTGATTTTACGAGTTCCACAACCGGCAACGCTTGTGCATCAATGCCATCTGTGGAATGTCAAAAGGGGTTGCCAGACAGGGACTTGGCACCAGGCTGCAACCCAGAAGGGGGAGACCTAACTTCCGGCTGGCTCACTTGAGCAATCCATTACTTTCTTATTTAATAAGAAAATCCATTCAAGATATACGGGGAAGGCTGGTTAGCGAAGTGAGGATGGAAGTGATTAATAAGGCAGGGAAACAGCCAGCTCCGAAACACCCACACAGCCCCTGGAAACATAGTAGAAACTTGTTATTTCGTGCCAGAGCGGTTGAGCTTAGCATGTTGGGGTTAGGTGTGGGAAACCCAGGTTGCAAAGAGAAGACCAGTGGATTGTCTTGTATTGTCAACAGGTCTCCAGGAGACTGCTTATGCCTGCCACTCCACCTGACCTGCTAACCAAAATATAAGGAACTGCCTTAGACTGATCCATCTGTCTCAGTTTTATTCGCTTCAGCTGATGGCAATTCTCCAAAACCTCTTTTCTACTGCTGCAGATCCAGTTCTGTTGCTCTAGGGATCAAACACAGAACTCCACACACACGAGGGATCTGGAACTCAGTGACTGCTAAGACCTGCTCCAGGCTTCACCAACCCAGCACCCTCCAGATATTTTTGGGACTACAGTTCCCATGCGCCTCAGCCAGCATGGTTGCTGTGGACCAAAACATCTGATGGGCATTGGATGAAGCGGTAAATGAAGCGAGAATGACACACATATTTGATGACTGTGGAAATTATTTATAATACATCTCTACCACAGAGCCTAGGACTTGCCGATCAGAAGGTTGGCGGTTTGAATCCCCGCGATGGGTGAGCTCCTGTTGCTCGGTCCTTGCTCCTGCCAACCTAGTAGTTCAAAAGCACCTCAAGCACCTCAAAGTGCAAGTAGATAAATAGGTACCACTCCGGCGGGAAGGTAAATGGCATTTCCATGCGCTGCTCTGGTTCACCAGAAGCGGATTAGTCATGCTGGCCACATGACCCGGAAGCTGTACGCCGGCTCCCTCGGCCAATGAAGCGAGATGAGCGCCGCAACCCCAGAGTCGGCCACGACAGGACCTACTGGTCAGGGGTCCCTTTACCTTTAGCTATTCTTATTTACTCTTAATCTCAGGGTTGTGGGTTTGACCCCACGCATTGCAGGGGGGCGGCTAGATGACCCTTTCAGCCCCTCCTCTAACTCTACAATTGTATTACTCTATAATCACATGCTCTTTCTTAAAAGCAGTGGTGTAATGTGGGCTGTGTCGCCCAGGAGTTCACAGCCACAGAGATAAGAAAAGAAGAATCATTCCGTTGTCTGGAGAGGCCACTTCCTGGTTCGCGTGGGTAAGCCGTTTTCAATGGAGCCCAGCGACAGAAGTGTGCAGCTGCGCTGAGGCAGCACCAGGTGTTGAAATTTTGCGCCCTTAATTATTTTGCACCCAGGGTAGCTGTCCCTGCCCCCCCCCCCGGCTACGCCACTGCTTAAAAGCACTTCAGAAACCTGACAGCTTCTGGGAACCTATCAACACTTAAATCCTTATCTCCAAGTGAGAGAAAACTTAAGTACAACCAATTTCTTTGTTCCATTTCACCCCTTGTTACCCTATATATCCAGCGCCGGCTCTACTATTAGGCAGAGTTGGTAGCAGCTCACTGTCCTGAGGTGTGTTAGAAGATACTACCCCACTGCTACTATTAAAGTAGGATTCAGGTTCCACTGCAAAATCTGCATGGGGGGCATTTTGTCCTTTAAAAAATGAACTGGGCTTGCCCTCCCCTTATCAGTACATCTTCTCTTCCCTCCTTTTGTGGTACCGTGCAGGGCTAAAGTTTAAATTGTATGCTATCTGGCACAAAGACTTGTTCTTTTTTTGCTCATTAATTCACTTGATATATAATCTGCTCCATCCCACAGACTCTGAGCACCTTCCACTGGTTTCCCCAATGATTGTACTCGCAGCCTAATGCTGTCCTGTAAGGTACATTAATGGAATGCTACTCCTATTTGTAATAGTAACAGCCATGTTCCTTGTCTCTTCCTGACCAGCTAAAGTGTTTAATCTCAAGGCAACATCTTCTATGTTAACATCCTTACGATTGCAGTGCAGTAAAATGTTTGCCAAGTGGCTTGAAGCCCAAAGTTTTGCAGCAATTTCTGGCCCATATAAAATGTCATGGTGGGAAAAAAAGGACCAGCCAGGCTTTCCAGATCAAACCTTGAAATCTCGCCATTTCAGTGGGATTGGTGGTTCTGGAATTACAGCACCCTAAGCAAAATATTCAGTACATGGAAGGTTTGCTTTCTTTTGCTAGTAATTTCAGGAAGAGAGACGCACACACACTTCCAACCAAATGTCTTAATACTATATTTCTTGGCCGCTTGCTGATCTTTGCTGCAGTTCCCCTCCTGCTGTTCTGCATTCCTCTCCTCCAAGTGATCCCAGTCAACCAAGGACCATTTACTGGAAGCAATTAAACCACCACACTATCTAGCCACTCTGAGTGAAGCCCATTTCTAATGGAGATGCAAGGGTAATCCTAGGCTATTGGGGTTGCAAATGATCAGCAATAAATATCAAAAACTTTGCAGCTTTTCTGCAATGGAATAATAATAATAATAATAATAATTTATTTATACCCCGCCCATCTGGCTGAGTTTCCCCAGCCACTCTGGGCGGCTCCCAATCAAGTGTTATAAACAGTACAGCATTAAATATTAAAAAAACTTCCCTGAACAGTGCTGCCTTAAGATGTCTTCTGAATGTCAGGTAGTTGTTTATCTCTTTGACATCTGATGGGAGGGTGTTCCACAGGGCGGGTGCCACTACTGAGAAGGCCCTCTGTCTGGTTCCCTGTAGCCTCACTTCTCGCAATGAGGGAACCGCCAGAAGGCCCTCAGCGCTGGATCTCAGTGTCCGGGCTGAACGATAGGGGTGGAGACGCTCCAGCACCGACACTTTGAATTGTGCTCAGAAACGTACTGGGAGCCAATGCAGATCTCTCAGAACCGGTGTTATGTGGTCCCGGCGGCCACTCCCAGTCACCAGTCTAGCTGCCGCATTCTGGATTAATTGCAGTTTCCGGGTCACCTTCAAAGGTAGCTCCACATAGAGCACATTGTAGTAGTCCAAGCGGGAGATAACTAGAGCATACACCACTCATCCATGACAGATCTCCAAGGAAGTTTTTTCTAACAGTCTTTTTTAACCCCCCCCCCAAAAAAAACAAAATCAACCACAATCCCTCTTACCCTTTTTCTCATTTCCGTGTCATTGGAAACATTATAACTACTTAGCAAAGTGACCCTTCTCTACCTGCTCTGAAGCCTGGAGTTCTGCCCCATCAAGAGGAACATAAGAACATAGAAAGCTTCTACCTTGTAGGCTCACTCTGGTCAGTGACCGATTCATTCATACCTTGCAGGCTGGGGTTAAAGTTGGATTCTGGTTGCGGAAAACTTGAAGACAACAGTGCAGTAGTGGGGAAACAGATATTTATTGACTGAGGTCATATTAGCCCCAGCTAGCATGACTGTGGTCAGTGATGATGGGACTTGTGGGCCAACTGTGTCTTGAGAGCATCAGGTACACGAAAAAATTCATGGATCTAGAGGCACCTATTTTTTAAACCAAATAGGATATAATATGTATATCTGAAGGAGTGTCTCTACCCTCATCATCCAACCTGGATACTGAGGTCCAGCTCCGAGGGCCTTCTGGCAGTTCCCTCACTGTGAGAAGTGAGGTTGCAGGGAACCAGGCAGAGGGCCTCCTTGGTGGTGGCGCCCGCCCTGTGAAATGCCCTCCCACTAGATGCCAAGTAGATAACCAACTCTTTGACTTTTAGAAGGCATCTGAAGACAGCTCTGCATAGGGAAGTCTTTTAATGTGTAATGTTTTATTATGTTTTTATACATGTTGGAAGCCACCCAGAGTGGCTGAGGCATGTCAGAGTGTATTGTGGGATGCCCAAAAATCTTTAAATAAGAACGAGAGCAATAGAATCTGGAGATAAGATGAATAGTTAGGCCATATAAGGAAGGTAGAGCCCAGCACCGAGTTTCTCTCCCTTTGTCTATTTGTCCGTCTTTCTCTCTCATGCAGAATCAGAAGAGTTAGAAAACCCACAGCAGCAAAACAGCCAAAGGGAACCTAATAGGCATTCTCTGTTTTCCTTTGGGGGCTTAAAGACTGAGGTTTTGTAAATGTGTTCAAAGCCAGACAGTGGCGAGCTGATCGTCCATATTTCTTTGGAAGGAGCGTCAAACTTTTGGCCAAAAGAACTAATGCCAGACATACAGCACAAAGCCTATACTTCAATTTGCAAAAACTAAACACTGTGATTTATACCTTTTGGAAGCGGGAGGGGGGGAAGGCTAAAAAGAACATTCTGTGTAGTGTTAGCATTCTGCCAGAGGCTTGTGGGTTGGATGAGGAGATGCATTCCTGGAGCCTAGACATCACTGAACATTATTTTTATATATAAACAAACAAAATGGCCAGAAAATCAAAATTCCCCCAAAGGACAGCTTGTCCTGGTTTCCTTTCAGCTTTCAGTTATGTGAATATGTTTTATAAAAGATAATTTTAGGCTTGCTCTCAAAGCAACAAACTTGGGTTGAAATGCGGGGGAATCAGGAAGACAGTGTCAAAAAATTATCCCCAAGGGTATGAGTACCAACACCTCATTTTTCACCAAAAAGTACTGATTACATTCTTTCAGTCTTTCCTTTCACAGCTGTCCTCTAAAAAGTAAGGGGAAATGTGTGTGCGTCTTATGGCGCGGATGCAGGCTGCACAGCTATCCCAGAAGCCAGAACAGCAAGAGGGATCACTGCTTTTGCTGTGCAGCAATCCCTCTTGCTGTTCTGGCTTCTGGGATTCAGAATATTTTTTCCCTTGTTTTCCTTCTCCAAAAACTAGGTGTGTCTTATGGTCTGCTGGTGCGTCTTATAGAGCGAAAAATACGGTACTTTATAAGCCCTCAAGAGTCTTCTCTAATAAGGACCTTTTGCTAATTGTACCTAAAAGTTTGCTTCATCTCCTACATACCAAACTGATTGGTAAAACTGTGCAGAAGAACCATCCTATTAGGAGACCTGTTCTACACAATGTTGAGAATCGGGCCTTTGGTGTGGTAGCACACACTCTTTGAAACTCCAATGATATATCAGGCAGATGCCTTATTTTACTGTCCCTTTTGGCAACTGTTGAATATTTCCCTCTTTCAACAAACCTCCTAAATGGATATTTCTCATCCCAGTCCATATTTGTACTGGATTTGAAATTATTTTAACAAGCTGTTATTTTGAATAGTTTTTTATATTTGCAATTCTTTTATACATTTTGTGAAATTTACCCATTGCCTTGTGGAACACCTTTGGGAGAAGAAAAGGCTATGGAGTTACTAGACTCTGTAGCCACAGCAGACGCTGTGATTCTCCAGGAGACACACTGCATAGTTTCTTGAGGTAGACAAATGCCAACAAAAACAGTGAAACAGTTTGCAAAGCAATTCATAACTAAGATACATAATCACAATTGTTATCCAGTTAGAATCACAATTGTAATTGGAAACCAAGCCGTATGAGGAACGGTTGAGGAAGTTGGGTATGTTTAGCCTGGGAAAAAGGAGATTGAGAAGAGATACGATAGCCATCTACAAATATCTAAAGGCTGTCATATGGAAGATAGTGCAAGCTTGCTTTCTCCTGCTCTGGAGGGTAGGAGCCGAACTAACCGCTTCCAGTTACAAGACAGGAGATTCCGATTAAACATCAGGAAGAACGTTCTGACAGTAAGAGCTGTTCGACTGTGGAATAGACTCTCTCGGGAGGTGATGAACTCTCCTTCCTTGGAGGTTTCCAAGGAGAGGTTGGATGGCCATGGATGCTTTAGCTGAGATTCCTACATTGCAAGGTATTGGACTACAGCTCTACAATTCTATGATTCTTTAACGATATTATAAATTCTTCTGAACTATTTGCCACTATGGCTACTGCCCTTTCTGGGCCCAAACTCCAACACCTCTTCGCACCTCAGCTGCAGAAAAAACATTCTCCCCTCTTTATTTTCAACTCTCTTGGGTGCAGAAATTTAATCTTAATTATTTACAATTTTTGTTTAGTCTGCAAAAAAGAAGGGCCTTTTCGCTGGCTAGGTTCAATTCTAATCCTTCTAACCTCCTTTGGGGGTAGGTTTGTGGGTTTGGCAGAAGGAGATAGGATCTGTCCATGCGATGCCCACCTGGTGGAAACTCTAGCTCACATGGCCCTTAAATGTAAAATGTATGATGCTCTCCGCCAACAATTTCTAGACCATCTATGTATTCCAACATGGAAACCAGAGACGGAGGTTATGTGCTTCTTATTACAGGGGAGAGACCAGGAGCTCACCAAGACAGTAGCTAAGTTCCTCTATTTAATTTTTTGTTGCCGGAGTATGCTACAGGATCCTGCCCTTGCTGGAAACCCTCAGAGATGAGGCAGATTGCTTGCCTCTTCTGCCCTTGGCGGGTGACTGTGCCGTTGGTGTGGTGACGAGATTGCACTGGCCTATCTATTTTAAATGTATTCTGAATGTTCTTATGTGATGCCAATAAAGGTTACTTGACTTGACAAGGTGTGTAAAGCTTAGTGCTTCCTTGATTCTCTCACTGCTTCCTTGCTCAGAGTGGGGAGGTGAACAGGCAGCAGTGGACAGGTGAGGCGTCTCCAGGAATTAGACCTGAGCAGAGGTCTGATGACTATGGCCTCTGTTGCTGGCCCTAGCACACAATCCCTGGGTGAGACCATGCTGTCCCTAAATGGATGTGGGCTCCCACATGACAGATACTGCAATGAACATCTAAGCAAATTGCGAAGAACTTAACAGAGAACATGCTCTTAACAGGTCATGAGCATCATCGGTGCAGCTGCTCATTTGTTTGCTGTTCTTATTCTTTGTATATGGAAGCAATACATAAGCAAGCCCCCTTTCGCAAACAGTTGCTCCTATTTAAGGCTTTATCTTCCAAGGCCTTTCGAGAAGCAAGATAATCCTACGGACCATTTTATGGTAGGAGTGTGATATTCATCAAGTAAACAATGCTGTTTGGATGAAATGAAGCTGTTTTAAAACTCCCTTGGAAGCATGTTGGCAAGGTGGGGGTGGAGAGAGAATCTATAACATCCTCCTGGACAGAAAACACAGGCTGCAATTTTGTCTTCAAAGGTAAAATATTAGGCTATGTGTAATGGATTTGATGCATTTCTAGCTACTAAAAGGGCAAAACTGGTGCTTTCTTCAGGCTATTTATATATATAACTAACACAGCAATGATCCTTCTGGTGAATTTTATATTCCCTGTGAAATCCCTTCGCCGAGCTTTAAAGCAGCGCAAGAGTTAGAAGGTTAGGAAAGTTCTCCTTTGCAAGGGAAAAAGGTTTGACCCACAGCAATGATTTAAAACAAGCATCTTTGCTAACCGCATGCTGACAACACCGCTGCAAAAAGGTCTCGTGTGGATTTGCTAGCTGGGACAAAGCAGGGCATTCACACACAGGGGGTGCGTCAACAAGACAGACTGCATCAATGCTACGTTATGCAAGCTCATATTGTAATGCGCTGGAATGGCCAAGGGCAATTTCACAAGTCGCATAGCACCAGCAAGGATTGTGACCAAAGGAACAGCCAAGAAGCAACTGCAGCCAATCTTGGCTCTCACAAATGTACCTCTTCACACATTTTACTTCTTTATCACATCCGTATAGTACATTACAGTGGTACCTCGGGTTACAGACGCTTCAGGTTACATATGTTTCAGGTTACAGACTCTGCTAACCCAGAAATAGTACCTCGGGTTAAGAACTTTGCTTCAGGATGAGAACAGAAATCGTGCTCCAGTGGCGCAGCGGGAGCAGGAGGCACCATTAGCTAAAGTGGTGCTTCAGGTTAAGAACAGTTTCAGGTTAAGAATGAACCTCCAGAAGGAATTAAGTTCTTAACCCGAGGTATCACTGTACATTACAGTGGTACCTCGGGTTACATACGCTTCAGGTTAAATACGCTTCAGGTTACAGACTCCGCTAACCCAGCAATAGTACCTTGGGTTAAGAACTTTGCTTCAGGATGAGAACAGAAATCGTGCAGTGGTGGACCAGCGGCAGTGGGAGGCCCCATTAGCTAAAGTGGTGCTTCAGGTTAAGAACAGTTTCAGGTTAAGAACGGACCTCCGGAACAAATTAAGTACTTAACCCGAGGTGCCACTGTATTAGGGGACAACATGTAGAGCTGTACAGCTTAAAGACTCCATGTGTAAGGGGGTCCAAACCGCATGAGTTGGAACCCAGGAATGATGACACTCAAATCTCACCTATACTAGAAGAAGAAGAGTTTGGATTTGATATCCCGCTTTATCACTACCCGAAGGAGTCTCAAAGCGGCTAGCATTCTCCTTTCCCTTCCTCCCCCACAACAAACACTCTGTGAGGTGAGTGAGGCTGAGAGACTTCAGGGAAGTGTGACTGGCCCAAGGTCACCCAGCAGCTGCATGTGGAGGAGCAGAGACGTGAACCCGGTTCCCCAGATTACAAGTCCACCACTCTTAACCACTACACCACACTGGCTCTCAATACTAAGAACTCAATAGGTGGCCTCGGGCAAATTGTTCTCTGTCACCCCAGAAGACAGGGTTGGAACTAAAAAAGCCCACTGCTAAAGCAATGGAGTTTGCCCTATGAGTCAGTGCCAACATTGCAAGAGGCTATAAAGGAGATGGAAGCATTCTCCGCAATACGGCTTTCCGTGAACTGCAGCTGCCTGGCTCAAATTACCACCAAACATTAGAGGAAAAGGGAGGGATGAGAGCTTGCAGAGAGATAACGGTTTTCAAGGTCTTGAGAGGAGCACCTGTTGTAAGTGGTACTGACACCAGGGAGCAATTAGCAATTTCTGTGAACTGCAGTGGGAATATCGCATTTCGATTTGACCTGTTGCACATTTGTTATGTGTGCACTGAACATGGAGGCAATGCTTGGCACAGGGCTTAATATAGAAATGCGCAGAAAGGTCTCCATGCACAACATGAAGCATATTGAGATAATCACAAAGGTTGGAAGGTTGGAGTCCTCCTGGATTCCACCAGTGTATTTCCTAAGCTGTCCCACCCATTTGTCTGCATGAAGCTGAGCCGTAGAGCGCAGATAAAACGGAATTATGGGCACCACTCAGCTGACAATAAGCACTTTTAAGTTCTATCGGTCTCAGTGGGAGAGATTTAACACTCCTTACTCAGAATCAAATCTAATTTTGCCACCTTCTAAATGGGCCTGCAGCCAATCACGACTCCCTGACAGGTATGCCTGAATGATATATGTGTTTTGTAAAAGCTCACATCCAAATAAGCAGGATTTGGAGAAGTTCTCCAAGATGCCCAGGTCTTGTCAACCCTCCAGAATTGCGAGCACGATAAATTTATTTTATGGAGGTGAGTTTCTGGCTATGATAGCTGGAGATAAAATACCTTGCTGCTCTGTTCAAAAATGACACCTATTGCTCAGTGTATCAAACAATAGATTTCCTGATTTTTAAACAGTGTATCACGAGTTTGGGAACAGTTCCTACCTTCTCAACAGCACTAACCCAAATTTGATACAGGAATTGTAAATACATACTACTGCTGAAGCTTGATCGATTCAATGAGCAATGGTTTTATTCTGCATGTTTTCTTTTGGTTAATAATTGCCTGACAATTAAAAGATGGAAATTTACACCTAGGTAAATAATTGGTTGAGCTGGACTTTTTAATTATGCCATCTGTAAGGACAACTGCCAGGTTTTAATTAAGTTGTTCTATATTGATTTATGTTTAATTCTGGTTTACTTCTTCACATTCAGTTTGCATTGATTTCTGCTTAATTCCGTTTTATTCCTCATTGCATTTGATATGGTACGTTCATCTCCCTTGCGTTATACTGTCTTAAACTTGACCTTGAACTTAACTATAGGAGGTGGCCAACAGCTCGCCTGTCTGCACTCCTCCTGATGATCTAAGTTGACTCATGGATGTTGGACTCAAGGAAGGGGTAATCTCAGGTAGTTCCATGACAGGTGATATTTTACCCTTTTATTGGGGATGGAGAGCAAAACTTTCCCTGTTGTAGGCTTTCCTAACAGATTAGCAGTACAGGTGAGAGGTAGGTTCAAGTCCAGCCCACATATAAAGCAAAGTGAAGTGCTCTGGCAGATGAAGGTGATGGACTATATGGGATTGGCAGAAATGACTGGCAGAATCCGAGACCAGGGAGAAGAGTCGCGGAAGAAGATTGGAAGAAATTTAAAGACTATTTACAGAAATATTGTAAAATTAATGAATGTTAGAATGATGTTGGATAGAAATCAAGTGGTTTCCAGCTGTAATGCTTTAAGATGGTTTAGAAATAGGTATGAATTTAATGGTAAGGATTTGCTGAACTAACAATCTGAATTGGAATACAAAAAAGGGAGGTATGAGGAGGTCCGGGAAATAAGTTAAAGGAAAATAAGTAATGGAAATCATGTGTGTTTTTAATTATTTTTATTTTTGTATTTTTGTTATTTTTTCTTTTTCTTTTTATTGTATTATTATTGAAAATTTTAATAAATATTCTATATAAAAAAAAGATAAGGGAAAGTGAAGTTCTTGTCTCAAGTAATAGAAGCCCAAGAGGCAGTGCTCTGCCACCAGCAGAGAAGCATCACCAACTTCCAGTGATATTTTATAAGACTTGCCCAAATTTCGCAAGATCTCACAGAGTGCATGAGATCTCGTGAGACTTTGGTAGGATCTTGCAAGATCTCACCGGATGTCGATGCACTACAGGTACTTTGTGGGCGCTGCCAGGCAACACAAGAGAGGCACAGCGCCAGTGGCAGGGGAACATGTTCCCATTCCACCATCCTGCTCCTGGGTAGGTTCACCTGTATATGTGAACTGATTCGAATCTCTTGCCCATCCCTACCTGAGAGGCTAGCCTGTTGCCTCCACTGGATCACTCTGCCATGTCACAGTGATGTCAACACCATGTCCTGTCTCACTGTTACCACACAGCAGGTTTTAGACTGCTCAACTAGAGGAAAACAGCTCTCTCAACTCATTACCAACCCACACCTCTGCCTCCAAACTTAGACAGAGTCTAAGACAAGGATTTCAGGAATATTAGCCTTGTTTCGCCATCCTAGGATTCATCAGTAGAACAGGCTCATATATAATATCACAGGACCTTATAGCACAGTAGTGATAAATAGTATATCTTATTTATTCAAAAGTACAGCCGGTTAGGTCTTGTGTGTTTATTGTGTACATTGACACCTGCATAAGACCCCTTGTCATCTGAGGTCTGGAGGGTGGCAACATGAGAACGGGCCTTTTCTGCACTGGCTCCCTGTTTATGGAATGCTCCCCCCAGGAAGGTTTGCCTGGTTTCTTCCTTATATATCTTTAGATGCCAGGCAAAAATGTTCCTCTTCAACAAGGCATTTGGCTGATTAATAGTCTACAGCCTCTGGTGTTGTTGGGTGGAAGTTACTGTTTTGTTGTTTCAGTTTTAACCATTCATTTGTGCTTTTATCTTGTTTTTATCTTGTTAATTGCTCTGTGATCTTTTCATGAAGGGCAGTATAATAATAATAATAATAATAATAATAATAATAATAATAATGTGGGATGTAAATTTGCGAGGGATTGGCTCTTGCTGAGTGTACATTTGATGGGTAAACCAGGAGTTCCTGCTGCGTAATGTGTGAAACCATCCGAACTACAAGCAATTCAAGTGAAGAAACACTGGCGGTGATTCTTGTTTAAGGACAAGGGTCCGAAGAAAATGTTGCGCCGCAGCCTCAGACAATCATAAGCAGACAATCATAGAGTTTAATGAGCGCTCTTGGCTCCCGGTTTTCCTGGCAGAGCTCGTTTTAGTTTTAATATATTTTTCTTTTCCTCTTTGTATAGTACAAAGTATGGCTCTGGTTAGCTAAACGCTGATGACTTTTCCATCCAAATAATACTTTTGACAAAGAACAAACCAAGTTCATAATCTGCAGCTTGATGGATTAGATCATGGAGAGCCCCACATTTTTGCAGACATGAAAATAAACACAAAGTTTTTTTAAAAAAGAAGAAGCTGGAACAGCAAACCCAGTTTAGTTAGAACTCAAGGAAAGATGACTTTATTTTCCATTCATGAGTAACTGTTGTATTTTTACATCCTCTGAAAAATCTTTGCGATTTTACTGGTTCCCTTGCTTTCAGAGACTCTCTCCTTTAAGGCACAATACTTGCACACATTCTTCACAGACTGTTAAGTGACGTTTTTGAGTGGTGCCCATTTTCTCCGAATATTCGTCCACGAAGTGGGACGTGTGATTTGCTACTTTGTGGAGATGACAGAGAACTGCAGTAATAAATGCCAAATGTTACCACATGGAGGAGCATTGGGAAGGCCTTTTCATTGTTAATAAACAATGAGGGAAAGTTGCCTAATAGTAGATTTGCCATGTCATTTTATTTTGATTTTTGTGTAAGGATTCGGCTGGAGGTTTTGCTAAACTATTTTTCTTCACCACGAGAAACTGGGAGGTGACGGAACAGGTCCTGGCCACCTGACCCCGTATTATCAATTAGTTTCATAGATGTGGTTTGTTCCTTATAAGTACAAAGTACATCAATCCTGGATCCTGAATTGGTTTAAATAAGGCTGTAAAAAAAGAGACTGAAACCTTCCTTCTATATATTTTTGCAGGGAAAAGGCTGATATCCAAACACACACCTAGTAATCATAATTATTTTGTACTTGGAGAACTGTTCCCAAGTATGTGCAAACATGTGAATAGGCTTTAAGGGATAGAAAACTTGGCCTAGAGACGTCACGGTGACCCGTGAAGGCCAAATGGAATTATTTCAAGACAGGAAGAGGATTTTACTCTTTCATTTCTATTTGTCTCTTAATAACTGAGACCAGGACAACTGATATCTGCTCTGGTGCCTGGACCAACACTTGACATGCAGCCGTTGCTAGGCAACCGCAACAGAGGCTCCCCTATTCTCTCTGGCCTAGCAAAAAAGGGCTAGGCCTGAACGAGGCACTGGCGGAAAATCTAGTTAGGAGGGAGAGGTGGCGAACAATCTGGACCGCGTCCGCACATAGGTGTCTGCAGCATTTGGTATCTTGCTAAGAATTCAGAAGCATGGCCCCATTCATCAGCTGCAGTTTGCCCCAACGCTTCCAACTTCCATGTTTTCATCTTGTATAGGTTTTTCTCCCTCTCCAATAACACTAGAAGTCTTGGACATCCAAGGAAGTCCCGCCTAGGACCCATGTACCTACAGGACCGCCTCTCCTGGTATGCCCCGTGGAGGACTTTAAGGTCCACAAATAACAGCACTTTGGAGGTCCTGAGCCTCAAGGAGGTTAGGCTGGCCTCAACCAGAGCCAGGGCTTTTTTGGCCGTGGCCTCGATCTGGTGGAACACTCTGTCACAAAAGACTAGGGCCCTGAGGGATTTGACATCTTTCCGCAGGGCCTGCAAGACAGAGCTGTTCTGCCTGGCCTTTGGTTTGGACTCGGTTTGACCCTTATGTTTCCCTCCCCTTATGGTCTTTATTTATCAGCTACTTTAAAATTAGCTGTATTTTAAATTGCATTTTAACCTGTATTTAAAATTGTGTCGCCCCCCACCCCTCTTTTTCCCCTTTACTGTGATTTTATTGGTGTTAGCTGCCCTGAGCTCTGCCAGGGAGGGCAGGGTATTATTATTATTATTATTATTAATAATAATAATAATAGACAATACTTCTTCATGCAGAGGACAGTCAAACTATAGAACTTGTTCCATTTCTGGACTAGGGTGTCTTTAAAAGAGGATTAGACAAATTCATGGAGGAGAAATTCATTAATGGCTACTAGCCATGATGGCTATGCTCTGCCCTCAGAATTGGCAGCAGAAATGCTTCTGAATATCGTTTTCTGGAAACTATGGGTGGGGAAAGGGGTCTTGTGCTCATGTTCGGATCACTGGTTTCCCTTCCCTCAGGCATTAGGTTGGCCACTATGAGAGCAGAATGATGGACTAGATGGGCCACTGGCCTGATCCAGCACGCTCTTCTTATGTTCTTATACTGGATCAGGGCAAAGGCCCATTTACTCCAGCATCTAGCTTTCATAGTGGCCCGCTCCATGCATATGGGAAGCCTGCAAGCAGATCCTGAATACAACAGTGTTGTATATAATATATGTATATAATAATATGGCCATTGCATTAGGGGTGTACGATGCAAGCTCTGTTGAAAGTGTTTTCTCAGAAGCGGTGGGAATGTAAAGGCTCCCAAAGCCGAAGGGAATCACATAAAGTTTCAGCTCAAGACAAAAACACGTTTCCCTGTAACCCAACAATAATAGTAATAAGAGAGTGCTTGGAATTTAAGTGATCTTCGGGTCACAGTGTGAGTCATGGCACTTCAAAGAGGTCTGGAGTTTCACTTGGCCACCACAAGGCTTCTTGGAGGTGGCCGATAAAAATGTCTCCCCAAGTTGAACAATTTGGGCAGCAAGTACAGAAACCACCACACAACTACTCCCAAACATTTAGCCCAACCTACCTCAAAGCATATTTCTCAATTACATGAACTGGCTCCTTAAACCTTGACTTTTAAGGTAATTTGCCTGACAAAACACATGAATCCAGGCATCCCAAGCCTTAGACCAGGGATGAGGAAGTTATAAGCATCTACTGACCAGCTTTTTGTGTTGTCTTGACCACTAGGGTTATGCAAGAAATAAAGAAAACATCTATCCATAATTGTTGCATGCTGCTTTCTGATTTTAAACTTTTACATTTTATATTGTCAGAAACTGCTTTGTTATGAGACAGCAATGAACAGACATTTTTATGAATAAATAGTAATAAATAAATGGTGGCATCTGTTATCTCTTGACCCACAAACCTGTTTATGTGAGAGCAGTGGCTCTGTCAGGGCCGGGCTTCGGGGACCAAGTCCAGGGCCAGAAACCTTGGGGAGCCAGTGACTACTAGATAACAGAGTTGGGAGAGAAACAAAGATGGCATCAGCCCCTGACACGGGCTGCTGTTGGCCTCCAACATATTCTATTTTTTCTTTTTGCATTTTGTTGAGTCTGTGCACTACACAGCATTGTCCTTTCCCCAGAGTGCCCCTGGAGTCATTGTTGCATTCTGGGGAAAGGAAGATGGCGGGTGTGATTGGCTGTGTAATCCGAGTTCTAAACTGCACAGAGCTTCACGCCCACACATAGAGGAGGTGCCTCTTTTCAGATCTTGGTCCTCCTCAAACTGGAGCATGAAAGCGCTTATTATGTCCATCCCCTCTCTATCTGCTTGAGTGTTTTACATGCAAACAGAACAACCAATAGGGGGACTGGAGAAGACACATAGGGAACTATCCTGAGCTGCCTGGACCTGCCTCCAGAATCACAGATTGATTTATGAAGCTGCAGATGAAGCTGTCTTAAACTGCGTCATCTAGTTCTTTACTGCCTACTCTTGACTGCCAGTTCTCCGAGGCTTCAGGTAGAGGGCCTTTCCCTGCACCTGTCACCTGGAAATGGCAGGTATTGAACCCGGGGTTTTCTGCATGTAGATCATGTGTTCTACTACCAAGCAATGCCAAAATATCTTTCTTGCTTAGCTGTACATGGACTTCTGCACTAAAACAGTATCTTGGAGTGAGCTCACTATGCTATTTAAGAATACCCTGCCCACTGGAGAATCATCATGTTCAAGCCTTCAACCTGGACTCTCCATCAGATGGCCAACACCAACTGCCAATTGGTTCCTCCACTCCCAGAACTGTCTCCTGCAATGACTGTTTCATGTGGGCATCATTTTGCTTCATTTTACAGTGGTGCCTCGCAAGACGAAATTAATTCGTTCCGCAAGTCTTTTCGTCTTGCGAGTTTTTCGTCTTGCGAAGCACGGTTTCCCATAGGAATGCATTAAAAATCAATTAATGCGTTCCTATGGAAACCGCCTTCAGACCAGGTCCGGGGACAGTCTGTCCCCCGACCTCTTCTGAAGGCCATCGGGGGGCGAAAGTCTTTGCTTCCCCCCTGCCTGCCTTCCCGGTGTTTCTCCGCTCTCCCGGAAGGCAGGCAGGGGGGAGCAAAGACTTTTGCCCCCCGCCAGCCTTCGGAAGAGGTCCAGGACCTCTTCTGAAGGCGGGCGGGGGGCAAAAGTCTTTGCTCCCCCCCGCCTGCCTTCAAAAGCCATCCGGGATAGCGGGAAGCGCTTCCCTGCTATCCCGGACTGCTTTTAAAATGCTGGCGGTGGGGAGCAAAGCCTTTCGGCCCCCGCCGGCCTTCCTGGACCTCTTCTGAAGGCCGGGGGGGGGAGGCTTTGCTCCCCACCGCTAGCATTTAAAAGAGGTCCCTGGAGATTGCCCTATGGGCTTTCTTCTTGCGAAGCAAGCCCAAAGGGGAATTCGTTTTGCGAAGCGCCTCCAAAACGGAAAACCCTTTCGTCTAGCGGGTTTTTCATCTTGCGAGGCGTTCGTCTTGCGGGGCACCACTGTATAGCATCAGCAATAACACCATCCAAAGAGAGTAGGTACCAGCTTATAATCTTCTTCCCTTTGCCCCTTCTGTGAAGTGTCTAGATGGCTCTAAACCATTATTTTAAATAATCAACCACCTTGAGTGCATTGACAGAACAGCAGTATACAAATGCCATAAATAAACATCAAATAACAGGCATCAAAACACCCAGCTGCAAGGAAAATAAACACATAAAAAACGGCACTGAGAGAAATATATATTTTCAGATTCCTACCTGAAGCTGTCAATGAGTCATAGCAGCTCCTGTCCTTCCTGCTTGTTCTGAAGGTGTGAAGGTCCTTCTCCCTGTATGTTTCGAACCCTTCGAAACTCCGCCTTTTGCTCCCATCATTGTCCCGCTTTTCGCTCAAGGAATTCATCTCGCCAAAGACGTCCAGGGACTCGGACCGTGCACTGCTGTCAGTGTTCCCAGAATACCTCTTCATGCAAGAGTCCATGGGATCATTGCTTGAGTTACTTTTATCCTTGCTCTGCGCCCACTGTTGGGTGTCAGAGAGAGACAACGTAGACAAGGTATCCACTTCGAAGTTGCTCTTGGAAACCTTGTGCCCACTGGTTTCACAATGCTGGTGCTTCTGTTTCTCCTTATGCTTGCTCTTCTCCGTCAGCAAGGAGAGCTCTTTGTCTGAGACGTTTAATCTGTCACTGACCGAATGGCTGGTGAAGCCAGTGGACTTGCTTGCGAAGAGACTGCTCAGGTCGTCGTGAGCCCCCAATATCCGCTCGTCCTTGTGTTTGTGCTTATGTTTGTGTTTCCTTTTGTGAAGTCGGCCACTGGGTATGCTTGTCCCTGCGGCCTTTGGAGAGGTCAGTGAAGAATGCACATCCCCAAGGCCAATCCCTACTGGTGTCTGCAGGTGGACCCCATGCTTCACTTTATGCTTGGCAGTATTGGGCATCTTCATGTGAGAGCTTGCGTGGAACTGGGGAGGAGGCACGGTGGGCCTCATGAACGGGGAAGCTGCTCCGAGTGTGTGAGACAAGTACAAAGGAGCAGGATACTGACTGTAGTAGCCAAGGTTCATCATAGGCATTGATGTGTAAGGCATTCCATAGGGTGCATAGTAACTCCCACTGGGAATAGGGTAACCAAACCCTTGTAAGAAAGGCACCTTCGTCATGGTGTCATTGGTTTTGGCAGGTCTACCACGCTTCTTCTTAGACTTCATGTCAGACGTCCTGCGAAGATACAGCAAAGGGTCATACTGGATATATGGCATAGGGTAATAGTGATCAAAGTTAATCCTGAAAATGCTGGGATACGGATTCTCGTGGTAAAATGTGTAGCTACGGTGAGAAATCCTGAACACTTGGAACTTGCTGATGAGCTCTTCCAGGTCTGCAAGGAACTGGAGGTCATCTCTGTTCTGCAGGTTCTTCCTCTTCCTCTTGTGCTTTGGCTTCTTCATAGTCTCATGAGCGAGAAAGTTATCAACGATGAGATGCTTCTGCCGGTGACTGTGCCTGTTCTTAGTGCTGGTGTCAGACTGAATGACCTCTGGATTGTCCAGGCTGCAGAAGTCAAAGGAGTATCTTCTGCGAGATTCCGAAGTCTTCTCCGCTTGGTCGGATGTACTATTGTTGTCAGTCCCGATCCCACTGTCACTTGGTATGGTTTCCTCGCTGTGGGATTCGCTCACCGGAGACAGCGTGACCTCCTTCAGGGAACCTATATCGCAAAGGTGGGAAGGAGAATTCGCCATGAGCCTGGGTGGAGACAGCTTCCAAGTCCCGCCGTGTATTCCTTTCTGAGTTTTTGTGGGAAGAGCGCTGATGGGCTGTAGATTTGGCATAGTCTTTAACTCTGAAAAATTCATTTCAGTGCTGGCAGGGCTAAGGCTGCCGTTAGAGCCCACTAGCTGCGTCGAGAGCGGATGGACGGCTGCTGGTGATGATGATGCCACAAGTGACTGCAAGGTAGAAGGCACTGCTGGGTTTTCTGGCTGGCTGGATACGGGCCTCAAATGTTTCATGGCTGTCTTCGGGTCTTCAAGTGGGGGCTGCAGCTCGGATCTCGGCTTTCTTCCCCTTTTCTTACCAATGTAGATAGTCCCCTTCTTGCTGACATTGATTTGCTTCCCTAGTCTTGCATCGATGGTGGGAGCCCCTGTGTTGGCTGGCGGCTGTGTTTTCATCTTCAGAGCCATGCTACTCGAACAAGACAAGATCTGGCTCAAAAGGTTTTTCCTCTTGAGGCTCTTCATTTTGTTAATGGTCTTGATGGTCTTCTTATCAAGAACACCAAGCTTGCCAACCTTCTTGTGAAACTTCAGCTCGCTGATGGTGTTCGTATCTTCCCCGGGGGTCATCTGAGCTAACTTCACCAAGTTCCTCCGCCTCTTCCTCTTCTTCGTGCCAGGAAATTCCCGACTGATGGGGCTGACTGGGCTGGTGGACGTTCCTTCATGGATGGTTTCAACAGTGAGCAAAGGCTGTTTTTTTGGTCGCCCCCTCTTCTTCTTGATGGGAGTAATCACAGTAAGACTGTCTGTATTGGTATACAGAGGACTGGATGGTGTTATGGGATAAGCTGAAGGAGGTTCTACCATCAGTTTCTCAGGGAGACCTAGAGAAGGTTCCCGGAGCACATTTTTAGGCTTGCTACATGTCCACCTTCGCTTTGCTGCAAACTTCGGGTGCTGAACCTCTGGCTGCTTGCAAGGTGTCGGGGCATCGTGTGTAACGGAGGCAGATGTCACGTGTGTAACTGAAGCAGGCGTCACAACTGCGGACTTTCTGAGCCTGGTGGCATTGGTCGCGGGAGATTTGCTGACTATCTCGTTGCTTTCCACTGGTACCAACGGAGGCTCGCTTTCCATCGCTTTCCCTTGCTTTGTAACTCGCAGGTCTTTCTTGCACACCTCTGCCTGTGCATTAGTCATGCTGGCTACATCGCTGCTCACAGGATGCCCGGAAGGAGAGGTTTTCTCTGGGACACTCTTGTCAACAACGGCTTTTGCAGACTGCCGTTTCTTCCTTTTGTGACCAGGTGTCTCCACTACTGGAGTCTTGATCGGAATAGTAATCCGTACGTGACTCGAATCGTTTTCAGAAGTGTTGGCAGAATGTGGGCTTTGCCTGGGGGGTGATGGCTTAGTTGAGCTGGATTCCTTCTTCCCTTCCATGCTGTCGTGGGTTTTGGCTTCAAATGACTTCTGAGGATTTTTCACCCATTCTATGTCTGCATTTTGGATGGTTTGGTTGATCAAGTCTTTCTTACTGGATTTCTTCTTTGTGCTGCCAGTGGGCTGGTTGAGGGCTTCTACCTGACCCTCTCCCTCTTGACTCACTAGGGGAGAAAAACCATTGCAATCAGACAGTTTGTTTGGCTGGGAAGTTGCGCTGAGACTATTTGACCCTGGGACTGCATTGCATGCTGCAAGGTCTTTATTATTACCGTTTGACAACTGAGCCCAGGTGCTGCTGGCGTTAGATTTCTTCACTTGGGACTTGCTGAAAGATACAGTGGGCTCCGAACCAGGGATCTTGGTGGCTTCTCGGTGTGGCTCTGGGGCAATGAAGCAGGCTTGAGGAGCTGGCCCCGATTCAGAGCTCACCGACCAGTCGAGATGATGCTGGTTGTTGCTTTTTTGCTGGTGCCGCGATTTTAAGGTGTCACTGGTGAAGTCTTGCTGGAGAACGGGATCATAGTGCACAGCAGAATGCTTTGGCAGTCTGTCATAAACCTGGGAATGAGAAAAAGAGAAAAGAAGAGAAAAAAAAGTTAGGGCTTCTGATACCTGAAAAGAATTCACCAGAATGGGTTTTTGTTTTCTTGCAAAACGAAAACAAAGCAAACAAACCCACAATATAATAAATATTCTTATCCTAAATATATATTTTAGGAAATAAGCGACTTGTGGGTCTGCAATAAATACAGTGGTACCTTGGAAGTCGAACGGAATCTGCTCCGGAAGTCCGTTTGACTTCCAAAACGTTTGGGAACCAAGGTGCAGCTTCCGATTGGCTGCAGCAAGCTCTTTCAGCCAATCAGAAGCTGTGGAAGTCACATTGGACATTCGGGTTCCAAAGAACGTTCGAAAACCACAACAAATACTTCCAGTTTTCAATCATTTGGGAGCCAAAACGCTCGACTCCCAAGGCGTTTGAAAACCAAGGTACGACTGTAATTGTTTGTTTGTTCTGTTTGTAAAAAGGGGCTATGTATAGAATAGAACAACCTGGGACCAGTGAACTTATAACAGCACCCTTCTATTTTTTATGCCCCTGTCTATGCACTGGAAGAACATACTTTCTAGAAAGAGGATGCCTATCCTTTCCATGGTGAGATATCTATGACTATACTGTCTATAGTGAAAGAGATGGAAGGACCTTTATACGGAGTGTCATAAGAATTCATGCTCCAAATTGGAGGGAAAAAGAGTTCGGCACAAATCCAGAGCTTGCTGTCACATTCTCTTGACACAGCAGATCCATTAAAAAACAAAACAAACCCCTGAAATATCCTGGCTCCCATTCGCCTTTCTTTTCCGAATTCCATTATTTCCATTATTTCAGAAGACTTTACAAGAGCTAGCATAACATTTTCTCATTTAAAAGTATCATTTTAGGGGAAAAAATAGCTGCTACAGACCAGGGATGGGCAGGAGGTAGACTGGAATCTGGTCTTGGTTGGCAAGGATTTCCAGTTGCTTAACAATAAACACAACAAAATGACCACCCCCAACACCCCGAAATTGTATTCTTGAAATCAAGAAAGCTTGCAGGAAGGACACCAGGAGTGAAAGGACTGAGTTTAATCCTGGTGCTCAAAAACAAATTTACGGACTCAGAAATGCTCATGTTAGTCACTTTACACCTGGCACCAACTAGCAGATTTCAGTATTCTAGTAAAGGGTAACAAGCAAAGGTATATCCTGCAAGCCTGACATGTGTCCACCACCCCAGCTACAGAGAAATGAAATGACAGCAGGGCGCAGTGGTTAGAGCAAGCTCTCCCAGTCCATTCAGATGTGTTGGTCTACTGCTCCCTTTAACCAGGTTGGAGATTAGATTTTGAGTTACCACCATTCCGGTCAAGTTGGGTTGGACCAAATCTGACCCAATCCAAAGCCCTGAATTTCAGGTTCTGCCTCCAGAATCCAGGTTCCTGTTTTCTACCCTGATACCGTAAGATTCTCTTAGTTTCATCATACTTGTCAAGACTGATCATTTGGGGGCGAGCACATGTGCAGGAGGACAGGGATATTTCCGCGTGCTTGACTGCTGCATGGTAACCACAGATCCTGTGGCTCAGAGCAGGTTGAGTTTCATTAGCTGCAACTGATACGTGTAGACTGCTTACTCAGAATAACTGGCACAGCCAGCTGAAATTAATGCACTCAGAGCGCATTTTGCTCCCAGTGTCTCCATCTGGCTCTCTGCCTGATCCTGTTGCTCCTAACGTTTTGGCTTCTCTTTCCCCCGCTGGGTGAACTGCACTGTCAAAAGGCAGGGAGGAGAACATACACAAAAGCAACAGCCAACATGCCAAAGTAATGAGAGAGAGAGAGAGAGAGAGAGAGAGAGAGAGAGTGAGAGAGACTTTAAAACAACCACCACCAGTAGATTGGGTAAGGCAGGCTAGATGGCAGTCAATGGTTAGCACAGTGCTTAAGAGCCTGAGCTTTGAATCAGGAAGTGTCTGGTGCAAATCTCACCACCGCCATTAATTCAACAAGTGGCTTGAGATGAAGTCCCTATCTCCTTGCCTTCCTAGCCTCCCAATCTGCTCTCTTCATGCTCTTTAACTTTTAAGAAGTGGCAAAAAGCTCTGTTCCTACGTTGTGAGTGCTGTCATGTCTTCAGTCCAACATATGAACTGATTGCTTACAGACACAGACTTTGTTTGGATAAATATATTGATATTTGCAATGAGTTTCTACTGAATAGAATATGATTAATAATCATATGCATATTAGCATATGACTATATCTATCTATCGTATCATCTATCTATCTATATCATCTATCATCTATCTATCTATCTATCTATCTATCTATCTATCTATCTATCATCTATCTATATCTATCTATCTATCTATCTATCTATCTATCTATCTCTATCTATCTATCTATCTATCTATCTATCTATCTATCTATCTATCTATCATCTATCTATATCTATCTATCTATCTATCTATCTATCTATCTATCTATCTATCATCTATCTATCTATCATCTATCTATCTATCTATCTATCTATCTATCTATCTATCTATCACTATATATATTCTGAGGCCCTCCTTCATCTGCCTCCTACACGAGAAAAGGGCCTTCTCTGCAGTGGCTCCCCATCTGTGGAATGGGAATGCTCTCCCCAGGGAAGTTTGCCTGACACCTTTATTATACACATTTAGGCACTAGGCAAAAACGTTCCTTTTTAACCAGGCCTTTGGTTGATCTGATTTACATCCTATGCCCTTAAAAAATGGCGGGCTATTGGGTTGTTGTTGTTGCTGCTGCTGCTGCTGTTGTTATGTATTTTGTGGTTTTGTATCTTGATTTTATTCTGTGAACTGCCCTGAGACCCCTGGGTACAGGGCAGTATATAAATTTAATCAATCAATCAATCAATCAATATCACATTTTTCTTCTTTCCTTTTTCACTTTATTTTGAAAAAAAACACTTTGAAATACTACTACTACTACTACTACTACTACTACTACTAATAATAATAATAATAATAATTGTGGCAAAAAGCTTGTCCTGAGTAAGGAGCAATAAATCACTTGTGAGGTGAATGGATCAGCAATAAGGTTAAAACAGCTGCCATGATCATTGCATATTGGTCCAACATGTTGAACTGAATTTTACATTGAGGGCAGTGTTTAAGTGACTGGCTGGTGTTATAATTCTGTCACTTCTAGCATAAGGATGAGTTTTTGGGTGTGTGGGAGCTATGGGTATCCCAGTATGTATTGTGGGGGGTGGGAATCTGCCAAAATTAGATCTGCTGATGGTTTGCAGGCCTGGCATGGAGGGCTTGCTCAATCCACGGTTTCCAACTCCAAACGTAATAGCAAACGATGGTTTGATGAAACCAGGAAGTGACCTATTAATTGCTATGCACGAAAGAAAAGGAAGACATGTTGTGCCCATGGGGTCATTCCCCAGTCTATGAGTTGGGAGAGCCATTTGAATTCATCCATTATCAACTTGCGCTTTCCTCAGAATTTCTTGTATGTATTGGCCACACCGAATCCTTCAAATTGTCTCGAAATTTCACTTTAGAGGACAGCTCTAGCGATATTGAGAAACTACCTACTGCGGCAAATGCTATCACTCTTAACATTTTAAAATCCTCAATGTTCTTTCCAAGCAGGAATTTTCAAAAGTGACTCTTTAGGCAAAACCCAATGTTGCCACCATACTATCAACATATCACTTATATTCACGGATGAATGAGAGAAATTGAGTGAAGTACGCATTTGGTCACCATCTTTGTAGGCCAAGGGTCTGAGAAAAATGCAGCTTCTAGAATGTTTGATTGGGATGAATGAATAAGTTCTTAGCCTTGGCTGATGCCTCCCTGCCTAAGAAATTATCTTCTCTATTTATCGACGACACGCCTCAAACTTTATGCAGACAGTCTAATCACCCTCTATTCAAACCCTTCTCTAATATTCAAGCACACCAACAGCTGTGACACGGAGGTGGTATAACAGCCAAAGCGAGGTTAATCTGTAATCTAGGGATCAAGCACGCAGGGAAGAGATCATAAAACAAGTTCTACGTGTTGTTTTTCGAGGGAGAAGGAAGATCAGCTCCTAACCTGCGCATAACCCCTCTCCCTAATGCCTAAGATCCATCTTCTCAGAGAGGAATCAGCAGTGGCGTAGCGTGGGTTGTCAGCACCCGGGGCAAGGCAAGTAATTTGCGCCCCCTAACCCGTGGATTTGCACCCCCTAACCCTAACCCCCAGATGTAGCGCCCGGTGCGGCCAGCCCCCCCTGCACCCCCCACGCTACGCCACTGGGAATCAGTTAGATCGTTTGACAGGAAGCTGGCTCACAAATCAAAGTTAATACAGTGGTAGATCGGGTTAAGAACTTAATTCGTTCTGGAGGTCTGTTCTTAAGCTGAAGTGTCTGTAACCCGAGGTACCACTGTACCTCGATGCCCTCTCTTTTAAAGCATTGGGAGATCCATCTGCAAAAACACACACACACACCACAGTTCCTCAAATGTAATTCTCTATTAAGAAGCTTTATCTGGATAGATAAGCAGCTGGTTCCCATGTCACTAATTGCTGTCTGCTGTGATTTTAAAACATCTGCACCATTGTGCCCATCATTTTCATATTCTAATCACTCTGAATCTTGTGAGGAGCGGGGAAAGTAAAATAAAAAGACATATCGCTGATTGTTTCCCTGGGTTCATTAGTGCACAGCCTCCTCGCAGAAAGCATTAAAGGGCAAACCGAGCGTTGATTGGCTGCCAGTTCATTTCTGGGCCAAATTCAAGGTGTTCACGTTAGTATTTAAAGCCCTAAATATTTGAGAGACAACCTCTTTTGGAAAACGCCCGTACCCAAGACTGTTTAAGAAGTGTTGGCAAATGGAGTTGGCACCAAATTTCCACCTAGAATGAAAACTGAAGTGGATATGGGGTGGTGATTAGGCAAAATAGCTGCTTTTTTTTTTTTTTAGGGAATTTCAGTAAGATTACACAAATGCCTCGGGTGAAGCTGAAGTATACCTCTTAGACCATCTCTAACTCTACAAGATGCTTTCTTGGCTCCAAAACCTCAGACCCTTTTACTGGAGAAGTTGGGGTCCTGAAAGACCTGCATTGGTTCCCAGTACATTTCCGAGCACAATTCAAAGTGTTGTTGCTGAACTTTAAAGCTCTAAACAAACTCAACCTTTAGACCTGAAGGAATCTCTGCACGCCCTTTGTTCAGCCCAGACACTGAAGTCCAGCACCGAGGGCTTTCTGGCGATTCCCTTACTGTGAGAAATGAAGCTACAGGGAACCAGGCAGAGGGCCTTCTCGGGAGTGGCACCCGCCCTGTGGAACACCCTCCCATCAGATGTCAAGGAGATGAGTAACTATGTAACCTTTAGAAGACCTCTGAAGGCAACCCTGTATAGGGAAGCCTTTTAATGTATAATGTTTCATTATGCTTTTATCTATGTTGGGGCAACCCAATCAGATGGATGGGATACAAATCATAAAATTGTTGTTATTGTTGTTAATTTTGGGTCCCTACATGTAGATTATGAGCTTTACACATGCTACGCGTCCTTAGGGCAAGTTACACACACATCTTTAATTAAAAGAACTTTCTATATGTGTTGATTATTGGGAGCTGGAAAGAGCTATAGCTTCAAGTTTCAGTCTATATTTAGTCCTGAACTGCTTGGTTCGCTTTTTAGCCAAATACTAATGAAATATTGCTGTAACGCTGGTGGGTCCTCCCTCCCTCCACCCCCAACTTTGTCCATCTCTAGGGATGTTTTTTTTTTCAATAACAGCCTAGCTATCTTCAGAGGGCAGTATTAGGAGGAACAGACTCTGGGAAAATCCGGAACAATAGAATTCTTCTGTCAACTCGAACAAAGGGCCCGTCACTGCTGACATAACAAATCCATTTAAATATTGTGCCTGAGCGCAACACAGTTTGGCGGTTCGGTTTTTAGGCAGCTGTGTGAGAACAATCAGACCTTAAGTACAGTACAACAGCCCTACTTACAAAAACTTGACCCCTCCCACACCAAGCGGATAACCCTTCTTTGAACAATGCGGCAGTGTCAAGCCGCTTTAAATGGGCTTCAAGTACTGCTTAAAGATGCCAAGGTTTTGCCACTGTCGGCAAAGAGGTTGCGACGACTTTCGGAGGGATTGCTTCTGTGCATCTACTATTTCATGCAAAGTAACTCCACCTTTGAAAACGTCCCCATTCCCTGACAAAGAACGGGTATTATTAACACAGTGTGGCTGGGAAGGCTGCCCTTTCCAGAGAGGGGATGCCATCTAACTTTCAAGGGCTTTAAACATCAACACATCACAGGATGCAGGAACACTAGAGGACTCCCATGAGATCTGCCTCTACTGATCAAGTGACCTTCGCAGATGTCCAAGCCAGTGTTAGAAACTCAGACATACAAGCTAGGCACCAAATGGCCCCTTAAACCAGGCTTATCGTCGCCAAAATGGAATATGTAGTCAGTGGCACAGCAAGGTCAGGTGGTACCGGGTGCAGAAAATTTCTTGTCACCCCCCCCCCGCCCCCGCATTGAATTTTTGTTTTATTTTTGCCTGAAAAATGGTTTGACTTTATTTCATATTTTCTTACAAAGGAATGTGGATTCTGGGCCTCTGGTAACAAGTAGGCGACTGTGGACAGATACTTAAATCTACAGAATGAACTGTGTTTTGGCTTGTGTCATTTTATTTATAACAGGCGTGCCCCAAGAGACTGTGATCTACTCCAACTATTAATTGACAGGTGTTGTTGAACATTTTTTTGCTGAGATCGCCGCAGAGTCTATTTTGTCACCCCCCTCAGAGGTGACACCCAGGGCGAACCGTCCCCACCTTGTAGTTGCCATTTGATGGGCAGATGGTTCTAAAGTCATATTATTATTATTTTGTACCTGGTATTCATTCTGATTGTGCACACAAAATATGATGGACAGAATTCTATAAGATGTGTTGTTAGTGTGTAAAAACAGGCAAAATCCAAGGAACGCCAGGCATGAACCGCACGATTTCTGTTCTCATCCTGAAGCAAAGTTCTTAACCTGAGGTACTATTTCTGTGTTAGCGGAGTCTGTAACCTGAAGCGTCTGTAATCTGAAGCGTATGTAACCCGAGGTACCACTGTAGTTGCTTTAAATTCATGAAGTTGTCCTATTGCAAGCAGAAACTCAATCAAAACTTGCCAACAGATTGATATTTTGGCAATATTCTTTTAGGTAGACTCTGTGTATATCCCACTCTTTGAAAATTTTTTCATCTGTAACGTCTTGTAACCGCGCGATTTCTGTTCTCATCCTGAAGCAAAGTTCTTAACCTGAGGTACTATTTCTGTGTTAGCGGAGTCTGTAACCTGAAGCATATGTAACCTGAAGCATCTGTAACCCAAGGTACCACTGTAATAACAAATTATTATTATTATTATTATTATTGGCTCAGGAGCAGACCAGACTAGCTTTATATATATATTTTCCTGGCCAAGGTGGCAAGTCTAATTATATTGGGTAAAATTAAATCTGTAGCCAAATCCTCGCTGTAAAGGAAAACATCTCTATTTATTCTACTACCTTGCGTTGATTTTGTTTTACCTTCTGAAGGGAGGGAGCACAGATTTGGATCTGAAAAAGCCAATGTAAATATGAAGGCAAACAAATCTATCCTTGAAAAGTTCAGAAGACACATTTTGGATGTTCATTAATATTAACAAGTTTTGAACTGCGCATTTGTACCCTTCCAAGAAGCACAGCAATGTTTGTTTGCGTTTGAACATGTGCACGGGAGCCTTTGATCACTCGCGGTACTCCGTGGCGTTCACCTACATTCAAGTCGTTTGTTTGCATTTGTTGATTTGCATTTTGTTCGGCTCTGGAATTTAGGAGGACAGATTTACAGGATGTTGAAGGCAGCAGCTTACTTGTCAAAGGCACCCAACAGGTTGCTGCAACAAGCAGCTGGCTTTCGTGGTGCTGGGTGGCAGGAGAGGGATATAGAAGCAGCCCATCTCTGGGACCAAGGCCTAAGCAGAAACCTGGAGGCTGGAGAATCCAGAGTCAGGAAAGCAGGCATAGAAGGCTATGCTGAATGTTGCCCAAGGAATACCCAAGTCTGTTTCCCAAACTTGGGTCTCTGGCTGTTTTTGGACTACAACTCCCATCATCCCTAGCTAGCAGGACCAGTGGTCAGGGGTGATGGGAATTATAGTTCAAAAACAGCTGGAGACCCAAGTTGGGGAAACACTGCTTTAGATAGTGCTATCAAGTCAGGGGAGAGCAATAGGTTTTCTGTGATGGTTGAGTCGACCAGGAAGAGCCCTACGGACCTTGGTAAGCCCTGAATTGCTTACCAAAAGAGGCAGCAGGTCACAGATCTCCAAAGTTCCACGTTTTAGACCTGGTGGCTCCCAGCAACATTGCCCAGATTCGACAAATGAATGACAATCAGGCAAGCGAGCCATGAATTCATCTGATGAATTTATATGCCATCTTTCATAGGGAAGTACTGAAAATCTTTCAGAAGCTAAAAGCTGAAGGCAACAAGGTGGACTTGTTGGGGAAAGGATTCCATAACTGAGAAGGCCCTCTCTCCGGTTGTTAGCTACCTCAGCTTTGAAGGCAGGGACACCTGGAGCAAGGCCTTGGATGATGACTGTAATGGGCAGGCAGATATTCTATCGGGTATCCCAGCCCCATGTCTGGGAGGGATGGGGAACTTGGGGCCATCAGATATTGCTGGATGCCCAGTTCCCATCGTTCGCAACCTGCATGGCCAATGGTCAGACATGATGGGAGTTTAAGTTCAACAGCCACCAGAGGGCCACATCCAAGAGGGAGCAATTTGAATTGTGCTCTGATGCAAAGCAGCAACCAGTGCCACCTTGTAAGTACTGGTGAGATATGTCTCCAACAACAGATCCTTGCCAGAAGTCTAGCAAGTCTGTGTTTTGGATTTGCTGTAGTTTCCAATGAGTCCTCAATGGCGATCCCAGGCACAAAGCAAACCAAATAATGGAGCTGAAGTTGATTCGTAGGTAACAGCAAAATTCTAATTGATGACAGAACAATGTCGGGGCCACTGCTCATTTCTCTGCTGCTACCACCTGTGCAACAACACCTGTCGGCTGTCCTGCAACATGCACTGGTGCAAGAACTCCTGCCTAGGCTCCTTTGTGTGGAAAACCAGAAGATTGGGTCATGCAATCATGGCTATACTCATTAAAATAAAAATCTTACGTTAAGTTGTAAGGAGGACCATATTAGATCTTTGCTGCAGCTAAGCCTTGGACTCCTCCTGCATCTCTTGTGCATCTCTCTGAACAACATCCACAACAAAAGTGAGCTAAGACCAGTCATCAGCTCTCAGCCTAACCTACATCACAGAGTTATTGTGAGATTAAAGTACAGAGCGAAGGGAACCATGTATGCCATCTAAACGGCCTCGGCCCAGTATACCTGAAGGAGCGTCTCCACCCCCATCATTCTGCCCAGATGCTGAGATCCAGCGCCGAGGGCCTTCTGGCGGTTCCCTCATTGTGAGAAACAAAGCTACAGGGAACCAGGCAGAGGGTCTTCTCGGTAGTGGTGCCCGCCCTGTGGAACGCCCTCCCACTAGATGTCAAAGTGATAAACAACTACCTGACATTTAGAAGACATCTGAAGGCAGCCCTGTTTAGGGAAGATTTTAATGTGTGACATTTTAATGTATTTTTAATCTTTGTTGGAAGAGTTGCTGGGGAAACCTAGCCAGATGGGCGGGGTACAAATAAATTATTGTTGTTGTTGTTGTTGTTGTTGTTGTTGTTGTTATTATTATTATTATTATTATTATTATTATCTTGAGCTCCTTGGAAGAAGGTCAGATAGAAATATAACAGCAGCAGTAATAGATGACCGATCTAGAGTTTTACTCACTAGGCCACTGTACCTCCTGTATCTTCCACCTCTTTCTGCAACTTCCTTGCTAAAATAAACAGAATAAACTCGCATGTATCATAAACCTGCTGTGCTCAGTGAAATAAAGTTCTCGGGGGGGGGGATCTTTCCAGGTACTTCTGTGCACAGCAAAACCTGATTTTGCTGGTGTGAAAGGAAAGGGCAGAGCTGCAGCAAATGTTGCAAACACAGAGAACACGTCTCAGGCTGAGTAAATATTTAAACAACGGGCGTATAAAACAGAAGCTCTGGAAAGGAACCTTGTGGGAGGATCTGTGTTAATCTTTCATAAACCAAACCTTGAGTTGCTTCTTCACCAAGCATCTATTTCTCAGCCAAGAGTTCTGATTAAGGGAAAGCAGACTGACAACTGTGCTAAAGTGCGGCTTTAGATCGCCAGTATTTCCTAGCGCTTGATGAACAGAGGAGCCTGCCTTTGACTAAGTCAATGCCATAGGCTCAGGCTTCGGCGATTCTGCTTGCCTTGGCAAACGAGGTGATGCCCTCTGGTTGGCATGGCGGGCAGCCAGCCTTACTGCCAGCTCTGAAGCTAGAGGTAGGCACAGATAATCCTGGCAGTTGCATGGCCATTCCTGAGACATTCCCAGTGCCAAAGGTGGGAGTAAGTTTTGGGTTGTTGGGCCCAGTGAACCTTGGCTTGGATTTCCACATTGAGTTCAGACCAGGCCAACAAAGCCCGAAGAAAGGAAGAACAAAGCTGTTGTGATGCTTTGGTCTGCTAGTAAAATGAGACATTACAGATAACGGGAAAACTCTTATCAAAATATAAGCCAAAACTAATGTGGTACCAGTCTAAATGGCTTTGATGACTGTTGAAGCAGATATCCTCTTGGAAGCTATTCAACATTTTGGGGGCTGGAATCTACTCTTGCTTACCAAACACTGCCAAAGGTTCATCTTTGTTCCATGCACCTGAAGCATGCAAAGTCTCAAGATGGAGAAGAAGAAGAAGAGAAGAGTTTGGATTTGATATCCCACTTTATCACTACCCTAAGGAGTCTCGAAGTGGCTAACAATCTCCTTTCCCTTCCTCTCCCACAACAAACACTCTGTGAGGTGAGTGAGGCTGAGAGACTTCAGAGAAGTGTGACTAGCCCAAGGTCACCCAGCAGCTGCATGTGGAGGAGCGGGGAATCGAACCCGGTTCACCAGATTACAAGTCCACTGCTCCTAACCACTACACCACACTGGTTGAGAGATGCACCACTTCTACATGGGAAAGTAAGAGTGGTTAAGAAAAAAAATGGTATCCCATGTGAAGTGACTTGGGAGCCTTTGACAGATCAACATGACACCTGGGGGGAATGGATTTGGGAGGCCTTGATTGTGATAGAGAAGAAACAGGAAGGGAGGGTCATAAAAGATTATTGTATGTGGTGGTGATGTAAAATCATTAAAAAGGCCTGGGAGAAGACATACAAAGGCTGGAAAGGGTTTGGGAAAATGACTGTTGTTAAAAAATATTGAAGTCATGATATTGAGATATTCAGGTTTTGTTGGACTTATTGAACAAAAGACTTTGTTCCTGTACTCAAATGTGTATGCCAGGCCAAGACCAGCCAGCCCAGAAGGAAGAAGCCACTGCCAGAGAAGATTGGCAAAATAAACTATTGAATTACGCAGGACAAATTAGTTAACTTGAAACCCAGAAAGAAAGAAAGAGGGATAAATGTTCAATGCATAGCTTTAAATCTTTTGTGTACATATTTTTACATTAGTATAACTTTGAAAACTCACTTGTAATATAAGATGAAGTAGATTTAAGCTTGAAATATTAAGTGTGTAAGGTTTTAAGGATGTGTGCGAATGAATATCAAGCCATGAAACCAAGAAGGGGGGGAAGGGAGGGAAGTCAACCAAAACTATGGTTTAAAAATCTGTTGAAGTTGTTTTGGAAAATGTAATAAATTGTTATGGGGGGGAAAAAGAGATGCACCACTTCTACCGTCCTAGGATTCACTTGTTGTTTATGGTGACCTAATACCTTCAATAGCTGTTTTCTCTCCCTCCCTCGGTGCTCTGGGTCAACTTGCAAGCCATCTAGCTTAATCTGACCAAACTGGGACATTGCTTAATCCATCCTGTCAAAGACTCATTCTCACAATTTAAGAAGGATGTTGAGAAACTGGGGCGTGTGCAGAGGAGGACAACCAAGATGATCAAAGGTCTGGAAACCAAGCTGTATGATGAATGTTTGAAGGAGCTGGATAGGTTTAGCCTGGAAAGGAGGAGCTTGAGAGGAGATTTGAGAGCCATCTTCAAATATCTCAAGGGTTGCCCCATGGAAGAGGGAATAAACTTCTTTTCTCCACTGCTCTGGAAGGTAGGACTCAAACCAATGACTTCAAGAAAGGAGATTCCGACAAAACACCAGGAAGAACTTTCTGACAGTAAGAGCTGTTCAACAGTGGAACAGTCTCCCTTGGGAAGTTGTGGACTCTCCTTCCTTGGAGGTCTTTAAGCAGAGGTTGGGTGGCCATCTGTCATGGATGCTTTAGCTGAGATTCCTGCATTGCAGCGGGTTGGACTAGATGACCCTGGGGTCTCTTCCAACTCTACAATTCTACGATTCTATTATTCATCTAAGGAATTTCAATCTGCAGGTGTCTATTATATCTCACCATTTCCTCTCCCGTTCCCCCCGTCCAGTGTGAATTTACACCTAATAAAACTTGCAAAATTGCATTTTACTTTTGGCACATAAATACACAGAACTAGTTTGCGTCATGGGGCATGAAAGCCCAGCGATACAGCCACTCCGCCGGAAAGCTTGCTGCAGAGAAAATGACGTGGAGGCCCTTTTATGATCTGAGAAATGACTGTTTTTACAGCACACTAAATAAAGCCTACTATTGGAGCTGGAGCTTTGTAATTGAAGAAGCTTCTGCTCTTACTGAGAGGCACTCAGGCACAGAGCATGCAGAAATGGGTGTGCGGATCTGAGTACTTTTCTACATTACAGAGAGCCTTCAGTGTGAAACTGCTCCTTGCCCTCCTGCAGGTGACACAGTCCCTTGTTTAAAGCAGCTAGATCAGCGGTTCTCAACCTGTGGGTCCCCAGATGTTGTTGGACCACAACTCCCATCATCCCTAGCTCTGGCCTTGCTAGCTAGGAATGATGGGAGTTGTAGTCCAACAACATCTGGGGACCCACAGGTTGAGAACCGCTGAGCTAGAGAAGGCCAAGGTGAAGGTTCACTGTTGTCTGCAACCAGGTCTGCACAGCCCATGGGTAGACAAACTAAGGCCTGGAGGCCGGATACGGCCCAATCGCCTTCTAAATCTGGCCGATGGGCGGTCTGGGAATCAGTGTTTTTTCCCATGAGCAGAATGTGTCCTTTTATTTAAAATGCATCTCTGGGTTATTTGTGGGGCCTGCCTGGTGTTTTTACATGAGTCGAATGTGTACTTTTATTTAAAATTCATCTCTGGGTTATTTGTGGGGCACAGGAATTCGTTCAATTTTTTTCTTCAAAATATAGTCCAGCCCCCCACAAGGTCTGAGGGACAGTGGACTGGCCCCCTGCTGAAAAAAATTGCTGACCCCCAAATCTGAGAACCTTTATACCAACTTCCCCCACCCCAAACATTTTCAAGGCAAAAAGGCTTCTGATTCCACGTGTGCATGCAAACCATCCTAAATAAAATGAACACAATTCCTGCCTTACACCTTGTTTATACCTATTCACAGCCATTGCTGCTGTGCTTCATAGAATCGTAAAATTGTAGTGTTGGAGGGCAATTCAGTCCAAACCTCTACAACGCAGGAACCTTGACACTTGGTGCCCCATCCAATTTGAAACCACCCCTGACCCTGCTTAGCTTTGCAAATATGCTAGCAGTTTTATTTTTTTGCATCCCCACCCCACCCCTTAAAAAAAAATGTAAAAATGTTCTGGAGTGTAGGACCCAAGCCAGTGGATACAAGTTACAAGAAAGGAGATTGCAAGTACAGTGGTACCTCGGGTTAAGAACTTAATTCATTCTGGAGGTCTGTTCTTAACCTGAGGTACCACTTTAATAATAATTTTAATAATAATTTATTATTTATACCCTGCCCATCTGGTTGGGTTTCCCTAGACACTCTGTGCGGGTTCTAACAAAACACTAAAATACAATAACCTATTAAACATTAAAAGCTTCCCTAAACAGGGCTGCCTTTAGATGTCTTCTAAAAGTTTGGTAGTTATTTTTCTCTTTGACATCTGGTGGGAAGGCATTCCACAGAGCAGGTGCCACTACCGAGAAGGCTCTCTGCCTGGTTCCCTGTAACTTGGCTTCTCGCAGCGAGGGAACCGCCAGAAGGCCCTCGGCGCTGGACCTCAGTGTCTGGGCAGAACGATGGAGGTAGAGACGCTCCTTCAGGTAACGTTAGCTAATGGGGCCTCCCGCTGCCACCATGCCACTGCTGCGCGATTTCTCTTCTCATCCTGAAGCAAAGTTCTTAACCCGAGGTACTATTTCTGGGTTAGCAGAGTCTGTAACTCGAAGCGTCTATAACCTGAAGCGTCTGTAACTCGAGGTACCACTGTAAACATCGGGGAAAGCTTTTGGATGGTAAGAGCTGTTCAACAGTGGAATGGATTCTCTCGGGAGGTGTTGGACGCTCTTTCCTTGGAGGTTTTTAAGCAGAAGTTGGACGGCCATCTGTCATGGATGCTTTAGTTGAGATTCCCTCTTTGAAGGGGGTTGGACTAGATGATCATTGGGATACCTTCCAACGCTACAATTCTTTGGTTCCATGATCTCTTTTCAAAGGGTTTAGTACTTCTTTGAGAAAGGTGAAAACTTCACTCAGGGCAAACATTTCATTAATTCCACTCCTACCCCTTTTTCTCATTTTGGCTTGGTACCTGATGGAATCTTCTCACTTCTAAGTAAAAAGCTTCTGGGAAATGATATATAATGAGATGAAAAAGATGTTGAAATATACATTAAAAAAAAAAAAAAACAGAAGCATTTTTACTTGCTATTGTAAGTGATGATATTAACAGACAGGACAAAAAATTGTTTTTATATGCAACAACAGCAGCAAGAGTATTGTTGGCACAGAAATGGAAACAAGAAGAATTACCAACGAAAAAAGAATGGCAGACGAAATTAATGGACTATGCAATAGATAAGATGATGGGAAGTATTCAAAACCTGCAGGGCCAGTGATTGTCAGAAGACTGGAATAAATATGTTAACTATTTGAAATGCAACTGTAATCAGCAAATTACTGCAAGAACTTTTGTAAGGAGGAATATATGAAATATTGTAAGGAAGGCTAGGATGAGAGAGTTAATAGATAAGATAATTAAAAGCAATAGTGAAATTAAGAAATGTAAATTAAGTGAAAAAATTGGAAAATTTTCAGATGTGGTTGATGGAAGTCCAAAAAAACTGTATAAGATGTGACCTATGTTGAATGACTGTTGAAAATAATATATTAAAAAATGAATAAATATATATATATATAAAACAAGATATCTTCTCACTTTTTCCAAAGCCCCTGGTGTTTTTGGTTGTTGTTTTTTTGCTATGATTTCACTTCTGTGTACCTGATATTGCTTTTCACTAGTACTTAGTCCAGTTTTTTCAAGAGCCCTTGATTATTCAGGGACTCGTGTGTATACAGCATAAGAAGAAATTGGTTTCCTTCCCAATTATCAAACTTTCAGAGCCTGCTTCAGCTTGCTTCAACCCCTGCTGCACTCAAGTTGCTTTCTGCAAGAATTAATTTGGTAATAGCTGCTCAATGAGGTAAATGGTAATAAGAATGACGAGCTAAGATAATACAGTTCACAGCTTTCGCTGCAGTTTTTTAATGCCTGCTTCCAGGTGAAATCAGCATCTTCCTGACATCTTCCATTTATAATCAAGTTATCACTAACGATGCAAAAGAACTTAAAAACCAGCAGATCCGCTTTAAATGGAAAGCGAGTGTTGCTGATTCAATCTCGACTGGAGCAATTGCAGGATGGAAAGAAGGGTTTAGTGACATTTTAGATACTTGGGGATTATGCATGACTCTCAACAGGCACCATCGTAGAAGAGGTGTTGTTTCCGGTATAAGAGTAAAGAAGAATGCCTCTTTAATGATGTTATCTGCCACCCATGGGAATACTTGTGTTTCAGCAGTGCAGGTTGAATGCAGAGAAAGAGCAGTTCTGGGACCCTTTGTTGTTGTTTAGTCGTGTCCGACTCTTCGTGACCCCATGGACCAGAGCACGCCAGGCACTTCTGTCTTCCACTGCCTCCTGCAGTTTGGACAAACTCATGCTGGTAGCTTCGAGAACACTGTCCAACCATCTTGTCCTCTGTCGTCCCCTTCTCCTTGTGCCCTCCATCTTTCCCAGCATCAGGGTCTTTTCCAGGGAGTCTTCTCTTCTCATGAGGTGGCCAAAGTCTTGAAGCCTCAGCTTCAGGATCTGTCCTTCCAGTGAGCACTCAGGGCTGATTTCCTTCAGAATGGATCGGTTTGATCTTCTTGCAGTCCATGGGACTCTCAAGAGTCTCCTCCAGCACCATAATTCAAAAGCATCAGTTCTTCAGTGATCGGCCTTCTTTATGGTCCAGCTCTCACTTCCACACATCACTACTGGGAAAACCATAGCTTTGACTATACGGACCTTTGTTGGCAAGGTGATGTCTCTCCTTTACTTTTACTTTTTTCAGAGGAGGAGTAAAGATGTAATTGGTTGGAAAGCAAGTGCAACTTGCTCCCATAAGTGAATAGGATAATAACGAAGGGGTTGTTTGTGACAGATGAGCATAGAGGAAGTTAGCAAATGAAAGAAATGAAGAAGTAGTGGGTGGGTATACTTTTCCTTTCCTTTAATGGGGTTCCTCCTTCAGGCTGGAAGTTTTAATGGCCATCATGCTAAGCTAATGCAACTTCCAAATTTACCACGTCACCACTGACAAAACAAAAGGAGGAAGAAGGGAATGAGGAAACCTTTCATTGATGAAAAGGGATTTACTTCACTAAACTATGGATTCCTATATTGTATCAACTTCAAACTATAATCTTCATCTCCGATGTAATCGGTATGACTGGGTGATATATCGTCCGGAATTGGTTTAAAGTCCGTATCGTGATATCGGTTTCATAATTTTTGACCTGGCAATATATCGTGAATCATGATGTGTGTGCTTTGCTATGCAAAGATAACAATGTGGGGGAAATCGTTCAGCCAGCCAACGCCTCTACATAGCTCCATCCTTATTTCAGGTATATCACAATGTTTAGCTTTTGATATATTGCAATGTTGAAAACCAGATATTGCCCAGCCCTTGAAATCAGCCAATGTAACACGAAACCATGGATAATAATAACAAGGGAAGATAGGAGAGGAAGTGTAAGTTTTAGAAACCATGGATTTCAGGAAGCTAATGTTACATCTGCTCTGGACCCTAGTTTGATATACAGTCAAAATCCATGCCTTTGCGTGGCCCTGTAAGTTTTTCCCACAATGATGAGATTTTTATACCTTTTCCAGCCAGTGTACAGTCTATTCACACTACAGTGGTACCTCGGGTTACATACGCTTCAGGTTACATACGCTTCAGGTTATAGACTCCGCTAACCCAGAAATAGTACCTCAGGTTAAGAACTTTGCTTCAGGATGAGAAAAGAAATCGTGTGGCGGCAGCGGGAGAGCCCATTAGCTAAAGTGGTGCTTCAGGTTAAGAACAGTTTCAGGTTAAGAACGGACCTCCGGAACGAATTAAGTACGTAACCAGAGGTACCACTGTACATGTGTTTCAGATAAACTATTTCGGAATGACGCAGAGTCCCACAAACTTTTGTTTCAGCATTTTAGCAATTCCCCCAATGAGATCAGCCACCTTAGAATTGGGGGGGGGGGGGAGGGAGTAGAAGAAGATAATCCTGCCCAAAAGGTAAAACCATTTAGAGATAAAGTAGATTTTCTAAGTATATAAACGTCTCAGGTCTTTAGATCTAGGATTATCCCGCAAGTTGCATATTCCATTAAGAAAATGGACTGTCTTCCGCCTCACGGTATGAAATTCCCATTTGTTGAACAAAATATCAGACATTAAAAGCATGACATTTTTATGGATGGGAAACCTGACACAGAAATGAATCTCATCCACATTAAGCCCTGGTTATGTAAAACTCTTTACCGTGGGAGTTAGAAGGAAATCCCATCATATTTGATGAGACAAAGGAAAACACTCCCCAGCCTCCAAGCTGGCCTGACTTTATTTCTCTCTCCCTTCCTCCCCAACTCCCCTCTTTCCTTCTCTCTCTGTTAAATGGCAGCTGTTTGAAGCTTCGAGGGAGAAGCTTAAGGTGGAATGCAGGACAGGCGCTGCACAAGTCATAAGGGTCTTTCCAGTCAAGAATGGTTTCACAGCACTTGACTATGTCTCACATTCGAGCCCCACATTGGACAAAAGACCCCTGCATTGCAGGGGGTTGGACTAGATGACCCTCTCGGTCCCTTCCAACTCTACAAGGTGCTGATTAAAGGGGCTGGTTCTAACCTTTAAAGCCCTATACTACCTGGGACAAGGGACGCGGGTGGCGCTGTGGGTTAAACCACAGAGCCTAGCACTTGCTGATCAGAAGGTCGGTGGTTCGAATCCCCGCGACGGGGTGAGCTCCTGTTGCTCAGTCCCTGCTCCTGCCAACCTAGAAGTTCGAAAGCACGTCAAAGTGCAAGTAGATAAATAGGTACCGCTCTGGTGGGAAGGTAAATGGTGTTTCCGTGCGCTGCTCTGGTTCGCCAGAAGCGGCTCAGTCATGCTGGCCACATGACCCGGAAGCTGTATGCCGGCTCCCTTGGCCAATAAAGCGAGATGAGTGCCGCAACCCCAGAGTCGGTCATGACTGGACCTAATGGTCAGGGGTCCCTTTACCTTTACCGCCTGGGACCCTCGCACCCATGGGACCACCTCTCCTGGTATGCCCCGCAGAGGACCTTATGGTCCACCAACAATAACATCTTGGAGGTCCTGGGTCTCAAGACTGACCTTGATCGGAGCCAGGGCCTTTTCAGCCCTGGCCCCAGTCTGGTGCAATGTTCTGTCGCAAGAGACCAGGGCCCTGCGGGACTTGACATCTTTCCGCAGGGCTTGCAAGATGGAGCTGTTCTGCCAGGCCTTTGGTCGGGGCTCAGTCTGACCCCTCTCCTTTTACAAGACCCTGCATATAAGTGGCCTCTCTAACTCTTCTCACCGGCTCATACAAATAACTGAGCCTGGTGAGTGCTTAAGGTTCCCAACCCCTATAGTTATAGTTATGATTTGCACATAGCTATCTGATGTTATTTTGATTTTAATAATAATAATAATAATAATAAGAAGAAGAAGAAGAAGAAGAAGAAGAAGAAGAAAAAGAAGAAGAAAAGGAAAAAGAAAAAGAAAAAGAATAAGAATAAGAATAAGAATAAGAATAAGAATAATATATTATTTATACCCCACCCATCTGGCTGGGTTTCCCCAGCCACTCTGGGTGGCTTCCAACAGAATATGAAAATATGATATATCTATTAAAAAACATTAAAAGCTTTCCTAAGCAGGGAATGCGAATCTAAGCTGTATTTCAGTCAATGGCTGAATTTTATGTCTTAATGTATTATACATTTTTTGCTGTTAGTCACCCTGAGCCCGGTTCTGGCCAGGGAGGGCGGAATGTAAATTTATTATTATTATTATTCATAATAATAATAATGATAATAATAATAATAATAATTTACTACTACTACTACAATGTTATGATTCTAACCCATGCATGGGCATCTATAGGCAGCCACACAGGAGACACTGCCCTCCTTCATTTTCTTTTAAAAACCTGGACAGAAAGTCTTTCAAGGTCACACAAATAATTCAATTCAATTAACACAATATCCACAGAAGTTAACGATCAATTCAACAAGTCAGATGGAGACTACAGGCTAAAAATTATCTAAGAATCAAGGCCCTTTGGGAGTTCTAGGAAACAGACCTATCTTTACCACGCAACAAAATCCCATCAGTCTTGAAGAGCCTTTGGTAGGCTTCCTCAACTTCAGCCCTCCAGATGTTTTTGGCCTACAACTCCCATGATCCCTAGCTAGCAGGACCAGTGGTCAGGGATGATGGGAACTGTAGCCTCAAAACATCTGGAGGGCCAAGGTTGAGGAAGCCTGCTCTATGGGGCAAAAGTTTCTTAAGCAGGCTGCAAATACAAAGAAGGCCCTGCTCTGTTTCTGGCTTAAAACCCAACTGTTCCCGACAGCCCTGAGATGCTGTTTTCTGCTAATGAATGGAGTAAACCATAATTGATTCACACTGCCGAGAAAGGAGGGTGGAGAGGGGAGCAGCCAAAAAAATGACAATAACCATAAATTCAGAACCATCACTGAAATCTGTCTAAAAGTAAGCCATCAGGGAAAGCCCTTCAGAAACTCATTCTGCAGAATTAGAAATATCAGATATTTCAGGAATATCAGATAATCAAATATCTTTTAATGGGCTTTCTGCTCCACTGGAGGGAGAAATTTAGTAAGGAGAAAGCAGGGAGAGAGAGAGAGAGAGACTTGATCCTCATAGAGCAGGGTGAGATAATCAAATTGTGCTGCCACATGTTTCCTAATTCTGGCCTTTTATCTGATTTCATTGGTGTTTCTGTGCAAATTGCACCCGTCAAATGTTGGCATTTCAGCCAACTATATATAGAGACGCCATACAATTTATTTCTAAGATGGTACCTTTCTAGGGGGGAATGACTCTTAAGAGAATCCTTTGTATAAACACACACACAAATTGACACACAGAGATTGACTGTACCTTATCCCTCCCTTCAAAGTCAGTCCCAAGGAGGAGACTCACCAGAGAGAGTGAGAGAGAGAATTAAGAGGTAGCTTTGAAAACAGTCGCCGAAAACTACCGACCGCACCACGAAACAAACAGCTGCAATAAAAGCGATCAAATGCCTGAGAACGGAAACCGGGTGTTTTCTTGAAACCTAGGAGTGGTTAAAAGCAAGCCCATGGTGAAGGCAGCTGAGAAAGGGTGGGGAATTTGGAACCCAGAGGGAACATCTGGCCACCAATGTGAGGGCAGGAGACCAGATTTTGGCTGGCTGCCTTAATAACAAGAAAACCGCACAGTTTCGTAAGTTGTCATTGAGGTATTTGTGCAAATTATTTCCCTTCTCCCTCTCTCCAAAGCCTCTAAGCCCAACCAACCCATCTCAGAAGACTTGTAAATAAACCCAGTACGTCGGAAATTCAAGATGACCTTCAAAGAACTCACGTCCTGAGCAGCTCGCTTGCATCTCGAGCTGTCATTTGATGCCAGGCGAGCGAAACCACCACACAATGTGACCACCGAGAAGGGCATTTCGTAGGGTCTCTGTTCTTTACGTTAAGTCCTGGTTTCACAATTTGCTTGCACCGAAAAAATCAAAGAGGGAAGGGGTTTGAACATTGCACCTGCCACAGTCGGTGTTGTTGTAAAAATGTGTCACTGGACTCTACAAGGACGCTCAGCTCTCGCTTGTTTAAAAAGTTTCAAAAGAAACACACCACACTCTCCTGCTCCAGAGGGTGGAACTCGAACCAGTGGCTTCAAGTTACAAGGAAGGAAATTCCAATGAAAACTTAGAAAGAACTTTCTGACAGTAAGAGCAGTTCAGCAGTGGAACTGTCTCCCTTGGGAGGTTGCAGACTTTTCTTCCTTGCAGGTTTTTAAATCAGAGGTTGGGTGGCCATCTGTCATGGATGCTTGAGCTGAGATTCCTGCATTAGATCACACTTGGGATCCCTTCCAAGTCTACATTTCTATGATTCCACTACTGGGGTGGCCAACTCCCAAGAGACTGCGATCTACTCACAGAGTTAAAAACTGGCAGTGATCTACCCCATTTTGGGGGATTCGGTCTTTTTGGGGGGTTCAGTTCAAAAGTGATCTACCACAGACGTCCAGTGATCTACCAGTAGATCATGATCTACCTGTTGGACGTGTCTGCACTATTTCGTACAGCAAAATGCTCGTTTTTAATTGCATTCTTATTCATTTCATAAAACTTATGCACCACCGCAACAACAGCAAAATGCCGATTCGCTTGCAGTACAAGAAAAGCAAAAATTCACCCGCAAAAATGGAATGGCGGCAGGTTTTAGATACCTTGCACATCAATATGCACACATACACATGTGCGCATGACCCTGCTCATGTGTCTGCCATGTACAACCTATGGAACTCACTGCTGCATGGTGCTGTAATGTCCACTTGCCTGAACAGGGCTATATAACATATAAACCACAATTCAGCAAGAGGAACCTGCAGGTTGAAATCGGGTTTAGCGCTCAGTTCTTTCATTCTTTTTTCTTTAAGGGAAACCACAAGAAGTTGTGGTGAGTTGGGAGGGGTACATTCAGCTTCCAGGAGTGTAAACACTCTGCCATGGCACTGTTTGTCCGCGAAAAGACCACTACCTATGCACATCAAACAGTAGGTGAAAACTCACCCTCTGTTTACTTCTGCTATTCTCTTCCTCAGTCTGAGGTTTGTGGTTTAAGCATCTAATATTATTTAAGGGGGCTTTAATTCATGCAAACACATTTGAAATGGAAAAACTAGCAAGCAAACTGACACTGGGGATTAGATAATAAAACATCTCAATATATATTCAGCTTGGCTGACTTCTGCTCAGGTATTTTACATTATGCTGTAATTTGCTTGTTTATTAATTGAATGCACCTTGCAAAGTGCAAAATGACGTTGAGGATTAAGCTGTGTTTGCGAGCCTTACAGGAGAAATAAATTTCTATGCAGCAGATTTGGAATAGATGCAAAAATGGTTCTTCCACTTTCTTAGATATTTCCCCTTCCCCAAAAATGAAAAAAATAACAAAACAACAATAAAATAAGGCCATTTTGTAATGCGTGATAACAAAGCTACATACCCTCCAACATTTCTCTGATAAAACAAGGATGTCCTATTCCATAATAATAATAATAATAATAACCTGCCCATCTGACTGGGTTGCCCTAGCCACTCTAGGTGGCTTCCAACATATATAAAAACATAATAAAACATTAAACATTTTAAAACTTCCCTATACAAGGCTGCTTTCAGGTGTCTTCTAAAGATTGTGCAGTTACTTTTCTCCTTGGCTTGGGGGTTGCATAACTCCATATCCTCCAAGATTTCTCTGAGGGAAATAGGGGTGTCCTAAGGAAAATGCGGTGGGTGCTGTGGGTTAAACCACAGAGCCTAGGACTTGCCGATCAGAAGGTCGGCGGTTCGAATCCCCGCGACGGGGTGAGCTCCCGTTGCTCAGTCCCTACTCCTGCCAACCTAGCAATTCAAAAGCACCTCAAAGTGCAAGTAGATAAATAGGTACTGCTCCAGCGGGAAGGTAAACAGCATTTCCGTGCGCTGCTCTGGTTCACCAGAAGTGGCTTAGTCTTGCTGGCCACATGATCCGGAATCCGTACGCCGGCTCCCTCGGCCAATAAAGCAAGGTGAGCGCTGCAACCCCAGAGTCGGTCACGACTGAACCTAATGGTCAGGGGTCCCTTTACCTTTAAGGAAAAGCAGGACATTGCAGGATCAAATCAGAAACCAGGACGGCTTCTACAAATCTGGAAAATACGGATACTTGGAGGGTCTGAGCTAAGCTTCACTAAAACCAAATGTTGGCTCTCAGCACCTACATTAAGGGACAAGTTGTCCATGCAATGGATACCGTGTTGTGAAACTATAGACACTCCTTCCACGACTGCGGAGGAGCTGTTTCCATTAAAGAGGACTGTTTTACATCAGAAGGTACAAAGAGTCCGGAGTCCAGATCCACTGCCGGGTCACTTCTGAGAAGAGCTTTCTTTGCGGTTAAAAGGGGTGGGGTGGAGGGTGGGAGAAGGGGGAGACAAAACAACTCAAAACAGAAAGGAAATAAAGACCCACTCCTTCTTAAAAGGACACTGTATCCCCTAAATTCCATGCATGTCTTTTGGCTAGACTTTTAGGAAAGCAACAATTGGGAGGAGGGGAAGGAAAGAGGAACGCAGGAGGTCAGAAAAGTCATTGGAATGGTATTAGGAATTGTGGGAAGCAGATGAACAGCATTTGGCCCAATAGCAAGGGGTAAACAGAAAAAGATGAGGAAGAGAGGTATGTTTTCCTTTCTTTCCTTTTTAAACTTTCTTTTTATTTTATTTAAAAAAAAATATTAACCAATTCAGCATAACAAATCAACAATACAAATCATCTTCATTGTTTTTCACCCTCCCCACCCCAGGAGTTCCCTCAGCTCCTCTCTCTGATTTCTCGTTTCATATCGTTCTCTGCATATTATAAAATTGTATATATCCTTATATTATCTATCTGCCATTTTAACCCAATAAATTCATGTATGTTTGTTCAAAACCTGCCAAGGAGTCCAGTTCATTTTGTTGTCTTTTTAAATAGACTGTAAAAGGTTCCCATTCTAGCTTAAAGTCACAGTTGTCTTTATCTCACAATTTGCATGTCAGTTTTGCCAGTTCTGCGTAGTTCATTAATTTCTCTTGCCACTGTTCTTTTGTTGGGATTTCCCCATTCTTCCATCCTTGTGCTATCAATACTCTTGCCGCTGTCGTTGCATGCATAAACAAATAAACTTTCTTTTTAAAGCCCTCATGGCAGTATAGTCTCAGGAAAGGCAGAAAAAGCCTTTCAGAACAGCACTGTCCATAGCATCGTAGAATTGTGGAGTTGGAAGAGACCATAAGGATCATCTAGTCCAACCCCTGGCAATGCAGGAATCTTTCACCCAACATGAGACTTGAACCCTTGATCCTGAGATTAAGAATCTCATACTCTACTGACCAAGATATCCCTCTTGTAGGCATTTATGATACCCACTTGGCATGGATGAATCACAGCTCCTTTAGTAGCCAAGGTGAAGCTGAGCTTAATTTGTCACCCTGGTTTTGCCATAAGAGAATCACGTCCGGATTGTATTCCTTTCATGGAACGAAGTCTGAAATCTTTGTATATTCTGCACTCCAGATTAAACCCCTGAATTAAACTGAATTCATGGGAGTTTACTTCCCAGGAAATGGGTTTTAGAGCTGCAGGCTAAGATACCACAGCCTGAATCCTATCTCAGGCCCGTCATGAATCCGCTAGGCAGCTTTAAGTGAGCCCGTTTCTCACTTGTTTGCAAGATGGGACCAATAATAGTCGCCCGCTTTGCAGAGTTGTTGTCAAGGCCAGTAACACATTAATGAATAGCAAGGTCTTCTGAACATTTGAAAATGAATTGCTGCTTTTGTTTAAATGCTGAATTAAACATATGGCAAATATGGCATACAAATTTAATAAATAATAATGATGAGCTTCATAAAAGGTGTGCTGGCCGAAGGACCAGATAGAACTTTATGCTGAGCATACAATGAATGGCAATCCAAATTATACCCTCTTTTTCCTCCCCTCCTGTGAAAAACTAAGTTTTGAATTCTGAGCAGAGAACTGAGCACAGTCTGTTCATCACCCCTGTCTACTACTGGGCTGCGTTGACCCTTAAGAGTCATGGCAGCTTCTCTTCCCAATGTCTTAATTTTGTTCAGGTTCTGCCCGTGCGTCTGAAAGTTAAACAGTGGAATCATGTGCATGGGAGTTTGGAAGTAAATCCTACCATTTGGCAATACCCAGGCACAACTGGGATCCCGCAAGGGATCCTGCTGACATCTTTCCCAAACAAGATTTCTGACGCTTATGGGAAGAGTGTCAGACCCGGGAGTCCACCCTGAACTGAACTACTGCAGGCAATCACATTCCACCACATGGTGAGTGCTCAGGTCATTACAGAATCGGGGGAAGGAGATGACAACACAGAATCCATCTCATGCCATTCCTCTTCCCACAAAGAATAGCCCGATTTGGAGAACATCCTTGGCTCTCATTTCCTTTTTTATTTTTATTAATTGCTTTATTGGTTTAAAATTGTATAACACAAATAGTCATTAAATGTTAAAGACAATGTAAAAATAAACAAACTTTCATTCTATAATTGATACTTGTTGTGTTATCAATTTGTGATTAGATTTGGCATGACCTTCGATCACACCAGTGTGTTCCCAACTTACAGTCTTTAGTTACTTAACTTTATCTTCTGTATGTTATACTACAGTGGTACCTCGGGTTAAGTACTTAATTCATTCCAGAAGTCCGTTCTTAACCTGAAACTGTTCTTAACCTGAAGCACCACTTTAGCTAATGGGGCCTCCTGCTGCTGCCACACGATTTCTGTTCTCATCCTGAAGCAAAGTTCTTAACCCGAGGTATTATTTCTGGGTTAGCGGAGCCTGTAACCTGAAGCGTCTGTAATCTGAAGCGTATGTAACCCGAGGTACCACTGTAGTTGCTTTAAATTCATGAAGTTGTCCTATTGCAAGCAGAAACTCAATCAAAACTTGCCAACAGATTGATATTTTGGGAATATTCTTTTAGGTAGACTCTGTGTATATCCCACTCTTTGAAAATTTTTTCATCTGTAACGTCTTGTAACCTTGCTGATAGTCTCACTAGTTCAGCATATTCTCTCAATTTATTCTGCCAGTCTGATTTGGAAGGGATTGCTTCTCCCTTTCAGCTTTTTTTGCGATTAAAATTCTGGTTCTCATTTCCAGATATTTCTACACCCCCCCATCCTGTGATACTTGCTTTTTTTTGCCACAAACAAGCATCCACGGTAAACTCTGGAGCATGCCATCGCAATGGAGCTGCAGTGATAACCACATTCTTCTGCCATTTAAGCTAGGAAGAATGTGAGCTCCTCTCCTGTATGTGTGTGTGTGTTTATGTGTGTGTGCATATACATATATATATACTGCTGAGCATTTAATCCCTTCAAATATTTTTCAATAACTTCCTTTAATTACCGGGAAAACATGTAGAGTGATGCGTGCATTGAAGAGCTTCCTCTCATCTCTCTCGTTATCCCCTCCTGTTTAATGAAGAACTTGAATCACTTCTCAGCTCTTTAATCCTCTAATCCTGGAAGGAATGTGCTCTCTTTCCCAAACCTGGGTGGTGGTGGCAAGCTTATTCTTAGTTCTGTACACCCCGGGGACCCGTCAATGGAGAACCTCTCCAGAGATATCTCAAAATACCTGCATTCCAAAGACGTCACGTGACCGAACACCGAGTGTCATGTGGCGAGGGGGACCAGCCAGCTCTGGCAGACGCCTGTTGCTGGTGCCATTTCAACCCTTCAATGCGAACTCCCGCTCATCGCAGAGAGAACAAAGGCCGCAAATGAAAACGTAGGGAAGGAGGTTCTCCGAAGCAAAAGAAGACCACAATTCTGAGTAGTCTTTGGAGGAAGTTAGTCAATCAACCATTTTCATTTAACAATGAAATCTGCATGTGATGACATCTGGATCAAAAAATTGGAAGCGGGTGAAAAGCCACTTCCCTTATTTTTTAGGGAATGCACACATGTTCCAGGAGTACAATAAATATCCCATTGCGAATGGGATCTGTTCCAGAGCTCCGGTCGGATTCTGAGGAATTCGCAACCGGAGGTGCCGCTTCTGTGCATGCGCACAGCGCATAGAGCGCTTCTGCGCATGCACGGGGCAGCGAAACCCAGAAAAATACTTCTGGGTTTGCCGTGTACATATCCTGAAGGATACGTAACCAGAGGTGAACGTAATTACGTGACCTTTAAAGCCCTAAACGGCCTCGGTCCAGTATATCTGAAGGAGCGTCTCCTCCCCCATCGTTCTGCCCGGACACTGAGGTCCAGCTCCGAGGGCCTTCTGGCGGTTCCCTCACTGCGAGAGGCCAAGTTACAGGGAACCAGGCAGAGGGTCTTCTCGGTAGTGGCGCCTGCCCTGTGGAACGCCCTCCCATCAGATGTCAAAGCGATAAACATCTACCTTCAGAAGACATCTGAAGGCAGCCCTGTTCAGGGAAGTTTTTAATATGTGACATTTTAGTGAATCTTTCATCTTTGTTGGAAGCCGCCCAGAGTGGCTGGGGAGACCCAGCCAGATGGGCGGGGTACAAATAATAAATTATTATTATTAGAGGTACCACAGTATTCCATTTTGCATGAGACGGGGAAGTGGGTGTCTCTGCCACCCCAACTTTTGTTTGAAAGGTCTTGCATTGAAACAAGGAAAAGGCAGGTGATTAAAAAAATAATAAACTAAATTCAATCTAACAATTTAAAAAATGGTTTTAGTTCAGTTTGCAGACTGGGGTAGCCTATGCAGTGCCCTCCTGATGTTGTCAGACTTCAACTCCCATGCAGCATGGCCAATGGACAGAGATGATGGGAGCTGTGGTCCCACAATCTGGAGGGCACCCTGTTGGCTACCCTGGTGCAGATAGCAGTCAACATGTAAAAGTCACAGCCCGAAAGGAACCACATGAATCAGTTACAGATAGGTAGCCGTGTTGGTATCTGAAGAAGTGTGCATGCACACGAAAGCTCATACCAAGAACTGACTTAGTTGGTCTTTAAGGTGCTACTGGAAGGAATTTCTTTTTGTTTTCACATGAATCAGGTTCATCTCAAATGCCTAAGACTGCATTCCTAACCCGTCGACCCCACTGAATTCAATAGGACTTACTTCTGCATAGGCATGGTTAATATTCCATGACATCTCTCCTTTTTTCTATTCTTTTTTCATTCTACAGGCAAATGTCAACTATAAAGACTCTGCTTGAGGTGACTTTGTGCAGTTTTGAACATCACAATATGTGGGAAAGGGAAGTTCAGGAGAAGCAGGAAACAGATATTTTGCCTTTTATCTTTGGCCTATATTGAAATCTGAGCCAGGGAAGAACTAGGAATTTGTAACACACTCTTCCAATTTGAGGCGAGTATTACTCACCCTAGATCATACTTGCAAATCTAGAAAATTGAAAGTGAGGCTATAACTTTCCTTTCGTCAGGGGGCGGGGGTCCATTAGGGCCTCATTACTCTGAGATCCTTTCTCCTGAGAGGTTAATACGCCCCCCTCCCCGCTGAATTTTGAAAGGTAAGTCAAACCCCTTCACTTTGAAGGAAGCTTTGTGCAGAACAGGCAATTAAGTTTTCTGCTGTTTGTCGTCATTATGGGTGGTATTTATCTTATTTCATTGCATACATTTTAGATTTATTTATTTTTTTGTAAAAATAATCTTTACACGCTGCTTTGGGAAGTTTTCGTGGGGGGGGGGGCGAGTGGTACGGAGGTTTTAACAATCCATGCACAAATGTGTTTCACTAGTTTGGATGATGGTGATTATGATTTTTAGAAAAGGAAAAAAAAAAAACTTGGTGCAAATCCTTAGAAATAGCATTTTGCTTTACCAGTCACAAGAAGATCCTGGAAGAACCATTGACATTTGAACTTTAGTTGCCATGATAGGATCTCCCCGGAAAGAACTATAAATATTCTAAAGGCCAGGAGAGAGCGAATTAGGGGAGGGGAATAACCTCTCTCTGCAAACAGTAGGTGCCACGGGTGTTTTATTTATTTATTTACTCTGCTCCGGATATTGGGGAAATGGATTTCGCTCCTATGAAAAAGGGCAAGTTGGGATGTACACTTTAGCCTTCCTTGCTGATAAAGCCGCAGGTTTTTGCCCTAAAGCTTTTCCAGGATAAGGCAACCGGTGTGTAGCTCTGATAATCTGGTTAAAGAAGGGCATAATTAAATCTCTTTTGGTCTAAAGTTCTAACAGTGCATCGAAGATACCCAATGCTCTTCGCTATAATACACTCCAGTTCGTTTATTACTGCTTTGCATAGACATCTGGGAATGAGTTCAGCCCCAGGCCGTAACTCATCTCCTTCCTTAATTACTATAGACGCCAGCTTGCTACTGTCACTACAGCCCTTGCCACAACTGCCCGACTTGCAGAGCTGTGAACATGCATCTCTACAGCAGTTGCCGCTGCTCTTGTACTTTGAGGGTGTTGATGGAGAACCTCTGGGATGAACGAGCAAAGCTCAAGTCCATCACTGGACACCTACAACTACTAATGGACCGCATGGGCATCAGCCAGAGTCATTTTGGCACCCAAGGCGAAACGCAAAATGGTACCCCCGCCACCAGGAAAGGAGGAGTGAGTCAATATCTACAAGGGGGACAAGAGGGAGGGAAAGATCTACGTCAGGAACAAGAGCGGAGTGAAGTTCTACATGTCACGGTCTGGTTCATGGGCGATCGAATTCCTGGCAGATGATGTCAGGAGCGGGGGCAAGATGGCAGGGTGGGAACAGAGTCCAAGGGTCAGAGAGCCAGGAGTCAAGAAGACAGAAGTACTGATTCTGGGGGACAGGAGGCGGGTGGGTGTGGAGGACTCCCTGGTCCTGAATGGGGTAACTGTGCCCCTGAAGGACCAGGTGTGCAGTCTGGGAGTCATTCTGGACCTCCAGCTGTCCATGGAGGCTCAGGTCAATTCTATGTCCAGGGCAGCTGTTTACCAGCTCCATCTGGTATGCAGGATGAGACCCTATCTGCCCACAGACTGTCTCGCCAGAATGGTGCATGCTCTAGTTATCTCTTGCTTGGACTACTGCAATGCGCTCTACGTGATGCAAAAATTGAAGGTGACCCGGAAATTACAACTAATCCAGAATGCGGCAGCTAGACTGGTGACTGGGATCGGCTGCCAAGACCTACACTGGCTCCCAGTATGTTTTCGGGCACAAGTCAAAGTGTTGGTGCTGACCTTTAAAGCCCTAAACAGCCTCGGTCCTGTATACCTGAAGGAGCATCTCCACCTCCATTGTTCTGCCCGGACACTGAGGTCCAGTGCTGAGGGCCTTCTGGCAGTTCCCTCACTGCGAGAAGCCAAGTTATAGGGGGCCCACCCTGTGGAATACCCACCCACCAGATGTCAAAGAGAAAAACAACTACCAGACTTTTAGAAGACATCTGAATGCAGCCCTGTTTACATAAGCTTTTAATGTTTAACAGATTACTGTATTTTAATATTTTGTTGGAGGCCGCCCAGGGTGGCTGGAGAGATTTGGCCAGATGGGCGGGATATAAATAATAAATTATTATTATTATTATTATTATTATTATTATTATTATTATTATTATTATTATCACCCAAGGTGAGGTGTTTTCATTGTACCACCAGCAATTTCTTTGGGGGCCATTGATTGTGCATGTCGTAGGGTATCAAATCACACACAAGAAACAAGGCACACGCCCTGTTGCTCGGTATCATGAACAAGTGGAAGCAAACCACTGATTTAGTCGGTTGTGCAAGGCTGAGAACAAGGCTTCTGCTAGTGGAATGGATTTTGCACCAGTGGAAAGACACTAATGGGTGTCTTTTTGATGCTTTTGCACCTGGGCAAAACTCTGCCACAGACACAGAGCCCTGAAACAAGTACCTTTCGCAAATGATGCACGAGTTGTAGACTTTTACTGACAAGTAGTTATTTGTATACAGAGCAAGTGCTATCAACTGACCTGCTAGGTTGGGGTGGGGGGTGGAGTAGCAGGAATGTGAGAAGCGTAGATAATGCTTTTAAGAGGAGTCTCTTTTTGTCAGGAGAGCTGTCCTTTCAAAGCACATGCAGCCGTGCCAAGAATGTATAACTTGCTGTTGAAATGGAACACTCAGGATGAAACGGTGAAATCTGCTATGATTAAATGGGCACAAGATGTTGGACATAATATTATGATGGCTGACTGGGAACAGTTGTGGACCACAGGTATGAAGTTCACGGCATGTAATGCCTTAAGAGAGAATATAATGAAAATGATCTACAGGTGGTACATGACACCAGTCAAGCTTGCAAAAATTTACCATTTGCCTGATAATAAATGTTGGAAATGTAATGAGACTGAAGGTACATTCTTTCACCTTTGGTGGACATGCCCAATGATTAAGACTTTCTGGGAGATGATTTATAATGAAATGAAAAAGGTATTTAAATATACCTTCCTGAAGAAACCAGAGGCCTTTTTCCTGGGCATGGTCGGCCAATTGGTGCCAAAGAAGGATAGAACTTTCTTTATGTATGCTACAACAGCAGCAAGAATACTTATCGCAAAGCACTGGAAGACACAAGATTTATCCACCCGGGAAGAATGGCAGATGAAGTTGATGGACTATATGGAACTGGCGAAAATGACTGGCAGAATCCGAGACCAGGGAGAAGAGTCAGTGGAAGAAGATTGGAAAAAAATTTAAAGACTATTTACAGAAACATTGTAAAATCAATGAATGTTAGAAGGATGCTGGAATGAAGTTATATGGCTTTAGCAGAAATGTTATAAAGAATTAAGTAAAAATAGATTGTTAATGGGCCAAAGGGGGAAAAGTAAGGTTAGATTGTGTTAACATAAATTACAGGACAAAAACTGAGAAAGATGGAAAGGATTTGCTGAAATAGCTAACTGAACTAGAATACAAAAAAGGGAGGTGTGAGGAGGTCGATGAAACAAGTAAATGAAAGATAAGATATGGAAATATTGGATGTGTTTTTAATTGTTTCTGTTTTTGTTTTTGTTTTGTTAAGATAAGTAGTGTTTTTTTATGTATTGTAACGTATTGTTTTGTTTTGTTTAACTTTGTTTTTTTCTTTTCTTCTTTCTGTAATCCTTAAACTCTTAATAAATATTACTTTAAATTTTTTTTTTAAAAAAAAAACCAAAGCACATGCAGCCGAAATTTGTACTCCAAACTGGCAAAACCCATTGCAAGGGACAGAAACACACACAGAGAGAGAGAGAGAGAGAGAGAAAAGGAAGTCAGAACGAAAAAAGGCGCCTGGATTTGCAGAAATCCATCCTTAAGAAAAGATAGTGGAATGCACCTTTCATGCTCAAATGACAAGCTGTCAGCGGCTGCCTTTATCTCCCCGTTCTTCTATTTATACATTACCCAAAGCTATTTCCAACCCTCCCATCCCTACCCGACCCAGGGCTTTTAATTGCACATCAAAGAAGATATCTGTGAAATCTGGTTTGGAAAGCTGCTGAGAAAAACTCTGAGGAATCCTGTATATGTGCCCTTACATTTGAGAATCTAAAATGTCAGGGCTTTTTCCACAGTCACGCCAGTCCCTCAGAGGCTGAAACACTAAACAAATACCACAGGCTGCTGATGCTTCCACTTTTCAGGGAATGCTACGAGGTCCTGGATGAGTCAGGAAAAAGCCACCTGCCTGCTGTTCAGGGGCAGAATAAGGTTTTTGCGTTGTGCTGCATGTTTATAGGTTGTTGTTGTTGTTGTTTTTAAAAAAATAATTTATAGTTTGACCTTGGAAGTCGAACGGAATCCGTTCTGGAAGTCTATTCGACTTCCAAAACATTAGGAAACCAAAGTGTGGCTTCTGTTTGGCTACAGGAAGCTGCAACAACTTAAAAAACGCAATATTAAAACGGTTAAAGCGGGTTACAATCAAGAGGAAAGGGTAGGACCTGAAAATATTTAGCTCAGGTGTCAAAGGCCACGGGGTAAAGAGCTAGGCTTCAGCATTAAAACAACAAACAAGCAAGTAACTGCTTTGTTTTTTCCATTGATAATTTTCCATTTTGTAAGTAAATACAAAAGTTTTTAGCTTTGTAAACGAAGTAGGTGTTGTATTAGGTATGAACTACTTATTCTTTTTCTCTTTACAGTGGTACCTCGGGTTACATACACTTCAAGTTACAGACTCTGGTAACCCAGAAATATTACCTCGTTTTAAGAACTTCGCTTCAGGATGAGAACAGAAATCGTGCAGCGGTGGCACAGCGGCAGCAGGAGGCCCCATTACATAAAGTGGTGCTTCAGGTTAAGAACAGTTTCAGGTTAAGAACAGACCTCCAGAACAAATTAAGTTCTTAACCTGAGGCATCACTGTATTTCTGTACATTACTACATAGGTAGTACCTGACTCCAGCAAAGTTAACTACAATTTACCCTTTAAAAAAGTAGGTTTTTCGGATTTGGTCTCAAGGCTGGGTCCCAAGGCTGCTATCAATATGTTTCCACTTTGTAAAAAAGAAGAAGACTTTATTGCAATTGCTGTCACAACCAACTCAAAGAGGAGGACACTATTATTCCCATTTTACAGGTGGGAAACTGAGGCAGAGAGCAACTGACCTCGACTGACACCAAAACAGTTGTAGAATAGGCAAGTTCTAGACTGTGTGCCATATGGGATTACATACTTTATATTGAATTGTTTAGATGGGCTGCTGAGCGGATGTTTGTTCTGCAGATTTATATCTTGTATATGGAATGCTTTTATTGCTGCTGTTGATTAAACTCATTTGTGAACCGCTCTGGGGCAGCTTTCATGACAGGCAGCACAGACACTTCCTAAATGAATAAGGAAGTGTCCCTAAACCAAGTGCCTTGCTTACCTGCCTTTGAGAAGGCAGTATGAGGGCTCTGCGGAAGGTGTAAAATGTTGCTGAGGGCAACCAAAAAGGCATCGAGGGCCACATGTTGCTAATAATAACAATAATTTTTTATTTATACCCCGCCCTTCCCAGTTCAAAAAACTGGGCTCAGGGCGGCTAACAACAGATTTAAAAAAACTTAATTGATGCAACAAAAAACAGCATAAAATAAAATGTGAATAACAATAAATTCAGAATTCAAAAATCAATTTAGGGGGGAATCCATCCAATAAACATTAGATGATCACCAGGGTTAGCTGGCTAAACTAGTCCTATTTGGGCCAGTGAGGAGACCAGGGGAGAATTAGCTGTGGGATCCCAGTGCGGGTAATCTTCATAAAAAGGGGAGGGGGGTGGAAGGAAGGAAGGGGAATAAAAGATCAGGCAATGTTCAAATTGAAAGCCAGGTGGAATATCTCTGTCTTACAGGCCCTGTGGAAGGAAGTTAAATCCTGCAGGGCCTTGGTCTCGTGGGACAGAGCATTCCACCAGGTTGGAGCCATCACTGAGAAGACCCTGGCCCTGGTGGAGGATAATCTGACTTCCTGAAGGCCAGGGACCTCTAAACTATGATTATTCATGGACCTTAAGGTCCTCTGCGGGGCATACCAGGAGAGGCGGTCCCGTAAATATGAGTTGAACAGTATATTGAACAGTAACAGAAAGACTGATAGCAAGAGTCAAAAAGGAACTAATTGTGGAAGAGGCACAGTTGCTTTTCCACGTTCCAACATCTCTGCCCAAAATACTACTTCATATTCCCTTTCTAGGCTTCCCCCTTGCAATTTGACAACGCCATAGCGACCAGAAGCAACGTCTAGACATGGACATGAGAAGCACAATTTATTTATTTTTGAAACACAATTGGTCATTAAAAACACCCCGAAGCAGCTCTGCACAAGGTCTCCCACACACGGAAACAGGGGGGAGTTCCTTAAAACCAATACCCAGCGTTATTAAATCTCACTGTATTTGTGAATGACAATCAAAGCTCATTCATTAAAAAAAAAAAAAGGACAAAGCAAAGCAAAAAGGAAACAGGACTCTGGCAAGTCCACAGTAGAGGATTAATGGCCAGATTGATTTCTGCATTTCTAATAAAACCATACATCTCGTAACTGTCAACAGTGTTTTTGATATGTGGAAGTCTTTTTTATATATAATGGAATAATTGGGTGGCTTGTCCTTGTCTGTCCTACTTACCACAGCATTTTGTCTGAGAAGTGGAAGGGAGCGTGGGGCTCACCCATGGCCATTTTTTATTCTCACAATCACATTTGGTAACGATGTGCACTTCCCACCCTGGTGATCCAGGTAAAGGTAAAGGGACCCCTGACCATTAGGTCCAGTTGCGGACGACTGGGGTTGCGGCGCTCATCTCGCTTTATTGGCCGAGGGAACCGGAGTACAGCTTCCAGGTCATGTGGTCAGCATGACTAAGCCACTTCTGGCGAACCAGAGCAGCGCACGGAAACGCCATTTACCTTCCCGCCGGAGCGGTGCCTATTTATCCATTTGCACTTTGACGTGCTTTTGAACTGCTAGGTTGGCAGGAGCTGGGACTGAGCAACGGGAGCTCACCCCGTCACGGGGATTCGAACCGCCGACCTTCTGATTGGCAAGTCCTAGGTTCTGTGGTTTAACCCACAGTGCCACCCGCGTCCCTATGGTGATCCAGGTACTATCTAGCAAATTGCAATCACATGTTAGTACACTGAGGTCCTTAAATATGGCTGTGTTGCATGAGAAAATGTAGGTTTCATGGGAACATAGGAATCTGTCTTACAAGGAATTAGTCTGTCTAACTCAGTATTGACTAAACTGACTGGCAGCAGTTCTACACCGTTTCGGACACAGGTTTCTCCTAGTCTCACCTGGAGACACCAGGAATTGAACTTTCAAAAGAGCTGCTCCACCACTGAGCCATGGCTTTTTCCCATAGGAATGACCTCCCAGTTTTGCAGGGGGGGAGTTTTGTTAACTATTTTTGCAGTGTAAATTTGCATATATGGATACAGATGGTAGATGATAGATAGATGATAGATAGATAGAGATAGATAGATAGATAGATAGATAGATAGATAGATAGATGATAGATAGATGATGATAGATAGATAGATAGATAGATAGATAGATAGATAGATAGATAGATAGATGATAGATAGATGATAGATAGAGATAGATAGATAGATAGATAGATAGATAGATAGATAGATGATAGATAGATGATAGATAGATAGAGAGAGAGAGAGAGATGATAGCTAGAGAGAGAGAGAGAGAGAGAGATAGATTAGATAGATATAGATAGATAGATAGATAGATAGATAGATAGATAGATTGATAGATGATAGATAGATAGATAGATAGATAGATAGATGATAGATAGATAGATAGATAGATAGATAGATAGATAGATAGATGATAGATAGATAGATAGATAGATGATAGAGAGAGAGAGAGAGATGATAGAGAGATAGATATAGATAGATAGAGATAGAGATAGATAGATAGATGATAGATAGATAGATAGATGATAGATAGATAGATGATAGATAGATAGATAGATAGATAGATAGATAGATGATAGATAGATAGATAGATAGATAGATAGATGATAGATAGATAGATAGATAGATAGATAGATAGATAGATAGATAGATGATAGATATAGATAGATGAGAGAGACCTGGGTTGTTCACAAGCGACATTTTGTTCATTTTCACAGTAATGGTGTGAGGCGAATTAATAACATCTGACAGCTGGGCAACTGACACAGAGAGACAATGGCTTGCCCAGGGCTTTTCACTGTAAATTAATGGCCCAGTAAAGTGGGGAGAGGGAATGCAGAGCTTCATCATACATATATCAATTTTTTTAAAAATAAAATAACTTGGCCTATTGGTTGCTGATTCTGGGGAGGGAGGGCTCCTATGCATGTGGCTTCCTTCTTTTTCCTTCATCTTCTTTTGCTGCTGTTTAGCATATTAAGGGAAGAGCTGACCTCCTCACTGTACTAATCAGCTGCTCGAGTTCTCCCCCCCGCCCCCCGCTCTCAAATTGGCTCATTAGACAAGCTTCAGAATCTGCCCCGGTTCAGGCAACCGCTTTTGAAGCACCATGAGATTGATCATCTCTCTCGCCCGGATTCAGTCGTACCTCGAGAGGAACCGAAATGTGGGGGGTAATATTGTAATTCTCTGGGAAAGCAGACAATGACACTGGGTCATGTGCAATCACCGAATCATTTTTTATAGCTTGGGGAGGGGGTGAAGGGGAGTTGGGTGAAAGGAATAAACACATCCTCCTCTTTCCCAAAGGCCACCTTTGCCTCCCTCAGCCCTAACCCGACTCTGTGTCTAAGCCTCCTCTCAGCATCACGCTGGTTTTGTGCCGGGAAAGAGGAGGCGATGGCAAAGGGCATTTCTGCCCCTTGTGACTGGAGAGGGTTCTCGACTTCTGATTGCCCTGATGGGCTGTCATCCTGGTGTTCCTACAATGCAAAGGCCCCCCATCTTGACTTGGGAGCCTCAAGCCGGGGAATAAATTGGATTCCTTTTGCCTTGAAAGGTGAACCTACCTCTCCTGCACACCTGGCGTGTAGCACTTTTTGCAACTGCCGACAGGAAAATCAGAAAAAAATATATAGCCGAGATAGCTATCGACTGTAAAGGAGATGAATTCATTTGATCTCATATAAACCAAGCTTTATTTTTCTCACTCAACTTTGTACATAATTGTCTATTCTATCATTTAACATTACTTTTAATATATTAGTGGCCCCGTGCTGATTTTAGCCTATACATTTTATTGTCTAATGTTTCAGTTTGTATATTAAGGAGTTTCTATAGCTTTGTGCAGATTAGGTCATGTTTTGACAATATAAATGTTTTTAAGTTTTAGTATCAAATTAGTATATATTCTGTTGAATGATATTGTACACACTGCAGCAGCCTTTGGCTATAAGCAATAAATTTGACTGACTGACCTCTCCTGCACTTTCGAAGACCGGGATGCAGCCATCCTTTTGATATGTATAGGGAAGCTTTTTAATGTTTAATGTTGTATTATGTTTTATATATGTTGGAAGCTGCCAAGAATGGCTGGGGCAACCCAGTCAGACAGGTAGGGTATTATTAATTAATTAATTGCACTCCTCGGAATTTTGCAGTGCAATTCTCCAGCCCAAGCAATGTGTGCAAAAAATATGCACGTGCTAGGGCAGTGACGGCCCAACCTGGCCCTCCAGCTGTTTTGGGGACTACAATTCCCATCATCCCCGACCACTGGTCCTGTTAGCTAGGGATGATGGGAGTTGTAGTCCCAAAACAGCTGGAGGGTCAAGTTTGGCCATCACTGTACTAGGGTAAAGTGTGCTTTAAAATGGTGGGGGGAAATTGATGCAAATGCACACTGCAAAATTGCAGAGTAGCTACAGCTACAGCTACGACTACAGCTACTGCTACTGCTACGACTACAGCTACAGCTACTGCTACTGCTACTGCTACTGCTACAGCTACAGTCTATAAGAAAAGCACAGGGTGGAGAAATCCTGGCAAAGGCCATAGCTTGGTGGTAGAGCACCAGCTTTTCATGCAGAAGGTGCTGGGTTCAATCTCTAACGGCATCCACAAGTAGGGCTGGAAGAGATTCCCTGCCTGACATCCTAGAGAGATGCTGCCGTTCAGTGTTACCAGATGGATCAAAGGCTTTGCTCCCATGTCCCTAACCTACAATGTGTGTGTGTGTGTTGGGATTGCAAAGTCTGCAGAGGTTTATTCCTGACAAACTCCAGAAGCAGAAAGGTGGAGGGGAGAGCAATCAGAAAAAGGAGAGAGCAGCAAATTAAACGGTGGAGTGCAGACGGCAGAGGAAAGCAAGGGCAGCGCCTGAAATTCCCTATCAGCTGTAATAATGCCAATTACTTTGCCAATTGCTGAATCTGCCACTATTTGTTTAGCGCAATCATATGCCGGACTCTCTGCCTGGGCTCATTGCTCTTGTTTGTCCTGAATATTCGTTTTGCAGCACATCTCCCTCTTTTTCTCTCCCTCCCTCTAGCAGTTCCTGCTTCTATGCACCTTAGACTTTCTTCCTCCTCCCTTCAAACCAAAATATTTCATTCATCTCCTCTTTCATATCTGTCGGACTTTAATGACCGGTAGGATGTGCAACGACATGTTGCAGCACGGGGTGGAATAGTACTCCTCTCAATCCAGGATATCCCATTCCACCAGCACCCCAGAATTTTTGAGGGGGTTCTGTTTTTCTACTTGGTGAGCCAGTATGGTGTATCCACTGAACATCTTCAGTCACCCTCTCTCTCTCTGCCCCTCACAATTATTGGGGTATCCCCTCCAAATATTTTCTGTACATCTGCAAACCTCGGGGTTCCCTGATATCTGCCTCTTGCTTGTGGATGGGGAGATGTTGAGATGTTGCAGGTGGCAGCAACTAAGTTTTCTCACAATACTGAGTAAATGCCTGGTTGATCTTTTGCCTCCCCAAACTCCCTATAGATTAACCGTTTGGTCGATAAATATATACTGCTGACTGCTAGCAAGGGTATTTGAAGTTACTGACAATTGAGTGACTTGCTGTCAAAGGCTAAGACATGGTGTTTGTTCTAGGAAGGGGAAAGACTGGAATACTGAAGATAACTCTTATTTTTAACAATACATGTGTGTGTTTGTGTGTGTGTCTGCGAGTTCTCCAATAGGAGAATAGCCTCTGTCCAGCGCTCTTTTTTTTCTAGAAAAATAGGTGTTGGTACTCACCATGAAGTTGTTACAGTAAGTGCCAGAATTATTAACAACAACAAAAATAGGTGCCAGTACTTCATGCCCTTCATTACTCCCTGGGGAAAAAAAACCACAACCAAAGGTGTCATGGACTTTGAAAAAGCACAAACTCAGGATGAAAGGGAGAAACGTGCTAAGAGGAAGGCACGCTTGGCAAACCCTCACCACGATCAACTCCCACCCAGAAACCACTGTCCCCACTGTGGAAGGATGTGTGGATCCAGAATTGGCCTCCACAGTCACTTACGGACACCCTGTTCAGGCCATATATATGGAAGACAATCTTACTCGGCCACCAGTGATCACCAAAGAAGACACACACACACACAAAACAAATTTAAATATGTGAGGGTGAAGAGATGACAGACACTTCCACACAGCAATTTAGGTTTCACTTTTAGAATTTATGAATCGCTTCGCTTCCCCGAATGAAAAGTCCCGAAGCAATTTTGCAAAATGAAGCAATGCGGTGCTGCAGTGGTTAGAGCAGGGGTAGGCAACCTAAGGACCGTGAGCTGGATGCGGCCCAATTGCCTTCTCAATAAGGCCCGCGGATGGTCTGGGAATCAGCATGTTTTTACATGAGCAGAATGTGTGCTTTTATTTAAAATGCATCTCTTGAGTTATTTATGGGGCATAGGAATTCGTTCATCCCCCTCCCCGAAAAAAAAAAAAAAAAACAGTCTGGCCCACCACATGCTCTGAGGGACGGTGGACCAGCCCATGGCTGAAAAAGGTTGCTAACCCCTGGGTTAGAGTGCCGGACTAGGGCCCTGGGAGACCAGGGTTCGAATCCCCCACTTAGCCCTGAAGCTCACTGCGGGCCCATCACTACATCTTAGCCTAACCTACATCATAGAGTTGTTGTGGGCAAAAAACGAGGAAGGGGGGAGCCGTCTATGCTGCTACCTTGAGTGAAAAAGATGGGATAGAAACACAATAAATAAATGATTAAGAAATAAAAGAAACATATTAAAAACATAATTGGAGCAAGACATCCAACCAATGGTTAATACCTTATATGCCCTGGAAAAATAACACATTTGCCTGATGCCAAAATGATGTCAAGTTCGGTGCCAGACGGGTCTCCCTGGGGAGAGAATTCCACAGATGGGAAACTGCTACAGGAAAGGCCCGCTCTCCTGGCAACCCCCTCTGGAACTCCCTAGAGATCAGATTCAGGGCAGGTTCATATGGTTTCTTGTGAAACTTGCCCTGCTGAGGCATGGACAATTTTCTTAGTGCACACAAACCATCAGCCACATCGAAATGCCGCCTTATTTCCCCGCCTCCTGCTCCCAGTTTAATTTGGACTTTCCCTTTCTGCAGAGTGTTGTTGTTGTTGTTGTTGTTAACTTAGCAGATTTTCCACAGAAACAGTACATCTGGGTCACATGGAGAAATAACGTGGGGCAGATTTTCAATGGCATTGTGCGGACTGTGCAAATTTTGCATACCTGAGGAGCGGCAAGTTGTTTTGTTAACATTGTTTTATTGACCTGTTGTTGATGATGTTGCTTTAACTTGATTGTTTCCTATACCGTTCTAAATCTAATATGACTGTTTTATGTTATATTTCATCGTACATGTTGCTAGCCACTTTGGGGAAGCACCGTGTAGAAAGGTGGGCTATGAATCTAAAATAAAAATTAATGTTGAAAGCTGCTCTTAGAGCTTCAGCTGAAGTTAGCATCTTAGGACACCTCCAGGTTGCGGCTGGTTTGGGAGGGACATTCAGTCACATACCTGCAAGTTCAGGTTGCCCAGTTATACTAGATAGGATGGTATTCTACAGCAAACTTGCTTCCAACAGAGACTGGACTTTTTGAGATCAGGACCTTCTCCCTCCAAAACCCCCAAATAGAAATAAATGCTCAATAACAGATCATCTGGAAGTTAGACATTAAACACTTCCCTATACAGGGCTGCCTTCAGAGGTTGTACAGTCGTACCTTGGATCCCGAATGCCTTGTGAGTCAAAAGTTTTGGCTCCCAAACGCTACAAACCTGGAAGTGAGTGTTCCAGTTTGCGAATGTTCATTGGAACCCGAACATCCGACACAGCTTCCGTGGCTTCTGATTGGCTGTAGGAGCTTCCAATTGGAAGCCACACCTTGGTTTCTGGATGTTCTGGAAGTCGAACGGATTTCCAGAATGGATTCCATTTGACTTCCGAGGTACCACTGTATAGTTACTTATCTCCTTGACATCTGATGGTAGGGCGTTCCACAGGGAAGGTGCCACTGCCAAGAAGGCCCTGTGCCTGGTTCCCTATAGCTTCACCTCTGGCAGTGAAGGAACTGTCAGAAGGCCCTCAGAGCTGGATCTCAATGTCTGGGCAGAACGATGGGTGTGGAGACGCTCCTTCAGGTATACAGAGCCAAGGCAATTTAGGGCCTTGAAGGTCAGCACCAACACTTTGAATTGTGCTCGGAAATGTACTGTTACAGAAATGTTCCAGCCTACATCTCGCTTAAAAAAAGTATCAAAATGCATTTTAAATGTGCCTATTGGTGCGGTTTTTTTTTTTAAAAAAAATGCAGATTAAGGACAGAATGGACTTACAAATTAACACATAAAGTGATACTAACCTAAAATAGACTGATTTTTTGAATATGACAGCTATCCATACGCCTGACAGAAGTTTTGGTAACCATCAGGACGACTGGAAATTGTGGCTAGCCAGATCTGTGATCACTCAGCTCACACAATCTGTTTACCTACAGGAGCGTCAGAACTCTGACGCCCATGAACTGATGGGGTGCACCAATATTTTATTGTGAGAATCTTCCCTCCATGGTGCAGGAGATGCACACTGCACAACCTCGTTCTAAGCAAACAGATTGTTGAACTCCCGTGAGATGATTTCTGAGCATATCTAGAAAGCCCGTTTCCTGGTTAAAACCTTAAAAAAAAAAAAAAATCTCATTCCCTTATTTCTGGAAAGCAAATGGAAGTGTTCATTACTGTTTTCATGCCAGTCCTTTAGAAATTAATGGATGTGCCTCTGCAGGCACTTTGAACAAGAGCGGTGATTCTTCTCCCACTAATTGGGGAAGGGAACTAATCATGGACATTGAGGGGAATACATCTGCTTGATTGACAATGCACATGCAAACGAGTACCATGGTTACTGGGGTTCTTTTAAAAAGCTGATTTAATTTCCCCCTTTCTTCCCTGCTCATCATCAAGGCGCAGATGGGAGAGGGCTGCAGGATTTTCTTGTTCTTTTGCATTTGAGTTTGTTTCGGTGAGAAGCGTTTCCTTCAGCCGTAGAGATGGGAGATGTTTTGCAGGTGGCTCACAAGTCAGAATATGCCAAGTAGAGCCAATTCCTCTCCCTGGGGAGGCTTCCCAGTGCTTTCAAGGTCCTCATTTACTGCTTGTTTACTATAACTTCCATAGATATAAGAAAAGCTATGTGTGGCTGCAGCACTCTTGGTCCTATAAGCAACCTGGACATAGGAAGCCGCCATATGCAATTTCTCCATCTGGCCCAGTTGTGCAGAAAAGGCCCGTATTTAAATACAGTGGTACCTTGGTTTGCAAACGCCTTGGTTCCCAAACCTCGAAAACCCGGAAGTACTGTATTTTTTGCTCTATAAGACGCACTTTTCCCCTCCCCAAATTAAGGGGAAATGTGTGTGCATCTTATGGAGTGAATGCAGGCTTTATGAGGCTCCGGAGGCTTCAAGTTGCTTTTACTGAAGCCTGGAGAGCGAGAGGGGTCGGTGCGCACCGATCCCTCTTGTTCTCCTGGCTTTGCTTTGCTGGAGAGGCGCGACGCAGTTTTCCCTCTCTGCGCAGCACCCCTTCAGCGAAGCGGGAGGAGAAATGGAAGGGGCTCCGTTTCTCCTGCCACTTCACTGAAGGGGCGCTGAGCAGAGAGGGGGAGAATTTTTTTTAACTTGTTTCCACCCCCCCTCTAAAAGTAGGTGCGTCCTATGGTCGGGTGCTTCCTAAAGAGCGAAAAATACGGTAGGTGTTCTGGTTTTTGAACGTTTTTCAGAAGCCGAACGTCTGATGCAGTTGTCAGCTATTGTTTCTGGGGCGCTTGCCATAGCTACCAACTTTTCCCTTTTCTTGCAAGGAATCCTATTCAGAATAAGGAGATTTCCCTTAAAAAAGGGAAAACACTGACAGCTATGGCGCTTGCACCAATCAGAAGCTGCACCTTGGTTTTCAAACATTTCGGAAGTCAAACAAATTTCTGGAACAGATTAAGTTGGGACCTTCTGCATGCAAGGCAGCTGTTCTACCACTGTGCTATGATCCTCATTTTTGCAGCAAGTCTTCCTCACCAATCCAAATAGTGAACACAGAACACTTTGCAACTCATCCTTTTCTGCTAGGCAAGTGTCAATGGGGTCTTTACTCCCCCCTACAGTAATCACACTTAGCAGCTTCCTGTGCGCCCCCCCTCCACATCCAAACCCATCTGGCCTCATTTGTCCACAGGATGGGGACATCTGCTTCCATTTCCACCTCCCAGCCTGCTTGGGTTTCACACCTGGGTCTCTCTTTAGCAGCGTACAGCTGGCTGGAGGAAAAACTGTCCCTGTTTGATGGGGGTTGGGAGGTGTTTGTGTGCGAATGTGTGTTCACTCTTTGGCCAACTCTGGCTGTGAGCTTGTAGGTTTTCATGATCATCGCTTAATTGATGTGGATATGAGGCCTTTTTGTTGTGGCAGGTTTTGGTTATCTTATACGAACAGCTTAATATACAGTCATACCTTGGTTGCTGAATGCCTCTGAACTGGTACGTTTTGGCTCCCGGACAATCAAAAACCGGAAGTGAGTGTTCCAGTTTTTGAATGATTTTCGGAAGTCAAATGTCCAGTGTGGCTTCTGCAGCTTCTGATTGGGTGCAGAAAGCTCCTGCAGCCAATCAGAAGCCATGCCTTGGTTTTCGAATGGTTCTGGGAGTTGAATGGACTCCCAGAAGGCATTCTGTTTGAGAAACAAGGTACGACTGTCTCTCTCTCTCTCTCTCTCTCTCTCTCTCTCTCTCTCTCTCTGTGTATGTGTGTGTGTGTGTATATAATCTCTAAGCAAAATTAAGCAACAAACATTTAAAACAAAAATACAGTCATACCTTGGGTTACAGACACTTCGGGTTATGTGATTTTGGGCTGCGCACCGCGCCGAACCCAGAATTACCGGAACGGGTTACTTCTGGGTTTTGGTGCTAGCACATGCAAAGCACTAAATTGTGTTTTGTGCATGCACAGAAGTGCCAAATCACAACCTGCGCATGCACAGACGCTGCGGGTTGCAAATGTGCTTCCCGCACAGATCACATTTGCAACCCGAGCGTCCACTGTACTGAAACAACGACAAAACCAAGCATGTTTAATTATTGTTGAAGATGATATGTTAAAAAACTAATAAAAATTATATACAGTGGTACCTCGGGTTACATACACTTCAGGTTACAGATGCTTCAGGTTACAGACTCCGCTAACCCAGAAACAGTACCTCGGGTTAAGAACTTTGCTTCAGGATGAGAACAGAAATCATGTGGTGGCGGCATGGCAGCAGCAGGAGGCCCCATTAGCTAAAGTGGTACCTCAGGTTAAGAACAGTTTCAGGTTAAGAACGGACCTCTGGAATGAATTAAGTACTTTACCCAAGGTATATATATATAAAAAATAGAATCATAGAAATGTAGAACTGGAAGAAACCTAGTTTAAAAACCCCTCAAAAATTGTGAGTTTGCAATGCAGCAAATGTGTGCTTGCCATGCACACCAACAATGGCACAATCTCAAATGTTAAGGGTAACCTGCCACTGCTAGAGAGCCAGGATCTGTTTCTAGTCTGGAAGGCAGTATACGCCTAAAGGAAAAGGAAAGCGCCTGTAACACTGTTTGTTTGATATTGTGTTTGTGTTTGTGTGTGTGTGTGTGTGTGCGTGTGCTCAAAAGCTGCACCCTGGAGGGTCCCACACATTTAGCAGTTGAGAAGAAGACTTTCAAACAGTGGGGTGGGGGGTGGGGAGAACCCAGTCTCTCCCATGTACCAACTTTGATGTTTGATGGCTTTGTTTAGATGGACAGGTCGATAGCAACAGCAACTCTTCTGTTTCCAGGGCATACAAATCTGTCAGGGGTATTGATTATTTGGGGGATGTAGCCGTGCATTGATACTTGATAGCAATGAAGTCGCTAGGAGGGAGACAAAGGAGAAGGGCATTACACCTTTCAGAAGCAGGTATTAAGTGCCCCAGCAGCATACATGGGGTTCCGAAAAGTTTCTGCAGAAGGAGATTTCTTTAAAAACAACAACAACAACAACTCAAGTTCATCTGGAGAACATAGGAAGCTGACTTATGCTGAATTAAACCATTTGTCCATCTTGCCCATCACCATCTATTTCATCTGCCAGTAGTTTTCCAAAGTCTTGAGCTAAACTCTTCCACAGACATGCCATGTGAGATCCTATTGACAGAAGACATCAAGAAGTGAACCTGATGTACTCTAAATGCGCAGAATGCTTGACCACTGAGCTATCTGTGTAAACAGCATTAACACTGGGAGAATTTAATTGGAGAATTAAGATGGCTAAAGTGGTACCTCGGTTGTCAAACGTAATCTGTTCCGGAAGACAGCTCGACTTCTGAAATGTTAGACCACTGAGATGCAATTCCATTGAGAAATTGGGCTCCATTGGGCGGTTGGCAAATTCCATTGAGAAAATGGAGAAATGTTCGACTTCTGAGCATGTTCAAAAATGGAAGCATTCACTTCCAGGTTTTCAGTGTTCGGGTTCCGAATTGTCCAGCTTCCAAGATGCTCAAAACCACTGTACTTTGTTCTTTGTGGTACAGGAAAACCAGAGAGTCCTCTGCGCTCGCCCAGGTAGATCTCTTCGGTATGCAGATCCCTAATCCAGTGGTGGCTGGTGCCCATTGCGACTGGTGGCATGGAAGGTAGGGAGCTAGGGCTGGCTGAATTGGGCAGGGGGGCTGCTCTTTCACACTGATGGATGAGGCTCCACTGTCCTAACCCAATAAAAATGTTGACTTTGGCCATGGTGAGGCAGAGAGTCATCTCAGCACAAGCCCAAGAAGTTCATACGGCCATGTACTGCCCCATTCCTGGTTGTGCTCTTTAACGAATCAATCTTATCTCTCTATAAGCCCTCACTTTTCTTCCAAGAAAATAATATTGCCACAATCAGCCATATCACAATCTCGAAAGAGAAGGTTGCATTTTAATTTATTTATTTTTTAAAATGCTTTACACAATAGTGGGCAGGAATAGATTTCAGGATCTACTGGTTAATCTCTGGGTGGCTTGCAGCAGATCAGAAAAGGTTTTCACAGCAGCAGCAGCAACAACAGCTCCTTTCACAAACATAACAAAGCAGGCTGCAAAAAAGTGAAGAATTGCGCCTCCGGTAATGGCGGAATTTCTCTGATCGGGAGGAATTTGCCTCGTGGAAATCCGGGTCTGGCCGCCACAGCGAAGGCGGAGACCCACTAAAAATCACAGGCGGGTGAAGCCTGTGAACGTGGGATTCGGCGGGCACGTTTTGCGCCTCCCCTACTCACGGGGAAACCCAGTTTCAGGGATCCGGAGCGATGTGGGGTGAGTGGCGCGGTGCTTTGAATCGACTGCTTCTTCCACGGAGTGAAGCCGCATAGCTGTTGCCAGAGAGCGCTGACTTTTTCCTGTGGACAATTTGATCTTAAAGCAACTACCCGTGAGTAGAGCGAAGAAGGAGAATTGGATTTTTAAACGTCTTAATTTGGCACCGAAACAGGGAGGTTCAAAACAGGAAGTCCGCCTTCCCCTTTTGTAAATAGACTGAAGCAAAGAGGCTGCAAGCTAAAGTCTTGGAAAGCCTTCCGTAAAGGACTAAATTTCCATCGGTAAAAAATATTAAACCCCCCTTGGAAGCAGAAGAGGGGGGAAGTTTTGGATTGTGTATGCCTGCAGGAGAGAGTGAAGAAAGTTAAAATACCACTGCTCCAAACCTGGAAACGGGCTGCTGGTAAGACTGACGTGTTTTGGAATGTTCATTGACAGCGAATAGAACGTTTGTTGACAGATAGTTAAATAAGAGAAATACATTGTTTCCATTGTCTCCGTCTGCTCTTAAAAAGGAGTAAAAGTAACTGAAAATTGAAACTAACTTTATTGTTTGAACTGCGTTTTAAAAGGAGACATTTTTGTATTGTATTGTATTGTTGAATTCTTTTTATTTCTTTTATAGTCTTTAAACTGTTAATAAATATTTTTTTTTTTAAAAAGTGAAGAATTGTGGGGGGTTGGATTTTGTGTGCAAAACAATGTGATTGGGTTCATGCTGCTGCAAACAAAGATCCTGATGTGATTATTTGCTTAGAAGCACCTTGGTCTCTTTAATGCTCACTGCATGTCTATTGCTCCAAGTCACTACTCTGCACCTGGCTCTGTTTGATGGAGTAAAAATCAAAACAGGTCCCACGAGCCTGAAGGCTGCCTTTTTATGAATGGAATACCTTCAATGAATGGAATTCATATCTCTGTATGAATGGGAGATGAAGGGAACACAACACCTTGAGGCTTCATAGCAAGCAACCACAGCAGATGCCTTCATCCCCACCCCAAAATAAGATATTTTAAAATAAAATAATAACAACTATTTCTTAGACTTTAGTCACTTGTTAACCAAAGGTCTCCAAGTGACATATAACTGTTTCAAAAGCATGAACATTGATACATTGCACCATTAAGAGAAGGCATACAAAACTCCACAACAGTAACTCAGTCTTGATCAAAACAAAACAAAAAATTCCTTCCAGTAGCACCTTAAAGACCAACTAAGTTAGTTCTAGGTATGAGCTTTCGTGTGCATGCACACTTCTTCAGATACACTGAAACAGAAGTTTCCAGACCCTTCTATATAGTGAGAAGGTGGGGAGGAGTATTACTCAGAAGGGTGATGGGAATGGGTGATTGAGATAAGAATCCAAGGTCTTTGTTCAGACCAGGTTTCTCCATGGTTTTAAGTGGTCTAAACAAAGACCTTGGATTCTTATCTCATTATACATGACAAAGCCATTTTTCACCTTCTCACCCCTTGCTTTTTCCTGTAAGACCTATTACAGTCGTTAAGAGTCGTCAACAGGCTCATCACAGCTATCTGCCAATCACCCATTCCCACCAGCCTTCTGAGTAACACCCCTCCCCACCTTCTCACTATATAGAAGGGTCTGGAAACTTCTGTTTCAGTGTATCTGAAGAAGTGTGCATGCACACGAAAGCTCATACCAAGAACTAACTTAGTTGGTCGTTAAGGTGCTACTGGAAGGAATTTTTTTTTTTGTTTTGACTATGGCAGACCAACACGGCTACCTATCTGTAACTCAGTCTTGATGTCAACCACACATGGACTTCAGTGGCCAAGGTATCTTAATCCAGATACGGCAGTAGCTGGGGGACCAGACGATGCTGATAAAAGGCACTTGAGATACTGAAGTCTCTTATGCCTCTAATGACAAACATGCATTCAGGAGTACACCTAACCTATCTACCTGCTCCTTTAGAGGGAGTACAACTCCCTCCAGAATAGGTAACTGGTCTACTTTCCTGACTCAGGAACAGAGCCTCTGACTTCCCAAGCATGTATATGCACACACAAATACACACACCAAGCCCTAATAACAGCCACAGGAAGCTAGGGCAGCCCACTAATATAAACAGCACCATCTCAGTCCATCAAAGGCCTGTGGGAGGAAGTTAAATATTCACCTGGAACCATAAAGATGTCAATGAAAGCTTCAGGTGGAGGTTGCTGGGCAGAGAATTCCACAGATGGGGTGTCACAACGGAAAAGGCCCTCTGCCATATCACCACCCTCCAGAGAGGAGAGACCTGGAAAAGGGGCTCAGAAGATCTAAGGGTGCAGGTAGGTTCATGTCAGGCAGGTGCACACAACTTTCTCTACTTTAAAAGACGGCAAGAAGATTCACTTTTTTTCAACTCGGCGACCTTCCCAGTGATTATATCTGTTCCTAAACAGTCGTGCCTTCTGCACAAATATGGAAGGTGTTTGCTTCAAGTCTGGTGCTTCATCCCACCTTAGGTTCCTATGTGCTCATGATCCTTTCCAAGATCTGTAGATCTTATGGGGTGTCACAAGAAGCTTCTGTAAATGCAACCCGGAAGCTGACGAACATCCTTATCTTTTTGACCGGCGCATGCAGGATGTAGGATGTCAAACGCTAGACTGAAGATTAGGTCTGTCTAAAATCTTAGGCAAGCTGTGCAGACAACCAGATGTTGTAGATTTATGAATCACTAAGGCTTTGTCCACAGGCAGTTGCAGTTTATAAACAAACTGCTGGGCCACTGCCTTTCAGAAATCGACTTCAGCCTTCTCTACAGATCATCTGGTTTGCATGGTATGATTTTTATTTTTATTTTTGTATTTGTATTTGCTGTGACACTGAGCTCCCTATAGTCAGGGACCGTGCTGAGGAGGGCTGCACTGAGAAAGAATGGTGGGAGACGCCCCCTCCCCCTGATCTTGAATCTTCCCAGGAGCAAGAGGACAGTATAGACTTCGAACAGTGGTTTGCAGAGGGACAAGGTTCAGAAGGCAGAAGCTGGGAAATACTGGATAGGGAACAGCTAGGAGAAGAAGCACTCTGTTCCAGAGTTAACAGATTCACTGTCTCTGGAAAGCATTCATCCACTCTCCCCAAGTTCAAGAAGAGCTGAGAAAGTGGCAGAACAGAAAGCACAGAGGGTACGAGCTAAGGTTACAAGTCATAGGAATGCTGTGGGTGACTAGGGAGGTAAGGTGGTGGAACTCTTAATTGAGAGCACTGCCATTCCTAGGAAATAGATTCTTTGTTCTCTTGCTGTGATCATTAAAGTTTATAAAGGGTTATGGCTAAATTGCCCCAGGCAGAAGCCCATTGACCACAGCAGTGACAATATTTAGACTCTACGGATGACCATTTAGGAGACATCAATTCTCCAAGCAAGGCGGGGGAAACTAGGAGAGGTTTACTGGAGACAAGAGGATCAAAAGATCTACTTCACTTGGTGCAAGCTGATCTCTAGGAGGTCTCCTTGTTCCCTGAAGACAAGAACAGGGCACAGATACATACATTCCATGCATCTCAATGAATTTTCCTCATCTTACTGTGTTTGCCTTCCCTTGAAATTCCTCAGATGTTTATCCCACAGAGAACTTTCCCATTCATTTTAAAATTTGGTGACAACCAGAGTGGGTATAGCTCAGTGTTCTAGTACGCAGAAGGTTCAAGATTCGATTCCTGACATCTGAACAGGAAACATATGCAGTAATTGTAGAATTGGAAGTGACCCCGGATCTCATCTATTCCAACCGCCTGCAATCCAGGGATCTCAGCTAAAGCATCCATGACAGAGGGCCATCCAATCTCTGTTTAAAAACCTCCAAGGAAGGAGAGTCCACAACCTCCTGAGGGAGACCATTCCACGTTCAAACAGCCCATACTGTCAGGAATTTCTTCCTGGTGTTTTGTCGGAATCTCCTTTCTTATAACTTGAAGCCACTGGTTCAAGTCCTATCCTCCAGAGCAGGAGAAAACAAGCTTGTTCCCTCTTCCAAGTGAAACCACGGAGCCTAGGGCTTGCCGATCAGAAGGTTGGCGGTTCGAATCCCCGCAACGGGGTGAGCTCCCGTTGCTCGGTCCCTGCTCCTGCCAACCTAGCAATTCGAAAGCACATCAAAGTGCAAGTAGATAAATAGGTACCACTCCGACGGGAAGGTAAACAGTGTTTCTGTGTGCTGCTCTGGTTCGCCAGAAGTGGCTTAGTCATGCTGGCCACATGACCCAGCATCTCCCTTGGCCAATAAAGCAAAGATGAGTACCGCAACCCCAGAGTTGTCAGTGACTGGACCTAATGGTCAGGGGTCCCTTTACCTTTACCTTTATCCTATCCTAATGAGAACTAGATGGATAGAAGAGAAGAGGAGCCTTCAAAAACATGGTGCTGTCCAGAGGTTTTGGACTCCCATTATCCCAGTCATCATGTTCGTACATGTTGGGGGTGTTGTGAGTCGAAGTCCAAAACATCACAAGGGCACCAGGTTTGGGAGAGCCAGTTAGACAAAACCCAATGACATGGGTTTTGACTGGGTATCTTCCTAATAATAATAATAATAATAATAATAATAATAATAATAATTTTTATTTATACCCCACCCAAGGCCAGGCTCAGGGTGGCTAACAAGCAATAATAAAAACAAGTTGAATGAATACAACTTTAAAACAAGATTAAAATACAACATTAAAAGATTGAAACATTAAAAGATTAAAATGCAGCCTCATCACGGGAGGAGAAAGGAAAAAGGGAAGAGAAAGAGGGGGAGGGAATCAAATTGGCTCCAAGCCAAAGGCCAGGTGGAACAACTCTGTCTTACAGGCCCTGCGGAAAGAAATCAGATCCTGCAGGGCCCTGGTCTCATGAGACAGAGCGTTCCACCAGGCCGGAGCCAGTGTTGAAAAGGCCCTGGCTCTGGTTGAAGCTAATCTAACTTCCTTAGGGCCCAGGACCTCTAGGGTGTTGCTATTTATGGACCTTAAGGCTCTCCATGGGGCATACCGGGAGAGGCGATCCCATAGGTATGAGGGTCCTAGGCTGCGAAGGGCTTTAAAGGTCAAAACCAGCACCTTAAATCTGACCCTGTACTCTACCGGGAGCCAGTGCAGCTTGAAAAGCACTGGGTGAATATGCTCCCATGGCAGAGACCCCGTGAGGAGCCTCGCTGCAGCATTCTGCACCCGCTGGAGTTTCTGGGACAGCTTCAAGGGCAGCCCCACGTAGAGCGAATTACAGTAGTCAAGCCTGGAGGTGACCGTCGCATGGATCACTGTGGCCAGGTCAGGGCGGGAAAGATAAGCAGTGTGAGGAGCTCCCAATGAAATTCCCCCAATGTTTCTCAAAACAAAGATCCAAAAAAAATGTTGCTTTTGGTGGATGTTCTTCGCAACTCAACTAGGAATGGAATGGGAATTTTCAGAGGAAGCAAACCCCTGGTTCCCCAATTGAGAGATTTGGGATAAAATGTAAATTGATTCACATTTTATTGATTTAATCAGCTAAAATGCTGATTATTAGTGGATCAAGCCTTTTTAATTGGCTGGCATCAGACAGCTACATGGATCTTTCAGAAACAGCTTGCGTTTTTGATTTCCTCCCCCGACCCCCATCTCAGCCCCTTAGCGGAAACCTCACTGCAAAGCAGCATAAGCTGAACAGTTCGGCTCATGCACTGACTCGCCCCACATCAAATGAGAAGTGAGGAACACTGATTCAAGTGACGCTGCACCTTTGCAGAGATCTGGATGTCCTACAAGTAACCTTGCATCACACCAGTGTGTGTGTGTGTGAGAGAGAGAGAGAGAGCACAGCCTTACAGAAATATTGGAAAGCAGCTTTCAGAAAAACATTCCCAGAGAACAGAAGCAATGCTTCCCCATCAAGAAAAGGGCACATGACCAAATAGCACAGAGGTGTGTGTGGGGGGATTATAAGCCGGCCCCCGCCTCATTTTACTGCCAGCTGCCCTTCCCTTCATCAACAACCCCTAAAAAAGATGCATGGAAACGTAAGCCTTCAAATGATACCAGAAAGGGGGAAAAAGAAAGGCATCAATTTTTTTTAAAGGGATAGTATTTTGGGGAGTGGGGGGGGGAGGCTGCAAGGAAGACCTCCCCCCTCCCTTGAGCGACTTTATCTCCTGTAACCATTAAACCCCAGATGCATACAAATATCTTGCGTACAATATAAATAGGTAGCAAGGAGAAGGCTGGTGCGGGAAACTATATTGAAAATGGTTGTGTGTGATGGGAGACTCTTTGAAAGGTTTTGGGGGGGTTCATGTTTTTGTTTGTTTGTTTGTTTTAAAAAGCCAACATCCACCTGAAATTGCACCCGCCACCCAAACCCCAACAGCTAGACATCTGCTGCATTTTTCGGACTGGTGATGTTGGCAGAACAGGGACTGAAGGGGAAGGTGCCGGCAAAATCTTTAATCTGGCTGGAGGACTCTCCCCTGCTCTCTCTCTCTCCCCCCCCCCCAAATCCCTCCTCAACCACATTAGCAGTTCTGTCTCCTCGGGCCGTTTGTATTCCCGTCACGTTTCTGCTGCTCTTTCCCAAACAGTCCTGCTGCAAAATATTAGTGAAGCACAGAATGCGATGCTCGTTCTTGGCACTGGTTCAGCTTTTTGTCTCTCGCCCTCCGCACCGCCGCTTCCCTTCGAAGCTCCCCAAAAGCAGAGGAGCGGGGGAAGGAGGAGAAAACAATAAATGAAAAACCAAGCCACCCTTGGGCTATGGAACGAGAGGCGTGGCCCCTTCACCTCTACATCCCTCCTCCCTCTTTCTGCCACTCTCCCCACAACAGCAAAAAAATGTGCCGCAACATAAACGGTCGCTGCAGCCACCTGACGGCCCATTTTCCTTCACTCGCAGTCACCCCATCGATGGCCACCTCTTTAGGTTTTGCTCATCTATATTTTCTGGGACAATAACGAAACCTCCAATTTCTCCAAATGTATTTCTCATCTTCTTCCTCATCTAGTTTTCTTTCTTCCTTTTTTTAACGTTATGGCAAAAGAGTAGCCATCTCTTTTTGTCTCGCTCTTTGCAGAGGGAAGCACAAGCACACAGCTGCACCTAAACAGCCCCACAATATTGGTGCTTTTGTTGTTGTTGTTTATGTGCCAGCGTAAATACCAGGCACCACTGATGCGCCGTGGAGGCACATGCATGTTCAAAAAGCACACTGGGATTTGTTTAGATGGCACCTTCCTTCTCCTTTATTCCAAACAGATATGGGGGAAAGGGTTTGCCTCCTGCTGTACACCGCTCTCACCCTCCACTGTCAGACAACAAGAGAAATCAAAGAGAAATCACACAAAGATGGCACGGAGAGCTGTCCCCAACTTCATTTCCAGCTCGTCAGCGGAGTTTGGCAAGGAGCCCTTTTTTGAGTCTGGCATCAACGTTGTTTCAGTCCCTCTACATCCCTCCCTCCTTCATTTAAGCATTCGGCGGCATGCCCCCTTACCTTTTCTCCCCCAAAGATGGGGACTTTTCCTACACCTCGCACCCAAATCTGCCTGAAAATCCTAAGCAAAGCCAGTCAGAGGCTGAACGAAACAGGATGCAACGTTCCAACGAGTTAAGAATTAGGACATGTGTGTACACAACCTATTTCGTTCTCTGAAAGCAAGGAATCTATTGACCCTGTGTGCAGACGAATGGTACTCAGCTCTCGGTGGTAAGAGAGGATGGAAGAAGGCTTGTGTGGGGTGGTGAGGAAAACTGTACGAGCATTCAAAGGAATAGATTGTGTTCTGATCCACACATTCGTCCTGGAGGTACAGATTCCCTCAGCTCACACTGGAATTCAGTGAAATCCAATTCCTCAGTCATCCCTATGGGTGAGCTCATTCAAAATCAGGCCTCGGCGTTAAAGTGTCGACACACATAACTTCCTATTCCAAGCCCCTCATTCTTAAATTCAGTGTGGTTACTAATCCTTTGCAATATGTTTCTGTTTTCTTTGCAATGCTGGTTTTTCCTCAAGTGATAAACCTGCCTCAGGCTGTTTATAGAAGAATTGAAGCATTTGTTTTTTTTAACAAAATGAAGGGAAAAAAAGAGGGTGTGTATGCTCTCGCAAGTGTAATAAAGTATCTAGACAGGATTGCATATAAGGACATTACTCCCACTTTGAGAAAACTGTGTAAGGCTGACTCGTTTATTTTGGATGCGGGCCAGAGCAGATGGATCCTTTGCTAAATCTGCCATTTCTTCAAAACTGGTATGGAAGTCAATTTTACGAACAAGATTCTGTGCATTGTATCTAGATGGGGGCGGGGAAGGAACTGGATTCCCTTCGCACTGAAAAGGTGAACCTATGTAATTCATACTTCCCGAAAAAATACATAAACAGAAACGCAGCCATCCTTTGGTATGCACACTCTCCGAATTTTGCAATGCATTTTGCCAGTCAGGCAAGGCGAATTATACTATGATAGAATGTACATCAAGATGTAAAGGTAAAGGTAAAGGTAAAGGGACCCCTGACCATTAGGTCCAGTCGTGACCGACTCTGGGGTTGTGGCGCTCATCTCGCTTTATTGGCTGAGGGAGCTGGTGTACAGCTTCTGGAGCATGTGGCCAGCATGACTAAGCCTCTTCTGGCGAACCAGAGCAGCACATGGAAATGCCGTTTTGCTTCCCGCCAGAGCGGTAACTATTTATCTACTTGCACTTTGACGTGCTTTCGAACTGCTAGGTTGGCAGGAGCTGGGACTGAGCAATGGGAACTCACCCCGTTGTGGGGATTTGAACCGCCAACCTTCTGATCTGTAAGCCCTAGGCTCTGTGGTTTAACCCACAGCTCCACCCGCATCCCATATATACCATATCCAACTGTATTGTCTTTTGTCCCCTCCCCCACCAGAAAACCGCCATACATTTGGGATGTCCAAGAGACCTTCAGGCTTTTGGGAGACCATTTCTGCATCTGCGTTCATGCATGATTTCCACCACCTTAATTTGCAAGCTTAATTTGTGTATCTGAAGAAGTGTGCATGCACACGAAAGCTCATACCAAGAACTGACTTAGTTGGTCTTTAAGGTGCTACTGGAAGGAAATTTTTTTGTTTTGACTATGGCAGACCAACACGGCTACCTATCTGTAATTGCAAGCTTATAGATACACTTCCGCAAACCTCAGAACATAGAAACCACTACCCTGTTTTTTGGGGGGACTCCATTTCACCCCTAAGCACATGGGTGTTTTGGTCAGGGGTACTAAGTAATCGATTTTGTGTTATCATCTCATACGTTATTTGTAGGACTTTCTGCACCCAACCTGTATTGACAGCGAAATCAGGTAGACCGTGAGCAGAGATGAACCCACTTCTACCTCAGCTTGCTCTTTGGTTTCTCCTCAGAGGCAATGGGTGTAAGAAAGGAAGAGACACAAGGAAGTTGAGCCAAACTTGTTCACAGTTCTTTGCAAACTGATTCACTTCAATAGCACTGGATTTCCCGGATAATTTCTCAACATACCTTGCAAAAATTCTGGCTCATACTTTTACACCGTCTTCCCCTCCCGTCATTCGCAATGGGCTTCACACTTTCTGACTGGCTATATAGCATTGTGTAAACAAACCAACCCCTGTGTTGCAAAATATGAGTCAGCAATATCAAAAGCAACACGATATATAGCATTGTGACAAAGAGATCTCAAGTGAGTTGTGTGGGTTTCTTTTTCAATTGACCAAGTAATAAATTAAGGGCTCAATCCTGGAATCCTGCATCCCCACAAATGTGTCCCATTGAATTCAGATTCAGATAATTCTAGCCGACATCCACAGGATGACACTGTGCATCTGTAACAGTGCATATGGATAAAAAACCCCAAAACAGTTCTTTTTTTTTTAAGAAGTTCTTTTTTCTAGATGATGGACACAAGTCTCAGTTGACAACGTCTTAATAGAGGCATTCACTTGTTGTCCAACAGAAGTAAGAACACCTATTTTAAACTTACTGCCCATGATTTTTGTAAGCACTTGTATTAAAAACCTTTTAAAAAATATCCTTGATTAATTAGGGACACCTTTCTGTTCAGTCAAAAGGTTTTTAATCAATTCATCTGATTAACTGAGTAGGCAGTGCAGAATGAATTATCATGCAATCCCATTTCCTTCTTGTTTGGAATCATCCTTGATGATCAACTGGGGCAAAGGGGGGGGGCAGCAAATGGTCAAGAAATAGTTCTGCCTTACACCATTTTTTTGCATTGAGCTTCATGTAACCTGTCCTAAGACCACACAAAAATTTCTGGAAGTCTTTTAAAGTTATAGAAATCTTTTTTTCTTTCCCCCACCTCTTTTCCTTCTTTTTACAAAATTGCATTTGTATGAACATTAAGGACAATTTGTTATTACCGTATTTTTCGCTCTATAAGATGCACCAGACCACAAGATGCACATAGTTTTTGGAGGAGGAAACAAGAAAAAAAATATTTTGAATCTCAGATGCCAGAACGGCAAGAGGGATCGCCGGGCAGTGAAAGCAGTGATCCCTCTTGCTGTTCTGACTTCTGTGATAGCTGCGCAGCCTGCATTCGCTCCATAAGACGTACACACATTTCCCCTTACTTTTTAGGAGGGAAAAAGTGAGTCTTATAGAGCAAAAAATACGGTATAATCGTACAGAAGAATTGTATAAAATTATGTACTTGTTTTTCCTTATCTTCCTTTTCTTTCTTCTTCTTCATTCCAACTTTGGTATTGAATACTGTTGTATATATAGACTTCTCTCTTTTTTAATCAAAACTAATAAAGATTAATAATAATAATAGTAATAATAATAATAATAATAACCTCACAGGGAAGAGCAGGCTCTGAATGCATATCAATATAAAAATTTCCAACCTGAAAATAGAAACCACAGCCAATTCAACTGGGGGGGGGGGACCCACTCAGTTCCAATGCTATCGATTATTGTTCTGTCATCTGCTTATGTTTGATAATTATGCACGGGAAATTGCTTTTTTAAAAAGCTGGAGGTAGTATTTGTGTAAGCAGTTGCCCCCTTCTCCAAAGAGATCTGGCCGTGAGCATAAAATTCAGCCAGTCCCTCTGCACAGGTGCAAAGCTCATCTGCTGAAGCCATGCTGTATGTCGGAAGGAGGGCAGGAAGGTCATCATAACACTTGTTTGCCAAGGAAGCTATTTAAAAAGGGGGACATTGACCCTGCTTGTTTGACATCCAATCTCCAAATTCGTCCTCACTTGCAATGCACCAGAGACACAGGCCCTGCATCGGGAAGCCAGAGCTGCCTCTCTCTCATCTAAGATTACTTACAGGGTAGGGGAGTCTCTCCATTACTGGTTTTAAACTAGAATTCGTCAGGCCAAATTGCACAGGTGGTCGGTCAGACCGCTCCTGTCATTGCTTACCCAGGGATCGTTGATTTCCCAGCAAGGCTGAGAACAAAACCACTATCAGGCCGATGAGTAAACAGCCCGCCGGTTCAAAGGATGTTGCAAAAGCATTGGTGCACCCATTGCTAGTTTTAGACAGATTTTTGTTTGCACCATGTGGTTCGCAAAGCCCCATTCACTCTGGGGTCACAAATTCTTCCCTAGGCTTCATTCCTGCTCTCATTTTGCAAAAATTGTCAGGTGGAAGTAATATCTAATGCTATCCCTCCTCCACCCCAAAATGGAACTGGAAGCTATTGTCCCAAACTGGTTTGAAGTCCATATGGTGATATCGGTTTCATAGTTTTTGATCTTGCAATATATTGTGAATCACCATGTTTGTGTGGGTGTATGTGCGATGCAAAAATCACAATGCGGGAGAAACCGTGAATTCAGACATTGCGATATATTGGTATATCACAATTGTTAGCTGGTGATTTATTACAAAGTCAAAAGCTAGGTATCACCCAGCCATACGGGTCGCTAAGATGAAACGATATCTTCTGCAGATGTAGGTATGAGATCCATGAGCAAATTCCCCTGTCAACCTTTGAAGACGAATTAAATTTCTTTACCCCAATGCCCAACTCCCCACATGTTTGTGAAAAATCAAATTTTGATGGACGGCTGGCAGTAGGTTGGACAGAGTGTCCTTCAAAGTACTTCCCCAATCCACCTGGGCCTTTGGGGACAAGGAATAGGAGTTCAGTCAAGCTGAATGACTGGGGTTCTAGACTCCAGGTAAACCTTCTCAGATGCAACTATATGCACAAATGCCCCCTTCCTACAGATGTTTGCAGTCTTATGCATATGCTCTATGTACAGACTTGGGGGAGCACACACAACACTAGGTCAACTCAGTTCCTGTGTTGTTGAACGCCAGAGCAAAGATCGCCCAAACAGTGCGTGACCAGAACATGGAATGGAGATTTGTGGCATATTTGAGTAACAGTAGGTGAGATTGGCTGAGGGACTGGGGTGGGATGGGGGTTGTTGGTTTTTAATGAGAAACTACCTAATTTACACTTCTCAAGCTAGTATCTGAAACAAACACTATTATCCTTCAAAATTCACCCCGCTCTGAATTTTCCAATCAAACCATGGGCGAGGCATGCATAAGTCAACGTGCACATTGGTGGAAAACGACAGAAAGAAATGTGTTACATTAGGGGAAATTGTTTGCAAAAATGGTGCTTTGCAAATGTGTGCATATGAGGAGAAAGGCACATTAAATTGCAGGTGGGTTTTGTTTAAAATGCGAATTGGCACAAAAATGTGGTCAACTGGATTTAATGTTGAAAAAGTGAAAAACCTAATTGATTGATTGATTGATTGATTGATTGATTGATTGATTTTCTATACCACCCTTCAAGAATTCATTCATCCTGGGCATGGCCAATGGCTCGTTTTAATAGAATGTGATATTAACTCGTTATTAGCTATTAATGTATTGTTTATTTTCATTGCGCAGCCTGAGCTCTAGCTGGAGTGGCAGGACAAATGCAGAAATCTACTACTACTACTACTACTACTACTACTACTACTACTACTACCACCACCACTCTGTGCACCAGTTTTCCTTCCTCCTCTCCTCTGTTTGTTAGCACAGCCAGAGAGGCATCACCGGGCGGGGAAGAAGGTTTTCACTCCTTGAGTAAACCCTCGATTTTCAGTTTGAATTGCAGCTGGGCTTCAGCATAAATAAACTGACAAAGAGCTACCGGCTCTTCCCCGTCGGTAACGGTTGAGGGAAACGGCACTTCGATTTGACTAGACAAAGCTGTCCAGTGTGTGGGGTGACCTTTAGCCCCATCCTTGGCGCAACACAACTCTCTCCGTGTCTGCTGCCATCCGCAGGGACTCGGAGGACGAACATGGCTGCCAGAATAATCAGGGCATTGCTTAATGACAGACCCTCGAACAAGCTTGTTGATTATGCGCTGGCAGAAACAGGGCCTCCGATTCTGAAGGCAAACTGGGTGGGGAGAGGGGGGAGAGAGGAAGGCTCCCCGCTCCTCCAAAGCTCACAAAGCGTTTCGATCGCACATGTGTGGCAGGGAAGAATTTGGTTATTTTGTGTAGGACGGATCTGTTTTTTCTCATCCCCAGCAGACGAGGATAAAGCAAAGCAAAGCAAACACACTTAAAGAGGAAGAAGGTTCAGAATCCACATTGCCCACAGGTGATTCACAGAAATTGTGGAATTTCTGCCAGCGCAGTATGTTCAGTGTGCTCTTAAAACAACAACAACCAAGACTCAAAGACAGAGGCACCAAGTGCTGCAAAACATGGGGGAGGGCTTGTCATGTGTGTGTGATGTCACTGTGGCGATCACACAGGGTCCCCGGACGTTTCACCATCTATGGATCCCTGTGCCACCACTTTATTTCTCGCTGCCACCACCCAGGCCCGACCTGGTACAATACTGAGTCCAGGCAGGGTTAAATTGGAACATAAACGTTTGTTTATCTATTGCAGTTTAACAAGCATGTGGTTTCATAAAAAACGGTATCAGTCAATTACAATCATGGGTTGCCTATCCAGACCTATAACTTCCGCTACCTGCTCTCACTCACTAAACTACCTCTCAGATATTTACTTGTCTTCCTAGCCCCTAACTGTTCCTGACTCATTTTATTTCGCTACACTAACCCAACCTACCCACACACTTTATCCCAATTCACTCCCACTCCAACCAACCACCCAGCTCCCAACGAACTACCTCTTCACCTCTTCCAGAGCTGGTTTTATAGTCCCACTGACTCCACCCCCCGGGTTCTGATTGGGTAACCTGTTTAACTATTTCACCTCCAGCACTCTCATATGTTAACGTCACAGTCACGCGTGTAGGGAGGAGGCCATGAGGCTCTCCATCGCTGCGGGGAGACCCGATGAAACCCTCTGGCACTGTGGGGAAGCCCAGTGAGAATCCTTGCAGCCACAGGGAGGCTGCCCAGCCCCTCAATATTGGGGGGGGGGGAGCTCTGCCCTATTCCCACATTCTTTGGGGGAGTTGAGCTGTCCTCAGCCCCACAGAGCTGGCATGTATGCTTAAAAATATTCTAAATTAAATCACTTTGTGGTGCCTTCAGAGTGTACAGGTGAGGTAGGATAGCTGAACATTTGGCTGCTGGTGCTAGAATAGCAGAATTGTAGAGTTGGAAGGGAGACACACACACCCAGGTCATCTTGTCCAACGCCCTGCAATGCAGGGATCTCAACTCAAGCATACATGACAGATGCCCCTTCCATCTCTGCTTGTTGTTGTTGTTTAGTCATTTAGTCGTGTCCGACTCTTCATGACCCCTTGGACCAGAGCACGCTAGGCCCTCCTGTCTTTCACTGCCTCCCACAGTTTGGTCAAACTCATGTTAGTAGCTTCGAGAACACTGTCCAACCATCTTGTCCTCTGTCGTCCCCTTCTCCTTGTGCCCTCCGTCTTTCCCAACATCAGGGTCTTTTCCAGGGAGTCTTCTCTTCTCATGAAGGGGCCAAAGTATTGGAGCCTCAGCTTCAGGATCTGTCCTTCCAGTGAGCACTCAGGGCTGATTTCCTTCAGAATGGATAGGTTGGACCTTCTTGCAGTCCATGGGACTCTCAAGAGTCTCCTCCAGCACCTTCATTCCATCTCTGCTTCGAAACCTCAAAAGAAGGAGACTCCACCACCTCCTGAGGGAGACCGTTCCACTGCTGAACAGGACCATAGCAACGGGCCTAGGAAGCTGCTTTATATAGAGTCACGGTCCATGTAGCTCAGTGTTGCGCACACTGACTGGCAGCATCTCTCTGGGATTTCAGGCAGCAGGCATTCCCAGTTCAACCTGGAGAACCTGGGGAATGAACCAGGCCCCTTCTGCATGCAAAGATGCTCTGCCATTGAGCTACATACAGCCCTTTCCTTAAAGGTCAACGGCACGCGCAGTACCAAGAGTTAGAGCAGTAAGAGGCGTTCAAGAGAAACGGATTGCCCTGTTGCTAGTTGGCCATACAAAAACACAAGAATATGAATGAGGGGAAGAGCACCATACTCATTGCTCATTTTCTGGGTCATCAGATTTCTTGCCCCACCTCTTTACTGCTGGACCATGGTGAGCCTCATCCCTGAAATTGGGTTGACACAATCCCATGCTTCGTGTCTAGATCCAAGAATGGCTGGCCGAAGAATAGCTCTTGCATCTGAACTCTGCAGGTGCCATGGCTCAAGGGCAAACAATTTGTGATGCGGGAAGACAGAAGGCTCTTTCAGCAGGACTGTGGTTACTTGAGAGGTGAGAGCATCGTTTATTTGCTTTATTTGACTTAGCGTGCACACAGGGGGCTAAGTGTTACATCAAAACAACATCTGCATCCTCCCAGAAAGCAGTTTTCTGGAATGCTAGCCTTGCGTCTGTTCCATGCAGAGATGCTTGTTCGCCATGACAATGGTGCATTGGACATCGGTGTCAAATTATACCCTACCTACATCAGCACACAACTCCCCTTTCCCACCGAAGCTGAGTGTGCAGCCACAGGTGGAACCAACAATGTGTGCAATGATGTTGGAGGGGCGTGGCTTGTGGGGTCGACTCTCCTCCACAGCCTGAGATGGTACCCACTCATCTGAACAGCCCCTGGAGCAGCCTGCTATCAAGTTTGAAATAGAGCAACGTTCTCTCATTGCCTCTCCTGCCACTGAATTAGCAACGGGAGCTGGGGCAGCCAGGAAGGAACATCTTTCTGCAGACAGGATTTGGCCCAGATGTGCCCCAGTTGAAGTTCCCAAACAGATAAAATGACAAGAGTTCTGATCAGAACAAAACTAAAAGTTTTGCAAAATGCTCGCCGCACATAGAAAAGTCACAAATACCTCAGAGTTACTGTGGGTTCGGTTGCAAACCACTGCAATAAAGTGAATATCACAATATAAGTGAATCATAATATGAGTCACACTGATTTTTTGTTGCTTTCCAGAGCATATAAAAGTGTGTTTACACTATACTGTAGTCTATTAAGCTAGGCCACTCTGCCTGCAGGGGCCAGAAGGGAAAAGGCACGACTCCAGCCCTCAACAGCTTCACTCCCGTGGCCAGAAGAAGGGTGGCAGCTTTCCCTGTAAGTGGCTGGGCTGCCTGCAGTTGCACCCATGTTCTCATAAGGAGCAATAAATGTGAAGCACAAGAAAGCAGAGTGTAACAAAGTGAGGCTTGTCTGTATTGCATTAGGAAGAATAATCTAGGCTAGCATTTTCCATAATACACTGGGGGGGGGGGGGATTGTGTTATTGTGTGGGTATTTATACAGTAGTACCTCAGGTTAAGAACTTAATTCATTCTGGAGGTCCGTTCTTAACCTGAAACTGTTCTTAACCTGAAGCACCTCATTAGCTAATGGGGCCTCCCACTGCCACAGCGCAATTTCTGTTCTCATCCTAAAGCAAAGTTCTTAACCTGAGTTACTATTTCTGGGTTGGCGGAGTCTGTACCCTGAAGCGTATGTAACCTGAAGCGTATGTAACCCGAGGTACCACCGTATAGAGATGTCAAAGAGAACAACAACTATCAGACTTTTAGACGACATCTGAAGCAGCCCTGTTTAGGGAAGCTTTTAATGTTTGATGCATTACTTTATTTTAATATTTTGTTGGAAGCTGCCCAGAGTGGCTGGGGAAGCCCAGCCAGATGGGAGGGGTATAAATAAATTATTATTATTATTATTATTATTATTATTATTATTATTATTGAAGTCTTCAATCATTGGACCTTCTGACATGCCACCACTGTGGAACAGACAGAAGATGTGAGTGCACCTTAAGATTGCTTGGCAACTGTGCAAGGGTCAATTTCTCTTCCACAAAGAGCAACATGGTGGCAGAAGTGACTCATTCCAACAGGTTCCCATGCGATGTGCAGACTCTCGAGCCCTTTCTAAGTTACTCCTGATCCCTAAAGCACTCTTCCGGATTCAGAAGTGCCGTGAGCATGATCCCAGAGCGCTAACTACACTCTGAGCTCTTTCCAAAGCCAGAGACGTATACTCACTTACTCACCAGCAGGGAACTCTGCCAGAAGTTGTACAACCTGCAGATTTTCATTGCATTAATTCATTCTGAAGTGAAGCGGGCTTTCCTCTTGAGCCTGGAGTAGACGGCAATTAATTAAAAGCCGTTTCTTTCTCTCTTCCCCCCACCGATTGGATTAAAATAAATGAAATAGCAAGAGGAAGGATGGATTTGGCTGGAACCATGTCTGGGGCAGAGATCTACTCTCCAGCCTGCAGTCCCTGGTGGCAGCAGCACCTCCATTGCATGGATTGAGCCATATTGAAACACAACTCTGTGTTCTTAGGAGCTGCTGCATCTCGCCCGTTTATAGGCACAACCGGGAAAAATCCTAAGGCTTCTCGCAGAAGCAGTGGGCTTGTAATAATGGCAGCACACTTTCCAGCTAAATGTTGGAGGAACTGAATCGACAACATCCCTTACCATTAATGAGCACAAGGTAGGAAATTAATTGAAAGAGGCACCATGTAACAGATCCTTCTTTCCTGGAACTCTTAATACAGTGGTACCTCGGGTTACATACGCTTCAGGTTACAGACTCCACTAACCCAGAAATAGTACCTCAGGTTAAGAACTTTGCTTCAGGATAAGAACAGAAATCGTGCTCCGGCGGCACGGCGGCAGCAGGAGGCCCCATTAGCTAAAGTGGTGCTTCAGGTTAAGAACAGTTACAGGTTAAGAACGGACCTCCAGAACGAACTAAGTACTTAACCCGAGGTACCACTGTAGCCCCAAAGTGGAAGTGGAGACCCCGTGAGGATGGGATGGGGGAGAGAGAGAAGGATAAACCAAGTAGAGAATTCCAAGAAGAGGTTCCTGCTGTAAAAACTGTTTTGAAAGGGTAACCAAATAAAAGAGTGAAATTCAACCAAGGATTCAGCTACATTACAGTGGTACCTCGGGTTACATATGCTTCAGGTTACATACGCTTCAGGTTACAGACTCCGCTTACCCAGAAATAGTACCTCAGGTTAAGAACTTTGCTTCAGGATGAGAACAGAAATCATGCTCTGGCGGCGCGGCAGCAGCAGGAGGCCCCATTAGCTAAAGTGGTGCTTCAGGTTAAGAACAGTTTCAGGTTAAGAACGGACCTCCAGAAGGAACTAAGTACTTAACCCGAGGTACCACTGTAGTAAAAAACAACAACCAGTGTTTTAAATGCGTTATAAACATGCAACACCAGGTGGCACTATAGAGCACAAAACTTTTCATTGTGATTTTGCATAGGGTTTTTTTCTGTTATAACAATTTAATTTATGACTTATTTATAGCAGGTTTTTCCTGTGTGTAGATCCACCCCAAGTGTTCATTGAAACCAATTCTCTTAAATACTTGTCTATTGATTTCAGTGGGTCTACTTTGAGTATGATGATTTCCCACCTTAATTTACCTGCCAAGCAGTCCTCTTGAAAGCGGTCAGGGGTGCATGAGTGTGTGTGTTTTAGAATAGGCATTCAGTTATTGTAATGAGTAATGCTGCTCAGACACAGCCAAGCATACCACCACCCTGTGTAGACACCTATAGCCCTTCTTACACTTCCCCATCGCTATAAACTTCTGGAGAAGATTGGGAGAAGTTGGCAACCTATCCTTCAGGGATGCTTCTTCACTATTATGGAATGACAACGCAGGAGCTCTGAGCTCCAGGATTCTCCAGAGACCAAGATTCGAAAGCCAGTGCTCCAGAGCAAGTTTTCCACATCTGGGATTCACACTGAACCCCAATGCGGGGAAGGAATTTGAACATAAGCAAACCATGACTGAGAAAGCCTCAGTTCTTGGGGGTTTGCATCCTGGCTTGCCCTGCTCTCTGTCCTATGCATTGCTGACCTCTCCACACCCCAAGGCCAGAGTTGGAATGTATAAACAGATGCCTCCTTCTTCTGTGACCAGGGAAGCAAAAGTGAGTTTCTAAGCCTTTCTCAAGATGGTGAAGCAAATAGGATACCTAACAGGTATCCTAACGGATGATCTCAACAGGTGCTAAGGAACAATTTTACTTTTGTTATATAGCCAGAAAAAAGTGTGTGTGTGTGTGTGTGTGTGTGTGTGTGTACACACCTGGAAAGGCCAGAAGCTCAATCTCAATCTTACATTTTTCTCATTATGAGAAAATTCCATATTAATATTCTTTTTAAAAAAAAAAGAAGAAGGAAGAAATGTGCATGGAAATTTCTGTGTAAGTAGTATTTCATCCCAAAATATATGTATAGAAATTTGCCATTTAAATATTTCCATGTACACATTTTTGAGCTGAGAGCCATATCGCAAAATTCAGGGAAGCGCAAAATTCAATGGATAATTGCATTGCCATCTGCACATTGGTCTGAGGGGAGCAGGTTAGGTTAGATTTCTATAGGAACTCACAGAAATCAATCTCCCCAAGAATCTCTAACACACACAAACATAGTTTGTTCTGTGCTATCTTCCTAAACCATTTTTACGGGACATTTTCTAAAAAGTGCTGCTCTATCCTACATCCGTGGAAACACAGAGGGCAGGAACAAGCACCCATGGTGGCTAGGAATAGATACAGTGGTCCGAAACTGTTTAATTAAAACATGCATTTTACTTTATTCTTTTATGCACAGGGGAGAGGTTTGGATCGATGAAACGAGTGGCAAAAAGCAAACCATGTGATCCTTGGCCTCTCCATTACAGCAGGACTGTTAGCAGCGATTGCCACGTAACCTAATACTGGTTTTCCCACAAACCCTGGGAATTTCTGGCACAGGGGAACTGCCTGGCAGGGCCGTTCTGATATGCCTCCAAGGCTGTTTTAGACACACATGTGTTTCGACTTCAGCCGCTCTTGTCATGAGACCAGAACGGCCCCTCCAATGTAACGCCGCCACATGTGACCGGCAAACTCCGCCTGCAGCTTCCAGCAGCAATCAATGGAAAGCAATGGGGGGGGGCTCCCGACAAAGCAATTCCCCCTTATTGTGAGGAGCTGGAGGAGAATGCGCTAGTCATTTCTGGGAAGATGTGCATTTTACCACAATTTGGGTGCAATTTCGACAACACCCTGGAAAGGGGAGAAAAAGCAGTGAAAACTGCCTCACAGACCCTTCCACCACTACAGGCTTTATCAGTTATTTATTTTCAGGAGTCGTTACGCTGCGGTAGAGATTTCACACGCTCGGGGCAAGTGTGGGGGAGAAGATTAACCTCGCCTCCTGTCCAGTGCAAATGACGTTTGTCAGCTGCTACAGGCTACAGAGGCCAAATTTCACTAATACCATTTGTCTATCCTTCCTTCCTTCCTTCCTTCCTTCCTTCCTTCCTTCCTTCCTTCTCCTGCTTCGGAGTCCAGGACCTGAACCAATGGCTTCAAGTTACAAGACAGGAAATTCAGACTAAACATCAGGAAGAACTTTCTGACAATGAGAGCTGTTTGACAGTGGAACGATCTCCCTTGGGAGGTGATGGACTCTCCTTCCTTGTAGGTTTTTAAGCAGAGGTTGGATGGCCATCTGCCATGGATGTTTAAGCTGTGATTCCTGCATTGCAGGGGTTTGGACTAGATGACCCTCGGGGTCCCTCTGTTGTAAACAAAATCTGCCCTTATTCCCTTATGGGGTATCCAAGAGCCTGTATAGAGTCCTTAAGAGGGTTCCCTATTGGTAGGAGAAAATAACAGAGGCCAACCAGAGAATATTGAGAAGCAAAGCAGCTAGTAAGCCTGATCTTTATTGAACTGTTGCAACAGGGTGCTACCCTCACATGCAGGGAAAGGAGGACCCAGAACAAAGGTGTGCCTGCCCTTATTTTAAATTCCCTGTCCTGGAGATCAAGACCACCCCTCCATACATCACACATACATCACACATACATCACAGAAGGGGTGTAACCCAAGACCACCCCCCACAAATATCATACCTACATCACAGAAAAGGTGGTCTACAACAGAAACTTGAATGTTGTTGTTTTTCCTGTCTGCCAGGTTATCTGATAATGCCTTATCTGATTCCCTTTCCTGGCAGTCTAGCCATTCCTTTGAGATGGTGATTACCCAATTCCTGAGACAATGGGAAGGTTCCCTCACCCCCGCCCTCCTTGCAGAGAAAACATGTGGTCAGTTTGGAAGTTAAAATGATTTCAGGACTGTATTCCTGTGCTGCTCCAGACATATATTTATGTACGTGCTTGGTTGGTACATTTATGAATATGAATATATATATATATATGTGTGTGTGTGTGTGTGTGTGTGTGTGACCTTAAATTTTTTATTACACCTCCCAACTCTACAATTCTATCATTCTGCACACGGTCACACCCCTGGTCCGTTTGTCAACCACTGGCAGTGGCTCTCCTGGATTTTGGGGAGAAGAAGAGAAGAAGTGTTTGGATTTGATATCTCGCTTTATCACTACCCGAAGGAGTCTCAAAGCGGCTCACAATCTCCTTTCCCTTCCTCCCCCACAACAAACACTCTATGAGGTGAGTGAGGCTGAGAGACTTCAGAGAAGTGCGAGTAGCCCAAGGTCCCCCAGCAGCTGCATGTAGAGGAGCGGGGAAGCGAACCCGGTTCACCAGATTACGAGTCCACCGCTCTTAACCACTATACCACACTGGCTCTCAAGGAGGAGATATTCCCAGCCCTGCCTTGAGGTTCCAGGGACTGAACCTGGGATGCACCTGTATTCAAAACAGATGCTTGACCACTGAGCCACAGCCCTTCTGTACAAATGTGCAGATTTCTGCTGAGCACACGAGAATCACAGAAGGCCAACTGCCACTCGTACCCAGACGCTTTAAATGACCTTTTATAAAAGCAGAGATGTGCTAAATCTTTCTTGCGTACAGGCGCAAATGATATAAAATGCAGAGTCGGCAGGAAGCCTGCGGGTCTGTTTTTTTTTTTTTAAATGAAAAAAATTCACATTGTTTGCAGCAGCCCCTTCAGCATATGATCCACCCGGCAAACTTGTGTAAGGGAACTGCAGTTTCTCAGATGCTAATGAGTCGGCGAGGATGGGAATGAGTGAGTCGGGCAGCAGGTGTTGCTTCAGCAATAAAACACTGAGGACCATCAATGGTTTCCAGACAAAAGGAGAGAGCCTTTTGCATCCCGGCGGCTAAGCAGAAATGGCCTGAAAGCTTCAACCCAAACGGGGGGAAAACAAACCCAACCACTATGGATATCAGCTGGGAAAATTCTACATTTTCCTAAAGCTCCCCCCCACACAGACACACACACTCAAATGGCCCCAGTTAAAAGCTAACCAGATTCCAGAGGTTGGATGGCTTCCAAACAAATTAAAGGAGCAATTCCTCCTTCTCAGCTGGTAGGGCCAAGGATTAAGACAAATGGGATAAAAGGGAAATCTTTGTAAAGGACTTACTGAGTGGACAATGGGAAAGCAGCATGAGCTGTGGAGATAACAAGCACTAATCAGCCCCTTCATTGCCTTCTTATTCCACATTTTAACAGGAGTTCTGATCAGTCCCTGCTATAATCTTCAGGCAGCAGAAGCCAAGGGAAGCACCAGCAAAGAGGTGCCAGACACTTCAGAACAATAGAGCGAACATGTCTGCTGACTGCCTCTCTCGCTGTGGAATGGAAATGAAGGTATCCGTCCAACATCATCATCTAGGCCCAGAAACAGAAAAACCAGGCTCTGAACCAAACTTCCCACTGAAACATAAAATTGTAGAGTTGGCAGGGACCGCAATGGTCATCTAGTCCAAACTCCTTTACAATGAATGTTCAGCCTATTGAGGTCTTAGAGAAATCAGATAACTATTCTTGAAGCTTCCTGTTATCGTTGGTAGTAATAATAAGTTCTGCATCGCCACCAATGAGTAGAATGCTCTGGAGACTTTCTGTAGCTTTATACCCCCAACGTAGATGGGAAAGGCCTGTAGTTCACTGGCAGAGCATTTTGTTTTGCACCTGGGTTCAATCTTCAGGAAGGACTGGGAAAGACCCATTTCTGTAACTCTGGAGAGTGACTGCTGGCCAGTGTGGATGGTACTGAAATAAGTCTGACTCTGCATAAGATAGCTTCCTATGTTCCTGACACACACCACAGTTTCTAAAAGGGGTGAGGGGGACATAGGCAATTCACACTGTGATCTGGAGCAGGACACCTCTAACCTTGCAAGTTACCAATTACAGTAGTACCTCTGGTTGCAAACGGGATCAGTTCCGGAGCCCCATTCACAACATGAGCAGAATGCAACCCGCGTCTGCGCATCTGCGCAGATCGCGATTTGCCACTTCTGCGCATGTGCGTAACACCACTTTGAGCATCTGCGCATGCGCGAGCACCGAAACCCAGAAGTAACCCTTTCCAGTACTTCCAGGTCACTGCGGGATGCAACCTGAAAATGCTCAACTTGAAGCAAACGCAACACGAGGTATGACTTATACAGAGACTTCAAGCCCATAGCTTGCTCCACATTCAGTCTGGTGTGGTACAGTCTTATTTCCTCATCTGTTCCTTGCACCAACCAAGCCTAATCCACACAGCTGAGTGGTCTCAGTCCAACCCTACCAGATAAAACAATCACATTTCTAAAGTCTCTGTTTTGGGGAAGAGGTTTAGGGAGATCAAGCTGAATGAACCGCTACCTTCCTGTTAACATAAGGACTGTATCTCAGATAACATGCACTGAACACAGAAGCTCCCAGGTTAAAGCTTCACAATGTATATCCAGGTTTGGATAGATAGTAAGGTAAATGTAAATGACCCCTGGATTGTTAAGTCCAGTCAAAGGAGACTATGGGTTGCGTACCAACACTACTGAGCTAGAGACTAAGGATTTGGTTCAGCAATGCCTTGCAGGGAACTCGTGTTACTAACACACACTTTGTCGGGAGCACACACAAGACATGTTTCAGAATCATAAAACAGTGGCAGAGCAACGCAGACCGGAATGGGTCATGTTGCCAGGATTGTGATCTCAAAAGCAACACCTGGAACCTCTCCTACAGCCCTGACTGATGTGATTATAAAACAAATTGTGAAATGCCCCCTGAAATGGGTTGTGGAGTTGAGAGGGAAGCGAAGAAATGGGATAAATCAGAGCCGGGCTTGCATAACATCATGCATTTGTGTATCCAGCCTAAACAGAGCCTGAGACTTCACCAGATGTTTTTCATTCTGGCACAGTTCGCTGCTGCGGAGAGAGAAATCGGGAGCGGGCGAGAGCCAAGCACAACATCAGGTTGGCATGCACAGCTGTAATCGGAGATCAGCGAAGGATACAGTCAGTCCAGACCCCTGGGGAGACAGCAACTAGCGAGGTCTCTTAAAGGAAAGCCACTTAGTTCTCCCGGAGAAACAGCATCAGGACCTTCTTGCACCCAAGCGAGGGGGTCAACGTGCAAATCTCTCCACTTTGTAACTCTTTGCCTCGGCGCCGTTAAAAGCTTAAATTGTAGTTTCCCAGAGAAATAGCTTTTTTTGTGTTGTTTTTCTTACGTTCCTCCATGTGCACAAATATCACCATCGTGCCTCAATATGAGTCATCAATGCATCAACCATCATTACCATCATCATGTCTCAATATGCATGGCCGCTACAGGGACATTTCTTGTGCTATGGCAGCAGATGGAAAGGACTAACATAAATAAATGTGGAGAGGAGGGAAAGGAGATGGACAGCTTAATGGAAGCTTGGGGCCAGCGACGGATGAAGGATGCTAGATCCTGCAGGTGAATCCAAAGTAACTTTGTGTTTCAGTTACCAAGAAACATAGAAAACTGCCTCCTACAGAGTCAGAGCTGTGATCAATGTAGCTCAGTATTGTCCCCGTTACTGACTAGCAGTGGCCCTCCACCTTTCCTTTTTATAATTTTTTTAATTAGTTTTTCCATAACAAACATCATATAAGATAAACATCGATACAATGTCACAATGTGGGTTTTTTTCCAGTCCCGTGACTTCCCTCTCCCCTCTCCAGGGTTCCATTATTTTTGGTTATTTCAAGCATGTCCAAGTCAGGCCCTCTAGGTTTTCAAGCAGGAACTGAACCTGCAGATGTCTTTATGACAGAATTGTGGAGTTGGTCATCTGTAAGTCCTCTCACTGACCTATGTCTCTGGCTACCTCTGGGAACAGGAGCCTATATATTTCTAGCTAGCTTCTCCCTTCTGCACGCTGAGTTATTCACAAATAAATGTGAATAACATTCATTATCTGCTGTTCACAAATAAATAAAGCTGGTTCTACTATAGGTACGCAAGCCAGACATAAAGCATGTTGCTCAAAATAGCAGGTGTGATGGTTTGACCTGCCTTGATACCATAGGTATAGTTAGTATACAGATAGGAGCACAACAAATACACTGTCTGCTGCGTGCTGTGGGGGCACAGTGCTGCGACATTTTGTGCAGGTGTTGCCAACTCCCACTGAAATCTCCTTTAACCGCTCAGCTGAAACCCCAGGCTGGCACCTTGCATCAAGGAAAGTCTCTTAATATTTTATATCGCAGCCCAAAGTTGGTTGTTTAGCCAGCAAAATACTGCCAGCATTCCAATATCCAACCCCCTCCAAAAAAGTCTGCTTCCTTTTCCCTAAGTGGAGAAAAGAACCCAAAACAGTGTTGTGTGTGCATTTCTCTTTTTGCAGAAGGTGGGAGAATCTCTGCAAGCAAGAACTTCTCTCTTTCAGTTTCCAGCAAAGTACCATTCTCTCCAAACTTAGGGGTGAATCTCAAAAGGCCCACAGCGCTCCATAAAGAATGATGAAACCTCCACCTTCAGTTGCACCAGGACCAGCAGAGGTTGTGACTTAAAAAAAAAAAGACCATATATCCCGTTCATAACCCCCTAAGATACAAAGGCCTGCTTCTCCAGAGAGAGATCCATTTGCGGAATGCCCAGGAAACAGTCCACTTTATTGTCATTAGTAAAATAATTTGCCACACATATTTTGCTTCGTCGACTGAACTGTGCTATCTATTTATCTCCTTTAATGTATTTCAACATGAATCATTCATGGGCCTTTTGATGTGAGAAGCAGCCAGAGGACATCCGTCAGCAAGGAACGCTATGATGGCGCCTCCTCGGAGGACCACAACTTAGGCATGCTAGGCCATATGCCACCCCAGTCTTTAAATTTATGGCCTTCAACCATGGCCCTCCTATAGCTGAAAGAAGTTCTCTAGTAGCAAATTCAGAGCAATAGATATTCATTCTACCTATCCCAAGAGGAGAGCGGGATGATACATGTGTCTTCCTCCCTTTTTTTATTCTCAGTGAAGGATGTGAGAGAGAATGACTGGCTCCATATAACCCAGAAAACTCCATGGTTGTGCTCAGATCTGAACCCACTTCTCCCTCTTCCACTCCCAGCCACCACATTGTACTGGCTGTGCCTCTTACACATGAGGTGCATATTTCCAGGACCTGACATGGCGGTTCCCTCGCTGCGAGAAGCCAGGTTACAGGGAACCAGGCAGAGGGCCTTCTCGGTAGTGGCACCCGCCCTGTGGAATGCCCTCCCACCAGATGTCAAAGAGAAAAATAACTACCAAACTTCTAGAAGACATCTAAAGGCAGCCCTGTTTAGGAAAGCTTTTAATGTTTAATAGGTTATTGCATTTTAGTGTTTTGTTGGAAGCCGCCCAGAGTGGCTGGGGAAACCCAGCCAGATGGGCGGAGTATAAATAATAAATTATTATTATATATTATTATTATTATGCTTCCTTGAATTCACACAATCATAGAGTTGGAAGGTTCCCTTGAGGGTCATCTAGTCCAACCCCCTAATTCCTTGGATGCAGGGTGGTCTATAAAAAAAAGAATGATAAATACAAGTTCACAAATGGAACAAAATATAAGCAGTTCCAGGAAGCCAACAAATGTCATTTTACTGATTGATGGCTTGATTGATTACATTTCTATCCCACCTTTTACCCCCCCCCCCCGGGAGCTCAAGATGGTGTTCTCCCCCTCGTCATATAATCCCCACAACAGCCCTGTGAGGTAGGTCAGGCTGAGAGGTCATGACTAGCTCAAGGTCAACCAGTGAGCGGGAATTCTAACTCTGGTCTCCAAGGTCCTAGTTCACCATTACTAACCACTATGCCATACTGGTTTCCATCAGTGGAGCGGTCTCCCCAAGGAGGTTGTGGACTCTCCTTCCTTGAAGCAGAGGTTGGGTAGCCATCTGTCATGGATTAGATTCCCGCATTGCAAGGGGCCTGGACTAGATGACACTAGATTTCCAACTCTACAATTCTATGATATGAGGAAAGCTCATAAATCTTATGGCTACCACAGAGAATGTGAATGCAATGGGTTTGTATTTATTTATTTATTTATTTATTTATTTATTTTTAATTGCTGATTGGGAAAATCCTAAACTGATGAAAAAATTCCCCACACTATTATATAAACAGAGAGCAGGTAGTAACTAACCCTGCCCCCCCACTGCACAGACACACTACCCTCCAGGTGCTGGAGCCTGAGGGTTTGTAATAGAGACTGTGCTATGCTCATGGAGGCTCTCTGTACATAACTGGTATTCTAAAACTGCACCAGAGGCATCCGTGAGTACCGTATCGCAAGGAGGAGACAGGGCCAGGGCATAGATAAGACTCCTGTTGTCCTGTGAGCCCTTTTACGGCCAGAATAGGACTTCAGGACATTTTCATTTCTAGCCAATCACTGTTGATTGAAGGGCAGTGCAAATATGGAATAAACAAACACAACACAGACATCCACAGGCTCCCCACCCCCCTTGGGTGAGCTAAGCAAAACACTGACAGAATGAACAAACTAGTAAAGGTAAAGGGACCCCTGACTGTTAGGTCCAGTCGCGGACAACTCTGGGGTTGCGGCGCTCATCTCGCTTTATTGGCCAAGGGAGCCGGTGTACAGCTTCCAGGTCACGTGGCCAGCATGACTAAGCTACTTCTGGCAAACCAGAGCAGCACACGGAAACGCCGTTTACCTTCCCGCAGGAGCGGTACCTATTTATCTACTTGCACTGTGACGTGCTTTCGAACTGCTACGTTGGCAGGAGCTGGGACACAGCAACGGGAGCTCACCCCGTTACGGGGATTCGAACCGTGACCTTCTGATCAGCAAGTCCTAGGCTCTGTGGCTTAACCCACAGTGCCACCCACATCCCTAAAAAAAAACCCCAGAAAAGAACACTGCCTGTGCATTTTGCCTTGTATCTCTGGCCCTACAAATGCAAGAAACTTAAGTCTTTGTTTTAAAATGAAGGCTGGGGATCTGGAGATTATGTTGAACTCCCTCTCCCCGCTCATAAACACATCACCATCAGCTTGTTTGTCTGCTATTGAGCTCTGGTCTCTTCTCTCTCCTCTCTGCTTCTCCCCCCCCCCCCAATACACCCTTTCGTTCTTTGTGCAATCTTCCCCACCCCATCCTCTCTCTCTCCCGCTCTCACTCTCTCTTGTCTTCCTTCCAGAAATTTATTCGGGTCCTTTAATCTGCATGTGTCTAGGCAGATGTCCAAAAAAATAAAAAAGAGAGGAAAGACCAAACAACGCACAAAAACCATTCGCTTCAACAAAGGCAGCAAAAAAGGGGGCAAGGATTTTTCTTGGGGGGTGGGAGAGAGCAGAGAGACATTCCTCCACTCCTCCTGGCGTAAGCTTTGCCCTCTCTTTGCCTCTCCCTCCAAAACACCCCGAATGATTGATAACGTTTTGCCCTCCCCTTCACTGCTGGCTGTCAAGAGATGCCCAGATACTTGTGGTCCGTGTCTTTGCAGCAAAGTGTAGTGAGAGGGATAAAGTGAGTGTGTGTGTGTGAGAGAGAGAGAGATCTATTTTGGTTCTTCTTGTTTGATTTTATTTGGTTTGGTTGTTTTCTCTTTTCTTCCTCCCCCCTTTAAGTGGGAGGTGGAGGGAGGAAAACTTGAAAAGCCCTTGATTAGACTCCGACAACTCCAAAGCAAACAAACAGGCTGAAGGAGGGACACAAGAGCCTGTTTGTAATGGCTCAACACCCCCCCAACCTTCCCTCCTCTTTGGTTAGCCCGCCTTATCCGGGCAAAGAAGCAAAATGAAATAATAATTAAAAGCAGAAAAGAGGGAGCTGGGGAAAGAGGACTGGTTTTCGTCGAATTCTCTCAATTCCTTAAAGGAAGACGGGATTGAGGGAGGAGTGGAAGTCAAGCTACTTCAGCCAGAGAAGGAGATCTGTGCACAACTGATAAAACTCAGAAAATGTGTGATGACGTGGCACGACATGTAAAGGTAAAGGGACCCCTGACCGTTAGGTCCAGTCGTGACCGACTCTGGGGTTGCGGCGCTCATCTTGCTTTACTGGCTGAGGGAGCCAATGTACAGCTTCCGGGTCATGTGGCCTGCATGACTAAACCACTTCTGGCAAACCAGAGCAGCACACGGAAACACCATTTACCTTCCCGCCAGAGTGGTACCTAGTTATCTACTTGCACTTTGACGTGCTTTCAAACTGCTAGGTGGGCAGGAGCAGGGACCGAGCAACGGGAGCTCACCTGGCAGCATGGATTCGAGCTGCCGACCTTCTGATCGGCAAGCCCTAGGCTCTGCGGTTTCGAACACAGTGCCACCCGTGTCCCCAGCATGACGTGTATGTCTCAATAAATCTGTAAATCTTCCAGGTGCTAAAGGACCACTTGGCTGCAATATATGTGTTTAACCTGGAGTATTAAGCCTCATCAAAGACAGAGGGACTTGCACCTGCAAGAAGCTGCAGTGCATTGTTTGTTGATTTTGCTGCAATAGACTAGCATAGCTACCCCATCATCATCATAATTTTATTGTTTATACCCTGCCCACCTGGCTGGGTTTCCCCAGCCCCATGGAGTTATTAACCTAATTTTTCCTTTGACACTTATTTAATGGATGTGCAGCAGCCTTCACTAACCTGGTACCCTCCATGTGTTTTGGGCCATACCTCCCATCAGCCCCTGCCAGTGCTCCGTGGAGCTGGTAGAAGCTCCATGGCTTTCTCCAACAATCCAAAGGTTGGCAGAGACAGGTGCACAATAATAGCTCAAGCTATGTTGGTGCCTGAGGCAGAAAGCATAAATAATAATGCTACCTGGGATGGTATGTAAAGAAATATCAACAACTAACTGCATAATTGACAATATGCTGCCTTATAATGGTACCCCAAAGACAGCCATCTACATTGAGCAACCTCATCAATGTCCAATAAACATGGAAGTATCCAACCTCAAAGCCCCAGCCCAGAATTGTTTCAGGTGAACTTGTGTTTGCTGTTGACAGCATTTGCAATAATAATAAAAAAAACAATGTTGTGAAGTCCTACAAGTCCAGGCCTTGGTGCACCACAAACTGAACAGTGATGTTGAGGAACAGTAGCTTCAGATGTCAGCAGCTTGAGAAGTAGCAGTCTACTACACTGTGTTGCTCTGTAATACGGGCCAATCCTTCAAGATAAGGAGATCTTTGCCTGCTACATACTTTTCCCCAGACCCATTTGAAGGGAGGCTGGACCGGCAGTAAGGATGGATTTGAGTTCCCAGCTGGGTGTCCTTGTGAGGAATCTCCCCCTGCTGTGAAAAGAGGAGGCAGGCCTCTATGTAGCAGCTCTGCACCTTAGTACTGAAAGATAAAGAACCTCTATGAGATGTCATAACATCCTTCAGGTGGATCACTTCCAAGTTCCCCTGGAGTGAGGAGCTATTAGGAGCAGCTGCAGCCCTTAGAGCTGGAATTGGCTTCCAGTTCCTGGAGATGTCTCATTTAACCCTGCTTCTCTCAAGCCAATTTGATCCTCCCTTCCAGAGGTATGAGAGCCCCTCTCACTGTTGCATCAAATATCCAATGGTGGCTGGCTTCTTAGAAAGCCTCTCCCACCCACAACATGAAAACTGGAGTCCACATTGAAAGGCCTATAGGTCACAGTAGAGAGCTGCAGTCTAGTGTTTCCCCTGAGGTCTAAGGTTTTCAGATTAGGGTGTAATTTCACCAAGAACTAAACATTCTGGGCATTGGTCTAGATCAGGGGTGGAGTACATTTTTTTCAACCAAACAGCCACATCCCCTTCTGGGCAACTTTCTGAGGCTACAGGTCAGTTGGAAGAACAATGAGCATAATTCTGCTTTTTGGCCACTGGTAGGAAGAACCAAGGGACATGGGTGGTGCTATGGGTTAAACCACAGAGCTTAGGACTTGCTAATCAGAAGGTCGACGGTTCGAATCCCTGTGACGGGGTGAGCTCCCATTGCTCGGTCCCTGCTCCTGCCAACCTAGCAGTTCAAAAGCATGTCAAAGTGCAAGTAGATAAATAGGTACCGCTCCGGCGGGAAGGTAAACGGCATTTCCGTGCGCTGCTCTGGTTCGCCAGAAGCGGCTTAGTCATGCTGGCCACATGAACCGGGAGGTGTACACTGGCTCCCTTGGCCAATAAAGTGAGATGGTCTTGGTGAGCAAACAAATTTTCACCATTGCAAGTAAACACAGGTCAAAGAGCCACGATTGTTCCTAATCTGCAGCAAAGTCCTGCAATGTCCAATCCTTGCAAACACTGTGCATCCTCTCTGTCACTCTTTCTCCTCATGCATTTCTCTGTGTTGTTTCAGTTCAACAACCTCTCTGATCAAAATCAGTGCAAGGAAGCCATCTGTCAAGGAAACAATTGTGCAAGTCCCGCCAACTGTAAGGGACTGCCAGTTCACACAACACTTTGTACACACGACTGCAAAGCACTGTGTGAAGAAGTCTGCACATAACCTCTGCCCACACAGACACACTCACACATCCCTCCAGGAGAAACAAAGTGCAGGTTCAAGATGGTCTATGCATTCACACATGCCCCAAACTCCCTGGCACAGTGCTGCAAGTGGAGGTTGCTGTGACCGAAGGCTCATCCATGTTAGAAGTGAGCATGTCAAGGAGAAGTTGGTCTTGTTTTGTTTCCTCCACCATCTGTCTTCTGACAACATGTCCATGTTTCCTGTACAGCTGCATCTCCACCGCAGAGGGCAAAAAAATCCCACCGCAGAAGGCAAAGAACGCCCCACCAGCACAAATGAAGAAGAGAGACTCTAGAACCTGCCTTGTTCTACTACAAAACAACAGTTCTACTTGCCATGGCAAGCATCCCACCCACTTCAGCCTTTTCCTCTGTACAAAGGGAAGATTTGCATTAGTTGCTCCACCCGCTCTTTTTTCTGGCCACGCCCACCACTGGCCAGTGGTTCTTGGAAGGTTGCCCAGAACAGAATGTGGTCCTCTCGTTCCCCATCTCTTCCATCGAGGAAATAAAATCACCTCCTTTCCCAGGGTTGTCACCCATGGAGCCCCCTATTTTGGCTAAGTAGCTATCAACTCTGCCTTGATTGAGAGTTTGGAAGTTTCATGTTGCAAACCTACGGGACCGCCTCTCCTGGTATGCCCCACAGAGAAACCTACGGTCTGCAAATAATAATACCCTCAAGGTCCCAGGCCTCAGAGAGGTTAGGCTGGCCTCAACTAGAGCCAGGGCCTTCTCGGCTGCGGCTCCAATCTGGTGGAACGCTCTGTCACAAGAGACTAGGGCCCTGCGGGACCTGACATCTTTCCGCAGGGCCTGCAAGACAGAGTTGTTCCACCAGGCCTTTGGTCAGGGTGCAGCCTGACTCCCTCCTCTGGCAACCTGTACAGAATCTTGTTTAATCGGTTGCCATTAATTTGATTTTAATTAATTTTTATAATGAAATATTTTGAATGTGTAACTATTTGATTGTTTGATTATTTGATTATTGTTAGCCGCCCTGAGCCCGGCTTCGGCTGGGGAGGGCGGGATATAAATGAATTATTATTATTATTATTATTATTATTATTATTATTATTATTATTATTATTATTAAAAAGGATAATGGCATGCAAATAAAAGGGGGAAGCTCTTCTCCTAGCAGCTGTGCTGAGCGGCAAAAACTTACTTTCCTTGAAGGATTACACTGGCTGGTTTTAAACTCAGAAACATTTTCCAAACAGCCACAGAAAACAAGAGCCCATTTGTGAAACTGTTTGAAGAGGATCTCATGAAATAAAAAGACGGAGGGGGTGTTTTTTTTGGGGGGGAGGGGTGTTTAGAAGAGAGAACGGGGCTGAAGATGAAACTCAGAAACAAGGAGAGATTCCTGAGAATCACATTTCCCTAACTTTGTAAAAGTCTGGGAACTCGTCCCAAAATGCTGAAAGAAAAAGCCGCGGGAACAAAGCGAGTGACCTGGGACAGATAGAAAGCAATTGAGCCGGGTTCGCAGGCCACCTCTGAAAAAAAAAAAGTTAGATTTCAAGGGGACAAATCCTTTCAGCAATCAACCCCCAAGGAGTGAAAGCCGGGAGGGAGGGCAGGGGGGAAGGTGGATGAAGGAGACATAAAATGGGTTGCTACTCCAAAGGATGTAAAGAATAGATAACCCCCTCCTTCCTGCCTGCCCACCTTAAATTGTTGGAAGTGGCACGATACAGTAATTTCATCTCACTGTTGTCTCCATTCATGGGCTTTGCAGGAGTTTTGTAGCACTTTAAAAAAAGAAAGATCTGCAAAACCTGTTTGGACCGGACGGATGGCCATGGGAGAAAAGAGATTTCAGCGGACGCCGCAGGAAACAACAGTTCCTTCAGATCAACTCTTTCATAAAAAGATTGCTTGCTTCTCCAGACCAATGCTGCGACACTAACCTCACAACAGAGGGCAGTCAAAGCACCAAACGAGAGAAAGGGCAGTTCAATAGTCTCTCTGGAGATGCAAAAAAAACTTGGCGTTGGCTGGTAGTGAGACTTTGCACGTCTAACAGCGCAGGGAAGGTGAGGAGCAGAACATTCAGCTGCTCATACAAAAGTTGTTGGTGATGATGAATTTTTAAGTTCTGGGTTCAAGGCCGGCAAAGCGAGCTTTAAAATAAATTCATATTAAAAGAGCCTGGAATAATAATAATATTAATAATTTATTATTTGTACCCTGCCCATCTGGCTGGGTTTCCCCAGCCACTCTGGGCGGCTTCCAACAAAGATTAAAAATACATTAAAATGTCACACATTAAAAACTCCGCTCAACAGGGCTGCCTTCAGATGTCTTCTAAATGTCAGGTAGTTGTTTATCTCTTTGACATCTGGTGGGAGGGTGTTCCACAGGGCGGGTGCCACTACTGAGAAGGCCCTCTGCCTGGTTCCCTGTAGCTTTGCTTCTTGCAGTGAGGGAACCGCCAGAAGACCCTTGGTGCTGGATTAACTGGAAAGATAAGTCAGTTTTTGAACAGCCCGCAAGTGTGTTCCCTGATGTGATCATCTCCACTGGACCTCTTTTTAAAACCGCTATGCCCAGTTCAGAACCTAGATTGCCCCTTTGGCATATAAGCAACATGGGCAATACTCTCCACCTTCCCAAACATGATATCCTCCAAATATTTTGGACTACAACTCCCATCATCCCTAACCATTAGCTATGATGGCTGGACCTGCACCCAATCTTGGGGTTCCTCCAGGCTAGGTTTTCATTTTGCAACATGCTCTTGACTTATACAAATGGCTTTATTTGGCTTTAGTATGATCTGTGATGCTTCCCAAATGCTACATTATTGCTGTCAGAACAAAAGCAGGACCAAAATAAACCAGAACATTTGTGGCATAAAAGGTTACGGGATTCCAGCAGGAAGTTATGGGGTTGGAAATGAAGCTGTGTGACTACTGCAAAACATTTGGCAGGTGTAAACAATATCGATAGTGGAATTGCATGTGACTGCACCAATAGCACTGGAAGCGCAATTCATCACAAATGTGAAATAAAAAGGATGTCTGGAAGCACCTCTTAAACGATCCGCTATAGCACTAGATAAGGGCAATGTGGTTTCTCCCACCCAGATTTTCACAATCCTGTTGCGGGGGGGGGGGGAGTATACTTGGAAGCAAATATGTTTTTTGTTTGTTTGTTTTAGAAAAGAAACACCACGTTTTTTCAAACGAGCAATTCCATGTTTCCACTCAAAGTGGGCAGCTAAAGCCATTATCTGAATCGGTCTGCGAAAAGACACATATGCATGATTTTCCATTTCAGCTAAGGGAGTGATATAGAGCCTCCGGTTCATATCAGAGGGTGTTTCGGCAGAGCAAGCCCTAATGTGCAAAAAAAAAAAAAAAAAAAAAAAAAAAGGCTGGCAGACAAACTGAGTGCAGCATGCATTTTTCATCGGGCATAATATGCAAATGGGTGCGGTGTTTACCATAATTAGACAGGACATTAGCACGATTAAGCAAGCGCTGAGGATCAAAGTGGAAAGGAACTCAGGCTCTAATGCCCTTAACTCTAGGCAAAGCTGTCATGTGACCCTTGCCATGTGACCCTGCCAAGGGCTTTCTCACCCCAACCTTCCAGAGAGGCAAACTTTGACTCCAGAAGGGTGTGCAGCAAACAAAAACACCATCAGTGTCTTTAAAGGCCTTTCAATTCAGAGGATATTCTCAGAAGGACAAATTTTCACATTTTCACAGATTACGTATAATGCTAAAAAGCAAGGAAACAGATCACGGTGGTTCATGATAAAGCTATGACTCCCTTTCCTCCCCAGTTTCCCAGTCCTTAAAAATTAGGTGTGTGCGGCTATTTTGACAAGGGGCAAAGTTTCAGGGTGGGCACAAAACTCACCAGAGCTGTCCATGGCTGATGAATGCCATATTTAAAGTCCATAATATCTGCAATTCCATCAAGTCATGACAAAGCAGCATTCCGAGGACTGAAACATGCAAGCTGGCCATGCATAAGAAGGATAGCTGGTGAATCTTGTTACTCCTGCTCTCAAAATTTGCCTCCAAGCCTAAAACGGGGGCAGATTTGCCCCCCCAAAAAAAGGGTAGGCAGTTTTGACACACGCTTCCTCTTTTGACTTGTGCCTCCCCCTGGCCCTCAAAAGTGGCCTGGGCTATTGAATAGTTTGGCTGGCAGCAGTTTCAAAGCTACAGAGTAAGGGCTGTTTAACAAACTAGGAAGATGTTTTATACTAAGTTAGACTCTTGGGTCTATCTAATTCCATACTGTCTACACTGACTGGCAGCTGCTTCCCTGGAGTTGCTGGAGATTGGACATGGGCTCTTCTGCATTCAAAGCAACTGCTCAGCTACGACTTATTACATGTTTCAGGAAGTGTCACCTCGGATATTGTTAAGAGACGGTTTGCTAAGATCCTTGCAAGAATTTTGCCAGCCGCAGCTAATAGAGAGATGCCTCTATAGTGTCCGCAATCAGTTCTGTCACCTTTCTTAAAGAGATTGATAATTTTGGCATCCCTAAAGTCTGCTGGGATCGCTTCTCTTTCCCAGACTTTTTCCGATGAGCTTGTGAAGTTGTTGTGTAAATTCAATTCCACCCACTTTGAAGATTTCGGCAGGTATCCCATCAGGTCCACTGGCTTTGTTGTTTTTCATTTGGTTCATAGCTGTACACAACTCTCCCAGATTTGGAGATACTGCAAGCTCATCTCTAACTTGTTTTTGCAGAATTTGTGAGAGGACTTCTACAGCTTTGGGGGAGTTGAGATTAAGGAGATGTTGGTAGTCTTACTCTGATACGAGTGATTGCTAAAGACAGCCTTTCTCAACTTGTGGGTCCCCAGATGTTGTTGAACAACAACTCCCATCACCCCTAGCTAGCACGGTCAGAGCTCAGGGATGATGGGAGTTGTAGTCCAACAACATCTGGGGACCTACAGATTGAGAACCGCTGGCCAAAGAAGATTACATGTTTCCCTACATAGAAACCCAAGGAAAAAGGTGAAACATGCATGCATAATGTCCCACACAAGAATGCATTCTGTGAACGTGTGGCACATTTTAGCGTATGAGCTGTCCATGTTCAAGGCTACTTAGAAGAACAATATCAATTCCCAGCACATCTGTCTGAAACCCTGGATAGCTGCTGCCGGTCTGTGTAGACAATACTGGGCTAGATGGACTCTGGTTCAGTACAAAGCAACTCCCCGTGCTCCTATGTTTAGGAAAGCTTCAAGTGAAAGCTGCATCTCAAGCTGCCACTTTGCAGCTGCTCAACAGAGACCCGAGTCCACCACTGAGTGTTCTGGTAGACCCAGCACTGCCAGAGGGGCTGTGAGGAATGCAAACAGTCTCTGCATCCATCGCCCTGGGCTGGTTTCACTGCAAAGTGCCCAGCTGCTCAGCAACCCCTTGCAGCCTGCCCAGCACCTTTGTGCTGTCAAAAGCGTGGCAGATCAAAAGACTGAAGTTGGTGTGAGCTGTGAACAAAATCTACGAGGTCAGAATTTGGCCCTTGAGAGCCGGCGGCGATCTCGAGCGCCGACTTGAAAGTTGCTCCTCGACTCCTTGGCCTCCCGCGAGGTTCTGAGGCAGATGCCTACCTCTTTCCTTAAGGAAGCTCCCAGTTAGGTTCGCCTTTTTCTCCCTGCCTGCAGTCAGAACTTCAGAGGCACAGCAGGGTGCCTGGTGGAGTCCGACTGTAGTGCTTGAAGGGAGGAGAGCGGTGATTCCGTCTGCGACTCGGAGACTTCTGCTGGCTCACGGAGTGCTTCAAAGCAGCGCCCGGCTGGGTTATGGAAGCGGCAGAAGAGCAAAGGAGGCAGAGTACCCGAGGGAGCAGACTCCGACAGAGGAGCCAGCAAAAACAGCACCCCTCCTGTAGGCACAGAGGAGGGCAAAGCGTCGTCCGCTGCAAAGGTAGAAGGAAGTTCATGCACCATCACAAGATCTGCGATAAAGCAGGATGTGGAGAACCCTGTTTGCAAGTGATATACTGTGTGGCTCTAATCTAGCAAAGCTCATTATCCCGCAAGGTCAGGCACTAGAGATGGAATCAGCTGGGGCAGTGACACTTGCAGACATCAATCATCCGTTACGGGGGGGGGGGGGGCTGAGGCCTGGCTCTCCTGATCGCCCGTCCTCTGGCCTTATTCCTGTGGGGGTTTCCTCCAGTTTATGGCCTAGGCCAAAATTTAATTATTCTCACCCTCTAATCCTGGAATATAAATCTAACTTCATTTTTCCAGCTTTCTTCTGCGGCTAACAGATCGTCTTCCCCAGGGGCAGAGTGAAAGAAATGCAGTCGCTGGTACTGTAAGGCAGTTTGACTTCATAGAGGCAGAAAGAGGCTGCAGAGAAAGGCATTCAGGCTCTGGATTTCCAAGGTCCTTTGCATTTTTGAATCACCGGCTACCACCAATATCTGGGCTAATTGGTCTTCAAAGCAGCTTTGCAAAAATCAGGTGTGAACGTACAAAACAATGAAGGCCGCCACAACACGGTTAAGAACAAGAGCTTCTGTGGCAGGCAGGCCTGATCCAATACAGTCATACCTCGGGTTACAGACACTTCACGTTGTGTTTTTTTGGGTTACGGACCTGCCAAAACCCAGAAGTACCGGAACGGGTTACTTCCATGTTTCATCGGTCGTGCATGCGCAGAAGCGCTAAATTGCTCTTTGCGCATGCGCAGAAGCACCGAAACACAACCCACGTTTGCACAGACTGTGGGTTGCGAATGCTGCAGGTTGCAAATGTGCATCCCGCACGGATCACGTTCACAACCCGAGTGTCCACTGAACTCCTGAATCAGAAGGCATCTCCCAGCTGAGTTGAATGCCTCTCCGGGCTTTTGATATATTTTCAGTTCACATAAAGTGCCAAAAACAACAACCCCTACTTTACTATCCTTGTGTGCTATGACAGCAGCAAGAATACTCTATGTACAAAAATGGCCAAATCAAGAGATAGCTACCAAAGAAAAGTGGCAGTTAAAACGGATGGAATATGCCAAATTGGAAAATTTAACTATGGAAATTAGAGACTGAGAAGAGGCCGATTTTAAGGAGGAGTGGAAACTTTTGTTGAATATTGAAAGAACTACTGCAGGTAGGATTTGAATAAAGAGAAGCAGTTGAATACTTGTTGGGAGTAAAGCGTGGAAAAGATGAAGGCTTAGAATATTTATAATATGCCGCAAATTTAGAAATTATGGGGGGAACCGTGGAGGGTGAGTCGAATGTGAAATGGATTGGTATCTAGAAAGTATGTATCAATTTGCAAACTTCTGATATTTAGAAAAAAATCCATTTTAGAAATCTGCTTTATATAAAAGGTAAAGGGTAAAGGGACCCCTGACTGTTAGGTCCAGTCGTGGCCGACTCTGGGGTTGCGGCGCTCATCCCGCTTTATTGGCCGAGGGAGCTGGCGTAGAGCTTCCGGGTCATATGGCCAGCATGACTAAGTCGCTTCTGGTGAACCAGAGCAGCGCATGGAAACGCCGTTCACCTTCCCACCTATTTATCTACTTGCACTTTGATGTGCTTTCGAACTGCTAGGTTGGTAGGAGCAGGGACCGAGCAACAGGAGCTCACCCCGTCACAGGGATTCGAACCACTAACCTTCTGATCGGCAAGTCCTAGGCTCTGTGGTTTAACCCACAGTGCCACCAGTGTCCCTGCTTTACATAAAAGCCATGTACAAAATGTGTATTTTTGCTGATGAATGAACTGAAGAATGTGCACAAAAGGAACACAAAAAGGTTACAGCAGGAAGGAATGGGACTCCCTGGGATAGGCCTGCTTGCAGGAAGGTAGAACAGGGCAGAGAGGAACTACGGTTGAGAACCAACTCATCCTGAAAAGGAGTATATAAGAATATCTCAACTGCATGGGCAGGAAAAGAGCTCCAAGCATCTTTTCCACCTGCTTGGCATCCTCCCTCCAGCAGAGTGGCAATTAGATGGAAAACATCTATGTGATCAGCATGTCTGTATGCATGCAATATTCATGCACACGCCTCAGTAGCCCGGAAACTGCACTGGGAGCGAGGGAGGGGAGCCGCTCCCACACTGCCTGTGCGAAGGGCTCCTCTTCAGACGTCTCCTTACAGCCTGTCCCTATCACAGCAAGCCTGCATTTCAGGTCAGTCCGTACAAACCTATGATACACCCACCCGCAAAGGCATATCCGACTCAATTCCCTAGAAATAGCCAAGCCCGGTGCATTTGCACAAATCAAAACAGCTTCATTAAAAAATAAAACCTGCCACATCCTGTGACAAGGAAACGTAAGAAGAAATGGGAAGGGATGCGGCAAAAGGCTGAGTGAACTTTGTTCTGGGAGCTGCGGGCAATGCCTTGGGGCAACCGCGCAGACGTGCCAAGTTCCCAGCATTACTCTACAGCTTGGGTTTCCGTGCACATATAAATTGCACACACCCTCCAAAGCAGGTGTGCTCCCCTGCAGAGCCATTAACATGCCACCGAGTATACAGACTCTCTTGTGCCTTGATATGAGCCGAGTTTAAAAATACCGTAAAATTACAGTGGTAAATCTGGATGCGAACCGGATCCATTCCAGAGCCCTGTTCGCATCCAGAGCAGAATGCAACCCGCGTCTGCCCATGCGCAGGTCGTGATTTGTCACTTCTGCGCATGTGTGTGACGTCGTTTTGTGCGTCTGTGCATGCGCGAGTGGCGAAACCCGGAAGTAATGTGTTCCGTTACTTCCAGGTTGCCGTGGAGCGCAACCTGAAAACGCTCAACCTGAAGCGACTTTAACCCGAGGTATGACTGGACATTGGGACGCGGGTGGCGCTGTGGGTTAAACCACAGAGCCTAGGGCTTGCCGATCAGAAGGTCGACGGTTCGAATCCCCATGACGGAGTGAGCTCCCGTTGCTCGGCCCCTGCTCCTGCCCACCTAGCAGTTCGAAAGCATGTCAAAGTGCAAGTAGATAAATAGGTACCACTCCAGCGAGAAGGTGAACGGTGTTTCCATGCGCTGCTCTAGTTCACCAGAAGCGGCTTAGTCATGCTGGCCACATGACCCGGAAGCTGTACGCCGGCTCCCTCGGCCAATAAAGCGAGATGAGCACTGCAACCCCAGAGTCGGTCACGACTGGACCTAATAGTCAGGGGTCCCTTTACCTTTACCTTTTTATGACTGTACATTAGTCATTCTCCTGATGAACAAACACATGCTATTTCAACTGAAGACCACTTGCATCTCACACCACCACGATATCACTGTTGCGTTTGCAATCAAAAGGCAGGTAATTTCTAGGAAAAGTTGAAGGAACTGGTTGACGGTGAGCATCTAAGGAAGGGTATATTGAAAGCAATGTCCAAGGATGGTAGTCAAAAGCCAAGTTGGTGGGAATATTGTCCACCATAAATAACTGTCCTGCAATGTGCAAGTTGAGTTGAGGAGGAAAGAGGAGGATTCCGAAATTCTGCTCACTTGAATTTCTTTCTGGATTTCCAATCTCTGACTTCCCTGATCTGGTTTCCAAAATGGAACCAATGTATTAGGACTTCTTTGGGGTTTGATTTTCCAAACTTCATATGAAGTGTGGTGCCTACATGGTTTGCTGAAGCTTTCACTATCCTTGCACTCCTCCTCCTCCTCGCCATTAATGAATGGCATGAGGCACTGATAAAACACTGCAAGAAAGCAACCTTAGATGCAGCCATACAACTGCATCAAGATTCTTTGTGTGTGGTGTTTTACCAATGCACAGCAGCAGATGGGTGGCTGGGTAAAACACTGCACAAAAAGAATTTCAATGCATTAATATTTATAAGAACACTTCAAGGTTGCTTGAATAACTGAACATAAGCATGTAAGAAGAAACTGAAAGAGAAATTGAGGGGGGTGGAATGATGCAGGATGAAGACTTCCAATAAAGGAATGTGAATGTTAGAATTCTGTATTTCCCTATGAATTAAAGTATTTCCCTCTCCTTTGCATATCAGCCTTCCAAAGATTCCCTCCATATAACAAACCACACATAGGAACCCAGAGCAAGGGAGGGACACCCCACCAAAGGTGGCTGAAAACAGATGGTTTGGCCACATGGGCCAAACTGTACACTCAAGAAGAATGTGATGTGGATAATGTGATAGGAATTTTATGGTCTTAGACCTATGGTAATGTTCATAAGTGTACCAACCAAGCACATACATTGATCAGCACAGGAAGTCCGACCTGGGACCATTTTGATTCCGAAACTGTCCGAAACTGACCAAATGTTTTCTCTGCAAGGTCAAAGGAAAATGGAAAAGCCTCCCCATTGTCTTTTCCTTCACAAATCCTGTCTTAAGGGTATGTCTGTGTTTGAATAGGGTGTGAGCCTGTGACCTGGCCCAGGAACTAAGAATTTATCATTACAAAAGACTGGCCAGGCTACCCAGGAAATCCAATCAAGTAACCTGCCAGACAGGAGAAAAACAATATTCAAATTTTCTGTTTTAGACCGCCTTTTTTGTGATGTATGTATGATGGTTCTGGGGGTGGTCTTGATCTACAGGGTGGCAATTTCAAAAGTCTTTATAAGGCCTTGCACGCCATTGTTCTGGGTTCCTCCTCCTCTCCTGCGGGTGAGGGGAGCACCCTATTGCAACAGATTAATAAAGATGAAGCTCATTAGCTGCTTTGTTTCTCAATAGTCTCTGGTTGGCCTCTGTTATTCTCTCCTACCAATAGGGAACCTATGTAAGGACTCTGTATGGGCTCTTGGATACCCCATAAGGGAAAAGGGCAATTTTTATTTACAACAATAATTCTCAGCCATTTTTAAGAGAGGGGGAAATAACGTAGCAGCTAAGAGAGAGAACTGGAACCACAAACTCACAAAGTGGCTTTCACCAAGCTACTATTATCTCAGATTAAGCTCTGACACCTACAACATAGTGATAATTATACTGGCCTATAGTACAGGCCATTGTTGTTCTTCCGACATTATGCTGTATGAATTGCCCAACCCATGCACAGAAGGAAGATGAAACACTCCAAGGCACTACAGAAACACGAAATATTAATAGCTTGTACCTGCATAAAAATACATAACTCTAGAGGTTCGCTGAGACGTCTCCTCCTCCCTTTGGATGGAACGAAACACTGGATGCTTTTGCACAATCATGACAGCCGCACTCGAAGTGTGTGAGTGTGAGAAACAGCTACGAGAGCAGCAAGACCCAGGAGAGAGTCTCGGAAGAAACAATGTTCGAAAATCTGACCGGCACATTCTGTCCTGGGTTATTACATGTGATCCTCTCTGTGTACATTACGTTGCATTCTAAATTTAGCTAAAGTCAATAGCACTCCATTAAGTCGGCTATTGCTGCTGTGGCTGCTGCTTATGAACTCAACAGGGTCCTTCTATTCCCTCTCTCAGCCCAATCATGTCAAAAGTCAGGAGGGAGACAGCAATAAAAGCACTCCTGTATTCACACATAAAGGAGCACATGGCTTTGGCTTGGAAAACTGTCAGCACTGTTTTGAGTATATCCTTTTAATGTGGCAGGTTGTTGGGGTTTTGGTTTTTGGTTTTTAAACAGGTCTCCCCCCCAAGTGTCACCAAGAATGCCTTTCAGTTTCTGATGTTCCACTTCTGAATGCAGTTAGTATAATTAAAAAAAAAACAGGAGCTTGATCGTCTTGCAACCAAATGTGTTCTCCGCCCCAGGTCAATGCAGCTCTTTTTTTCCACTTTGGTTTTTTACAGATCTAGCAAATGCAAATGGTTATTTTTAGGGCTATGCAAGGAGACAAGCAAAGGCTTGTTTGTTTGTTTCCTAAAATTTATAAACTGCTTGATTGTAAAACAACAACAGCCCTCAAAGCAGTTTACGAAAAAAATAAAATAATAAAATTATCAGTAGAAACAGTCAATCATTTCAGAATGTCCAAAAAAAGTTAAATCAGGGATAAACTAAAAACAGGTAAGGACAAACATCAACATTCTAGATATCTGTTTGTCTCAACAAAATCTTTAGCAGACGCCAGAAAGAGTACAGTGAAGGTGACTGCCTGATTTCAATAGGCAGAGAGTTCCAAAGTATACCTGAAGGAGCATCTCCACCCCCATCGTTCTACCCGGAAACTGAGGTCCAGCGCTGAGGGCCTTCTGGTGGTTCCCTCACTATGAGAAGCCAAGTTACAGGGAACCAGGAAGAGGGCCTTCTCGGTGGTGGCACCCCCCCTGTGGAACACCCTCCCATCAGATGTCAAGGAAATAAACAACTATCTTACTTTTAGAAGACATCTGAAGGCAGCCCTGTTTAGGGAAGTTTTTCATGTCCGATGTTTTATTGTGCTTTTAATATTATGTTGGCAGCTGCACAGAGTGGCTGGGGAAACCCAGCCAGATGGGCGGGGTACAAATTAATGATGATGGTGATGATTCTTATTATAGGTGAGGCCACACTAAAAGAATGGTTTCTTACAAATGTGGAATGGGCATTATGTAGCACCTGCAACACAGCCAATGCCACAGATTGAAACTGTTGGGGTAAGGCACTCTTATAGAGAAATTTTTCTGAAGCTGCTGAAGGCTTTATATACCAACAGCAACACCTTGAACCTAGCCTGGTTACAAACCAGTGGCCAGTGCCGAGCTCGTGAGCACAGGTGTTTTATTCTTGCTCCTTTCAGAAATCATGTTGCAGCACTCTGCACTACCTGTAACTTTCAGATAAAGTGCAAGGGAAACCCCACATATAGCATATTGCAGCAATCCAACGTATGAACTAGCATGGCCAGGCTTTCACAGTCCAGGAACAGTAGCAGCTATTGTGGCAACTGCAGCTGACAAAAGTCACTTCTGAATGACACAGGAGAAAATGAGCATATAGGGCACAAATTCTCTTCTTATCAAGAAAACGCTGATAACCTTTCAAGGAGCCTCAGAATGCAGCTGGGAGACTATCGTTTTTGATGGCTCAGAATATTGTAATTTCAGGAGTTTGACGGCTAAAGAGCATAGTATCTTTGACTGCGTCAATTGGGTGAAGGAGCCCTCCATCATGTTTAGACCACTGGTCTTCAACTGGTGATCCAGAACTCATTACCAGGTTGTGGCCTGTTCTAAGGTGCGTTGCAACAACACATCTATTAGATGCTTTACCAAATATATGGTAAAAAAAAGAAATAAGAAGAAAGAAACAGATCCCCAAATGTATGTTCTGGGTTAAAGGTGGGTCTGAAAAGGCTGGAGGCTGAAGGGTTAGGCCCTCTTCGCCCCATAACCCATAACTCTGAAGGGATCTCCCTAGGAATAGGCCTCCTGAGCTGAAAACAACAGTGCAAAGAGCATCAGGAACAGCTGAAAACCAAATGCGATGCCAAGAAGCGGCACACCCAAGCCTTTCACAGAAGGCTGGGACTGGCATTAATATCAATTCAGGACATCTGCAGTTTTTTAGTGTTTCCAGCAGCCTCAGCGTCTGCAAAATGGCTCTCGCTGGATCCCGCCTTTTCCGTTCCTTTAGGAAACTCAACACCTTCCCGTCTGAGTGAGCCAACTTCTTTTGTGGCCAGACAAGGAAAGAACCCTGATCCATGCCTGTCAGGTAGCTGGTCCTGTTTTTCTAGTTAAGCATTAACATTTAACGAGATTGGCCTGCAACTCCTCGTTAGTCTGCAGCGCTTGGGCTAATTAATATATCACTAGGAGAGCCAGTCAAAAGGAGGATAGCACTGAGGAAGTCTGAAAGACATTTCTCAGCCTACAGAGCTAAACCTATCATAATATTTGCTGGGGTAGGAGGGGAGGAAGGAAAGTCTTGTGCAGAAAGGTTTGAGTGTATCCACCTCTGTGTCTCATCAAACACACACACACACACACACACACACACACACGGCTTCCATTCTCAAGCTTACTGCCTAAGGCAGCACTAGCCAACACTGATGCTCTCCAGATGTTACTGGGGTCTCATTATGGGGCTGGAGACCCACAGAAGCTGAAAGGCACTATGTTGGCTACTCCTGAGCCAAGGGATCCCACAGTTATTGCAATGGCTCTGGGGGGGGAGTCAGGGTCACCCAGTTTCAGCAAAGCATATTCAATATCAAACAGAGATCCATTTATGAAGCAAATGTAGCCATTCCACAAGCCAGGAAGACTACAGCCCACTTTCCATCCAATTCAATCTGACCCAGAAGTGTTGTCCTTATGTTCTTGTCAAGTTTAGGGGCCCTATCAGATTTAGGGGCCCTATCAAGGAAGACAGTGGTGCTGTGGGTTAAACCACAGAGCCTAGGACTTGCTGATCAGAAGGTCGGCGGTTCGAATCCCCGTGACGGAGTGAGCTCCCGTTGCTCGGTCCCAGCTCCTGCCAACCTAGCAGTTCAAAAGCACGTCAAAGTGCAAGTAGATAAATAGGTACCGCTCCGGCGGGAAGGTAAACGGCATTTCCGTGCACTGCTCTGGTTCGCCAGAAGTGGCTTAGTCATGCTGGCCACATGACCCGGAAGCTGTACACCGGCTCCCTCGGCCAATAAAGCGAGATGAGCACTGCAACCCCAGAGTCGCTCACAATTGGACCTAATGGTCAGGGGTCCCTTTACCTTTACAAAGGAAGACAAATGGTCAGGGAACGGATGGATCGAGTGTCCACACTAAGTTCAGCATCAATCTGATGGGAGCGAGTTCCACATTTCATCTCATTTGCTCTGCCATGAATCTTCATTGGATGCAACAACAAGGAAACCAAAGGAAACATCAGCATACTGCAAATGGCAAATGAAAAAGTCTCAAACATCATTAAGAGACATTAAAGACACAGGAGAACAGGGCAGTCTTCACCTGGAGCCAAAATATTATGAATAAGTCACGTGTGTCTAGGGAGGAGTTTCCAAAATTTGGATGGCACATCTGAATGGCCCTTTCTGCAGCAGACAATTGCCTCACCACTGAAAGCAGATCTCAAATACTGGGTAGGTTAATAATAATAATAATAATAATAATAATAATAATAATATATTTATACCCTACCCTCCCTGGCCAGAGCTCAGGGCAGCTAACACCAGTAAAACTATAATAAAAACATAATGGGGGGGGGGACAATTTAAAATACAGGTTAAAATGCAATTTAAAATGCAGCCTCATTTTAAAAGTAGCCCAAGGATCAAAACCTTAAGGGGGGGGGACATAAGGGTCAGACTGAGTCCAAACCAAAGGCCAGGTGGAACAGCTCTGTCTTGCAGGCCCTGAGGAAAGATGTCAGGTCCCGCAGGGCCCTAGTCTCTTGAGCGTTCCACCAAGTCGGGGCAAGTACTGAAAAGGCCCTGGACCTAGTTGAGACCAATCTAACCACCTTGCGACTTGGGACCTCCAAAGTGTTGTCATTTATGGTCCTTAAGGTCCTCTGTGGGGCAAACCAGGAGAGGAGGTCCCGTAGGTACGTGGGTCCTAGGCCGTGTAGGGCTTTATGTGGGAGAAGGCTGACTTTCAGATTACCCAGATTCCCAAGTCACTAAGAGAATAAGACCAGCATACTGAACAGAGCTCAAAAACAGAAGCACACATCTCACTGAAAGCTAAACACAGCATCTGTATTCCGATGCTCATTCAATTCAGCTGCAGGTGTTTCAAGCAAAGACGGCAAAGACACTCCATGGAGCATCTGGGGATATCTGAGACAACAGGGTGGAAAAGCGGAAAACTCCACAGAAATAAAGGGCCAGGTTTCACACACCCTGAAAAGACATTTAGAGAAACAGAACTTTCATTCTTCTCCAGGTAAGATGCTGAACGCCGAAGGAGCATACGAGGTGCTTATGCTGCAAATACATGAAAAGAAAACCGCTTAACGACACAGATGCTTTCGGCTTTTTCTGGCAATTTGTCAGATTTTTGGAGACGAAAGGCATCCTCTGCGCAGGAGCCGTCATCATTAGCTGTGCCAAAAACCTGAATTCAGATAAAGCAGCCACTAGGAATGCAATCAACAAAATCAGCTAAAAAGCAACACTATGGCAACCACTCGCCAGCTCCATCCCAGGAAAATAGTGACAAGGCTGGCTGGGAATGAACTCCTTTAGTGATGAGAAGTCTTCATCTTGCAAACGGAATCTGCAGATACTGAAAGGGCTTTGGAGAAGGGTTTTGTTGCCCTCGCGTCCCAATCCATGCCACTATAGCGCTGAATAAAGTGTGCTAATGCAGCAAAGTGCTAATGGAAGTGAGAGCTGGACCATAAAGAAGGCTGATCATGAAAAATTGATGCTTTTGGATTATGGTGCTGGAGGAAACTCTTGAGAGTCCCATGGACTGAAAGAAGATCAAACCTATCCATTCTGAAGGAAATCAGCCCTGAGTGCTCACTGGAAGGACAGATCGTGAAGCTGAGGCTCCAATACTTTGGCCACCTCATGAGAAGAGAAGACTCCCTGGAAAAGACCCTGATGTTGGGAAAGATGGAGGTCACAAGGAGAAGGGGACGACAGAGGACAAGATGGTTGGGCGGTGTTCTCGAAGCTACCAGCATGAGTTTGACCAAACTGTGGGATGTAGTGGAAGACAGGAGTGCCTGGCATGCTCTGGTCCATGGGGTCATGAAGAGTCAGACACGACTGAACCACTAAACAACAACAACCAAAATGCAGCAAATGTTTTTTTCTTTCCTACCTTGCACAATTCTGCCAGTTTGAATTTTTGCAAAGTTCTGGCTTCCTCCCATCTGAAATACTGGAGAGCAGCATCAGTGTGGGCAACCAATGGCTTGGCTTAGTATAAAGCTGATTCCTATACAATATAATATAGTTGCTAGTCAGGAGAAGATACAAGGTGACAGATCACCGAAGCCCTGACTGATGGAGCCGGAATGTACTACCAGCATCCTTTCAAGCCTACCTCATAGCCTTGACATCTAGAAACTTGCTTTTTAAAATAATTAAAATGGAGATTCTCAAAGAGGAGAATTTGTGCCAGTGGCATAGCGTGGGGGGTGCAGGGGGGGCCGGCCGCACCGGGCGCAACATCTGGGGGTTAGGGTTAGGGGGCGCAAATCCACGGGTTAGGGGGCGCAAATCCATGGGTTAGGGGGCGTAAATTATTTGCCTTGCCCCGGGTGCTGACAACCCACGCTACGCCACTGATTTGTGCCCATCCTTTGCTTTAGGTAAAGGTAAAGGGACCCCTGACCATTAGGTCCAGTCATGACTGACTCTGGGGTTGCGTTGCTCATCTCGCTTTATTGGCTGAGGGAGGTGGCGTACAGCTTCCGGGTCATGTGGCCAGCATGAGTAAGCCGCTTCTAGCGAACCAGAGCAGCACACGGAAACACAGTTTACATTCCCGCCAGAGCGGTACCTATTTATCTACTTGCACTTTGACATGCTTTTGAACTGCTAGGTTGGCAGGAGCAGGGACCGAGCAACAGGAGCTCACCCCGTCGTGGGGATTCGAACCGCCGACCTTCTGATCGGCAAGTCCTAGGCTCTGTGGTTTAACCCAAAGCACCACCCGTGTCCCGTCCTTTGCCTTATCAGGGCTCAATTCCCGCAGAATTGGATAAGATGACAGGAAGGATTCGAAACCTGCGGGACCAGAGATTCACAGAAGATTGGAAGAAATATACGAACTATTTGAAGAGCAACTGTAATCAACAAATTACACTAGTAGGACTACAAGAAGTTTTGTAAGGAGGAATATGTGAAATATTGCAAAGAAAATAAAGAGAGACATTAGTTATGATACTTAAATGCAATAGTGAAAGTAAGAAATGTAAATTAAGTGGGAAAGATTGGAAAATTTTCAGATGTGATTGACGGAAATCAAAAAGTTGTATAAGATATAAAAGTATGTTTTATAATTGTTGAAAATGATACGTATGTATGTATGTATGTATGTATGTGTGTGTATATATATATACATCATGGATAACATCAGTGGTGCTAGCCAATTCTTCCCTGTATATTGCATTTTGTATTTTATCATTCTTTTAAATCGCTTCAGGACTCTTCCTTGTTTGCATGAAGCAATAAATAAATCTAATAAGCCAACTTTAAAAACGGCTTCCTCAAAGGAAGACACATGGCTATTGTGTTAACAAATGAGCAATAACTATGCCCCACCATTAATCCATGATAGGCATTGTGGTTGTGGGTATGTCTCAAAAGAAACAACTGGCTGCAGTAGCAATTAAATGGGGCGAGGTCTCCAATTTTTGCCACAGTCATAATCCATGCAACATTATTGCTACAAGAAGCAACAGAATCATCACCACACAAACAAGAAGCAACACTACCAATGAAATGACAAAGGAAGGCATTTAGACTAGCAAGTAGTGAACATAAATTTTGGGTTGAGGAATCTCTACCCCATTTTCACCAATTGACAAGGGAGGGCTTAGAGAAGCAGATCTGAGCTCCTGATAAGCCTGAGAGACTCAGAGAGAGTCTAAATGGTATGAAATATCTGAGGCATCTCACCACTCACTAAATAAACAAAACCTTAAAAGGATTATTAGGAATGGAAGTGGTGAAAGGGCAGGCCCAACAGGTTCGTTCTCTCTTCTCTCTCTCTCTCTCTCTCTCTCTCTCTCTCTCTCTCTCTCACACACACACACACACACACACACACAACACAAACACACACCTTACCTTGTTCACAAACCAGTCCTGCCTCTGGAATGTGAAATCCTAGTGCACCAGCTGAAAGCAGGGCTAATCTGAAGGAAAGGTCACAGAAGGTATGTGTCCAGCACTCACTTTGAAACGCCCTATAAGGAGAACTCTGTTTCTTTTCTCTTTTTTTGCTCACATTCTTTCCGGCAGAACAATCCTCTCTCTCACCAGCAGAAGTTTCAGTGAATGTCATAATGCAGTTGGGGTTTTCAAAGCACTTTCTACAATGTATCCCTTCTGAATTACCGAAAGGAGAGGTAAGGTAAAGGACCCCTGGACAGTTAAGCCCAGTCAAAGGCTACTATGGGGTTGTGGCACTCAATTCGCTTTCAGGCCGAGGAAGCCAGCGTTTGTCCACAGACAGCTTTCCAGGTCATGTGGCCAGCATGACTAAACCACTTCTGGCTCAACAGAAGCCAGAGTGCATGGAAACGCCATTTACCTTCCTGCTGCAGAGGTACCTATTTATCTACTTGCACTGACATGCTTTCGAACTGCTAGGTTGGCAGGAGCTGGGACAGAGCAACAGGAGCTCACCCCATCGTGGGGATTCAAACCGCCAACCTTCTGATCAGCAAGCCCGAGAGGCTCCATGGTTTAGACCACAGCATTACCCACGCCCCTGGGTGATATCCTCCTAGTCATACTAAGAGTAGGTCCACTGAACTTAATGAACTTTTGTTTCAGTGCCACCCACTCCCAGCATGTTGGATTAGGTTTGGGGGGAACCTGGGTTCAGATCTTAACTCAGTTACCAGCTGGGATTCTTGAGGCCTTTGAGGGGAGCGTCTACCATGTCTCCTGGCAACCCCAGGAATTCCCTAGCAGATCCTAACCCAGTGGGCCCCTCAGCAGTGAGATTCTCAGAAGTGTTTCCAGGGGACTCTGCCTAACACCTTAAGATCAACAACCTGTGGGATGTCTCTTGTTCATCCACAGTGGACACCATGTCTGGTACCAGGTCAGGGACCAGACCTGGAACCTCAAGCACAATAATCAGCTGCTCTACCACTCTTTCCTGCTTCCCAGAGGGACCCTGAGTCTCTCCCGCCAACAGGGAGAGCCTTCACCATGGGAGGAAACTTTAGACCTCAAACAAGGTCTTTATAGCATCATGAAACTTGGCCGCTGGCTCCCACACTGGAAGGGGGCCTGTCTTCTTTGTGTCCCCAGTGTTATCAGTTTGTGTATGGGCACCGTCCCCAAAGAGAAGAATCTAAATTACACTCAAGAGCATTTATTTGCTCCTTGCCCGGTGCTACGTGCCATCGCGATAAAAACTGACAGCACTTTGAAGCCTGTAAACTGACTCCTAGGTAACTGCTCAGAGTTTCTCCCTTCCCTCCCACACTCCAAGCATCCTCGCATTTGATGTTCTCTCCCCCAGCTAATCAGAGAAAGGATCAGAAACTCGAAGCTATTGAGAGCGGTGGCAGGACAGTCTCAGTGTGACAGCTGAAGGAGCCGGTCGCATTTCACTGACATACTCAATTGCTCCAGTAAATTGAGTGGAAGTCAATACACTCCCTTCTTCAGATCTCCTGTGTGTATGCACACAGCTTGATTCTCTGCAGCCCAGCCTTTGCCAACCAGGTGCCCTGCAGCTGGAGGAAGAGGAGAGAAGAAAAACACCCAGGGAGGCTGCTTTCCATAATGCGGCCAGGCAGTGGAGGACAGAAGTGCCTGGCGTGCTCTGGTCCATGGGGTCACAAAGAGTCGGACATGACTAAACAACTAAACAACAACATGCCCTATGAGATTCCTTCTGAACATGATGTAGTGCAGAGGGCCCAAGTCGCACATGTGATTACATAGGGTTGCCATATTTCAGAGTCAGAGCACTGGTCTATTGAGCACAGTATTGCTTACACTGACTTGCAGCAACCTTCTGTGGTTTTGGACCGGGCATCTGTTGAAAATCGAACCTGCATATGAAGCAGTGAAGTAGCTGCGGCAGCTGTGATTTCCACACAATCTTCCCAAAGATGGATTATTCAGAGATATCTGGCAAAGTCCATTTAGCAACCAGCTGAAGTCCCTCTCAACCCAAAAAGAGGGTGAGAGGGAAGCTTTTTAATCTACCACGAAGGAAGAACCGAGCGAATGAGAAAATTCTCCTCACCATACCGAATGAGGGGGGAAAGAAATACTTCGGTAATGACGGTTTGCCAGAATCAACAAACGTCAACTGCCAACTCAGCTGTACATTGACAAGCCAACACCTTACTGTCTGGGCACCCAGAAGGCCTCCTTTCCCGCCCACCTAGTCTGGGGTCGGAGTGTATTTTAGCATATATTACCTCATCAAAACTGGATTGGGAGCACTAAAAGCAACAAAACAAACTCATGGCGGCAAGCTCGGTTTGGGTCTCTCTCAATAGATCTTTGCCCCCTGTTCACACTTCATACATTTCCCCCCTCTGTGGCACCTTCTGAATCTTTGCCCACAGTATTTTATATGCCAGCCCAGTTAATCTTTCATTTTACAAAAAAACAACCACCACCAAATAAATCCCTCCCTGAGCCATTTTTCTTCCTCACCCACATTTCCTCCCTTCTCCTCACCCTCTGCAATTCCAAAGTTAGCTGCGTAAAAACTATTCATAGAGCGAGCGTGGAAAAGCCGCCGTAAATGTGGAGGAAGAAAAACACACACTGCCAACATTTACAATAACTTCATAGCCAGCGCAGTAAACATTTATCTTTAGATGAGGCACCCGAGAGAAATGTGTGCCAAACTACATGTTAAATTAAAGCTGTATTTTTGAATTGCATATTCTGTCAGGGCTTTAAATAGGCTTTTTCCTCCTCCTTTTTTGCAGTGTGAATGTTGGGGGGGGGGTGGAGTACAAGTGCGACTGTGGCCCTGCAAATATGCACCACGTTCCTAAAGAAACTGCTCCCCACCCCCAAGAAAACAAAAACACAAGTATTTGGGCACAAGAGGAAAAATAACATTGGCCTGGCTGCATCTTGGAAGAAGAGGGGTTTTTTTGTCAGGATGGTGGTGCAGGGAGAAAGTTTTACTGCTTTCTAGGGGGGGTAGCCACCTTAAAATGCAGGGACATCACTTTGCCAACAAAAGTCTGTATAGTTAAAGCTATGGTTTTCCCAGTAGTGATGTATGGAAGTGAGAGATGGACCATAAAGAAGGCGGATCGTCGAAGAATTGATGCTTTTGAATTATGGTGCTGGAGGAGACTCTTGAGAGTCCCATGGACTGCAAGAAGATCAAACCTATCCATTCAGAAGGAAATCAGCCCTGAGTGCTCATTGGAAGGACACATCCTGAAGCTGAGACTCCAATACTTTGGTCACCTCATGAGAAGAGAAGACACCCTGGAGAAGACTCTGATGTTGGGAAAGATGGAGGGCACAAGGAGAAGGGGACGACAGAGGACGAAATGGTTGGACAGTGTTCTCGAAGCTACCAGCATGAGTTTGACCAAACTGTGGGAGGCAGTGGAAGACAGGAGTGCCTGGCGTGCTCTGGTCCATGGGATCACGAAGAGTCGGACATGACTAAACAACTAAACAACAACAAAGGGAGGTAGCTGGATATTACACTCACCAAGGGGAACAAACTTCCCACTCCTGGGTCACACCCACACCATGCAGTCAAAGTACATGGCTTGACCCAAAAGAATTCTGGGAACTGGAATTTAACCCAAGCACTCTTAACAGAAGGGCATGAAAACACAGCCTGGCTATCCCATGAGCCTCTGCACCAACTGTTGAGGCCTGCGAAGAGTTGGAATTCGAGCAAAGACATTTGGAGGGAGCGATTGTGGTGGAGTTTGACAGCGTTTGGCTTCTGGTCAATGCTGGTGGTTGTTGTTTCTAAGGGTTTCCCAAGGGTTTCCAGAGGTGTAGAGGGTGTTTGCAGGCTTTTACAATGGTATTTCAAATATACACGTGTCAGGGAACTGCCATCAGCTCAGAGGCAGGAGGTAGAGAGGCAGTTGTGTTACAAGGAGCCTCCGAAAATCTTGCAAAGCAGTTCCTCCTCCGGCAAGGAGGAAAGCCCCACCTTCAGTGAGGAAGAGGTGCAAGAACAAGAGGATGCTAGGGAGAGCCTCAACACCAAGCCTGAGCAAGCCGGAGAGGCGGAGAGCACCCCCCTGCCAGCGCCCATCCTGCACAGAAGTTTGAGGTGCAAGGAGGGGCGGAAAAGACTGGGGGTGATGAAACTGTTATGCTGGGGGAGGTACAAAGACAGAGCACTCCCGGATTCTGCTAGCGATTGAACCAGACATGAACTTAGAATCATAGAATCATAGAATCATAGAGTTGGAAGAGACCACAAGGGCCATCGAGTCCAACCCCCTGCCAAGCAGGAAACACAATCAGAGCACTCCTGACATATGGTTGTCAAGCCTCTGCTTAAAGACCTCCAAAGAAGGAGACTCCACCACACTCCTTGGCAGCAAATTCCACTGTCGAACAGCTCTTACTGTCAGGAAGTTCTTCCTAATGTTTAGGTGGAATCTTCTTTCTTGTAGTTTGGAACCATTGCTCCGTGTCCGCTTCTCTGGAGCAGCAGAAAACAACCTTTCCCCCTCCTCTATGTGACATCCTTTTATATATTTGAACATGGCTATCATATCACCCCTTAACCTCTTCTTCTCCAGGCTAAACATGCTCAGCTCCCTTAGCCGTTCCTCATAAGGCATCGTTTCCAGGCCTTTGGCCATTTTGGTTGCCCTCCTCTGGACACGTTCCAGTTTGTCAGTGTCCTTCTTGAACTGTGGTGCCCAGAACTGGACACAGTACTCCAGGTGAGGTCTGGCTTATGATGCTCTTCACTGGAAAATCGTCCTAAGAAAGTTGTTGAGTTTTTTGGGAACGTTTCAAAGAGCCTGGACATTTTGCTGATTTCCCAAAATTCCCCCCAAGAATCCCAGAAAATCCAGATGTATGACAACGCTACCTTTACGGGCTTCTACCAAAAGCCTTCTATGCCATCTAAAGAGCGTTGATGAGAGGGACTTTCCCTTTTACTTTAAATGAGGGGGAGCTCTGCATGGAGATCTCTTTGAACACAAATATCTAATCCAGCACAAAATGGCAACTGGGAACAAATGGCTCAGGAAGACTTCATGCTCCTCACCAAAGTGTGACTTCTCAGAAAACTTTGGGTGGAGACTGGGAGTCCTTCAGCTCCACTATGAAGACTTCCGCTTAAGCATGTATTAGGCATGGAGGAATGCAACTCCCGATGACAGCACAGTACGGTGATCAATAGGCTTTGGCTGGTGAAGTCATCCCTGAAATTTTACGCCCTCGACAATCCCCGGTCATGGCCAGAAAGGCTGCGAGCGCCACGCTTCCACCTACCCACGTATTCCTCTCTGACGTGAACCGAACAATTTTGAAAGCGAGAGGAAGGAAAGTCAAGTGCCGGGGCTCGATCCAGATTTGTTCGGACGGTTTCCAACTGTGTGATCTCCTGAACTTTTTGCGCTTTAGTGATTTTCTTACTGACAAGCGAAAGAATGTAACCAGGAACTATATAAGAAAGGCCAAGTCAATCTTCTTGGAGTCCTTTGCATGCCCTGTTCGCCTTGAATAAATAGCAAAATATACTGTACCTGCATGCAGAACACACACCCTCGCTCCCATTTTGGATCTCAACAGCTACTTATTTGAACAGCTTGATATATTTGTTTAAGTCTTTCCCCGCATCTCTGATTCTCCCTTTCTTTAATAGAAAGGCCAGTAAATCACAAGGTATTCCAGCACACGTTAAAAATGGTTTTTTTTATTATTGATTTTTTTAAAATAATAATAATAATAATATTTGAATTAGCTCTTCTTGCACTCTGATACTTTTACTTTTCAATAAGCTCCTTCAAGGGTCAAGCAATATTACCCTCAGAAGAACTGTTGTTCAGGTCAAAAGTGTTAATCAGGTTGGCTCCAGATTCAAATCTCCTCCTCAAACTGGATTCAAGCATTTGTTCATACACTCTACAAAAAGACCCCACCACACAACCTTTATTTAGGTTTGATTTCCTGCCAACACCACATTGCCACTTCCAACTTTATCCTGCGCTAGCCAAAACCAGGGTGGGTGTTGCTTTCAAGATTTCCAAAGAGCCAATGAAGTTAATTTATAATGCAATTACAGGTTTAAGGCTCATGGTTTACCTAAGCTTTGGGTTTTTTACTCATTATCCAGCTGGCGAAGCAAGGAAAACACAGCACTATTAACAAAAATGTCAAATACTTTCCACCTCCATTTTTTGAAAAAAAAATCTCACATAAAAGCTGAAGACAAACTTTTACAAGGATGAGGACAATTATTTTCTTCTCAGGAGGTCTGAGAAACAGAAAATGAAGGTGGAAGATGGAACACAGCTGAATGTAAACAGTTTTTGAAGAGAAGATCTTTTAAATTACCAACTTTCAGTCTCATTATAATAACAGGCTTAAGGCCAATTAATAGGCTCAGTTGAACTAGTAATTTTGAGAAGGAAGTATATTTACTTGGGGAGAGAAAAACACCTGGCAGATTCACATTTTGACTTCAGACAATTTGAACGGAAATTCCCTAAGAAGTATCAGGCTTCCACAAACCTGAAAGTGGAGAAGGAGCCCACAACTTTTGGAAACAGCAGAATTTTCTCTCATTCCACTGAAGTTGAATTGGCCAAAAGTTAAGTGAAAAGAAACAACAATGTGGTGACATATTGAGTATCCTGCTTTCTACCTCAGGACTTTCATAATCATCTAGAGTGCTACCTTTCTTGTATGGGAAGTCCATGTGAGACACACCTTGGAGATAAAATTATCTGTCTGCCAGAGCAATCCATGCAGTGGCCAAAGTGCCAATGTTGTGGGGAAATATCTAGTTTTTCTTAATCATTGGTGTTGTCCCCACAAAATGCAGCCATATTAGTTAAGGTAAAAAAATTTTCCAGTAGCACCTTAAAAGGTAAAGGTAAAGGGCCCCTGACAGTTAAGTCCAGTCGCAGACGACTCTGGGCGCTCATCTCGCTTTTAGAGACCAACTAAGTTTGTTCTGGGTATAAGCTATTGTGTGCATGCACACTTCTTCAGATACCTTAGTTGGTCTCTAAGGTGCTACTGGACAATTTTTTTATTTTTTTTAATTTATTTCGACTGCGTCAGACCAACACAGCTACCTACCTGGATCTAGTTAAGGTAAAATTTTCATTTAGATACTCTCAATGTCTGGTGCAATATGCAGTAAGCATAACCATCACATTCAACTATAGGGAGAGAGAAAGATGCCATGGAGCACAACAACTCATTCAAAGTTACATCTCAGTTCCAATGTTGGTGGTGCCCCATCATGAGATCTCATGGTACTTCTACCTCGGGGTAGGCAACCTAAAGCCCATGGGCCACAAGTGGCCCCGGGGGTCATTTAACTGGCCCACGAGCTGCCCCCAAACCGAGTCGCCCGCTCGGCAAATCTCCGTGCGCTGCACTAAACCGGCACAGTGCGGTATGGGGACTCGCTTCCACAGCGCTGGAAATCGCGTCTGCGCAGACGCCGGAAATCGTGCACGCGCAATCCAGCCCACAGAGGGATCTCTGCTGGAGTGAATTGGCCCAGGCGAGGTAAACCTTGCCAACCCCTGTTCTACCTGGTTTAGAGAGCTTTTGCAGCAATTGCAACTGTCCCCAGGGACCACCACCTTCAACAACAAAAACACCATTTCACGAGTAAGAATTATGTCATTCGCAGCACTTCGGTAACATTGGTTGCATGGAGAAACCAACACGCATGAGCCATGTCACATTACAGAGGTAACAAATGGACGAGCCTGAAGGAACAGTCATGCATGCATGAGATCCCAACCAGTTTCTCAGCTGGCTTCATGCATGTGATGAACTAAGACCCTGCTCAGTAAATCTCATGCTACCATTGACCATTTTGTCTCTAAGGGGCTACCACACTTTGAGTACCGTAGTTCTAGAAGTCATCATCTGAAGATACCATGCCTTCTGTGCTACTCTTTGACCTGGTGTGTCTCCATCTCCAGACACCATCCTGAGGCTGCAGCGATAGTGTAACTGAAGCAACCCACCGCCATTCACTAATAGCTATTAGTTCTTAATAGAGGCCAGCACTTAGGCCCAGGATGCAGTTACTGTCAGAAGGGTCATGGTTAATAATGATTAATCTGATCCTTACCAACACAAGCTGCATCAACCAGTCACTAAATAATTGCTCAACAGCCTGGATATTATTTCCAGAGAAGCGAGGGTAAGAGGCACACATCTATCATTGCAAGATGAAACCTAAAAAGGAAAAGGAGATGTTAACTCCCAGGGATGCCAAAAAACTTGAGAAGAGCTGAGAGAAACCCCTCAAAATGAAGTGGGAAACAAGAAAGAAAACTCAACAGGGTGGCACATATCGTTTGTTGAGAATAACCTAGTTTCTTTTGCTTCACTTGTGCCTGAGAACTCCTCAAAGTTTCTTCCACAATCCGATTTCCAACACTGGATAAAAAAAAAATGATGATGTCATTAATTAATACGTTTGCCCATCTGTTTATCCAGTTGGCTCAAGAATTCTTTTTAAAATATCTGAATTCTCAAATGCATCAATGCTGTTGAAAGCAGCCACCTTGCCTCTCATCCATCCAAGCTATAAAGCAGCATGCAAGGGGGGTGGGAAACACCACAAGACCCCATGAAGCTGGGAAGTGAAGGGACTTTATACATCATTGCTCCTCCAGCTTCTTCAGCAGTCTCCTCCACCCAGGCAATGAGAAGTAAGCTGCCCTCTTTCGACACAATTTGTTTAGGGTTTATAAGCCCTCCTTTCACCACAAACCACTTACAGAACAAAACAGATAATGTTGCACAAATCACATCTCCAATTATCGCCAAAACATTTCTATACAGTGGATCCTCAGGTCGCGAACGTGATCCGTGCAGGAGGCATGTCCGCAACCCACAGCGTTCGCAACCCACAGTGCCGTGTCTGCAAATGCCTGTGATGCGATTCGGCACTTCTGTGCATGCGCAAAGCACAATTTAGCGTTTCTGCACATGCACGAGCACCAGAACCCGGAAGTAACCCGTTCCGGTACTTCCGGGTTCGGAGCATCCATAACCCAAAAACACACAACAACCCGAGGTACGACTGCATAGCAAATGATAATTACTAAAACAAGCTACAACAGAGTGGGCAACGAACTCAGACAGCAATTGGCACATCCTCTCATCCCTCTCCAAAAGCTTGGGCGAAGAGGTGGGTCTTTAACCAGCACAGGAAAAATAAACAATGTTGATGCCGGGCACAAATCAGAGAGGAGAGGACTCTAAAGGCAGGGAAAATACCCTTTTCCTAGTTGGGACCAGTGCTTAGTTACACATTTCTGGGGAGGTTGTGTGTGTTGCTATTCCCGTGTGTCTGCTGCAACAACAACAGCAATACAAGGGCTGGAAGAGAGGGTGTTTGTATCACTGTTGTCATTCCTCAGCACCACATACAACCTTCTCCATCAACAATACTGAAAGCCATTAGGTGCCTATACCACTTGCTCAAAGACACCGACTTGGGCTCAAGGAAGCAGGGAGCTGGGAGTGAAAACTTTAGCATTAATATGTTCTTAGAAAGTTTCATTATATTCTAAATAAATACCTATTTTCTTTGGCATTGTAATGTCCTAAATGCAAAGTCAAACTCTTGACTTCCTTTTCCTAAATTGCCCAAGCGATTCAAGATGCACCTTGTAGATCTCTGTATTCTTGTTTTAAAGCCATCAAGCATCACTTTGTGTCCCCATGGACTGAAAAGCAATAAATATATACGATATGTTGCTCAAATAAATCAATGGAATGCTTTATTCTGGTGAATTGTGACCTGATGTGAGCCTTAAGGATGGGGCTGGCTATAAAGACAATTAAATACACATTGAGTTGGCAGCGATGGCAGGAAAATTCAATCCAGTTTGCATTTATAGGTGAACCTAGGAAATTCGCACTTTCCTTTACTATACAAAAACTGGAATCGGCACTATCTGAATTTTGCGGTGCAGTTCTTCAGCCACATAAGGTATATAAAAATGCAAAAATCTGCTTAAAAGTGTCCGTATAAATGCAAATATTACAGCAAATAACATTCAAAAATGCATTATTGTGGGAAAATTGCTTTACAAAAATGTGTTTATTAGACCAAGTTGGATACAAACATGTACCATATTTTTCGCCCTATAGGATGCACTTTTTCCCCTCCAAAAATGAAGGGGAAATGTGTGTGCGTCCTATGGGGCAAATGTAGGCTTTTGCTGAAGTCTGGAGAGCGCCATCCCGCTGTCCCCCGAAAAATACGGTATATTAGGAGGAATTTTCACCAAAAATGCTAATCAATTTTTGAGAGGACTTTTTTAAAAAAAACAACAACACACACATAAGAAACTTAAAGAGACTTAAACTGACAAATTTCGTCCACTCCTGATTGCTGGGTCAGGGGACTTCACAACCCAGACCTGTAAATCAACCCATGTTAATTTTCCACATTTCAATAAGACGCTTCCCTGGTTAGGAGCAGAAACACCATTTGAAGAAGATGATGTGGGCTGTCACTTCTGAAAATAAACCTTGATCAAGTCCTGATCAAGCAGCTGCTCTCTATGCAACACAGTATTTTAAGAGGCTGTTGTCATGAATGTGCCAAAGCCTTGGGAGAACGACCTGGTTTGACTCCTATGATGAAAATGTGGAAGGAGCATTTTGGGTATTCTCTGAAAGGTTTTTTAGTGCCTACAAACATTTCCTTTTTCTCTCCCCCCCCCCCCGCTAAACCCCCAAGACTCCAAAACTTCTTCGATTCAAGATCCAACAGAGAAGATGAGATCCATTTCACTGCATGACCCCTCTTCTTTCCCATTACCAACCCAACAGACAGGAATCTCTCCCCTTCTCCGGCTTTGGCTGTCTGCAGAGAGAGAGATAAAATGTGTGGTGCTTGCTGAATGACAAGAGAGAGAGAGAGAGAATCCACTTGCTTTGAAGATGAGGGAGAGGGGTGAAAAGAGAGAGTCAGGTTTATATGGAGAAAGGATATTGTGGCATTAAGGAGGTTAATGAGTTTGGCAAGGCGAAAATTCGATGGCCTAAATGGAGGGGAGGGGAGAAGGTTCTTTTAAAGGAATTGCATCCATTTCTCAATGTCAGGACATGGCAGAGAGGTGAACCCCCTGGTGTCAGTCATTACAAACAGGAAGATAAAATCCACGTCACCCTGATGAAACATGGTGGCAGCTCGGAGGCTTCATCATCCCACACTTTCTCGCTTTGATTTTTGCCTCTAGGTCTGAGGAACCTGCAAGGAAGACCCCTCAAAGAGCCTGGGGTACAGGACTAGCTATGCACACTTGAAATTTTAATTAGGGTTGAAAGACTGAAATTTGAATGCCAGAGGGAGACAGAGAGAGAAATATTTGGAAAATGTGGATTCACATTCTGTAGAGACCAAAAAACAAAACAAAAAGTCAACCAGTAGATTGAGTTTATAGCTGACCAGCAAAAATATTTATTATCAGCTTGGCTCTAGCATAGTGTCCTGGGAATGTCTACAGATAAAAGAATAAGACTACTGAAAAACCCAACGTAAAACAGAGCAGCTTCAATCCAATGAACTACAGTGGTACCTCGGGTTACATACGCTTCAAGTTACAGACTCTGCTAACCCAGAAATAGTACCTCGGGTTAAGAACTTGGCTTCAGGATGAGAACAGAAATTGTGCTCCAGCGGCACAGCAGCAGCAGGAGGCCCCATTAGCTAAAGTGGTGTTTCACGTTAAGAACAGTTTCAGGTTAAGAACGGACCTCCGGAACGAATTAAGTACTTAACCCGAGGTACCACTGTAATCTGAACTTTGGGAAAGGTGACATCTAACATTAATCATAATGAGAGTAGACCCACTGAAACAAAAGTTCATTAAGTTCAGTGGACCTACTCTTAGTATGACTAACCCTGGATATCACCCATCCAGGAACTTGGGTGGCGCTGGGGTCTAAACCACAGAGCCTCTTGGGCTTGCCAATCAGAAGGTCGGCAGTTAGAATCCCCGCGACGGGGTGAGCTCCCATTGCTCTGTTCCAGCTCCTGCCAACCTAGCAGGTTCAAAGCACACCAGTGAAGTAAATAGGTATGGCTGCAGCAGGAAGGTAAACAACATTTCCATGCGCTCTGGTTTCCATCATGGTGTTCCGTGGCTCCAGAAGTGGTTTAGTCATGCTGCCCACATGACCTGGAAAGCTGCCTGTGGACAAATGCCTGCTCCCTCAGCCTGAAAGCGAGATGAGCACCACAACTCCATAATCACCGTTGACTGGACTTAACCGTCCAGGGGTCCATTACCTTTTAACCCTTTTTTATCACCCATCCAGTGTAGCCCTGCCAAGCTTTCGTAAAACCTGGTCAAAAACCATCAGTCCACAATTTCACTTATAACAGGAAAACAAATGTTTCCAGAGTTGTGCAAGCCTAAAATACTCCACACTTTGGTTCCATCTGCTTTATGGGGTTTGGGACACCCTAGAAGAGTTGGAAGGAGTTGGTTCTATCAGACGAGAAGAAACTCTATTGCTGATGGAGCAATCTCTTGTCTACAGCTTAGACCAAGCAGTTCATAGATGCGTTTAAATGAATAATCTCAGACTGCACAGCAATACCATTGGCTTTAATCACAGATTTCTTATGTGTGAAGGAATGCCGGCAGAGACACCAAGATCCTCCACCTTGAGTATTTATCTGCCCTGAAAGTATTTTGCAGGTATTATTCTTGCTTTTAACTCCTGTCCTTCACCTAGATCGGAGTTCTGGGCTCTTGAAACAAATTATGTTATAGACTGGGAAAGAGATGATGAATTGGCTGCCCTGTAAAAGTAAAGGGACCCCTGACCATTAGGTCCAGTCGTGACTGACTCTGGGGTTGCGGCGCTCATCTTGCTTTATTGGCCAAGGGAGCCGGCGTACAGCTTCCAGGTCATGTGGTCAGCATGACTAAGCCGCTTCTGGTGAACCAGAGCAGCACACGGAAACGCCGTTTACCTTCCCACCAGAGCAGTACCTATTTATCTACTTGCACTTCGATGTGCTTTCAAACTGCTAGGTTGGCAGGAGCAGGGACCAAACAACGGGAGCTCACCCTGTCGCGGGGATTCGAACCGCCGACGTTCTGATCTGATCGGCAAATCCTAGGCTTTGTGGTTTAACCCACAGCACCACCCGCGTCCCCTAGGCTGCCCTGTGGATGGAAGCAAATCTAGCAACTTGATCTCACAGAGAACCAGAACCTTTGGCATTCATGCATGAAATACCATATCCATTTTTCCCCCCTCTCTCTCTCCTAACCTCCAGGCAATAATTGCATTGTTGTTGATGGAATGGTCCCTGGAAGAGGGGAGTTAAAGGACAAAGATGAATTATTTTGCACCACCCTGTACCGGATTACTATGTATACATAATGTATATATTATTTTAGTACAAATCTCTCCCTCTCCCTTTCCGTCCTCCACAAATGCATATTCATGGCCGCTCAGTTTTTGATTCTGTCACCAAGCAAAAGATGATCCTTCAACCTAGACTAACGTGGTTTCCGTTCCCTTTTCAAGCTGCTGTTGATCTACTGCACATCAGAATGTATGTCAAAAATAACCATTTTATCCCCACTTGTTCCCACTTTTAAACTGAGGGCCACTTTGCATTGCTGAATTAGTATGATAAAGATGCAGGTCTGGCATATCCACACAGACTTTGGGATTTTGTGGAATCCTGGCTGTGCAACTTTCCTCCAGTGACACACTGCAATTCAGTCCATGCCTACTGTTCTTGAGCCTAGGTTTGGGTAGCCCCTGAGTCACATGGTAAAAGGACGTTGCACTCCCAAATGGACCCTTGCTGAAAACAAAAGAAGTATGTACTTCCTATATTAACGTTGGGTTCTTTATGAATGCTTTGGACCTGCATTTTTAAAATCTTATTTATTGATTTTTCACCCCCCAAAAAAAACCCTACAGATTTTAACATAGATGATAAATTACTTTATCCATTGACTTCCTGTCCCCACCTTCCATGGTTTCCATAAAGGTAAAGGACCCCTGATGTTAGGTCTAGTCATGGACGACTCTGGGGTTGTGGTGCTCATCTTGCTTTACTGGCCGAGGGAGCCAGCGTTCGTCTGCAGACAGCTTCCGGGTCATGTGGCCAGCATGACTAAGCTGCTTCCGGCAAACCAGAGCAGTGCATGGAAACGCCATTTACCTTCCCGACGGAGCTATACCTATTGATCTACTTAAACTTTTACGTGCTTTTGAACTGCTAGGTGGGCAGGAGCTGGGACCAAACATGGGAGCTCACCCCATCATGGGGATTCGAACCGCCACCTTCTGATTGGCAAGCCCTAGGCTCTGTGGTTTTAACCACAGTGCCACCCGCATTTCATATTTAACCTTAAAAGCTGCACATTTCATGTATAATATTCAATACATCCATTTTAACCTATTTATCTTAATTGTTAACATTGTTGCTCATGTTTCAAGTCCTGCTCAATAACACTATCATAGTTCTTTAAATACTGAATAAAAGGACTCCAGAAAAAGGAATTTTCTGTAATTTTGTTCTCTAATTCTTGCTGCCGTTGATCTTTTCCATCATTTTCAAAAGCCATTCTTCCTGTGTTGGAACTTCTTTCCATCTTTGGGCATATGGTATTCTTGTTGTGTTGTTGTTATATACATAAATAAGTTAACCAACACTTTTGGTATATCATTATCTATCATTCCTTAAAAAAAAGTTTTGGGTTCCTTGGGAACTTTGGAACCACTTCTTAACACACTGAATCACGAACATAAGAAGCTGCCTTTGATGCAGTTCAGACCAATGCTCCATCTAACTCAGTATTGTCAACAGTGATGAACCAGAGTTCTTTGGGTTTTCAAACAAGGATCTCTTCCAGGCCTATTCTGGAGATGTCAGGGATTCAACCAAAGACCTTTTGCGTACCAAGCAGATGTTCTGCCTCTCAGCTGCCATCCTTGGCCATCAGCTGTCTATTCAGCTTGTCACGCCCCTAACTAATCCAACATTTTAAAAAACTTCTCATTCGTCCAGAGTTTTCCTGCTCTCTTAATGGCGGCTGAATTCACACAACCTCCACACACATGCAGAAACACACTTTATGTAGTCAACAAGTGGCTAAACCAAGGGGAAACAGGATCTCAGAATGGAACCAGTGAGGAATTCATTCTCAGACCACAATAAAAATAAGATGTACACAATTGATGGGTAATTGTTTTTGGGTTTTTCCTGGGGTCACATAAACCTGGATATAGGTGCCTATGTGTGCCATTGTGCACATGTAGTTCTGACATCTTTCAATCAAATGTACTGTGAGGATCAAGAAAAGAAAAAGAACATTTTAGGAAATATGGGTCGGGATTCAATGAATCAATGATTTATGGACACTTGGAAATCACCTGTATACGCTAGAATATATAAAAACTTCCTGTGCCTTCTCTAGGAAGTTCTTTTGAACCTATCTCAAAATGCTGGTGCAAAACTAACATACTTCCCGCTCCACTGCCCAAATTATACCCCTTTTGATATAAACGAGAACTCTGCTAATGATGTTATAATATACTTTTAGAAAAAGTATACCATCTTTGGGTGGCATTCAACTAAGTTTTACTCAGAGTAGACCCCCTGAAAATCAATGAACATGATTGCATTCGGTTCACTATTTTCAACAGGTCTACTCTGAGTAAAATTTAGCTAACGACCAGCTTCTTTGACATAAAATAATATTCAAATGAACCACCCAGACCTTTGCACGCGGTGCACTAACGATTATTGATGTTGTTATTTACTACTATTATATTTTTTAATATTCATATTAATATTTGCAACCCACACCCCGGCTTTTCCGCACAGCTTCTTCAACTATTCTTTCACTCTCTCCCTCCATGCTAAAAGAGGAATCAGCCTGATCCTTACAGCTTAATCTGCCAGTGACAAGGGAACGGAAGCCTGGAAATACTGAATTCCTCCTCCCTCCATTTTCTTTAAACTTCTCCCTCCAACCCCTCTTGGAATCAGTGGGGGGGAAATATCCAGCCTCCCTTAGTTTTAGAACCTTTTGGCCATTCCTAAGAGAGAACCAGGATGGGGGTGGAGGCAGGACAGACCGCAGCTAGCAGAGCCAAGGTGGAGAGCAGCAGCTCTGCAACGGACAGCTGGTGTTTGGGTGGTGGTAAATCACCCTGAAATGAGCCTCTTCCCTCGGCTCAATGAGGCCTAAATAACAAAGGAAGGCACAGCTTGGAGTCGGACAGCCCGCTAGCCAGCCATAGACACACATGACAGCTTCATTCAGGAGCCCAGAGTCGATACAAAAGCTCCGAAATCAATCCGACATCCCGCTACCTCAGACAATGCCCCAAATCTTCTCAGAATTGGAGACCCAAATGAGGGGACAGCATTCAAGGGAGATCAAAACCGCCACAGTCCTGGCATTGAAAGGGGCTGAAGTAAAAGAAGAATTTAGAAAAGAGAGGGGGGAGAGAGTGGGGGGCAAAGAATGGTGCTGGAGTTGTCAATGGTATGGTTGGGGCTGCTGGGTTATATTCACATTTTATGCAAAGTGTGTGAGCTCCTGCTTGTCGCCTCTGAGAGACAGAGAGATTGTGTGTGTGTGTGTGTGTGTGTGTGTGTGTGTGTGTATGCACAAAATGACTGGGATTTACATTATCAGGTGTCTAACCCTCCTTCCTTTAAAAGCTAGGGCTTTTTTTATCATTCATTTCATTCATATCAAAATTCATACCCTACCAAAAAAACCAAACAATTTTGTTTAACAGGGGGAACATACAGCCACCTAGCTAGTAAAACTCCCATAAAGCAATCACACACCAAGGATTGAAAATTAGAATGATACACATACTCCAATCCATTGTAATACAATACTTGGCACTGATTTGGGACACTGATTCAAGGACACAATCCAATCGGTTAAGCACTCTTAAAAGGCGCATTCGTTTAAGAGAGCTTTAAGCAGGTGGTTGACATGCACATTAACACATAATCAGTGTGACTCAAAAGTAGTTAACATTGGCTGTGCTGGGTCCCAGGGCTGAAAGTACGGAATGTATTTCCACATAGATTCCCTCAGTAATCTATAGATCCTCCTTGTAAGGTAGGTCTATGCAGCCAGAGACCTGAAGTTGAGGATCTATTGGTTTGCCAAAATAGCAATAGTGATTGTTGTTGCTGCTGCTGCTGCTGCTGCTGCTGCTGCTATATCTATTATCATAAAAGGCCTGTAGTCAGTTCATGACTGAGGAAAAAAGCTTGAACTGAGGACTTCCTTGCTCACAGTTCATTTTGTTAACCACTAACTACACCAGCTCTCAAACAATTAGACAGCCTTTAGTCAATTAACTGTGTGGCTTCGTACCAATTATGTTTTCCATTTGTTAAATGTGCACATATCTCCATATTGCAATTTCAGTAAAGATGCTTCTTTTGTAAACCCTGAATGAAGCCCACAGCCTGCCTTTACTGGATTATGTAATATTTAAACACTACTCAACAGGACATAAAGGTTAAACCACAGAGCCTAGGGCTTGCCGATCAGAAGGTCGGAGGTTCGAATCCCCGTGACGGGGTGAGCTCCCTTTGCTCAGTCCCTGCTCCTGCCAACCTAGCAGTTCAAAAGCACCCCAAAAACTGCAAGTAGATAAATAGGTACTGCTCCAGCGGGAAGGTAAACAGTGTTTCCGTGTGCTGCTCTGGTTCGACAGAGGCGGCTTAGTCATGCTGGCCACATGACGCGGAAGCTGTCTGTGGACAAACGGTGGCTCCCTCGGCCTATAGAGCGAGATGAGTGCGCAACCCCAGAGTCGGTCACGACTGGACCTAATGGTCAGGGGTCCCTTTACCTTTACCTTTACAACAGGACATAAGGATAGACCTGCTAGATCACACCAATGGCCCCATCTAATCTTGCATCTTTTTTTCACATGGTGGCCAACCAGATCTCTATGGGAAGCCCACAAACAGGATGTGAGCACAACATCACGCTACCATTCATGCTCTCCAGCAACTGGAATTCAAACCTATCGCTTCCAATACTGGAGGTAATATATAGCCACCCTGACTAGCATATTTTTGTCAACCCCCCTTTTAACGCCATTCAAGTTGGCGGCCATCACTCTTGCTTTGTGGCCATGAGTCCCACAGTTTCTCTGAATCTTCAATCACACAGCTTCATTGGATGACACACATGGCAGGCACACCATCATCAACCAGAGAAGGTAAAACCATATCTGGAAGCACATCTGAGGTCTCAACAATGATCCAAATCTACATTAGTCAATGTGCTCCAACAGGTGATGTTTTAGACATGGTCCAATGAGGCCCTTGTCTTGCTCCCCAGAAGTATGTAAAACAACAACTAAGAAAAAACCAACCAATGGATAGCCCAATATTTGCTTCTCTGCATTCTACTTGGAATGATGGTGTGACACACACAGACACACACACAGAGAGAGAGAGAGAGAGAGATCATGATACGATAAAGAAATGTTTTTATTATCAATGCAATAGTTTGTGGAATCATGCATGTTTTCTGCAGCAGCAGCAAACTGAGAAAACCAATAGTTTCCAAAGGCAACAAGGGAAAATAGTTTATATGCATATATATCACCATGATTTGAATGGCCTTTCCCCCAAGGAGAAAAAGCAACACCACCCTATGCAAACAACATAGAAATAACAACTTTTGTAGCCACTAATAACAACAGCAGTCTATTAATAAAATGAACAACTTTGAAAGTGACAAGCTGCCTGTTCTGTGGGTTCTCTCTCCCCCGTCCCCATTCATAACTTCCTCTCATTACTGCAGGGTACATACTCCTGTTTTAGACATGTGAGCTTATTAAGATTGGCAAAATCAAGAGATATGCATGTTATATCTAGACCACAAGCAGTGAAGGATACTGGAGGCTGGGATACCTCAAACTTACTTTGTCCAAGTTGCATATACATTAGTGGGTGAAATAGTACTTCCTGAATCATGATGGAAACCCTTCCCACAGATTTAAGAACTAAACGTCTCCTATTTCATTTCCAATATGTTCATTAATTATCCATAGCATCACTTCTAAAAGTTGCAATAGGTTTTCCACTAATTAAGTAATATCTTCATATAAAGTACAAATGTTAAGGCATGGAAAACCATTCTGTTATTAACTGCCATGGTGACCTATAACCCTACCTTGTGCCTCCAATTAAAACAGAGTATTCAGGAAACAATCAATTGTTAACTCATTTTTCCACTGCATGATTACAGATCCAATACCTACTATTTTAAAATTCCACTTCCTCCAAACACAAACAAGTTTTATGTCAGGTGCCACTCAACACAATCAAAACCCTTTGCAGCATCTAATATAAAATACTAAAATATAAAAGCTGCTGGAACCCAATGTTTCTTCATTATTAGTTTTATTTAATACAGTGGTACCTCAGGTTAAGTACTTAATTCGTTCCGGAGGTCCATACTTAACCTGAAACTGTTCTTAACCTGAAGCACCACTTTAGCTTATGGGGCCTCCCACTGCCGCCGCACCGCTGGAGCACGATTTCTGTTCTCATCCTGAAACAAAGTTCTTAACCCGAGGTAATATTTCTGGGTTAGCAGAGTCTGTAACCTGAAGCATATGTAACCTGAAGCGTATTTAACCCGAGGTACCACTGTACCTGTGTTCTTACATCATACCAAACATACTGTAATGCAGCTGTGGCTGTCCAGGTGCTGTTGGACTCCAGATCCCATTAGTCCCAACCACCATAGTCAATGGTCAGGGGTGATGGGAGTTACAGTGTTCACAAACAAATGAAGGGCCAGAGGTTAGACACCTCTATTTACATATGCCTTGGGCTTCCATGCTTCCGGGTTCTCATATCCTCCTTCTATGTGGCTCGTACAACTTTTGAAGTTTTAACTTTTCACTTAAACTTGGTTTAGCATCATAGCCCAGCCTGAGATTCAGGTCCGTCACTAATGATGGCCAGTTTTTAGAAGCCAGCTTCATAACCCATGGATTCCTGCACACACACACCATAATTGAAGCTTGGTTTTGTTACAGCTCATGTATCTTGTGCTGACCCATGGTTTCATGTGATATGCATGCAAAACCATGTCTCTAATAATGCTGTCACAAAGTTACTCCCATCAGCTATCAAGCCACCATGTTCTGCACCACTGAAGCTTCTGGGCCAGAGTCAAGAGTAGCCCCATATAAAGTGCATTGTAGTAATCAAGCCTTTAGACTACCAACACATGGGCTACAGTGGGTAAGCTAAGGGAGAAATTTCATATATCATATTCAGCTAGCCAATACTATTCTGCAATCATGAGTTCATAAAATAAAGTATGTTAAAAGCAGAGGGACCTGGTTTCTGTGGTCACTTCTCATGCCTAGATATTGATTAAAGCATAACCACTTCCCTTTCGCTGTCATAATAACAAGGATGTATAGCTGGATGCACCCTAAATGATAAGGTGACCACAGGAGAAGAACCACAGAACATAGAAAGCTTTGAGAGAATATACTTCCATTCTGGATTTGATTCAGTATTTGGGGAGTAAGGGAGCTTTTAAGGCAAGTCTCAGAACTGATTAGAAAAGAAATATAGTAATTGGCACTGAAATGTGCACTGTTTTAAGATTATTTTGGAAAACGAGAAGGGAGAAAGGAGCTAAGAACGCTGGATGCAATCTCCCAGAGATCAACAGCATGAAATCATGTGCCTTTTCTTCTGACAAACTTGTAAATATTAATAAAGAGGAGGGTTTTCCATGCAGATTTTGTAGGATGTTACTTTTTTAAAATATGCACAAAAAAGGGATGGGACAGCTTATTAAGACAATATCTGATCATCAGAAATCTCCCATTGTTTTTAACACAATGACTGGGAAGCCCACTTAGACATGTGTCAATTGGATCTTCTGAACCTGAAAGAGATCACCATTTTGGGAGTCAGCGTCCGGAATCCCATTGCCTAGACTTCCATTGGTTTGGTTTGTTTTTTAAAAGCCTGACTCTCACTGGATCAACTTTGGCCACATCACTGCAAGAATTATCTTCCAGCCCTGATCACCTTCATTAGAGCATCTGCGGTTGAGTCAAAATTATGCCAACACAGATACAGGCAATGACAACTAGATGTGCATATGTAAATCATCTCTGGCAGTTTTCCCTACAGGGCAGGTGTGCAAAGAGAGAAATCACCAAAAGAATAGATGTAAATTCCGAAAATTACTACATGGTGGGTAAAATCAAAGGAGCGATTGACAAGGGAAAATATTAAGCCAGACATCGACTTGGTTAAAAAGCCTTCAAACATGCCTTCTAATGGTAAAGGAAACTTCAACCAAAAGGGTTCTCCTTTACAATACTACTACTATTATTATTATTATTATTATTATTATTATTATTATTATTAAAGTCTGCAACAAACTACAGTCTGCATAATTTAGGTATAAACTCTCCCTTAGTTCCAATGGGCTAAAACCCTATTTTTAGAGTCCAGGATAAACCCCCCCTTCCCCCCCCTTCCTAAACCGGACTGCAACCTAAACATCTCTCTCTCTCTCTCTCTCTCTCTCTCTCTCTCCTTGGAATGGCATTTTCCTTTCCCTCCCCTTGCCTTTTTAATGGAAGAAGCTTGCTTCATTAGTTCTTCCTGTCTAACGTTCAGACACAAAAGGTCAGTGGCAACAGCATTCCACGCATACACTTGTGTCAACCTGGAAGTGTCCCACATCCATCATAACCTCAAGGTTGGGTGGAAGGGGAGGGAAGGTGGAAATTGGAGACACGTGCCCCCCTCCCTCTCCTCTGCTGCTGCATTTTAAAGCAGACAACTCCATCTTTACTCTCTCTGCAGAGCTGACAAGGCTTCCATGGCTAGCTGACACGGTAGTAGAGGCAGCTCATTTATGGCTGTGTGACCAGAATGCAGCCAAGAGCTTCTCGCATCTCCCCACCTTCTCTTTCCTTCAAAACTGGCCACCATCACATCGAGGTCACGTCTCTCAGGAGAGGCAGAGAAAGTTTTCTGCTTCAGTTTCTTCTTTTTCTCATCGGAGCTTTTCCACTGAACGACCTCCGAAAGCAGCACCGGCAGAAAAGAAGAAAGGGGTTCGGCCAAATCTCCAGCTAAGGGCGCCAGATGAGCTTGGCTCAAAGGCCCATCTATCCCAGTACCTTGTTCTCATAGCTGCCAACCAGATGTTTTGGGAAGCCCACAAGCAGGGCATGGGTGCAACAGCACTCTCCCCACAGGTGATTCCCAGTCTCAGGTATTCAGGTATTGCCTCTGATATTGGAGGTAGCAATCGTAGCCAGTAGTCATCGAAAGCCTTATGTTCCTGCTGAGTTCCTGAGGATTCCTACCCCTAAAAAGAGAGAGATGCTACTTCTGCAGTCTCATCTGTTTCAGATGGGCAAAAATAGGAGCAACCAGGAATGGTCATTGCAAGGCACTCTGCACATGGTCAAAGCTTACATCTTTGTCATCAAGAAGAAGAAGAGTTTGGACTGTTTAGGGAAGCTTTTAATGTTTGATGCATTACTGTATTTTAATATTTAGTTGAAAGCTGCCCAGGGTGGCTGGGAAAGCCCAGCCAGATGGGGGGAGGGGGTATAAATAATAAATTATCATCATCATCATCATCATCATCATCATTACTTGATATCCCATCTTTCACTCCCCTTAAGGAGTCTCAAAGAGGCTAACAATCTCCTTTTCCCTTCCTACCCCACAACAAACACTCTGTGAGGTGAGTGAGGCCGAGAGACTTCAGAGAAGTTTGGCTAGCCCAAGGTCACCCAGTAGCTGCATGTGGAGGAGCGGAGACACGAACCCGGTTCACCAGATTACGAGTCCACCGCTCTTAACCACTACACCACGCTGGCTCTCAATTCTTCAAATGCCCCAAGGCTGACCTCTCTTGACACTGAAAGGTTTGGTGGTTATGGGGCTGGTGACCCCAGTCCAAATTAAGCCCCCCCCCCCCAGACTTCACTTTCACCACCCAATATTTTTAGGTGGGTACTGAAAATATCCCTCCCTCTTCTTCCTTTCCTTCCTCCACATTCCCCCCCCATCTCTTTTCAAAACCTTTCGTTGTTTCCCTCCATGCCCTCCTCCCAAACGGGCTTAGGAATTAAACAGGCCGTCCATATGCCACGCTTCACTTCTTCACTGTTGCTGCCCCCCTGCCATCTGGCCTATGTGATCAAGCAAAAGGGTGAGGGGGGGGGGGAGAGAAACAGAATAAGGAGAAAGGTAAAGACAGACACAAAGAGGAGGAGGAGGAGGAAGAGGAGGGAGAAGAGGCAACGCTGCCTCTCCCATCTGCTCCTTGGCCAGACTCCCGGATAGATCAGTAACGGAGAACAGCAGAACCAGCGACAATTAACCCAAACAGAGGCCTGTTTATTTAACCTGTTCAGATATATCAGCTCAGACATGGCTCCTTTGGCACAAAAGAGCCCTCCTTTCCATCAAGAAGCTTCCCAGTGCAAAAGCCTCGCCTTTGGCCATACGGAAAAGAGGCAGAGAAGGGAACTATTTTTTCTCATGGCAACTATTTTTTTTCATGGCAACAGTCCAGCTGAACCGACAAGGACTGGCTTATGCGTGGCCGGTAGGAGACCCTACTATACCAGCGGGAAGGAATGCCATTCCACGGGCCCCTTCTGGTACATCCTGGTTCCCTCTCTGAAGAGGGGTGATGCCCTCATCGCAGAGGGTGCACCACTGGTCTCCACCCCCACCGTTCTGCCCGGACACTGAGATCCAGCTCCAAGGGCCTTCTGGTGGTTCCCTCATTGCGAGAAATGAAGATACAGGGAACCAGGCAGAGGGCCTTCTTGGTAGTGGCACCCGCCCTGTGGAACGCCCTCCTATCAGATATCAAGAAAATAAGCAGCTACCTTATCTTTAAAAGACATCTGAAGGCTGCCCTGTTTAGGGACGTTTTTAATATTTAATGCTGTATTGTTTTTAACACTCGATTGTGAGCCGCCCAGAGTGGCTGGGGAAACTCAGCCAGATGAGCGGGGTATAAATAAATTATTATTATTATTATTATTATTATTATTATTATTATTATTATTATTATTATTATTATTTTATTACCCTGAGCAGAAGAAGAAGATCCTGCTATATCAGGCCAATGGTCCACCTAGTCCAGCATCTCATTCTTGCAGGAGCTAACCAGGGAAACCCGTAAGCAGGATTTGAGCACAAGACCAAATCTCTCCTCCTGTGGTTTCCAGCAACTGGTACTCAGAAGCATTGCTGTGGAGGAAGCACACAGGCATTGCGACTAGTAGCCATTGATAACCCTGTCCTCCATGCATTTGTCTTATCCTCTTTTAAAGCCACCTAGGTTAGTGGCTTTTGCTGCTTCCTGTGGGAGCGAGCCCCGTAGTTTAACAATGTGTTGTGCGGAGCACTTTATTTTATCTGTAACCTGTCTGGGACGTGGGTGGCGCTGTGGGTTAAACCACAGAGCCTAGGGCTTGCCGATCAGAAGGTCGGCAGTTCAAATCCCCATGATGGGGTGAGCTCCTGTTGCTTGGTCCCTGCTCCTGCCAACCTAGCAGTTCGAAAGCACGTCAAAGTGCAAGTAGATAAAGAGGTACCGCTCTGGTGGGAAGGTAAATGGCATTTCTGTGCGCTGCTCTGGTTCACCAGAAGTGGCTTAGTCATGCTGTCCACATGACCCGGAAGCCGTACGCCGGCTCCCTGGCCAGTAAAATGAGATGAGCGCCGCAACCCCAGAGTTGGCCACGACTGGACCTAATGGTCAGGGATCCCTTTACCTTTACTGTCTGAAACCCTGGAGACTGCTGCCAGTCAGTGCAGACGATACTGAACCAGATGGAGCAATGGTTCGACCCAGCAGAAGCCAAATTCCTATGTTCCTTGTACCAGGAGCCTGCTAAGTTAATAATAATAATAATAATAATAATAATAATAATAATAATAATTTATTATTTATATCCCGCCTATCTGGCTGAGATTCCCCAGCCACTCTGGGCGGCTCCCAATCAGTGTTAAAAACAGTACAGCATTACATATTAAAAACTTCCCTGTACAGGGCTGCCTTAAGATGTCTTCTGAATGTCAGGTAATTCTTTATCTCTTTGACATCTGATGGGAGGGCGTTCCACAGGGCGGGCGCCACTACCGAGAAGGCCCTCTGTCTGGTTCCCTGTAGCCTCACTTCTCGCAATGAGGGAACCGCCAGAAGGCCCTCGGCGCTGGATCTCAGTGTCCGGGCTAAACGATGGGGGTGGAGACGGTCCTTCAGGTATACAGGACCGAGGCCGTTTAGGGCTTTAAAGGTCAGCACCAACACTTTGAATCGTGCTCAGAAACGTACTGGGAGCCAATGCAGATCTCTCAGAACCGGTGTTATGTGGTCTCGGTGGCCACTCCCAGTCACCAGTCTAGCTGCCGCATTCTGGATTAATTGCAGTTTCCGGGTCACCTTCAAAGGTAGCCCCAAGTTTGACTTCAGCAGTTTGACTTCCACTGTGAATGACACTTGCAGAGCAAAGGTTTGGGGTGCTCAATTTTCCCTTTGACCTAGTGTTCGTTTGTGCAGACTTCAGGTCCTCCCCAGACCTTGCAGGAAACAAGTGCCTGTTTGTTGCTTCATTACACTTTCACACAAGAGTGTGAGCATGCCCAAGAACAAGGAAATCTCACACATGAGAAAAAAGGGGGGTGTCAGGACACATGGATAATTGCCAAAAAAATAAAGCTCATCAGATCATGACAAGGGACAGCCCCTTCCTTCCTTCCCTGCCCCACAGAAGCAGCAGCTGGGGACACACGGCACAGTCTGCTTTTCACAGAGGCAGCAGCAACTCGTGTTGAATACAAATGAGGAAGGACGCCAGGTGCTGTCCGTCTCCTTGTGGGAGAAGGTGGCTGGAGGAGGGGAGGAGTCTGGTGAGGAAGAGAATGATACTTGCTTTATTGCACAATATTCAGTTGCCATCAGGATGCTCTCTAAACAATGAGCACCTTTGATTTCTGCACCATGGATTCTCGGCTGAAGAGCTGGGGGGCTTTCTAAATAATACAAATAGAGGAGATGGCTGAGGGCGAAGACTGGTCTCCCAGCTGCTGATGTCAGAGTGGTCCTCTGGTACACGCATCCTCACCGCCCCATCTGTGGGGCCCCTTGTGTGTTAGAATCGTGATTTCCTGCAGCTCCCGAATCGATTTCAAACCTTGGGATATCAGGTTTCTAAACAGTGCAGGAAGCCTACGTGCTTACAGTGGATCCCCGCTGCAAAGGTTTTGCCTAGGCATGGGGATGCTTATAGAGGAGAAGGCTGCTCTAGATCATTCTTCAGACAGATGCATCCATATACTGGGTTCCTTTTATGGTCCTCATCTATGTGTAAAAATTCCTCAGACTACTTCCAGGACTCCCTCCCAGATTCCTCATCTCCTGTACATGCTTTTCCAATTTATTGGTCTCCTGCTGGCTAAGGAATTTTGATTTAGTGGGTCCTTGCTTGGCTAGTACTTGATGACCATTCAGTTTTTCTCCACCCCTCCTTAGCAAATGGAGCACAACCTTCTCTGGGTTGTAAACTGATGGCTAGGGTTTGGGGTTGTTGTTTTTCCGTTATTGCGCGCACACACACACACACACACACGTATATATAGCATTTTCTATTCGTTGTAATGTCTCCATCCCCCATATAGCTGCACAAAATGTAGAAGATTGAGGAAGTTGACCCAGAGGGTGACAACTGTTGGAGATCTAAGTGCTCAGCTGTAGGAAATCTCCTCTCATATGAGAGCACTGTGGAAGCAATTATGGAGACAATAATGGATGGGATGCAGTGAAATAATCCCATGGTAGAGGGAAGCCTTCTGGTGAGATCATAGGCCACAAAGAGCAGGAGTGGTTTATGATGCCATTGCCAGCGGATTCCCTGGACAGGATGAATTCATTTTCTCAAATCATTTGTTATGCCTCGTTATTATGGGGCTCTCTTTTCAATTGGTCTCCCTGCCTTAAATGATACATTATTGACCTCAAACTACCAGCTTTGACATTTCTGAACTCTGGGCTGCAGATAGAAAGGGCAAACAGTCTCTCCTCTTCCAAGAAATGTCTTAACTTGAATGCATTCTGCTCGGCTCACATGAATCAATTCCCAACATTTGGGTCCATCCATCTCTCTCATCAATCAAGCCTTTCTCCCAATCCATACATACTGGTCCATCCATCCCAATAGTCATCTATATAGCTATTTTATCGTTAGTATAAACCGCCCCGGTGGACACATTTGATGGGTGGTTAATCAATATCCAAAGCTAATAAATGAATATATAACATTTCTGCTTGCAGCTATACTTAGGGTGTGTTCTTTCTTTCTAAAAATAACCCTTTGTGCTCTCTCTATATGTTTGCTATTAATGGCAGCAAGTCACAATGGATAGGTTGCACCTCAACTGATACAGAGCAGTGTTATATATAAGTTAGGTGCCAAATGGCTCCTTAAACCAAGGTTGCAGTCACCCAAATGGAATGTCCAGTTGCCATTTAGGGGCAAGATGGCTCTATAAAGTCTTATATCCAATCACCGTCAGTTCATCATTTGAAAAATAAGTTAAACATCTGGCTGGTTCAGATGGCAACCTTGAGCTAGGTTAAGAACTTTGAGAACTGAAAAGATAGAAAAGTCACTCGATCCGGGGACAGTCCACGTATATATTGGCCTATTCCTACCTCTTTTTATTATTTATTTTCTGCAAAAAAAAAAGCATTTCAGTTCCAGAAATCCATTCCGGTTGTGCAGATAAACGGATCGAATTCTACAGGATGATCCCCAGATGGTGGAGATGTCAAGTGCCATCTTGGTGCCTAGGCATCTTCACTTGGTCACAGGTGGTCGATAGACAGGTGCAAATGCTAATTTCGAACACTGGTTATTGGAGGCATTATGCTTCTGAACGCCAGTTACTAAAAATCACAAGCAGGGAGGGTGCTGCTGTGCTCAGGACTTGCTTGTGTGCTTCCAAATAAACGTCTGGTTGGCCACTGTGAGAACATGATGCTGGACTAGATGATCCACTGGCCCCATCCTGCAGGCTCTTCTTGTGCCCTTTTGAACATCAAGTGAATGTTCAGGATCTCATCCAGCAAGACTGCCATCAGTGAGTCATTGGCTCCACATCTGGTGGTTGTGGTGGCCTAGGCTGGTTCCCCGTGAACAGCAGTGCAGTCTCAGGTACCTCTTTCCACTTCTGATGTTCAGGACACTCTTCATTCATTCTTTATGGATATTTAGCTGGTGATATATTGTGATGTTGAAAGCCAGATACCCTGTCACTCAGCACTAGTGAACACCAAGCTGAGTTCCTGGTTAAAAGAAGAAAAGTGGGAGATAAACGTACTAAAGGAATACCCAACAAGGAAGGAGACGTTTGCTCCAATCCTTTGGTTAAGCACAGTCTAGATGGACACTCTTCCATCAATATGCCTGTTCTCTCAGCATTGGGAGGGATGGAAGAAGTGAGGAAATCTCCTCCATCTTCCCTGCACCAGTGCACAGGAAACTTAGAAGTGTGTCTCTCCACCACCATAACTCTAGAGATGCTGTAGAAACGGAGCCCTGGAATTCCGTGGCATCCAGCCCATCCTTTTCTCTCAGTAGTCAAACATCCATGACTCACGGTTGGGTTTCCTGCACTTAATAACCAGCAGTATTTGCAGACCTTCTGACAAAACATTGGGCACTTTAACAAAACCCACACTTGACCATAAAAGCTTCTGAGCTTCTCTGGGGCATCTTTAAGGAGCTCAGGGCTTCTGAGGCCCCAGATGCAACATTACATGTGGTCCACGGCTGCTTCTGCCTCTTGCCAAGATCCTTCCCTGCTCCAGTTCTTTATTAGCGGACATGGCGTTCTGCAGAAAATGTTTTTACAACCTCGCTTTGGGTTTTATGGGATTATTCTATCGGAGCAAAAGCAAACTTAGCGGGCTGAGTGCGCTGTGTTGTGCCTTTTCAGCCCCAGCTAGTTGTGCCATGGCAGTGGTGTTTGTCTCCTAAACACACACACACCGATCTTGCCTTGACTTTCCTACCACCCTCTCAACTAACCACAGATTTCTAGATAGGCAGGAAATTGCCCAAACTGAAATCGCTTACTGTCCTTTGTCAGCGTCGATCAAGAGAAGGCTCTGCGAAGGGGCTTTTTTCTTCACTAGGCAAGGAATTCTGAGTCATTTCTTCCTAGAAGTTGAGAGTCAGAGGTGAGAGCAAGAGATGGGTTTGTGAGATTAAGGCGACACACACAACCCAGGATGGAATTTACTCCATTTAAGGTGCTTGTGCGTGGGGAGCAAGCAGTGAACAGATTAAACATTAGTATGCTATTTAGCTGATTTAGTGATGTGCCAGGGAAGCAGCACTTCCTTCCAGATCTCTTTTCTCCCCCTGTGATCTCATCAACACAGGGTCCTCCAGACTTACAAGACCAGATGTTACTTCCTGGCCGTTCGACTTTTGCAATCACACACAAGCAAGGAATTTGACACGGATATTGGGTACCCGCCACAGAATTTCCTAGGAACCTCAGCTTTCATTGTAAGCAAGTCCATTTTCGAGAACCACAGGGCAGTCGAAACAGATCTAGAACCACGCTTCTGAAAATCTCAAGCGAAAATAAAATTTGTTACTTGGGTCAGGGGAAGCCAGTTGCTGCAGGAATGAAGACAGCTAAGTCTGGACATTGGAACCTCTGCTTCAAAACATTTCCCCTCTGGCACATGGAAGGCAAAACACCTTTATTATTGGCAGTCAATCTCCAGCTGCTGATGGACTTTTTCTTCAATTGCTGTATTCTCACATCACCTTGCCAACAAGGTCCGTATAGTTAAAGCTATGGTTTTCCCAGTAGTGATGTATGGAAGTGAGAGCTGGACCATAAAGAAGGCTGATCGCTGAAGAATTGATGCTTTTGAATTATGGTGCTGGAGGAAACTCCTGAGAGTCCCATGGACTGCAAGAAGATCAAACCTATTCATTCTGAAGGAAATCAGCCCTGAGTGCTCACTAGAAGGACAGATCCTGAAGCTGAGACTCCAATATTTTGGCCACCTCATGAGAAGAGAAGACTCCCTGGAAAAGAACCTGATGTTGGGAAAGATGGAGGGAACAAGGAGAAGGGGACAACAGAGGACAAGATGGTTGGACAGTGTTCTCGAAGCTACCACCATGAGTTTGACCAAACTGCGGGAGGCAGTGGAAGACAGGAGTGCCTGGTGTGCTCTGGTCCATGGGGTCATGAAGAGTCGGACACAACTAAACGACTAAACAACAACAACATGTCACACTAAACTGTGGTTTGGCGCAGGGTTGGCTAACCTATGGTCCTCCAGATCTTGTTGGACTCCCAACTCTTATAAGGCCCAGCCAGCATGGCCAATGATGAGGGAAGATGCGATACCACATTCCAGGTCCCAGCCTCCAGACTTTGCTGTCTTACTTTCTGCACCTCTGCTTCCAGAGGCTGGGCTCTGAGCTTTAAGGGTGGAATCCATGCCCCAATACCAGCCTGCTGGAGTACTCAGCCCACTGATGCCAAGGACTGATTAAATCCCCATCTTCCTATAATTTCTGTTTCTTCAAAATGATCTGACTTAACCAAATCTGCATTTGTGAAAATTCCCCTCAGGGTCCTACCCAGCACATGGACATACATAAAACAGATTTTCTTTCTCTCTCTTTCTCCAATTCATTATGCAGTCCGCCTGAATCCCACTCAAAATATTTTTCTCAATTAGGAGAGAAAACAGAATTTGCCACTTGTCTGCCTCTATTCTGCTGCCTGTCAGCATTCGGCAAATATTTCAATCACAGCTCTTTGCCTGCTGCTAACCGCTCTCATTTAACCTTTGACCTTCTCCTGGTCTAATCCATTGGCCTTTAAGTTCAAATCTTGGCAGCCACAAAATGACTAAAGGGCATGCATGGAGAGGAGCTGTAGATGGGCTTCAAGATCTAATATTTAGGATTGGGGGGGGGGTAGGGAGGGAGGGGGCAGGAGAAAGAAATATATCTCCGCCAGCCCTAATAGCTCAATCAGACCCACAAAGGGCCAGTCTCTGTTGCCATGTTCCAAAGGCACTAGGGAGAAAATTGCATGTGTCAAAGGGGGGAGGGGGGAGAGAGAGAGATTTAAGGAGCCCACATCACCATCTGTAAGGTATCTAATTGTCAATCAGTAGTGACAAACAACAGAGACTCTCTCTGACTCACAACTCTTGCCAAAGTCAAGCAACGCAAATTGATGCTTCTGGGACATGGATAATGGTGATCAATGTAATTTGAATTCACTCTGTGATAAGAAAGGAACTTAACTGTTGATACTTCTGACCTCCCAGCAGAAGATCTATCAATTAATTAATAGGAATCCTGCTAAAGATTGAGGCATGAAATGAAAGAGAACCACTAGGACAATGGGCGCAGAATGTTTGCATTCCAAAGATTTGGAGAAACTAGTAGAGGAGTTCAGTGCTGTTTCAGTGGGCAAATAAATCTAGGGAGGGTCAAGAGGCCACAGGATTTCCAAGTCTCTGGGAGTTTTGATGCCAAGAAATGTCAAAAGTGAAACATCTTGAATTTTTAAAAAAGGATTTTTGAAGCAGAAGTCCAGATTGTGTTTTTAATGATATATAATATTCAGGTAATCCTCGTTTCGTGCAGGGGTTACGTTCCAGACCGCCATGCCTGGTAGGTCTTGTGTAAAGTGTTCTACCCTGCTATGCCTCTGTTCTGACCTTCTAGTGACGTTTTAGGGTCTCTTCTGGGTTTGGCGCCATACACACATGCTCAATGGTGTTCCAATTGGATGTGCAGAAATTGGTTGTTGCCTGTATTTAATGTCTGTTCTCATGATCGGAATGCTGCACGTGGATTAAGGTGCCACCACTTTCTGGAGAGGGACTGGGTGCGCCCATGCCATATAATTCTCTATTGCAGAAGCCCTGCAAGACTTTATCAAGTCCAGCATCCTGTTCATAATACTGGCCTGCCAGGTGCTGTTGCATAAGGACATGGCACCGTTCAGGGCTCTCACTCTTTCATCTGAATAGGAAAGGGTTGCAGCTCAGTGGTACATCATCTGTCTTACATGTAGAAGACCTCAGGTTCAGTCTCCAGACATGGCTGGGGAAGACCCCTGCCTGCAGCCTTGGACAGCTGCCACCAGACAGAGGGAACAACATCGAGCCAGATAAGACCAATGGCTGGACTCAGCTTCCTACAGATTCTATTGGGCCATCAGTGCTAATACTCACTGACAGGCCTCTCATGCTTCCTGGGGCTGATGTGAGTTGTAGTTGAAAACATCTGGAAGGCACCAGGGCTGGCAAAGGTTGCATTATCCAGTCCTCAAAAGCCCAGCTAAGTGGATACAGCTATTTATTTATTTGTGGGATGTACTGCCAGTATTTTCATTGCAAAGCAATTTAAGCCAGCAGCCATCATTGTGTCTTGTGGAAGTGCATTCCAGAAAAGAACAATACGCCGCCTTTACTTAGCCAGGCTTTCAAGGACCAAATGATGCAACTTCAGTGCCGTCCAGATGTTTGAGACTACAACTCCCACCAGTCCCAGCCAACATGGCAACTTCCTTCCCTGCACTGCCCTGAAAAGCTTTTGCAAGGATCAAGGGACTCTCGAGCAAAGCCTTTGTTTTGGGACAAGGGACACGGGGTAAATCTACTGAGACAATCTAATTGTTAAGTTGTGGGTGAACATATCAGACGACACCGTGATTCTTCAAACAGCTCTTGTTTATTCACAGGCCAGAACAGAACTGAAGGGTTCAGCCAGCCTGCTTATATAGAGCTCCACTACAATGCAACAGTAACAAATTTCTGTAACTATCCAATCACTGAGCATCACTTTCAATTCCTTATTTGCATATGTGGACCAGTGTGAAAACTATCTACAGTATTCCCCTGCTGGCCCAGGGTGAAAACTTCAGTACATAACACTAATTACCCCATGGGATGAAGAATGAGGGTGCTAGATTCCCACTCACAAAGCCATGTGGGTGTCAGCATCACTCTTCACATGTTGGGGGCCTGAAAGTCTGCAGCGGGGAACCTTTCCCACTATTTCAGGCTCCCTGGGGGATTTGAATTCCTGATCTTCCAGGGTTCCAGGCTGCACAGGAAGCCTGCAAAAGAGTAAAACATGCACTGCATGGAAAAAGCTCACCCTGCAACTCACAGTGTGAAGGGATGGGCCCCCACGTGTCCCTTCATCCGAGAAAGAGCCCCTGAAAAGGGCTACACAGACTCCAAAACAAGTGGTGTTTGTGCCTCCCAATTCTGCTAGGCCTCCATTCGATCCAAGAGTTAGAAAAAAGCAAAGGGCGGTGGGGGAAAAGAGCCATATGACTTCTGGAGGTTAAGCACAGTAAATGCTTAAATCATGCATTACATTTTTTATTGTGGGCTTCTTTCCGGACCCAGGGACCAGCAAATCACCATGTAGGATGCACGATGCCATCCTATATATCACCAAGATCATCCACAGAGCTCATGGGGGAGATCTTCTACTCATATTTTATGCCCTCTAAGATACCTGAGCTCTGAAATGTGTTCAGTTCACAAATTGCGACTATTTTATGACTGTACTGGCCAAATAGCAAGGAGATTTACTTCCTGTCTCGTGAAGAAACACTGTTTTGCCCAGTAACTGCCAGTCCCTCCTGATGGGATGGCTCTGGCCCCGTATAGGCTGATCCTAGCACAGCATAATTACTCAGAAGTTAAGTCCCACTGGGACTCATTTCCAAACGCATGTTCGCGAAACTGCAGTCCTAGCCTTCAAGTAAGCGATCCTGCATAATAGCCTTGCATGTCTGCAGAAGCAAAAAAAGGAAACAAAAAAATCTGTCTCCCCTCTTTAAGCAGGTATAATTTTGCAGCAAGTGTGTGGGCTCCATGAGCGAAGGTTTTAGATTACACTGCTGGAAGATATAAAGGCTCCATTTAGTCACAAACCAAGCAGCTAGATAACATGCATGCTGGTTCAGGAAACGTAAGAATTTCAAAAATGGGAGGCTGGATTTTAAATGGGTGATTAGCGTCAATCTTCTCTCCTTTACCCCCCCTCCCTTATTGGTGATTTGAATCCTGATCTGAACCTCCCCGATACCCAAGCTGCAACCTCTCCCCTTCACAGTATGAAAGAGAGAAGAAAGTGGCTGACCTTTTATTCACATGGCCAGATTAATTGTTTGCAATGGTATTTTGCTCCTCTCTGCTGAATGCAGTCGGTTGTCTGTTATCTGTCCTTCACATGTAATTAATTGTGCTTGGCTCTTGACTCATTAGAAAGTGGCTTCCCTCTCTCTCCGACAGCCCCACAACCCCCCACCCTGAATGACGTGCCCAAGTCCCAGTGAGTATTATATAGGTTAAATCATGTTTAAGTAACTACATAAATAGTAGGTCAGTTTTGCCTTTTGTCTAGGACTGAGACCGTTGCTCAGCTCATTTCTCAACATGCCAAACCCTTCACTGCTGATCTGTCTCCCGTGTGGGGAGGAGGTGGCGGGGGGCAGGGGGAGAAAGACACCAGCCCTCTGAATGGGATTCGTTTCTTCATTGTTGTGCTCCCATCTCGCTCCATCCAAGAGCAGCTCCAGCGGGTCTTCTCAGTGATTTTCCATTCTGGTTCTGATGCGATCCACATCCATCTGCACGGCTTCAACCATGAACATTCACTGGGATATGAGCTACATAGAAAAGAAATATCTTCCCAACATGTACCCTGTGGAACGCATGAGGTGGAAACTGCAATCGTGGCTGATAGCCTTGCCCATAACAAGGTGCCTGCTGGTCACATCCCCAGCAGGTCATGTGCTAATGGCAAGCATCCACCTGCAATCTGAAGAGATGCAGCCTGGACTCAGGTATACGACCCCGGTGAGAACTAGGTAGGACCTTTGGCGTGCTAAGGTTGACACTGCGTTTTGCTTGGAGTGAAATCTAAAGTCGGTATTTGGAGTTCTGCACATTCCTCCAGTGGTGATGTAAGGAAGTGAGAGCTGGACCATAAAGAAGGCTGATCGCCGAAGAATTGATGCTTTTGAATGATGGTGCTGGAGGAGACTCTTGAGAGTCCCATGGACTGAAAGAAGATCAAACCTATCCATTCTGAAGGAAATCAGCCCTGAGTGCTCACTGGAAGGACAGATCCTGAAGCTGAGGCTCCAGTACTTTGGCCACTTCGTGAGAAGAGAAGACTCCCTGGAATAGACGCTGATGTTGGGAAAGATGGAGGGCACAAGGAGAAGGGGACGACAAAGGACGAGATGGTGGGACAGTGTTCTCGAAGCTACCGGCATGAGTTTGACCAAACTGCGGTAGACAGTGCAAGACAGGAGTGCCTGGCATGCTCTGGTCCATGGGGTCACGATGAGTCAGACACGACTAAACAACAACAACATTCCTCCAAGACATCACACCTATTTCACTGGCTTGCCATGAATTAGAGGAGGAGGAGAGGGGGAGAAAGGGAGGATGCAACAAAAGATTTGAAAGGAGGGGCTGGGAGAGGAGAGGAAGATGGGAAGGCACACAGACCATCTGAAATACTGCATGTGAATGTCCAAAAATAACACAAGCAGAATCTCCCCACCATCTGCTCCTGTGCTTCCTGAATGGCTTTCAAAGCAAAACGTCTAGCCAAAACCTCACACACCAAACAGCAATCCTAACAGGATACCAAGAAGGGATGGTGGAGGAATTTGTTGAGCCTGCTTTTTGCCGTAAATGACTTGCTTATGAATCTATTTTTTTGGGGGGGGGGGGTTGCTAGAAGTGAGTCAGAGTCCTGGCTGATCTACTGCAAATGACGCGGAAATCAATCAGTAGATTCCAATCTTTCTCCTCGCAAGGGTAGTGGGGCAGGAGACAGGAATTCAGTCCTCTGTCACTGTGTGAGCTTGGGACACTCTCTCTCACTCCCAACCTCACAGTCTTGTTGTGAGCATGACATGAGGGGAAGAATCATGTATGTCACAGCGTTATAATAGTAATAATTTATTATTTATACCCCATCCATCTGGCTGGGTTTCCCCAGCCACTCTTGGCAGCTTCCAACAGAATATTAAAATACAATAACCTATTAAACATTAAAAGCTTCCCTGAACAGGGCTGCCTTCAGATGTCTTCTAAAAGTCTGGTAGTTGTTCTTCTCTTTGATATCTGGTGGGAGGGCGTTCCACATGGCAGGTGCCACTACCAAGAAGGCCCTCTGCCTGGTTCCCTGTAACTTGGCTTCTCGCAGCGAGGGAACTGCCAGAAGGCCCTTGGCGCTGGACCTCAGTGTCCGTGCAGAACAATGAAGGTGGAGGCGCTCCTTCAGGTATACTGGGCCGAGGCTGTTTAGGGCTTTAAAGGTCAGCACCAACACTTTTAATTGTGCTCAGAAACTTACTGGGAGCCAGTGTAGGTCTTTCAAGACTGGTGTTATATGGTCTTGGATGGATAACACATGGATGAAGGATGGGATGAAATTAAAAAGAGGTATCAAAGTTCTCCTCTTCTCTTTTAGAATTTCCTCCTTTCCAAGGTTCATCTGGCACAATGCTGGTGCTGATAACTTTTGGGCGGCAGTGAAGGACACACCTTTGTGTAGCTTGATGGAGGAGAGTGAAGCAACTGGGGCAGCGGCATCACTTGCTACATGATGCTTGCTTTCAAAATCTAACATTTAAGAGCATACACACAAGTTTATTGTTGGTTTACTACTGTAACCCACTTTAAGTGTGTGTGTGTTTTTTATCATGGGTGGGGCTTATAAAGTGAAGGAAACAAACTATCTGCTACCAGGAACCAGGAACCTACCGCAAGTTCTGAAACCCAACAGGACGGGGGTCAGCAACCTTTTTCAGCAGGGGGCCAGTCCATCATCCCTCAGACCATGTGGGGGGGCTGGACTCTATTTGAGGGGGGAGAACGAATTCCTATGCCTCCCAAAAAACCCAGAGATGCATTTTAAATAAAAGGACACATTCTACTCATGTAAAAACACCAGGCAGGCCCCACAAATAATCCAGAGATGCATTTTAAATAAAAGGACACATTCTACTCCTGTAAAAACACACTATTCCAGACCATCCACAGGCCACATTGAGAAGGCGATTGGGCCGCATCCGGCCCTCGGGCCTTAGGTTGCCTACCCCTGCACTAAGATATAAAAAGATTGCATACCTGTAATCTCTGACTTCAATTTGATACGACTGCTTATCATTACAGATGGGGGCCTTCGGTTATTTTTCTGTATGGTTATAGTCTACCCTTTACAGCAGAGGTGACGAATTTTGGGCTTGGGTGGGTCAAATGTGGCCCTCAGGTGTCTTTCCAGGCTATACTGTACCTCCAACTGGCTCTCCCTGCTCCACTGCTGGAGTGTATTTGCCTGGCTTCAATGTGTCTTCTGAACTCTTGACTATGTAATGATTTTATTGCATTAGCCATGCGGCCATAGCACAACATACATAGAAACAACAACACAAAATGGGGGTGGGGAAACAAAAGTGTATGCCGTTCTGGGCGAACACTCTGAGAAAATGGGGACAACAAAGGCAACAGGAGACTTAAAACATCGAGTGACAGAGGACACAATGTGTCTTCTGAACTCTTGACAATACCTGTTGCTTGTTTGGGTGGAGGGGCATGTGAGCATATACAGAAACTAACCTAGTGTACCAAGGTAAAATTTGCAACTGGTGCTCCACCCACTTTTGCCCCTGACCCCACCCATCAAACACTGCCATGCGGCCCCTAAAAAGCTGCCCCCAAAGGAATTGGGGGCCCTGGGCTGAAGAAGTTTGCCCACTCCTGGCTTAGGTAAAGGTAAAGGTAAAGGTAAAGGGACCCCTGACCACTAGGTCCAGTCGTGACCGGCTCTGGGGTTGCGGCGCTCATCTTACTTTATTGGCCGAAGGAGCCGGCGTACAGCTTCTGGGTCATGTGGCCAGCATGACTAAGCCCGTTCTGGCGAACCACAGCAGCACACGGAAACACAGTTTACCTTCCTGCCGGAGCGGTACCTATTTATCTACTTGCACTTTGATGTGCTTTCGAACGGCTAGGTTGGCAGGAGCTGGGACCGAGCAACAGGAGCTCACCCCGTCGTGGGGAGTCGAACTGCCGACCTTCTGATCGGCAAGTCTTTGGCACAGCGACAATTAATTCTCTCTTTTTTTTAACATGACAGGGAGCTGGACGACGAAGAAAGAGGCTCGACTTCCAAGACTGAGGAACCCAAATGATATGGAAACGGGCATGCAGGTTAATTTGCAAGACCTAAAATTGGGAGCAAAGGTCGCCCATAATCTAAAGGAAAGAAGCTCGATCACACAGAAGGTCATCCCTCCACAGAGGCCCAGCACCAGATGGATCTTCGAATCAGAAGCCACAAGCGTATTACAAAGTCACTTGTAAGACACAGCATAAGCCCGCTTAACGTCCCCCAGGAGCGGCGAGCAGGCAAAGGACGTTAGTTCCTACAGCTGTCAAAGATCTGCGATACGTCCAAAGCGAGATAACGGCTGACTTCATCCTCAGATGTCACATCAAAGTGGTGTTTCCTGCTGCAACAGTCTGACATAAGCCACGGGAAAAGTTAAGGTTATGTCCACCGCCAGTTGCGCCAGTAAAGTAACTGTGAACAGGGGGAAATGTACACAATGTACATTTTCAACGCGCATTATTTCCCCGCAAAGCATCCTGCGGACTATAGTTTGCCCCACAGAGAGATAAAATTACAAGCAACCTCTAACTACATTTCCACTTATTCTTTGTACCCAGACTAAGTCACAATACACACTTCTAATAATAGCACAATATGAGTCTGCCCATATTATCGATTTGGTTGGGGGGTTGGGGTTGGCTATGTATTTTGTGTTCTTATTTTGTATTTTTATGTTGCAAACCACTCCTGTAGTCTTCAGATGAAGCGCAGGATAAAAATGTAATTAATAAAGAAACACAGTCTGAAACTTCAGTTAGGGCAAAATCCTGCTGCCAAGCTACTGTGTGACAACCAAGGGCCTAACTTTGTCTTTACTGGGTGCAGTGGTACCTCGGGTTACATACGCTTCAGGTTACAGAGTCTGTTAACCCAGAAATAGTACTTCAGGTAAAGAACTTTGCTTCAGGATGAGAACAGAAATTGTGCTCCGGCAGCGCTGCGGCAGCAGGAGGCCCCATTAGCTAAAGTGGTGCTTCAGGTTAAGAACAGTTTCAGGTTAAGAACGGACCTCTGGAACAAATTAAGTACTTAACGTGAGGTACCACTGTATTTATCTGTTTCGGGGTTCAATTTAGCTGGCCTGGGACCAATTTACCTCAGAAACTGCTTCTTACCCTCAACATCATCTATTTGCAGCTGCGTTTCCTTGGTGAACCATGCTCAAAGTGCATACCAAACTAAGGAAGTTTATGTAAGATAATTCACTAACAGGAACAGGACAAAGCAAAACTTAAAAACTCATCTAACCAAGAGTCTAATGCAGGTGTGGCCTGTAGTCCTCTGTATGTGGCTGAACTACAACTCCCATTAGCCACAGCAAGCATGACCAATGGCCAGGGATAATAGGAGTTGTAGTTTAGCAACATCTGGAAGCCCAAATGTCCCCTAAGGTAAAGGGACCCCTCACTCTTAGGTCCAGTCGTGGCTGACTCTGGGGTTGCGGTGCTCATCTCAGTTTATTGGCCGAGGGAGCTGGCGTACAGCTTCCGGGTCATGTGGACTGCATGACTAAGCCACTTCTAGCGAACCAGAGCAGCGCATGGAAACGCCGTTTACCTTCCCACCGGAGCGTACTTATTTATCTACTTGCACTTTGACGTGCTTTCGAACTGCTAAATGGGCAGGAGCAGGGACCGAGCAACGGGAGCTCACCGCATTGCAGGGATTCAAACCACTGACCTTCTGATCAGCAAGTCCTAGGCTCTGTGGTTTAACCCACACCGCCACCCACGTCCTAACGTACCACAGCTGGTGTGACATTTCTTCAAGATGCCTTTCAATGGATAGTAAAAATAAAAAAAGCTCACTTTTAATCAGTAGCCTGCTATTTCTTTATGTGCAACGTACAATTCATCATATTATATTTTATTGCATTCATTTAATTCAGCCTTCCCCAAACAGTGGCTGGACTTGGAGGGAGTCGCCACCGTCCAAAACATCTCGAGTGCACCAGGTTAGCTAAGGGAGGTCTAATAGAAAAGACATATATAAATGCAATACACTAAACTATGACTAATACCACCATGTGTTATGAATGTTTCAGTGTTGGCATTTCAGAAACAACCAACACTACTGCTCTATTGCGTTCTCAAGGACATGAGAAATCACACGCCCAAGAAGCCCAGCTCACACCCTTGGTCTTGAAGGATGGCCAATGATGCCCAAGAGAGCATTCAAACATGGTAAGGGCTGTTTACAGGACACCAGTCTCCCTTATATAATAATGACCAAACTTGTCTACCAGTCCCACTTCTTGGTCCTCAATACTTTCAGCAGTGAGGGTGGGAGAGAGAAAGCAGAGTGGCAGGCAGTAAATGATGCTTTGAGCAAATCTGCAGCCTTTGGCCGCTTGGAACTGGACCGGATGTTCCTCTGCTTGCCCTTATTTCAAGCAGACTCCAGAAACTCCACAACACCAGCCTACCAACCATTATTCTCACCTGAGACCTAGTTGCATGTCAAGCAACCCATCTGCCTGCAGAGAGAAAACTGCCCCCCCACACACACACACACAAAGAGGGAGAAAAATGCATCTGAGAAAAGGTCAGTCCCAATTCACCTTCCTGGCCATAAAGGTAAAGGGACCCCTGACCATTAGGTCCAGTCGTGAACGACTCTGGGGTTGCGGTGCTCATCTCGCTTTATTGGCTGAGGGAGCCGGCATACAGCTTCCGGGTCATGTCGCCAGCATGACTAAGCCGCTTCTGGAGAACCAGAGCAGCACACGGAAATGCCGAACTGCTAGGTTGGCAGGATCAGGGAGTGTGATGGCCTGGGAATCCGATTCAGAGGCTGAACCGGAGGAATCCCAGCCTGCACAGGAGTCCCCGCCTCCAGGGCCGGCTGAACTGGGGCAGGGCCTTGGATCTGAAGAGCCTGCGCCTGTGTCGGATCCTCAGGAGAAGGCACCAGGTGATTCCACTCTAGCTCCAGAGGTGATTAAGGACACAGTGCCTACAGGTGCACCTCTCCCGGCCCTGCCAGAGGAAGGTGAGTCTCCCCCTGGGTCCAGTAACTCCCCAGCCTCTCCTGAACTGCAGAGGCTTAGGGCAGAGAGGCGGAGGGAACTGGTTTCTCCCAGGAGGAGTGCTCGCCTTAAGGCCAAGAGAGGCGGGTCTCCTGGGGGCCGGGACCGCCCCTGGCCTCAGAGAAGATAAAGGCCAGTCAGCCCGGTCCCAGGTTGTGGGAGCAACATCATTGAGTACCTGTTCCTGCCCGGACCCAGACCTGACCCTCCAGTGTTCCTGTCCCCACCCGGCTTCCTGCTTCGGACCTCACCCCGTTCCTTGTGAACTGTTTCCAGGCTAGTGACCCAGGACCGGACTTTGACTACGCCAACGGTAACCTTCCCCCCGGGACCAACACAGGGAGCGAGCACTTGCCGACCTTCTGATCGGCAAGTCCTAGGCTCTGTGGTTTAACCCACAGCACCACTTTAAATCCCAACCATCCTCAGTTGACTTCGCAAAGATTCGGCATAGCCCAGCTCGGATGATGTCAGCCTCTGCAGGCCAAACCCTTAAGATAAGACTTAGCTTGTTTTGGGGGGCTAAACCTTTAAAACAACAATGTCCATCCAGCAGCAGTGCCTGAGAATCAATGGCCAGAGGGTGGGAATGCTGAAAAAAAAGTGTTTCTGCTTTTCCACCCAGGGAGATTAACACATGGAGATATATATATATTTAAACATACACACACAAGGGGGACTCCCTTCCCAGCTGACAGCAGCAGCTGCAGCCTGCGACACGTTTGCCGAATGGCAGAGAATCAAATCCAAGACAAGTAGGAGGAGAAGGAGAAGAAGAAAGAGGACAACTTTTCCATGGGGAGCAAGAAACACAATACGAGTCCTTTTCTTTCTTTTTTTAAAAAAGAAGAAGAAAAACCACCCTGCAAATACTGGCCTGATTTGAGTTTTCTTTTAGAACAAAAGAGAAAATGCCGTAAAAAGAAAGAAGGGGGGGGGGGGTTGAACCTTATTCTGAAAGCCAGATCAGCAGATGGTTCTTTCCATACACAAGCAGGAGTGTTTTTTTGGGGAGGGAGGCAGTAGGAGGGAGGAGGGAGGGGGGGAGAAGAGCTGCCACGAATCAAATCAGTGGGATGTGACCGAGGCAGGCATGTTGGGGCGGCCTTTAACCCAGCATTTGCACAAAGGGCTATTAAAGAACATGAATGAATAGGCTCCCTGGTACATACAGTGAGCAGCTGCTGCTTTACATAGTCGCACTCCAGGCCTTATGAAAACAGAATGGGATAGATGATAGATAGATAGATGATAGATAGATAGATATAGATAGATAGATAGATAAATGATAGAGATAGATAGATAGATAGATAGATAGATAGATAGATAGATAGATAGATAGATGATAGATGATAGATAGATGATAGATAGATGATAGATAGATAGATAGATAGATAGATAGATAGATAGATAGATAGATAGATGGTAGATAGATAGATAGATAGATAGATGATAGATGATAGATGATAGATAATGATAGATAGATAGATAGATAGATCGATAGATAGATAGATGATAGATAGATAGATGATAGATAGATAGATAGATAGATAGATAGATAGATAGAGATAGATAGATAGATAGATAGATAGATAGATAGATAGATAGATGATAGATAGATAGATAGATAGATAGATAGATAGATAGATAGATAGATGATAGATGGTAGATAGATAGATTAGATGATAGATAGATAGATAGATAGATAGATAGATAGATAGATAGATAGACAGATAGATGATAGATAGATAGATACATAGATAGATAGATAGATAGATAGATAGATAGATAGACAGATAGATGATAGATAGATAGATACATAGATACATAGATAGATAGATAGATAGATAGATAGATAGATAGATAGATTAGATAGATAGATAGATAGATAGATAGATAGATAGATAGATAGATAGATAGATGATAGATAGATAGATGATAGATAGATATAGATAGATGATAGATAGATAGATAGATAGATAGATAGATAGATAGATAGATAGATAGATATAGATAGATAGATATAGATAGATAGATAGCAGTGTGATAGAATGGAGAGTAAACAATTACAGGGGTTTGGAACAAGTTCTGAGGAAATCATTAGCACAACTCATCAGTCGTGAGAACAGAATCAAGGAGATTATTAGCCTGAAAAGATATAGCTTCCTATTAGTTAGCTAGAGGGTATTTTTCTTTTTAAAAGTAAGTAAGCGCTCTTATTTTTAACAGGCTTGTAGATTCACTAGTCTACTCAACATCTCAACACAGGTGGACTGAATGTATGGCTTGTGCGTCTTGTTAGGTTTATTTTAAAAACTAATCTAAACAAAGAAAGAAGCTAAAAGCCTTCCAAGAAGTGTGTGCAAGCTGTCCTGTTCGGAAGCAGAAAACTAATGTGCCCTGTATGGTTTGCTACCAAAGCCATGTTCATATGCCCACAGCATGATCCAGGAGAGCATGTGCTCAACAGGATGCTCAGGAATCCAACCATGTACATTTGTCTATCACTGGATGTTGACTATGGATTACAAAACACTGCTTGGTATCTTTGCTTCAACATATCCATGTGTGAATCAGGGCAACTCCTCAAAAGTGTTCCATAACACATATGATCTGTTCGATCAGGAAGGGCACAAGGAAAAGCTTTGCAGGATCTGGTCAATGGCCCATCTATTCCAACATCCTGTTCTCATAGTGGCCAACCAAATGACAATGGGAAGCTACCTCTGACAGTGAACCTATGACATAGCTATATCCTTGATCTTTTCCAGTCCTCTTATAAAGCCATCCAAATTGGTAGCCATCACTGTCTCTTCTGGGGATGAATACCATAGTTTAACTATGTGATGTGTGAAGAAGCCTGTCCCAAACCTTCCAACAATTAGCTTCACTGGATGACATCAAACTCTAACATTATGAGTGGGGGCTTCTAAAGCTTTTAGTCCTGAGATAGGTGGATGGACAAGGTGGTTTTTTCCCCTCCTTCATTTGCTTAGGGATCTGCCTTGCACGCAGGACTCGCGTTCAAGTCCCATAATCTCCATGTGAGGCAGGGAGAGATCCCTGTTTGAACCACTGGAGAGTCACTGCCAGACAGTGTAGGCAAGACTGATCTGAATGGACCAGTGGTCTGACTCTGTATCTCTGTTCAGGCTCTTTCAGCAAAACCAGGAAGTTGACGTGTCTGCTACCATAAGCTTTCCCTTGCTATTGATGTGCCTGCCTGTTTCTCTGCTGTTATTTTAAAAACGAAACTCTGTGGTTTTGAAAACAGATTGTTTCACATTGGTTGTTTCCATTGTTGCAACTGGATGATTGGTTTTTGCAAGTCGCTGTGTGTTTTCATTAAGAGAAAGGGCAACTTGCAAATGTATGAAACGGTTTCCAAAAAATAATAACAGGTCTCCTCTTGCAACGCTATGATTTTATTGTTTGCTGGGGCCCTGAAACCAATGAGTAACTCCCCTTATGAGGCTCTGTGGGTTTCAGGCGGTCCGAGTTTTTGCTGCTGAACTCATTGAGATGATTAAATATTAAGTGTTTCAAGTATGTACACACAACGTTGAGTGCATCTTTCAACAGGAATGATTGCCATACCACTACAGAAGTCTCTGGCTTCTCCTTTAGCCTGTTATTACATTTCCCATCTTGAGCCTCTCCTGCAGCCTTGACATGGTTCTCGTTTGTTGCTGGACCCTGATATTCACAGGTTGTTATGTCAGGAAATTACACACCTGCTGCATCTCAAACAATAGACTCTGGCTGCCTGTACCCATAAAGCGCAACTGAGACTTCCCACGGAACCCCCTGCTCTCGCAGATTCAGGTCTGTCTGTGCAGCCACTGTAAACTTGTGCTTTCAAAGGAGTTTACAACACCCAGCCATAAAAAGCAACCACAAAAGCGTTCCAGGCTGGTTTTTAGTACAGAAGGTTTCAGCTGAGAAACCCTGTGCTGCCTCTTTCTCTCTATTCCTTTCCTTTCTTTACATATTAATAACAAGACAACAAGCACGGAGAGAAGAAAATGTTCAGGGATTCAGATTGTAAAACATACCCGTTAAATAATAAAAGCCATCCCACTAATACAGCGAATGTCTCGCTGTCAAAACCCACAGATGTGCAGAGTTGCTCTCTCCAGTTAACGTCTTCTTAACCCAGGAGGTTGTGCAATGAGAACATGCAAAAGAATTGTACCCTAGCCATTGTGCTTCATATGGTGGGAAACTGGAGGTCAGTAACTCACCTAAAAATACTCAATGTGTACTTTAGCACTTGTAAGATTTTTTTTTAAAGGTACAACCTTTTTCCTGGTGTGTGATAGTTTACTATATCCAGAGAACTTTGCAGAAGAATGAAAACATGACTCACCTACAGCCTGAAATGGAGCATTCCAGAATTTTGCCTCCTGAGAACTTGATGTCTCCACATCAAGGAATGGATTAATACGGAAAAAATCAGAAGCCCAGATTGGCACAGAAATTTAATTTCAGAGCGCTTGTGCAAGCACACATGCACCCACCACAAAGCGAGACCACACTGATAGTGATGAGCTCAGTTCTCAGCTCTGAGCAGGATCCTAATCTCCTTGACTCCTTTAGCTCTGCTCTAGAGATGACCACAGTGTGGCTCCTGCAAGCACGTCGTAGAAAGAAAGGTCTAGTGTGTGAGCTCACTAATCTTATTGGTAGGGGACGCTCCCACCCTTGGTGTCTGGGAAGGGGCAAGAATTCTGAATGGACAGTGAGGGCTAGCTGTTGGCCAACCAACTGCTTTATTAGGTTATCAGTCGGTCCTGGCAAGAACTTGTCCAACTGGCACTGCCCTACTGGCAAACGAATCAGCAACTGTTTACATCTCTTAAGGATAGTGTGCTTCAGTTCTCGGTTGCACACAGAAGTATGTCGAAACTCACCTGTTGCCCCATATGCACTATACAATTAAAGCAATATCATACCACTTTAAACCTCCTACCTATTAATTCTCAGCAGCCCTATCAAACTAAAACTCCCAGAATTCTTTGGAAGAAGCCATGACTGTTTAAAGAAGAATGATACTGCTTTAGATACATTGTGCAGATGGGGCCTGTGTTGCATTGGTCACTCAAGTCCAGATAAGTCACAGATTTAGGATACTTTGCTAAAATTGGTTCATGACCCTCAGCTTTGTTCTCTAAAATCACTCAAGCATCATGTAGTGGGAAACGTGCTGTGTCACACTGTTGGTTGATTGCTTTGAAGAACACTTCAAAATTTGCACTTATCCAAATTTCATGATGCAATCATACAATGAAAAAACACGGACCAAATAAAGCATATACGGTCATACCTCGGAAGTCGAACAGAATCTGTTCCGGAAGTCCATTCGTCTTCCAAAACATTCGGGAACCAAGGTGCGGCTTCCGATTGGCTGCAGGAAGCTCCTACAGCCAATCAGAAGCCACAGAAGGTGCAATAGACGTTCAGGTTCCAAAGAACATTCGCAAACTGGAACAATGACTTCCAGTTAGCGACGTTCAGGAGCCAAAACGTTCGTCTTGCAAGACATTCGACTTCTGAGGTACGGCTGTATTTGGAAAATATCTGCAGAAAAAATGCCCATGTTTAGAAAAAAAAAATAACACCAAAATATGTGCCATACTAAAAATGCAAAAAAAGATCTACATTAGGAGAAATGCACACAACTATCTTCATACACACTTTTAATAATAATAATAATAATAATAATAATAATAATAATAATAATAAAGTTTGCAAACTATGGCATACATAGGGTGAACTGAAACTAAATTTGGAACAATGAGAAACTGTATGGTGGTCTGCCAGTTTGTCGCCTGCCTGAGGGGCAGGTCCAAAAATAGAGTGGGCAGTGGGCAAGAGCTTCAGAAGGCACGATACATGGCTGGTGGTCTTTGTTTGGCTTGGTGGGTCACAAGTTATAGATGCCTGCTTTACAACATTATGCTTGAGGGAGGAGGGGAAGTTATGGCCCCTCTCCCTCCACCCCCGCCCATTAACCTCACTTCCCTCCTCCTCCCATAAAAGGACAGAAAAATCAGCCACACTAAAATGCTCTCTTGGAATGGCAAGTGTGGTGCTCTCTGCCCTCAGCTGCCCTTAACCAGTTCCAATTACTTCCTGACCACAGCAGCTCATTTCTAATAAATACACAAAGCAGCGCAAGGGACATTTTGTTTTATCATGTTTCAAAGAGACTGGAGGCTTTGTTTAAAGGCACAGGGACACCGAGTGCTAAATAAACCAGGAAACACAACTGAGGAGACTGCATGGAGATATATATAAACACACACACACACACACACAGAGAGAGAGAGAGAGAGAGAGAGAGAGAGAGAATGCCAGGGGGCTAGAGGGCTATGGAGAGGAGAATTAAAATAAAATCCAGCCTACACAGTCAAGGAAGCCAATTGAGTAAATTTGAAGGCTATGAAGACCTTCCTTTCCATGGTTCAGTAACAAAAATATGTGTCAGAAATATCCATCCATTTACAGTCATACCTCGGGTTACAGATGATGCTTCAGGCTGCATTTTTTCAGGTTACGGACCCGCCGAAACCCAGAAATACTGGAACGAGTTACTTCCATGTTTCTGCGGTCGCACATGCACAGAAGCAGTAAATCGCGCTCTGCGCATGCGCAGAAGTGCCGAATCACAACCCGCGCGTGCTCAGACGCGTTGCTACGGGTTGCGAACGCTGCGGGTTGCAAACGTGCCTCCCGCACGGATCACGTTTGCAACTCGAGCACCCACTGTACTGGAGAAAGAAGCAAGGAACGCTATAAAAAATGCAAAATATTAAAGCTTGATCCTCAGCCTACTGGCCGTCAAACACCAACTCAAGGGTGAAAGTCAGTACACAAATTTAATAAATAAATATTGAAATTATAATCAGTCACTGGGGAAATTATTCTGCACAACGGGGCTCCATGAAGCAGAGGCAATGCTTAAAGTGGCCGTCCCAAATGGTGGCTGGTGGTGGGGATGGATGGGGTAGAGATGCAGGTGCCGTTTTCAGCTGAGTGTAAGTTCTGTTTAACTCTTTGGTTCTGCTTTGACTCAGCCTTGGTCTGTGGTGGGTCTCCAGGAAAAGGACATTCCACACTTGATGGAAGAAGATGATGGAAGAAGCTGCTGGTCTGAGCATGTGGGAATGTGCGGAGAAGTCTCTTACACCTACTGGGCCAAGACTGTGGTTGGCTTCATAGGGTGGGTTGACCGTAAATGCACATGGGAGAGCAGATCCACAGAGAAACAGGAAGGAGCTGGATTTGCCTGGTCCTTGTCTGGTGGCTCTCCCAGCATGTGTGTGTGCTTTGCACTGCAACCGTCATTTGACCTGTGGAATATATTCTGTACAATATATAGACACTGTACAACAACTGATGCTCCCCAGACCCCATTCACATGACTTTTTATCAAACTGTGTTCTCCGTATCCCCCATCCTTACATGACTATTGGAAACCCAATGCCTTGTGGGCAGTGATTGTGACGTCTAAATCAGGGATGTCCAACAGGTCGATCAAGATCTACTGGTAGATCCCCACAAGGTTTTGGTAGATCACAGTCAATCTCTGGCTCCCTTTCCTTAGAGTTGCTAAAACTGACTCCTGCCCCCTCGCCCCGCCCTTGTTGTTTGATCTCCAGAAGGGAGTACCAAAACTGTGCTTTCATGCATAGTGATCGTTTTGAGAGTGACTTTACCCCCTTTATTCCTTCCAAAACCCTAAAAAATGTGACTTTCCTTCCCCCCCAAAAAAAAAGCTCAACAACTTTGACTTTGAGCGGAACTCCTCACCACCAGTTTTTAATTCTCAGAGTAGATCACAGTCTCTTGAGAGTTGGCCGCCCCTGGTCTACATCACAGTCAGCCTGGATAGCTCAGTTGGTTAGAGCACAGTGCTGATAACAGCAAGGTTGCAGGTTTGATCCCCATATGGGACAGCTGCATGTTCCTGCATTGCAGGGGATTGGACTTTATGATCCTTGGGATCCCTACCAATTCTATGATTTTGTGTATTCAATACTAGCAAGCAAACTATGTCTCTCCAAGCACATGGCTCCTTCTATATAAATATTATTCAGTAGCGCTAATCATAACAATAAACATTACAGTAGCTTCTCATCCTTTCCCATGACACAGTATACTTTGTTTTTCATTATTTCCGTTTCTGTATATAGCTGAAGCACAGTGAAACCAGACACAAAGTTTCGCTTCCTGGTTTTCATACGCTACTATCAGCTGAAAAGAGGATGAATCACAGCTGTGATGGATTCAGCCTGCTTCAACCAGCTTCCCTGCAGAAGGATCTCTGCATCACCAAAACCAAAATCTTACACGAGTGCCTATTCTACTTCTCACTGGTGGTTTGGTTCAAATCTCACGTCAACTAGTGTTTAAGGAGGTTTAATTACAGTAATGGCCCACAGAAAGATCTTCCATCTAGGTTTCCCCATTTGGCCTGTTTCAGCCAAGGCACACCAGCCCATCTTACAACTTACACTGGCCTTGCATTGCATCGTCATGATCACTAGCTCTCACATAACGCAGCTTGGCAACCGTGCAACAACCGCTGATTGACAGGTGGGCTGCCCCCCACCAGTCAGATCCAGTATGTTGGCTATACTGCCTGGGGCTGATGGAAGATGGAGTCCAAGTTGGGAGCCAGTTCCCAGGAGGCTGGGCCCATTACATGTTCAACCTACTCAAGGAGATGGAGTTAAAACTTCAAGAACCTCTGCTTGAGGGCCACATTTCCCCATGTGAAGCTGCCCAGACCCTGAGGTCATCATTTGAGGGCCCTTCTTTGTGTGTCTCCTCCAAGGGAGGACCAGCAATGAGTGAATAGACCTCTTCTATCACAGCTCCCTATCTATGAGGTGCTCTCCCAAGGGAGATATTCTAGCACAAACCTTTTTAGGCCTAAAGACGTCTTCGGTTCCCGGGAATTTAAGAAGCACCAATGACTGGATGTTTTACTCTAACTGTGTTTATGTCTCTTCATTCCTGCATTTTATGCTTGTTGTAAATTGCTTGGGGACTTTTGTTGTGGCAAGTGATTCATAAATTCAACTAATCTGACCTAAGCTATTCACGGACCCCTAAGAAATATTAGTTACTGATCCCATGGGAATATAAAGAAAGGTGTGAGGAATGAGTAGAAGCAGGGGAAATCCTCTGTCCCTCTCTCATCAGCCTCTTCATCATGGAATATTTCATATATATATATATATATATATATATATATATATATATATATATGAAAAACCCACAGCCTTCTCATGGAATGAAGAAAAGAAGATTATTCTGGCTTCAAATCCAACTGCAGATCCCAAAGGAGAAGATCATATGCTCAGAGGGGATCCCACAATGGGCTGCCCTTTTCAGCGAGAAGCCACCATGGAACGTGAACATCCAGGCACTCTGCTCAAGCCGCCCACAAGGGGAAAGAATACGGCTAATGCGGCGGGAGGCAGAGGCACCAAGGAAGCCCCCAAGAGCCCGCTGGGAAGGAAAAGCAAAGGCAGAGGCAGCCAGTGATCTGGAAGGGAAGCAAGGAAAGAGCGCAATGCCCACAGGGCCCTCTGAAAAGGAATGGTTGAGCAGCGAGTGACTCCTTAAGGAGCAAGGCAAGAGGGAGAGAAGATGCTAGCTGGCTGGGATATAGGCGGTGCATTTCAACTAACACAGTCTTAATCCAAGCAAGAGAGCAAGGTAAAGGTACCCCTGCCCGTACGGGCCAGTCGTGTCCGACTCTAGGGTTGTGCGCCCATCTCACTTAAGAGGCCGGGGGCCAGCGCTGTCCGGAGACACTTCCAGGTCACGTGGCCAGCGTGATGAAGCTGCTCTGGCGAGCCGGCACCAGCGCAGCACACGGAAACGCTGTTTACCTTCCCGCTATAAAGCGGTACCTATTTATCTACTTGTGCTTAATTGTGCTTTCGAACTGCTAAGTGGGCAGGAGCTGGGACCGAAGACGGGAGCTCACCCTGCCGCAGGGATTCGAACCGCTGATCAGTAGGTCCTAGGCACTGAGGTTTTACCCAAAGTGCCACCCGTGTCCCTAAGAGAGCAAGGAAGGGCCATAACTAGGGGGGAGAGCTATCTGCATTGCATGCAGTGGGTCCACGGTTCAATCCTCAGCATATCTCCAGGTAGGGCTCTCCCTTCCCTGGGACCCTGGAGAGCTTCTGCCGGTCAGTGTTGAGAATGCTGAGCTCGATGGACCCAGTGGTCTAGAAGAGAAAGGTTTTGCAAACGCCCTTCCAGCAGAAAATCTGGCAGCACACTAGAAGCGTGAACAGCTCAACGCAAAACACACATCATGCCATCTGGGCACAGGAGAAGGTGGGATACAGCCTGGGGTGGGAGGGCAGCACAGTGCCAAAATTCCTGGCACTATCTTGAGTGGACTCTGATTTGATCCCTGCAAACCTTGCCTGCCTATTGTGGGTGAACGGCAACCAAAACATTCAACGAATTCTGTTGAAAGCCACCCAGAGTGGCTGGGGAAACCCAGCCAGATGGGCAGGGAAAATTAATATTATTGCAAACGGGTGAAAGAGGATCACACTCCATGTATCTGATGAAGTGGGATCTTGTCCACAAGAGCTTATTCCATAATGAAAATAAAATGGTTCAAGTCTTTGCCACAAGACCCTTTGCTGGTTTTGCTGCAGCAGACATGCACCTCTGGAAACCTCGGCCCTGCTTGCACAGCCCAGTCACATCACATAAGAAGCTAAGCATGGTTCAGAACATCAAGCCAAGTTCTTGCAGTTGTCCAGAGAGGGTTTTCTTTGTGCAGGTTTGTTGTTGTTTTAAACTGACCACTCGCTTTGCACTGAGACAGATATTTCCCAGTTAATTATTCCAACAGACAGAGAAATATCAGAACAGGGAGGCAGTCCATGGGTCACCCATTGGTCAGTCCCTCATGTAACACCCATGCCAACTATCCCAACACAACATTGTCTCATTATATTTCTCTCTGCTCCCTTCCCCACTCTGCTCTCCCTTGAAAACCACCGGAGGAAATTTACTACTTCCAAACCGGATACAACCCCTTATCACAAAGCTGATAATGTCAGTCACTCTTCCCAGAACAAACATAAAAGTGAAATTCCATCGTCTAGAACAGCGTGTTACATAAAGGAAAGGTGTTCTAATGAAATTCATAATTTGGAGGGCTGCACTTTTTTAAAATGAGAGTAGGGAGAAAGTGACAAGTTAAAGCAGCAAACAAACAGAACTCAGTAAACCGAAAAGTTGCTGCCCAAAGGACTAACTTTCCTGCTACTTTTAAGCATAGTGATCACAGGTGTATACCAAATCAAACACCTACTTCATTCTGGAGCCCTAAACACAACAATATGGTGTGAGAAGCCTTTGGGTGACTGTAATTGCTATTAGTTCTCGCTACAACCACTCACTGACAGCTTCCTTCTAGCGGTTCTTGAGCACTGCCACCCTCCCACTGCAGTTGTTCACACTTGCAATTTCCTTTCTGAACCTGCTAAATATGTCAGACACAGCTGGAGGGTGAGTAAAGCAGGCCAGGGGGCTGTGATAAGAGCCGGAAGAAGGCTCTGCAAAACCACAACAGTCATCAAGAGGCTTCCCATTGGCCTGCAGGCTAACTAACCACCCACATCACATCCGACTGAGGTACCAAAGAGATCACACTACAGTACTCTAGCTTAGTGCTTCATCTGATACTGCTGCTCAGTATCAGAAACTCAAGAGATATAAACTAGGTGCTAAAGCTAGATTACGGTCACCACAACAGAATATCTATTCGCCAGGGGGTTGGACTAGTCGTCCCTTCCGACGCTACAATTCTATGATCCCAACTACATTGACTGTAGCTTGCTCTTACAACAATTCACTTGTTCCAGTAGGCAAGGAAAAACACACACAGCGGAAATGGAAATGCTATTGACTATGGACTAAGGTAGAGGTTTTCAAACCTGGCACCCAGAAATCTCCACGTAGTAGCAACTGGACTCATGCCAGGAGCAAAACGTGCCTGGCGCCTGGAGAATTTCAAATACTGGTGCTGCTTAAGTAAAATAGAAACTCGTACGTCAGGTGTCAACAGCAACAACAGGATTCACATCTATAGCCTAGCACAGTGGTTCCCAAACTTTCCTGCCCCCCATGGAACACTTGGAAATGGCTGAGGGTCTTGGAGGACCACTTAATCATTTTTCTGCCCGTTGTGGCTATTGTAATGTTAAAAAAAAAGGTGAAGGTAAAGGAGCCCTGGGCTGTTAAGTCCAGTCAAAGGTGACTATGGGGTTGTGGCACTCATCTTGCTTTTAGGCCGAGGGAGCCGGCGTTTGCACACAGACAGCTTTCTGGGTCATGTGGCCAGCATGGCTAAACCGCTTCTGGTGCAACAGAACACCGTGACAGAAACCAAAGCGTATGGAAATGCCGTTTACCTTCCTGCCACAGTGGTACCTATTTATCTACTTGCACTGGTGTGCTTTCGAACTGCTAGGTTGGCAGGAGCTGGGACAGAGCAACGGGCGCTCACCCCATTGCGGGGATTCGAACCACCAACGTTCTGATCATCAAGCCCAAGAGGCTCAGTGGTTTAGACCACAGTGCCACTCACGGCCCTATTGTAATGTACTGTGCTATGCAATGTATGATCCCTTTGTGTTTCAAATGCCTCCTTCCCTGGTCAATTCAGGTCTTTCCTGCTCACCTTTGTTCTCCTGTGTTGACTGTCTTCTCTCTCACATACACTGCTTCCTCTTGCTCTGTCTTACAAATTCTTTCAAGTTGTGGGCCTCCTGAAGGAAGCTTGCAAAACACTGGTTGTCCACAGACCACACCTTGGACAACCCTGGTTAGGTAGGCAGGCTCATGCATGCCAAAAGCATAGGGCACTCTGACCCTGGTGCACACACAGCCATCAAAAACAGGGTGGAAAGAGGTACTTACAGGCCCTGTTTTCCTACTTCTAGGTTGTCTTAGAAGAGTTGGGTACTAAATCAAAGATTGCATTAATTTTCCATTTATAGATAACAACCAGAATCCGGGAAGCTCAAAATTGGAAGACTAATCTGGTCCCTTCCATTCATGCTTGGTTGGTTAAAGTCCAGACAACCTTGAAAACGGTTGAAATTAACATATTGTATCAGGTTTAGGGAAGGGAGATTAAAGCCCCTTTGATTTGGGGGACGACTTTAGCAAAGTCATTCTAAATAAGAGGCAATATTCCTGTGGCAATATTGATGGTAGAGAGAAATGGTGGACTTTACATTGCACAGGGCTTGAATCATCCTGGATCGTGGTCACTTAGGGTGGGTGGGTTTTTAAAGAGTCCAGCCACACCCTGCTTTTTGCATTTCAAGTTTCATGCATGAGCACCAAAACATTGGTGCTGCAATTCAGATGCACCCTGACATTAGAGCACCAGAATTTATTAAAATATCTATTTTATCCTTTAGAAAGCAGGATCAAATGAATAATCAGAGTCCAAAACATCCTAAAAGCAAGGGGGAGAAGATCTGGATAATGGAACCCAGGAGAACATTCACACTGGCCCATTTACCACTGATTTACTCCTGAATGTCACCTCCCTGCAGCATAAGAAACAGAGATATGAAAGCTACGTGCTAAATGACACCTTAAAGCTAGGTTATGGATGCAACAACAGAATGTCTAGGTGTGCTTTTTTATAACAAGAATACGGTGCTGAAAATGTATGAACTACAGCTAAAATATGATGTTCATTTTTAACATGGTCTAGTCATTCCCCTGCCCACCCCCCTAATATTCTTAAGAAGGTCTCTTTCTCCAGTCTTCAGAGAGTAGCTGGAAGCGGGGAGGCAGAAAAAGGTATTCCTTTCTTTCCACTCTGCAGTTTTAATCTGAAATCTTAGGCGCAGCACTGCGCCTGGAGCTCAGAAACTGCTCACGCTAAGGAAATTCCCTGTCGCAAAATGCGCCTAGAACAATGGGAGCGTTGAACACTGCATCTCTGCTGCTCACTCTAGATCAGCTGTACTTCTGGTGTTCAGTAAGTGCTGAAAGAGCTATTGGGAGCTTCCCGCCATTCCCCCTTTGCATGCAGGTAAGATATAGTTCTGAGCACCTTCTGCTTTCCTAGGCAGTGTCCTCTGCGCATGTGGGAGTCATGGGACAGCCATAAATTACAGCTCTGATGGTAAGAGTTTGCATACAAAGATGAAAAGGTACCATGGCCAATGACAAGTGATTCAGTTAGCATTTCAAGGTGAGTTTACATAATTTTCAGTTTTCAAAACAAGACACAAACTGAAATACAGACAGCCTTTGATCGTCACAACTCCCCAGATTTTGCAATGCAGCTCTCCAGCCGAGTAGTGTGTACAGAAAAATGTATATTCTTGGGAAAGTTTTCATCTAAATGTTTCAAAAATAATAATAGAAATATGCATTGTATTGGGGAAAACTGTTTTGCAAAAATTTGTGTATCGGACAAAATTGTGCATAATAATTGCATACATCAGGAGAAATCTGCACAAACACAGCGAGAAAGTTTCATGAGGGCTTGAAAAAATATCCCAAACAGGTATAGAAATGCAGAGAACTGAGCGTAAGGTTGGATCAATGAGAAACGGAGAGAAATCAGAAGTGACAGATTCTACCTGTGAAAGCAGAGAGCAGATTGTGCAAAATGGCCCCAGGTACAACGATCTGGGCAGACTCACATGTTACAGTCACTACATGGGGCCCTCACCAATGTTTCCCAAAGCAGACACATTATTCCATATCCATCTTTAAACAGCCATGTGGACCTGTCTGGGCCTGTATTTCCAGACGCATGTATGTGCATGAGAAACATGCATGCGCACTGACGTTCCCTGCAGCAATCATCATAACATGCAGAGCCACTTTGCTCTCCGGAGAGAAGGCAGTCAAAGGAAAGAACAGTCATCCCCGAATTACTGCCTAAAAATAAACTCACCTCAGAACCACAACACCAGCAATTCTCAAAATATTTTTCTAATGAGGAGCCACACCTTGGGAGAAGCGGAGATTGCCTTCTCCAATTGCCTTCTCTTCCCAGGTTGCAATGATCGCAAAACACCCCTGAGGCAATTAGAGCAACAGAGGAGAGCGGTTCCTTAATGTGTTTGCTTTGCGTCTTGAAACACAACAGCGTGAAAGTGGCTGGCAACCAAGAGGATATCCCCTGAGAAGCTGGAGCCTGACTGCTTTGGGTCCAGTGGCGAGTCCCTGGAAACTTGTCATCTTTTATAATATATCCTCTGAGCACCCTCAAATCCTGATTGGTTCCCAGCCTGGCCTCCTGATTCACTAGGAACCTTACAAGAACTCCCTGGCTCAAGCAAATCCCCAAGCTGCAATCCTATACGTGCCTACCTAAGCGTAAGCTCCACTCAACTCAGCAGGACTTACTTCAGAGTAGGCATGCAATGACTATCTTCAATAACCTGCTGTTTGCATTTCCAAACACTCCTGTTTTATCCAGTTCTTGATTAACTGACATTTGATTTCCCCACAGGCACCTTTTTTACCTGTAAGGTAAAAAAAAAAAGGTAATGGACCCCTGGATGGTTAAGTCCAGTCAAAGGCGACTATGGGGCTGCGGCGCTCATCTCACTTTCAGGCCGAGCCGGCGTTTGTCCACAGACAGTTTTCTGGGTCATGTGGCCAGCATGGCTAAACCACTACTGGCACACGGAGGACCGTGACGAGTGCCAGAGCGCACGGAAACGCCATCTACCTTCCCGCCGGAGCGGTACCTATTTATCTACTTGCACTGGTGTGCCTTCAAACTGCAAGGTTGGCAGGAACTGGGACAGAGCAACAGGAGCTCACCCCGTCGCGGGGATTTGAACTGCCGACCTTCCGATCAGCAAGCCCAAGAGGCCCAGTGGTTTAAACCACAGCACCACCCGCGTCCCTCCTGTACCTTAAGCAGTTATGCAATAAGTAGAAATCAACCAGTTGAATATTTCCCCATCCTGTGAGGGGTGAGAATCAAATCGAAGATGTAATCCCACAATTAGGGATGCTTCACAAGTTTCCATATCCCCCAACAACAATAAGCATGGCTGCTCTGCCTCTGACTGTTGTGCTGCAAGCAACAATACCACGGATGAAGCTCCATCTCAACATGGAAGGTGTCACAAAAAGGAAATTCATTTGTTGAATTTCTCAACTCCTTTGCAGCAGTTGAAGGTTCAAGAGCCTCCACAGATTTGGGAAAGGAGAGGCATTAACCCTAGAATGATTTCGTTGTGTATCCTAGACCTCACCCTTGTGGAAGCACACCAAACCAGACTCCAGATGGTTTGACAGGTGGACCTTCCACGCTCTGTTTCAGTGCTCTAGAGTTAATCCAGTGGCCTTCCATAATAAGGTGCACTGCAGAAACTTCAACCTTACGTCGCATCTAAAGTGGTGTTGCTCACTTGAGTGGCAATCCTCTTCCAAATATCTCACCCAGGGGATGCATATTATCCCCCCGCTCCTCAAATTTCAGCACGCAGACAGACATGTTAATTGCAAAACACCTTCTGAAAGTCGGCTGTCATTCCAAGGGTCTGCAAGATTGCTAAGAAATGTACTTTCTTCCCAAAGATTCCTCTTCTACAGAACAAAACATCCCCCCACGTCCATAATGCACCATGGAATGAGCCCTTGCTCCTGTGTCCTCTCAGGAAGTACTCAAAACAGAAATCCCACCACCTGTGGCTTGCCAAAAATGAACACTTAAGAAAGAAAGAAAGAAAGAAAGAAAGAAAGAAAGAAAGAAAGAAAGAAAGAAAGAAAGAAAGAAAGAACCACTTCTGCTGTCCCTCATTTCAAAGCCTTTCACCTCTGTCTTTAAATCCCTAACAGTTGAAATGATATTGGGGAAGGGTGGGCTTTCCCTGGAAAATCTACTTGGAAGTTTTTGCCTTGCAAAGAGCACCCCATCCATGGACAACTGGATTTTCTCTTTAAAAGAAAAAAAAAAGCAAACATCACACAATCCACCTAATGCAGAACTTGCTAATGGAACAACCACATGACCCTCTGCTTCTGGAAAACCTTCTCCTTGTATCTATCCCTTCCTTGTCAACACAGCCTGTTAGAACTTGCTCTGATGCAAAGAAGCCATTAAGAGAGACACACACACCAACAGAGACTGCAGTTGCATGCCAGAGCCTTTAAACCGCACGAGCTCTTCCGGTCTTAAAGGCACGGCCTTTGTGTGTATAACACTAACAGGGCCATTATATTGCCCTTCAAATGGCTCTTTAAAACACCCTTCAGCTGAACCCCCGACAATGGCAAGGCAGCTGGTGTGCAGGGGGCCAGGGAGCCGCTTATGCTAATAGCATTCTCCCCATTGTCTTGTTACGCCCACCCATCCCCCTTTCTCCACCTCCATCTGTTTATCCCGTCCACCTGTTGTCACATATTTAGATTGCAAAAAAAAACCACCCTTTTGGTGCACAGATTGCCTCGTTCGCTCCCGAACCAAACAAGGCTGACTTCGTGTGACAAAGGAGATCCCCTAAAGTTAGCAAGACAGAGAAGGGCAAAATGTTGCATTCAGGACACCGGCAGATGCAAAAATAATATAAAAAATGAGGATCATCGAGAAAGAAGAAGGAATGGATTCTCTTACCTTCTTCTTGGAGTGTGACCGGTCCTCCTCTTTAGCTAATTTGCTATTTTTCCCAGCTCTCGAAAGCTTTTGCTCCCCTGACTGCTTAATGGTGATTTTGATCTCGGGAGGGCATATATAGTTCTCCAAGTTCTTGGGGGGCTTCTTGGCTCTCTTGGTCGTCTGGATTTTCAGCTTAAGACTCCCCTCTGTAAAGTTCGCCTCCTTGATGGAAAACTCCTGCTCCTCCAAGCCGTCTCCGGCCACCCATTTCTCGCTGTCTGTGTTGGAAGCGGAATCCACGTCTCTCCCGGAACAGAGCTCATCTTCCTCCTCGGGCTCCATCCGGTCACTGCTCACAGGGATCCCTTTGGCAGAGCTGGGCTGAGGCAGCATGGCCTCCGTCCCAGCGCCACCAGGGGCACCACTAGGGGCCTTAGCAGAAGCAATGGCCGAGCCCAGGAAATCCGACTCTCCTCCCCTTTGCCGGGAAGTGCCCGAATTCTCCCTTGGCTCCATGGCGACCCCCCGGTCCATGGGATTTTTACACAGGGGGGAGGGGGAAGGTGAGAAGAGTTGGGGAGCCCCAAGAAGGGAATGGTAGCTTCTCAGTTAAGGTCTCTTAGAGTCCCAATAGTCCAACCACTGTGACGAGCTCAGAAGCATTCAGATCTGCAACTGGGGAGAAAACAGAAAGGGAAAATGCTGTCAGAACTTCAGCAGCTACTGATAATGAGGTTTATGTCAACTTGGGTTTGTTCATTCATTCATTTACATCCTACAACCTTACTTCCATATGTGCAAGGAGACATTCCAACCACACACCCAGAATTCAAAATGGCACAGTCCAAGAAACTTGATTCACTTGTTTCTGTCAAATATATAAACTTGTTCTTTGGGAGAATGGAGACTTACTAAATACAGTGGATGCTCGGGTTGCGAACGTAATCCAGGCGGGAGGCACGTTTGCAACCTGCAGTGTTCGCAACCTGCGACCCATGCGTCTGCACACGTGGGGGTTGCGATTCGGCACTTCTGTGCATGCACAAAGTGCAATTTAGCGATTCTGTGCATGCACAAGCGCCAAAACCCGGAAGTAACATGTTCCAGTACTTCCTGGTTCGGCAAGGTGCGCAACCCAAAATCACACAACCCGAAGCATCTGTAAACCAAGGTATGACTGTGGTCACTTACCATGGTAAGCTTAGTTGCACATAGCAAGGTCTAAGACAGACAATTTCTAGCTATGGAGTTGACTTAAGGGGAAGGGAACTCCACTGCCCTCCACCCCTCAGACAACTGTGATGGTCTTGGGGAAGGTGGCAATTCTCTACAACATTTGCATAGTGATGTCACCTTGTCTAGCATTTGGCCCGAGTCCTGAACAAGGCCTCACCTGGGATGAGGTCAGTGCTTGCATCATAACACTTCCAGTGTGTACAGCCCTACTTAACTCTTTCAATTGCACAGAGGCAGAGGGTTCAAAACCAAAAGCTGAATGTCATAATACAACCTGGGTCTTCAAACATTAAAGAACTAGCAGCCCGGACTAAGTTCTGAAACATAGATAGACACACTCAGAAGGGTTTTTCATGAACACAAACATCATCTTCTCCCCATGCTGCATATTAAGAGGCTTGTGATTTGCAAATTTTCACTACCTCCCACAATCTAACGCCTTGCACAAGGCATTTTCAGCCCCAAAATTTCAAGTCAAGCCACCTCTACTATACTGAATGAGTTGCTACCGAAAGGAGCCAGCAACCACAAATATATCTTAGTCTCATACTTGGAGCAGACCGCCCAAACCAAGTTAGGTGTGAGTGCATTGTGAACATGAGTTAGTTGACCCCTGCATTGCAGGGGGTTGAATTAGATGACCTTTGGGTCTCTTCCAACTCTATTATTCTATGACTCAATCCCAGGTAAATGCTAAATGAACCTGAGTGGCATAGGGGACCAACAAAAGCATCTCACCAGAAGATCTCAGCGATCAAGGTGGAGCATAAGAAATCAATTGGTCCTTAAGGTAATTTAAATGTGGATAATACATGTTTAATTACCAGCAATGGTAAACAATGTTACAATGACTCTTGGCTAAACAATAAAATAATTGTCTTGCGCTGATTTTTTAATAAGGTGTGTCCACTAACTCCTGTCTCTCTCACCTGGCTCTGGCACATACACCTGAGCTATCAATGAAAACTTAATCCACCTGCCTGAATAATAGTGTCTATCTAGGGAGCTTCAAAGAGGCTGTTTCACCACCTCTAATCCCCATCTTTCCTCAGCTTGGGCTGTGCCAGAGCTGTGGGCAGAAGGAATGAAGACCTTAGGACACAATGAGGCAATAAAAAGGGAGCAGCCACAGAGCTAAATCGGCAGGGGGAAAGGAAGCGAGCATTTGCTTGATGGGTAGCTGGTGATGTTCCTTCCTCAAAATGAAGGAACTGTTAAGGTTTTGAGACAGAAGGTCTGTTGAGGTCAAAGGGGGAACGCAGAGAAAATCCAAGGGAGAGAGAGAGAGAGAGAGAGATTAGGTCCATCTAGTTTAGTACAGTGGTACCTCGGGTTACATACGCTTCAGGTTACATACGCTTCAGGTTGCAGACTCCGCTAACCCAGAAATAGCGCTTCATGTTAAGAACTTTGCTTCATGATAAGAACAGAAATTGGGCTCCGGCGGCACGGCGGCAACAGGAGGCCCCATTAGCTGAAGTGTTGCTTCAGGTTAAGAAAAGTTTCAGGTTAAGAACGGACCTCCGGAACAAATTAAGTACTTAACCGCAGGTACCACTGTACTGTCTAAGGAGCTCTCCAGAGTTTCAGATGCTAGGTACTGAATCTGGGACTTTTAGAGATTTCTGGAGCAAACTGGAGAGCCAATCAGAGCTTGAGGGAGGCAGCAGACCTAATCTTTGCTTGAAATATTCTGTGATCTGGGTTGCACATGAAGCTGTGCTACTTGATCTTCAAGTCCCTTTCAACTCGTTCTCTCCCCTCACTGATAATGTTTTATGAACATCTCGCATCTCTCTCCCTAGTACTCTAGTCTCCCGCAACATTCAAATGCTTGGATGTTTCCTCACAGGAGAGATGCTCCATCACCTTTCTTCATTCAAGTTGCCCTGCCTGCATATACTCCTCCTCAATATATATCACCTTTTTATCAATTACTATCAGAAGGACTGACACATATAAAGCCTTCAAAGGGAAAATTAAGTGCCAAGAAAGACTACAGTGGTACCTCTGGTTGCGAACGGGATTTGTTCCGGAGGCCCGTTCACAACATGAAAAGAGCACAACCCGCAGTGGCGTGTCTGCACGGGTTGCGATCTGCCGCTTCTGCGCATGTGCGTGGCATCATTTTGCGCTTCCGCGCATGCCGAGCGGCAAAACCTGGAGGTAACCCTTTCCGGGTCACCACAGGACATAACCTGAAAGAACGTAACATGAAGCGAGTGTAACATGAGGTATGACTGTATCTCAATCAAAATTATTTTGATCCATCAATCTACCGCCACCCTTTGCTAAGGCATCCAAAATGCTGAAGGAGGGTTCAAAAATCTCAGTGGTCTGAACCCTAGAAATGTCACATGGGTGCTGCTTAGAAAATTGGAAGTGCCATTCTCCAACTCAAAGTAGCACACCCAGAACTCTCAAGGCATGTGAAAAGAAGATGCATGTGTCATTTCTGTCTTCCCAAAGCAGAGGTGTTAGGTAGTAGATTACAGAATCATATTTGACTCTGCAATTAGGTTTGAGATGCCATAATTAGATCAGATAGTTACCTTTCCATGTAAGTAGCTAACAGAGTAACAGGAGAAGGGATGGGAAGGCCAACTGTGATTAAACAACTGATGCCGCCATAAATCACAAAGCCCATAAAGGAAACACAGCCTAAGGTGCCAGCATGCCAGAAAAAACATCGAGACAGAATGCACTGATGTTCGAGTGCAACGCCATAGACGATAAAGCACCACCACTGCCTGTTTGTACAAAGAAGCATTCAGCCTGTCACTTTGGGCCCTAAGGGCCTCTGCTATCTATGTTGTCCCAAATGCCAAGAGCACGTGAAAAAGGAGGGGCATCACCTCCTGGCGAACAGAAGGGGAAGAAAAGGAGGCAGTGAGAGATTTTACTTTCTTGGGCTCCATGATCACTGCAGATGGTGACAGCAGTTACAAAATTAAAAGACGCCTGCTTCTTGGGAGAAAAGTGATGACAAACCTGGACAGCATTTTAAAAAGCAGAGACATCACCTTGCCAACAAAGGCCCGTATAGTTAAAGCTATGATTTTCCCAGTGGTGATGTACGAAAGTGAGAGCTGGGCCATAAAGAAGGCTGATCGCCGAAGAATTGATGCTTTTGAATTATGGTGCTGGAGGAGACACTTGAGAGTCCCATGGACTGCAAGAAGATCAAACCTCTCCATTCTGAAGGAAATCAGCCCTGAGTGCTCACTGGAAGGACAGATCCTGAAGCTGAGGCTCCAATACTTTGGCCACCTCATGAGAAGAAAAGACTCCCTGGAAAAGAACCTGATGTTGGGAAAGATGGAGGGCTCAAGGAGAAGGGGACGACAGAGGACGAGGTGGCTGGACAGTGTTCTCGAAGCTACCAGCATGAGTTTGACCAAACTGAGGGAGGCAGTGGAAGACAGGAGTGCCTGGCATGCTCTGGTCCATGGAGTCATGAAGAGTCGGACATGACTAAACAACAACAACACAAATGCTGAACTCTAAGCAAGTAAACAGCACATTAAGCTGGCTTATGGGAAATGCTAAGTCAAAGGTCAGATTCAATGGCGCTCACCAGTCCAGTCTGTGCAGTTCCTGAACACAGTGTGCCCTATTTGGAAAAAGCTACCTGGAGACCAAATGGCTCCAGATTATGCGAGACCAGAAAATCCAAGACAGAGGCATTTAAAAAGAAACCAACAAACAGATTCAGGGACATCGTCTGTCTGAAGAGACATGGCGTCGTGACCTTCTAAAACTAAGCAGTATTGGCTGAAGTCAGGGGCTGAACCCAGTATTAGAAACTCAGATAGATCAGCTAGGCACCAAATGGCTGCTTAAACCAGGGTTACAGTCGCCAAAAAGGAACACCTGGTTGGTTGCCAGTTTGAGGTCAGATGGTTTGGAAGTTGTATTTTTCAATACGACTTTTTGCTTCCTGAAATTCATTCGGATTGTGCACATAAAATGTAACAGATAGAATTCTTCAGAATGAGTTGAGAACACGGGAGATCCAAGGATCCCCAGGCATGCGTCTCCAGTTGGTGGAGATGTCAGGTGCCCAGGCATCTTCACTTGGTCACAGGTTTAAGGGTCAGGTTTAAGGTGCTGGTTTTGACCTTTAAAGCCCTATGCGGCCTAGGTCCACATACCTACAGGGCCGCCTCTCCTGGTATGCCCCATGGAGGACCTTAAGGTCCACAAACAACAACACTTTGGAGGTCCCAAGCCTCAAGGAGGTTAGATTGGTTTTAACTAGGGCCAGGGCCTTTTCAGCACTGGCCCCGACGTGGTGGAATGCTCTGTCACAAGAGACTAGGGCCCTGCGGGACTTGACATCTTTCCGCAGGCCTGCAAGATGGAGCTGTTCTGCCTGGCCTTTGGTTTGGACTCGGGTCTGACCCTTAGGTTTTCCTCCCCTTATGGTCTTGATTTATCAGCTACTTTAAAATGAGGCTGCATTTTAAATTGCATTTTAACCTGTATTTTAAATGGGGGTGTTATTTCCTCTCTCTTTTTCCCCTATTATGTTTTTACTGTGATTTTATTGGTGTTAGCCACCCTGAGCCCGGCTCTGGCCAGGGAAGGCGGGGTATATAATAATAATAATAATAATAATAATAATAATAATAATAATAATAATAATAATTACTATTATTAAATGGTCGATAGCCAGGTGCGAAATGTGCCTGGTGTCTGGCAAATTCTGAACACTAACTCGACCCACACCTCAGCAACCTAAGCCACACCTCCTCAAGGGCCATTATTTTAGAAGCACGGGATAAGAATGAAATGAATGAATGAATGAATGAATGAATAGTAGTTTGGAGAAAAGGATGACATTTGGCATATTCAACCCATAATACTTTTCTATTCAGTACAGCTCCATGCCACTCACCAGCAACCTTGACAGTGGCAAGAGGCTTGAGTTTCTTTGCCCTCACAGCAACCTAGTGAGGCAGACCACAAACCATTTCCGTTTCACACCTGGGGAGCTAAAGCTGAATGTGGGCGGCTGGCCAGCGCAGCTGTGAGGAAGAGGTTGGAAAAGTCCACTTCCATTTTAGATGACCGTCATTTACAGCTTTTGAGTCCAACCTCTTGTTTACTAAAGCAAGCCAACTGCTTGCTGCTTGAAACTGGCTTGTTTTAGTGAACCACAGTTAAGACTAACCACAGTTTACCTGTGCCCGGGTGTCATAGCAAGCGGGATGAGTCTGTAACAAAAATTGAATCTCCCTGCAGCAGAAGAAGACAGGGACAGCACAAGCCAGAGGCTCATCTGTGCAATCATTCACCATAGTTTAGTGTTGCAGCAGGAGAATTTGTAAATTGGCTGGGACCAGAGCCATTCAAAATACAGAGCCTCTGTAGGATGCTTTACACAATGTAATGCCAAGTGATGTACATTATACACCTACGCTGTATACCAAGTTAAGCAATATAGGTTATGCAGCCACTCCTCAAGCTGTAATACAAATCCTTTTAAAATTACTGGTCACTGTGGAAACATATTGAGGGCAGCAGAATGATTTTTTTTTCCTTTTTGGAAGGCAGGGAGATGTATTTCAGACCACATATGATTATTTTGCAGGAACATCTTCACCTCTGCCAATGAAATTTTAGATCAGAAGCTTGTCCTCCTTTTGGTGACGAATTTAATTCAATTTTTAAACCTGACTATGGCTCAACATGGCCTGGGTGGTGTTTGTGTGAGTTGTAATTAAGTCTGAATAGTTATGTGAGTCCCCCTTACACACCCATGTCAACACAAGCAAGGGAATTCTCTTAATTTAATGAAATTGCTAGGGCAAAATAAAGTTTAAGTACCGCCAGTATTAGTCACAGCCATAGGTGTCAAAGTACTAGCAGCAGAAGTCAATATTGAAAGCAGATATTATTTTACTGCAAGACCCGTAACAGTTTTCCAGAACACTAAGTTCAGTGATGAAAATTTGCAAATTCCTCTGCCTAACTTTCATAACACAACAAAGCTATCGTTTTTCAGGGAGACTAAACCTGGTCTTTGTAACTTCCTCTGCCAGTAACTTTTTCTCAACTTACTTTGCATGAGCCACAGTCATCGTTCCATACTGAATACCATCATTTGCATCCGACAACTGAACTTCGCAGTTCACAGGGCTCCTTTGCTCCAAGAAGCCATATGTGGGAAACGTGGGCACTTAAATACCATGCTATATTATATTCTATGGCCTGCAGTATTATTCATTGAGATTGCCAAGGCAAGTGTTCAGAATTTGCCAGGCATTGTTCAAAATTCGCCAGGCGTGTTTTGCAACTGGTGCAGGTCCAACTGTGACCATGTGGAGATCTCTGGATGCTAGATTCAGGTAGGTAGCCATGTTGGTCTGACGCAGTCAAAATAAAAATATATAAAATGAAAATAAAAATATTGGTATCTGAAGAAGTCTGCATGCACACGAAAGCTTATACCAATACAAACTTAGTTGGTCTATAAAGCGCTACTGGACAATTTTTTTATATTTTTATTTTGACTGCGTCAAACCAACACGGCTACCTACCTAAATCTAGAATCATGGAAGGCACCACATTGAGCAGCATGAAATGGAAGTCCATCAGGTATCTAAAGAAGTATGCATGCACACAAAAGCTTATACCAGAAGAAACTTGGTTGGTCTATAAGGTGCTTCTGAATGCTAGGTTGGTGACTGATCGCCCCATCTGGCTGACCCCTCCAGCTTTCTTAAGCAGGTAAAAGCAGAAGATCTTATTTATTGCATTTATATCCCACTCTTTTTTCAAATGAGTTTACAGTTCATTCCCCTCCTCAGTTAATTCATACAACTACCCTGTGAGGTTGCTTAAGGTAAAGGTAAAGGGACCATCAGGTCCAGTCGTGGCCAACTCTGGGGTTGCGGCACTCATCTCGCTTTATTGGCCGAGGGAGCTGGCGTACAGCTTCCAGGTCATGTGGCCTGCATGACTAAGACGCTTCTGGCGAACCAGAGCAGCACATGGAAACGCCGTTTACCTTCCCGCCGGAGTGGTACCTATTTATCTACTTGCACTTTGATGTGCTTTTGAACTGCTAGGTCGGCAGGAGCAGGGACCGAGAAACGGGAGCTCACCCCGTCGCGGGGATTCGAACTGCCAACCTTCTGATTGGCAAGTCCTAGGCTCTGTGGTTTAACCCACAGCACCACCCACGTCCCTGTGAGGTAGCTTAAGAGACTGCAAATGACTCTAAGGCTCACCTAATGAGCTTCATGACTGAGTGGAGATTTGAATCCTGATCTCTCAGGTCCTAGTCTGACACTCTAACCACTACACCACACTGGCTTCCTAGAGTATTTCTGCTGTGAGGCAGTGATATAAATTGAGTAGGTAAATAAATTTGGGGAAAGCAAAATGTCACTTAGAGGAGTGAAATATTTTCCTTGAAGCTTGAACTTTTTTTATTCTGGGTTGTTTTAATGTGTTGTAAACTACTTTGAGATTTGTTCTTTAAAATACAAAGCTGTATAGAAATGAAATGACTACAGTAATATCTCATGTTACATCCGCTTCATGGTACATTCTTTCAGGTTACGTACTGCGGCGACCCGGAAGTACTGGAAAGGGTTACTTCTGGGTTTTGCCGCTCGCACATGCGCAGATGCACAAAATGACATCACACGCATGCACAAAAGCGGTGAATCGCAACCCGCGCATGCGCAGACACGCCACTGTGGGTTGCGCTCTTTTCATGTTGCGAACGGGCCTCCAAAATGGATCCCGTTCACAACCAGAGGTACCGCTGTAATGATAATAATAAATTTCATTGAGGGGAAAATGGCACCTTGTTGTGGTGACCACAACCTAGGTTTAAGGTGCCATTTATGTCTGAGTTTCGAACACAGACCCAGGCTAACCCAAGGCAGACTGGTGTCAACAGGGAGATTGCAATGGCAGGGCATTTTTTAAACAGATGAAGCCACCATTAACAGAAAGACAACTGTGCATCCAGGCATACAGACATTAATCAGCCATTGTCTCTTCATGGGGACCATGGTTCTAACCACAATAGATGCTCACACCTTCAGAGGAAGGGATGTGGAGGTGAAGGTTGTCTCATTATAGACAGAGGCATCTCCTAAGCCAAGTAGAGAGTCCAAAATCAAAGAGCAATTATGCATCCCTAAGCACAAGGTCAAAGTTTAGCTGGCCCGAAGGGAGAAAGAAAACTAAGAAGAAGATTACATACGAGCAATTGATCCTACCAAGAGAGCAGAAAATACGCCCAAAGTGAGATTGGCAAAGAATGTGTAACATAAGCAAGCCTCCCTGATGAGTGGCCCTACGGAGAAGAGCTGTACATAATATATCGCAGTGTGCAGCTCATAAGTTATGAGCCATGCAACGTGATAATTGCTTCCAGATGAACCTCTCCTACTCGCATCCAGAAGTGAGGCAGGCAGCATCAAGAAGCGGGGACTTTTCAGTGGTAGCGCCTTGCCTTTGGAATGCCTTCCTTCTAGCGTTAGAAGCTCAGGTAAATAAGCTAGGCACCAAATGGGTCCTTAATCAGGGTTATGGTCACCCCAAAGGGAATGTATGGTTGCTATTTTGAAACCAAGAGGCTCTAAAATCGTACAACTTTTTGCTTCCTCAAATTCGTTCAGCTTGTGCAGATAAAATATCACGGACAGAATTCTGCAGGATGTGTTGTTAGTGTGTGGAAACAGGCAAGATCCAAGGATCCCCAGGCATGCAGCTCCAGAGAGTGGAGATGTCAGGCACTCTGGCATCTTCACTTAGTCGCAAGTGGCCAATATCCAGGTGCAAAATGCACCTGGTGAATTTCGGACACTGCTTCCCTCTGTCCACCTGGGCAAGTCCCCCTGCTTCACTGATTCTCAAACAGAAATCCTGCTTTTCTCTCTCTCAAACTTCCAACAAAGTTTTATGCCATTTTGAAACAGCGTTCAAAGTCTGGCGCTATATCCGTTTTCGTTATTGACATCTTTATTTGGCTTTTGTTTTTATTTATTTTTTAAGAAAGCCTGTTAGCCAACTTTGGAATCTACCAGATTAGAAGGCAAGTTATAAATACTGTAAGATAAATACTGCATATAATTCTACAGAGAACATTTATAACTACTGAATAGTATTCAATGTGGCATTAAGGAGAACGTTCCGTCAGTGCAAAGATTTATCATCCTTCAGCAAGCTTCTTCTGTTGTAACTTTTACACACCTGCTGAAAACATTTTTATTCCATCAGGGTTATGTGTTGCAATTAAGACCACGTCTTCCCATGCTAATTATCTGATTTTAACCTTTTTACATGGTGTTTACAGTTTGGCTATATGTACGGTTGTTATGTATAGGAACCCCAGCCAGATGGGTAGGATATAAATAATAAAATTACTATTCTTTTTTTCTTTTCTTGTTTTGAACCGCTGGGATATTTTATTTATGAATTAGAGGTATATGGTTTTTTTATAACTGAATAATAAATGATCCTCCTCTTTCCTCCGCCTGTGTGCTCCCTAAATATAGCCTAAGGGTTCTTCCAGTGCAGATTTTGGGGTGACATGGAGCACATACTTAGGGGGAGGAAGTGAGGAATCACACTGCCCTAGCAAACCATATTTTCAAAGCTCATCCAACACACGTTTAAAACACATGGTCCCTCCCCCACCCCGGGGAAAAAAGAATCCTAGGAACTGTAGTTTGTTAGGGGTGCTGGGAAGTATAGTTCTGTGAGAAGGAAACAACACTTCCCAATATTCTTTGGAGGAAGTCATGTGTTTGAAAGATGTACAGTGGTACCTCGGGTTACAGACGCTTCAGGTTACAGACTCTGCTAACCCAGAAATAGTACCTCAGGTTAAGAACTTTGCTTCAGGATGAGAACAGAAATCGTGCTCCGGCGGCGCACAGCGGGAGGCTCCATTAGCTGGTACCTCAGGTTAAGAACAGTTTCAGGTTAAGAACGGACCTCCAGAATGAATTAAGTTGTTAACCAGAGGTACCACTGTATTTCAATGTGCTTTAAATGTGCAACATGTACAGGCAATTCCCCATTTACGCAGGGGTTATGTTCCTGGGCAGCAGGCTTTTATCGCATATATCTGAAACACCCTTGGAAAAGCTTACAAACACCTTCTAAACCTCTGCAAACCCTTGAGAAACCAGCAATGCTTACGAGACACTAAGCTGCGCCAAACTCCACCACAATTGCTCCCTCTAAACCTCCTTGCTCCAAACTCCAACTCTCCACAGGCCTCAACAGTCAGGGCAAGTGCTCCTGGAATTGCACTTGCAAAGGTTCATGGGATTGCTAAGCACTGTTTTCATGTCTTTTCCCCCTTTCTGGGCTCTTTTAGGACTGTTTTGGCCATTTTTAAAGTCGCTTCCAGGTTTGGCACAGACGCACATCAACTGATGTGTGTAAATTGGTTGTAAAATGTAATATGAAGGCAGTGAGAGATTTTACTTTCTTGGGCTCCATGATCACTGCAGATGGTGACAGCAGTCACAAAATTAAAAGACGCCTGCTTCTTGGGAGAAAAGTGATGACAAACCTAGACAGCATCTTAAAAAGCAGAGACATCACCTTGCCAACAAAGGTCCGTATAGATAAAGCTATGGTTTCCCCAGTAGTGATGCATGGAAGTGAGAGCTGGACCATAAAGAAGGCTGATCGCCGAAGAATTGATGCTTTTGAATTATGGTGCTGGAGGAAACTCTTGAGAGTCCCATGGACTGCAAGAAGTTCAAACCTCTCCATTCTGAGGGAAATCAGCCCTGAGTGCTCACTGGAAGGACAGATCCTGAAGCTGAGGTTCCAAGACTTTGGCCACCTTATGAGAAGAGAAGACTCCCTGGAAAAGACCCTGATGTTGGGAAAGATGGAGGGCACAAGGAGAAGGGGACAACAGTGGATGAGGTGGCTGGACAGTGTTCTCGAAGCAACGAACATCAGTTTGACCGAATTGTGGGAGGAAGCCAGGGGTGCCTGGCGTGCTCTGGTCCATGGGGTCACGAAGAGTTGGACACGATTAAACAAAAATAATAGTAATTGGTTGTTGCCTGTACTCCACAGTCAAACAGTCATTTCCTGGTTGCATTAATTGAAATGGGAAGAACCCCACTGTTTTCTGAAGGCTCAGAAAAAAGAGATCTACTCATAAGACTTGTCAGATTTCTGGGTTCTATGGGGAAAGTTCTGATTTATTCCAATTTTCCCCACAGACTGCCATCACAGCTTAGGAGCTACAGCACTCTATGCAAATGTTTCAGCCAGGGAAATATGTGCAAAACAAAACAAAACAGAAATTAAATATAAATGTTGCACCAAGAGAACCTGGGTTTTTATAAGTTGCAAAAACAAGGCTGATTTGCATATGCCTGTTTTGCATAATTTATACCACTTTTGGAAGCCCTACAAAGGGACAAATAAAGGTCTTTGAGGCTCTATGTCCTATTCACTGGAAACCTTGCCCAGTCCTCCTGGGGGGTTTCTGACATTACAGCAGACATTTCTCTTTCCCGTCCAATTTCACAGGCGTGATATTGTATTCTTACATTGCCGTGACTCGCCCTGGGACCTTAAGGTGGGAAAGAAATCTGGTAATAATGAATCTGCAGGTTGAAACCTGGCAACGGTCTCTGTAAAGGGCAGACACTCACACTGCTGTTTGTTTTTAAATGGAAGCTGAGAGTCTCGGGGTAGTAAACATCCACTATCAAATTCCCCCCCTGGTGTAATTACCAGGTACACACAGCCCTGCAAATTAAGATTTTGCAGGAATCTCCCTTTCCCGACACCCCCCCCCCCCACCCCATACTTCAGTGACCTGAAATGCCTCATCAACTGAATTATCTGCCGCATTACGGCTGGCTATTTATACAACGCTTCCAAATGCCTTCATATTGTTGTGATTCACTGTTACTACTGGAGTCCCCATGCTAACCAGGCACTGTACACAAACCAAAAGAAAATACACAGGCCCTGCCCTCAGGATGCTCTGTAGGTCCAAGAAAGCAGGAACAGAAGGGAATGGAGGCAAACGCTCACAAATCTCCACCCAAGATGAGGGGAAGAGTAGCAGGATGGGAATGAATTCAAGAAGCACGCTCAATGAATCTGCAGTGGAAGATGTGTTAAACCTAGGTGTTATCCCTTTAGCGGGTCCTCCTCCTCTCCCTTTAATACAGTGGTTCCCAACCTTTTTTTGGCGATGCCCAACCTAAGCATCTCTAAAATCCCGACCTATAATTCTTATTGCCTGTTGTCTTTGTCCATTGAGTTTTCTTGGCAGGGATACTGGAGTGGCTTGCCGGTTCCTGCTCCAGGTGGATCACGTTTGGTCAAAACTCTCCACTGTGACCTGTCCATCTTGGGTGGCCCTGCAAGGAATTGCTCATAGCTTCTCTGAGTTATTCAAGCACCTTCGCTACGGCAAGGCAGTGATCCGGGTCATGAAGAGTTGGACACGACTAAACGACTAAACAACAACATACCGTATTTTTTGCTCTATAAGACTCACTTTTCCCCTCCTAAAAAGTAAGGGGAAATGTGTGTGCGTCTTACGGAGTGAATGCAGGCTGCGCAGCTATCCCAGAAGCCAGAACAGTAAGAGGGATTGCTGCTTTCACTGCACAGCGATCCCTCTTGCTGTTCTGGCTTCTGAGATTCAGAATATTTTTTTTCTTGTTTTCCTCCTCCAAAAACTAGGTGCGTCTTGTAGAGCGAAAAATATGGTAATTCTTGTTATTCAAAAAGTGAACTCCTATTCACATGGAGGAAGCCTCAAAGGCCATCAACTGTTAATAACTCATTCTCAAATTGCCCCCCCCCCTTAAAAATCAAATTGCCCCCCTGTGGGGTGTGTGCCCGCCGTTGAGAACAACGACTTTAATGGCAGCCTGAAGGCCAAAGTAGGCTCAATGACAGCAGCCATTTTGTTAAGCCACCTGTCTGCCTCACATTCATGGATAAATCAGGTCTGGATTTTAAAAGGAGCATGTCTCAGTCCCTCCTTACCTTATTATCACCCCAATACTCAGGTACCTAAATCCTCGCTTCAGTTCCAGACGTTAGCACAACTGGATGTGAAGATCCTGAGACGACGGGGAGCAATGAAACAAAGACGGTGGAGGGTGGTCCCATCTGATGTTAAAACACACCTGCTTCATACAAATGGGGCGATTGTGTGATTAAGCATGTGTGTCCAGTCTGACCCCAACATGCAAGATTTTAAGGCAGAAGCTCTTCCCACCAATTACACAGGAAAAGCCTCACCTGCACCAGGTTGCCACAAAGGGCACAAGAGCAAAAGGTGGCAAAGTAGATAAGGCCCTGCTCACCAAGCCCTCTTACAGGTGAAGACAGGAGTGGTCATTGCAGAGGGCTAGTCTAGGCCATCCTTTGCCAAAAGGGGAGTCCTCCAGATGTTTCAGACCACAACGGTTGGGGGTTGATGGGAGTTGTAGTCCAAGACTAGGTTGGCGAAAGATGTTCTCAGTACTATTTTTCTAGAAAAAGAGGTGCCAGAACTCACCATGAACGCCTCCCTTGTTCTCTTATAATAGTAATGGTGCCCAGCTGAGAAGTGCCGGAACTGAGTTCCAGTGAGTTCTGACTGGGGAAAAAACAAACCCTGGATATTCTAGACCTTTCTCAATCTTGGGTCCCTAGGTGTTGTAGGACTACAATTCCCATCATTCCTAGCCAGCACGGCCAGCGGTCAAGGACGATGATAGGAGTTGTAGTCCAAAGCCTGCTTTAACCTGAAATTGGGGAGGGAGGGTCTAAGTTCACCCAACTTCTTCAAGTTTATTTTATTTCAAATGAGTAAAGTAAAACAGTAGATAATACACAAAGGCCATATTCAGGGATGGGGTGGGGGAAATGGTCTTCAATATCCAAATGCCTAGACAAACTAGAATGTCTTATGTAGGAAGCTGCCTTGTACAGAGTCAGACCACTGGGCTTTTTAGCTGATCCATCTTCAAGGCCCTTGATACAGCCTTCAAGTTTATCTCTTAGTTATTCCTTGCATTCATATCCCATCCTTTCCTCCAAATCACTCAAAGTACTACATGGTTCTGTTCAGCGTTCAAAATTCACCAGGAACATTTTGAACCTGGCTTTTGGCCACTTGTGAACAAGTGAAGATGTCCTGGCACCAGGATGCCACCTGACACCTCTGCCATCTGCCTGGGGATCCTTGGACCTTACCTGTTTTCACACACTAGCAACATATCCTGGGGAATTCCATCAGTTATATTTTATCTGCACCATCAGACCGAATTTCAGGAACCAAAAAGTCATGATGGAAAACACAACTTTTGAGCTGTCTGGCCCCCAAATGCCAAGCGGGCATTCTGTTTTGACGACCACAACCCCGGTTGGAGGAGGTAATTGGTGCCTAGCTGATATATCTGAGTTTCTAACACTGGTTCCATTTAGGAGGGGGGTGGCGCTGTGGGTTAAACCACAAAGCTTATGACTTGCTGATCAGAAGGTCGGCGGTTTGAATCCCCACGACAGGGTGAACTCCTGTTGCTCGGTCCCTGCTCCTGCCAACCTAGCAGTTCAAAAGCACATCAAAGTGCAAGTAGATAAATAGGTACCACTCCGGCGGGAAGGTAAACGGTGTTTCCGTGCGCTGCTCTGGTTTGCCAGAAGCAGCTTAGTCATGCTGGCCACATGACCCGGAAGCTGTACGCCAGCTTCCTTGGCCAATAAAGCGAGATGAGCACCACAACCCCAGAGTCAGTCATGACTGGACATAATGGTCAGTGGCCCCTTTACCTTTTACATAGCTCAGTGGTAGAGCAACCACTTTGCAGAAGGTCCCAGGTTCAGTCCTTGACATCTCTAGGTTGGGCTGGGAAGGTTCCTATCTGAAACCTTGGAGAGGCACTCTGAGTCAGCACAGACAATCCTGAGCTAAATGGACCAGTGATCTGTTCCAGTATAAGACATCTTTTGATTTTCCCGTGCCCCTAATTTGTATAGAATGTGGTAGGAATGTTGAAGGCCAATACTGGGGCTTCAAATGCCACCAGGCTTTATCCCGGACACAGGAGCCCTGCAAGTAATTTTGCAAATTTAAAGAAAAGGGCTCTATCTATTGAACAGCCAGCTAGTTTCAGGTTCTACAACATTCCAGCTTCAAGCTTAAACCCAGGGCAGGGCTCTATACATGAAGTCTACAGCATTTAAAATCAGCCCTGAGAAACCTGGTATACTCCCTGTGTGACGAGGGGAAGCCATTCCTGTTTCGCCCTCAAGCTGCCCATCTGTAAAATGGGGACAAAGACAATGAGCAACACAGGGTGGTCCAAATGACCGCCTCAGTTATCCCCCTCCCCAACATAACCCCCCACACTCCATTAATGCTGCCAAAAAATCCAACAGGAACAGCTTTCCCACTTCACTGTGCTGGGAGGAGCTTCTCCTGCTGAATTTCTGCCTGCTGCAGCAGCAGCGGCTGTAAAAGGGCACTGGAGCTTTGCAAGAAATAGGTAGGGGAAATGAACTGTCAAAGACAAGGCAGATTTGAAATAGAAATACATAATGTCCAAAAGGAGAACATAACAGAAAGTAACAGATTCAAAACAAAAACCAAAGAGGAAAGGGAGAGAAACTTTGTATCATCAGATGCTCAGAAAAAAAAAGGAAGGCAGTTCTCTTAGGGTCACACAGACATAAAGCTTTGCAGGGAATCTTACAGTGCAGTGGTACCTCGGGTTAAGTACTTAATTTGTTCCGGAGGTCCATTCTTAACCTGAAACTGTGCTTAACCTGAAGCACCACTTTAGCTAATGGGGCCTCCTGCTGCCACCGCGCCGCCAGAGCCCGATTTCTGTTCTTATCCTGAAGCAAAGTTCTTAACCTGAAACACTATTTCTGGGTTAGCGGAGTGTGTAACCTGAAGCGTATGTAATGTGAAGCATATGTAACCCGAGGTACCACTGTACAGTGGATGCTCAGGTTGCGAACGTGATCCGTGCAGGAAGCATGTTCGCAACTCGCAGTGCCTGCAACCCACAGCTCAGCGTCTGTGCATGCGCAGGTTGCGATTCGGCGCTTCTGTGAATGCACAAAGCGTGATTTAGCTCTTCTGCACATGCACAAGCGCCGAAATCCAGAAGTAACCCATTCAAGTACTTCCGGGTTTGGCGTGGTGCACAACCTGAAATCGTGCAACCCAAAGTGTCTGTAACTTGAGGTATGAATGTACAGTAAATTCAGATTATCACAAAGTTTAGACAAGCAATATGACCTCCTTTATACTTCTATTGGTTGAAAGTATAAAAACCCTCCTTCTGACTGAAGGTCCGGGCACTTGGTTGTTTCTGAACTCCTTCAGCAAGTTGAACCCAGCTCCAAAAGCTTTTCAGGCCCTTTGCATCAGATTGGCAGGGCATGACTTTAAATACATGTGTCTCTTAATTTAAAAAAAACCATTGCCACCCAGGTTCCTAGGACTGACTGCACCCTTGAAGCTGGCCAGAGTTGCAAGCTCTTGGCCACCCTGCAAAATCCTCCTGTCAGTATGGAAGGGATCGAGTTACTTCCCTCCCCACCCCCCAGCAAGAAGATGAGCAGGATCAACAGTCGGCTTGCTTGGAACATCCTTTCCAACTCCACAGATGTACATATAAGGCAATGGCACACTGGGTGCCCCCACCCCGGAGCGAGCTGGCCGGCATCGCTCCCTTGCCTCACCACTTTGACCGCACTGCCGGGCTGCTGACATCTTAGAGTTAATGAAACACCTCTGCTTTCAATATAAAGTAAGAGGCGAAAGGACGGGGCGGGAGGCAAAAATATGGTCCACATATGCTTTCCCTCCCTTCCGCTTGCTTACATGCCACCAACCTCTGACAGGGCTCTGTCTAGACCACCGTTTGCTTCCATAAGTCAAGAGAGGAAGCATAACCGAAAATCTGTCCTCTTCCCCCTCTTCTCAAGCTCTCAGCTAATGTAGAGAGACCTTTCCTAGAAAGCTTGCTTCCTACCAATCTTGAGGGCATCCTCTTTATCTCTGGACCAATTCCGTTCCACCTCCGTGAAAAGGCACCCATGTGGGAATCTGTGGCAGGGAGAGGGAGAACTGCTACATCAGAATGCAAACTCTAGGAAGTTTCTGCAGGAGCAGAGTTGCTAGGAGGAGCAAGGAGAGATACAGTGGACACTCGGGTTGCGAACATGATCCATGTGGGATGCACATTCGCAACCCGCAGCATTCACAAGCCACATCTGCGCATGCACAAGTTGCAATTCGGCACTTCTGCACATGCGCGACCACCGAAACCCGGAAGTAACCTGTTCCAGTTCTGGGCTTTGGCGGTCTGTAACCCGAAAAAATGCAACCTGAAGCGGCTATAACCCAAGGTATGACTGTACAGTGGTACCTCAGGTTAAAGACGCTTCAGGTTACAGACTCCGCTAACCCAGAAATAGTACCTCGGGTTAAGAACTTTGCTTCAGGATGAGAACAGAAATCATGCAGCAGCGGCGTGGCGGCAGCGAGAAGCCCCATTAGCTAAAGTGGTACCTCAGGTTAAGAACAGTTTCAGGTTAAGAACAGACCTCTGGAACGAATTAAGTTCTTAACCCAAGGTACCACTGTACTCAGCTCTTGAGTTCAAGAGGCCTTCTGCTAGGATTCCTACTTCCTCAGAACAAATAGTATTTCGCCCCCAGTATAAATTCATCCTAGGCAGCTTTCTAGGGAAGAGAAACAGAAACTAGCTCTCTGCTTCCTTCCTACCCACCCATTCTCTTGGACTATGGAGCCTAGAAGCTCCAAAACACTAAACACATGAACACTTGCACTTCGCTGCCACTGCAGTCTCTCCTCCAGGCACTAAGGAAATAGGCCTGGAGCAAAATAGATGCTTCTGATGACCCATGCCATAGGAACCACCACAGAAGAACTGATCTGGAGGAGGAGGAACCTTTTCAAGGCCATGCAAATCTGAATCCACTCACCCTCCCAGCCACTGGCTCCTCCCAGATCCCACCCACCCCTCCTTCACACCCAGACACCCTCACACACCCTCTACACCAAAAGCCATCCACCCCATGCAAAGGAAAACCTCACTACTGCAGCTCTGATGGGGTTTTCCTACAAAAGCCGCTCTCCCTACTTTTCCCTCTGCTTCGGTTTGGAAGGGGGAGTCTTGGATTCGGCAGTAGGGGAGGGAAGGGCATGTGTAGGGGGTGTTGGGTTTGTTTTCTTCCCTGCTGGGGAGGTCTGGGCACTCTAACAGACTGGCAAAGTTGACAGGGTTTTTCCACCCCACCCCACCCCACAAACAGGTCCAAACTCAATCTGTTGCTTCCAACACATCCAGATGAAGAGAAGGCACACACAAAAAGCCAGTTCGCAACAATCATCGCAACAATGAGAACTAGATTTTCCTAACCCACAACTTTAGTAGATACAATTTTGGGGAGGTTGCAATGTTCCGAAGTTGGGAGAGAAACCCCATTCAAACAACAAGGAAAGAAATTCTTCTCTTCCCTCCATCTTCTGGACACAACATAACCTGTATGGTGTTTCTACAATTTCCCAAATACATCACAATGCTGCGTTACAAAGGAGCCATCCCTCCACCAAACACAAAAGTATCTATTCCAGCTTATTACTCGCAGCATTTGCTATCAGGCTATTTCAACCTCTTATTTATTTTTTTTTTCAAAGCACGCAGCATTCTGTTGCTGTTTGTAAAAGAAAAGGCATGATAAGAGGAAAGGGAGGTAACCAGAGGCTAAGATCACCTCCTGCCCTCGCCCCCACATGTGCTACAAGCTCTTTCGCTTTCTTAATGCCTTCAACCTCCAGCATTTTCTCTCCCCTCTTGCAAAATAAATAAATAGCTTTGGAGGGGGAAAGCACAGCAAGTGTTTGCAGGAATCTGAAGCAGAGCTCGGGGATTTGGAGGGGAAGACGCAGACACTGTGTTTTCAGTGTGTGTTGTTGTTTAAAAAAATAAAACCAACTAAGGCATGGGAGGGTAGCTGAAGGGTAATCCTGGATTTATTAGTAGCCGATCTATTAACGAGGTTGACTCTGACACAAACAGGGAAGGGGGCGGGAGAGAGAGAAAAGAAAACCTGTATTGTTAATTATCCAGCCCCTGCTACACGGACAAACACAGAGCGAGCACGGCTTGTTTATGCGCCGCAAACCGTAGCAGTTGGCAGAGTGTCCTTTTGCCAATGTCAAAATAGCACTCGGAGAGCCTCGCAAAAGGCTTGGCCGGAGAAGGGGTGGGGGTTGGGAGCCAAAATCTAATGCAAAGGGCGCAAACATGAAACGGTGTGGCCGTAGTGCACTGTGAAATACCCCCAAATTCTGATGCATGTTCTCTCTCTCTCTCTCTCTCTCTCTCTCTCTCTCTCTCTCTCTTAAAAAAGAAGCGCTGCCATCTCATTCTCCTCGACAGACACACTTTCCTGGCGCGAAGCTCGTTACTCTCGCAAATCCACGCTGGAAGCTGCAGGGAATGCCGTCTTGCCACCCGCTCCGCGCACCTCAGACACACCGAGTCTGCCACCTCCTAGCCAACCACCAGCAAAACCCCATAAGCAGGCAGGTTACTACGGGTAGGTGGGTCGTAGAGGAAGGAATTTAACAGTCCAGTCCTATACGCATGCTTACTCTGGGATAAGTCTCAGGCCTGCCCCTTTGCAACCCGATCCTGGCTCCTGTTTTGCTCGCAGGTCAGCCTACTCTCGAGCAAGTGCCCTGCAGGCCGTGCGCTAGCCTTGCTTACTCCCAAGTAAGCCTGCAACAGCCCTGCAGCCGGATCCCTCCCGCAGGAAGTCCTGCTGCGTTCTCGGCCCCAAGGAAAGCGCGCGGGGAAATTGACAGCCGCGCAAGCGCCACGAGCTGGGCAGCTTTCCTCGGAAGCAAACCGACTGGATCGGGGCCTGCTCCCAAGCCAGCGCCTTCAGGGGCCCGATCCGACGCCTGTTCTCTCTAAATTCAGCAGAGGGTGGTGGTGGTGGACGGGGGACTCACTGCCATCCCAAGTCACAGTGAGCTAGCTTAAGGAAAGGGAGGGGAGTCTGCTCCGCAGGCTTACCTGGGAGTAAGCCCCTTTGAGCACTGCCTGTGCCTGGGGTGACTGGTTGGGGGCTTACTTGCGAGTAAACACGCCTAGCCTCGGGCCGCATGCGTACTTGGGCAAACTCCTTCCAGCACCCAAATCACGACCCCCCACTTTCCCTCGCACCCCTTAAAAAAAACCCCAAAAGCACATCAAACCCACGCCGATCCGCAACTAATATCTGCATATAATACTCACAGGTTATTGCAATACGAGTGACTTCTGAGCAGCAAACGCAGCGTCAAGAAGCAGCCGGGAAATCCCCCTTTTCCCGCGCCTAAAAAAAAAGAGCTCAACTTTTCGTCCTCCTGGCATCCATCCGCCAGCCTTCTGGAACCCCCTACAGACACCCCACCCCCCAAAAAAAGCTCCCAGCCCTCCCCCCAAAGCTCATGAGGACTCACCCATTATCTTCTCGGAAAGCCAAGCGCCCGGCTTCGCTAAGCTCCCCAAAGTCCTTCGTGGGAGCAGCGCGCGCCTTGCCTCTCCTTTCTCCGCGCTTCTTCTCAGCCGACCGCGATGCGTGTAGAGGGGAGGTTGGGGAGGCGTGTGAACGGAGTAGGGAGGGGCGGGTTTCCAGATCCCGACCCCTAAGTCCCTTTTTTTGCACCCCTCCAAAAAAATTGTTTTTAAAAAATAAATAAAAGCAAAGCAAAGCACCCTTCCCCGCCCCCTAAGGTATTATTGCTCCTTCGGCTGCCGCTTCTGTTTGGCGATTTTGGCGCAGGGGCGCCATGGCGCGCGGGGAACTGTCAGATGGGGGGGGGGCGGGAGGCGGAGGGGCGGGTTCGCGGGGGCTGCTCGGCGGAGACCCCCACTCAGGAAAGAGGGAGGGAGGAGAGGGAAGGAAGGAAGGAGGGAGGGCGAGAAAAAGGAAAGGGAGGCGATTGCACACGGTGGAGAAACAAGGGAGATGGAAACAGATTTTCTCCTCTCTCTCTTTTTTTTCCTCCCAAGGAGGTGAAAAATGGCGCCTCTCGAACAATTTCTCTTTTTTCAAAACAAATCACGCATGCAAAAACAAAAAAAAGATATATATATATTTTAAAAAGCCGAGGGAGGTTTAAAAAATTGCTACGGGCTTTTTTTAAAAAGGGGGGGTGGCAGTGGAGGGGAGGGAAGAAAAGAAGGAGAAAGACTGGGGAGGGGAGGAGAAAGGGAGAGGGAAGGAATTGCTCTTCTCGTTGCGAAGAAGGGAAATCAATGCGCTGGCGTAAAATCCCCGTCGACGCAGGGCGAGCTGCCGCTTGGGGTCCTCCCCCCGCTCTCTTTCTCTCTCCAGTGGGTCCGCGGGAGGGCAAATCCGGGGGCGCGAGCGGGACCCCAGCCTGTGCCCGGCTGCTCCCGCTCGCGGCTCCAAGGGCGACCTGCCTGGTTCCCTTTCGCTCGCTTCCTCTCGCGCTCTGGCTCGGCGAGCCCTCGAGGGCTGCTGGAGAAACGGTTTCTGCCGATCACCGCAGTTTCATCCGAGCCGGAGAGGAGAAGCCTGCGCCGCCGCCGCCGCCACTGTCGCCTCCTCGGTGCGTCGTTGCTGCTGCTGCTGCCGCCGCCGGTGGCTTGTGCAGGTCTCTGGCTTGCTCCATAGCTCCCCCCTCCGTCGCTTTTCCCTTCCCTTCCAGCGCCCCCGGTGGCCAAGCGCGGGAAAGGAGCGTCGAGGGAGAAAGAGAGAGAATCCTAGAATCAAAGAATGGTCAAGATGATCCTGAGGATCATCTTGTCCAACCCATTGCAATGCAAGAATATGTAGCTGTCCCATAAGGGAATCGAACCTGCAACCTTGGTGTTATCCACACGGTGTTCTAACCTACTGAGCCATAACACACACACACACATTATTTATTCAATTTATATATCGCCCTTTATCTGAAGATCCTGGGGCACTGTACAACATTAAAAATACAAATTACATAGCACAATAACAAAAAACCATAATGATGATGATGATAATAATAATAATAATAATAATAATAATAATAATAATAATAATAATTATTTATTATTTGTACCCCCGCCCATCTGGCTGGGTTTTCCCAGCCACTCTGGGCTGCTTCCAACAAAGATTAAAAATACATCAAAATGTCACACATTAAAAACTTCCTTGAACACGGCTGCCTTCAGATGTTATCTAAATGTCAGGTAGTTGTTTATCTCTTTGACATCTGAAGGGAGGGCGTTCCACAGGGCGGGTGCCACTACCGAGAAGGCCCTCTGCCTGGTTCCCTGTAGCTTTGCTTCTCGCAGTAAGGGAACCACCAGAAGGCCCTCGGCACTGGACCTCAGCGTCCGGGCAGAATGATGGGGTTGGAGACACTCCTTCAGGTATACTGGACTGAGGCCATTTAGGGCTTTAAAGGTCAACACCAACACTTTTAATTGTGCTCAGAAACAGTTAAGTCTAGTCACAAGTGACTCTGGGGTTGCGGCGCTCATCTCGCTTTACTGACCAAGGAAGCTGACATTTGTCTGCAGACAGTTTTTCCGGATCATGTGGCCAGCATGACTAAGCTGCTTCTGGCGAAAGCAGAGCAGCACACAGAAACGTCATTTACCTTCCCACCGGAGTGGTACCGATTTATCTACTTGCACTTCGACATGCTTTCGAACTGCTAGGTGGGCAGGAGCTGGGACTGAGCAACAGGAGCTGACCCCGTCATGGGGTTTTGAACCGCTGACCTTCCGATCGGCAAGCCCTAGGCTCAGTGGTTTAGACCACAGCGCCACCCATGTCCCAAGAGATGCAGACATAAAGGTAAAGGTAAAGGGACCCCTGACCATTAGGTCCCGTCGTGGCCGACTCTGGGGTTGCTGCGCCCATCTCGCTTTATTGGGGGAGGGAGCTGGTGTACAGCTTCTGGGTCAAGTGGCCAGCATGACTAAGCCGCTTCTGGCGAACCAGAGCAGCACACGGAAATGCCGTTTACTTTCCCGCCAGAGCGGTACCTATTTAACTACTTGCACTTTGATGTGCTTTAGAACTGCTAGGTTGGCAGGAGCAGGGACCGAGCAACGGGAGCTCACCTCATCATGGGGATTTGAACCACCGACCTTCTGATCGGCAAGCCCTATGCTCTGTGGTTTAACCTACAGCCTTAAAAAAACACACCAACCACTCCTTGTGAACCACTTCCCCTTTCTTCCTGCACAAGAAGAAGAAGAAGAAGAAGAAGAAGAAGAAGAGTTTGGATTTGATATCCCGCCTTTCACTCCCTTTAAGGAGTCTCAAAGTGGCTAACATTCTCCTTTCCCTTCCTCCCCCACAACAAACACTCTGTGAGGTGAGTGGGGCTGAGAGACTTCAAAGAAGTGTGACTGGCCCAAGGTCACCCAGCAGCTGCATGTGGAGGAACGGAGACGTGAACCCGGTTCCCCAGATAATGAGACTACCGCTCTTAACCACTACACCGCAGCCCTGCCCTCTGGCTGCTCCTCAGAGTCAGCACACCACACAAGACTTGGCCTCAGCGGTAGCATCCTCTCCTCTTCCTCCTCACCTGGTCTCCAGCAGCCACTACAAGCTGCCCAAGGGAGGAGGCCAGCAGTAGCAGCTCTGGAGAGGCCATGGAGTGACAACAGGATATTATGTTGCAGTTGCCACAGCCACCGCAGTTCAAGTGCTCAGGACAAGTGCTGGCTCATTCTCCTCCCCAAGCTCGGTGGTAGCAGCTCTGGCGGGGAAAATAGGGACTTTCCAGGATCAAATCAGAAGCTGGGATGGTAATTCTGGGACTGTCCCTGGAAAACAGGGACACTTGGCGGGCATGTGAGACCAGGGATGGTCTTGCTGGACTCCATAAGCAATGGTCCAGGAGGATGGAAGTTGTCCTAAACACTACACAACATCTAGAGGGCCACAGATTGCCTGTTCCTTCCATAAATGATAAGCTAGGTGGACCCAATGGTCAGAGACAAGACTGTACATTCATTTGTGACATGCTGGTTGATCCAGATGGATGGCTCCTAGCACAAATAAAGCATGGCTCTTCTGCAAGAAGCTACGAGCACAGCTGCAGTTCATCTTCTACACTGTCAGGGGGTGTTTCACTTTTCCTATATATCCATCCTCCTATGGTCTCTGCACATCAGTGGGTATTACAGGCCTGCTGTAGGTAAGTCTGGAGATGGTACATGTCACCCAAAAGGCTATTTTAAAATATATAATAAATCTGGATGATATTTTTTTTTAAAAAAAAATCATTTATTTATTTAGTGCTAAGCACTTATTCATTTAAATATGATTTCTCATTGCAAGCCATGAAATGTCAAAAAACAAAGTGTTTTAGTCAAAACAAAAAAAAATTCCTTCCAGTAGCACCTTAAAGACCAACTAAGTCAGTTCTTGGTATGAGCTTTCGTGTGCATGCACACTTCTTCAGATACACAGGTGTTTACACAGATACACTAAAGTGTTTTAGTGTTTGTTTTGGATTGGAAGTGTTTAATTAGGGGGAAAAACACCTTGCTAAAATGATGGTGACTGGGAAAAGTTTTTTTTTTTTTAAAAAAAAGCATTATAACACTTTCATTTAAGCAGTATTTTGCTAACATTTTCACATTTTGAGAAAAATGATGGATCAAAAGTGTAGATTGGAAGTGTTTAACAGGGGGGCGGGGCGGGGCGGGGCGGGGAAACCACTTTGCTGAAACGGCAATGACAAAAAACAGCATTATAGTATAACACACTTTCATTTATGCAGAATTTTACTAAGATTTTACGTTCTTTTTAATACCGGTATATCTGGAAAATATCCGGAAAAACAGTTAGCACTAATTATACTAAGATATAAGGCCACATACGGGTTAGGATCAGGTTTTCCAAATATCACAACAGGAAAGGTTCTTTTTCAAGCCACAGAAAATTCTAGAAGTGACTTGGAGCAGGGCTTTGAACGTGGCTGCCCCTGTTCAGTAGAACAGTAACTCTGTCTGAGATGCAACTGTTGCCCAATATCTTTCAGGAAACAACTGAAGACATTTTTCTTTTGTCAAGCTTCTCCAGCCAGATGGAAAGGTCTCTGCCTTAGATATAAATTTTGCATTGTACTGCTTTATAACTACTTTTAGCAGTTTTTAAGACGTGTTTGTAAATCACCTTGGCAAACATGTATAATATGATTCATAAACCAATAAACAATAATTGCAATGATCATTAAAAGATCAACTAGGTAATAATAATGGGACTGCAAAATTGTGCCTACCATTAAGGTTACCGTGAACATGAGAGGTTTGTCTGCTTGGACCATCACTGCCCACATCCAAACCAAGTCTCTTGAAAAAGTTGGGAAAATAGAATCAGGGTTCTGCATCCATGGCAGATGGCCATCCAGCCTCTACTTGAAAACCTCAAAAGAAGGAGAGTACACCATCTCCTGAGGGAGTCTGTTCCACTGTCGAACAGCTCTTACCATCAGAAAGTTTTTCCTGATGTTTAGTCAGTATCTCATTTCTTGTGTAACTTGAAGCCGTTAGTTCATTTCCCACCGGCCCCTCCAGAGCAGGTGAAAACAAACTTGTTCTATCTTCCATACCATAGCCCTTGAGATATTTGAAGGTGGCTAGCATATCTCCCCTCAGTATCCTCATTTCCAGGCTAAACATATCCAATTCCCTCAACCGTTCCTCATAAGGCTTGGTTTCCAGAACCTTGATAATCAATTCTAATCCTTCTAACCTCCTTTGGGGTAGGTTTGTGGGTATGGCAGAAGGAGATAGGATCTGCCCATGCGATGCCCACCTGGTGGAAACTCTAGCTCACATGGTCCTTAAATGTAAAATGTATGATGATCTCTACCAACAATTTTTAGACCATCTATGTATTCCAACATGGAAACCAGAGACGGGGGTTATGTGCTTCTTATTACAGGGGATAGACCAGGAGCTCACCAAGACAGTAGCTAAGTTCCTCTATTTGATTTTTTTTTGTGTGTCAACAAAGTACGCTACAAGATCCTGCCCTTGCTGAAGACCCACAGAGGTGAAATAGATCGCTCGCTTCTTCCCTTTGCAAATGACTGTACTGTTGAAATGGCGATGAGATCCCACTGGCCTATTTATTCTGAATGTTTGTATGTGATGCCAAAGGTTTAGTGGTGGTGATGATGATGATTGTGATAAACTTGGTCGCCCTACTCTGCACATGTTCCAGCATGTCCATATCCTTCTTAAATAGTGGTGCCCAAAAATTGGACACAGTCTTCCAGGTGTGGTACTTCCCTTGATTTGAATACTATACTTCTTTTGATACAGCTAAGGATCTTGACAGCCAAGGGCAATGGCAGTTATGGCAATTGGACTACTTTTCCATCCGTCACCAAAAATGAAACATTATAAAAAGAACCCTACAAAATTCATGGAACAGACCTGGTAAAACAGCAGCAAAGAACTTGGGCAGCAAATCATCATAATCTGTCAAATGCCTAGAGAAGAGATAGTTTTCCACTAGAAGTTGAATGACCATTAGTGTTGGTGCCAGATGGACCTTAATAGGGAGAGCATTCCACAAGCAAGGAGCCACAACTGAAAAGGTCCTGTCCCTTCTCACCCCCTTGTTATCCAAACATCCGTTGGAGGGGAAACACAACCTCTGATGAAACTGTGATGGTAAATCAAATTACAGTAGTCCATGCTTGAGGTTACCAATGGATGCATCCCCACGGCCAAGTCATGTTGGGCTGAGAGACCAGAACATGCCACCAGAACATGTCTGTGGCAATAAACTATGGGAATTCTCCACATTTGTGCATCTATTTCCTACTTTTTATGTTTTTGCCTTTTCTGTTGGTACTCACAGTCTTTCGTGTCCCACTTGTTGTTTATATCTGAGCCACTTTCAGTAGCTAAGGAACTGACAAAGTTGATTGGTGGAGGCTGGAACTTCTTGCAGTGTAAATGATTTTCTGTTTGCATAACATCAACAGAAGGATTGATTAATAACCAAATTAATTCCCAGGCTCATGCGTCTTGCTTAAGATCAGATTTGGATATATTTAAGGTATGTAAGCAACCCTATAATCATTTGTACGAACATATGAGGCTGCCATTTAGTGAAACAAGTAATTTTCCTGCATGTGATGCCTAACTGTCAAAGTGGGAACTGACACCATTGACATGCATGGCTGCTGAAGTTTAATCTGCTCTGTCTGTGGTGTTTGCCATAAGGAAGGAGGCAGGCGCATTCAGATGTGCAAGCCACCAAGTGATAGATGCTCGTGTGAAAGCCCACCCACACCAACTGGCAGAGTAGGTTCCCAGCTCTGCCTATTTCAATACTATGGTGTAGGTCTGGCAGAAGAAATATCAAATGCAGCAACCCTCAGATTCAGGAAACCTGAAAAACAAGACTAGGATCATAGACTCATAGAGCTGTAGTGTTGGTTGGGATCTCAATGGTCATCTAATCCAACCCCTGCAATGCAGGAATCTCAAGTAAAGTATCCATGAAAGATGGCCCTCCAACCTCTGTTTAGAAACCTCCAAGGAAGGTGTAGGGGAGGATATTGATAGACAGGATAATAAACTGTTTTTATATGCAATTACGGCAGCAAGAGTACTATT